>NC_134574.1:36776032-38110198 GCF_050947875.1 Dermacentor variabilis
CGTACAATCACGTTAGGTTGCTGGCATACACCACAGAACTCTAAGTGTCGTTTACACAGCCTCGACCCATCACTGAACCTTACATTACCAGCGAACCTTCCACGACGTGACGCAACACTGCTGTGTCGGCTGTGGGTAGGAGTAGCATTCACCAACTCCTACAGCTATCGTATTGGAATGGCGGATTCACCAATGTGCGCTAAGTGCAAGTGTGAAGAGACTATCAGTCACCTTCTGTGCCACTGTTCTCGCTTCGATAATCAACGTGCGACTCTCCAGTGTGCCTTGAATAGACTGGATGACAGGCCATTTACGGAAGCGAAGATCTTGGGAGCGTGGCCTCACAGCTCATTGGCCCAGAAAGCGGTTCGAGCGCTTTGTCGCTACCTGAGGGCAACAGACTTGAGTGCCCGACTATAGACATCCTACACCTAAGTTCTCTCTCTCTCCCTCTTTCACTCCCCATTCCCCTCCCCACGTGTAGGGTAGCAAACTGCACTCAGTCTGGTTAACCTCCCTGCCTTTCCGTCTTCCCTTCTCTCTCTCTCTCTCTCTCTCTCTAGCTTTAGCGCTTGCACTTCTGCCCACAACCTCTGCTTCTTTAAACCGTGGCACGCACTCGGAAACCATCACATGCGAAACTAAATTCGCAAGTTTGTCTTGTTTTGTTAAGTTTCGAGAGTGTTCCCTTAAGCAGTCATTGAGGCAACGCCCCGTCTGCCCGATATAGCACTTGCCGCAGGACAGGGGAATGAAGTATACCACTCCTAGGGCACACCTGACGAAGACATCTTCTTGCTGCTTTTTGCAACCGCGCTGACCTTCACCGCCTCAATGACCTCAATGCCTCAATGACCGCTTAAGGGAACACTCTCGAAACTTAACAAAACAAGACAAACTTGTGAATTTAGTTGCGCATGTGATGGTTTGCGAGTGCGTGCCACGGTTTAAAGAAGCGAAGGTTCTGGGCAGAAGTGCAAGCGCTAAAGCTAGAGTTTTGCTGGAAGCTTTCTACATGCAAAAAAAAGGCGGGTCTGTGCATCACCGATGCTTCAATAAATTTGTACTCGGCTGAGCGCACACATCTGGGGAAATTTGAAAAACCGTAACGGTATGGCTTTTCTTAAATTGGTCATGTGTTCACTTCTTGCTGCTCGGGTGTTTTATCATCTCACTTCGCGTGCATGTTTTCGATATGGCGATAAAGAAGGCTTGTGCAGTTCGGTTGTGCGCATGTGTTGTGATTCTTTTAAATATAGAACTTTTTCGAAAAATAAACCAGTTGTCAGTAGCGTTTCCTCGTCGTCGTGTCGTCTTTTCATCGTGTGTCCGTCCTTTTTAGCGCTGCCATCAGTTTTAAAGAATGCATCACCAACTAGCCCAGTACCAAGTTTTATTGAAGTACATTGGTAAAGAACAGGGAATTTTTGCAAACTGCAATCTTCTAAATATTTTTGCGAGGCATTCAGCTGTAAAGTGTTGCTAAATATTCGCTTGCCCTGATTTCATTGCAGGTCCCTGATATAGGGAGCGGAAATGTGTGAATCAGTTAGCAGCATGGCGGGTGAAAAATACAAGGGGAGATGTCAATAAAATTATGGTATTTTAAAGCAAGAAAAGATGTGAGCGAAGAAAAATAACAGTGGAATAAAGCACTTGTGAACAGGTAAAAAGTAATAAATAAACGACGGGAGGCCCTTTCTATTAGCATAAGTTAACATAAGAATTGTTGAACATGGCTTATGCCCATTTTACTTTGGGCTAGTGAACAACTACAGCTAATTAAATGTTCAAATGCGAGAGCATGTTACAATGTTGCGATTATTATTATATGGAAAGCCCACATAAGGTAGATGGATAACAATGTGAAGGCATATTCAAGGAGGCTATATTTAAATGCGCAAATTTATAATGCAAATATTAGAAATTACATTTATTTTATAGAAGTTGAACAACTTTACTTCAACAGAGAACTCGTACAAGAAATTTAACGGGGGTGTAATAAACTAGGAGCATTGTAAGCTCCCAGTCTCCTTATCGCTTGGATGACAATAGCTGAGTCCACTTAAATGTCGAGAAATCGAGCCACACCTGACTAAAGTAATATATTTTAAAAGACTAGACAATACAACTCACTAAAGCGAAATTCACATCCTTCTCCACACATTAACCGGTATCGCGTTTGGTTTTTCTGCCGAAGAGCTAATCTGGTTACACTACAAAATAAGACGCTGAACTTGCACAAGTTTTGAGTTAATTATGCCAATAAAGCAGGAGAAAACAAAATATTAAAATGACTGAACCCGACGATCACGAAAAAGTTTAGAAACTTCGAAGAGAAGAGACGCTCACAAAATGCCGCGGGAAGAAATAATCCAGCCGTCGAAAGCCGGTGGGCGTTTCCCGTTGTCTTCGTGAAGAAGAAGAATGGGAGTGTATATACGTGCGTCGGTTATTGTTGGCTAAACAAAGTCATGAAGAAGGCCGTACACCCTCTCTCACGGATAGATTACGCACTGAACCTACAGTGCAAGACAAAGTATTTTTCTTCGATGTATCTCAAGACTGGGTAATGGCAAATCGAAGTCGACGAGAGCGATCGAGAAAAGACATTGCGCCGGACTTTTGATCGGCACCTGCGACATTCCAGCGCGTGATGGACCAGGTACTGGCAGACTTAAAGGGCAGACATGTGTCATTAACTGAATGACGTCGTCTTGATTAGCGCAAATTTTAATGAGTGCTTGAGGCCACATAGACCTGTACTAGAAGCGATAGAAGTATCAGGATTCATCCTGAAGCTGGAAAAGTGCTGGAACGAAGAGCTCCTGTTCCTGGGCTATGTCATCTGAAGCTGCGAATTCCGCCCTAACCCGCATAGGACAGCTGCCATAGTAAAACTCCCACAGCCTGTCGACAACAAAGCGCTGCGCAGATTCCTTCGCTTGTGCCAAGGATCCAGGATACAGTTTCCAGGATCGCCGAGCGACTGGCTTTTCTTACGGAATTGGACGCTGAGTTCAAGTGGGAAACTCCGCAAATCGAAGCATATCAGCAGCAGCACTCACCAACTTTGACGAAGATGCTGACCGAGAACTCCGCACTGACGCAAGTAGCGTAGGCCTCGGCGCCGTGCTAGTCCAAACGAAAGCAAGCATAAAAGGGCCACAATTTTCGCTAGCCGGTCAATAACGAAGGCAGAAGCAAATTATTCTAGGGCAGAAAAGAATGCCTCGCCATTATTTGGGCTAAAGTAAATTTAGCCCTTGCCTAGGGTACAGGCCTTCCAAAGTCGTAAGTGACCATAATGCACTGTGTTGGTCATCAAATTTAAAGAACAATTCAGGACGCCTAGCACGGTGAAGCCTCCCACTGCAAGAATTTGGCCTCACCGGGGTTTAAAAGTCCGGAAGGAAACGCTATTATGCCCACTGCCTGTTTCGCAGTCCCATGAAGCCGCCCTCTCAAGACGACCAAGACAAGAAATGCCTTCTTGGGAGTGGTAAGCGCAGACGATTTTGCCAACCAGCAGTGAGCTGACCCGGGCCCAAGAAGTCTTGTTGACTTCTTGGAAGGCAAGACAAACTATCCCAAGAGTATTTAAACAGGAAATGACTTAATTTTGTTTTGCGAGACGACGTCGTGGTGATTTTCTCCTTGGTATGCGGCAACTGCCTGCTCATTGTGGCATTAGTGCTGTAATGGGAGGTTCTGAACGCTATGCATGACGATTTACTGAGCACTTCAGATGATACAGAAGAAGTATTACTGCCGCGCCTCACTGCGGACGTCGTTTACTATGTCAAGACCTGGAGAGATGTCAGCGACGCAAGGTACTCCATCAAGGACAGCGGGATCGCTACAGACAGCTTTTCTTCTTTGCTGACCATTTTTGTAAATAGGGATGGACTTATGGAGATGTTTTCGTCGTCAGTTTCTGTGAATCAGTGGACCGTCGTGGCTACCAACCATGGCTTGGCAGAGGCGTGTGTGCAGGCGTGTGTCTGAACGTGAGTTTGTACCTGTGAGTGTGAAGGTGACTGAGCACCTGTGAGAGTGACTGGACGTGTAAAAGTGAGCGAATACCTATAATTGTGAGTAGGTGTGTGTGTGGAGGTGAATGAATGCCACTGAGTCTGAGCGGAAATGAGTATTAAAGTGAGTAAGCAGTTGTGAAGGAACAAGAGTGTGTGTGAGTAGGTGTGTGCGTGAACGTGAGTTGGTACAGTTACATGTGAGTAGGGTGAGCGCGAACGTGACTCAGCGCCTGTGAGAGTGAATGGACGTAAGTGTGAAAGTGAGAAAATACCTCTACGTGTGAGTAGACATTAGTGTGGAGGGGAGTGAGTACCAGTGAGTGCGAGTGGACATCAGTACAAACGCGAGTGAAAGTCGGTAAGTGTAAGTAAACGTGAGTATGAATGTGAGGGAGTGAGAATCATAAAGAAGCAATGGTGATTGAGTATGGGTGAGTGATCGCCTATATTGCTGGCCTATGATTGTGTCCCATAACTTCTTCCTCCATCGTCAGCTAGAAGATGCGCGGGCTAACTTTATATAACTAAATCGTTGCTATGCGACTCGACTAGTGCAGCAAGCGTCTCAAGCGCTGGGTTGTGTGAATTTATTCCACCTTTTCCGGCATGTGTACGCAGTCTAATGATTAGGACATCCACCTTCTATGTTGGGAGGCCAGGCTTTCAAAGCGAACATTGGAAATTTTAATCTTTTATTTAATTTATTTCTAGAGACTAGTTACATCAAGTGTCCCAAGTTGGCGATAAACGGCCACAAAATCACAAACCACAAGTGAGGAAGAAGAGCCGAACAACGCTATCGCTTTACGACTAAAGTGTTGCACGACAAGCATCCTCCACCAGTCGACGACTGCCCTTCAGTGATCCTTGGACACAATCCAAGCCTTGGCGCTCCTAGTTCTGCCTCTTTCTAGGCCACGTTGTATCAGCTGCTATCGGCCCTTGCTTGTAGCCTTGTCGAACGCCATGAACGATCTCGCTTTCTTGCTCCCTACGTTTTACTGCATGAAAATATGCATGTGTTACGGGTGAGCCGGGATACTAGGTGCGTCAGAGCGTGCCACAGCTCGTGTCACGGAACTCATTCGCATTATAGTTACTGCTACGCTCCATTCTAGTGCATGCGTGTCTCTAAAACTTCACCAAGAGGACGTGGCGAAAGTGAAGATACGTACTGAATTGCTCTTTGTGTGAATACTTTAAGGGCTTCTCTCACCGGTGTGTCACCCAAAGTTTGCGAGACCTCTGTTGCTGTCGACACAAGCTTGCGCACCACGGCTTGGGCTAGCTAGTGAGTCTTCGGACTATTGCAAGAAATGGTGCTCCAACTAGTGGCTCTGCGTCGCTTTCCAGTGACACTACTCATGACAGCACATTGCCGAGGGCGGTATCACTTCCGACCGCTTAGCAGGTGAGCAATTTTGACAGTTACTATAAAGATCACTTGACAAGCCGAAAGAAACAACTGCAATAAGGTGTACACTTGGCACTGAAAGGTAAGTTTAAAATTAAAGTAGGCAGAACATTTCCGGGTTTTAAGAATTCTGTCTTTATTGCAATTATATGGACAATCCAGGCGAATTTTTGCCGCCGCCGTCGTTGGTGTTCCCATGAGCTTCCGTATAATGTCGAAGTTCGATAGAATCGCGTCACGCGTGCATATTGCTGGAGGTGCGAGGCAAAGCGTGCGAGCGTGAGAGGTGAAAGATGGCGGATGGATGCGTTTCGTTCTCCCGCCTGCCGAATGTTGGATGTCACGTGATGAAGTGCAGGGAAAATGTTGAAGGTGGGGCGGGAGTTGGAAGCTTGGTAACGTGATCATGCGCGTTAAAGAACGGAGGGGGCAAATGAGCGCGCGTTTCCACCTGAGCCTGGCCGAGGCAGCACATGGCTGTCGATGTGCTTCAGCAGATACGCGGCCCACGCCCTTGATCTATAGAGAAGGCATGCACCGATTGCAAAGACTGGGCGAGCCGAGATGGCTGGCCGCTTCCCAAACACTGTTCCGACGCACGTAAGTGTTGAAGGTTGTGTGACCACAAGTTACCGAGATTCGTTGACGCGAGAGGCAGCACGAAGCGTTCTCTCGACGAAGCCGGTACTTTTCCTAACGCCAGCCTTGTGACAGAAAGTGTTCGTGGTCATTAGGTGAGATCTGTTCATGTTTACCTGTGCATACGTGACACCATGCTTGCTAAGTCAATTAGTAAGCGAATATTTGCTTGAGCTTATGCAGTCAATAAAACTACGAAATTTACTTCGTGGAGTTGTCTAGTGCACTGTTATCGCTGTTTATAGTTCGCCTTTCGGACAAAATTGCAACTTTTTGTTTATTCAGTCACCCGCGAAATGATTGTAGTGTTTGTGTGTTATTTTTTGTGCGGTTTATGGCGAACAAGCAATTTATACCGTTTGAAAATGACCAGAATCGAGGAATGCTTTTCTTTCGCTTACTTTATTATATGGTGTGATTATGTTTTGACAGATTATTACAGAAAGTGAAAATGCGGCGCGTTCTCGCGCGCCACTCAAAGAGTGGCCCCCGCAATTGCGAGAAAGCACTTTCATAGGACAAGTGCATTTCCGATGTCATTGCGTTCTACGTAATTTTCCTCCTTAGCTACACAAGACGCAATTATGTTGCGTTTAATAGACGCTCGGCAGACTTCTACAAGGATAACAAAAATGTAGAACTGTCCGGGCTACTCCAGTTACGCACAAAAGTGGAATTCATATAAGCGAAGTTTTCAAGGTACATGAGTAGTATGGAAACTTCAGGAGCCACCCGAAGAGTAAACGGGTGATATGAAAGGGGAAAAGATCACAAAAATATTTTTGAGTACATCCTTATTTCAAGTAAAATTATTTTCTATTCGCGATGTCTTACTGTCCTGTTTATTTAGACTTAGTTGGACAGGGCTTGAATGGATTTTGAAAAGACAGGCGCCTGTTTGAGAGCATGGTTAAGGAAGCATCATTTGTTGAATTTGGTGATTCGTTAAGAGCTTCATACTCGTGGTGAAGAGAACGTTGATACAGGCTATGTAGGTTACTTATAATTTATTAAGTATACGTACATCCGCAAATGGAAAGATAGAAACACTAGAAACACCCTCTCTTGAAATTAGCGCTCAGACCCTTCAAGATACACGTGTGGTTGCTAGGTGGCGAGAGTGCATGACGTCACAATTTCGTCTGTGTTTCCACTTGAATACTCAAGCCTCCAGGACCTTTTGGAGGCGTTATAGACATTTCCTAATTTTTTAAATATATATTTATTCATAACACCTTAGGCCCATTTAAGGACATTGGGTAAGGGGAAACAGTTTATACAGAACAGTAGTAGTAAATAACTAAATAGTAAATAACTAATGACAGTAATAACCAATAGTAGAGGGGAAGATCATTATACAATGTTACCAAAGAGCGCATTCAGGTTATCACGAAACGTTTCGCGGCTAATGTCCTATAGCGTGAGGCCATGAGGATGAGTTAAATGACTGCGTTTGGCCAAGTATTCGAATGAAACTGAGCTTGTTGGGAAGGCTTTGTTACGTGCACACAGGTGCATTAATCAGCAGACTGCGATATTTATTGATATATATGTACCTGTGAAAGAGACACAGAAACGCGATCACGCGAATATTTTCCAATGAATGAAGTGAAATGTTCATCTTTAATCGGGTAATGCTTGAAAGATGTTCGTACTTAAGCGAGATAAATCTTGCGGTTCTATTCTGGACAGCTTTCAACATGCTGATAAGATACTCCTGATATGGCGACCATGTGGATGAATAGAATCTTAGTTGGGGATGAAAATCGGCTAGACATGCTAATTTCAGTATATTAGAAGGCGTGTCACGCAAGGTTCTGCGCAGATAACCGAAAAGTGCATATGTCGTAGAAGAGATGGCTGATACATGCTTAGCGCAAGAAAGATAAGCTATAAACTGGACGCCAAGATATTTTTACAATGTGGTACTACAAATTAGGGTATTAAGGATCGAATAGCGACACTGAGTTAGTGCATTCGCCTCTTAATGAAATTAGCTTGCATTTACAAGCCTTAAGTGACATCTGCCGAGTTTCATACTAACTATAGGTTAGGTAAAGGCCATTTTGGGGAGTAGAATGGTTATCGAAACATTAAATAGCATGGTAGATAATGCAGTACTCAGCGAAAAACCCAACTGAGAATGACATTTAGCGGGAAGTCATTAATGTGTAATAAGAAAGGTAATTCACCGAGGACACGGCCTTGGAGGACATCGGCCATGACGTGATCATTCAAAACAATGGGCAGACAAGTTGCAAATGAAACAGCATTGAGGTACAGCATCGAAAGCTTAAGAAAAATCAAGAAAGAGCAGTTAGTTTTGTCATTAGCATTTATTTTGAAGTGAAAGTAACTCGTGAATTCAAATAGCTGCGTGTTAAATAAGTAGCCTTTCCTGAAACCGTGCTGTTTAAAGAAGAAAATGTTATTGGATTCAAGCTCACCTGGTTATAACATGTTCAAGAAATTTGAAGCAGATGTATGCTAGTGAAATAAGTAGATAATTACCAAGTGAGTGCCTGCCCTCAGATTCGAAAAAGGGAACGACCTTAGCGACCTTCCAGTCTAAGTTATTCACCAGATGATAATGATTGGTTAAATTTGGGATACAGACTGCCTCTGGAAATAGCTGTGGTATTCATGAGCATTTCTGAGTTCCTGTTATCAGTACCAGGTGAAGTAGAAACATTAAAATTGGTAATCAGGTGAAAGATTTGTTCGGCAGTAGCGGTTATTGATGCCATGAAGGTGAAATTTTGCTCTGAACCTGGTGATTTAAATTCCACATGTGTGGTACTGTTACGTTGTAGTGACGGTGACGAATGCAATAGTAAAGCTGTGAATGACGAAACTAACTCTTTGTTGGGCGAACCTGTGCTCACAAACATAGGCAACACTCAAAGTACAAGGATAGTGGTGAGCACAGTCAGCAAACGTCGAAATCTCACCAGTGGGCAAGCGCGTCGGATTTTATACGTGACTCGTCAAACGTTCCAGCGTATTCGCTGGTGCCCGCGTGTCTTCTAGAGAGTACTACACAATTCCCGTCGCGCATACCCTCAGATTGCACAAGGTTCGATGGCAACAAACAACGGACAGAACCGCGGACGGAATTCGAAAAACTTCCGTTACATGCAGGGGCGCGTCCTGCGATGAGCCACAACGTTTAACATTTCTTAGCGGGCGAAAAGCTTTCACCACAGAAAGATACAGAAGTACACGATCAATATTACGGCTTTTTGACTTGAATTGAATTCAGGGGTTTTACGCACCAAAATCACGATTTGAATATGACACTTGCGGTTGTAGGGGGCTCCAGAATAATTTTGACCTCTAAAGGATATTTAACCTTCACCTAAATCTAAGTAAACGGGCTTCTTGCATGTCGCCTCCATCGAAATGCGGCCGCCGCCGCCGGGATTTGATCCCGTGACTTCGTGCTTAGCGTCGCATCACCAAAGGAACTACGCCACCGCAGCAGGTAATATTGCATGCGGCCACCGTCGAAGGTGCACAAGGGAGCTGAAGTGGACTGAGACGAACAGCGAGAGTTTAGTGATGTAGATGGTTTTTATACAAACGAAAACTAGCGCCTTGAGCGTGTACATTGTTGGTAGACAAAATGGCGCATAGAATACAATGCCGAACCGAAACTGGCAATACAACATATTTCCCCCCTGAAAAACTTTAGTTGATCAGGAAGTATTAGTATCATATTATTGCACAAAAGACTCATTTACTACCGGGTGTTCGTGCTATAGATGCAGTGGAACATTATAAGTGAACAAAGATGAGACGTTGCAATACACGCGTACTATACGCGGTGAAAGATACACGGAACAACACAGTAAACTTCTTCTAGAGTAGTCCTTTGGTACTTCGTCAAGAGCAAATTTTACTTGTTTTGAGAAGTTTAATATATGTATCTTGCATCCATACCGACCAGTAGCTCTTCTAATTCGCGAGAGCTGCATCCGTGGGGTCGGTGCAACTGGTTTGAGGGCAACGGCTTGCTCCTGTGCATCAGGTGTCGGTGCGTCTGAGGCGAAATCTTCTCATATGTGGCAGGTGCGCTGGAATTGCGTAAAATTGGTAGACCTTAGCTGAAGAGTAAAGTTTTTCCCACGTTTCAAAGTGCTAAAGGGAACGTGGGACTGCTGAGACGCATTCCGAATTCGTCCGTGACGCAAACGAAACGAAGACGCTCCTTGTTTGAGGATCACCTTCCGGGGGCCACTGAAGAGCCGCTCAGCTTGTTTTGCTTGTTTCGTGCTTGTTTTTTATTGAAACCAACGACCTTCTGTGTGCTGTACGCGTGATTCCAAAGGACATATGCACTTTTCGTTTCACTGTGCTGAGTGCTTGAAGCGTGCTTCACCTTCATCTTGGATCGGCCCGGTATTGGACTGGCTTCGGGATCGGCCCACGTTTTTGCCCATGGACGCGGACACGAAAAATGCCGACCAACGAGAAGCTTACAGCTTCGCTGTAAAATGCACACCTGAGGAAGGTCCCACGGGCTTTAAATATAGAAAGAGGAAAAAAAAAGATAAACAGGAACACGAAAGTTCAAATAACTGCAACAGAGAAAAGAAAATAGGTAGCAGGATTGCAGAAAAAAATTGGTTAATCCCTTTTTGAAGGAATTGGTCCTATCACGAAAGTGAAATGTGTACACTAAGAGCTAGAGGGCAGCTTTCTTGGGCGTTCAGAAATACAAGTCCATCCTGACATAGAGACTTGGGAGCAGAACATAGGAACGTTCTTGCCACTCACTCCAGCTCTCGGCTGTCTGATTTTCTGCCACTCGTGCAGGCCAGTCTAAAGGCATAGCAGACGACCGAGTTATATTCATTGTACTGCAGGGCTGCAAGTTTTACGCTTGTAAACTTCTGAGGGGGGCGTAGACTGCGAGATTGCAAATGGCTATGTGATTCTGCTGCTGAGTGTGTAGTCCCGGGTTCCATGCCCGGCCATAAACGTGCACTCTCTTATTACGATAGCAAGCACACGAGAGTTGTGGTGCTTCCCAGTGTAAACAGCCGGGCAGCACTACGGCAGGCACCAGGCGTCATAGCTCTATCCGACACTGCGACACGACGGTCCGTCGTAATGTTCGCAGTGCTGGTCACTTTCTACGTTGGGGCCTGCAGATAAGATTGGCCCGCTTGCCGCGATATCTTTTTATTTTGCCACCCCCTGATTTGCGTCCTAGCGCAGAAAAAGCGCTTCGCTGAAGGAATAAAGGGGATTGTCTTCATGACGCTGTGTGGGTCATCGTCCTGCCGCCATCGCCGCCTAGCCGCCGAATACTAACACCACCCATATGTGGCGAGAGTGCGGCGTTAAAGCTTCGGCGCTTGGGCGACATCATTCGTTCGAACATGTGCACATGTTCAAATGATGATGGTGATTTACCGGCATCCCCTTTGAAAAGGCACGGTGATAGTCCCCCAGCATGCTTGTGAAATCAGTATGCTATACATGCTTTTACAGCGTAAACTGTTACGGGCTCATCCTAATAGCCGTTTCGTTTGGAGATGGTGTACACCGCCGCCGATGTCCACTGCAGCTATCATCGGGAATGAGGTAAAAAAAATATCCGGTCTCCGCCGGGATGTAACCCAGGTCTGCTGCGCGGAAGTAAGCTATTCTAACATTGAGCCATGCCAGCGCTTGCTATTTGTAGGGAGGAAAATGCCCTATATACACGCACCCTAGCGTGCGACGAGACACGTTATATGAGATGCGCCCCGCGTATTGTCGATATGTCCGCACTTTGCACTGCAGTTTCATAATATTACCTCAGGTGGCACGCCATGTAGCCGTCGCACAGGTAGTGGTATAAGGCAGACAGAGAAGTCTTGAGGAAGAAAAGGAAGATTAAGGAGATGTGTAAAATGGGGGGGGGGTCATCTCTGATTAAATCAAGCAGGCTAAGTGACTGTTTGTCAGCGCCCCGTTTCGAAAGGGATGACAGTAAATCATCATCACTATCATAATTAGCATCGTGTCATTAGCATCATTAGCCACTTGTCACTCGATGGGAGGTGCGCGCCACGTAGCGTCGATTGAACACACTTTCATTGCAGTTGCATGTTTCTACACCAGGTGGCACGGCAGGTAGCAGTTCATAGGTAGCGGTACAGTAGATAGACAAGGTTTGAGGCAGATAAAGAAGATTAAGGAGATGTATACAAACATTTCGTCTCATTTTACACTTTACTATAACCTTCTTGATTCTTAGCCGATCCCTCAGAGTGGTTTCATGCCGGTAGATCCTGAAGATCTACATCTACAAAAAATTAGGGTTGTTCCCTCTTTTATAGGAATTCGTAGAACATAAAAGTGAAACGTGTATTCACAGAAGCTGTTGCATGTTTGCTTCGTAAACTCACGGCATAGGCGGTTATACCGGGGGGAAGTAGGTCATTAGCCTCCTACTTTTGAAATTCGGGAATATATGAGCCTAGAGTCCCAACCAAGATCACTCGGGTCTACAGAAAGCGGCTTGAATCACTGACAGTGGGGTCTGGCCTCTGCATCAGCTGCACGTGGAGTCTCAGCGACATTGGTTCTTCAGCGCACTCATCGCTGGTATTTATATAGAACACAGTTTCTACGCGGTGTGAAGAGGCGTTATAGTTTAGTTGATGAAACCCTCAGACAGCAGAGCACTACAGCGAAAGGCCAAACAATTTAGGCTACACAGGCACAAGGCTTCCAACCACTCCTTGTCGTCGTCTTTGTCGAAGCAGTGCCTGCTGCTCGTTCTTCTCCAGTACAATTACCTCCCCGGAGAATAGGAACCGTCTTGGTGACCTATGGATCAGATAGCACAGGTGGATCAAAGTACGGCTTGAGCTGCAGAACGTGCACGTTTCGTGCCGTCGGCGGCGCTTATCTGAAGGCGGCTTAAGGAGTTCTACCAAATAGTTCACGGGAGACGTTTGACTGACGACACGGTATTGACCCTGGTACTTGGAAACAAGATTGGGTGAAAGTCTAGGGCTGTTAGCGGGAAGCCAAAGCCAGGCTAATGAGTCAGGGGCATAGGGTGCCGGAGAAGACGGAATATCCCGAAGGTGCGTCTGTCGTTGCTAATCTTCCGAAGTAAATGTGCGGGCGAGCTTTCGGCACTCTTCCGCGTGTGCAGCAGCTTCGGACAGGGTATTACCCTCAGTTGTGTGAGCGTGATACTGAAGGATGGTATCCATTGTACAGGAAGGCTCACGTCCGTAAAAAAGAAAGAACTGGGAAGATCCTGTAGTGGTCTGTGTGGCGGTATTATAAGCGTACGTCACGAAGGGTAGAATGCGGTCCCAATTGGTTTCATCATATGTGACGTACATGGCTAACATGTCGCCAAGAGTGCCGTTAAAGCGCTCAGTCATCCCATTAGTTTGCGGGTGATGTGCAGTAGTGGTACGGTGAATTACGTGACGTTCCCTGAGTAGGGCTTTCATAACATCAGAAAGAAAGACGCGGCCTCTGTCGCTCAGCAACTCTCTGGGGGCTCCATGGCGAAGTATGATGTTACGCAAAAGGAACCAGGCAACATCACGTGCAGATGCGTTGGGCAGAGGCGAAGTTTCCGCGTAGTGCGTGAGATGGTCTATCGCCACTATCACCCAGCGGTTGCCATCTGAAGTAGTCTGAAGGGGCCCATAAAGATCAACTCCGACCGGGTCAAAGGCCCGTCCTGGACAAGGCAAGGGTTGCAGTGGAGAAGCTGAGTCACAAGGGGTATTCTCGGGGCGTTGGCAAGCGAGGCAAGAGCGGACATATTGGCGGACGAATCGGTACATCCCGCGCCAATAATGACGGATTCGCAGGGCCGCGTATGTTTTAGAACTGCTGCACATGCGCATTGCGGGTCCTCGTGAAACGATGCACATATGTCCGAACGTCGATACCGAAGAACCACTAGTAATCATTTGCGCCCGTCCGAGAGGTAGTTATGCCGGTATAGGAGCCCGTCACGAACAGCGAAGTGGTGGGTTTGGCGACGCAATGCATGGCCAGAAGGCGCTGATTGGTGTCACAGAAGAGCCAGCATAGCAACAATCCATTGATCCTTCTGCAGCCCCGAAAGCATTTCCGTGTTGGTGAGGGAGAACTCGCATATTCGTACTTTCTTATAATTGGGCTGGCCTAACACTGGGGAGGAAGAGAAGGCATCCGCGTCCGGATGTTTATGGCAACAGCGGTACAGCACTCGTATATCGTACTCTTGGAAGCGAAGCGTCGATCGACCGAGGCGACCTGAAGGATCTTTCAAGGACTACAGTCAGCAGAGTGCATGGTGGTCCGTGATGACGTCGAACGGGCGGCCGTAGAGGTAAAGAGAAACTTTGTTATGGCCCAAATGATAGCCAGGCATTCTTTTTCCGTAACGGAATAGATTGTTTCCGATTTTGTGAGTGCGCGGCTAGCGAAGGCAACAACGTATTAATCGAAGTCAGTCCTTCGTTGTGCAAGAACAGCGCCAATGCCGACGCCGCTGGCATTCATGTGTAATTTTGTCGGTGCGCTTGGACGTAAATGTCAGAGTAGGGGGGGGTGAGGTTAGAAGACGACGCAGCGTCGTGAATGTGGAATCGCAAACTGGCGGCCAGGCCAAGAGATCGTGGTTACCCGCTAGATGCTGCGTCAAAGGTGCTATCATGATGGCGAAGTTGTGGATGAAACGACCAAAGTAGGAGCATAATCCGATGAAACTGCGGAGTACTTTTGTAGTGTTTGGTCGTGGGAATTCGGCTTCGCCATAGAGTTTGGTTGGATCTGGGAGCACACCATCTTTTGGAGCAACGTGGCCATGGATGACTAGCTGCCGGGCAGCGAAGCGACGATTCTTTAAGTTGAGCTGGAGACGAGCATCGGCGAGGCAAGGGAGCACGCGTTTTAGTCGCAGCACGTGAGAAGAAAAGTGCGGGAAAAAGATGACAATGCCATCGAGATAACAAAGGCAAGTCTGCCATTTGAGGCTCCGGAGGACGTTATCCATCATTCTTTCAAATGTTGCAGGCGCATTACAGAGCTTAAAGGGCATCACGGTAAATTCACACAAGCCATCAGGCGTAACAAATGTCGTTTTCGGGCGATCTGCGTCACCAACCGGGACCTGCCAATAATGGGATCGTAAGTCTAAAGACGAAGAGAATTCAGTGCCTTGGAGGCAGTCCAGTGCGTCGGCGATATGGGGAAGAGGATAGACATCTTTCCGGGTTATCTTGTTGAATCGTCGATCGCCCACACAAAAACGAATTGTCCCATCTTTCTTTTTGATCAGCACTACTGGACAAGCCCGAGGGCTGTATGATGGCTGTATCACGCCGCGTTGGAGCGTGTCTCCTACCTACTGTTGCGTTTCGCCTGCGACACGTGGTTTTGCCGGCGCGACTGCGGCGGGGCGGCAGACATTTTGGCCCGATCGTCGTCGCCGCAACGCTCCCCGCCAGGTGTTTCCAGGCGCGACTGCGGCGATGCGACCGCAAAGGATCACCCTCTCCTTCCAGTCGTTGTGCCTGAACCAGGCGATGCGACAGCAGGGGCACCCTCTCCTTCCAGTCATTGTGCCCGAACCAGGCGATGCGAAAGCAGGGATCACCCTCTCATTACTGTCATTGTGCCCGACCGGCAGCGCTACGACAGTGTGCGTCACCATTAGCCCATTGTACATTCACGTGCTCGTCTATTGAGGGGTTCCTTCTTGCCCTCAACTGCGAGAGTATAAAAACAGCTGCCCCCGGGCGCCAAAAGGAGGGCTCCGATTTCTTCTGTTGAGTAAAGTGCTCTCCCGTCTCTCTACTTTGGTCAACCTGACCGCCAACTCTTTGCGATGTTAAAATAAACAAGTTGTTTTGTTGTTACCAGTCGACTCATGCTTTGCCGGGACCTTCGGATGCTTCCAGTTGTACCCCAGGCCGCCAGGCCAACGCTACCCTTGGGGCTTGCGACCCAGGTACAACCACGGGCGTCAGCGCCGAGTTCCCAACAACCGATGCCATCGGTGGGATCCAAACATCTGGTGGCAGCAGTGGGATCGCGACAACGGAGGCCAGCAGCGAAGAGATGCAGTTGACTGTATGCTGAGCAGCTCATCGACGATCCGGGAGCAGTGCAACGAGCCCTGTGTGATGACTGGTTGCCTGCAGCGGAACGACTGCGCTGGACTCTTGGCTGCGAGGTTTGGTGAGTGCGGGACTTTCTTCTTCTGAGCTTTGCCAGGCTTTTGTTAGTGTTAGAAACAGAGCTGGTAATTGTGGTTGTCGTTGCTGCCGGGTTAGTTTGCGGCAAGACAATAGTAAGCAGTAGAGAAAGCAGCATTCAGAGCAGCCATGGATTTGAAGTCGTTGCGCAAACCGAAATTGTTGGAGCTTGCAAGAGAGTTGGGTCTGGATGTCTCGGACAAACTCAGAAAACCAGAACTGATAAAGGCTATTCTTGAGTTAGAGGCTGAGGATGACGAGCTGTCGGAATGCCTTGAGACCATTGAAGAGAGGGAGACTGCAAAAAGACAGGAGCGCGAACTTAAAGAGCAAAAAGAAAAAGAAGAGCGCGAACTTAAAGAACAAAAAGAAAAACAAGAGCGTGACCGTCAACACGCTTTGGAAATGAAGCGTCTTGAGGTAGAGATGGAACGCGCTCGTAATGGAAGTCAGGCACACGGTGCAGGAGAACGCGTATTGTTCAAAATGACTGACCTGATGCGGCCGTTTAAGCTTGGAGAGGACATTGGTTTGTTCCTGGTTAACTTTGAGCGAACGTGCGAGAAGCAGGGGTTCTCTCGGGAAACGTGGCCACAGCGCTTGCTCACTTTGTTACCCGGCGAGGCGGCCGACGTAGTCGCTCGCTTGGATAGAGAGGAGGCAGAGGATTTCGACACAGTGAAATCGAGTCTTCTAAAAAAGTACCGGCTGTCTGCGGAGGCGTTCCGTCGGAAGTTTCGGGAAAATGAGAAAGGCAAAAGTGAGTCATATACAGAGTTTGCGTATAGGCTTATGTCGAACATGCAGGAGTGGCTCAAAGAAGAGAAAGCGTTTGGTGACCACGATAAAGTTCTGCAGTTTTTCGGGCTAGAACAGTTTTATAGTCGGTTAACGGAGAACGTGCGATACTGGGTCTTGGATAGGCCAGACGTTTGTACGGTGGCTAAAGCCGCTGAGCTAGCCGAGGAGTTTGTGACGCGTCGGGCTCGCGGAGCTAAGGACGGTCAAAAGGGTGAATTTGGCTCGAAGTTTGAGAGGCCGAAGTTCACGCCCATGAGATTAAAGGGGGACACGCGTAGTGCGGATGCGAGTGAAAGCAGTCCGACCAGACGTAAAGGGACGGCGGCAGCCAAACGCAGAAAGCGGTTCGAGATGAGGCGAGCGGGCGTTTGTTATACGTGCCAGAAGCCGGGTCACTTTTCGGCGCAGTGTCCGGAAACAACACCAAAAGTTGTGTTTTTTTCAATAGGCAGCACTGACGAGAACATGAAACTTCTCGAGCCTTACATGCGAAACCTCCTCGTGAACGGGAAAGAGTGCCGAGTGCTTCGCGATTCCGCAGCTACGATGGATGTAGTTCACCCGTCTTACGTAGAACCCCATATGTTCACGGGCGAGTGCGCATGGATCAAGCAAGCCGTGGAAGCTCATAGCGTGTGTCTGCCAGTAGCAAGGGTGCTTATTGAAGGACCTTTCGGAGCGCTTGAGACGGAGGCGGCAGTGTCATCTATGCTGCCACCCCAGTACCCGTACCTATTTTCAAACAGGTCCGATCACCTCCTGCGCGAGAAGGGGCTTTTGTTTGGTGAAGCTAGTGTTCAGGCCTTAACCAGATCGAAGGTTCGGGAGCTCGCTGCAAAGGCGGTAGTTGCGGGACCGACGTTATCAAACAACGAAAAAGGGTCAGAGGCGCAGCAAGCCGATATTCAGAGCACGCCCGAACTGAATAAACTTGAGTCTGTAACGTTAAAGGCGCCAGATACCGGAGAGGAAAATCCCGATGCGGGAAAGTTAGAAGAGCTATCTACTGATTTGCTCATCGCGCCTACGTCGGACGGACTTGATAGGTTGCTAAAAGTCAGCCGGTCGGCTTTGATAGCCGAGCAAAAGAAGGATGGTAGCCTAGAAAACATACGCTGCAATGTCAAGGAAGGTATCGCCAGGAAAAATGCGCGTTTTGTGGAAAGAGGTGGAGTCCTGTACCGGAAGTATCTAGACCGCAGAGGAGTGGAGTTCGATCAGCTGATCGTGCCTCAATGCTATCGTCAGGATCTGTTGCGCTTGTCACACGGGGGTTCGTGGTCCGGACACCTAGGAGTTAAGAAAACTAAGGACCGTCTCTTGCAAGAGTACTATTGGCCAGGGTGTTTTCGGGACGCAGACCATTTCGTAAGGTCATGTGACACCTGTCAGCGGGTGGGCAAACCAGGGGACAAATCAAGGGCGCCGTTGAAATTGGTACCTATCATAACGGAGCCTTTTAGACGGCTCGTTATTTATTTATTTATTTATTTACAGTACCCTCAGAGTAAATATACATTATAGAGGGGAGAGGCTTCATAAAGGAAGTAAAAAATGACATACAGGAAAGGCACAGCATAAGTAAAAATAGAAAATTATACTAGCTCACTAATTTACACAAAAAATAGTCGTAGTTCACCATAGAAATCTCATCATACACTTCAATATACAGGCTGGGAATGATAGGTAAATACATACATAGCTAACTTGAAAAAATAGCACTTATACAATAACAAGTCACATGATATATTGAACGAAAGTTTCATGATTTACATGTAGTTAACTAAAGCATTTCTAAATTGAACATGATTACTTATATTGACAATAGATGCTGGCAGACCGTTCCATTCGTTGCATGTTTTAGGTAAAAATGATTGCGAATGTGTTAGTGTGTTAGTGCGAGGAACATGTACCTTATGCCTATGATCTCTACGTGAGAAGATGAATGGTGCTGGGTTAATCCACGCCGACCGAAGCGCAGCGTTCTGGTAGTAAATCTTATGAAATAAGCATAGACGTGATTGTTTCCTGCGGGTTAATAGCGATGGTAGGTTCAGAGTAGTCTTCATTTGTGTTACGCTTGCCGTACGATGGTAATTAGCTAGTATAAACCGAGCGGAGCGATTCTGGACACTTTCAAGGCAGTTAATTGAGGTGGCATGATGTGGGTCCCATACTGATGATGCATATTCCAACTGCGGACGGACATATGTCGTGTATAATAAATGTTTGAGTGATAATGGTGCGAGCGAGAAGTTTCTACGAAGATATCCAAGTGTGCGATTAGCTTTGCTCGTTATAAAGTCGATATGGTACTTCCAGGATAAGTTATAGGTTATATGGACGCCCAGATATTTGTAATTTCTTACGCTCTCTAAAGGAATGTTATTAAGTAAATAGGCAGGACAAGCTTCATTAGTACGGGATATTCGCATTGATTTACATTTCTTGACGTTAAGCTGCATGTGCCATTTTATAGTCCAGTTATGCAATGTGTTTAAATCGTCCTGAAGAGATGAAATATTAGTGTCATTAGTAATTTTACGATATATTACGCAGTCATCTGCAAAAAGACAAATTTTAGACGAAATGTTATCAGGTAGATCGTTAATGTAGATTAAAAACAACAGCGGTCCAAGCACAGACCCTTGTGGAACACCTGATTTAACTGGAGTTAGAGTTGAATTAACTTCATTAACGCTTACAAATTGCATGCGGTGTGTTAGAAATGCTTTTATCCAATTAAGTACATTAGTATCAATGTTTAGTGCGCTGAGTTTAGATAGCAGTAATGTGTGGTGTACTTTGTCAAAAGCTTTAGCAAAATCAAGGAAAATACAGTCCGTAAGAAATCCTGCGTCCAAGTTAGTATGCAAGTCGTTAGTGAAGCAAAGAAGCTGAGTATCACAGGAGAATGTTTTACGAAAACCATGTTGGCTAGATGTAAAGAAGTTGTTAGATTCAAGGTGATTGATTACCTGAGAATAAATTACGTGCTCCATTATTTTACAGGGCACAGAAGTTAAACTAATGGGCCTATAATTAGAAGGGTTATGCGTATCACCAGATTTATGAATTGGAACGATCTTAGCCGTTTTCCAATCTAAAGGCAATGTGCCGCTGTGAAGCGACTGAGAAAAAACTAATTCTAAAATTATCGAGCAATACTCACTAGTACTGTGTAAAAATTTATTGTTAATTCCATCAACACCACATGACGATTTCAATTCTAATTTATTTATAATCGATTTTATACCGTTACTATTAAATGCTATGGGATCCATGTGGGGATATCTTTTAGGCCGTATTTCGGGAGGTGGAGTAACATGCGAAGACGGCGAAAAGGCCTGTACGAACGTGTCATTTAGCACGTCAGCGCATGCGTGATCGGCGATTGCTTTCCCAGTTAGTGAAGTTAGAGTAACCTTTCTAGTGTTATCTCCTTTCATAGAGCTCCAGAATGCCTTACTGTTAGTTTTCAGTAGCTTGGGTAGGGTAACGTTGTAGTAGGAAAATTTTGCAGACCGTAAATTTGAAAAGTACGTGGCGGCAGCAGATTTGTATGAGAACCAGCGTTCAGGATTTAGTGACCGTTTAGCGATACGAAATAGGCGTTTCTTTTTGTTACTTAGTCTGCTAAGGTGTCTGTTATACCACGGTGCGTTACTATTTGAATATATACGTCGGACTGGAATATAACGATTTATTAGATCAGATACTTTTTCTTTAAAGAGGCGCCAATTTGTCTCGACAGAACGATCAAGATGGCAAAGTAAAAACGTGTCAAGAAAGGAAGCAAGTTCGTTGTTTATTGCGGAGAAGTTAGCCTTTTTATAATCTTTTATTTCCTTAAATCGTTTACGTTTCAGTGGTAGTGATATCGTGATTGTAAAATGTAATGTATCGTGATCACTAAGGCCAGGTGTGTGCGTTATCGGGGATATAATATCAGCTGATGATGTCAGTACGAGATCAAGTAATGATGACGTAGTGCCTGTTACACGTGTTGGAATGACGACCGTTTGTACTAAGGTAAAGTCAGAACAAATAGCGATAAACTGATTAGCCTCACTGGATGATGGGTTAGAGAAGGGACATGTGCTTGACCAATTTATGTTAGGAAAGTTAAAGTCACCCATAAGAATTATCTTTGCTCCCGGGAATCTTACTGTTAATTGATTTAGACAGTCATGCATGTGATCACAAAACGAACTATTCGAGGGGGGCCGGTAGCAGACGCCTAAGATAATTTTTTTGAAATTAATGGTTAAACAACACCAGGTAGATTCAATTTCAGTGATTATCGGTACATTAAAGCACTCAACGTCTTTACTAACAGCAAGTAATACACCGCCCCCTATTCTGTCAGTACGGTCATTCCGATACACAACGTATCTTTTACGGCAATGAAACAATTCTTCGTTTGTTATTTTGTTAGTCAACCAAGTTTCAGTTATCGCTATTATGTCAGCATCAGTGTCATCAACCAGAGAACACAATTCGTCCCTTTTATTAAATATACTGCGAATATTAGTGAATACAACAGAAATAACATGTTTCGATGAAGTGCAAGCATCTCCCCTTGCGTTTCGCTATCGCGAGTTCTGTAAGACACGTCCTGAGCGCAGAATTCGAGGATCGGAATTTCTGTTTCGTGGCGTTATTTCGTAGACTACATCGTTATCTATGTCGTAGCCGTAACATTTTTCTCCCACGAATAGTCTTTTGTAACGTAGCCTGTAGGGTACATTTAGTCCCTTGCCATATTCCGTTAATTTATGTCTTATATTGCGCGTTGCCTCACAGAAGTCTTCGCTCACAGTCAGGCTGCTTCCTTTTAGAAGAGAGCGCTTATACAAAACTTGCTCTTTGGTTTTATAAGAGAAAAACTTAACTATTATCGGCCGTGATTTTTGTTGACTGTAGCGACCAATCCTATGTGCACGCACTATCTGGTCGCAAGTTAAACTAAGTTTTAAAGTGTTATTAATCAAATCTAGGGCTTTTTCCTCTGACTGCATTGAATTTTCTGTTGAAGTATCCGGTACTCCAAAAAAAACCAGATTGTCGCGACGTGAGCGATCTTCCGCGTCATCAATTCGCGCACGAAGCGTGTTCGTGTCAGTTACTACACTCTCAATCTTGTCGCGCAATAAGCTGACATCCTGTTTCCATTCATCAAGGATGGCCGTCTGACTTTCCACGTGCTGCAGTCTTTGATCGATGTCTGATATAGCATCTGAAACGGTTTTTTGCTGTTGTTTCAGCTCATGAATTGTCTCCGACATAGAATTTTGTACAGATTCCATTCTAATAGATCTTTCATTTAGGTCCCTCACGGTTTTAAGTACTTCAGCAAGGACATCGTCCTTGGATGGGCCAGGATTGCTTTCCACGTCACCACACAGTGAAAGAAACAAGGAACAAAACGGGTCACTCAAGGCTTCTGGGCACGGAAGCACGACAATGAAGCGATTACTAGATTTAAAGCAAATAAGTGGCAGTTTGGAAATGTAACTGACCTGCAGGGTGAAAAAAGACAAGTGTGAGGCGGTCATCCTGTCGGTGCCTCCGTGCCCTCTGACTGCCCAGAGCGTGTTGCTTGGCTTTAAGCGTCCCGCAGCTGGCGCTGTCGATGCTGTCGCGGTTGCGCAGTGATGAGCCGAGGATACAAAGGGGGTGTCGTTCCAGATGTAGATTTGATGGCGGCTTTGATCCGGGCGAAGTGTGGCGGGAACAGGCTCAGCGAATTTGCCGGCCTCAGAACCATGAACGATAGGTTCGCCATACGAATCCAGTGGAACAGCGCACCGGAAACCGGGGATGAAGGCAGCGAGTAACTGCAGGGTGAAAAAAGACAAGTGTGAGGCGGTCATCCTGTCGGTGCCTCCGTGCCCTCTCTATACAGTGATACAGTGGGATATACAGTGGGATTACAGTGGGATTGATACAGTGGGACCTCTGCCGGTAACAGCCACGGGGTACAGACACATTTTGACTGTGATCTGCCCAGCGACAAAGTTCCCTGAAGCAGTGCCGCTTAAAGAACTCAGCTCAGTTGAGATAGTCAATGCACTACTGTCCATATTTGCGCGAGTTGATTTTCCTGCGGAAATCCAATCAGATCAGGGCACAGTGTTTACTAGCGCTTTGACGACAACTTTTCTCGAAAGGTGTGGGGTAAAGCTGCTACACAGCTCAGTGTACCACCCACAGTCGAATTCCGTTGAGAAGCTCCACTCCGTCATGAAGCGCGTGTTGAGAGCCTTGTGTTTTGAACATCAAACTGACTGGGAGCTGTGTCTGCCTGGGGTGATGTTTGCTTTAAGGACCGCGCCGCATGCGGCTACGGGGTTTTCGCCAGCTGAACTGGTGTACGGTCGCTCGCTTCGATCTCCGCTTCGCATGCTTCGAGAATCGTGGGAAGGCAGGGGCGACGACCCAGTCGTGGTGGAGTACGTACTTAAGCTCCTCGAACGCTTAAGAAGGGCACAGGAGTTGTCAGGTGAAGCAATGACAAAGGCCCAGCAGAGGGCCAAGGTTTATTATGATCGGACAGCCAGGGCCCGTCGTTTTGAGGTGGGCGATGAGGTCATGATATTGCGCACATCGCTAAACAACAAACTAGACGTGCAGTGGGAGGGCCCAGCACGAATTGTTCAGAAACTGTCGGACGTTAACTACGTGGTAAGTCTGCCAGGAAAGCGGAAAGCACAGCAAGTTTACCACTGTAATCTGCTCAAACCTTATAGACAAAGGGAAGCAGTGGTGTGCATGATGGTAAACGTTCCTGAAGAGCTTCCGGTCGAGCTTCCGGGACTAGGCTCAGTGACGAACAGGGAAGACACCGGTCAAGTCATTAGTGACCTTATCAGTAAAGCACCGCTGTCGCCCGAGCAGAAAACCGAACTACACCAGCTATTACAAGAGTTTCAAGGTCTGTTCTCTGAGAGGCCTGGTAGGACTTCTGTACTTACTCATGATATAGAACTTACCTCCCCAGAGCCAGTACGATCCAAGGCGTATCGGGTGTCACCCCGCCAGAGCGATATTATGGAGGCTGAGGTAAAGAAAATGCTACAGCTCGGTGTTATTGAGGCAGGTGAGAGTGATTATACCTCCCCTTTGATTTTAGTTGAGGTACCGGGCAAGGAACCTCGTCCTTGCGTCGACTACCGCAGGCTTAATTCCATCACTAAGGATCAAATTTATCCGATCCCTAACATCGAGGAGCGCCTTGAGAAAGTTAGTAGCGCTCAGTTTATTTCCACCCTAGATCTTGTCAGGGGTTATTGGCAGGTTCCACTTACAGAAGAGGCTAGTAGGTATGCGGCGTTCATTTCACCAATGGGAACATTCCGTCCTAAAGTGTTGAGTTTTGGTTTGAAGAACGCGCCATACTGTTTTTCAAGCCTCATGGATAAAGTGTTGCGGGGACAGCAAGAATTCGCTTTACCGTATCTAGACGACGTAGCGATATTCTCCGCATCCTGGTCTGAGCATATGGCACACTTGCGGGCAGTGCTAACCCGCCTGCGCGAAGCGGGCTTGACAGTCAAGGCTCCTAAGTGCCAGTTAGCACAGGCCGAGGTTGTCTACCTCGGTCACGTGATTGGTCAGGGTCGTCGCCGCCCCTCTGAAATAAAAGTGGCCGCTGTGCGAGACTTTCCGCAACCGCGCACCAAGACCGATATTCGGTCGTTCTTGGGTGTCGCCGGCTACTATCAGAGGTACATCCCTAGGTACTCTGATATCGCGGCTCCCCTGACGGATGCTCTAAGAAAGACAGAGCCTCAAACAGTCGTCTGGGACGAGACAAAGGAAAGAGTTTTTAGCGCCCTAAAGAGTGCCCTAACAAGCCAGCCTGTGCTACGATCGCCAGACTATACAACAGGGTTCATTGTTCAGTGCGATGCTAGTGAGCGAGGCATGGGCGTTGTACTGTGCCAACGGGAAAATGGAGAAGTAGAACACCCCGTCCTGTATGCTAGTCGTAAGCTGACCAGTCGTGAGCAGGCGTATAGCGCCACCGAGAAAGAGTGTGCGTGTCTCGTGTGGGCCGTTCAGAAATTGTCATGCTATCTAGCCGGCTCGAGGTTTATCATTGAGACGGATCACTGCCCTCTCCAATGGCTGCAGACCATCTCTCCCAAAAATGGCCGCCTCCTGCGCTGGAGCCTCGCTTTACAACAATATTCCTTTGAGGTGCGTTACAAAAAGGGGAGTCTCAACGGTAACGCCGATGGCTTAAGTCGAAGCCCCTAACGTAGGAATCAGCCTCAAAATTGTTTGTTACTGATGTTTTTCTTCCTGAGGCAGGATTTTTTTTAACATATTGCTTTTGTTTAGTGTTTCAAAGTGATGATATGCTTTCTAGTGCAATTTTTCAATTTGTGGACGCGTTCTGAGTGATGCTAGACTACTGTAAGGAACTAGGCAGTGGTATAAAAAGGGGAAAGAGCCTGGCAGGGCTTAGTGAGGGTTGTGCCGTGCTTGCTGACTGAGCGGTTGAGTTTCAGCGTAGTTCTAACGCTTGCCGGGAACGAGAACAAAAATGTGAACTCTCCCGAAGTCACTTTGCAGTGTCCCGTGCGAACCTGAACGAGAGAACGAGGCCTTCTCTGTGCGCTGCGCTCAAGAAACGTCGAGGGACGCCCGACTTCGGTTATGAGCATCATCGAGCGACATCCCTCCGGACAGCGGATGCAGTCCCCTGTCCATCGGGATCTCCTTCCCCCGGCGGGGCGGTCTGTTGCGTTTCGCCTACGACACGTGGTTTTGCCGGCGCGACTGCGGCGGGGCGGCAGACATTTTGGCCCGATCGTCGTCGCCGCAACGCTCCCCGCCAGGTGTTTCCAGGCGCGACTGCGGCGATGCGACCGCAAAGGATCACCCTCTCCTTCCAGTCATTGTGCCTGAACCAGGCGATGCGACAGCAGGGGCACCCTCTCCTTCCAGTCATTGTGCCCGAACCAGGCGATGCGAAAGCAGGGATCACCCTCTCATTACAGTCATTGTGCCCGACCGGCAGCACTACGACAGTGTGCGTCACCATTAGCCCATTGTACATTCACGTGCTCGTCTATTGAGGGGTTCCTTCTTGCCCTCAACTGCGAGAGTATAAAAACAGCTGCCCCCGGACGCCAAAAGGAGGGCTCCGATTTCTTCTGTTGAGTAAAGTGCTCTCCCGTCTCTCTACTTCGGTCAACCTGACCGCCAACTCTTTGCGATGTTAAAATAAACAAGTTGTTTTGTTGTTACCAGTCGACTCATGCTTTGCCGGGACCTTCGGATGCTTCCAGTTGTACCCCAGGCCGCCAGGCCAACGCTACC
Organism: Dermacentor variabilis; assembly: GCF_050947875.1. NCBI lineage: Eukaryota > Metazoa > Arthropoda > Arachnida > Ixodida > Ixodidae > Dermacentor > Dermacentor variabilis. The sequence goes on from NC_134574.1 coordinate 36,802,471, forward strand.
CTTGGGGCTTGCGACCCAGGTACAACCACGGGCGTCAGCGCCGAGTTCCCAACAACCGATGCCATCGGTGGGATCCAAACACTACTCATCGATGACCGGCGATGCATCACGGACACACGGTATGGACGTTGGCGTAGAGCGCATGGTTGCCGGTGTCGATGTGATGAACTACTGTGGACGTACGTTCTAAACATTGTTTTTGGAAGTCGAAAGAAGTTAGAAATCGGTTAAGGAGCTCGACGATCTGCGTGCGCTGACTCGGAGGGAGGTTGGGATCAATAGACGGATCAAACGCTCGGTCACATGCAGGCGGGCAAGCGCAGAAACAGGGATAGCCATGGCGTCAACCTGAAGAGGAGTCGAGTCATCAGGCACATCGTAAACAGAGCTCGTGTCGAATTCGTCAGCAAAACCGAGGCACTGGCCATGATGTAAGCTTTATGGACAAGAAAACGGATTCGAAACTTAACGTGCGCTGGATCCCTGGCGAAAGGGAAGGAGGGCAAAGGGAAGCAAGAAGGGATGACGGCGTGCAGCAAGGTGATATGGCGTACAAAGAACTCTGGAATCAAAAGAAGCAGCACAGGAAACGGGTACAAGGGCGGAAGAGAATAGAGGGATATCAGTGTTGGTGGCGGCGAACACTCGAGCAGAAGGTGGAGGCAAATCTTCAGAAAGACTGCCACAAAATTAGGTCAGCGGAAGTTGTGACACGGCCACAATCAATAAGAGCGTGATGAGATGAGAGGAAGTCCCATCCTAGAATGATGACATGAGAGCAGCGGGGAAGAACAAGAAACTCAATGTATATAAACTGTGTTGTATGGCGACACGGACGGTACATGTTCCTAAGGACTCAATTGGCTCCGCGCTTGCTGTAGATAGCGAAATAGCAGAAAACGGCGTTGCGACTTTTCGGAGCGTACGGCGAAGCTGGCCGGCAATCACGGACACTGCGGCACCCTTATCGACAAGCGCGTGAACGGCGATAAGTTCGGAAAAAATTTCAATGCCGTTCGTAGGGAATAAACGTGGGCGTGGACAGTTTGAAGAGATCGTAGTTCTTGCCTCCGGAACTGCGCCTTTTAGTTTTCCTCCACAGCTGGAGGGCGGCGGACGATGGGGGACCGGGAACGTCGACGGTAAGATGGAGATCGATGAGTGTTGAAGCTTTCGGGAACAGGAGATGAAGGAGCCAAGTGCGGAACCTGGGGCGAATAGCGGAACTGGGAGTCAGGAGCATTCCCTTTAAGTATCGGCAGGATACTAATCCCGCCGGCGGCAGAACCGTGCCACGTGGTCAGCAAAGCCACAAGTGATGCCGATCGGCCACTTGTCTTGGATACGCCACGGATTGTCAACAGGGGGCCTAAATAGGGATGCACAATTCTGAGCTGGGCGTAAGGGCTGTGCAGACGCGCAAAAGACGCTTCTGGGCATGTTGTTCACAACTGAAGATGGCGAGGCGCAGAAGCCGCTTGTGGGCGTGTAGTGTGCAACTTCAGGCGGAGGTCTTGGCATGGCGACGATGGCAGCGTTAGTGAGCGGAACCGGCGCTTAAGGTGGCTGATTAGCGAGAGGTAGTGCGTCGCTGACTTGTTCATGTATGACCCGTCGGAGTTCCGGGGACAAAGAGGACTCAGACTACTGGGTAGCAGGCAGTAGTGACAGTTGGCGCGCGACTTCTTCGCGTACGAATTGCTTGATTTGGTCGAGGAATGAAGAGTGGGCGGGAGCAGCACTGGAACTGTCGGTTAAAGCCGAAACCGTATCATCCAGCGCGGCAGCTCGGTGCGTAGTAAAGCGTTGTTTGCGCAGCACATCGTAGCTCTGGCATAGGGTAATGACCTCGTCAATTGTTTGAGAATTTTTCGCCAAGAGCATATGCAAGGCGTCATCCTCTATGCCCTTCATGACATTCTTGATGTTTTCGATAGGGAGGACGAGGAAAACGAAGTGCTTCTCTTGTGGAACAGATTGGCCTGCCATTGAACACTCCGGTACTACTGTCTTTCGGGGCGTCTGTGCTTGGGCACTCACACAGGAATGTGCGCTTCGCCTTAGAAAAATTTATTATTGAATCGAACCGATTTCATTGATGACCGTATTATTCTTTTCATTCCTCCTCTATTGCCTCATTTATATATTATAGTCTACTGAACCGTTTCGATTTCCCCTCGCCTAAATTGATGTAACAAAATTTTTTGATTTTTACCTCCATTTGCTGAACACATAAGCAAAGTCTGCCCGACTCTTGGCCAATACACGCGAGTGGGTAAGGGCCAAACTCATCACGGACATCATCATCATCATCATCTCGCCCGTCTCTGTGCTTTTCTGGACTTCTCACTGCGCTTGTGGGTCTACCGCCCCCTACATTGCGGTGATGGATATACAGCACCCCGAGGACACTCACGGTGCCCGTTCACCCGCGGACATCGGTTCGAGGAAGCGAGGAAATACATCGAGTGATAGCGAGGACACAGAGCTGTACTGCGCATCAGGTGACGAGTGCTCGGAAGACAGCTTCTGACTTGTCCAGTACCGCAATACCAAACGGAGAATTCTCAAGGGATCTTCGGCATCCAGCTCAAACACCGTGAAAAATGCACCTCAAAGATGGCCTCACTCCATCCTGTTTGTGCCACAGAACGCCACTGACAACCTACGCGTCATCAACAGGCAAGCATTCTCCGTATATCTAGAGAACACCGTGCCGAAAGAGATCAAGGATGTCAGGATAAACGCTAGGCGAAACATCCTGGCAATCTATGTGATGAACCCGAGCGCGCTGAACATACTACAACATGTAACGCAGCTGGTTAACATCAAGGTCCGCTCCATCGTGCCAGCGAATGGTGCCAGAATAATAGGAGTCATCTATGACATTGACAATCAGATACCTAATGCAGACCTTCCAGTTCTCATAAAACCAGCAAGTGAACAAAACGTCATTGTGCATGTTGGTCGCCTCGGTAACGCACGTTGTGTGAGGATAACGTTCAAAGGTGACTGCCTTCCATCCTACGTGAAGGTTGGCCACTTTCGCCACCTGGTTCGACCATTTATTCCAAGACCAATGCAATGCTTCAATTGTCAGAAGATTGGCCATGTGAAGGGTGTTTGCAGAAATTCCACCGTGTGCCCTCGATGCGCTGAACGCCACTGGGAAGACAACTGCAGCGCAACCACGTTGAAGTGTCCTAACTGTCAGGGTGATCACTGCGCCTCTTCCAAAGACTGTCCCCAGATCAAGAAAGAGATCACCATTCTTAAACAAATGGCGAAAGACCACTCTACGCACAAAAAGGCCGTGGTGAAAGTGCGGCGAAGACGACGTCACCGTCTTAGGACGTCACGACGAAGAATATCAGCTTTTCCAGAAAAGTCAACTCGCCAAGTAGCACCATCAGCGGAAGTTTCAAGCACACCAAACACCGATGTTAGAAGGGAGAAAACTGCCAGATCTCTCTCTACAAAGGAATGGCCGCCACTTCCGCGTTCACGACCGGCAGAAGAGCCGCAGAAGAAACCGCCCCCAGTTCAGCAACGTGCTGTATCCGAGGAGTCGCCGAAAACAGATGAGCAAGTGATACCACTGATTAGGCCTTTAATGAATGCCATTCGCGTGTTACTAAGCAACATGCACACATCGTCTGCCAGAAGTGAGCTTCAAGTACTGGACGCTCCGAGTCACTGCTGGCGACCCTTGAGTAGATCATGACTCCTTAGCCACTGTCTTTTCGCTTCGTGTATGCCAATACGTTTCCCATTATCGTCATTTGCGAGCCGAACTTATCCAACCCGATCAGGCTTTCTAGATATGAATCGTTTATATAGTTAACTGTTGGTGAAAAGAGTAAGGTTTTGGTGTTTATTTGCCGTGACCTTACTTACATTCATCAGCCTGTGCCGCCTAACGACGATAATCAATATATATGCCTAACAGTAAGGAAAAAAAAATTTACGTTTACTTTTGTGGGCGCCTACCTATCTTCGTCAAGTCAATTTGGTCACAAAAGACTGCGATACATCCTATCCTCAACTCCCGGTCCCTGGGTCATTATTGGAGATTTCAATGCCCATCATACACTCTGGGGAAGTATTAAGGTTAACGCGAGAGGCAGAGCACTGGTGTCTATTGCCTCCAGTAATGAACTTTGGCTGCTGAATGATGGAAGCCCTACGTTTCTACGTGACTCCACATACAGCAGCTGTCTTGACTTGGCTTTTATCTCACGAAGCCTTGTCAGACGTGTTGGGTGGTTTGCGGACATAGAGACGCACGGAAGCGACCATATCCCCACATACGTCAAGATCAGATGATTGTCTCTTTACAAAATACGAGATACGATCCAAAGAGTGGTCTGGTCTAAATTTCAGTCTGTGATGTAAGAACAGTGTAACGCCAATCCATCTTTCGACTTGAAAGAGGCAATCAACAGCGCGGAACAAGACACGATGCGCACTCTCACATGCTCTTCGGAACTCACAGAATTTGATGGGGAACTAGAACGACTTCGAGCAATCCGACGACGTGCTGAACGAAGATACCGACGTACGAAAACAATGGACGATCTACGGAACGCCAGACGCACGCAAAAGATCCAGCGCTGCTTAGACAAGCTCGAATCGCAACGGTGGACTGCCTTTTGTTAGTCGCTAGATCCACGCAAGGCTTTATCCCAACTATGGATAATGGTGCGCAGTCTCTGGACACTCCCCGTACAGCAGTTCCCATTCAAGGCTCTTGCCCTTTCTCATAAGAGACCGGAGATTGACGTGGCAGAGGATTTCTGTGCCAGGTTATCCGGCCAACTCACACCTCCCAACATTCCAACGCCTTCAAGTCCTCTACCAGGTGATCACCGCATGGATCTACCATTCTCAATCCATGAACTCCAGGTAGCATTAACTTTGTGTGGCCGTGCATAAGCGCCAGGACCTGATGGAATTTCCTACCGAGCTCTGTGTCATCTGGGTGAGCGAGTGAGAGGTGCTCTCCTTGAGCTTTACAATGAATCTTGGAGAGATGGTGTGCTACCAACAAGCTGGAAGACAAGTCGCCTTGTTCCAGTGCTGAAGCCTGGCAAGTCGCCGTGGGAACTCTCGTCATATCGCCCCATCGATTTGGCAAGCTGTGTGGGCAAAGTAATGGAGAGGATGGTTCTAGGACGCCTGGAGTGGTACTTGGAGTACCACAACACCTACCCGGATGCCATGGCAGGCTTTTGACGTGGTCGATCATCGATCGATAACGTTGTCGACCTGGTCACCTACATTCAGCATGAGAAATTCCGTAAGCGTCTCTGCGATTCTTTGTTCATCGACGTCAAAGGGGCATATGACAACGTTACGCATGAAGTCATCCTCTCTGCTCTCACAGACGTAGGAGTGGGTGGTCGGATGTTTCAATGAATACGGAGCTATCTCTCCATGCGATCCCTCTTTGTAAGCACCGAGGAAGGCCACACTTCTCTACATTATATCTGTCGTGGCGTACCCCAAGGCAGTGTACTATCGGCCAAAAAAGTAAACGGACCGCGGCTTAGGTGGCCGGAGCGGCTGCGGGGCCACACCGGGGCGCTGCTATCTCGCTCCGCGCGCTGACGGCGAGAGTGCTCCGAGTGACGCCAGACTTCGCCCTCACTCTCACGGGGGGTCTCATCACGCTTGATAAGTTAGTGCGCCGTTCGGTTGCTCTGCTGCTGACGGTCGCGACGAAGGGGACCGTGCATGGCCAGTAATCCAGCACATGGCCCTGTCGTGCAGTAGCGGGTGGCCGCAGGGCATCCAACCGCGGCACTGAGAAGGAACGAAGACCCGTTGTGATTGTTGTTTTGCTTATATTCACCTTGTCTTTCATATTAGTGCATGTCGCCGGCGTCAACCACTGCTCGATTTTAGGCAACATCGCCCAAGCAGCCGCAACGGCGGCTACGGTAACGCGCGCTCTTTCACATCGGCATGATAGAGTGTGGGAAGCGCTGCACGCACGCACGGATGTCCGAAGCTATAGCGGCGGCGCTCTCGATGCCAAGGCGAGTAAGCCAAGTAAGTGATCGCGGTCGGCGGCAACTTTTCATCGCACTGAGGACCCCTTCAGGCCATGGAATGCTTCCGTGAATAAACTTTCACGACTGGCTAGTTTTTCCGATTCGTCGTCCCAATCATCTCTTCCTGGCCGTACTTTTGTAAAGTTTCATAATGGTCTACGTATTGTAGTAGCTAATTAAAGCAGTTTTCAGAGGAGTCGCTGATATAAACAATGAACGCACTGCTGGAGACAATGCCGGAAAAGTAATTTCGATAGAAAAGCCGTGCCCTCAGCAAAGCTTGGCACCTGCAACTTATCACACCGGCGTCAAAGAGCGCGCATCACCGTAGCCGCCATTGTGGCTACTTGCGTTATGTTGCCTAAAATCGAGCAGCGGTGGACATCGGCGACATGCACTAATATGAAGGATAAGGTGAATATAAGCAAAACAACAATCAGAACGGGCCTTCGTTCCTTCTCAATGCCGCGGTTTAATACCCGGCGGCCGTCCGTTACTGTGCGACAGCGCCATGTGCTGGATTACTGGCGATGCACGGTCCCCTTCGTCGCGACTGCCAGCACCTAAGTAACCGAACGGCGCACTGGAAATTTATCAAGCATGGTAAGGCCCCGCGTGAGAGTGAGGGCGAAGTCTGGCGTCACTCGGGGCACTCTCGCCGTCAGCGCGCGCAGCGCGATAGCAGCGCCCCGGTGTGGTCCCGCAGCCGCTCCGGCCACCTAAGCCTTGGTCCGTTTACTTTTTTGGCCGATAGTACATAGCCCTGTCTTATTTAATCTAACTCTAATTGCTCTCCTTGAGCACGTGCCAAGTACAGTCAGGTTATCAACATACGCGGATGATATCTGCATATGGACGTCTGCAGTAACACGCCTACAGTTGCGAGCGAAAACTCAGAGAGCCGCCACCCAAACTGCTGTCTACCTCCGTAATCGATGCCTGGAAATTTCTTTCGAGAAATGCGCACTAGTGCCATTTACGCGCAAACCCATGAGAAACTACGGCGTAATGATAAATGGCCAAATAATGCCACATGTCCGACCGCACAAGTTTCTAGGCGTCATAATCGACAGGGACTTATCATGGAGCCCTCACGTATCATACGTGAAAAAACGGTTGACAGGCAAGACTTGGGGATTGTCGACAAGTGCCATGTTACAACTGTACAGGGTGCTTTTTCTAGGCTTTCTGCGATACAGCTTGCCAGCAATAACCAACACATGTAAAACGAATCTACGTACAATACAAAGTGTTCAAGCTCAAGCGCTCCGGATCTGTCTAGGCCTGCCTCGGAGTGCATCAACAGCGGCTACGATAGAAATGGCTAGAGACCGTGCACCTTGCCAAGGCTGACATTGAAATTGAAGTGCTCAGGACCCATATAAGGCATCTAAACAGGACTCCTCGTCACCACTTAGCCTCTCTACCAGCGCAGAGACCTCGCACATATTTCAGCCAAACAATTACAGCACATGATAAACCATTGCCAACTTGTTTCACTCGTGCTGCGAGACCTTCAGTTCCTCCATGGTGCCTCGCTCAGCCTAAAATCAATCTCACAATACCGGGCATCATGAAAAAAGCTGATCTATAATCACTAGCCCTTAAACAGCTCACGCTGTTTCTCACACTATTCCTGTACGAGAACTACCGTGAGTCTGCACATATCTACACTGATGGATCTGCCTTGCCAAACAGCTCCGCAGCGGCAATCGTGATACCAGCGACAGTCATAACAATCAAATTTAAGACGACTCACGCGACAACGTCGACGGCAGCATAGCTCGCAGCGATCTTTAGTGCCCTTCACTACTTTGGTAATGAACAGTCACACAAGTGGACGATATTCTGTGATTCTAAGGCGGGGCTGCAATCTCTACTCTTACCTTTACGACGCGGACCGCACGAACAGCTAATATTTCACATTACAGAGACGTTACACAACATAAGTGATGCAGGACATGAAGTAACTTTCCAATGGCTTCCAAGTCACTGCGGGATTATCGGCAATGAACGGGCCGATAAAGCTGCCTGTTCAGCCCATACTGAGGAGCACCACGTACCAATTCCACTTTCCAGAACTGATGCAGCACGGAAGCTCTGCCAGCTTGCTCGGCAGTACACCATGTCACAATGGAATGACCCCCTTTTAAGAAATACGCGACTGTACTCACTTGATCTAACATTGTCTTCGAGCGCCATCACAGCTTCGCCGTGGAGACGCCACACTTTTGCATCGACTGTGGTTGGGCGTTGCCTTTACCAAAGCCTATGCGTTTCGCATAGGGATGACCGACACCCTAACCTGTGACCACTGCGGCCATGAAGAATCAATTGGCCATATTTTGTGCGCCTGCCCGCAGTACGGTCCACAGAGGGAATGCCTTCGCCACGAACTTGACCAACTGGACGACCAACCGCTATCCGAAAAAAGAATTTTACAACACCAAAGGGAGCTAACGTCACAGATGAAGGCCGTGCAAGCGCTATTGCGCTTTTTGCGATCTACCGACCTTTGCGAACGCCTTTGACTGGAATGCCTTTTGTGTGTATGTCTCCATGTGTACGTGTTACTTTTTTTGCGTTTTCCTCTCTTCCATCTTTCTAACCCCTATCCCCCATCCCCAGTGTAGGGTGGCAAACCGGAGACTCTCATCTGGTTAACCTCCCAGCCTTTCCTCTTCATTCTCTCTCTCTTTTGATGGCGGGATTAATGCGCCGGCAAAGGTCAACTACTTCTTCAATATAGCTGGCGAAGATTTCCTCCTTTTGCTGAGTTCGACGCCGCAAGTTTTTTTCTCTTCAGCTTTAACGCCATTATTATAAACTGGTGGTTTTTAACTCTCAGCTCTCAGAGGTGGATGTTATTCGCGAAAGGAAAATCAGAAGGTATACTTGATTTATTTACAAAGTTTGCTAATTAAACTTTGATCTAAATGCTTTATTGCAGATATTCCAATTGACAGGTTGTAGCGGGTGTCTTCGAAAGCCACAGCACTTGAAACCAATTCTGAGGATGACAGCAGTTTATATACATGCGCTCTCATAGTTGATAACAAAATACATTGGCGTTGCAGCAATTTTTGTTTGATTTTTGTATAAGAGCATTTTGTCCAGAATGCTTTCAAGTGTAACAACGGTGCATTTTTACTGCGCGTCTGCCATTCCCTATATGAAAACTAGTCCTAGTTTCTGAATTCGTTGCATATGCGTGTGCCTGGCTAAATTGCACCCTTAAATTGGCACATTGCTATACGCGCGTGTGCATAGGAAATAATTAAAGAGATGGTTAGAGAAATTTTGTAAATTTAATATTGCGCAATCTCATTTCTAGAGTAAGGAATGCCGGCCTTTTCGACTAATCTTGCTCGATGACTATATTTGCGCTATATGCCAGAGGATATGTTTAAAAATTCTGTTAACTAAACAAAAAAGAACGTGGTATAGTTAGACACGGCCATGCTTGAACACGAAGGGAGCGGGTGCGCACTGGCCTCTATGCTAGCCTTGGCACTTTATCGCAGAGCCCTTACACTTATCATGTCCTACGGCGGCTGCGACCTTGGCTCTCGCTTCTGCACGTGCAGATAAACATGTAGATTCGTTGTTTACAATTTGAACACCGGTGTTAGTTTAGGAGCTAGAGCAGTGATGCGTCGAGAAGCCGGCGGGGGCAGATTACAGAAAGAAAATGGCCAAGTTCGGCAGTTTGAAGCTTATGAAAGATTATTTATGAAGGATTGTAATTCATTAGAAAATCTTCATTGTTTACGAAGGACTATCCCACTCTAGAAAATGCAGCGTCCTGTTCTGTTGAAAGATATAGGAACAGTAAAAAGTTACCAAGTGACGTGATGCTAACTACGTGTGTATATGTGGTCTTTATAGAACGAACGCGCTATTTACGGAGAACGTTTTTTTTTTACAGGTTGATGTCGTGAGGAAGGCATGTTTTAATCGCTGTCTGTTCAAGTGGCTCCATCATGACGACACAGTTACCTTTCAGTTAAATGAATCAATATGCGAGTTATGCTGCCTTCGATTTCTTCTTCAGCAAGACCTGAGCACACTTAGCTGAAGGCCACCCGGAGCACAATGAAAGAATAGACCGGGTGTCGGAATGAGCCTGCCGCGCATACGATTTGTTTCGGTCATGGTTTACCTCTCTCTCGGCAGATGGCGCGGATCATTGGGGGGTCATGGATAGCGCTACAACGTTACCATGACCATGAACCTTTGCTCATAACCCAGGCAGACCAAGGCGTTGCATGTGTCGACCCATTACAAAGGGGTTGGCCGTCAGCTGCTGTGGCGTCATCAACCACAGCAGCTGACGCGGCACACGGGACTCCTCACACATGCGCACGCGTAAGAGGATCACTAGTACATTGTCCCATAAATTTCGGTGTGCCCCGCTAAGCGTGTTACGAGCCGCTGGGAGGCAAGCTTAGGTATATCCTCTTAAATATCTAAGCTTTTTAGTGCTGTCGAGACCTAACTGTGCTTCGCAACTCATGAAAGAGCATTGTAGAGGCGGCGTGTCTGCTAGTGCTCAACTCTGGCCCAAATGCAAAACGATCTGCCTATTGCAAAGTGCAGTTTTTCAAGCTGTGCACATAAGGCGAGCAACCACGGCTTCCGAACGGCAGCGATGTTCGTGCTTAGGATGAATGCGAAGCAACCACATTGGTACCAACCGCACAAGTTATACCTTTAATATTCGCTATTGTAATCTAGAGTATCTTGCAAATTACTCTAGTCTAAGCTCTTATTTAAGCCGAGTAGCGTCCACCTAGTCTATTGAATGCTAACACGGCAAGCTTGGGCGCAAATTCATGAAAAAACAAATGTGTGAGTGTACAGACATTTCCCAAAAGGGTTTATATTGCCACATCCTATATGGTCGCCGCTGGTTTGTGCCAGGCGATGAAAACGACGCTGAAGTCGCGTGCGAGTAGAAAAACAGAGACGACAACGACGTCTCTTGCTGCCTTTTGACTTATTATGTTACTGCTGCTAGATTTCGCAGGAGTGTCATTATTCAGACAGTATCAGGCTCCGCAATTAATAACTCTGTGGATTACGGACATCTCCTACGCCCTTGGAACAGAGATTTTTGCCGAAAACGGGAAATTGAAGTGTCGAAAAGTGTCGGAAAGTGAAGTGTCAATGCAGGTATACACGAGGCTGCGCTACCGTATACCTGCATTGAACTTCTACCTTCACAGGTCTGGTCTTGTCGCCTCACCATTATGCTCATTCTGTGGTGAAGCGGAGACAATAGACCATTTTTTGTTGTCTTGCAGACGTTTTTCTAATATAAGAAAACGACTACTCGAAATCCGGCTTCGCTCTATTGGTCTAACTTTATCAGTGCCTGTGATCCAATCTTTTGGAGCCTCCATTATTGGGTTCAGCCACAGAAATGTTTGCTTGGCAATACAAAATTACCTCATTGAAACCAATCCATTTCCATGTTAGTGTGATCGTTCTCCCTCGCAGCCATAGCTTTCTTTTATTTCTTATCTATTATTAATTATCATTATTATTATTATTATTTTATGCCCGGTTTTCATCTGATTATTTCCTTTTTTCTCCAAACACAAAACGTTTGCTTTTAAACTCTAACGCTCAAATTGTTAACTCCCTTGTTATTATTATTATTTTTAAGCACCTAATTGAACCACCCCATTCTTGGCCAATCCTCCCCTGTGGGTATGTGCCACGGCCACTTACGTGTTAATAAAGGTTCAAGCCGATGCATTCAAGAAAGTAAACAACCACTTCAAGATTGGTCGTATTGGCAATTGGGACGCCTGCAAAACAACAACAACAACAACAAGAACAACAACAACAACAACAGCGTCGTCGCGTTGACTGCGCTGATAAAGTGCTTTTACACGTCCTCGACACCGGCTTTCCCGTCTCCTACTAGGCTGTGACACTGGTGGAGGTTCGGGGTAGAATTGCCTCATGCTCGGCACCCCTTCGCGGAGCCATTCATCGAACACAGAATCACCTGCGTTCATCGAAACTCCTGTTCACCGGAACAGTCGCCGCCTGCTCGGCCTGACGCCCGAGTTCAACCCTTTGCACGACCCTGTAGGAACGCGTCTACCTACTTCAGCCATGGCTACTTCAACTCCATCGCAGGTGATGCTGCAGAATCCTAAGATCCCAGAAAGTTTTCATGGTGACTCTTTTGAAGATGCCCAAGATTGGCTGGAGCAATTTGAGCGTGTCGCCAGTTATAATGACTGGGGCTGCCAGCAAAAGCTGGCTAATGCCTATTTTGCGCTTGAAGACAGTGCTCGGACGTGGTTTGTGAACCGGGAGAGAAGTTTGACCGGAAGGTTCAGCGACGCCTCGATCGCGTTCCCCTTCTCCGGCTCGTTACACCCCACCGACCCGTCGCGATTTTCCTGACGCCTCTAAGGGCAGGTCCCCTAGCCCGCGCCGGGGAAACTAGAGGCAGCAACCTCCGGGGCTGAGGTTGCCAACCGTCTAACTTTGCAAGCGACGACCAACGATTAGCGAAGACCGACGACTCTAAAATTCTGACGACTCCAACCACACTCCCTGTAACCGACGCCGTCGGCGCCGATCTTGTCGTTGGCATTGACGGCCACCAAGTGGCCGCTCTCGTCGATACTGGTTCCCATTTTTCGATAATAAGTCAAAAATTGGCCGACAGACTGAGAAAAGTGAAGACGCCGTGGACTGGGCCCAAAATCAGAACTGCCGGCGGCCAGTTGATGACGCCGGTCAGCAAATGCACAGCCAGAATAGTAATCGCCGATGCAACCTTCGTCGCCACCCTCGTCATTCTCTTTGAGTGCTGCAAGAAAATTATATTGGGGATGGATTTCTTGAGAGAGTACGGTGCAGTGATTAATGTCCGTGACCTCGTCGTCCCATTTGCTACGAGCTCAGACGACGTCGACCCCGCGGAACACCAGCGGCCCCGCTTACGTATCGCCGACGACGACGTCACGCTTCCGCCGCGAAGCTGTTCCCTCGTACCTGTTATCTGCGACAACTTGAACACCGGGACTGGCGTCGCCGAACACATCGACGCACTGGTACTGAGCCAAGGCGTTTCCATCGCCAGGGCCGTAATTAACGTAGACGACGGACGTGCTGAACTACTCCTACTGACGAATTTTACCAGGGAACGTCGACACATTGTTAAACGCACGGCTGTTGCTTACTTCGACGAATTTACCTCAGTGCAAGACTGCCTCTCAGTGGAGCACGCGACGTCCACCGTGGCCGTGCCTGCCCCTGTGGTTGACATCAGTCCCACCTTGTCGCCCGTCGAAAGCAACAGCCTTCTTGAGCTCATCGATGAGTTTAAGAGCTGCTTCTCATCAACGTCACGAGTGAGCCAGACGCCGCTCACTAAGCATCATCGTATTGTCACCGAAGCCGACGCCAGACAAATTCGGCAGAATCCGTATCGTGTAGCACCAAAAGAGCGCGAGGCAATACAAACACAAGTGAAGACGATGCTTGAGGACGGCGTTATTCGGCCATCTAAGAGTCCTTGGGCATCGCCTGTCGTATTGGTGAAAAAGAAGGACGGCAGCCTGCGCTTCTGCGTCGACTATCGAAAACTCAACCAGATCACAAAGAAAGACGCTTATCCGCTACCGCGTATCGACGATTCACTGGACAGGCTACGAAACGCACGTTACTTTTCGTCGATGGACTTGAAAAGCGGCTACTGGTAAATAGAAGTTGATGACAGAGACCATGAGAAGACCGCATTGTGACGCCCGACGAACTTTAGGAATTTCAGGTGCTCCCTTTCGGCTTGTGTTCTGCGCCAGCAGCGTTTCAACGACTAATGGACACGGTACTCTCAGGCCTCAAATGGCAAACTTGTCTGGCGTACCTCGACGACGTGATTGTTTTCTCTGTCATGTTCGAGGAACACTTACGGGGACTAAAGACGGTCTTTGAAGCAATACGCTCAGCTGGTCTAACCCTAAAACCTGAAAAGTGCCATTTGGCTTTCAAGAGCTTCAATTTCTAGGTCACGTTATTAATCGTGAAAGTGTCCGACCTGACCCGGATAAAATCTCTGCCGTTGCTAATTTCCCAACGCCATCAGATAAAAAGGCCGTGCGACGTTTTCTGGGCCTTTGCGCCTACTATCGACACTTTATTGCGGAATTTTCGCGCATCGCATGGCGATTAACACGTCTCACCAGAGAAGATGTCCCCTGCTTGTGAGGTGAAGACGACCAATGGGCGTTTCACGACCTACGGCAACGGCTGCAGACGCCTCCCGTGCTCGCACACTCTGATGACGACGCTCCTACGATTCTTCATACCGACGCTAGTAATGTCGGCCTTGGCGCAGTGCTTGTACAGCGGCAGGACGGCACCGAAAGAGTGATTTCTTACGCCAGCAGGACCCTATCAAGGACGGAGGCTAACTGTTCCACTACAGAAAAAGAATGCTTCGCACTGGTGTGGGCTGTCCTGAAACTTCAGCCATATTTGTATGGTCGGTGTTTCACCGTTTTCAGTGATCATCATGCGTTTGCTGGCTGGCTAATTTAAAAGATCCAGCTGGTCGGCTTGCACGCTGGAATCTTCGGCTCCAAGAGTTCGACTTCACGGTTGTCTACAAATCAGGGAAACGACACACCGACGCCGACTGCCTTTCTCGGTCTCCTGTTGAGACTGCAGTGCAGGACGATGATGACGCGGATTTTCTAGGCGTGCTAGATACTGTCACCGTTTCACGCCACCAACGCGAGGAGGCCCAACTTGTTCTTCTTTTCGATTACTTGGATGGAAAAACAAGCAGCGTTGCCGAGGTTATTCGGGAGAGGGCGGCCTTCGTTTTGCTTGCGCCACGACGTTCTCTATAAAAAGAACTTTTCACCTAGTGGCAGCAGCTACTTACTAGTCATTCTCGCATCTCTTCGCGACGAAGTCCTACATGCCTGTCACAACCAGCCGACCGCCGTTCATTTGGGTTACACCCGCACATTGGCAAGAATTAGGCTAAAGTACTATTGGCCAAGACTTGCGTCGATCGTGAAACGTTACATACAGATATGCCTGGATTGCCAGCGCCGCAAAGCCCTACCCGGCAAGCCAGCTGGACTTCTGCATCCTGTCCAGATACCGCAAGTGTCGTTCGAACAAATTGGCATGGACCTTTTAGGTCCGTTTCCACTGTCTACTGCCGGAAATAGATGGATAATCGTCGTCACAGGTTACCTTACTCGATACGCCGAAACAGGTGCTATCCAACGTGGAACAGGAGTCGAAGCAGCGCGATTTTTCATCGAAGCCGTCGTCCTAAGGCATGGCGCTCCCGCAGTGGTCATAACAGACAGCGCTTCTGGACACCGTTTTGCGACTAAGTGGTACCACTCACCGAAAGGCCACGGCTTATCATCCCCAAACCAATGGGCTGACAGAACGTTTGAATAAGACTGTGGCAGACATTATGAGTATGTACATCGAAGTCGACCACAAGAACTGGGACGAGATTTTACCATACGTTACGTTTGCGTATAACACGGCGCGCCAAGAGACAACACGCATGACGCCTTTCAACCTTATTTACGGCCGGGAAGTGAGAACACTGTTGGACGCAATGCTGCCACACGAGTGCGGTGATGACGAGACTGGTGCCGAGGAGTTTACGCAACGCGCAGAGGAAGCCAGGCAGCTAGCGCGTTTCCGAATCCAAGAAAAACAGGAATACGATGCTTGACACTACAATATTCGGCACTGACCCGTCACATACAACGTCGGTGACCAGGTGTGGGTCTGGACTCCGATTCGTCGGCGGTGGCTGTCTGAGAAGCTCCTGCGAAGATACTTCGGCCCGTATACAGTTCTGCGCCGCATCAGCGATGTGAATTATGAAGTTGTCCCCCACAGCCATAACTGCTCCAAACGCCGGCGGCATCTGCCCTAGGTTTTGCACGTGCTTCGTATGAAGCCATACTTTTCCCCATGACCTCAACTTTGCACCGTCTGTACACAACCTTCGGACGTTGGTGCATCGGGACGATGCCTTTTTTTTCAAAGGAGGGGCAATTGCCACATCCTATATGGCCGCTGTGGGTATGTTCCAGGCGATGAAAACGATGCTGAAGTAGCGCGCGAATAGAAAAGCAGACACGACAACGACGTCGCGTTGACTGCGCTGATAAAGTGCTTTTGCACGTCCTCGACACCGGCTTTCCAGTCTCCTACTAGGCTGTGACAATATTAATATATGAATGTTGCACGCGATAGTTAGAATAATGCTATAAGAGTTGTTCGGTACCATAACATTGTGTAGAAAGAAACTGCACTCCCAAATAAGAAACTTTCAAAGTTCGCGTACATCCAAACCAAAATGTGCGCACAGCGTTGATCGCCCGCTCAGCTCAGCTAATCTCTATCACTGCTTGCTTACTAACGCACAATCAAGGCTACGGTGCAACACTTTTCACCTGCGATGCAGCACAAGCACATCTAGACAAGCACAGGTGGAAAACTTGCTGAAGCGCACCAGCTAAGGCATTACACGGCCACAGATGAATGCCCTGTAGATCAAAGTCAGAGAGGGAGCTCGATAGGTGGTTTATTGTTGAATATTCAACATTTCTTCGCAAATAACACAAGAAGCAGTAATACATAATAGGCAAGAACTATAGTGGTGCTACAAAAAAGTAACATCGTGCATTATAAGGCCGTTTTGCAGCAAAATACGTGAGCCCAGGGCTTCACGCAGCTAGCCGACGACAAGAAATGATGATGGATGGATGGATGCTATGAGCGTCCCCTTTGGAACGGGGCGTTGGGTTGCGTCACGAAGCTCTTGCTGTTATACTGCCTAATGTCCTACCTATGTTAAAAAGCGAAAACCCCAAAAATGACCACTATGAACTCCCACAACCAAAATGATGACCCCCCTGCACTGCAGAGCTCCTACCGGCCAACGGAGGCAGCCCGAACAGAGTTGTAGACAACTCGATCAGCAGGCAGACGTCGCCGTTGAGACATGCTGTCTATTCTTCCACCGTGCCACAAGCTTTAGATAACGGTTTCGTTTTCTCCGCGAATGAAAAATGGTGGCTGGTGGAAGGAGGCGGCCGTTATATTTATTCGCATAGCTTAGATCCGTGAACAACGGAGCTATGCAGAGTGAAGGCTTTAGATAAGCTTGCCGTCGTGGTTCGTGCTCCGTTGGCGTTGCAACTTGCAGCATTTATTGTGTTGCAGAACAAGGTTTGATAGCTGGAATTCGTAGACTACCTAAGATGGGTGTGCAGAAAAGCTGTGACAAGAATGCAGGGTCTTATCTTTAATTCTAGAATTTCACGTGCCAAAATCATGATATGATGATGAGGCATGCCCTAGTGGAGGACTCCGGATTAAATTTCACCGCTTAGGGATCTTAAATGTGCCCCTAATGCACGGCACACAGGCGTTTTTTTTTGCATTTCGCCCCCATCAAAATGAGGGGGCCGCGGCCGGGATTTGATCCCGTGGTCTCGTGCTTAGTAGCGCAACGCCATATTCACTAAGCCACCATGGCGGGTCTTTTGTAGGATCTAGAACATCGATGTCTGATAGCGTGAGTCGGAAGCTGCGTTCTTCAGCAATTAGTTTGCACTGGAGTAACATGCATTGTGTTTTGCACCCTCCTCATTCTAGAACTGCTCGCTCCCGCTTTAAATCGCTCTATGATCCTGTTTGATTCACTCTGCACTTCACTCTTCTCACAGAAGTGGAGTTCATAGGAGCCTTCTTGGAAGTTTGCTTGGGATTTGCCCTTGTGAAGGCTAGCTTTTTTGTGTAGACGTAAAGAGCACTTTCTCGAAGCCTCCTTCGAGGGACCCATGATGGCCTCACTGAAATAACGAACACAGCAAAAAGCGATCCACACGCTCGAAGGGATGAAAAAACAACAACAACAAAGCGAGTAATCTTGTATCGATGGCAGATTAGGCTGCTTATTACTGGCATTTTCCTTCACCCCTTTTATTGTTTCATTTAGCAAAATTATTTGTACTCTCTGTGATATGTATACCGGCTGCGTTGCCTGCAATCATCTGGCTGACAAGAAGCTGTTTAAGAGACTTCTTCTGACATGCGATAAGTTACCAAGCCGTGGGGAATGCAACGCCGTCTCATACTCGCCATCCAGAGGTTCGGAGTGACAGGAGTACCACAGTAATTGCATTACAGGGTCGATCAAGATATGTACGGTCATGATATTTAGTTTTACGCAATTTTTAAAAATCACTTGTGACAGATAGCATAATACTTGTCCTTAAACTGTTTTACTTGAATAGCTGAACACTACTAGCATGAAAAATCGAAACAAATATTGGACTTGCAATTTACGAATTGTAGCTGCTGAAATTGTAAGACGAATCCGCTTGAAATGAATGTCGAGGATGGAACCAGTTTCGAGGTATTATTTCCCATAATGTGGGGCGAAACACATAGGCGATCCAATTACTTTTGTGCTTGAGTGTATAAAAGAGGGCTTCAAAAAAAAAAAAGAAAGAAAGTGGAACAGTGAATTTTTCGACCAGTTCGATGGCGCATATCTCCAAACAGGTGTAATGCTGCAAATTCATTCCAAGTGCATACTCCTTGCAAACTCATCCGGTTACAAATCGTAAATTGCAATACGTGCAGTAAAGTAATGAATAATGAATTGAATTATTGAATTGTTTTAATAATTTCAATATATGTTTTGATTTCTCGAGCAAGTAATGTCCACCTTTCTGAATAATCAAGCTGTAGGACTAGAATTCTGGTACTTACGTCGTCTGTAGGACAGACGACGTAAGGAAAAACAATCCGTGAATCATAAATATTGTCACCACGTAATGTAAAGGCGTGGAGTTTGCTCGTATAATTTTAACAAAGGCCGTGTATCGCGTGATATCATGAGGCTTGATAAAAGAGCTTTTGATTGTACGGTACAACTCCGATAGACCCAGGTGCCATTGTTTTCCACCAAACTGGATCGTGGCCAGTTCTAGGAAAAGTGGCAGTTTCATCCGCAATGCAAGGTAGTGCCACAATGTCTGGTCTAGTATCAATAAAATTGTGCCGTTTTGCTTGAAGTAAAGATTAGCAGAAGTGTTAGAGCAATGTTGAAAGGGAAAAGTTTACTTAGTGATGATTTGGTTCACGTTATATATGACTTTAATATTCATCGAAACATACTGCCAATCGAGATAAGCAATATTGCAGGAAGAGCAAGAGAATAAGAAATACACACCAAATAAAAAAATTGACACGCGTTAGCTCAAGCACCCTGTCCAAATACCAATAAATAAAAAGCTGATG
The DNA here is from genome assembly GCF_050947875.1 of Dermacentor variabilis. Classification (NCBI taxonomy): domain Eukaryota; kingdom Metazoa; phylum Arthropoda; class Arachnida; order Ixodida; family Ixodidae; genus Dermacentor; species Dermacentor variabilis. Next base: position 36,821,859 of record NC_134574.1, read on the forward strand.
CTTTAGATGAATACTTCAAGTCAGTGTTCACTCAAATTGTGCATGGCGCCGTGGTAGCATTTCCTGTCACTCATGCTTCAATGGCGAGCATTCAGATTAACAATATGATTCTTTACTGCTTGCTACAACAGGCAGATAAATTGGAGGCACTTGGTTCTGATGGATTATAGTCCGTTGCTTTTAAAGTATGGCTATATTATTATTGCAGAATATTTGAGCATTATATTCGAAATCACGCTAATAGCTAGGATCATTCCATACGGCTGCAAAGTTGCAAGCGTTGTACGTGTACCAAAATTAGGGGACAAAAAAAAACTCGTTCAGAAATACAGGTCAATCTCGTAAGCAGCAATTTGCTGTAATAGCTTGAGTGCATCATTGTTGTTGAACAGAGTGAAATAGTAAATACCGTTATTCAATCAGCTTCTTTATGCCTCGTCAGCTGGTTTTAGGAACCAACATTCATGTACTACGCAACTAGTTTAATTTCAGCATTACATTTAACGTTTCCTAGAGAGCAATTTTCGGATAATTCCAATATTCCTTCATATACAGAAGGCTTTCGTCGCCATATTACGCAACCTGTTAGAACTTGTACTGATTTATGTAAACAATAAACATTAAAGTAGTTAAGCGCGTAAAATATAGATAATTTGTAACAAAGCTTACCTTTTGACACCTCAAAATTATTACTGGTAACCATGAGCCCTCGTGTGACACAAGGCAGCGTATTAGGGCCGTGACTGTTGGTAACTTACATTAATGGCATCGTTTAAAATATTGTCTTCTATTAAATTGTTGGCAGCAGGGCTGGGTAGATGAGCGCAATAGTGGGCTGACAATCAACAACAACTGCGAATCAGTATGATGCAAAAAAATAAGGCTTTGTGGATTCACTTTGGCTGTAGGAGTCTTTTCCGATCTTACCGATTATATAACCAAACATAAACTTAACTGCTGTAAAATGTTACTTGCTGGTGATTTTAACACCCCTGGTATAGATTGGCCAACGCTATCTGCTAGTGGCCGTCACAAAGCCATTTTTGATTACTTGATTAACATGCCTATTTCTTTCGATCTGACGCAAATAGTGAATTCCGCTACCCGAGAAAGCTCAATTTTAGATCTTGTTTTCATAAATGAGCAACTTAGACAAAATGGTTACGATTGTAAGATCGTTGAAGGCGTGTCGGACCATAAGGGGGTCATTGTTTATTTGAATTTAGCAACTATGCCTAAGCTTCCTTCACATCAGACAGTATTGCACTTTGAACGTGCTGATGACAACTCCATAACTGAGTTACTCGCATGCTCTTTTGATGAGTTTTCGAGTTGCGTGAACCATTCCTCTGTTAACGTGTTAGTGAACCGTTTTTGCTCAATTGTCAATCAATGTATAACTGATTACATTCCAACCAAGTGTATAAAGCGCAATCCCAAGCACCCTTGGTAGACACGTGAAATTATACACCTAATTCGTCGCATCAAGCGTCTGCGCAAACAGCCTATGCAAACAATCCAATGAAAGCTTCAGTATTGACCACACTTAAAAACAACTTAAAATCTGCTATGTCAAATGCGAAAAGTTTCTATTTTAATAGCACCTTGTCATACTTCATTAAAAACAAACCACCAAAGCTCTGGCGAACCATCAGTCACCAAGTCAGAGCTCTCCTTCATTTATAATTGCTAATCAACCATGCTCAGATAATCTTAGCATTACTGAAGCCTTTAATAATTACTTTAAATCAGTGTTCACCTGTGATGATGGACGCACCCCCACGTTTTGCACTACTCTTTCGTCATCACCTTTTCCTAGTATGGTAATCACTTCAGCTGGTGGACGTAATCTTATACTATGAAAAGTGCTAGGCCAGATAATATACCAGATATGGCGGTGGTGGTGGTGGTGATGTTGAAGCAGGCGGGGTTAGGCTGGCATACATAGCCGGCAATTGTTCCGCCTGATCCTCCTTCAAGTTGAGATCAGGGATGTGTCACCAGGTGTCGATGAGCCCCGTGTCTCGCAGGAAGGCTATCAGCAGGCGTTGCGCTCTCTTCCTGAATGCCGCGGGCCCTCCGGGGAAAACAACGTCTTCAAAGGTCCTGTGCGTGAGACCGCTTTTTTGCAGGTTGTCGACCAACGCTTTTCTTTCTGTGTCAAACTGTGGGCATAGCCAAATGAAATGTTCGATGTCACCAATGTCACTACAGAAAACACAGAGTGGGGAAGCGCGAAGCCCAGTCTTGAATAACCAAGCTGGGGTGTATGCGGAGTCGGTCCTGATGCGGTATAGAAGCGTCGCTTGTTCGCGTGTAAATCCATGAGTCCCACAGGATTCGTGTGGATTCTTGTGCATCTGTCTAAAGTGAAGGCGGATTGCATCCGTAGGGTTTTGAAAAGCTTTTGGAGCTTTCACTTTTGGGACACATGTCAGCGCTAGGCGTGCAAGGGCGTCAGCTTCCTCGTTTCCATCAATTCCTACGTGTGATGGAATCCACTGAAACCTTATGTTAAATCCTTTGCTCGTGAGGTCGTCAATCAGTGCCAGAGACTGCCTTGTAAATTTCTCTAGAGGTAGGCCCCGATGTAATCTTTGTAATGCTGACTTGGAATCCGTCAGCACCACGACATCTCGTGCAGAAAAGGCACGTAGTTTCCGCAAAACCGCGGTGATTGCGGCGCTTTCTACTGTTGTAGAGGAAACTACGCGATCCAGTCGGCCAGACCATGACACATCAAGGGATGGTATGCAGAATGCCGCTGCACAGCTATCTGTTTGTGCACACAACGAACCGTCTGTGTACACTTGTAGATGGCTTTGAAACAAAGTGCTCAAGTGGTCCATCACAATAAACTTGGCTTCGGCAGTTGAAATGGTGCGTTTCGTCGGTAGGTGGGGTACATTGAGGCTGCAGGTAACGTCCGGAAAAGACCATGGCGGGCCAAGGCGACTTCGTTTAGGCCATTCCAATCCTAAAAATCGGAAGGTGTTCAGCGCCGCATGGAAATGTGAGCGAGTTCTTGATCTTAGCCGCCGGAGAAGCGCCGTGCCTGCGCGTGACTCGCCCAGTCTTAATAGCTGCGTCAGCAAGGCCTGAGATGCCAAGAGGCGGAGTGGAAGAGACTCTGCCTCATTAGTGACTTTCTTGTTTGAAGCCGCCGTTGGAACTCCCATCGCCAAGCGAAGTCCCTTTCTGTGCACTGCCTCCAAGCGCTCGAATTGACTCGATGACGGTGATATCAGAGGGAGCTGATAGAGAATGCGGCTTGTTATCAGTGCAGCGTTCAGTTTAAGCATGGATATAGGATTGTTTCCCCAACGTACACCTGCCAATCGACGAAGTGCGTTGATTCTTTGAACCGATGCAGCCACAACACTTTCGACCGCACCACGCCATAGTAGCTTGTTGTCGATGGTGACGCCCAGGAATCGAACATGAGTTGCACGAAGAATTGAATGCCCCCTGATATTCAGCATCAGACGTGTTGACTTGCGTCTCACTCCCGGGAAAAGCATGAAGGCTGATTTTTCTGCTGATAAGGATAGGCCAAGCGTCGATAAGTGGCGATCGATAGTGGAGATTGCGGCCTGGGCTATCCGGGCCAAACGTTTGTGTTGGTACCCCGAGATCCAAATGCAGATGTCATCTGCGTAGATGGACATTTTAACTGCCGTCCGACCTACTTTCAGGGCATCTGGAAGGCTGGCCATGGCAACGTTAAAAAGCAAGGGGGATAGGACACTTCCTTGTGGGACGCCGAGGGAAATGCGTCGCTTGACACTCATTATACTTCCCAGCTTAACTTGTACACATCGATCACTGAGAAATTCATGGACGAATCGAAGAGCATTTCCCGAGACGCCCATGGCTCGGAGTCCGTTGATGATGCCTGTATGAAGCACACAGTCGTATGCCTTGGCAACGTCCATAAAGATGGCGAGTGTGGAAAGGCCGTCTACGCGATGGTGCTCGATATGGCTCAGTAGATCCAACACACTGTCCTGAGCACTCAACCGTGGACGAAATCCGCTCATACATGATGGCAGTCTATTTCCTTGCTCAAGATACCATGTTAACCTCGTACATATTAGTCTTTCCATCAACTTTGATACGCATGATGTTAGTGATACTGGCCGATATGAGGTGAGGTTTGCAGGATCCTTTCCGGACTTGAGCACTGGCACCACCCATGCTGTCTTCCACGCTTCTGGGATCTCTCCTGTGCTCCAGACGTGATTAAATATGTCCAGAAGTACTCGTTTTCGTTCATATGGCAGATTTGTCAGCATCTGATTGCTGATCGAATCGGGACCCACAGCACAGCGTCTTCTTAATTTGCTAAGCGCCAAATCCAACTCACGAAAGGTGAACGGCGTATCCATGGTATGGAATGCTTCAGACAACAGAGGGTTCGATACTCCTGCTGATCTGCCAGATGTGTATACGTCTGCAAAATCTTCTGCAAGGGTTTGCAAATCTTTTCCTTGCTTTAAAGCAAGCGCTGCGAATGGCCTGTGTAGGCGAATCTTTCCGGATAGGCTATTCATTTCTCCCCATATCCTTGTCATGGGAGCAAACGCCGATAAACTCTCACAGAAAGCAGCCCATTGAACTCGTCTTAATCTTTTTGTGTGACGACGGGTGACAGCGTTTATGCTGTTGTATTCAGTTTTCGCAGATGGATTTCCCGTTTTTCTCATTAGTTTTCGCTCCGCTCTCCTACGCGCTGCGCAGAGGTTCTTTAGTTTCAAATCAGGAGTAGGGAAATGATCTGGCAGTTTCAACATTGAGGTAGCCACTCTTTTGCTCCGCAGCATATCTGCGAACAGCTCACCAGGGGATTAGTCCAACGCTTCTCTGTATGTGTCCCAGCGGGTCACAGCACAGAATTGTCGCCCAGCAGTGTGAAATCCGGTGATGTTGGTGAAGATGGGAAAGTGGTCACTGCCCATCCTGTCTGGGGCCGTTGTTGACGATACGACAAGGTCTATAGAATGGATCACGAGGTCTATGGCACTCCATGAATCTGGTGGTCTGAAGAAAGTCGGTTTGCCATCGTTCGCGATACACAAGTCAGCAGCTTCCGCGGCTGTGACTAGTTCCTTGCCTCGGGAATCTGCAGTCTTATCTCCCCAAAGCGGATGATGTGCGTTGAAGTCCCCACAGATTAATATAGGAGAGGGGCAACGAATGCAAAGGTCCTTTATGAACGCCTCCATGGAGACCTTCCTGCGCGGACTTATATACACCGACACCACACTGAGTTTTCGTTTTCCTAGGCACACTTGCACAGCGGCGACCTCCAAGAAGGTAGAACAAAGGTCTTGCACTGGTAAGGTGACGTGAGGTATTTCTCGCCTGATGTATATCATCGCACTTCCATTTGCAAATGATGGTATACTCGGATTACCATGACTGATGTACCCTGGGATCGTCCTTCCATTTGGGAGACCGGCCTCCGAGAGGGCTAAAATTGGTATAGGTATGTCTCGAAGGAAAAGGCTGAGTTCAGAAAGACGCTGTAGAATACCGGCGCAGTTCCATTGCATTATTAAGGGCACTTTTGGACGACGGAATGGACCAAGTGGGCGAGACATTGCCATTATTCTACTGAGTGTATGTGGAAGTAGAGCAGAGTATTACTGACTCAAGAGCCAGCACTGCTTCCAGCATATCCTTCGTTGAACTAGCAGGCATCTTCGCGACGTGGGAACGTAGTGCCGTGAACAAAGCGCGTATCACATGCTAGCAGTTTTCCTGCTGACTGTTGCCAAGGGGTACTTGAGGTCTGTTTACTGCGGCCGCATAGGTGCGCTTTTCGGACTCTTTACGAACAGGTTTCTCAGCCGCTGTGACCGTTTGCGTTGGCTCAATAACTGCGTTTATCGGTGTGAAACGCGAGAAATGAGATGCGTACTCTGTTTCCAAACCAGTTAGTTGTGGCGCTCTGGACGTCTTCGTGTTCGATGGTGCGCTTGCACTCTTTGGACCCAGAACAAACATCTTATTTCTTCGCTGAGCAGCTGTCCGCGCCGGGCATCGACCGTAGCTAGCAGGATGGTCACCGCCGCAATTTGCACACACAAAGTTGTCTTTACTTGCACACGTCTTAAAGTCATGAGGTCCCCCACAGCGCTTGCACCTCTGTTCCCCACGACAGTACTTAGCGATATGTCCGAAGCGCTGACACTTAAAACAGCGTGGTGGTGTCTCCACGTAGTCGACAAGCTCATGTCTGGTGAAACCAAGGTTGATCTTCTCCGGGCGTTCAGAATTTGGAGCAAATGTGAGAACCACCGAGTTAGTGCGCCTTGACTCCCATTCAGATGATGAAGTTTGGACCCGACGGATGATTATTCTTGCATGGAATACTCCCTGAGGTCTCAGGTAGGTGAGCAGCTCCTCATCCGAGTACCATTTAGGGACTCCTCTAACAATGCACGTGTTTTTCATATAACTGTGTGGGACACGGGCAGATATGACTATGCCACCGATATTCTTGGTCTCTAGAAGGACGTTGGCTTGTCCTTCTGTCTCTACATTTAAGAGCAGTGCTCCCTGTGCTGTGAAGTGGCTCTTCACTGGTGCTCCACCGAGAATCGTTTCAAGCTGAGAATACAGGACAATACGGTTTACTTGCCTTAAATCATCTCTTTCGGATGTTGCAGTGATTAACACTGGAATGCCTTCCGCCCTGTCTTTACGATGGCGCACAATTCGGAAACCACCCTCGTCCATGTCTAGGTCTGAAGCGTTCGCCACGTTCTCGTCATCGATGACAGTTGACTCGTCTTCAGATTCACCAGTGTCTTGTCGCTTGCAGTCAGGCTGGCTTGTACAAACCAGCTGGCGTTTCTGACCCGGTGTCAGCCCTTGGGAGGTCATGGCGGGGTGCTCGTCGGTGCCAGCTTGGTTCCTTCTAGCACCTTGTGAAGCGGCGGGTCGCGCAGCACCCGTCGGTCTCCGATACGGAAGGTACCTTTTAGAGTCGACAGACGTCTTGAACCGTTCTGACCAGTAATATTACCAGAAAATAACGAAAATAACGATAAATGTAGGCAGAGCTACTCAGACAGGCTAGCAGCAGGTTCTTCGTCTTCTTCATCTCAATATACCAGATATGTTTTTTACGGCGATATTCTGAATGGAGCTCCTGGTGCTTATCCCTAATTTTTTCGAAATCTGTAGAATCATCCACTGTTCCAATACTCTGGAAATGTGCTAAGGTTGTTCCCATTCACAAAGACGGTAATAAGCAGGAAATATCTAACTACAGACCTATTTCTTTAATATCAACATCTTGCAAACTATTGTAACACATTATTCATAAATATATCATTGAGTACTTATCTGAACATAATGTTCTTTCGCATGCTCAACATGGCTTCCGTTCCGGATTCTCCACGGTAACACAACTTCTAGAATTCTCCCATGATATTGCATCCACACTTAACCTTAGAGGACAACTTGATGCCATTTTTATTGATTACAGTAAAGCTTTTGACACAGTGTGCCATAAAAAGCTTCTCATTAAACTCAGGGCAATAATTCATGAATATAAATTACTAAGTTCGATACAGGACTACCTAAGTACAAGAACCCAGTTTGTTGCATTTAACCATGTTCACTCATCTCGTGTCAATGTTACATCCGGTGTAACACAGGGGTCTGTCTTGGGTCCTTTGCTGTTTGTAGTCTATGTAAATGATGTCGTTGAAGTAACGGCGGGCGCTTCTCTCAAAATAAGACTATATGCTGATGACTGCGTCCTTTATTCTACTATAAGTAGTAATCATGATCAGTTGGAGCTGAATGAAGTCGTCACCCGTTTTTGCGAATGGAGCAGAACATGGCAAATGTCACTTAATTTTAAGAAAACCATATCAATGACTTTTTCGAATAAAAAATAACCACTACAATTTACATATTTTAATGAAGCGCACAAGCTTGCAAGCGTCCACACGTTAAAATACTTTGGTGTTACTTTCTCCCTGATCTAAAATGGCATGCTCACATTAACTGTATAACCAATTAGGCGTTGAGAAAACTGGGTTTTCTTAAAGAAAACTTACGAGATGCAACTAAAGAATGTAAATTAACGGCATACAGATCACTAATAAGGCTTCTACTTGAATACGCGTTGGTAGTGTGGTCGCCGCATCATTCCAAAGACATAGACATGCTTGAGTCTATTCAGAAAAAAGCCATAAGGTTTATATATAATCGTTATGACCGCCATTTCTCACCGACATCACATGCGAGTAATTTGCTACTAAAGCCTCTGGCGCATAGACGTACTTGTGACCGTGTTGTTCTGCTACATAAAATTGCTCATGGGAAAGCTTATGTCAATGCACCTATTGTTTTCACTAACCCTTGTTCTCGGTCCACCAGAAGAAGTCATCGTCTTAACGTTGTTCCTTGGAATACAACGATTGATTGTTTCAGGTTTTCCTTTTTTCCGCATACAATTGCCATTTGGAATGTCCTTGAGGGGTCCTTGCGCGAGTTACCAAGTGTTGTATTTGCCAACCTATTACCTAATCATGTTCATTAATCAACTAGCTATTCCTGATATTGTTTATTCTATTGTTTGCTTTCTTTTTGCCACTCAAATGTATTCTGCAATTGATTGACATATGTATGCACTCACTCCTGCAATATCTTGCTATGCAAGATGGCAGTATATGTAAATAAATAAATAAAAAAATAAATAAATAAAAATAAAAAGAACTTTTATAACAAAATGAAAAGGGCGGAAAACAGAAAAACGGCTGGGCAAGGCGCTAGCTCGCAAATTACAAACCTCCCCTACACCCAAAAACCGCGTGTACAACGATTCTGTAAAGCTTTCAAGTGCTTCCAAGAGAAATTTATTGCCAGAGTGCCATGGCGTTAGGTAAATTTTTACTACCTCAATTAACACTTTTCCGAACATCATACAAAACGTGTCCTTTATTCCAACCACTTGTGAACTCAATGAATGATTCACTCCACAGAGGATACGAGGCAAACTTTGTGCGCAGTTCGTAAAATAATACTTTGGCGAAGTTCCAGTCGCACTTCACCGCAAGCGTCGTAATGAGCTGACACACTTCATACTGTGCTTTCATATGACTCACAACATAGTCCACAGTGCTTGAAAATTCAGACTCGGCTCCAATTTGGTTATCTTATAGCACCAGTAAAAGATTCGTATAACCCTTGCGTGATATTTTTGAGCGCTCTTATAGCAATAGCTTGTCGTATGTACCGTAAATACCGTACACAGTTTAGGTTTTGCGCACGCATCTTCCCTAACGTACACTATTTCTAGAAACTCAAGCTTGTTGCGACATTTCGTTCACACAGGACAGCGGAATAATGCGCTATGCAGTTCGTAAAATACGCTTACAGAACTTTGGAGTGTTCAAAAAAGTAATTTTCGGTAATCACCGTAGCTGCCACGCGCGCTTTGAAATGGGCCACATATGATCCCTAAGGCAGCCTCATGCTTACAGATATTTAAACTCTGGGCCACGTATAGCTCTCCCACGAGTCTGGGAAAACATACTACGCGCTCGTTACAATGCCTAAAAAGACTTTGATTAACATACAAGCCTTAAACTTTAGTCGTATGTCACCCCTAACATGTCCTGCAATCCTTAAAGGGACTGAAAACTCCCTATAATTTGTCATGAGTTCCATGGCGGCAAATTTTTGGTGGGCGAAGCACTGAAGTTGGTTCGTTTTTGTTCTTCTTTTCGCACTTCAGTGCTTCGCGCTGCAAAAAGTTTCCGCCATGGACCTAAACCAGCTCGCCCACATCGCTATTCTTATTCAGTGCGGTGAAACGTTAGTGTAAATGAAAAGGTCATGGTTTATAGTGATGGGATTGTGCATGCTGTTCGCCATTTGAGCAGTTTTAGTTTTATATTGGCATAAAAAGTCGCAAAATAGAGTAAGTGGCGCAAACTGGAGCCGAAACTTTGGTACTTCAGGTGTAATCCATAAGATTACTGCACGTAAGGCGGCTGGTGTCAGGTGCACCACATTTGTTTAACTTCGCAGTATCCAGATTACATCGGCATTGGTACTTTGTTCTATGCGTATTACGAAGAAAATAAAATTCGTTAAAAAGCAGCGCCGTCTTCGCGGCGATGACTGCAGCGACAGAGTCGCCCTTTCTTGCTTGGCGTCTCTCATTGCATGACGGCGCACATGAGTGTGTAAAGATTTTATTTGTGCTGAAGATAAGGCATGTGCTGAAAAAAATAAGCTCTGTTCTGATATGTGAAGGGATTTTGCTGTCTCATACAATAATCTTGCCGAAGTATAAGAAAAAAAAAAAGAAACGCGAGACTGTCCTTATCTGAAAACCTCCCCAAGACCCATCTTATAACAATGATCTAATCGATGCCATGGGAGCTGTGGTAGACAAAGGAGTTTGTCGTGTAGAGGCGAATGATGGTAACGGTTGTGTAAAAGTTAAACGAAAAATTTAGCTACGATATTATAGTGGCCTGAGTGCCACGTTAGCGCTCACTATACCAGACATATTCGTGGTTCTATTATAACTGGGCAAGATAACTCAAGCTATATTATTGTACACAACCTATAGTGAACTAATAAGTTTGTCCTGAGCAGAGTCGCACACAATAATTGCACTTTTCAACTTAACACGTGCTACTATATTAAAGATAACTAGTTGTGAAGAAGAAGGAGCGATTAGAAAATTGCAACGTAGATAGCGCATAGCATGCGGTTAGCATTGGTAATTATTTAGTTTGTATTCATCATCAGTTATAAGTTATGGGAAACATTCCCACCTAATGATTTAAACTAGTTCCAAAGTTACAGGAGAGTATTATTTAAGCTGCAAACGTTTTGTTGTGTTTTCTGTTATCTCTATACAATTCGAAAGTAGGCATCCCACAGTTTTTGAACACTGACCATGGTGCCGCTCACGTGTGAATGAAGCTAGCACTTGCAGAAATAGTTTTGCTAAACTTAACGTTATGCGCAATCTCGATTAGAGGCATGTGTCAATGCAACAGTTCAGTTGTGCAACATTTCTGGAAATCCTGAAATTACAAGGAAACAGTAGCCAAATTCACAAAGATTTTTGTTTGTAAGAATTGTTTACCTATGTGCCATCAGAATGGTAAACAGTACTTACAAACAAAAAGTTTTGTAAAATTGTGGGGTGATGAAATTAGGAAATTTGCCGGCGCAAGTTGGAATCGGTTGGCGCAGGAAAGGGTAATTGGAGACCGCAGGGAGAGGCCTTCGTCCAGCAGTGGACACAAAATAGGCTGATGATGATGTTGACGACGACAACGATGATGAAGAAGAAGAAGAAGAAGATGATGATGATGATGATGAGTGCTTACCAATCGACGAGAGCCCTCGCTAATATGTTCGACATCACCACTGACTGGCTTGCTGCAGTGCGAACAGCTTAAGATACCTCAATCAGGAATATCATTTGTGAATACAGTTAGTGAGCACGATTTAGTAGTACCGCGGAAGACGCGCGTAATACAATCAGCTGCACCGGCATGCGCATTGCGATTATAGTGTTTTAATATGCTATAAGGCAATCTTGGTTAAGGGGGGATGCATTAGCATTCCTTTTTTTTTGACGAAATTCTCCCGGCTGGAGTGTATATTTTTGAAATAACAACATTCCTTTTCAGCCATATTCACAAGGATATGAACTAATTCAGAACGGCGTATGACAATGATCTCGCAGGAAAGGAAGTAGAAACACTGAATGCGGAGCAACATTCAAAACGCTCGTGACGGTAGCCTGAAATAAGTTGGTTGGTTGGAAAACTTTATTGAGGTCCTGCAAGGCGCGCTTCAAAGCGCAGCGGGCGACTCCCACGTTGGAACCATCAGGCCAAGCCTGTGGGCCACTCCGCGGGCCTGCTGGACGGCCCAGAGCTGGTCGGCATGAAAACAGCGTTCTTGAAACATACGGTGCACACAACCCCTTCATCAATCCCATTCTTTCACATCCGCATCTATCGCGAACGACTTCTTTCTTTTCTTAACCTCCATAAGTGGCGCAAGCTTATTTTTCACCAATACTCTACGTTTTTTTTTTCGCTGTAGCACCATGAACGTGCGGTTATTTTTGGCCGTCGATCGGATATCGCCGTTCCGTAGAGCGTTGAAACGCTGCGGAAACTACATAAGCCGGGAACCAATCACCGTGCAACGCCTTAGGAGAAAATTCGGGTGTGTGACAATGCCCGCATAACTGGAAAGTGCGAATTGTAGGAAGGGTTAACTTTTGCGTCTCTGCCGCTCTTTTACAGCAACAGCACAGGCTCTTAAGAGGAAAAACACTCGCTCGGGCAAACTGCGATGCTACCTATTCAAACACTCGTAAAACGCGGAAATGATCTTATGGCACAATTCTAGGACGGGTTCGAACGAAATTTATTAGCATTTGAGATAGAAAGTTGTGTTGTAGTGACAGAATCAAGCAGTATTTCAATTTAGGGCACGAATATTTTACGTTTATGAAAAACAGTAACTTTAGCGAAGGAGAAGCACAATGTTTACAAATTGATTACACGATTCTGACGAACCTGCTTTTGCTGTTTATCCCTCCATGCCTGAGTTTGGTATTTAACTAGGGCTCAATCAAGGGCGTGTCACCATATTTGATTGTTCTCTGTTAAGGTGCCATCGCAGACTCGTACGCGTGTAGAGGCAGTTTTCAGTGCAATACAACGATCTGTTTGTCAGCTGCTGTGATGTGTTTTTGTGATTCTCGTCTTCGTCCTACACACTGCGTTCTTAATCTGAACGACAATCTCAAGTTTGTATGCGCAGAGGCCTCGTTCATTAACCACGTTTCAGACACGTTATGACTCCTCAGTGAAACACATTCTCTATTTACAGCATATCCAAGTCCGAGAAGAGGGTGAGGTCTAGCTACTGCATTCAGACGTGCACGAAGCCACTATCACCGGAGACACTCGGCACCTACGTGGACATAGCGGCAGAAAAATTTGGTGACCGTGTTGGCTGGGCATTTGTGCAGGAGGGAAAGCAATGCACCTTCGCTGACTTTAAAGATCAGGTGAGTGTCTGAATGGCTGTATCTCTGGCTGTGCTGGGGTTGCAGCAGGTTCGCTTAGCCTGGCATGCTTGGCTGGCAATTGTTCCGCATGAGTATCGCTTAGATTATTAGCACGAGTCCTTTACTAAGGGTTCATCAACTCAGTCTCTAATAAAATGGCGATCAGCAGGCGCACGAAAAAAAAATGCTGGCTCTGCCATAACAAGGATTTGGCCTAAGCATGAAACAGCTACTGGCAAAGCAGCTTGGCTGTAGATGATACTAGCCCCGATCTTAAAATTGGTGCAATGCCTGTTCCCACTGGCACACCCCACCATACCACACCGCACGACACCATACTATGCACTGGTCTAGGTGGACGCAATAGTTTTCTGTCAGAGACAGAACCTTGTTGCAAGTCCCGTCTGCGTCAACCAGCCAATCACGGTGCGCGGGACGCAACTAGGGACCCTACATGCAAGCGCTGCTTGTACAATGTGGGATTATATAATTACAGAGCTGCCAGATAAATCAACTTTAATCACCTGCCTCAGATTGTTCTTTCTACACCACTTTAAAACTATAATGAAATATTTACTTCCTTGGGCTTGACGATTACGTCGAATAACTATATGGAGTACTTTATTAGCGGCTCTGTCCCGGTGATATTTTTAACAAAATTAGCTTAGCCTGCCATGCGAAAATGATCGCGCTGCCTTGAAGATACATATATAAAACTGGTCTTAAAATTATAAGGTATCCACTACGGCAATGATTATTGGTCACAAATAGCATACCACGAGTTATACGAAATAGGGATGCATGGTTGCAATTACAGAGAGCAGAACGAAATCTGGGGCGAATCTTTCAACGCATTGTCGCGCAACATTTCTTTCTCATTTTAATAAAAGCAGCTTCCACTTCAACTTACAAGGACCGTCTTTATTGGCAACTTTTAGTACTTAAATGCTGTGAAGAACAAATAAAACGAAATACACAATACAGAGAGCAAGATTATACAGCACGAACGCCCTCTGTCATGTGTACTCCACTATTTTATTCGTGACATTGCTGCACCAACTAGCCTACACTATTACACTAATTAAAGGCAAACGTTATCAGCAATATCAGCACAGATTCCTAAAAAAATACCGGAGTTGTGGTGACTACGCACCAGCACAACAAAAATCCCATCGGAAAGAACGATGTCGCTTCCCAGACCACCTCAACTTCTTGTATATATCTGCATGGTGCAAGTAGAAAGACTGCAAACAAGGCAACAAACACTGCTTTCCTACGGGAAATGTGAACAAGCTTGTTTGCCACCACCAAGGTTGCTTATAAAGTTTAATCGATATACCCCTGTACACTTGGCGGTAAAGCCGAAATCATACCTAGAAAACGCTTATTTCGCACCTTTTATGGAGGTTGCCATAAGGATAACGCGACTAATTCAAATGCAAAATTGTTTGAATAAGGCACTTCTATTGCGTGGAACAGAAATTTTACTCGATGCCCTGTACAGTCACTTCTGTTTGGTAGCTTATTTTCACTAACCTTTATTTACTTCTTTATGGCCTAAACCATCGACACGGCCACAGGTCCCCGATCCAGCCCTTTAACCGAAGCGTTTGTATGCCCGTGCACTAATCTATAGGCTACCTAGTGACCCAAGTTGGCGGGAAAATGGCTGTACACCTAGACAGACGAGCAGGCAGACACCATACCATGCCTGGAGTATATTGAGAATGCTAGGGTGCTATAACGTAAAACTATTCCAAACTCTGCTATTCCAATTCTGCAATCAGCCCTACGCGATTGGTTAAAACATTTTTGGACCACCCCCACTTCGCCTGGCTGTCACACGACGTCACGAAAACCGCGATATCTCCATATCTGATATGACGTGTGCACACTGATTATGCATTATTTGACCGAACAAAAGCAAAATAGTTATTTCCGATTCGACGCCTTTTCGCCATAAGCCCTCGACTATTGGCCGAAGGCTTTCGGGCTGCACCCACTTCACCTGCCTGTCACGAGACGTCACAAAACTGGAAAAACTCACTGCGTCAAAGTGACGTGTACGCGTTTAAGATGCATTAATATGCCGAACAAAACTGAGTTTTCTTCTGAATAGCCGCAGGCTGCCCCGTTCCGAAAGGAATAAAAGATGGCTGGCGCCGATCGCTCAGGCACTGGATAAACCCATGCTCTCCTGCCGGAGAGCATGGGTTTATTTGTGTGCTTGCCTGGCCTTGTAGCATATTCGAGCATTTTCAGCACGTTTACGACCTCGCTCTGGGCCGGTATCTTGTAGCGATGCCTTTTCCGATTCTATGATTTTTCAGGCTTTTCGGGCTTGGCCAGTGGTCAGAGCCACGGTCTGCTCACATTATCAACGGGATCAGGCGGCCGTGTGTGGTGGATGATAAGAATAGCATAGAGTAAGGCATAAGGCATTGCTACAAAATAGCGGCCTTGCCAACTCTTCTTTGCTAAGGATCCGGTTTAGCGGCATTCTTTACCTTTCGTTGCATGCCGCCGCGATTTTCGACAAGCCGCCTCAAGCCAAGTAAGGGAAAGCGGACTCATCGCAGACGCTGGCACCACCCTCTTCGTCCGGCTATCGATTTTCAGTGCAGTGGTTCAGCCCATCATATTCCTCTCCACTTGAGCGGGCTCCTCGCCTCTTGTCAGCCAGTTAGATAAGACAAGCCGGTTAGCGTACGCCATATTATTCGTTTTTCAAGCAAACAAAAGTGACCTCCTATGAACAAGGAAGGCGTTTGATTGGTCTGTTCAGACAACCCCGCGGGTGACCGCCCGATGCTTGCGTCTGCGGTTACGCAAATTTGACGTCAGGAGATTGGAATAAAAACAGTTTGCAATAGTTTTACGTAATAGGGCCCCTAATTGCACAAAAGGTTTGGCACTCTTCCCTTCTCGTTTGGAGAATCGGCACTTAAGACAGGCGTAAAAGATAATTAAAGCGTTCTATCTATGTTCTCCTGGTCTAATGACGGTAAGAAAGAAAAAAAAACCATACCAGTACATCAACGAAAAAGTCGTACTTTCACCCGAAAGGTGAAGCATCGATTGCGATAGCAAATAATTAGACAGCTATGCGAAGTAAGGATAGTAGTTCTATAGGCCCTGTAATATTGTAAACATTCGCTTACTAACTAAATTAACAAGCGTAGTGTCACGCGCGCACAAGCTAACAAGAACACACCTGACTCGACGACCGCGGACACTCGCTGTCAAAACGGTGGCGTGGAAAAGCGCGGCAGCAGCAGCGCGCAAATTGGCCATCTTGCTGCTGCTCGCTTCAGCGCAAACTAGGCGGCGCGAACGTAGCACCGACGAAGTTCTCAGCACTCGGCGCACTCTGTCCCGCGCGATTTGAAGACGGCGCATTTCCTCCCTGCCTTCCTCCCTTGCGCGCGCGAGATCTAGGCCCAACCGTCCGCTCACACTTGCACGCCTTCACTCGCACGTAGAGCATACGGCGCACGGCCGTAATGCTATCGCACTTCGATTCTTTTACCGAACCTCACAGCCACGGTGACACCCACCGTGGAAATATGCCTGGAGTGGACAATAAAGTTGCTATCACATTAAAAAATAAGCCATATTTATTTTGGACGCACTCTTGCCCAGGAAGCAAGGCGACATTAGACAGACGATGGTATAGCGGCTGTCGCGCATAAAACTACTCACATCTGTCGGCTACAATAAAAGGCGTCACCCAGTCCTAGAGCACTTGCTGGTCTTCGCAAGATCAAGCGTTGAGCAAGATTGTTCCAGGCGCGACATATCCGAATACAAACGCCGCGTCTGCCATCGCTACAGAGGCTACGTACACGAACTTTTAGATACGTGAAGCGCAGCCAATGCCTGGCGATAGAAGGATGACAGCGATATTTTGAAGAACGTTGTCAGGTTCATATACGAAGGTAACAAGTCGTGACAGTATTTTAGACGAGCACAATACTAGCATTACAAAGTTCTTACATAACAACATATGTCTCTTTCTTTTTCTTCTATGCGTCTGAAGGCCTTTCAAGAGCTCGTGAGCAACTGGAATTAGAATATTTATGTGCAAAATGTTAAAGTATTTGCAAATACGCTGGCCACTAATGACAGTGTACCAGCCCAAGAATACGTGTGTTGCCCTAAAGGAAAAGGTTACGTTGGAAACTGCACAATTATGACGAACCTTTATACAGCGCATTCAAAGTAAAAATAAAAGTAATTTCAATAAAAACATCGTTCTAATTGCGCAAAATCTGCTTCCGTTACAAGTGGTCTGGACGTTCATTCGAAACTCATGGCACTGATTGCGAAATTAGCTGACTCAGTGTCATGTTTGACAATGAATGCCTCGGAAGATTGGAACTGCCACAGGAGAATCAAATGAAGTGAAGCCGTCTCTAAATATAAAGGAATATTGCAATCATTAAAGGAAATAAATTTATTTGAGAAGTTTTTGTTAGGTGCAGCTTTGGAGGCTGCAATCTGTCTAAAAAATGCGTCTGCCAAAGCGCACAGACCACATGTGCAAACAGATCTCCCGTAACCAGAAAACGTTTTTACTAAAATTAGAGAGTTTACTTCGAATACCCTGTATAATGCAAAAAAAAAGATATAATTTATGTACTTGAGCACCACGTTTTGTTGTCTGAAGTACTACTTGTCTCTTCTACTCATAAAATTATAAATATAACCGATTACTAGGGCGCTGTAACGTAAAGCTATTCCCGACTCTTCTATTCTATTTGTGTAATCAGAAAATATTTTTTCGGGCCACCACCATTTCGCTTGTCTGTCAGGTGACGTCAGGAAACTCGCGTAAAGTTCTTATTTCACAATAAGTATACACACTCGTTATGCTTGATTAGACCGAACAAAAGAAAATAATTATTTTGCTTTGTACGCCTTTTTCACAACCAGGCTTCCATTATTGGTCAAAAGCTTTCGGGCTCCGTTCAGTTCCCCTGACTGTCCTGCGACGTAACAAAACCTCGAAAACTCACCATGTCACAGTGAGGTGTACGCTATTAAGCTGAATTAATATGCCGGACAATATCGACATGTTTTTCGGCATAGCCGTGACTACCCCGTTCGGAAATGAATAGAACATGGCTGCCCGCTGATAGCTCTGGCACTGCCTACGTGCAGCTGCCGGGGGAAATTGATTTACTTGTGTCTAATAAACATCTTTACGTCGCAGTATGACAGTGTTGAGCCCTTCCATCACGTACACGACATCGCTCAGCCAACTTTTCTTAGCTGAGGATCCAATTCAGTGCCATTTTAAGCGTTTCGTTTAAAAAGCTGCCATTTTCTACCAGCCAACGAAAGCTAAGCAAGGAGAAGTGCATCAGTTCCCGACGCCGGTCACTTTGTTTGCTTTGAAAGCAAACAAAGTGACCTCCCATAAACGAGGAGAGCGTTTCATTGGCATGTTGAAACAGCAGTGCGGGTGACCTCCCGATGCTTGCATCGGCGATTACGTGAATTTGACGTTATTATATTGGAATAATCTTACGTTATAGGGCCCCTATTCTTGACAGAAACATTTATTCCACTGGGTACGAAGTATTATGCACGCTGCGGGGCCCTCCTTACCTATGATTTTTATCACTGGTGGCAGTGCATTACACAAATTTTCCTTAAATACAAAATACTAAAAATACAAAACAACATAACCTCTGCTGCTGTTTACAAGTTGTACCATCCAAGACAACATTGTTAATCAAGTATGGTGTATATTACTCGCCCAGCGCCGGGTCTATAACTTTATAAACCAATAATGTGGCCTGTGTTGTTGCGCCCGGCGGTTAGCAGGCTTTGGTAGCAAATTGGCTAATGAATTTTTATGTCCTTTTTTCTTACAATTGAAAAGGTTGACCGAGTAGCCCGAGGCCTGCTGTCTCTCGGCTTCTGCAAGGGAGACACCTTGTTGATATGGTCCCCCAACACCTTCAGCTGGATTCTGATGGCCGCTGCGATGGCTAAAGTTGGAATAATTTTCGTGAGTGACATCAACGGAATTTTTCGAATGCAAAACTTGTTATGTATTTGCACTGACTTCCGGCTCTCTTAGACACTCACAGCATAGGCAAAAAGGAGTACAAGTGGAGTATTGATTACAGATGTATTAGTGAGTGATGTGTCAGTAATATAGCTCCACCTTCAGGCGCCTACTTAATGGGCTTAATTTTCAAAGCCTAAAACAAGACGACCAGAAGTGACATTCGAAATCATAATACTGCAAAAGATGACAAAGGAGCAAGTGCCGGGAGAAACATGAAATCAACAAGGATAGAATAGAATAGGAGTAAACTTTATTCGTCCAACGGTTATTGCTGTTGGCACCCGGGGCTTTAGTAAATATTGTTACTCAGTTTCAAAAGGTGGTACAGTGGTGTTGCAAGCGAATATGATAATGAAGGGTAAAGAACCTCATCCATTCTTCTTCAGGCATAGATATTTTCTAATTTCACTGGGAATATACGCAAAACAATTTCTGGCTTATCACCTCCAAAAGGGCGATGTGATTATGATGCGCGCCATTATGGGGGACTCCAGATTGATTTTTGCCGCCTGGAGTTCCTCAAAGGGCAACTCCGGCGTTTTCACGAGATAACGTTAAGGGCCCCGTGTCGCAAAAAAATCCGCTGGTGGCGTCCCACGTACAGCGTCAACAAGTCGTTTAGGCATAAATCCTTCCGAACCACGCATACCCAACCACTCTTCAATGATCAAAGTTGCTCCTATGTTGTCTTTCATTCTATACGAAGTTATTCCTCGGAATTTTGAGAATAAGAGCTCACAAACAAATGTAATGAAAGCAAACAGCGACAGCAGTGGCGTAGCCAGAAATTTCGTTCGGGGGGCTCACGCAGCGGCTCGGCCTCCTCCTTATAGAGTTTGTCGAGGGACGAAATACATTAATAACTGTATTGCCATTGCAAAAGATGCTGCGAAAAAGTTCTTGAACGCTACGCATCGTCAAGACAAGTAAAATATGTATTTCTTCATAAAAGAATATACTTGTATGTGCTCGAAATAACTTACATCACTGCTTCCATATTTCCTGTCTATTTAATACGCAAAGAAAATATCACACGAACTTTAGAATTATATCAGTTTGAAACCAGCAAAGCAGCGCATGCCGCTGATATAAAAAATGTAAAGGCCATGAAATGAATAAGTTGAGGACAAATATTTTAATTAAACTTTGTTAACCTCCGTGCCTTTCTATGATTTGCATCTCTCTCTATCTCTGTGTATCATTCAACTGCGGTTCGTCTTACAGCTTGTGCACTGACTCTAGTGCAAGTAGCTCCGTTGGTGTTACACCGTGCCAGCCTACACACCCGCATCCTCAAGCGTCGTCTGCCGATGGCCCGGCACCAACTACATCGCACCACGTGCTATCTCCTCCTAGGCCGACGCTAGTCCCAAGAAGGCCGCGTCGTACAGAAGCCGCTGCGGTGGCCTACTGGTGCGACCCGACCTTCTTGTGACTAGCGTCGGCCTAGGAGGAGATAGCACGTGGTTGGTGCCGGGCCATCGGCGGACGACGCTTGAGGATGCGGGTGTGTAGGCTGGCACGGTGTAACATCAACGGAGTTACTTGCACTAGAGTCAGTGCACAAGCTGTAAGACGAACCGTAGTCATCATCATCACTCTCGTCTGCTGTCCACTGTTCGCAAGTCTGAAGGAGATGCCGTCTGTTACGTCTAAACACCCGACCACCTTTTCTTTCCACGTTGTAGGACCTCGGAGACGTTCTACCCTTCACAATACCTTTCGGGGACCATGTTGTGTCCCTGAGCCTTACGATCGACCCTTTTTCCAAGGGTGACAAATGCTTTTCGCCGTTGTTCTGACGTTGTTTTTTGACTGGCGTAGGCTGCACGTCGCCAAAATCGGGTACATTCGACCTGAGACGCCTGCCTTGAAGAAGTTCTCCAGGTGATCGGCCGTCCACAAGCGGTGTAGAGCGGTAGGACAACAAGCCTAGCCAAAAGTCTTCGCGTGAGTCTTCACTTTTCTTCAAGAGGCGTTTCACGATCTGTACCTATTTCTCTGCCAGACCGTTGGACTGTGGGAAGCGCGGACTGGGTGTGACATGAGCGAAGTCATATTTTCTTGCGAATTCTGCAAATTCATAACTTGAAAACTGCGGCCCGTTGTCGGTGCACACCTCCAGAGGTACGCCATACCTGGCAAACATTGCGCTAAGTGCGGAAATTGTTGCTCTTGCAGTGGTGTCCTGGAGCTTCTGGACTTCCGGGAAGTTTGAATGCGCGTCAAACGCTACGACGTACGAACTTCCCCCAAAAGAAAAAATGTCTACACCAACTCGAACCCATGCGCATAATGTGATTGGGCGCATGAGTAACCGTTCTTTCGGTTGCTTGTATGAAAACTTCCGACAAGTAGAGCAACTCTGAATAAGCAGGGATAAGTCGCTGCTGAGCACAGGCCAAAAAACCAAACGTCGTGCTCTTTCTTTGCATTTCTGCAATCCTAGGTGCCCTGTATGAATTCGTCCTAGGATTTCACGTCGCATGCTTTTAGGTATGACCACTTTTGTTCCCTTCAGCAGTATACCGTCCACGACGGAAAGCTCTGACGAAAACGACTTGAGTTCACCCTGCAGGCTCTCACCGCTTGACAAATTGGAGATGACAGTGCTCAAGTAACCGTCACGCACTGTTTCTTGAACCAGCTTCTGTCGCGTAGCGCCCGTGACCAAATAGCCCAGGATTTGCACTGCGTGCACTTCTACGTCGTCGTCATCCTGCCGTGGTTATGCCATCGTCATCAGTCCGGCTTCGTCGTCCAGCTCTCCTCATGCCACAGTCGTCACGTCGTCGTCCCGTCATTGTCCTCACTGTTGCCATGCCATTGCCATCGCTGTTTGGTTGTAATGCATTAGTTGTCATGCCATCGTCGAGATGCAGTTGAGGTCATCCCGTTGTAGTTATGCAAATTTTGCCATCCGGCCTTCTTATCGCCATACTCGTCACAGAGTCCTCATCATACAATAGTCAGATCTTCATCTGCACGCTGTCGTTTTACCACGTCATCACGTCACTAATGTCATCCTATAGCTGTAAATAGCCTTCTTCCGTCAATCGACTCCATTCCATTTTCCATCTTAATCATGCTGTCGTCATTCAATCGGTATTATGAAGCGTCGTAATCGCGTCATCGTAAGACAGTCGCTATCATGCATTCGCAAAATGACATATCGTCGTGGTCGTCACATCGTCTTCATTCAACCATTCTACCTTTGTCATCCCACCCTCATCATGACGTCGTCGTCCCGCAATTGCCATCATACAGTGGCCATGCATTCGTTGTCATACCATCGTCATGCCATCGTGGTAGTTCTATCGCCGTCACTTCAGCTCCTCCATCACCCTCAAGCCATGCCGTGGTGGTCACGTCATCGTCGTCTTGCAATCGTTGTGGGGAAGACGTCATAAAGCCGCCACTGTGACACACTCATCGTCTCATTGTCCTCATACCGTTATCACGCCACCGTGGTCATTGCGTCGCCATCATGCAGTCGTCATCAGTGCGTCATCGTCATGCATTCGTTGTACCACCGTCGGGATGCCGTCGCGGTCGTTCGTGCTCGTTGCAGTTTCACCATCCGGCTCTAGTCATGCCGCCGTCGTCATGCTATCATCATCGTACGCTTCTCGTCAGCCCATTGTTCTCATGTTGTTATCGACATGCTGTTGTAGTTATACCATCGTACCGGCAGTCGCGACAACGTGTAGCAAAGTGTGTGTCTGCAGCCCCTTTCAACGAACTTCTATTTTCCATAGAAGACATGAAAGTTCATGTTCTCCAATTTTAGAAGTAACAGAGATGATTTAAAACATGGGTAAAAAATTTCACCTGACACAGTCAAAGCGTTTTGAAGGATAAAATATGGCGCTACATCAGCTAGGTACCTTTCTATTACTTTATGCGATCGCGAAATGCGCTATTTCGGTGGTAAATATGAGGCAGCGTGAGGAGGAGGAGGAAATACCTTTATTGCGTGTCCTGCGTGTTGGTGGGGAAGGCCAAAGGCCCCGCCTAGGTGACGGCCAATAGTTCGTAGGTCCTGGCGGCATCCTCGGCCCGCTGGACGGCCTATAGTTGATCATCGAGGGCGGGGCTTCCCAGCGCGGCTTCCCAGCGCGTGCGAAGGCAGTTGCTAGAGGCCGTGTTCTCGTTATTTTTATGGATCCCTCGGCATTCCCATAATATATGCTCCAGAGTGGCTTTGTATTCACATGTGTTGCATTTGTATGTTTGATATACATCCGGATATATGACGTGCAAGAGCGCAGGATTCGGATACGTCCTAGTTTGTAACAGCCGCCTTGCGAAAGACTGCTTTTTTGTCAATTTTGGGTGAGGTCGGGGGAATAAGCCCCTCTGTAACCTATAGTGTTTCGTAATGTCACTATATGTTTTCATTCTGTTCTCCCACTCTCACTCATTTACTACACCGTCACGTCCGGAGGGTGTCGGGGCGCCACTTGCGACTGCGGCTCTGTCCGTAAGCCCTCGAGCCACGTCGTCTGCCGCCTTGTTGTTGCCGTCCACCGTGAGGGTGGGAGCGGGTGTCCATGTGATGTACACCTTTCTTTTGAAATTTCTACCTCCTGCAAGAAGAATGCGTAGCGCCTCCGGGGAGATTCGGCCGTTGGCAAAGTTCCTTACTGCCGTCTGAGAGTCGCTGACTATCACGGTTGCGTTAGTCTGAGCTACTGCGAACGCTATGGCGGCTACTTCCGCTGTCTCGTTACTTGTGGTGCGTATCGTCGCGTACGTCTCAGACTGTTTCTCGCTATCGATTACGGCCGCCGTAAACCACCGTCTGCGATTGTGTCGAGCCGCGTCTACGAAGACTGCGTCCTTGTCACTGCCGAATTTCTTTTGTATCAGCTTCGCTCTGCTCTTTCGTCTGTCCTTATTGTGTTCTTGGTGCACGTTCTTTGGTATTGGGGGTATTACCATTGTTTCCTTCGTCTCTCTCGAGATGTACACCTTGACACCATGCTGTGTGTGGTAACCTATGTCTAGTCTCTCTAGGATGTGTCTGCCTGCTCTAGTCTTAGTCTCTAGTCTCTAGTCTTATTGTGCCGTACATTGCGCTTCAAGGAGCTCGTCTATCGTGTTGCGGAGGCCTAATTGTAGCAACTTGTCCGCGCTGGTACTGATCGGTAGCCCTATGGCTAGTTTGAATATTTTCCGAATGAGGCATTCTAGTTTGATCTTCTCCGCGACCTGCCATTTCAAGTACGGCGCAACGTATACTACTCTACTTATTACGAAGGCATGTGTTAACCTGATCCTGTTTTCCTCTCTCATCCCGCTATGTTTGTTTGCTATCCTCCTGATTAGCCTCATGATTTGCGCTACGGTTCTTTCCAGTCTTCTGAGGGTTTCTCCGTTGTTGCCCTTGGCTTCGATGAGGAGCTCAAATACCCTGATCCTGTCAACCTTGGGTATGGGTTTCCCATCGGCCGTCTTTAAATGTATCTCGTCTCTATGGTTGAGATCTTCCCTGTAGTTGTCTGGTTTGCGACCTCTGCGAGCTGCGAGTCGGTCTGTACAATAAGAGCTCCGATTTCTCTGCCGAGCAGGTTAGCCCTGTCCCCTCCAGATATCGTTCGATTATTTCGACCGCTGCTTGAAGCGTTCGTTCTATTTGGCCGTCGCTTCCGTTTCTCACCCATAAGGTGATATCGTCCGCGTATAGGGTATGGTTGAGTCCCTCGATTTTTTGGAGCTTTGCTGGCACCCCGATTAGCGCCAGATTGAATAGCATCGGTGGTAAGACCGAGCCCTGTGGCGTACCTGCGCTGCCTATTTCGACCTCCTCCGAAACTAGGTCCGCTATCATGATCTTTCCCTTTCTGCCCGTTAGGAAATTGCGTACGTAATCGTACGTCCGTTTTCCCAGTCCTAGTTTTCCTACTCTGTTTAGTATTGTTGCATGTGTTACGTTATTGAAGGACTTTTTTAGGTCAAACCCGAGAATTGCCTTTGTCGATCTTCCCGAATCTTCTATGATCTGATGTTTTAGTTGTAATAGAGCGTCCTTAGGTGAGAGATTTCTCCTGGATCCTAACATCGTGGGTGGGAGCGCGTCCCAGTCCCCGAGGTATGTGGTTACCCTCGCTAGGACCACGTGCTCCATCAGTTTCCCCACGCAAGAAGTGAGAGATATGGGTCTCTAATTCTCAATCTGTAGTCGCTTGCCCGGTTTAGGTATTAACACGACTTGTGCCGTCTTCCATTGCTACGGAATCTGCCCGGCCTCCCAGCATTCGTTAATATATTCTGTTAACTTAGTTATAGGTTCATCGTCCAAGTTCCTGAGCGTTTTATTCGTTACCCCGTCTAGTCCGGGCGTCGACTTGGTATTGAGTTTCTGTAGGGCTGCCCTGACTTCTGACTCGCCGATTTTGCTGTCTAATTCGTCATTTACCTGCCCTGTGTAGTCAGGGTGTATGATGGGCATCTCTTGCGAGATGTATCTTTTCTCGATTTCCTTGAGGAAGTCCTGCTCTGTCTTTGGGTACGCTTGTATTAGCCGATTTATATTTTGCCTATGTGCCGACTTGGTCCCGTCCGGGTCTAACAAATATCGAAGGATGTTCCACGTTTTTGCCATTCCTATCTGACTGTCCGTGTCGTTGCACTTTTCTTCGCACTGTTGTCTGCGTAGCTGCTAGGCGTACTGGATCCTCCTCTATCTCTCTGTTCAATTTGGCTATCTTTCTACGAAGCATCCAGTTGTGTTTTTGTTTTTTCCACCTCCGCTGCAACCCTGCCTTAGCGTCCCACATGTGTAGAAGCTTACTGTCTACGTTCTCTAAATGCGCCTCCGGCGGGACCGTTTTCGTAGCTGCCGCCACATCTGCCTTTAGTTTTTCGGTCGTTTCCTCAATACCTTGTGTCGTGTCGTCGGCCTCATCCCTTATTTTCCTGCATTTGTCCCAGTTGACAATCTTAAGTTGTCTACCCTTTGTCTTGCGCGGTGATTGTGATCGCTCCCAAAGTTGTGTTGCGTATTTGTCAACGGCGTGTCCCGTATGTTCTTGGTGACCGTTAAATCTAGCGTAGCATCCGCGCAAATTCTGGTACCTATTCTCGTGGGAACCGATGGTCGGTCACGAGGGTCAGGCCTTCTTGTTGCGCGTCTAGCCAGAGATTCTTGCCTTTTTGAGTTTCGATTTTGTATCCCTATGTCGCGGGTTGGGCGTTAAAATCACCTCCGATCACTACCGCACGATTGTCCGCTATGGCTAGGGTTTTTTTAAAGAGCGTTCGAAATTTATGGCGTCTGTATTTTGGACTGCTATAAATATTTAATACAAAGAGACTGTCCTTCATTTTCCGCATGGGTATGAGTTCGAGAAGAATGTGATCGATTGACTTGACCTCCGTGTCGTGCTGCACGACCGAGTGATTTCGCTTTACCAACGTCGTTAGCGCCTTCGCATCCCCTTTGGCAGTACCAAAGGACTGGTAGCCCGATAATTTTGGCAGCCCATGCGTTTCTTGTATCATTATAATATCCGGGTTTTCTTTGTCTTTAAGGTAATGTTGCAGAATATATTGTTTTCGATCGTATCCTCTACAATTCCATTGCCAAATCGTGTATGTATTTCGTCTGTCCATGGCGGCGTTACAGGTTTTCCAACCCCTCGGAGGGTACCGGGAGCCTAGTGTACGGCTTGATGGCCGTCTTAACCGGTTCTGCCCCCCCCCCCCCCCCCTGCTTACTTGCGGTCCTCATATTGCCAGTTTCGCTTCGAAGTCAGCCATCATTTGCTGCACTTTCTGTAGTATCGCCTTTGCTAGCGCCTCTTTCTTTGCCTCTATTTTTGCCTCAAGCCTCACTTCCAGTTGTTCTAGTTTAGTTTCAAATTTGGTGTCGTTCTGTTTGATGCTGGCTTTGATTTTCTGTTCAAATTCCCCCTGTCTTTCTTGGAGCGTCGTGGCTGGCTTGGGTGTCATTAATCCGGTTTCAAACGGGCGTTCTCGGTTATACGTTTAATGCGGGTGAGTGCTACGTTTTCTTCCATTGCTGTCTTTTTCCTCCGTTATAGCTCGCGAGGTTTCCTCGTGTCGTGGCACTTTCCCGCTCCTCATACGGTCGTTCCCTTCTCTGAGTTTTCTAATTTCATCCATAAGCGCAGTATTGCTCTGCCTGATCTGCGCCAATTCTTTCTATTGCGTCTTAACTCTACATTGAAATGCAGCCTCTGCCTCCGCACGCGCCCCGGAAGCCGCATCCGCCTAGCTCACCTGTAAAGGTCCCACGGTGCCGATGACGTTGCTGTTTCCTATTGGGCTTTGGGATCCTCCTCCCCCTTGTGATCTGGGAGATCCGGTACTGCTGGTTTTGAGTATGGATCTCGATCTGGACCGCGATCTCGATCTGGTTCGGTTGTTGGACGTCGAGCGGCCCCTTTCCCTTGCCTGGAGCTTGGGGAAGTCTTCCAGTCCGGATCCGTCCCTCGTTCGATGTTCCCACCGTTGCCTCCAGTCTTCCCGTCCTGGCCTGTACAGTCTTTCAGCTTCCCTTTCGCAGTACATCCCTTCTTCTTCCTCTCGTCTGGCTCGTTCTCAGCGGCGCCACTTTGCCAAGTACGGTAACTTTATCTGGCATTACATCGGCGGTCCGCCGTAGGGTGGTCTTTGCCGCAAAGCTGGCACTTCGCTTCCCACTCGTGGTCCTGCGGCGGGTTCTCCTACCCGCAGCCTCTGCATATCCTGCTGTTCAGGTTCGAGCAGACATCGGCTCTTCTACCGAGTCGTCGGCACTGGTAGCACACGTCTATTTGCTTCCGGTATAGTGAGCACTTGGCCAGTACCCTTCCGTATCTCCCGTGGTTTGGGACGTGATGCCCGTCGAAAAGGATGATGACGTTCGTGCTTTTTTCCATACTTTTGGCCATGAGGACAGTTGGATTCCTTGCTGTTACTAGCATCTCCACTATTTCTCTAGGAGACACCTCGTGCGTTACTCCTCTTATCACTCCCTTAGATGTATCCTCCGGAGCCGA
The DNA here is from genome assembly GCF_050947875.1 of Dermacentor variabilis. Lineage (NCBI taxonomy): Eukaryota > Metazoa > Arthropoda > Arachnida > Ixodida > Ixodidae > Dermacentor > Dermacentor variabilis. The sequence continues at coordinate 36,850,033 of NC_134574.1, forward strand.
CTCGTACGCGTTGGCACCGAACTCCTTGTCTCCCATCCTCATTCGAGTGACGGTCCTGTATTTTTTCTGTGCGCTCCTCCGATGGCGTGCTGATGACTAGAATGTTCTGTTTGTAGTTGGCACACACCGTGTTATCTTCCGATTCCTTCATGGGGATTCCCGCGGCGTTGGCGACGCAGCATTCTAGGCAATCGATCTCATAGTCGGTGACCTTGAAGCCGTCACGTGGGCGCACCATTATCTTGTACTCTGCCTTCGGCAAACTAGGCATCCTGCTGGCTGCCATGATTTGTCGTGCTTTCTGTCTCTTGCTCCACTTATTGTTGAATGCCTTCTCGCTTGAGAAGCGCGCTGCCTGATCCTTGGTTCCGTGAGATTTTGTCTGCTCATTGGCACATCCTCCTGTCTTCTTAAAACACGCCAACCTGCTTCGTCCTCATACTCTTCTCTCGTTATATCCTCTCCTTCCACGCTTACCGCTGTCATCTTGCAGCGCTAACCTGAGAAGAGGCGACCTCGCGGGGCTGAAGCCACCGGCTTCGTTGGGTGAGGCTTTGCGGCCGTGTCGGCGTGGCGTTATATAAAAGTGGTCGATGTGCCGAAAATAAACGGTCACCTACTTGAGAATGATATCAGGTAGCGTGAGTTCTATTTTTTTGTCAGATTCGCATTTCTAGTGCCTCACCTCTTCTCACGGGCTTAGTGTACACACGCATGGGTCGCAGGAGGGACGTGGCCGTGTAATGAGCCGCCGTAATTCATATAACAAACTTAATTGCCAGCAAATGTTCTGTCCTCTTTCTTCGCTTTAGTTGTGAGGAATGCTATTGAAGCCGAATTATTTCTAGTGTGCCTATTTGCCATCCTAATAAAGCGCTGAAATAGGCTGAGCGATATACACTTTTGCTTTCAAAGTAGTGTTCTCCGTTTATAAACATTCTGCCGTTTTCTTTTCTTTTTTGTTTCAGGGAAGCATCCACTTTGCATTGACGACACCCGAATTTGAACGGTACCTCAACACGGTGAGTCATTAGCTAGCGTTTCATAGCTTGTTTCGTTTGTGCTGGCCTACGGATTTGGCACAGTCTTTAAAAGGATGGTTTAGATATATTACTTCGAAAATTCAAGGATCAATGAATACGAAAACACTTTTTTTCTTGTTTCATTTCTCATTTGTATTGTTCTAGCAACCGAGTTATATGGACACGTGGACTTTATTCTTTTCGGATGAGTACCTTTCACCGTTTAACACATGTTATCGCTCAGCGCGCGACGCGCTCGCATGTATCGGAAGTTTCTCGAATCTCTATGGTTGTATTGTGACCGAAGATTGTGTAGTCTAATTGCATGTGCGACGCGAATTGTGTAGAACTTTCAGGAAGACACGCTGGCGCCATCAATTACTCTGAAAACTTCGATGACTCGTGTATAAAAGCCGACGCGCTTGACCGGCAGATAAGATTTCGACGAGTGCCGACCATGTTCACCGCTGTTGCTGTGCTTTGAGTGTAACTTGCTTTTGTGGGCACAAATTCGCCAAATAAAAAGTTAGTTTTGTCATTCGCAGTTCTTCAGCTGTATTATTCGCCGCCACTACTACGTGACAATATTATGTTCATGTTTGCTCAGATATTTTACGTGTGCAAAAATTGCGCCCACGCTAGTGTTCTTCACGTTGATTTCATCGCAGCTGTTAGAAATGTGGCACAATCTAGCTAGAGGTGCAAGAGAGAGCGATATTTTTATTCGCAGATTTTAAGCGCGCAAAACAAGGACTTCACCTTGGATGGAAAAAACATGGTCGTCGTTCGGTAAATAAAGAATTGACGCACACGCAACCATTTATAGCAGGCCTTGTTGCATTGAAGATAGTTGGTGAATGCACATGTCGTATTGGTTAACAATAAAGGGCCTGGATTCTAGAATATTGGATTGGTGAAATGCTAATTGGTTTTCATGCATATGTACAAGTATCGCCTGTATAAAAAATACATGCCAGAACACGCAAATATGAGATTTGTGCAGTAAGAGTTAATCATTTGCCCTAACAATAATATTTTAGCACGTGAACGCGTCCGTGTGATGATAGCTATTATTAAATACACCAATTTACGCAGCGTAAACAACCTCGAAAAAAATTTCACTGACAATTACGATACTCCCTAATGCGATATTTGAGTGAAGCTCTATAAGTGTTTTCATTTCGTGATATAGTATTTGCTGGTGCGGACAATCTGTCTCGTGCGGCACCTTCCAAACGGAGCGCCGTGTGACGCGGCTTCCTCACCAATCGGGGGATCGCGAGAGGCAGCGCGTGCGTGACGCGTGGGCGTGATTTACAGCAGACGCTTTGGTAAATACACGACGCGTAGAGCGCGTCGATGCACGCACCCGCTCGAACAGAGCGGAGGCGAGCGAGGCACCCTAAAACGACGCAAGCTACTCTCGTGCCAAATCGCAGCCATCGTCGCCATAATCCGTCTTGCGCGAAACTACACTTCTCACACTTTTGCCATACCGGGCCCCTCTTCCGCTTTCCGCCTCACGGTTACGCTTTCCTCCTCACGCTTTCTTCGCTCTGGCCGTCTTTCGTCGGCCGCTGTGCTTCGTGTTCCCTATCATGTTTCGCTGTGCTCGCTCGCTCGGCCACGAGGTACGACCATAGAGTAACATAGTAAACGAGAGGAGCGGACACTCGAACCATTTCGCGGCTGAGCTATAGAGCTTCGCCGATTCCGTTAGGTGGCAGAGCACATAAGAAAAATGGTGACTGTGGCTGCGGCTAGCCACTTGACAGGCGGCACGACCACTGGGCGCCACCCAACACGTGCGAAGCCTAGTCAGGCCGCGCCGCCGCGCTCTTCCTGTAAAATGCACCTGAGCATCGTTGTTGGGTTCTTCTGCCTGCGTCTGCTTCGTCGCCGTTTCATGGTAAGGGCCCATGAAGTTCTTTTGCGCGTTGTTGACGACTTATTCTGTTCGCATTTCGTTATGTCACTGTTAGCCCCATGAACGAGTGACGGCGGCCTTGCAGCCGTGAACAGCTGCTGCCCATTTGCTACGCTGACTTTCATTTCGCATTCTTTTTTTTTTATGCGCAGCAATGAGCGGAGATGCTAGCGATAACAGCGACGCGGCAGCGTCCGAGCTTCGAGGCATGTTCGATACAATGACGAAGTTAGAAAATAAAATAAAATGGTTCGTTAAGAAATGCGGCCTATGAACACGTGCCGTTCGGGGCAGAGAGCTTTATGTTACGCGCCACGACTGCTGAAAAAATATGGTGCTGTACTTTTGCAAAAGAAATGTAGCGTTTTCTAAAGCGGTGCGCGTGCAATATTTGCAGTATGGCAATAATGCGCCTACTCAACTTCTGTAGCAGGTTATGTGCGCTACAGCGTTGCTAGTTGTTCTGCATTGGGCTGAATATACGCGTTTTCATGTTTTAATTGTGTATGGAGTCGTTACCGCAGAAACTTTCTTGTTTCTTAGCATTTATAACAGTGCTTCCTTAACCGAAAAAAATACGCATTACATAGAGGAAATCAGCATCGCCATTATAATGCATTACAGACTATGGTATTGCTTAGATGAAAGTACGTAGCCTCTACATTCAATAGCTTTGAAGCCTTGAGTAACCCTCTGTCTGTCATTCTACGTATTGCAGGAATCTCCACCATTTCCTCAATATAGACTGTACAGCCAAAGGACATCATGCATACTCAAGGGCAAAACTGCAAGTATCAGAAGACGATTGCAAGGCTTTGAAGACAGCAGGTGAAGACCCCCAACACAAAGTGCTTAATTGCAGCTGTTTAATGACGGACACACTGGCTTACACATTCTAGATGATGACGTTGATACGCGTTTAATTATTTTTGCAGACATTTTATTTCGGCACGCAACTATTCACATAATTTTGCTACTCTAAGTCACCCTCCTTTGCAGAACTCCAAGAAAAAGCGCGATATTTTTTTTACTTCTAAAACAATCCCATTTTGAGGAAATAAATTGCTGGCGTGTATGTGCAGTTTTTTTCATTACCTGGATAGTTGCGACTCGTCTTCTATGTGTTTTGCTTGTGCAAAGTTATTGCCATCAGGCCGTTAACTTCCGACTTTTCTCCATTATATTGGTGTCACACTACCACTTCGATCGCAATCAAGTTCGATCCGGATCGAAATTCTCGACTGCAATGGCTCCATCATGCAGCTTGCGCAAAAGAACCAATCGCGACCGGCAAATTCAAATAGGATTGGGCTTGATCGCGTTTAAAAGCCCGCCGTGTGACAGTCGTATTACTTGCGTTTTGCTGTTTCTTACCGTTTTCATGTATCTGCCTCTTACAATCTTGCTGCAATAAATTGTTGTCTGCTATTTTCGTGTTCTTGACTGTGCAGCCCCGTACAAAAATGACTCTTGATTAACCATTGATATGTTGTTCGGCAATTGTTGAAACAACGGACTGCAAAAAATTTTCAAGAGCAATTGAGTTCACTCAACCCTTGCACAACAATATTACCGTTGAGTGTTCTCAATAAACAACTTATTGGGTATTTTGTGTTGATTTTTCTAGTTGTTTTCTTGTTGTGTAGCAGTTGAGTCCAGTACCCAATAATTAGGACTCGCATATGAAGACATTTCAAAAGTTTATTGCGAAGCGCTCCAACCTCATTCCTGTCACTTTGAGGCAGGTAGGTTCTTCTTTCGCCTCGCTTTCATTAAAGAAAATAATGTGTGACTGACGGGGTGGAATCGAACGTCGGCCGTCGAGCCCGGTACACTAACCAATAGGCCACGAGCGCGCTCATACTCCTGCCATTCAAAAGCCAGTAAGCTCTGAAATGCTTGGCGCGTGCGCCGCGTGCCACTTCTTCGTGCTGTCGCTACAGCTGGCGCTTTGAAGTGCCTATCTCCGGGACCGCCCCACTTTCGTAGCCGTTTTCGCTACGCAAAAACTGCAACGCTACACTAGATTCATGACCGCCCAAGTTCATAACGATTTATTTCTTTGCCGGTGTAAAAATGCCATCGTCGTTTTAACATACAGTAGATCACATAACCATTGGTACGATCCGAAATGAGCACGTTTCGGGGAGCAGAACAATGCGAAATTCACTTGCAAACACGGTGACTACGCGCATGTGGAGTTCCCCAAAAGTAGACACGGCGGCAGCGCGGCCGGCGATAAGACAGGCGCCGACACGCGACGACGCTACCTTCGAGCATCGGACGCGCTGTGGGAACCGTATGATGCAAGCGCGCACACGCTACAAATATACACGGGTGAGGTCTTCGAATTTCCTGCGACGTACCCTCTGTCCGCAAAGCAAATATAGTTTTTTATCTAATGTTCGTGGTACTAGAGATCAAAGAACGAACGCGCTTTGAGATCGCAGCGCACAGCCGCTATAACCATTGGCTTCAAAGACCTTCGTATTCAGCAACAGCCGCAACAGTATCACAGCTAATCGCTCTATCTGCGGCTGCTCCCGACTCTCGCCTTGCAAGAAGCACGCGATTTATTTGAGCCTCGCCGAACTGTCGTCCTCTCCTCTCCCAAGCCTGCAGGTCTCGTATGTTCAGTGAAATAGAAGAAAACCAAAGGGAAATGAAAGAAATACAGGTAACGGACCCTTATCTTACCTTACTTGTCTCCTCGTCATCTGCAAAAGCGCTACAAACTTTCTTAGGAGCGTTACTTTTATAAAAACAGCAAAATTAGTAGTAATTTTTATTTCTAGGCGGCGCTACAAACGTTAGGGTAGCGTTCGCGTGTGTGTGTTTGCGCGCGCACGCGGTTGCAGCCGTTGTAGCTTCGTTTTGCGCACACTTTTGCAACAGTACACATGGTTACCGCTAGTTTCGGAGTCGCATTTTTTGGTCATAGTATTTATTGTTTACGCGACAAATTAGGTTGTTCTTAAAGATTTATGAAAGTTAGTGGATGAAAAATTATTGCTAAATAATTAGCTGTTTTTCAGTGCCGTTATTTTGTGCTTGAAAGGCTTTTATAACTCAATACGATAGTAAAGCTGTGAACGGCTTTCGTACTCAGTTACTTGGTTGCAGTTGTGCGGTGGTACACGCCTTGTGCTTTTTGATGAAAGTATTTTTTTCTTTTCGGACATCATCACGCACATTTTAGTGAAATGCTTTAACGAGAATAAATGGGACGTTTATCCGTCGAAGTCGTTGGCTCACCTGGCTACTAGTCTTCGATTGATGTGCGAGCCTGTTTATTTTGATGGGTTGCGCGGCAGAGGTCATGATGCCTGTTGAAGAGAAGGCACCCGGAAACAGTCGCAGCAGAACTTCTGCAGATGGGTAAGTAATCTCGTTTTCTTGAGCACGTAGCCTTTCTTTCTATTTTGACATTGACAAGCGTGAGATGTTAAGCACACCGTTCACTTTCTTCAAGCTAACCGCATGCCCCGGAGCAAAAGCGCGCGATACTAACTCTCGCTGCTGCCGTCACTTCGTTTGAAAGAATGGTAGGCGAAGAGGCAGCGGCGCCCCACGTGCGTAAAATTGCATTGCTTCATTTGTTCCTGTATAATAACGTTTCCTTAATTTGTATGAGAGAACACAATTGGAACATAGGGATCGGCTTCTCTGCGCAGTGATAATTTTATACAGTGGCCACGTCATCTTTCATAGGGGCTCACGCGGGCCTTCTAAGCGCTTCTTATCGCGTACCAATACGTGAGAGGCGCGCTGTCTTTCAAGGTATTTAGGCAGGCACTACGAGCTTAGGAGAACCGCGACAAATAATTGTGCAGCAGCTGTGCAGCTGTGCTGCGCTTGCACCACACTCGTACCGGAAGGCAGTGTTGCACTTCACGCTTACGCATTTCGTAACTATGGCGGCCGCCGTGGCAATTTGGGGCTCGAGGTCGTGGATACGATCCCTGCAGCGGCCCCATTCCAAAGGAGCGGAATGCAAAATTCTCGTTCATTGTGCATTGTATGCACGTAAAAATTTCCAGGAAGTCAAAATAATACGGAGTCACCAACTACGACCCGCCTCATAATCAGATCGTTGGTTTAGCACGTAGAACATCAGAATTATTTTTTAAAATCCGTAGTGGCTCATCGTATCATCATCATCATCATCATCATCATCATCATCGTCGTCGTCGTCGTCGTCGTATTATCATCATCATCACCATCGTCAGCAGCAGCAGCAGCAGCAGCCTGGTTACGCCCATTGCAGGGCAAAGGCCTACACCATACTTCTCCAACTACCCCGCTCATGTACTAATCGTAGCCATGTTGTCCCTGCAAACTTCTTAATCTCATCCACCCACCTGACTTTCTGCCGCCCCCTGCTACGCTTCCCTTCCCTTGGAATCCAGTCCGTAACCCTTAAGGACCATCGGTTATCTTCCCTCCTCATTACATGTCCTGCCCATGCCAATTTCTTTTTCTTGATTTTAACTAAGATGTCTTTAAATCGCGTTTGTTCCCTCACCCAGTCTGCTCTTTTCTTATCCCTTAACGTTACACCCATCATTCTTCTTTCTATAGCTTGTTGCGTCGTCCTCAATTTAAGTACAACCCTTTTCGTAAGCCTCCAGGTTTCTGCCCCGTAGGTGAGTACTGGTAAGACACAGCTATTATACACTTTTCTGTTGAGGGATAATGGCAACCTGCTGTTTATGATCTGAGAATGCCTGCCAAACGCACCCCAGCCCAATCTTTTATTCTTCATATTATTTTCGTCTCATGATCCGGATCCGCCGTCACTACCTGCTCTAAGTAGATGTATTCCCTTACCACTTCCAGTGCCTCGCTACCTATTAAAAATTGCTGTTCTCTTCGGAGACTGTTAAACATTACTTTAGTTTTCGGCAGATTAATTTTTAGACCCACTCTTCTGCTTTGCCTCTCCAGGTCAGTGAGCATGCATTGCAATTGGTCCCCTGAGTTACTAAGCAAGGCAATATCATCAGCGAATCGCAAGTTACTAAGGTATTCTCCATTAACTTTTTCCCCCCAATTCTTCCCAATCCAGGTCTCTGAATACCTCCTGTAAACACGGTGTGAAAGCATTGGAGAGACCGTATATCCCTGCCTGACGCCTTTCTTTATTGGGATTTTGTTGCTTTCTTTATGGAGGACTATGGCTGCTGTGGAGCCGCTATAGATATATTTCAGCATTTTTACATACGGCTCGTCTACACCCTGATTCTATAATGCCTCCATGACTGCTGAGGTTTCGACTGAATCAAATGCTTTCTCGCAATCAATGAAAGCTATATATAAGGGTTGGTTATATTGCGCACATTTCCCGATCACTTGAGTGATAGTGTGAATATGGTCCATTGTTCAGTAGCCTTAACGGAATCCTGCCTGGTCCTTTGCTTGACAGAAGTCTAAGGTGTTCCTGATTCTGTTTGCGATTACTTAGTAAATAGTTTGTAGGCAACTGACAGTAAGCTGATCGGTCTATAATTTTCCAAGTCTTTGGCGTCCCCTTTCTTATGGATTAGGATTATGTTAGTGTTCTTCCAAGATTCCGGTACGCTCGAGGTCATGAGGCATTGCGTAAACTGGGTGACCAGTTTCTCTAGAACAATCTGCCCACCATCCTTCAACAAATCTGCTGTTACCTGATCCTCCCCAGCTACCTTCCCCCTTTGCATAGCTCCCAATGCTTTCTCTACTTCTTCCGGCGTTACCTGTGGGATTTCGAGTTCTTCTAGACTATTCTCTCTTCCATTATTGTCGTGGGTGCCACTGGTACTTTATGAATCTCTATAGAGCTACTCAGCCACTTGAACTATCTCATCAATATTAGTAATGATATTGCCGGATTTGTCTCTTAACGCATACTTCTGATTCTTCCCAATTCCTAGTTTCTTCTTCACTGCTTTTAGGCTTCCTCCGTTCCTGAGAGCATGTTCAATTCTGTCCATATTATACTTCCTTATATCAGCTGTCTTACGCTTGTTGATTAACTAACGCAAAATTAACGCAAAATATATTTCGCCTTTTTGGGATTTGCGGAGTACGGCCAACCGATTAGTCACAGCTTCCGTGCGGTGACTGTACACGGATACAGAGCGAAAATGAACAGAGGTGTGGCGACGACGTCGGCAAAGAACACAGCCGTCGACTGGCTCGCCTTATCGCCTATCGCCGCCCACTATCCGCGGTAAGCATCTTTATCTGGTGCGGCTGGTTGCCGTTGAAGGCGTACTGTACAATTTTAATAGGCGCTAACCGAAACATGCCTCCGTTCTCTGCTGCCTCTTTGAGTTGGACCGACCCGAATGTGCGTTGCTTCCAGAAGCGAAAGGAGCGCCAATCGGCGTGTTGTCGCCTCGAGCTAAGCGCCGCACTCGAGCACCGTTTACGCGGCGAAGAATGACGCATGCATAAAGCTAGCTCTCTGCGCAAACGCTACCGCGAAAAACGCGCAAGGGCATGTACTGCACACAAATAGCGTGGGATGATCGGAGCGACGCCGGAGCGGCTAGCTTCAAAGAAGTGGTACATGTTCTCGCTCGTACAGGCACGCTCACGCTCGCATCGCTCCCGGCGTATCTTTAGGTCATTCCTTCTACTGACCTACTCTGCTTGGTATATCTGCTTGGTATCGACTATACACTGTCGCGTGGTCTTTGGTTTTGCGAGAGAGCCGGGAATGTTTTCCCTCGCTGTGAAACGTCGCTGTGCGTGCTTTAGCGAACATTCACCGTAGCAACCCATTTCTTCCTTTTCTCGACGGCACTCGTAAAGAGTCGCAAATTTTTACTTGCCAGTAGAGTGCGTACTTCTATTTCGTGCGTAGTTATGTGCAGTGTGTGGCAGATTCTTAATTCGCGTAATCTCATTTTATGTCCGCATTCCCTCCTCACAGGTTACGCATGCAGCAAATTCCCAGGTGCTAAAATGCTCTACGTCAAGTGCACCTTGGCGTCATGCAAAAGACGCCCGTTGATATGTGGCTGATTCACTAGCAAGCTCGCATCTCTGTTGCCACTCTCTATCAAGTGGGATTCTCAACTATTTTTTGTGATGCTCTGTGGTGTACTAGCTGCCGCATGGACACTGTGAAGGCTTACTTTCGGTTTGCGCTGGAGTTTAGTAGTAAAGGATTGGCTACCTTTTGAGGGGAGGCATTTACTTTTGTTCGTGAGAATGTTTACCAGCCTAACTAAGTGATACGTGTGTACTGTAAACAGCAGCACGAACAGAGGCGGACGACGCAGGACGAAATAGGTAGGAGCGCACCCGAGCGCAAGCTCAAGTAAAAGTTTACATTTGATGAGAGAGGTATTAAATACACTGGTCGACTTGACAAAGGTAAAAAGCCGTGCATGCGTGGCAGAAAGAGCCACGTGCGACAAGAAAAAAATATGAAAAAGCCATGTCATGTAGAATAAACGTGCGTGAAAAACTAGAACTATCGGACAAATCTTTCGAAAAAGGCAAAGATTTGTCCAATAAGTGATACGACCCAACGAGAAATTCTATTTTAAGAACTGCAACTTTTTCTCACTAAGGGCAATAGATAACTTGGTTATGCATTTATTTCGTTTGTGATCAATAAATATTGCTTCTGGAACTCCTCTGGTGTTGCCGTATAGAGCAGAAATAACGATTGTTTCATCACAAAGACCAGAACACAAGAGGACTTATGGAAACATTATTTATTGATCACGAAGAAAAATTCATAAGCAAGATTTCTGTGACCCTTAGTGAGAAAGAGTTGCAGCAAAACTTCTCGTTAATATCACTTACACGACAAACCTTTCAGTATTCCTGTTTTTTTTTTGGCGCACATGTTTATTCTACAGGACGTCTTTCGGTCCTTTTTTTGTTGTGCCGGGGCTGTTTCTGCTGCGCATCTATGGCTTTTTCTTTGTGAAGTTGGCCAGTGTGTTTAAAATCTTTGTCTTCAGGAAAAAACTTCTAGTTGAGTCAGCGTTCATGCTTGTTCCTACCTTAATTCATCCTTCTGGTCTCTGTTTGGGTGGTTGTCAAATATAAATGTACACCGAATTGTCCATAGAATCGATACATGAAGTTATTTGCGCTGTTTATTTCAGGAAGAACGCTATAGGGTCTTGTCTTCTCTTTGTTTTAACTCTGATGTACATTTTCTATTTCAAATTCAAGGAGTGCCTTGAGGAAGCCAATAAGAGTGATGGTAACTTCCTTTGTGTGTAAGATTTCTGAATTGCATCCATTCAAGGCATGACGTGTCACATGCCTGTTTGTAGGTATGCAAGCATTCGTAGTTTTTAAACATACTAAGCTCAACTTTTCGGTGCTCATGACGCTTCTTTGTACTGTGCTCCATTCTCCAGGCGCAGGAACCTTTTTTATGCGGGAAGTGCATGTGTTCTTTTTGTATATAATGGCGAAAAAATTGTCGTGAGCTTTAATATGCATGTATATCACTTTTAGTTTTATTTCAACACGGCTGCTGTATCTCCCTCCGTCTTTGTTACTACTTTGTGTCAATTCTTATGCAACTTTAATGTACTTTATGCAATAAAATTTTGGTAGCATTTTAATAACATTTTATACCTGCGCAATTGGGGTCATTGGTGTTTCGTATACGCATTTATTTACGTTTTTCACTTTTTTACCAATCTGGCTGTCCAGTCATTGGAACCTTTTCTCATCCTTTATGACTACTTCTGGGGTACTTGATACTGCAAGTGCAGGTGGCCATTGATTTGGCTGTTTGGAATTGTGTTACTATCAATTTTCTCTGCTAAATAATTACTTTTTCTTCTATCGTTCAAGGTGTTAGCCTTGCCTTATCTCTTTATTCACTGAGATAGCACTTAGTTGCTGGGCATAGGTAAAAAGGCCCCAAAAAGTGCTCTAATTAGCTTTGTGCAAGTCCAGAAAAATTACTTGAAAATGAGCTCACTAAATTGAGGAAATGCCACCAACAAACTCTTCTGTACCCCAAATTAAGATAATAAAATGGTGTACTGTCTGTTCTTGACTTGTGCCAGGGAGGTAAGCTGCATTCATTACACAAAAGTTTTACAAGTTTATTTCTGAAAGCAAACCTGGCTCGTCAGAAACATGTTTCGGGTGTTCACCATGCCCGACAACTTTCTAAATGGTGTCTCGTCAATTATAGCCAAGTTGAGTGACATTACTTTATAAAATAATTAGGCAACATGAAAATATATAATCTCGAAGACAAAATGCTCAGGCAAGTCTACTTTGGTACTTCATTAAATTTTAATCGCGGTGAAAGACGTGTGCTAAAGCTTGTATATACGTGAATTCATTTGTTTCAAGTCTGTTATCTTGTCTTCTCACAGTCAGCCGTAGCTCTTCCTGTGATATGTTAGTGCGCGAAACATTTTAATGTAACATATTCAGATGTCTTTTGTGTATTCACACGCAAGCAGCTTCAAGTGTTCATGTGTTCAAAGTTGGTTACAAAGGTGTGCTTAAGCCCTGCCTTTTGAGTTGCTTTGCCTTCTAGTCATAAACTCAAGTCGAAAGTGAAAACCACAATGATCGTTTTCATTAAATTCATATGTATAGGTTTTTTCAGATGTATTTGCACTGCTAGAGCACTGTAGGTACTAGCCTATGTCTCCAGGTTCGATGTAGTGGTGCCTTATGTACTGTAATAAGGTTTCCTTTCACGTTTCTTTAGTGCAAATAAAGGTACTTCAAATTGATCAGTCTCTCCTTTGCTTTTGTTTTTGTTTGGGAAAGTTATGAGCAGGCACCGGGGCATGCAAGTGTGAACAGCAAAGCAATTTCAATATATGAATAAAAATCCCCTAGCCCAACGAAACGTCCATCATATTTCAATGGCGACTTCTGAAATCTCAATTTCATCTCAACTGGGCCACAATGTACTTTCCAGTGCTGCGGCAATAATAACTCAACAACAGGTCAACAGAACTACCACAACGTCAGTTCAACGCATTTTCAATGGTAACCCAACAACCATTCAACAAAACAAACACAACGGGTTCTCTAAGCACAATGGACTTTCAATGGTAACTTAACGAATATTCAACATTGAGATACCCAATGGTGTTTCAATTAAATTTCAGTGGCCAATATTCAAGATTCCTAAACACTCAACCCAACAATTCTCCAACAACCTCTCAATAATTCTTCAATAAAAATCTCAACATTGACCAACAATATTTCAATGCCTTGTCAATATTTTTTTGTACGAGGCAAGTTGATTTATATTGAAGGAACATGGCACATTTATTTACGATACACCTTTTGGCATGAGCAACTAGACGTACGATATTATAAGCATTTAAGTTCTACTTCCTCAACAGTTGACATGATTGTAGTGCTAAGTTACAGCTTGAAACAGCAAATATGAATTTAGATGAAATTAACATGAAGTGAAACACCTTTGCGCGCTCGCCGTCCCAACATATAAACAGCTGCACAAGCGCCTGCATGAAATCACTCTATTTAAACAATGGTTTGGGTCACAAGAAAAATAAGAAATGAAACTGAAATTAGGGCCTCCGAGATTTGGCGGCGTGCGCGACCATCTTGGAGGCTGGTCTGTTTCACCGATTCCGCTAGGTGCGCGGAGAACCAAAATCGGCCGCAGGCGCCTATGGGAGTGTCCACTCCTTACGTTTAGTATGTTACTCTATGGTTCGACGCCGACGCTGCCCGCAGCAGAGGGCGCCTGAGAGCTGCGCTCTAAAGTGGCAAAGCTAAAGCACTAACGCAACGGCACGTTTCACTTTGCCTCCAAGTTTCACTCGATGACCATCATCTCAAAGACGTGCAAGTCAGTTTACAATGGCAATAGCAGTGAAAAGTCACATGCACCTGCTCCGTCCCTCCCAATTTCTCGAGCTTGATTTTTTTTGCTTGCAGGTTAAGTAAATTTACCGTCGGGAGTAAATGTTCAAGACGAAAAATAAATTAGATTACGGGGTTTTACGTACCAAACCACTTTCTGATTATGAAGCATGCCGTAGTCGAGGACTCTGGAAATTTCGAGAACTTTGGGTTCTTTAACGTTCATCTTAATCTAAGTACACGGGTGTTTTCGCATTTCACACCCATTGAAATGCGGCCGCCGTGGCCTGGATTTGATCCCGCGATCTCGTGCTCAGCAGCCTAACACAGCCACTGAGCAACCACGGCGGGTCTTTCAAGACGAAAGAAAATTCGCAGGTAAGAGCTCTATCAGGTATATTGCCCGTACAAAAAATCACTGAGAAGGAATTGAACTCTCGTTGGTCAATGTTGAGTTTTTTATTGAGGAATTATTGAGAGTTTGTTGTAGAATTGTTGGGTTGAGTGTTGAGGACTCTTGAATATTGGCCACTGAAATTTAATTGAAACGCCATTGGGTACCGCAATGTTGAATTATTGTTAAGTTACCATTGAAAGTCCATTGTGCTTAGATGGCCCGTTGTGTTCGTCTTGTTGAATGGTTGTTGAGTTACCATTGACTCTCCTTTGAACTGACGTTGTGATAGTTCTGTTTACCTGTTGTTGAATTATTAGCACATTGTGGCACAGTTGAGATGGCATTGAGATTTCAGAAGTCGCCATTGAAATATGATTGATGTTTCGTTGGGCTAGTGGATTTTTATTCATATATTGAAATTGCTTTGCTGTTCACACTTGCATACCCCGGTGCCTGCTCATAACTTTCCCAAATACAAGCAAAATCAAAGGAGAGACTGATCAACTTGAAGTACCTTTATTTACACTAAAGTTGCATGCACGTGAAACATTATTACAGTACATAAGGAACCACTACATCGAACCTGGAGACATAGGCTAGTACCTACAGCACTCTAGCAGTGTAAATACATCTGAAAAAACCTATACATATGAATTAAATCAAAACGATCATTGTGGTCGTCCCTTTCGACTGAAGTTTATGACTAGAAGGCAAAGCGACTCAAAAGGCAGGGCTTAAGCATACCCTTGTAACAACCAACATTGAACACATGAACACTTGAAGCTGCTTGCGTGTGAATACACAAAATACATCTGAATATGTTACATTAAAATGTTTCGTACACTAACACATCCGAGGAAGAGCTACAGCTGACTGTGAGAAGGCAAAGTAACAGACTTAAAACAAATGACTTCACGTAAATATATACAAACTTTATCACACGTCTTTCACCGCGATTAAAACAACAGAGATGAGAGCTTGCTAGTGAATCAGCCGCATGTCAACGGGTGTCTCTTGCACGACGCCAAGGTGCTTTTGGCGTAGAACACTTTAGCACCTGGGAATTTGCTGCATGCGTGACCTGTGAGAAGGGAATGTTAACAGAAAATGAGATTACGCGGAATGAGAATCTGCCACACAATGCACATAACTACGCGCGAAATAACAGTACACACTATACAGGCAAGTAAAAATTTGCGACTCTTTACGAGTGCCGTCGAGGAAAGGAAGAAATGTGTTGCTATGGTGAATGTTCGCTAAAACACGCACAGCGATGTTTCACAGCGGGGGAAAATATTCCCGGCTCTCTCGCAGAGTCAAAGACCACGCGACAGTGCATAGCCGATACCAAGCAGATATGGAATCTTCGGGTAGAAGTATGGAATATTCGGGTAGAAGGAATGACCTAAAGATACGCCGAGAGCGATACGAGCGTGAGCGTGCCTGTACGAGTGAGAACATGTACCGCTTCTTTAAAGCTAGCCGCTCCGGTGTGGCTCCGATCATCCCGCGCGATTTGTGTGCAGAACGTCGCGTTCACACCCTTGCGCGTTTTGCGCAGTAACGTTTGCGCAGTGAACTAGCTTCATGCACGCGTCATTCTTCACCGCGCAAACGGTACCCGAGTGCGACGCTTAGCTCGCGGCGACAACACGCCGATTGGCGCTCCTTTCGTTTCTGGAAGCAGTGCACATTCGGATCGGTCCAACTCAAAGAGGCAGCAGAGAACGGTGGCATGTTTCGGTTATCGCCTATTAAAATTGTACAGTACGCCTTCAAAGGCAACCCACCGCGCTAGATAAAGATGCTTACAGCGGTAGTTTTGGTGGTGATAGGCGATAAGGTGAGCCCGTCGGCGGCTGTGCTTTTTGCCGACGTCGTCACCACACCTCTGTTTATTTGCGCTATGTATCCGTGTACAGTCACCGCGCGGAAGCTGTCATTAATCGGTTGGCCGTTCTCCGCAAATCCCAAAGAGGCGAAATATATTTCGCGGTGCGCCGCATCATTAGCCGCAACCTAAATCGAGGCGAGCTTAACCGCTACGGCAGAAAAGGTGATCACACTAACCGTATGGTATACGATGAGCCACTACGAAAAAAAGATAATTATGATGTTCCACGTTCCAAACAAACGATCTGATTATGATGCATGTCGTAGTTGGGGACTCCGTATTAATTTTTGACTTCCTGGAAATTTTTACGTGCATACAATGCACAATGCACGAGCGTTTTTGCATTCCGCTCCTTTGGAATGCGGCCGCTGCAGGGATCGTGTCCACGACCTCGAGCCCCAAATTGCCGCGGCGGCCACCATAGTTAGGAAATGTGTAAGCGTGAAGTGCAACGCTGCCATCCGGTACGAGTGTGGTGCAAGCGCAGCACAGCTGCACACCTGCTGCACAATTACTTGTCGCGGTTCGCCTAAGCTCATAGTGCCTGCCTAAATACCTTGAAAGGCAGCGCGCCTCTCACGTATCGGAACGCGATAACAAGCGCTTAGACGGCCCACGTGAGCCCCCATGAAAGATGACGTGGCCACTGTACAAAATTATCACTGCGCAGAGAAGCCGATCCTTATGTTCCAATTGTGTTCTCTCATACAAATGAAGCAAACGTTATTAGACAGGAACAAATGAAGCAATGCAATTTTGCGCACATGGGGCGCCGCTGCTTCTTCGCCTACCATTATATCAAACGAAGTGACGGTGGCAGCGAGAGTTAATATCGCGCGCATTTGCTCCGGGGCATGTGGTTTGCTAGAAGAAAGTGAACGGTGTGCTTAACATCTCACGCTTGTCAATGTCAAAATTGAAAAAGAGGCTACGTGCCCAAGAAAACGAGGTTACTTACCCATCTTCAGAAGTGCGGCTGCGACTGTTTCGGGGTGCCTTCTCTCCAACAGGTATCATGACCTCTGCCGTGCAACTCATCAAAACAACCAGGCTCGCACATCAGTAGAAGACTAGTAGCTGTGTGAGCCAACCACTTCAACGGATAAACGTCCCACTTATCGTCGGTAAAGCATTTCACTAAATGTGCGTCATGATGTCCGAAATAAAAAAATACTTTCAACAAGAAGCACGAGGCGTGAACCACCGTACAACTGCAACCGAATAACTGAGTGCGAAAACCGTTCACACCTTCACTATCGTATTCAGTTATTAAACGTTTCAAACACAACATAACGGCACTTAAAAACCGCTTATTAATTACCAATAGTTTTTAAATAAACTAACCTTTATAAATTTTTAAGAACAACCTAATTTGCAGCGTAAACAATAAATACTACGATAAAAAAATGCGACTACGAAACTAGCGGTGACCGTGTGTACTGTTACAAAAGTGTGCGGAAAACGAAGCTCGGTTGCACCCGCTTGCGCGCACTCATACACACCCGAACGCTACCTTGACGTTTGTCGCGCCACCTAGAAATAAAGATTACTTCTAGTTTTGCTATTCTTACAAAACTAAAGCTTCTGAAATAGTTTGTAATGCCTTTGCAGATGACAAGGTGACAAGTAAGGTATGATTAGAGTCCGTTACATGTATTTCTGTCATTCCCCTTTGGTGTTGTTACCTGAACATACGAGACCTGCAGGCTTAGGAGATGAGTCGATGACAGTTCGCCGAGGCTCAAATAAATCGCGTGCTTCTTGCAAGGCGAGAGACGGCAGCAGCCGCAGATACAGCGATTAGCTGTGATACTGTTGCGGCCGTTGCTGAATCTCAAGCTCTTTGAAGTCAATGGTTATAACGGCTGCACGCTGCGATCTCAAAGCGCGTTCGTTCTTTTATCTCTAGTACCACGAACATTAGATAAAAAACTATATTTGCTTTGCGGACAGAGGGTACGTCGCAGGAAATTCGAAGACCTCACCCGTGTATATTTGTAGCGTGTGCGCGCTTGCATCATACGGTTCCCAGAGCGCGTCCGATGCTCGAAGGTAGCGTCGTCGCCTGTCGGCGCCTGTCTTATCGCCGGCCGCGCTGCCGCCGTGTCTACTTTTGGGGAACTCCACATGCGCGTAGTCACCGTGTTTGCGAGTGAATTTCGCATTCTCCTGCTCCCCGAAACGTGCTCATTTCGGATCGTACCAATGGTTATGTCATCTAGTGTATGTTAAAACGACGATGACATTTGTACAGCGGCGAAGAAATAAATCGTTATGAACTTGGGTGGTCATGAATCTAGTCTAACGTTGCAGTTTTTACGTAGCGAAAATGGCTAAGAAAGTGGGGCGGTCTCGGAGATAGGCACTTCAAAGCGCCAGCTGTAGCGACAGCACGAAGAAGTGGCACGCGGCGCACGCGCCAAGCATTTCAGAGCTTACTGGCTTTTGAATGGCAGGAGTATGAGCGCGCTCGTGGCCTATTGGTTAGTGTACCGGGCTCGACGGCCGACCTTCGTTTCCACCCCATCAGTCACACATTATTTTCTTTTAATGAAAGCGAGGCGAAAGAAGAACCTACCAGCCGCAAAGTGACAGGAATGATGTTGGAACGCATCGCAATAAATGTTTGCAATGTCTTCATATGCGAGTCCTAATTATTGTATACTGGACTCAACTGCTACACAACAAAAAAAAAACAGCTAGAAAAATCAACAGAAATCACCCAATAAATTGTTTATTGAGAACACTCAACGTTAATATTGTTGTGCAAGGGTTGAGTGAACTCAATTGCTCTTGAAAATTTGTTGAAGTACGTTGTTTTAACAATTCCCCAACAATATATCAATGGTTAATCAACAGTCATTTTTGTACGGGTGTATGCGTCTTTATTTCCGCTGTGGTCCTTTCTGGTGATACAGAGTGCGAAGTAGATGTTCTACATGTTTAGCTCTTTCTGTTCGTAGAGGCTCTAAGAACTTGATATTCTCAAATATTTGTGTGGACAGACCGCCAGGTATGTAAGAAGACGTGACATCTACCTGTTCATTCAACACTGGTAAGGTATTTCTGATAGTAAGGATTGCATTTTCCAAAAAGTAAGAGAAAGTTATAAATTGCTCTTTTTTACTTTTATTTCACGCTATTGCTAAGGGCCACCGAAAGGGTTTTATATGAAGGGTGGGGGGCGGAGGGCTTACAAGAAGGCGAGGTGAACTGTATAATACAATATCTACAAGACTATAGAAAATGTGACGATATACCAGAATCCACACGAAACAGATTGACATGTAACGGTAAAAGACGCACAAATGGGCACGACTGCAAAAAATAAAAACAAACTAAGAATTAAATGAAAAAAATGAAAGTAGGAATAAGCGCTCAACACAGAGTAAATACTGAAAATTGCCTGTATTTTTTATCATGCGACAAAAATGAGGAAATACTACTGACTAAAACAACAAAGTGTAGCTGGAGTGTGGCTTCGGCCCAATGTAACTAAATACATGGCAGAAAAATAAAGACACACTTAACAAACAAGCTGATAACATGAAATATTCATAGAAGATCACATTGAAATGAATGGCAATCGAAAAAAGAAACATTCGTATATAGAGAATTAAGATGTTTTATCATCTGAACACAGTACTGCTGAATCCAAAACTTGCGAATACAAGTAGCACTAAATGAAATCATGGGCGGGAAGTTTTCATTTTTCTGAGGGCGGGGGCGCTGGGGCCCGATGAACTTTCCGAACCCCATGTGTATATATATATATATATATATATATATATATATATATATATATATATATATATATATACACACATACACATGGGGTTCGGAAAGTTTATATATATAATATAATATATATATATATATATATATGTATATATATATATATATATATATATATATATATATATATATATATATATATATATATATTATGCGAATCGGTTACGACCATCCCACTCACATTTTTTTTACATGTACTGTTGATTTGCCTTGAGTGCACGCTCCTCACAGCAAGAATGTGTCTTCGCAGTGGGTAAGCGCATAGGGGGGCCCCCCTCTGCCATGCCTGTATATGAGCTCAATGTCTTACCGTTTCGTGTATCCCCTGACTAAGACCGGACCCCGGCCGTAACGTACAAAATAAAAGATCTCTGTTTTCTCTTTTTTATACGTGCGCCTTCAACAGACAAGTGCATGTTCAACTACCGTATCCCAGCAGATTCTCACAATATATATATATATATATATATATATATATATATTGTTACGTGTGGAAAAACACAGATGAAAGAGCCTATATACAGGGTATTTACCCTGGAGCCAGACCACCAGGCCGACCCGCGCCAAGGGCACAGACCCACTTCGTCGTCGTTCTCGCGGCGGCTCGTCCCTTCAGCATCGCTCGATGATATCCTAATACTACCCCCCGGAGGCAAAAGCGCCGTCACGGTGCTGTTAAATATCCAAGACGCGTGTAGAGTTGTAGGGTTTGAGTCGGGCGACGTGGACAATGTCACTGGTTGTCACAGCGGAGGACGTAGGGCGCGTGGCTAGAGCGATTTCGTAGGTGACATCGGTTACTCGGCGAAGCACGCGATATGGGCCTGTGTAGCAGGAAAGCAGTTTTTCACAAAGGCCAACTTTACGCGATGGGGACCAAAGCAACACGAGGGTGGCGGGCACAAAATTGCCATCACGGTGACGGAGGTCGTAGCAGTGCTTTTGTTTGCCTTGAGAGACTTGTAGACGAGTGCGCGCAAGTTGGCGAGCATGGTCAGCATGGGCGATAGCATCGCGGGCGTAAGCGCTAGCTGAAGCTGTGGTGGACGGAAGCACAGTGTCCAGTGGTAGCGTCGGTTCACGGCCATACGAGAGGTAAAAAGGCGAAAAGCCAGAAGTTTCGAGACGGGAAGAGTTATACGCAAATGTAATGTAAGGTAGAGCCTGGTCCCACTCACGGTGGTCGTCTGAAACGTATTTGGATAGCATGTCTGTAAGGGTTCGGTTCAAACGCTCGGTTCGTTTGAGGGTGGTAGGAGGTGGTAAATTTATGCTGTATTGAGCAGGCTCGCATGATGTCGTCAATGACTTTGGCTAAGAACGTACGACCACGGTCTGTTAGCAATTGATGCGGAGCACCATGAATCAAACTGATATCATGCTGGAGGAAGTCCGCAACATCAGTTGCGCAATTGGTCGGAAGAACGCGGGTTACGGCGTAGCGGGTCGCGTAGTCCGCCGCGACTGCAACCCACTTGTTTCCTGATAGGGATTCTGGAAATGGGCCGAGAAGGTCTAAGCCGACACGATCGAAGGGCTCGGCAGGGAGGTCGAGCGGCTGCAGGTAACCAGCGAGGAGCTGGGAAGGCTTCTTGCGTTGTTGGCAAAGTTCACAAGCGGCGACGTAACTTCGTACGGAACCGGCAAGGCCCGGCCAGAAAAAACGGCGCCGTACACGGTCATAGGTTCGAGATATGCCGAGTTGTCCTGGCGTTAGTGCGTCGTGAAGCTCTTCTAGAACGGTTGAGCGGAGGTGTCTATGTATGCCAAGTAGGAACTGAGAGCCGCCCGGAAGAAGGTTACGACGGTGCGGAGTACCGTCGCGGAGGACGAAGAGGCGTACAGTGGCGTCGGCCGGAGAGTATTAAAAACGGTCGATGTGTGCTCTGATGTAAGCGTGACGACGTTGCTCGTCGGCGAAATGAAGCAGCTGCGACACAGAGAGTACACAAGCAGTATTGGTAATATTGGAGGAGTCAGGGTCTTCAACAGGGTAACGCGACAAGCTGTCAGCGTCTTGGTGCAGGCGGCCAGACTACAAAGACCACGGAATATGAAAATTCTTGTAGCCTCAAAGCCCATCGAGCAAGCCGGCCTGTAGGATCTTTTAGCGATGAGAGCGAGCAGAGAGCATGATGGTCAGTGACTACGGAAAAAGGGCGACCGTAAAGGTAAGGACGGAACTTCGCAACCGCCCAGACTACAGCAAGGCGCTCTCGTTCCGTAATGGAATAGTTGCGCTCCGATGGTGTGAGGAGGCGGCTCGCATAAGCAATAACGTGATCCTGGCCACGCTGACGCTGGGCTAAGACGGCACCTACGCCATGACCGCTGGCATCTGTACGCAATTCTCTAGGGGCATCAGGGTCGAAGTGGGCGAGAATGGGTGGTGAGGAGAGAAGAGTGACGAGACGAGAAAAGGCGGCGGCTTCTGCAGTACCCCACGAGAATTGTACGCGTTTCTTCAAAAGATTATTGAGGGGTCTAGCAATTGCCGCAAAATCTTGAACAAAACGACGAAAGTAGGAGCATAGCCCGACAAAACTTCGAACGTCTGCGGCTGCCTTCGGAACCGGAAAGTCCCGGACAGCGCGAGTTTTGTGGGGATCAGGCTTTACTCCGGAAGCATCAACGAGGTGGCCAAGAACAGTAATTTGGCGGCGGCCGAAACGACATTTGGACGAGCTAAGTTGCAGCTTCGCCTTTCTAAATACATCAAGTAAAGCTGTTAGATGCTCAACGTGAGTGTCGAACGTGGGCGAGAAGACGATGACGTCGTCGAGGTAGCAGAGACATGTGGACCATTTGAAACCACGGAGCAAGGAGTCCATCATACGCTCAAAGGTGGCAAGGGCGTTGCATAATCCAAACGGCATTACCTTAAATTGGTATAGGCCATCAGGTGTGATGAACGCTGTTTTTTCTCTGTCCATATCGTCAAAAGCAATCTGCCAGTATCCAGAACGAAGATCAATAGAAGAGAAATAGCTGGAACCGTGGAGGCAGTCAAGGGCGTCGTCTATACGTGGGGGCGGGTAGACGTTCTTCTTAGGAATGTTGTTCAGATGGCGGTAGCCTACACAGAAGTGCCACGTGCCATCCTTCTTCTTAACCAACACTACAGGTGACGCCCAGGGACTCGAAGAAGGCTGAATGATGTTTTTGTCTAGCATTTTGTTGACTTCACTTTGAATTACTCGGCGTTCCGACGCAGAAACTCAATACGGTCGTCGGTGAATAGGAGTAGCATCGCCAGTAAGGATCCGATGCTTGACCGCGAGCATCTGGTCTAAAGGGCGATCGTCGAGGCCGAAAATATCTCTGTAGGACGATAATACTTGGTAAAGGTCTTCAGCCTGCGCAGAAGACAGGTCTGTCGCAACTATTTTCTGTATCTTGGGATCGGCGGCCGAGGCTGGCATCATGGGCTTGCTAAGCTCGCAAGAAGCATCGGTCGATAAAGTTGCCACGTGATGGTCGCCAAGACAATCAACGTTGGCAAGGCAAATACCTTGCGGTAAAATTTGCTTTGCCAATCCAAAGTTAAAGATAGGCATGAAAGTGCAGTTCGCAGTAATAGTAAGTATACTGTGAGGCACGGTAACGTCATACTGTAGTGGAATGTCGGGCAGAGGAGTGGCTAGGTACTCGCCATCAGGGACTCGTGGGGAAGACAAGAGTTCAATATAGGCTATTGATTTTGGCGGCCGGCGAATAAAGCCGGTGGGGCGTAGGCGGCACTGGGGTGTGTCAGAAGGTTCTGCGAGAATCGGCAACTCAAGGCGAAGGGTACTGGAAGAGCAGTCAATAAGAGCAGAATGCGCGGAGAGAAAATCGAGGCCGAGAATGCGGTCGTGGAGGCATATATATATGCGTGTGTGTGTGTGTGTGTAAACTAAGCCGCCGAGTCCATCCGTCGTCGGCGGCGTAAGTTGAAACGCGTGGCTCCTGGAAAGGCGGCGATAGGGTCGGTGCCGTTTTGGCAGGATCGAATGTGCCCAGCGCTTGCATTACCTCGTCCCTTCCGACGTTGGCGAGCGAGGATATTTGTGGTTGCGCGGCCGGTAGCAAATCGCACAGCTCATCGCACACGATGGCACGGATGGTATCTGGAAGGGCCACCACGGAGGCACTTCGGGAGTCGTTGCAGTCTGACGCAGGAGCGCATAAGTTACGGTCGTACTGCTTTGCGCGAAGCTCGAGCGTCTTCTCAGTAGTGGCCGCTTCCCTAATCCATTCGGCGACGGTCCTCGGTGGATTGCGAATGAGAGCGACCAAAAGTTGCTCCTTGGCGGCCCTCATAAGGTACTGAAGCTTCTTGTCTTCAGTTATGTTGGCGTCCGCGTGGCCGAAGAGCTTTTGAATTTCTTCCGCAAAGACGGTTACGGACTAGTTTGGATGCTGCTGGCGAGTTTGAAGCAAGGCTTCAGCTCGTTCTTTGCGCAGAATACTTGTGAAAGCTGCAGATAAGGGCCTCTTGAAAGCCTGCCACGTTGTCAAGGACAGCTCATGGTTCTCGCAGCAGGTTCTAGCAGAGTCTTCGAGAGAGAAGACGTTCCGAAGTTTGTCTTCGTCAGATCACTTGTTGAAGGTTGCAACTCATTCGTAACGTTCCAGCCAATCTTGTGCATCTCCACAAGTGGAGCCGCTAAAAAGCAGAGGTACTCGCGGCTGCTGGACGACGAGCGGCGCAGATGTGGTGGCGGCTTGCATTGGTGACGTCGAGTAGAAATCGACACGGCGACCTGGGGCAGGTAGTGGTCCCAATTCAGCCGGCAGTCCTTGTAGTCGGCGGCTGCTCCGTTTTTCTTCGTTCTTGTCTTCTCTAGAGCTGTTTTCCGCGTCGCCAGCACCAGATGTACTTGGGCTGGTGTCACGGCTCTGAGGGGGTGTCCGAAGCATATGCACCTCCACCAAAATGTCACATAGGTGAGGGTGAGCTGCCCGGCACACAGGCAGACAGAAAGGAACACTGCGTCGGCGGTAGACTTAAAGAGAGTTTAATGGGCGAACTTGTGCCCTAAATCAAACGAACAACTCGGTGACTGCGAAAGCAGCGAAAACAGCAAGCACGCCTAGGGCGTTCGTCGGACTGAGCCAGCGCAAGCGGTGGTCCCGTATTTATACGTTTCGCGTTCATGACCGAAACGCGGCAAGCGACGGCCCTTGCGTCGCAGCAGCGCCGGTCACGTCGCAGCTACGCGAGCTGCGTGGTTCGCGTCGCTACAAGCCAAAATAAACGCACGTGGCAATATATATATATATATATATATATATATATATATATATATATATATATATATATATATATGCCATTTTACTAGGATTTGTACTGCTAGTAAGTATCGTAGCGATGGCGTAGAGGTAGAGCATCCGCCTCGCGTGCAAGAGGACCGTGGTTCGAATCCCAGTGCCACGCAAATTCCCACGAATTAAAGAAAATGCCCGTGTTGGGCAAAATTACATAAACAGGCCTGGAGTGCGGCCAGATCCTGGTGACCAGAAACGGTAACGCACTCCCTCACCACAGCAGGATTGACCACCCTTGTGCAGTACTTGGCCACAATCTTCAAACCACGGCCCTCAGTTCCCAGCAGCTGCGAAGTAACTGACCACGGTTGTGACGCAGCAGAGGGTGATAAGAATCTCTGGATCCAGACAGGCCGCCACTAGAATGTGAACGTGGCAACGTTTAACGCTAAAACGTTATCTAGTGAGGCGAGTCTAGCAGTGCTATCGGAAAAATTAGCGCACAGTAAATGGGATATAATAGGGCTCAATGGGGTTAGGAGGACAAAAGAACCATATAGAGTGCTAAAAAGCGAACACGTCCTGTGCTACTGGGGCTTAGCGGAGAGACGAGAACTAGGAGTCAGATTCCTGATTAATAAGGATATTGCTGGTAACATACAGGAATTCTGTAGCATTAACGAGAGGGTGGCAGGTCTTGTTGTGAAACGTAATAAAAGGTACAAATTGAAGGTCGTACATGCGTACGCGGCTACATCCAGTCATGATGACCAGGAAGTCGAAAGCTTCTATGAAGAGGTAGATTGGGCGATGGGTAAAGTCAAAGAACATACACTATACTTATGGGCGACTTCAATACCAGGGTAGGCAAGAAGCAGGCTGGAGACAAGTCAGTGGCAGAATATGGCATAGGCTATAGGAATAGCAGGGGTAGGTATTAGTAGAGTTTGCAGAACGGAATAATTTGGGTAAAATGAATACCTTCTTCCGCAAGCGACATAGCCGAAAGTGGACGTGGAGAAGCCCGAATGCCGAGACTAGAAATGAAATAGACTTCATACTCTGCGCTAACCCTGGCATCATACAAGATGTGGACGTGCTTGACAAGGTGCGCTGCAGTGACCATAGGATGGTAAGAACTCGAATTAGCCTAGACTTGAGGAGGGAACGGAAGACACTGGTACATAAGAAACCGATCAATGAGTCAGCGGTAAGAGGGAAAATAGAAGAATTCCGGATCAAGCTACAGAACAGGTATCCGGCTTTAACTCAGGAAGAGGACCTTAGTGCTGAAGCAATGAACGACAATCTCATGGGCATCAATAAGGAGTGTGCAATAGAAGTAGGTGGTAACTTCGTTAGACAGGATACCTGTAAGCTATCGCAGGAGGTGAAAGATCTGATAAAGAAACGCCAATGTACGAAAGCTTCTGACCCTACAGCTAGAATAGACCTGGGAGAAGTTTCCAAGTTAATCAACAAGCGTAAGATAGCTGAAATAAGGAAGTATAATTTGGTTAGAATGGAGCATGCTCTCCGGAATGGAGGAAGCCTAAGGCAGTGAAGAAGAAACTAGGAACAGGCAAGAATCAGACTTGTGCGTTACGACAGAAGGCCGGCAATATCATTACTAATATGGATAAGATAGTTCAAGTCGCTGAGAAGTACCAGTGGTACCCACGACAATAATGGAAGAGGGAATAGTCTAGAGGAATTTGAGACCCCACAACTAACGCCGGAAGCAGTAAAGAAAGCCTTGGGAGCTATGCAAAGGGGGAAGGCAGCTGGGGTAGATCAGGTAACAGGAGATTTGTTGATGGATGGTGGGCTGATTGTTCTAGAAAAACTGGCCCCCCTGTATACGCAGTGCTTCATGACCGCGTGCGTACCGGTATCTTGGAAGAAAGCCAACATAATCTTCATTCACAAGGAAGGGGACGCTCAAGACTTGAAAAATTATAGACCGATCAGCTTACTGTCCGTTGCCTACAAAGTATTTACTAAGGTAATCGCAAATAGAATCAGGACAACCTTAGAATTCTGTCAACCACAGCACCAGGCAGGATTTCGTAAAGGCTACTCAACAACAGACCATATTCACACTATCACTCAGGTGATATAGAAATGTGCGGAATATAACCAACCCTTATATATAGCTTTCATTGATTACGAGAAAGGGTTTCATTCAGTCGAATCCTCAACACTCATGCAGGTATCACGGAATCAGTATGTAGACAGGCTGTATGTAAAAATGCTGAAATATATCTATAGCGGCTCCAGAGCCACCTTAGTCCTACAAAAGAAAGCAGCAAAATCCCAATAAAGAAGGGCGTGAGGCAGGGAGATACGATCTCTCCAATGCTATTCACAGCGTGTTTACAGGAGGTATTCAGAGGCCTGGATTGCGAAGAATTGGGGATAGGAGTAATGGAGAATAACTTAGTAACTTTCGATTAGCTCATGATATTGCCTTGCTTAGTAACTCAAGGGACCGATTGCAATGCAGGCTCACTGACCTGGACAGGCAAAGCAGAAGGGTGGGTCTAAAACTTAATCTGGAGAGCGTAATGTTTAACAGTGTCGGAAGAGAACAGCAGTTTACGATAGGTTGCGAGGCACTGGAAGTGGCAGGGAATACATATATTTAGGGCATGTAGTGACCGCGGAATCCGGATTATGAGACTGAAATAATCAGAAGAATAAGAATGGGCTGTGTTGCGTTTGGCAGGCATTGTCAGATTGTGAACAGCAGGTTTCAGTTATCCAAGGAAAAAGTGTATAACAGCTGTGTCTTACCAGTACTCACCTACGGGGCAGAATCCTGGAGGCTTAGAAAAAGGGTTGCACTTAAACTGTTGATGACGCAGTGAGCTATGGAAAGAAGAATGATGGGTGTAACGTTAAGGGGATAAGAAGACAGCAGATTGGGTGCGGGAAGAAACTTGAGTTAATGACATCTTAGTTGACGTCAAGAAAAAGAAATGGGCCTGGGCAGGGCATGTAAAGAGGGGAGAAGATAACCGATGATCATTAAGGGTTACAGACTAGATTCCAAGAGAAGGGAAGCATAGCAGGGGGCGGCAGAAAGTTAGGTGGACGGATGCGATTAAGAAGTTTGCAGGGACAACATGGCCATAATTAGCACATGAACGGGGTAGTCGGAGAAGTAGGGGATAGGCCTTTGCCCTGCAGTGGGCGTAGCCTAGGCTGATGATTATGACGATGGTGTACTTAACGTTCGTATGACTTTGAAGAATTTTTCACTGAAGTGACCGGCTTATCTGGGTATATATAAGACCTCAAGTAGGAGAATCTGGCGTCTCTTGGTGGTATAATCTTCCTTTGTAGAATTGTCGTATACTTCGCTATGGATGGATGGATGGAAAAACTTTATTTTCGTCAGAACGCATGTGCGGACGATTCCGTGCTAGATGGCCATCAGCTCATGGCTGACGGCGACCTGGGTGGCCCACTCCACGGCCCTGGTCTGGACGACCGGGTCTGAGCTGGCCAACACGGCCTCCCACTGCTCGAGAGAAGGATCACGCATAATATTCGCCGGTGGCGGCGCTATGCTACAGCTCCATAATATGTGGTCATAGGTGGCCAGTTCCTGGCACCATTTGCATTCCGGCTGAACGTCCGGGTAGATTTTGTTTAACACGTATGGGCTATAGAAAGATCTCGTCTGCAATCTTCGCCAGACGCTTTCCTGCGCCTTCACCAATTGCTTGTCCGGTGGAGGGTAAATTCTCCGCTCAAGTTTGTAATGGTTAGTAACGTCGTGAAAGGACACCAGCCCATCTCTCGTGGACCTCCCTGGAACGTCCGGCTCACCTGCTCGGCTGACGAAACCTCGAGCATTCATGTGAGCCGCCTCGTTCCCAGGGTTCCCAGAGTGGGCCGGTACCCAGACAATTTCCACCTCCGTAGTCCCTCGCCCCGTGGCCTGATTTAGTAATCCTGCCGCTGTGGCAGAGATTCTGCCCCTCGCCAAATTTCGGATGGCTGTTTTAGAGTCGCTGAAAATCAGGTCAGCTTCAGTATTACCTATAGCTAGCGCTATCGCCGCCTCCTCTGCAGTTTCTGAGGAGCGGGTTTTGACTGATCCAGAGGTGACTAAGCGTCCCCGGCCGTCCACCACCGCAACTGCAAATGCGTCCTTGTTCTTATACTCGGCGACATCTACGTAGACTGCCCCGTTGTACTTCCCGTACTTAGCATGTAAAGCTCTGGCTCTTGCCCTCCTACGGTTCTCGTGATGTATCGGATGCATATTTTTAGGTAAAGGTTTTATGTACAAGCCCTTGTGCATTTCTCGCTTCACCTGAATTTTCATGTCCCCAGCTGGAGGATCAACTCCAATGCCGATCCCTTCCAATATATCCCTCCCTACTTTCGTTTTGGAAAGTCTACTGAGTTGCATCGCCAAGTGTGCCTCCCGCAGTTCTTCCAAGGTGTTGTGCACCCCTAATCCCAGCAGCCTTTCGGTAGAAGTATTGTTAGGCAACCCAAGGGCCGCCTTATACGCCTGTCTAATCATAGCCTCCACCTTGCCTTTCTCCGTCGCGTCCATCTTCAAATAAGGCGTCGCATACACTATTCTACTGAGCACAAACGCCTGTACCAGCTTACACAAGTCCTTTTCCTTGACGCCTTGTTTACGATTGGCGATTCTCCTGATAAGTCTCACGGTAGCATTGACAGTATTTTTGAGTCTTTCCAAGGCCTCCCTATTCTTCCTGTTAGTCTGCAGATACAGCCCCAGGATCCTGATCGTTTGGACCTCAGCGACCGGTGCACCCCCCACTTTCACCTTCAGCGGTGGTGGCGGCACATAGTGCCTCGCATGTATCCCTCTTGGTTTATGCCTAAGCACAAAAAGCTCGGACTTGGGCTGAGAGCACGAGAGTCCTGCCTCCCCTGCTAGCTCCTCCACAATATCCACTGCCTGTTGTAAAGTTTCCTCCAATTGTGCGTCGCTTCCCCTTGTTACCCACAGAGTAATGTCATCCGCATAAAATGTATGTTTAAGTCCCGATATCATTGCCAGCCTGGGCGGTATCTTGATCAAGGCGAGATTAAACAAGAACGGCGATAAAACCGACCCTTGTGGTGTCCCCCTGCCCCCCAACGGGAAAGGATCCGATTTAAATTCTCCGACTACAATCTCCGCAGTCCTATCCTCCAGAAATGATCTGATGTATCGGAAGGTTCTACCCCCCGGTCCTATGTCCGATAGGTTCCTTAATATTGCCTCATGGGTGACATTGTCAAAGGCCTTTGTAAGGTCGAGCCCCAAGATAGCCTTGGTGCCCGTGCCGTACCCAGGATCAACCACGTCCTTTTTGAGCTGTATCATGACGTCCTGCGTTGATAAATTAGCCCTAAAGCCAATCATCGTTTTAGGTATCAACTCCTTGTCCTCCGCATAACCCTGAAGCCTGTTGAGGACCACATGCTCCATCAATTTGGCCAAGCAGGACGTCAGCGAGATGGGTCGAAGATTCTCAATACAGATCTTCTTCCCTGGTTTAGGAATAAATGTAATCCTAGCATGCTTCCACTCTGCGGGGATCTCCCCGGCCGCCCAATATTTGTTCATCAAGTCCGTGAGCGCCCCCACTGACTTGAAATCCAGGTTCCTCAGCATTTTATTAGTGACCCCGTCCGGACCCGCTGCCGACGTAGTACGAAGCTGCCCCATTGCAAACTCCACCTCCGCCACTGTAAAGTCCGCATCTAATTCGAGGTTTTCCTCTCCCGAGTAATCCGGCAAGAAACCGCCCGCCTCGCCGTTTATGTAACGACTTCGGAGTTCTTGAGTGAACTCCCCAGTCGTGCCTTGATACTGATGAACTAACCTAGCCATTTGACCCTTCTGCGCCGATTTGGTTGCCGCCGGATCTAAAAGGTGCCTCAACAACTGCCATGTTTTTTTGCATCCGAATTGCCCATTCATCCTGTCACAAATCTGCCCCCATTGTTTGCACTGCAAGTCCAACGTGTAGGTTTCGATTTCTCGTTCTAGCTTGGCCACCTTCCTACGGAGGACCCCATTATGCTTTTGTTTCTTCCACCTCCGAAGGAGACTCGCATGCGCTTCCCACATGTGTAACAGTCTAGAGTCCGCCGTAGAACCTTCCTCTACCGTCGGAACCTCTTCTGTGGTATCCTTCACGTCCTGCTTGAGCGCCTCAACCCAGGCTCCCAAGTCCTCGATTTCCCCGCTCACTGTGTCTTTCCTGACTTTCCGAAATCTGTCCCAATCCGTCACTCGCTATAACTAATACTGCTTCATAATAACTTCAGTTTGGCCTAGTTGGTCTTTACTGCATATCATATTGACCGCAAATAAAGGCGGGGAGAGCGCAAGAGAACACATAAACGACACAGGCGGTAATACTGCTTCGCCTTTCGGGAGAAGCTGCAGGCTCTATCTCTCGCTTTGTTTTATTGTGAGCCCGAGTATAAGCGCTGCTGTGCATGACTGCTGTTGATTCTGATTTGAAGTGAATGCAGCTTGGCTTCATTTCGGTTATTGAGTGAATTGTACAGGGTGTCCCAGCTATCAGCTATCCCAACTAGCAAGTATTCAAAAAAGAGCAATTGCGTTACTCGAGAAAAACCTAGTGCATGAATTGCACAGTTTGATTACCATAGTTCGTTATAGCTCGAACAGCTCCAGTACAGTGGAGTAACCGCCAGTAATTTTTCTTTAATAATTTTTAATTACGTAGTTAAAATTATTCATCTAACTGGAGAAGTAAAGTTGTATATAAAAGCGCCAGTGAGGCATCTGTATCCAGCCCCAAATGACGTCTAACTGTGGTGTTTTCAACGACGTACTGATTGCGTACAATTTTTTTTCCGAGTGGTAAAGAACCTCTAGAATAATGAAAAATACCACGTGACTGCACTCCCACCCGCATCATAAAGCAGCGCCATTAAATAAACTGATTGAAAGCAACTGCCTTGCCTGTCTCAAACCGGAAGAAAGAGACACAGTATCACCTTGATAATCTTACGGAAGGAGCACCAACAGCAGGTTTCGCGGTTTTGAAGCTATTCCTTCTCCTCTCTACGTCACGCATATTATCCCTCTCTCAAGGCTGACTGATCACATTGATAACAAAAGCCCCTTGATAACGCGGCCGAAGCGCGGCTTTCACCACGCACGAAACGCGAAAAGCAATGTAATAGGCAAAGCATGTTTCAAAATTCCGGCTCTGCTCGCACCGCATCGACAGAGTGCGCGCACAGCTATATTGTACGCTAGCTTCGCACCAAATCCAAATTAAAGTGACGGTTTTATTTTTTATGAAATTCTGTACCTGCTACAAAAACAAGCTCGTGACAAAAAAGAGAGAAATAAACAGACCTGGAAGTGACCCACGTGTTGAGAAAAGGCAAAACTGATTAGTTCAAGACATTAAATAACTACTTCACAATTGGCCGTATTTTCCATCGGGACGCCTGCACAAAAAGAAACAAAAAAAATACATCAGATTTCAGTGTGTCCTTATTATCTATAAATTCGTAAGCGCCGTTGAACACCAGCTGCTTCCTAGAGGACGTGTTCGAATAGGTCTCCTTCTGGAGCTACGCAGCACTGAGTCCACTTTATCACATCTTCAGTGGCGTTCTTGATTACCGCGCCAGAATTCTACGGCAGACATCCATTACCCTTGCCTTGAGCTCCATCTCACATCGTCGTCTGAATAACGTAAATACGATCTTTCACATAACCCCAAAGAAAGAATTCGAGCGGAGAGAGGTCAGGTGACCTAGCCGGCCAATTTACAGGCCCGTGCTTTCCAATCTGTTGCGCATAAAAAGTCGCATCCAGCCAATTTCGTGCTCGACTGATGCTGTGTGCTGGTACCCCGCCTTGCTGACAACACAAAATTGGAAGACGTGACAGCTCGACTTCACTGGTAAACCCATCCACCATTCCTTCAAGGATTTTGTGCATGTAACGCTGTCCAGTCAATGTGTGATCGAAGAAGATTGGACAGATTATGGCACCAACGTATATTCCGTCCCCCACATTGAACGACCACTGGTACTGGCGCCGATTGCGTGTTACCCAGTGTGGGCTGGAGTAACTCCATCGGTGTGCATTATGAAAACTTACCTGGGCGTTTCTGCAAAAATCGGCCTCATCTGTGCAAGTCATGCTGCTCAAAAACCTGGTGACTCGTTGGCTTTTGTGAGGGCCGAACTCGAGAAATGCAGACGATTCTACAGGTCCCTGTCTTTCAAGCATTGATGCTAGTTAAGGTGGTACGGGTGAAAGGCCTTCAGTTAGAATACTCCAAACTGATGACTTAGAAATTGGGCAACCCTCGGAAAAGTCCGGAGGTGGCTCGGGCCCCGGTGCCCCACAGTATTTGGCGACTATGAAGGAAATATCCTGGAAGTCTATTGATAACAGTTTACACGAAACAAAAAGGTCTATATACTAGACATTACAAAATATCGATTAAATTTTTTTAAGTGCGGGGTAAATATATTACTTTCATGTTTCGCGTTAATGTTCCATGTTTTATGTTTCAGGTTTCGCGTGTACTTTGGACCGTTGCATCAGGAATTGCACAGTTTGATTACCATAGTTCGTTATAGCTAGAAGAACTGTCCACATTTTAGCACATACAGGGAACTTTATCCTTTAACGTTACGATAGTAAGATATTGAGAAACTCAACCACTGTGAATGGTGAAAACCTAATGTAATGGTGTAATAAATATTTAAAATTAGTGGTAATGCGAAGAATATTATATTGAAGAAAAAAAACCTCTAATATGTGGTCTATATATAATACTGGAAATATGGCACACTGCGTTTCTTTTTAATGTAGTCTGGTAAGATTAGTTTTTGGTGTCGTGGCCCAGTCCAAATGGTAGTAAATAACATAAGATTGAAAAAAAGTGTGATAGATTATTAGCTGTTGTCGAGTAGGAAAGGCAAATTAACTTCTAGAAATAAATCCCACTGACTAACACAACTTTTTTTTTAATCTGAGCTATATGATTTTCCATCTCATTCAGGAATCAAAAACAGCTTCAAGCGATTTACCACGTTTAGTTCTATCTATTCGATTACCATTGTAAAGCAGAAGGTGATCACTGGGAATCACTACGTAATTTGCACGTCGAGCGAATAAGCTTTGGCTTTTTTTAGTATTGTAGTGCAGCTAATTCGCCGTTCTCAACTAATTCAGTGATTAAAAAACATCGTAGTTTCTACCGGTAAGCCAGTGGGGGGTGCAGCCACTAAATATATGGCCGTATCGTCAATATAAAGAATGAATTGTTGATCGTAACAAGCATAAATGATGTAATTATTGCAAAGATCAAATAGGAAAGGGCCGAGAACCCTACCTTGGGGAATGGCACATTTAATTGATTCCAGCGCCGATAATTTACCGCCAACCGAGGCTGCTTGGTGGTATTCACTTAAGTATCAGTCAAAAATATCAAGGCAAGAGCCACGTATGCCATACTTTTCGAACTTATATATTACAGCGCATTTTATGTCGACTGTGATGAGTAATTTTTTCATGTCGACATTACGTAAAATAGCTTCTTTTTGTAGCAGCCAGGTAGACTCAGTTGGTTTCCCTTTGCGAAATCCGAACTGGGATTTGGTTATCAAAGAGTATTTATCAAAAAGCTAACTGATCTTCACAGTAGAATTTTTTGGAAAGCATTCGGATATAGAAGAACCGAATTGGGACGATAATGGCATAAAATACGCGTTTGAAGATAACAACAAAAAAACACTGCAGTCTTCATTTCTTTAGATAATTCCACAGATGCAATTTTTTTTTAATTTATGGAGTAAACAACGAGCTTGGAGATCAGCAACAAACTGAACTGGCTTTACTTGTAGCCCAGTATAATCTTTGGAGGACGCTGATTTAACGTTCATCAACAGAGAAAAAATTCCTTAAATATATGTGTCATTAAAAACCGCAGAATCACTCAAAGCATTTCAGATGAAACTAAACGCTCCTGGTGGGCACCCGTTAGGTACGAAGCTTGCAAAATATGTGTTAAATTTGTCAGGAAAATCGGGCCCGGAGGCCGCATCACCTTCAATAATTAGGTCAGCAAGGGCGCTTACTTTAATTGCCCTTACAAATCTGTCGTTCAAACGTTTCCAAGGAACATTTGAGTAATTTTTCTGGTTTTTATCGAAGAAACGGTTTCGAAATGCGGAGGTTGGTCGGCGAAATTCTTTGTTCAATTTCTTACGGTAAGACTTGAATGCCTTCAGATTGAAACACAATCACGCATGGTCATAAAACGTTTAAAGAACCTTCTCTTGCGCTTTATTGTCTTTACATGTCCAGGAGTTCTTCTTAGCTTCTTAGTTTGTCGTTAACAACTTTCGTTTTCCATAAAAAGCACCATTCATAGATTTCTGTTTTCATAGCAATGAATAATTCTTGTGATTGATC
The DNA here is from genome assembly GCF_050947875.1 of Dermacentor variabilis. Classification (NCBI taxonomy): domain Eukaryota; kingdom Metazoa; phylum Arthropoda; class Arachnida; order Ixodida; family Ixodidae; genus Dermacentor; species Dermacentor variabilis. The sequence goes on from NC_134574.1 coordinate 36,885,616, forward strand.
AGGTTTCGAACGAGGAATAGCAGGGGACCACTCGACATTAACCTTTTGAGGGTTGATTTTTGTCGCCATATGCTACCGCCCAGGCTTGATTTTTTATTGCAGATTCCAATTCTTCTTTGGGATTTATATAGAAAAAAAACTTACCGTAATTTTTTCTAGGGTGACCATAAAGTGAGAAAATATATTTTGTGTTGGTATATATGTACTCTTCATTCATGAATAGCAATAATAAAAAAGGAAATAAACTTATAAGAATAAAAAATTTGATGCATTGTTATACGCATAGTTGAATGCTTTGAAAATGCGCACACGAGAATATTTCGCAAGACTCAAATGTTTCTTCTTTTACACTAATATGTACGTCCATAGCGTAATGGAACTGCGTAGGTGCGCACACTCAAGAAAACTGTGTGGTTGTGCGCCCGTCAAAAAAAGCTAAACGTGTGACAAACTTCCGCTAATTTTCATCTTATCGCCAACCAGAGACAATTAGTTGTCCTGAGTGTCAAAAAAAAAAAGCAACGGAAAGCATGCACGGCGGCATCCTTCCCATGCGCACCCTTGTAAGCACTGAACGAGCCAAAAAAGAAGCCGTAGCCCTTTGAGCGATTAATAAAGAGATAGCTGAGATAGCCATCAGTTTTGCAAGCGCATGAAGCCGAAACCGCCCCCGGAACAAAACCCAAACCGCCGCCCGTCTGCGCGCCGCCAATGCGCGAGCGGTAGTATATAGACGCGCGGGAGCGAAGTAGAGCTAAAACAAACGATGCAGTGAAAACCTAGAGAGGGAGTCACACGAAAAAAAAAAAATTCCTGTATTCCCACATAGTAGCAGCACATGACAGAAAAGAAAAGGTTAGGAAATTGGCGCGCTTTTTAAACGTGCAGACGGTGCCGTAAATATAGGGCATCGACCATTTTTGGACTTGTTCGTGGTGCCGTATATTTACGTCAGTGACTCTTAAAGGGTTGAGGACGCAGTCACGAAAAGGGCTGAGAGCTTAGTAAGAAATACACTGACAAGCATATGCATCACGGTTACAGTCCACAATTCCGGACTGAAGGGAAAATGACGAAAATGTAGCGGAGTGATCACTTATGTCACAAGCTATCGTACCAGCACAGTTAACAACAAAAGCCACATTGGCAATAAATAAATCAAGAATACTAGCGAACGAAGCGGTAATTCTCCTGGGGGTTTTGATTAAGTTGTTGAAGGCATTTGCTTAAATAATAAACATAAAATCAGAACTACTACAAGCCACTTCCGTAAAATTAATATTTAAGTCCCTTCACATAAGAGGCATAGAATTTTGTCACCAACAGAAATCAAGAAGACTTTCAAGAACGCTTAGAAAAGGTGTGAGATGACCAGATCCAGATTTACAGAGTACTGACACCATTTTTCCACTTTTTTGCTTTGAGCAGTTCATAATCTGGCGTTGCCAAAGAAAAATCTGGGGCCAGATCAACGTTGAACTTTGCTTTACATCAAACGTAATGCCCTCTCCTGGTTAAGGGCGATTGAGGTAGAAATGCCCAGGAATATTGTTGAAATCGGCAATTTGCGCTGCCCATGCTTCTTTTAGTAATAGAATATGAAAACGTTTACACATGCTCTGCAGAAAATAATCAAGGTGGTCGCTCTTGTTACAGATAGACCGAATGTTTAAATTTAAAACAGAAAAAGCAATTTGTTATCTCAGGAAAATATTTCAGGTGATATGGTAAAAGAAGAATGAAGTTTAACTTTCCGCTTCACGACAAGCTGAAAGTTAAACGATTAAGAACAACGTGCACTGGCGAATTTATTAAATTATGCGCACAACGGCGTCACTCAGGCTGTCCACAGCTCAAGAGAATATTAGTTCAGAGATTATTTGCCCGACTTTATTACAAGCGACCCCACTAAGTTCTCGAAATACATCAGCGAAAAAAAGTAGTATCGCAGATGTCAGTTGACGGAACCGATGTGACGAATCAGAGGGACATGGGCGAGCATTTTTATCAATATGTTCCGATTCAAACTGTACGTGTGACACGACAGTCTTTCCACGTGCTGTTTCACACTTCATTTCTGATCATGATGTGGCATCTGTCATAATATATGGTGCGCGGGAGTGCGAAGCCTAAACATATGAAGACAGCGCGCCGTGCGGTGGCGATGAGGACCATCATCATCATCATCGACACCAATTTGGGAGCGCCGGCAGTGGCGCCTCAAAAAGCGTGGCGCGAGAGTGTGGCCCGTGGCCCGTGGCGTGGGCAGTGCGCGAGGTTCGGCGTTCGACGGAAAACAGCTTCCTCGCTGGGCGTCTGGCCCATAGGAGCTATCGCCGCCCGCGCCAATGCGCCACGCCCGAGTCAACGCTGCCGCCCACTGGGAGGTTACCTCGCCCCGCTCTTCCGCTGGGCACTGGTCCAGGAGGGCTGGCGGTCCTGAACCGGGGCGGTCGAGCGTTCGGGTGAGCGGCCACAGGGCTACCCCGCCAGCTGTGGACGCAACCCGGTGATTGTGGCCCGCCACCTGAGCCCCGCGAGGTGGTCCGACGCGGCCGTCCGACCCGGCCGTCCGACCCGGCGGTCCAACCCAGCCGTCCGGCGCGGCTGTCCGGCGCGGCTGTCCAACCCGCCCGGCCGACACTGCTGTCCGACCCCACTGGCCAACATCTGTTCCACGAGGTCTCCGACACGGCGACACGCTCTTCCGCCTGAACTGTAGGCCATGTTATAGTCACCGATACAGCTGCATGTCATCTATGGGGTATTTGGGGAACTGTCACGTGTGTGTGCCGTTATCTGTGTTATGTACGTCAATACATGTCTGATGTGTGTTTGTGCTTCTGCTCGCTGCGTCTGCCTCTTACTGGAGTGATCCGGCCCCAATAACATCATAAACTGGCGAGCCTGCCAGGATTCACTCGTAAATACAGTGAAAGGGGCAGTTTCGCTTGAGCGCAGACACACATTAGTAGACGGCGCCATGGATTTAGAGAAAATCACGGCTATAGGACTCCAAATAGGATTGTCAGGCGCAGAACTTCGCAGATGGATTGAGGCCGAACAGGCAAAACAAAGGGACGAGAGAGCTGCGGAGCGAGAGGCAACCAAGGAAGCTGCTGAATTAGCGCGCTTAGCTGACGAGAGGCAGCGTGAGATCCTCCAGCTAAAGCTGCAGCTTGAGGAAGGAGCTCGGAATGTGCCGGTAGCGGCTTCTGAAATTTTAGCAGCGCCCAGCACGTCCTCGTCATCCCTCAATCCACAGAAGTTACTTCCTTTGTTCGACGAGAAACGCGATGACTTACACGCGTATTTACAGCGATTTGAGCGCGTAGCAACAGGACAGGACTGGCCACAAGAAAAATGGGCTCTTGCTGTGAGCATGTGTCTAACTGGTGAAGCGTTAACTGTGATCGGTCGGATGACTGCCGCCGATTCATTAGATTACCCGAAGGTAAAGAAAGCTTTGCTACAGAGGTTTCAATTCACGGCTCAAGGCTACCAAGAGAAGTTTCGGAAAGCACGAGCAGTAGAGGGCGAAACTGGAAGACAGTTAGCAGCAAGAATTGCAGCATATTTTGACCATTGGATTGAGATGGCTAATGTGCCTAAAACATATGAAGATCTACGAGATCACATGATTTCTGAACAGTTTCTGCGTTGTTGTGAGCCAAAGCTAGTAATTTTCTTGAAGGAGCGAGAGTGCAAATCCCTTGACAAACTTGCTAGCTTGACGGATCGCTTTCTAGAAGCGCAGAACTGGACAAACCTAGGAAAAGGTACGGATAAGACAAAGGATTCGGGTGGGAAAAACATTGAAGCTCCCAGGAAACCGCAGCTTATGTGCACCCTCTGTCACCGGTTTGGACATTTGGCTCCTGACTGCCGTGCCCCACATCAGCGTATGCTGAAGTGTGAGTTGTGCGACAGAACGGGACATACAGTTGAAAATTGCCGAACTCGGTACGGGGACAACAAACCAAGTTCTTCGTGTGCACTCGCGGAATCTCAACCAGTTAGGCCTCCTCCAGTGAAAGCATCAAAACATTCAGGAAAGAAGACCCGCCGATCAAGTGACAGCGACGACGAGAAACCTGGGAATGCTGTAACTTTCCGCATCGACGGGATGCCAGTGGTTGAAGGCCGGCTGATGGGAAGAAGTGTTCGTGTATTACGAGACACCGGTTGTAATACGGCAATCGTCCGACGAGAACTCGTTCCAGAGATGAATATGACGGGAAGAACGAGAAACGTTGTTCTTCTGGACGGATCAACAAGGTACCTACCTGAAGCTGTCGTACAAATGAGCACGCCGTACTTTGCAGGCAAATTAACAGTAGCATGTATGGACGAGCCCCTCTACGACGTAATTCTGGGAAATCTTCCAGGCGTCAGAGGACCATACGATCCGGACTCTGACAGGAAGCACCCCGCTGCTCCCCACGCTGAGTCGTCGTCAAAAGAAATGAAGCTGACTAAGGCGCCTAGGAAGCCTCAGCATGTATCGAGCGTGGCGGAAGCCAAAACTGAAGAACAAGAACAAGGCAAGATTCGTCCCTTGTGCGTTCCGACACTTGTCTTTCGTGACGTAACTAAAGGACAACTTATTGAAGAACAGCGGAAAGACCCGACGCTGAAACATATTTTTGCGAAAGTAAGCAAGTCGTTTAACTCGGGGAAGCGTCACAGCTACGAATTCGTCGAAGAAAAAGGAATGTTGTATCGCCTTTACCACCGGGCCACTGGCAGAATCTTTAAGCAGGTGGTCATACCAAAAGCATTTAGACATGGCCTATTAGAAGTGGCTCATGAAAACATCATGGCAGCACATAAAGGTATCAGGAGAACAACCGATCGTGTCCTACAAGAATTTTATTGGCCAGGTGTGCACAGAGACGTAAAACGCTTCGTGAAGTCGTGCGACAAGTGCCAGAAGAAAACCGCTAACGGGAAAGTACAGGCCGCTCCACTTCCTCGTCAGTGTGGGCTCGTGTGTGCGAGCAAGAATACAAGTTCGTTCGGTCCTGAAGTCTTAGAAGCGCCGACACAAGACCCTCCGAAGTCGAGAAAGCGCCGGGGACCAGGCCAGCGGAAACAAGCCCACAGAGGAGCGCGCCAGGCACGTCAACAGAGTGTTGCGTTGGAGTCTCCTTTTGCAGGAGTATTCTTTTACTGTTAACTACATAAAAGACTGTGACAATGTCGGAGCTGACTACTTGAGTCGAGTCGCGCGTGATCACCTGTGTATATATCAAAATGTGATTAGACATTGCGACATCTCAAGTGCTTAGTATTTAGTTGAAAGAGAACAGATTTCTGCGTTCATTCTTTAACTGGGTGCAATGTCCTGTGAACAAAGTGTTGTGTGCTCATATGAACAATCGGACAAACGTACACGACAATTTTCCTTTTTCTTTATTTTTTCATCCCGCGTCCATGTGTTAGAATAGTTGTAAACAACTTTCTCGAAAAGGGGGGTATTGTCATAATATATGGTGCGCGGGAGTGCGAAGCCTAAACATATGAAGACAGCGCGCCGTGCGGTGGCGATGAGGACCATCATCATCATCATCGACACCAATTTGGGAGCGCCGGCAGTGGCGCCTCAAAAAGCGTGGCGCGAGAGTGTGGCCCGTGGCCCGTGGCGTGGGCAGTGCGCGAGGTTCGGCGTTCGACGGAAAACAGCTTCCTCGCTGGGCGTCTGGCCCATAGGAGCTATCGCCGCCCGCGCCAATGCGCCACGCCCGAGTCAACGCTGCCGCCCACTGGGAGGTTACCTCGCCCCGCTCTTCCGCTGGGCACTGGTCCAGGAGGGCTGGCGGTCCTGAACCGGGGCGGTCGAGCGTTCGGGTGAGCGGCCACAGGGCTACCCCGCCAGCTGTGGACGCAACCCGGTGATTGCGGCCCGCCACCTGAGCCCCGCGAGGTGGTCCGACGCGGCCGTCCGACCCGGCCGTCCGACCCGGCCGTCCGACCCGGCGGTCCAACCCAGCCGTCCGGCGCGGCTGTCCGGCGCGGCTGTCCAACCCGTCCGGCCGACACTGCTGTCCGACCCCACTGGCCAACATCTGTTCCATGAGGTCTCCGACACGGCGACACGCTCTTCCGCCTGAACTGTAGGCCATATTATAGTCACCGATACAGCTGCATGTCATCTATGGGGTATTTGGGGAACTGTCACGTGTGTGTGCCGTTATCTGTGTTATGTACGTCAATACATGTCTGATGTGTGTTTGTGCTTCTGCTCGCTGCGTCTGCCTCTTACTGGAGTGATCCGGCCCCACTAACATCACAGCATCAATGCTGCTTAATTTGAAAACAAAATCATCCCGCTGTCCAGACGATATCCCAAACGCGTTTCTACGACGATATGCTGTACCTCTTACTACATTTTCGGTTATCATTTTTGTTCTTCTTTGCTGATTTCCCAATTACCTAGTGACTGGAGGACAGCCCGGACTGTGCATACCTTTAAAGTAGGTACACCGCCTAATACTAGTAAATTACCGTGCTGTGTCTCTAGCTTCAACATGTTGTAAAATTATCGAACATATCATAGCTACTGTATAATCAAGTTCCTGGAAGAGAGCTCTGTTTTGACTAAGTTTCAACATGGGCTAAGGAAAGGTTTTTTCAACAGAAACTGAATTCGTCACTTTTTGTTCACCCGCCGTGGTTGCTTAGTGGCTATGGTGTTGGGCTGTTAAGCATGAGGTCGCGGGATCAGATCCCGGCCAAGGTGGCCTCATTTCGATGGGGCGAAATGCGAAGACACCCGTGCACTTAGATTTAGCTGCTCATAAATAAACCTAGATGGTTCAAATTTCTGGAGTCCTCCACTATGGCGTGCGTCATAATCAGATCGTGGTTTTGGCACGTTAAACCCCTTTTTTATTGCTATGATATAAGGAGATGTTGACGCACAATTTAAGGCGCCGGCTACTCCTTATCTCTTGAATGGTTCCGTCATACATCATATAGGGTTCAAGATTACATATCGAATAACTTTTTCACACAAGCAGCAGGACTTGTCACGCAACTATTTCACAGGAAGATTATGACGCAAGCAACACATGGTAGATACAATATACAAGGTAAATGTCTCCACAGTTATGTAGGTAAATGTCTCAAAAATACAAACGACACAGTCTCTAGTCAGTGGGTGGTACATACATCGTGCAAATGCATTATCGCATATAGTCACAACAGAACAGTCAACATAACACCATTCACAAACACATGTATATATACAGCGACATTGAAATGAAAGGAAGAATAAAAGTGTTAATAACGTCCAACGATGCCGCTATCTTCAAGAAAAGTCTTTAGTGCTTTTAAAGCGCTCTTCTGCAAGGACGTTGTTGGCCAAGAACCCAAAATTTTCTTTTAACTGATAGGTCTGTGGTCTAATTTAATTAGGGTTGACTAAAGTGGGCATCTCGGTGTGTCGTGATGTGGGCAATCTAGACGGAGGTGATATATATCTTCGTCTACAAATCCACAATCATATTCGGTGGTTTCCGCACGGCCTATGCTGTGTAAGAAGTGCCTTGTGTAGACAGTGGCTAGCCTTAATCGATGAATGAGGGTTTCCATAGTTCTGTCTAATGACAATGAAAATTTGAATTCAATAAACGGATCAATATGGTATAAGTCCGAGCTCTTAGAATTCTAGTCAAACCAATTGTTTCTACACATTTTGAAAGCCGTTGTCATAACGCAGCGTAATTCATTCTTTGATATTGGGAGCGGAATCGCATCATCGTTGAGGTGTGCTTGTCGTGCTGCTTCATCGGCTGCTGTGTTGCCAGGAATGTTATAATGCCATGGTATCCACTGGAATGCTATTGTATGTTTCGCCTCGCTTGCCTTTGTGAGGTGTTTAAGTGTTTAGTATATTATACTATCACTGAATGTTTTCATTTTTGTGCTGCATAGTGATGTCAGAGCCGCCTGTGAATCGCTGAAAATTACCCATTTTTTGCCCATCTTTTACTGACAATATATATTTTATCGCACATAGCATTGCGAACAGTTCAGCCGTTGTGGACGAAGTCGCACGAGGAAACCTAGCTGGTTCTTGTTTGTTGAGGTGCGGTATAATGAATGATGAAGTTGAAGAGGTTGCTGTACTGGAGCCACCTGTGTAGACGTTTGTCTATCCTGAATACCGCATATATATCTGATAAAGTGCTAGTTGTTGAGTAGCTTGGATAAACATGTCACTTTTTCTGAATAACCCGTCTACTGACAATTTGATTTTTGGAAGTGTAATCAGCCATGGAGGATATTCGACATCTGAGTTTCAAATTTCATTTCTTGGTAATATGTGAAGATTTTCTCGAATTTCTATATGAACATGACTTCTATCTCGTTTCATTATGTCCAGAGCCAATGGGTGGATTTTATGCTGTGTTTGAAGGCGGAAATAATGTCGGCATGTTTCTGTAGTTCGCATCACTGGAAATGGGGATTGGCGAGCCTCAGCTATTACAAGAGAGCTAGAAGTCGCTCGTGGAACTCCTGGACATATGCGTAGTCATCTAGCTAAAAGTCTTTGAAGTCGCTCTTCTGACGTGTGGGAAAGCCCGTGTAAGATGGGCGCGGAATACGCAATTTTTGTCGTATTAGTGCATTGTAAATAGTCAGCATGGTCCATACTGATCCGCCCCGTGATGTGTCTGCATGCCTGCGAAGTACAGTCACTATGGCATTGACCTGGTTTCCGAGTTTTTTTATCTGGGGTGCCCATAATAGCTGCCTATCAAATATTATGCCAAGACATCAATGCTGTGTGACAATAATTAGAGGGTGTCCTTTCAGATTAAGGTTTGAATTTTTTAACTGCCGCCGAGTGAAGGGGACTTCAGCTGTATTTGCGTGTGATAGAATCACTGCTCTCTCTCTCTCACTCACTGTCAAAAATTGGTTAATGATATTTATGTCGCCTTGCAATGCCATCTGAAGTAGTTGAGCATTAGACCCAGATGTCCAAATAAATACATCATCTGCATACGGTGAAAACTTCTCTGAAACAACTGTGATGGCAGTCTTCTTGTTAAATCAGCCATGACGCCGTTAAAAAGAAACGGGCTGAGTACGCTTCCCTGTGGTACTCCCTCTTTGACAACATGTTCCACCCTCTTTCCTTCACCTGTCTGAACAAATATTTTGTGACCTGATAAAATTCAGAAATACATCGCAAGGACCAGCCAGACAGTCTAAGTTACAACATACTTAGAACATGAACATGACTAACAGTGTAAAATGCTCTCTTGATGTCTAGGAATACTGCTATCGTCATGTTTCCACGTGCATGCTCGTGTTCCACACAGGTTACTATAACTAATATTGCATCCATTGTGTATCTATGCTTTCTAAAACCTACTAAGTAGTTGGACAACACATCCGTTTCATTACACCACCATTTAAGTCGCACGTCAACTTTTTCTATTACTTTGCATAAACAACTTGTCAAACCAACAGGGCGGAAGGATTCAAGCCACAAGGGCGTCTTACCCGGTTTTAAAATTGGTATGACTCGAGCGACTTTCCAAGAGTCAGGTACAGTTTCTTCTATCCGTAAATTATTATAGATATCTAAGAGCGCATCTGTACCTGTCGGTCCGAGGTTTCTTAGCATATTGTACGTAATGCCGTCTGGCCCAGCAGCGGACGTTTGGCGACTTGATGCAATTGCACATTGAAGCTCGCTTAATGTGAAAGTATGATCTAATTGAGGATGTTGGGCCCAGTAGCAAGTAGTAATATTCTGCTTAGCTAACACTAATGAAATATCAAATTCTACACATAGCGATGAAAAGGCGGGTCTGGAAATGAGCTCACAAAATTCATCTGCAACTATTATATCACACGTGTCTCGAGCTACAGTGAGAGCACGAAATGGTAAGCTCCGTGTTACAGGTCCGCTTAAAGAACGAATCACTGGAAAAATTCGGGGGCAGACGTGTGAGGAGACAGCGTGCCGCAGAAATCGCGCCAGCCCCGTTTGCCTAAATTTTCCATGTGTCTGCGCATTACAGTGTGTATTTTTTGAGCGTTTCTGTATGCTTCTTTTTTTTAATATGGGAGGTTGTGGCCAAGTACTGCACCAGGGTGGCCAATCCTGCTCTGGTGAGGGAGTGTGTTACCGGTTCTGGTCACCGGCATCAGGCCACACTCCAGGCCACACTCCAGGCCTGTTTATGGAATTTTATCAACTCGCGGATTTTTTTAATCCGGTGGAAAATTGCGCGGCACCAGCATACGAACCACGGACCTCTTGCACGCGAGGCGGGTGTTCTACCTCTACGCCACCGCTGCACTGACCGGGGTAGTTGGAGAAGTATGGGAGAGGCCTTTGCCCTGCAGTGGGCGTAACCAGGCTGATGATGATGATGATGATGATGTATGCTTCTAAACATCCGCTCCGTCGGTACGCTCTTTCGGATCGGCGTCTGATGGCTCTTAGGTGTTCATACTCTCAGTCAACTGCAGCATAATCTTTTGGAATTTAGATCGTCTTTGTGCAAATGCTCATATTATCCTGCAAAGAGTCGATAAATCTTTACACTGTTGCATTCCTTAATTAAAATTACATATTGTTTCATTCTGTTGCATTAGCCCTCGATAGGTACGGTACGATAGATCTGCTTTTCTGAGAGTTCTGCAGAATTTCGACAAAGTTACTCCCGCTAGACTAATTTTCTAACACAGAGCAATAGGTATTCAAGAAATATTTCTTTGTTGGATTTAGCGCTACTTAACTATTCGCAAACAATACATAGATGGGGGGACGGTTATCTCTCGATTGTCTCGCAGTCCCATCTGGTGTACCACAGGGCATTGTGCTAGGCCCTTTGCTCTTTCTAATGTGTATTAATGATATTATTGATGTTGTTAACTCTTGTGCACAAATTAGATTATTTGCTGATGATTGTGTTTTGTTTAAAGAAATGATTTGCACTAGTGATTACAGCGACTTCAACGCTAGTCTTAGCAATATACATTAATGGTGTAAACAATGACGAATGCCCCTAAGTACGAGCAAATGTGTATGCATTCGAGTAGCTCGCGAAAGAAAATCATTTTCATATAATTAATTATTGAAATAAATAAATAAATAAATAAATAAATTCGGAGGTATTACGTACCAAAACCACGATCTCATTATGTGGCACGCCGTAGTGGGCGAGTCCAGCAGGGTGTTTCCCAATCGGGAAAACCGAGAAAACGAGAAATTCTCAGGGGTTTTGAATAGTCTGGAAATACTCAGGGAAAACTCAGGCAATTGGTGCTTTATCAGGGAAAATGATCTAATTTTATTGTTAGGGAACGAAAGTTGCGGTAATGGTGGTTAGAGTAACAGAAAGGAATCGTACCGAATCGTCTTTGACGCCGTGCGGTCGGCTGGAGTACCCAGTGTGCAGTCAACGACCGACTTTACGGATGCCCAATAATTCGGACTGCTTCGCGGCACCAGCACGTACCCCATAGAGTAAATGTTTAAGAACTTCTGAAATTTCGGTTGCAAGAACCCTTCGCAGACCAATTTTCCGGACTTTCTGCCGTGATCGCATGCGCAAAACGGCAGTCAAAGCCACCGCCGCCGCCATTTTGATTACCTCGCCGCCTAGAACCAGCGCTCTCGCAGGCAGTCCCGCTGGCAGCCGCACCAAACATGGCGGCAATGCTAGGTCTAGCTGCTTCGACGTTGACTGGTAAGCCTCTTGCCGTTCGGAGCCATATTTGCCGCTGTCAGCAGCGGCACCCACTCCGCCTTTGTGGTCCTCGCGATTGGCTTCGAAGCTCGGAGAGCACGGCGCATCGCATATTGTTGGTTCCCTAACGTTAGCTTCGCCTTTATACATCCGTTTTGCACGGTGAAGCCTAACAAACGTGAGAAGGGGCTGTTGGAACCTCAGCGCTGACGCCCGTTGTTGCACCTGGGTCGCAAGCCCCAAGGGTAGCGTTGGCCTGGCGGCCTGGGGCACAACTGGAAGCATCCGAAGGTCCCGGCAAAGCATGAGTCGACTGGTAACAGAACAACTTGTTTATTCAAGCATCGCAAAGAGTGGGCGGTCAGGTCGACCGAAGTAGAGAGACGGGAGTGCACGTTAATCAACAGAAGAAATCGGAGCCTCCCTCGGCATCCGGGGGCAGCTGCTTTTATACTCTCGCAGTTGAGGGCAAGAAGGAACGCCTCTATAGACGCGCACGTGACTGTGCCGCTCGGGAACGTTGGGAAGAGTAGGTGGCGCATCCGCCGGGCCGTGTGCCGCTCGGACCTCCTCGCTTCACAGTTGGGGGAGCTCCTCTCCCCGGCTGCCGCGCTTCGACAAGCGTGGGCACCAACATGCACACACACACACACACGCACACGAAGACACGTGGCATTGGAACATGCCTGGACGCGCTTGGCGGGGAGGCGTAGCGGCGGCGCCGAACGGGCCAAAATGTCTGCCGCTTTGAACGAAGCCCCGGCGTCCGTTGCATCCGCGCCGGCTATACCGCGCGTCGTAGGCGAAACGTAACAGACCGCCCCGCCGGGGGAAGGAGATCCCGATGGGCAGGGGACTGCATCCGCTGTCCGGAGGGATGTCGCTCGATGATGCTCATAACCAAAGTCGGGCGTCCCTCGACGTTTCTTGAGCGCAGCGCACAGAGAAGGCCTCGTTCTCTCGTTCAGGTTCACACAGGACACTGCAAAGTGACTTCGGGAGAGTTCACATTTTTGTTCTCGTTCCCGGCAAGCGTTAGAACTACGCCGAAACTCAACCGCTCAGTCAGCAAGCACGGCACAACCCTCACTAAGCCCTGCCAGGCTCTTTCCCCTTTTATACCACTGCCTAGTTCCTTACAGTAGTCTAGCAGCACTCAGAACGCGTCCACAAATTGGAAAATTGCACTAGAAAGCACATCATCACTTTGAAACACTACACAAAAGCAATATGTTAAAAATCCTGCCTCAGGAAGAAAAACATCAGTAACAAACAATTTTGAGGCTGATTCCTACGTTAGGGGCTTCGACTTAAGCCATCGGCATTACCGTTGAGACTCCCCTTTTTGTAACGCACCTCAAAGGAATATTGTTGCAAAGCGAGGCTCCAGCGCAGGAGGCGGCCATTTTTGGGAGAGATGGTCTGCAGCCATTGGAGAGGGCAGTGATCCGTCTCAATGATAAACCTCGAGCCGGCTAGATAGCATGACAATTTCTGAACGGCCCACACGAGACACGCACACTCTTTCTCGGTGGCGCTGTACGCCTGCTCACGACTGGTCAGCTTGCGACTAGCATACAGGACGGGGTGTTCTACTTCTCCATTTTCCCGTTGGCACAGTACAACGCCCATGCCTCGCTCACTAGCATCGCACTGAACAACGAACCCTTTGGTATAGCCTGGCGATCGTAGCACAGGCTGGCTTGTTAGGGCACTCTTTAGGGCGCTAAAAGCTCTTTCCTTTGTCTAGTCCCAGACGACTGTTTGCGGCTCGGTCTTTCTTAGAGCATCCGTCAGGGGAGCCGCGATATCAGAGTACCTGGGGATGTACCTCTGATAGTAGCCGGCGACACCTAAGAACGACCGAATATCGGTCTTCGTGCGCGGTTGCGGGAAGTCTCGCACAGCGGCTACCTTTATTTCAGAGGGGCGGCGACGACCCCGTCCAATCACGTGACCGAGGTAGACAACCTCGGCCTGTGCTAACTGGCACTTGGGAGCCTTGACTGTCAAGCCCGCTTCGCGCAGGCGGGTTAGCACTGCCCGCAAGTGTGCCATATGCTCAGACCAGGATGCGGAGAATATCGCTACGTCGTCTAAATACGGTAAAGCGAATTCTTGCTGTCCCCGCAACACTTTATTCATGAGGCTTGAAAAACAGTATGGCGCGTTCTTCAAACCAAAACTCAACACTTTAGGACGGAATGTTCCCATTGGTGAAATGAACGCCGCATACCTACTAGCCTCTTCTGTAAGTGGAACCTGCCAATAACCCCTGACAAGATCTAGGGTGGAAATAAACTGAGCGCTACTAACTTTCTCAAGGCGCTCCTCGATGTTAGGGATCGGATAAATTTGATCCTTAGTGATGGAATTAAGCCTGCGGTAGTCGACGCAAGGACGAGGTTCCTTGCCCGGTACCTCAACTAAAATCAAAGGGGAGGTATAATCACTCTCACCAGCCTCAATAACACCGAGCTGTAGCATTTTCTTTACCTCAGCCTCCATAATATCGTGCTGGCGGGGTGACACCCGGTACGCCTTGGATCGTACTGGCTCTGGGGAGGTAAGTTCTATATCATGAGTAAGTACAGAAGTCCTACCAGGCCTCTCAGAGAACAGACCTTGAAACCCTTGTAAGAGCTGGTGTAGTTCGGTTTTCTGCTCAGGCGACAGCGATGCTCTACTGATTAAGTCACTAATGACTTGATCGGTGTGCTTCCTGTTCGTCACTGAGCCTAGTCCCGGAAGCTCGACCGGAAGCTCTTCAGGAACGTTTACCATCATGCACACCACTGCTTCCCTTTGTCTATAAGGTTTGAGCAGATTACAGTGGTAAACTTGCTGTGCTTTCCGCTTTCCTGGCAGACTCACCACGTAGTTAACGTCCGACAGTTTCTGAAAAATCCGTGCTGGGCCCTCCCACTGCACGTCTAGTTTGTTTTTTAGCGATGTGCGCAATATCATGACCTCATCGCCCACCTCAAAACGACGGGCCCTGGCTGTCTGATCATAATAAACCTTGGCCCTCTGCTGGGCCTTTGCCATTGCTTCACCTGACAACTCCAGTGCCCTTCTTAAGCGTTCGAGGAGCCTAAGCACGTACTCCACCACGACTGGGTCGTCGCCCCTGCCTTCCCACGATTCTCGAAGCATGCGAAGCGGAGACCGAAGCGAGCGACCGTACACCAGCTCAGCTGGCGAAAACCCCGTAGCCGCATGCGACGCGGTCCGTAATGCAAACATCACCCCAGGCAGACACAGCTCCCAGTCAGTTTCATGTTCAAAACACAATGCTCTCAACACGTGCTTCATGACGGAGTGGAGCTTCTCAACGGAATTCGACTGGGGGTGGTACACTGAGCTGTGTAACAGCTTTACCCCACAGCTTTCGAGAAAAGTTGTTGTCAAAGCGCTAGTAAACACTGTGCCCTGATCTGATTGGATTTCCGCAGGAAAACCAACTCGCGCAAATATGGACAGTAGTGCATTGACTATTTCAACTGAGCTGAGTTCTTTAAGCGGCACTGCTTCAGGGAACTTTGTCTCTGGGCAGATCACAGTCAAAATGTGTCTGTACCCTGTGGCTGTTACCGGCAGAGGTCCCACTGTATCAATAACGAGCCGTCTAAAAGGCTCCGCAATGATAGGTACCAACTTCAACGGCGCCCTCGATTTGTCCCCTGGTTTGCCCACCCGCTGACAGGTGTCACATGTCTTCACAAAGTGGTCTGCGTCCCGAAAACACCCTGGCCAATAGTACTCTTGCAAGAGACGGTCCTTAGTTTTCTTAACTCCTAGGTGTCCGGACCACGAACCCCCATGCGACAAGCGCAACAGATCCTGACGATAGCATTGAGGAACGATCAGCTGATCGAACTCCACTCCCCTGCGGTCTAGATACTTCCGGTACAGGACCCCACCTCCTTCCACAAAGCGAGCATTTTTCTTGGCGATACCTTCCTTGACAATGCAGCGTATGTTTTCTAGGCTGCCATCCTTTTTTTGCTCGGCTATCAAAGCCGACCGGCTGACTTTTAGCAACCTATTAAGTCCGTCTGACGTAGGCGCGATGAGCAAATCTGCAGATAGCTCTTCTAACTTTCCCGCATCGGGAATTTCCTCTCCAGTATCTGGTGCCTTTAACGTTACAGACTCAATTTTATTCAGTTCGGGCGTGCTCTGAATATCGGCTTGCTGCGCCTCTGACCCTTTTTCATTGTTCGACAACGTCGGCCCCGCAACTACCGCCTTTGCAGCGAGCTCCCGAACCTTCGATCTGGTTAAGGCCTGAACGCTAGCCTCACCAAACAAAAGCCCCTTCTCGCGCAGGAGGTGATCGGACCTGTTCGAAAATAGGTACGGGTACTGGGGGGGGGGCAGCATAGATGACACTGCGGCCTCCGTCTCAAGCGCTCCGAAAGGTCCTTCAATAAGCACTTTTGCTACGGGCAGACACACGCTATGAGCTTCCACGGCTTGTTTGATCCAGGCGCACTCGCCCGTGAACATATCGGGTTCTACGTAGGAGGGGTGAACTACATCCATCGTAGCTGCGGAATCGCGAAGCACTCGGCACTCTTTCCCGTTCACGAGGAGGTCTCGCATGTAAGGCTCGAGAAGCTTCATGTTCTCGTCAGTGCTACATATTGACAAAAACACAACTTTTGTTTTTGTTTCCGGACACTGCGCCGAAAAGTGACCCGGCTTCTGGCACGTATAACACACGCGCGCTTGCCTCGTCTCGAACCGCTTTCTGCGTTCGGCTTCGGCTGCCGCCGTCTCCTTACGTTCGGTTTGCCGCCGTCTCCGCCGTCTCCTTTCATCCGCACTACGTGTGTCGCCCCTTGCTCTCATGGGTGTGAACTTTGGCCTCTCAAACTTGGAGCCAAATTCACCCTTTTGACCGTCCTTAGCTCCGCGAGCGCGACGCGTCACAAACTCCTCGGCTAGCTCAGCGGCTCTAGCCACCGTACTAACGTCTGGCCTATCCAAGACCCAGTACCGCACGTTCTCAGGTAACCGACTATAAAACTGTTCCAGCCCGAAACACTGCAGAACTTTCTCGTGGTCACCAAACGCTTTCTCTTCTTTGAGCCACTCCTGCATGTTTGACATAAGCCTGTACGCAAACTCTGTATATGACTCACTTCTGCCTTTCTCATTTTCCCGAAATTTCCGACGGAACGCCTCCGCTGACAGCCTGTACTTTTTTAGCAGACTCGATTGCACTTTGTCGAAATCCTCTGCCTCCTCTCTATTCAAGCGAGCGACTACGTCGGCCGCCTCGCCGGGTAACAAAGTGAGCAAGCGCTGTGGCCACGTTTCCCGAGAGAACCCCTGCTTCTCGCACGTTCGCTCAAAGTTAACCAGGAACAAACCAATGTCCTCTCCAAGCTTAAACGGCCGCATCAGATCAGTCATTTTGAACAATACTCGTTCTCCTGCACCGTGTGCCTGACTTCCATTACGAGCGCGTTCCATCTCAATCTCGAGACGCTTCATTTCCAACGCGTGTTGACGGTCGCGCTCTTCTTTTTTCTCTTGTTGCTCTCGCTCTTTTTGTTCTTTAAGTTCGCTCTCCTGTCTTTTTGCCATCTCCCTCTCCTCAATGGTCTCAAGGCATTCCGACAGCTCGTCATCCTCAGCTTCTAACTCAAGAATATCCCTTAGCAGTTCTGGTTTTCTGAGTTTGTCCGAGACATCGAGACCCAACTCTCTTGCAAGCTCCAGCAATTTCGGTTTGCGCAACGACTTCAAATCCATGGCTGCTCTGAATGCTGCTTTCTCTACTGCCTATTATTGTCTTGCCGCAAACTAACCCGGGAGCAACGACAACCACAATTACCAGCTCTGTTTCTGACACTAACAAAAGCCTGGCAAAACTCAGAAGAAGAAAGTCCCGCACTCACCAAACCTCGCAGCCAAGAATTCAGCGCAGTCGTTCCGCTGCAGGCAACCAGTCATCACACAGGGCTCGTGGCACTGCTCCCGGATGGTCGTTGTGCTGCTCAGCATACAGTCAACTGCATATCTTCGCTGCTGGCCTCCATTGTCGCGATCTCACCGCTGGCAGACAGTTGTTGGAACCTCAGCGCTGACGCCCGTTGTTGCACCTGGGTCGCAAGCCCCAAGGGTAGCGTTGGCCTGGCGGCCTGGGGCACAACTGGAAGCATCCGAAGGTCCCGGCAAAGCATGAGTCGACTGGTAACAGAACAACTTGTTTATTCAAGCATCGCAAAGAGTGGGCGGTCAGGTCGACCGAAGTAGAGAGACGGGAGTGCACGTTAATCAACAGAAGAAATCGGAGCCTCCCTCGGCGTCCGGGGGCAGCTGCTTTTATACTCTCGCAGTTGAGGGCAAGAAGGAACGCCTCTATAGACGCGCACGTGACTGTGCCGCTCGGGAACATTGGGATGAGTAGGTGACGCATCCGCCGGGCCGGTGCCGCTCGGACCTCCTCGCTTCACAGTTGGGGGAGCTCCTCTCCCCGGCTGCCGCGCTTCGACAAGCGTGGGCACCAACATGCACACACACACACACACGCACACGAAGACACGTGGCATTGGAACATGCCTGGACGCGCTTGGCGGGGAGGCGTAGCGGCGGCGCCGAACGGGCCAAAATGTCTGCCGCTTTGAACGAAGCCCCGGCGTCCGTTGCATCCGCGCCGGCTATACCGCGCGTCGTAGGCGAAACGTAACAGGGCACTTGTCACGGGACACAGTATGTATTCCTTAATTATACGCGCGTGCAATCGCCATCTCCTGCAACAGCACAAGAACCGATATGCCTAAAGTGTAATGGCAGGCCCTCAGAGCACCTTTAGATGTGCATATGGCAATTAGAGCCCTTAAATGCAGTAAAAGACATGCGTAAATTTTTTCGAACTGACTGATTTTTCGGACGTTTTTGCGGCCCCTAGGGAGTCCGAAAAATAGGAAGTTGACTACAACTAAGAGGACGCTTCAAATGGTCTGTGGGTCGAACGCACGACAGAAGGACGACGACAACAGGAAGGAACTACGCATTCAGAAATACAGGAATGGAAGCGTGCCGCTACTTCTCTGAAGGAGCTTGAGCTCAAAAAACTAAGTTTCGGCTGACGTCGAGATGCCGGTGTCCCTCATCTAAACCAAAATAAACTCTTTAAAGCAGGCAAAAGCAACACTGAGGCGTTGTGCGGGTGCTTAGAGCATGTCATAACAGTTGATGTTGGGAATTACGAGCTGTTGAGAGGGAATTTCCCTTGTAACAAAGTTGAAGGTTGAAGATTATTTTCCTTCAAAGATGAAAGAGGGAACTGCGACGAAAGGTGGTAAGCCTGACGAGGTCACAGTTCCCCAAAACTGTTGATACAGCAGTGAACAACACAGAAATAAATATTAACATAGTATGATAGGGAACAAAATACATTGCATCAAACGACAGTATTACCATGAAAAATATTACTTTCGATGCAAAGACAGTGTTCCATAAATCAAAGGGAGTGTATAAACATGGCATGAGGTCGCTAAAGAAAACACACACACAAACAACTAGGCACAAAAACAAGAGATGTTTCGCTAAGTAAAAACAAATTATATGGAGTCAGTACTGATTAGTAACTTTTTGATGTCTTTTTAAATTTGTTCTTAGGGAGATCAAACATGACCCTTAAAATGGGTTATTGAGAACGACTGGAATCTGGTAATCGTGTTTTTGTTTGCCGTAATTGGTCCTCGTTTTAGGGACCAAGTTTCTGTGTTGCCGAAGGGGGTATATAGTAGGAGGGTGGTTTGGAGCAATGAAATACAAACGATTACGATGGATGTACTGTAACAGGCGAAATATGTAAACATGGCTTGCTTTAAGTAAATTATGCTTATGATAGAGTGGTATTGTTAGTAGGCTTGCCGGCCTACCATGGTAACCCTCAATAGCCCGCAATGCCTCCTTTTGCAAAAGCACTAACTTCTGAAAATTACTTAGTGTTGTAGTGCCCCAGACCAGTGCACAATAGGACAATTTGGAAAAAAGAAGTGCGTAGTATATGGACACTTTTAGGGAAACGGGAAAGAGATCGTTGATCCGGTAAAGACAACCAACAGTTTTACTAAGGTCCGTAAGAAGTTTTGAAATATGCGCGTATCATGAAAATGTTCACTAAACCAGACACCAAGAAACTTCTGAGTTGTTACCTGTTACAGTTTTGTGTTCGCGTATATTAGGTTAAGTTTGTAATGAAAAGAGGCATTAATAGGTCTGAAAATTATGTACCTGGTTTTTGACAAGTTCAAACTAAACTTATTCGCCTGCATCCAAGCGTATAATTTTACTAAATAAGCGTTCACGATAGTTTCTAATTCCGGCAGAGTACGTGATGTGAAAAAAATATTTGTATCGTCAGCATAAATAAATAAATCTGGAGAATCAGGTATGTTACAGATGTCGTTTATATAAAATAAAAACAAAAGTGGACCTAATATAGATCCCTGCGGAACCCCTTGGTTAATGCGCAAACGGTTCGAAACAAAATTATTCCATTTAACGTATTGTATTCTGTTACTTAGGTAACTTTTCAGCAGGTTCAGAGGTATTCCGCGTATCCCGTAACGGTTCAGTTTACTCAAAAGAATTTCGTGCTGTACGCAGTCAAATACTTTCCGGAGGTTTAAGAACAGACCGAGAGTGTATGCTCTGGATTCAATGTTGTCAATGACCTTTTCTTTAACGGCGAGTAAAGCTTGCTCAGACGATTCATTTATCAAAAAGCCATACTGAGAGGGGTTAATTATGTTATGAGCGCTAAAGAACTTTTCTAATCTGCTATAATTACTATTACTATTAGTTCGGGACTCATACCTATGAGCTTGCTACCAGTTTATAGAAATAGCTCATATACTAAAAGAATTGCTTCAGTATGCATCTATTTTTTATCGTATTTGAAAGTTTTCAAGCAGATTTGCAATGGGTTTTAGTATTTTTTCGAAGATATCTTATTCACAGTGCATTTTGCTTGCCCCTCTCTTGTTTTTTTTCTTTATGAATAAAATAAACACTACTCCTTACTATTCAAACTTGATTAAGTCGCTATTCGAAAATGATAAAGATGTAGTATTTATTTTTTAACTTGAATTACTAGGGAGGGACAGCATCAGGCAACATGGCGTCAGCCCGTCTTGACATAAAACAAAGTTCTGTGTCACTCAGGAAATTTTGCAGAGGCACTCAGGGAAAAGCTGGAAAACTCGGAGAATTTGGAAATGTCATCCTGGAAGAAACCTTGTCTAGATTAATATTGGCCATCTGGCGTTCTTTAACTTAAGCCTAAATCTATGTACATCGGTGCTATTATTGCATTTCTCTCCCATCGACTTACCGCTGTCGTGGCCGGGATTCGATCCCTTGACCTTGTGCTTAGCAGAACAACACAAAAGCCACTAAGCAACCCCGACGAGTCCTTACTTATTAAGGTCTTTACCATGGCAACAAGTAGGTTGCTACAAATATCTCGGTTTGACCCTGACTCCTAACCTATCATTGAAGCGTCATACTGACATTGTTTGATGACCTTCTTTCCGCAAGCTGTGTGTCCTGTAACATAAACATGAAACTGTTCCTACAAATGATAAAGTCCTCTGCTACACTGCTCTTGTGCTACCAAATATGGAATATGCGTGCATTATTTGGGACCCTTATATAAGTGTAACATTGATAATCTTGAACGTATGCAGAGAAAAATTGTAAGGTTTATATTAACAGATTTTGCGGCTTATACTCACCCTCCACTTTAATGGAAACTAATAGTACACCACCATAACATGCACGAAGGCAAAAATTTATATTGGAATTTCTTTTCCATCTTTTGAATAACAAATTAGCTCTAGACTTGTCACCGTATTTATCACGCTTAACTAGACGTCCACCCGACACCACACACAAAAGGCGCAATCAACAGATTTTGCTCAGAGGGATTTGTTTATCTTTTCTTTTTCAAGGACCAGCCATGATTGAAATTTCATTACTGAAGCAAATGACCAGACTGTCAAATAATATTTTTGAGCCTTCGTCGGTGTTGTTTTGTTGATGTTTCTTGTTTTATCTGCTTTTGTTTCCAATTATACTGTCCACCCAAGTGGGACCTTGAGTCGGCAGTATGGCATGAGAAAATATATTAATGCGTTATTTAAGTAGTGTCGTTACACAGTCAATGCTACAAAGTCAGCTTTAACCCGCCGTCGTTGCTCAGCGGCTATGGTGTCGGGCTGCTGAGCACGAGGTCGCGGGATCGAATCGCGGCCACGGCGGCCGCAGATCAATGGAGGCGAAGTGTGAAAACACCAGTGTACTTAGATTTAGGTGCACATTAAAGAACCTCAGGTGGTCAAAATTTCCGAAGGCCTGCACTACGGCGTGCCTCATAATTAGAAAGTGGTTTTGGCACGTAAAACCCCACAATTTAGTTAAGGTCAGCTTCAGACCGAGCAACAACAGCGGTATCCCCCACTTTCTTTCAGATAAGTACTTTCCCATTAGTGCACAATGCAAATGCATAACCTGATCGTTTAGCCCACTCTCTGCACTTCGACAGCAGATCACGGGACCGCTTTGCCATGTTTTTTGAAATGAAAACACTGGTTTTGACGAGCCTCAAGGCCCTCCTGCCTGCTAGCAGTTTGTATCGTACGTCCTGTGGTCTGAGTCCAACAAGAATACCAGGATTTTTTTCCATCTTCAATGGCTGTCTGTGCACCGCGACCACGTCTTGATTATCTAAATTGGGAAGGCGGAGTTTACCCGCAATTTAATTAATTTTTCTCTGCAGATTTTCAGGTTTTGTCTTCGAGATGTCATGAAACTCGAGGCTTAGCGGCCGATTCCGCAGCTCCGTCACCAATTTCTGCTTGCCCTTCAGCTAATATTTTCGCCTCGCTGGCCTATTCTAGGCTAAGCACTCGCACTTTCAGTTGCTTAGTCTCTTTCCTGAGTAATCCGCCCCATGTCAATGTTGCGGCCACACGAATTTTGCGGCCCCACGAATGTTGCAGCTCTACCCATGTTGCGGACCAACAATGACATAAAGCCGCCAATGATTTTCGCAGTGGAAGCATGGTGAATATATTGCTTCTCTGTAGCTACACTCAATTTGGTACTCCTGCATAAGCTTCTGGTAACCTTTCAGAGACTCTGTTAAGTGCTTTTGCTGAGTAAGGATCAACTCAGATGGAAACAGACATGAGTGCGTCGAACATCTGAACGAATCATCCACTCTGCCTTCTTTTCCTCAGAGTCCGAATAACACCTAAAATTTTCAGGGATACTAAACACTAATCTACCTCTGAAGCGGAAGAAGGCCGAAAAATTTTGATCACACCAAAGCTTTCCTTTCGACAACTTTTCACCATGACCAACTATTAGAAAACATTCAAGGTGAAATGTACAATGACAACCTTTTTATTTGTATACAGGGTGTCCGACATAACTTTAGCAAAGAATTTAATATGAAAGGTGCGTCGAAGCGAATTGAACGGAAAGCATACTATTCGCCATTCATTGCCATTTGTTGGGCGTGTTGGTAAACTGAAAGCATATTTAGCGCCAGCAAACAAGCGCATTGCGGTGTCGTCTCCCTTCCGTCCTTGTTTGCTGGCGCCAAATATGCTTTCTATTCGCCATAGCCTACAGTAACTCAGACAAGGTTTTTGTTTTCCCCATAACTTACCAATTAAGTAACTTTAATTACCCAACATTTTATTATTGGCTGAGGACCCGAAGTATGATACGCAGATTTGTAGAGCACCTTCAGATACCACCGATCGAGTTGTTTACGATACGTCTCACGTAGTCCTATTTTCCGCATTGCGAAGAAGGCCTGCGAAATATGAAAAAAAAAGCAACGTGATGGAGCGCTTGCGCAGTGGTATCGTGCTGCTGCAGAAAATGCGTGCTGCTAGCCGCGCCCTGCGGATGAGATAAAGAACGCCCCGCTGCTTCCTCGTCGCCAGTGGCGATGCAGCCGACCTTGTTCACAGAACGCACGCTTGACAGCAGCACAATCATCATCATCATCAGCTTTTCTTATCCCTTAACGTTACACCTATCATTCTTTTTTCCATAGCTCGTTGCGTCGTCCTCAATTTGAGCAGAACCCTTTTCGTAAGCCTCCAGGTTTCTGGGCCGTAGTTGAGTACTGGTAAGACACAGCTGTTATATACTTTTCTCTTGAGGGATAATGGCAACCTGCTGTTCATGATCTCAGAATGCCTGCCAAACGCACCCTAGCTCATTCTTATTCTTCTCTACCTCTCCTAAGTAGATGTATTCCGTTACCACTTGCAGTGCCTCGCTGCCTATTGTAAATTGCTGTTCTGTTCCGAGACTGTTAAACATTAATTTAGTTTTCTGCAGATTAATTTTTAGACCCACTCTACTGCTTTGCCTCTCCAGGCGAGTGAGCATGAATTGCAATTGGTCCCCTGAGTTACTAAGCAAGGCAATATCATCAGCGAATTGCAAGTTACTAAGGTATTCTCCATTAACTTTTATCCCCAATTCTTCCCAATCCAGGTCTCTGAATACTTCCTGTAAACACGCTGGGAATAGCATCGGAGA
Organism: Dermacentor variabilis; assembly: GCF_050947875.1. Taxonomy (NCBI): domain Eukaryota; kingdom Metazoa; phylum Arthropoda; class Arachnida; order Ixodida; family Ixodidae; genus Dermacentor; species Dermacentor variabilis. The sequence continues at coordinate 36,909,930 of NC_134574.1, forward strand.
TATTGTATCTCCCTGCCTGAAGCCTTTCTTAATTGGGATTTTGTTGCTTGCTTTATAGAGGATCGGTGGCTGTGGAGTCGCTATATATATCTTTCAGTATTTTTACATACGGCTCGTCTACACCCTGATTCCGTAATGCCTCCATGACTGCTGAGGTTTCGACAGAATCAAACGCTTTCTCGCAATCAATGAAAGCTATATATAAGGGTTGGTTATATTCCGCATATTTCTCTATCACCTGATTGATAGTGTGAATATGATCTATTGTTGAGTAGCCTTTACGGTATCCTGCCTGGTCCTTTGCTTGACAGAAGTCTAGGGTGTTCCTGATTCTATTTGCGATTACCTTAGTAAATAGTTTGTAGGCAACGGACAGTAAGCTGATCGGTCTATAATTTTTCAAGTCTTTGGCGTCCCCTTTATTATGGATTAGGAATATGTTAGCGTTCTTCCAAGATTCCGGTATTCTCGAGGTCATGAGGCATTGCGTATACAGGGTGGCCAGTTTCTCTAGAACAATCTGTCCACCATCCTTCAGCAAATCTGCTGTTACCTGATCCTCCCCAGCTGCCTTCCCCCTTTGCATACCTCCCAAGGCTTTCTTTACTTCGTCCGGCTTTACCTTTGGGATTTCGAATTCCTCTAGACTATTTTCTCTTCCATTATCGTGGTGGATGCCACTGGTACTGTATAAATCTCTATAGAACTCCTGAGCCACTTGAACTATCTCATCCATTTTAGTGATGATATTGCCGGCTTTGTCTCTTAACGCATACATCTGATTCTTGCCAAATCCTAGTGTCTTCTTCACTGTTTTTAGGCTTCCTCCGTTCCTGAGAGCATGTTCAATTCTATCCATATTATACTTCCTTATGTCAGCTGTCTTACGCTTGTTGATTAACTTCAAAAGTTCTGCCAGTTCTATTCTAGCTGCAGGGTTAGATGCTTTCATACATTGTCGTTTCTTGATCAGATCTTCAGTCTCCTGCGATAGTTTGCTGGTATCCTGCCTAACGGAGTTACCACCGACTTCCATTGCACACTCCTTAATGATGCCCACAAGATTGTCGTTCATTACTTCAACACTAAGGTCCTCTTCCTGAGTTAAAGCCGAATACCTGTTCTGTAGCTTGATCTGGAATTCCTCTATTTTCCCTCTTACCGCTAACTCATTGATTGGCTTCTTGTGTACCAGTTTCTTCCGTTCCCTCTTCAGGTCTAGGCTAATTCGACTTCTTACCATCCTTTGGTCACTGCAGCGCACCTTGCCGAGCACGTCCACATCTTGTATGATGCCAGGGTTAGCGCAGAGTATGAGGTCTATTTCATTTCTAGTCTCGCCGTTCGGGCTCCTCCACGTCCACTTTCGGCTATCCCGCTTGCGGAAGAAGGTATTCATTATCCTCAGATTATTCTGTTCCGCAAACTCTACTAATAACTCTCCCCTGCTATTCCTAATGCCTATGCCATATTCCCCCACTGCCTTGTCTCCAGCCTGCTTCTTGCCTACCTTGGCATTAAAGTCGCCCATTAGTATAGTGTATTTAGTTTTCACTCTACCCATCGCCGATTCCACGTCTTCATAGAAGCTTTCGACTTCCTGGTGATCATCACTGGATGTAGGGGCGTAGACCTGTACAATCTTCATTTTGTACCTCTTATTAAGTTTCACAATAGCACAATACCACTGCGCAAACGCTCCGCCACGTGGCTTTTCTCATATTTTTCGGGCTTTCTTTGCAACCCGGCAAAAAGGACTCAACTCGAAAAAAGGAAACGACTAGATGGGTGGTATCGGAAGGTGCTCCACAAATCTGAGTATCATACTTGGGGTCCTTTGCCAAAGTTAGAAATTTGGGTAATTAAACTTACTTAATTAGCAAGTTGTGGGGAAAAACATTGAGTTACTGTAAGCTATTGCAAATAGTATGCGTTCGGTTCAATTCACTTCCGACGCACCTTTCATATTTATATTCTTAGCTCAAGTTATGTGGGATACCCTTTATATTGGTACGTATATGATAGATGCCCAAGAAAGCAATCTAGCGAGAGAAAACTAACGCATGAATACTGCCCTTTAGACGAAGCTGTGAATTGAAAGCCAACCAGCGCTTGGACACAAAACGGGGAGTATGGTAAATAACCATAAAATGCAATCGCACTTTTTGACAGCACCCGCTGCTTTTACATCCCATCATCGTATACTCTAAAGTACACAGTGGTGCTCGTATTGGCTCTGGTATGTCCTCTAGCATACGTGGCAAGCGTAAAATATGACTATGTGTCACGGCGAATAAGCGTGATTATGGGTGCGTCTCACAATTTGAATTACGAAACCATTCACGAATGTTCTCTCACAGCAAATGCGTTTTGTGGCTGTGCGTTGGATCAGAACATTTTTTTAGTTGAAGCGACCACCCGTAGAAATCCAATGCAGATATCTCAATATGGTCTGTGTCCTTGGAACTCATTGACTGCACTAGTATGCTGGCGGACTGAATAGATAAATTAAACACTTACTCAAGTAAGTCGTAAAAGCAATTCCTTTACTAGGGCTAATTACTTCTACTATGTGAACGCCGCCGCAGTGGTAAGAAACTGAAATTGGCATCGCCTGGTAATGGCGTCCACTATAGGTACTCTTGATCTGTTTTGAGGGGCGCATTTCCCACAACTATCCTTCTTTTTATCTCTGCATTTTTTCATGCTAAGTAGAGTGAAGCGCATGCAGCATATCTTCCGTGTTGGATGCGTTCGAAAACTTTCTCATATTATGGGCTTTCGACTGCGGTGTGACGTACGAAGCATATCACACCGGAGATTTGTGCGAGGTGGCGGACATGTATTCCAGAACGGCCTTCACTTTTGCTTAGATTGTACTTGTACGTGTACTTAGATTTAGGCGCACGTTAAAGAACCCCAGGTGGTCGAAATTTCCGGAGCCCTCCACTACGGCGTGCCTCATAATCACAAAGTGGTTTTGGCACGTAAAACCCCATAATTTTTTTTGCTTTTCTAAATGCACACTGAGGCGTCATTACATGGGCGTTTCTGCATTCCAAGTCCATCTTAGCGTGGCCGTTTTGGTTAGGGATTTTAGGCGCCACCTGGTATACACGCTGCAGGAATACGCCTGTAACAATGAGCCACTAAGCCGCTTTTTTCATTTGTTGTGCCTTTTGTGTCTGCCTTTACTTTAGGTGGGCTTCAAGGGCGTCTTCATAGCCGAACCATTCAAGCTGTGCAACTATTACGAAGTGCTATCCACGCTGATACCGGAGCTCAGACATTCCAAGCCTGGACAGCTCAACTGCGCGAAGTAAGAAGTCAAACGTAAAAGCTAACATTTCACAGCCCAAGCCTTTATGGCGACGCACGCTGCTTTTAGTGCATTGCCCCAAGATTTGGTGCCCAAACCAACTCTTCCATAAGAATCTTCTCCGGCCCCGTGTATGTGTCTTCATTTGACGATCATCACTTCAGGGTGAACGTTTCGCCATGCCGCCCTAATATCTGTCATTATTCATTTTTGCCCCATACAGGCCGTGATAGCACTAAACTTTCCACTGCTATCACTATGGGCCGTGATTCTGCAGCGCTCCGCCCCCCCCCCCCAATAAAAGAAGAGTAAAGAATTTCTGTTAATCTCATCTCTCTGTAATTCTCCCAAGTCCTGACAGTACGCAAAATAAATAAATAAATAAATAAATAAATAAATAAATAAATAAATAAAGTGTTGGTGATGCTACTGGCATGTTGGAATGTAAGTTAAGTGAAGCGGTTGAATAAATGCTTTACAAGTATCCCAAGCGTACAATGTTTTTTTCCTTACATTCTGGGAAACGTTAAATTTAATGCATTGTTTTTTATCTATTACAAAGGTTACAGCTTTCTCCCAAGCAATTTGTAGCTTATGCTTTTATTGGCGGAGCATAGAAATACCCGCAAGAACGTTTGCTTTTTATCTTAATGCTTAAAGGACACCGCGAATGAGGATAATACACAGAAAAAAATGTTTCGCGGAAACGTTTTTAGCAAGGGGGGTGAAACACTAGGCACAAAACGGAAAATACGCTTCACGCGAAACCACCTACGGCGTCGTTTGAAATATGTAAAGACAGCTGTCATCATTAAGCGAACATTAGGGGTACATTTGATTTTCTTTATACCACGTTTTTTACACCAGTGCAGCCGCAAATCTTGAATATCGATCTTATCCGACGTAGTTTAAAAAAGAAGTGACTTCCCAAGCTCCTTCTTCCTCGTCCTGTGTTCCAGCTCTAATAAAAAAAATGGCGCTTGCAGCCTATCATTTATTGTTGGCTGAAGACATTTAGCCAGAAACTTGTTACTCAATACCTAAGCTCAACAAGAAAGGCCAACATATTTTCTGATGTGTTACCTGCAGGCGACTCTCGCCAGTAGAGCGTTACGCACTACACCGCTCACAAAGAATGTGGAACTGAAAACAGAAAATTAGGCCGACGCAACGTGTCATAAGTAGGCGCAGCATAGTAACGAGGACGAAAGCGATGTATGATGCTTGCCGAAGGAAGAATGACAATGTCATGTGTGTTCACAGAGAAGTAGGACACATACCTAGCTACATATAGGAATCCTATACTTCTTTTGTCATATGAGCCACATAGCCATTCTCGTAGTTGCGCCAAGGATGGGCACATGCCCAGGGCACATACCTAAAAGTAGATCGGTGTGCTTAAAATATCCGTTAAGCTGACAATATATTTTCAGGTATTATGTTGGACCTATTTTTTTTTTGCTAAGCAGAACAGCGCTGTGCTTGCTCGCTCTACTACCTTGTCAGCGTACGAGGTTGATGTGCATCCGTTCGCTGGAACTTGAAATCGGTGCACACTTGTAGCCTTCGTGTCCATATATATCGAGAAGCATGCCCATCAAGATACCGACAGTCTCAGCACCAGCCATACCAGACTCGGGACGGCATGCCAAGAAAGCATCGCTTTATTAATCAGTTCATCTGACCGCCGTAGTGGCTAATAGTAATGGTCACCATCGCCTCAAATATGATTCAAAGTTAAAACAAGGTTTCAGTAAACAACGCACCCTAGACCATACCAATCCGGACCCTTCTGAAAGTTCAGACCCCAGGGAAGTTGACTCATTGCACAAAAAAGAGCATGGGCATTAGTTTACCATGCCGCGGTAGTCGTGCCAGCTACAGGGCACGCGACAAGCTCGAATATGCACTTATTTGAATGACGAGCTGCAAGAGGTGACAGAGAGCAAGAGAAACGTTTATTGTTGGAAACAGTGTTGCTCGAAACCAGAGCGAGGCCTTGTATCACCCTCAAGTGGGAAGGCTCCTTAGTCCACCAACCCCCTGGCTTCGACTGCCCTCTAGGCGCTAGCGGCGAGTTTTCGTTGGTCTTCCAGGTCTCCGAGGGCGAGCTTGGCCTCTCAGGTTTCCAATAGGTGCTCTTCGTTTGCTTGTTGTGCTCGTTTCGTATCCATTTCCGGTTCCATTTCGCTGCCTTCCGGCCAGGGGCATATCAGGAGCGAGTGTACCAGGGTGTAAAGAAGCGAAGGCAAGAAGAAATTATGGGTTTTTCTTACGAGATTCTTGATTTACCACTGTGAATGTTTTCTGCAAACTTCAATGTCTTCCTTAACCTTAATTTCACTACGTGTCTCCTATGAGGAGGTTGCCTTGACAGTGACGCAAGGAAACAAGCAGTTGGTGGTTTTCTTATAGCAGATATACAATTAGTACTGTTGTGCTGCGTGTATACTGATTGTGAGCTAATTGCCCCTATCTGTAGGGGCAGGCCGTTCTAGCCGGCAAAGTTCCAGGCATGAACAGTAGGAACCGTTCCGCCCGTGTTGTGAGAACCCGCACCCTTCAGCTTCACAATGAAGGACGCCGTAGTAGTTCTTCAACGTGAACTCAAAGTATACGGGCATTTTTGCCAACATCCAACAACAGAATCCCGATTAAAATCGACCCCACGTCCAGGTGCTCAGGAGCAGGACGCCATAACCACAAAGGCAGTGAATACTGAAGCGGGTGAAAGTGCAACGTCTATTATTATCACACCTAGCCCTAAATTGCAAGTTGCGTTTTCTCTCTACGGCAAACAATCCATGTGATCAATAACTAACGCCTCGTGACAGTTTCTGCAGAGCTGACGATCACGCCGCAAGTTATTATGAAAGTTATCGCATGTAGTTTTCATGCACGTCCAGTTGTACCTACGCATAAACAGAACAAAATTCTTACTTTTCATTCGGCGCACCTTCGCTTTTGTAGCATTCAAGAAGATTTTACTTACTGTGCATAAAGTTCTTCATTTCTTCTGCATGTCCTAAGCCAATATAGCTTAATTTTGTAGTTCTTTGGGAGCGGGGGAGGTGGTGTACAACATAAGGGATGTATATTTTTAAGGTTTCCGGAAGTTTTAAAAATCGCCTTTTACAGATCGCTTATTTTTAGTCCACGAGCTGGAATATTTAGAGAGGCGGCAATAACTTGCACGAAAATTTGAGACACATATTCAACTAATTAAAAAGTCACTAAATAACTTCCTAACTGGTTACTCTACAACAAAAATAGCAATTACTGAATTGTAGCCTGCCAACTTACTAGGTGCAACCACTTGTAATGAATTTCCAGAAATACACAAGTATAGAAATATGCGCTCTGGAACTTGCGGTAAAGCTGCACTGTTGTTACATTTACTTTTTCTACTAAACGCGCTTTCATGGATTGAAACACAATTTTAATTGGAACGCCTAGTACATAATCCGACATTTTGGGTAATATATCAAAAGTCTTGGAGAGTCTTGGAAATTCATTTCAAGTGAATTCGTCTTAGGAACTCGCAGACTACAATTGTAAATATCAATATATGCCGTATTGCAATTCATTATGATTTGAATTCGCAAATATTTGGCAATTCGTTGAATATGTGTTCCGGTTTATTGTTCTAGTAATGTCCACCTTTCCTAGAATCCAGCTGTAGGACAAGAACTTTGCTACCACCCGCAGGCAGTTTTAAAAAATTCCGAAATATATAAAAATAATCACCCTACATATAGCTCATGACGATCATGTCGAGCACTTTATAAACATTGGAGGACGTACTTCTTGAAGGGAAGAATGAGTGAGAGGCATGGCGTTCTTTGAATGCCGCTCCCGCAGTCAGGTTCATACAGTGGACGTTTAGAGAAATAATAATTGTTATAGCTTCAAAATGAGACCACGAAATGCTGCTACTGCCGAAAATAACGAAGAAATTTATTTTTTTCGAAAGAAAGGTGAAAGTGACAACATTTTATGAGAATGCTTTCTGTGGCACAATCAGTTGCGAGCAAACATCGAAAAGTTTCTTTGTGATCCCGCCAAGGAGTCCCACGCAATCTACGGTGACCTTTCCAGAAACCTTGCCGTACTTTTTAGACGTAATGACAGGGGCAGAAATAGGATTATTCAATTTACCGGAGCAACAATTTTTATAAAAAAAGAAAAAAAAACGCAATACTTCACTAAAAATAGCTAATAAATTTGCTCAGATAATATTATTATTAGCGCTCACCAGATAGGTGGCCTAGAGTATTCTGTATTAGCATGTGGAAACTACGAAGACTTTGCTCCGTTCAATGGCTGACTTTCACGCTTCGAATGCATTCTTTGCGTACGCCAAACGAATAACCTGGAAAGTTTCAGGAATTTCTGAAGTCGAGACCCTCTCGTCAGACTGCTGTGTTGTTCACAGGGTTATGCAATGGATTTCAGTATGGAAAAGGCTAAGTAGGAAAATCTTGTTGCCTCGTATAGACTACGAGCAATTCATTCAATCAGTTGATTCCGTCGAACAAGTATTTTCTAATTCTTTTTCTGCAAGCAACCGAACTCTGTCGTTAGCTGAGCGTCATGACTTCATGGTTACCAAGGCTCGTGAAGCTTCACTGTTCAGTACTGCCTTAAAGCTGTTTGATCATCTCGCCTTGCGAAAATTCAATATTGTGTTTTGTGTTCTTTTTTTTCTTTCTGTTCCAGGTATCCATTCTTAAAAGCCGTCATTGCGGATGGTGACCAAAAAGCGCCGTAAGTATGGACGCGCGATATGTAATGGAAGACACCATGCTCCAAGAAACGTAGATTTGGACTCCTCGTGTCTTCTTTGTCAATTTTCCGTACCTGACAATGAATGTGCATGGTATATAATGTCGGATATTTATTTTACCATATTCACTTACTTTCAGTTAATCAGTTGTGTGTTTGAGGGTAATGGGTTTCAACGTACAAAATATTATAACCTATCGTGTCTAAGGCATCAAAATTCACAGTAAAAGCATGGACGCACCTGAGCATAAACTGTGAAGCACGTGTTGCCCCTTGAATCTGATTAATGTCAAATATATTACCCTGCAAGTTCCTTTAAGATCGTCGTCTCTAGTGCGTCGTCTTTTTCCCTTCAGAGGCTGCGTTTCATTGCGTGAGCTAATGCAGAGTTGTGAAGCCAAACTGCGTGAGCCCCAGGAAAGGGTGAGCATGGACGACCCTCTCACAATACTCTTTACCTCGGTGAGTACTGTATTTAATAGAGACAGAAGTTCGTAATAACAATAATAAATTGAAGCAATTCGGTTCTTTCTTTAAACTGCCGTGGAAATCGTCAATAGTAGGTCAATGTTTTTTTGGCATTGCTTAGCTGACAAAGCAAAGTGCAGTTTGTTTAGGTGTGTACAGCTTTGTCGTTCAAATCTCTTGCGTGCTGGCCGCGCGAGCTTTCTGTAAAACTGTGAAGCATTTTTAGTGACTAATACCTCCGTTATGAAATTATATTTTCAAAAATAGGTTGCCATAGTTGTGACCATGCACGAGCATACATCTGGTAAGCTTCTGAAAAAAGAGACCAACTGTGGGTGGCAAACTTATTTGGATATTTAGAGATTTATTCATGTTTGTGCGTTCATTCACAGACAGACATCCGCGCCTTTTTAGCTATCGATATTAAGAAAAACATCGGCCGATCACGAAGGAAGTGCAACCCAACAGAGTACCTCAAAGCGATAGCTGTCACGAGAGAACACTATGAGAAACTGGCATGGGATACTCGCGCCAGTTGTTTCAAAGCCCGGCTTTGACACGAGAGAAGCATGCGTGGAATCGTGGCCTAATGATTAAAGCACTGGGCTGCCGCAGTAAAAGAGAGACGTTCGAACCCCACCACCGGTCACGCGCTCCTGCGTAGTCTTAGCGGTGGACTTCAGCCATGTTGGTGGTATCCAACAGAAAAGTCGACGTCTGCTAAGCGTGCGGGAGCGCGTCACAGTACGCGTGAAATCGACGCGAGGTATACATACGTCCCGGTCGTAAACGTGTGGCCGGTGATGTCGCCCATGGCACACATGGACTTTAAGACGTAGCAATGATCACATTCTAAGTATGCTATCACATACTTTGAGAGTTAGCAGTGTTAACTTCTGGACCAGTTTTTTAATGCTTGGAACACAGTGGGCATAGTAAGTCGAAGTAACGCTTGAAACATAGTAAGTAGAACTTAAAAGCGGCTAATTATTTGACGCACAAATTTTTATTCGCAGTATTAAGCAACACACACACCCTGAAATTATACGATGCCAAATGGACTAGGTGTAGACAAGGGTTTTTCCTACTTACGATTATAATACTAATGAAGTACGTTACCAGCGACGAGCGCAAACTGGAGCGCCATATTTATCTCTTGTTCCTTTAGGCAAATATTTGACGTCCTAAAGGAAGAAGGAAATTAACACGCAATTCTTACTGCCATAGAGCTGCTTATTGTACTCAACAGATAGCGTTCTCGCAATCCAATCATTTTCTAAAAGTGGTACAGCGCAACATAAAAAGGAAGAAGCAAGCCGAGCCAGCCATATGAAATAACATAGCGCCGACTTCCAACTGGCTTATTGGCAAGTTGGACGAAATATATAGCTACAAGAAAGCTTCAAGCAATGCCCTTACAACAGTTCACAAAACGTCACACCGATAGTAGACTACACCATCATGAGTCACAGAACGCGCAATTCCCTCATGAACGGTTAAACTGATTAAAAAATTTTCTTGTGAAGATAAGCACAAAGATGGCGCGCTAACAAACGTGCTGCCAGCCCTTGCTTTGAAATCAGCTTCAATAATCTCCAGCGTAAGTTGTTAACACAGCTTTTTTAGCCCTTCAGACCGATAAAAATTCGGCTTACCCCCAGAATTATTGTTGGTTGTCTCCTGCGAGAACAGTTGTTATGGCTGATTTTTATTTAATTTTATGTACTTAGGTTTTATTACTTTTATTTATTGATTCATTTTATCTATTGATTTATCTTATTTTAGCACATTTTATCCTCCATTTATTTCGTTTTAAAATACTTTATGGAATGGGAAATTGCTGTATTTAATGTCTGAGCACACTTGAATATCTATCAAATACACATTGCTGCTGTAGACAGATTTATTACAAATGCATTGCCTTGTATTGCGTTGCATTGCTTTGCATTGCCTTGCATTGCCTTGTATTGCCTTGCATTGTCTTGTTTTCGTCGATATAACCCCTTTTTCTTTTTTTCTACATTAAGTATACTTGAAATAATTCCAAACTTTCCTACTCATAGCCCCTTCCTATTTTTGTATTGCCCTCGTGCTATGCTGTAGGTTGAAAGCAGGGGCCCTATAACGTAAAACTATTCCAATATGTTTTTATTTCATTCTCCTGACGTCACATTTGCGTAACCAACGACGAAAGCATGGGGCATTCACCCGCAGGGTTGTCTGAACAGAGCATTCAAACGCTCGCCTCGTTCATAGGAGGTCACTTTTATTTGCTTGAAAAACGAATAATATTGCCTACACTGTTCGGCTTGTCGTATCTAATTGGCTGACAAGAGGCGAGGAGAACGCTCAAGTGGAGAGGAATTCCATGGGGCCGAGCCACTGCACTGAAAATCGATAATCAGATGAAGGGGATGGTGCCGGCGTCTGCGATTTGTCCGCTTTCCCTTACTGAGCTTATGGTGGCTGGTCAAAAATCGCGGCAGCATTCAACGGAAGGTTAAGGCTTACGCTAAACCGGATCCTCAGGAAATAGGAGTTGGCAGAAAGAGGTCGTAAAGGTGCCGAAAGTGCTCGAAAACGTTACACGGCCGCGCAAAAAGTTTTATTATACGCAAATAAACCCATGCGTTCCGGCAGATACGAGTAGACAGTGCCTGAGCGATCGGCGGCAGCCAATTTTTATTCCTTTCAGAACGGGACAGCCTGACCCTATTCAGAAGAAAATTCACTTTTGTTTGGCATAATAATGTATTTTTAAATCGTACACGTCACTTTGACGCGGTGAGTTCTGGTGGTTTTGTGACGACGCGTGAAAGGCAGGTGAAGTGGTTGCCTCTCGAAAATTTTGGACCAATAGCCGAGGGCTTTTGAATCAGAAATAACGATTTTTCTTTTGTTCGGTCCAGTCATGCATAATCAGGGTGTACATATAATATCAGATGGGGAACTATCGTGGTTTTCGTGACGTCGCGTGACAGACCGGCGAAGTGGAATTTTTTGACCAATTCCAGAGGGCCGATTGCAGAATTGGAGTAAAAAAGTTTGGTATAGTTTTACGTTACAGCGCCACAGCAGTATCGAAAATAAATAAATAAGTAAATAAATAAATAAATAAATAAATAAATAAATAAATAAATAAATAAATAAATAAATAAATAAAGATTGCGACGAATTTCAATATAATTTTCTTGTGATTTCTATTGTAACAATCGGCGTGAGTTCCGTAGATGTAAACCAAGAATACACAATGTCGTTTGAAGTAATAATACTCAAGTACAAGTGTTGTTTATCATTTATTTGATAAATGAACAGTCGTCGACGGATCATGATGACAGAAGTGAAAGATTTGCCTGTATTATTTTTACTATAGATTCTGCCTTCCAAATATTTATTAGTTTGTTGTCTTTTTTTTTTCAATAGCAATTATATGGACTCTGCAAGAGAATGTTCGCCGTCGCTGACGGTGTTGCCGCGCGCTTGCACATATAGTTAGGTATGCCTACGCTAAATGTTTATCCATGTCGCATAAGCTGGTTATATGGCTACCCTGTTCAATCACTAATGTTGTTCAGACTACGTTTTTAAGTTCTCGTCTAAATTACTCCTCAGCAATTCGGAAATGGTACCCCGAGAACAAATGTCCGGAAACATAACACTGTAAACGCATGGCTTTTATCCTAAATGTTTTCAAACTATTAAATTGTAAAAGTGCAAAACAGTATGAGTGCTCAAACCTTAAGGTGATCTAAATTTCGCTTTCACGGCTATTTACGCGCAGCGTAGTGGCCTATATACGACGCCATTACAGGCCCTACATAGTGTGTTAAAGCGTTTAAAGATGCCAGAAATTTTGGCGCACCCGCGCGTGTCACGTCCACGTTATTTGAATCCACGTATAATTAAAACTCCGTCCACGAAGTCGAAGTGCAGCGCTAAACCTTGCTATCGCACTCAGTGCTTGGCCATTCGGCTGTTACTGCATTCTTTGTTACCGTGATGATTTCAGCGACTATCAGACCACGCACCTGAGCACTGGTAGCTCTGTTATCTGCCATACATGCGATGTGAATGTAAACAATTTCTTTTTGAGGCCTAATCAATCAGTGCCTAAACAGCACTAACCAACTGTCGCATCCTAGCGTCCAGCACATCTGAGGCACACCTAGCTATACAATGAGGTAGGCTACAGCGGGAATAAAGCTGCTCACAACTCCGCGGCAACGAGAGCAGCAACACAAATTACCGTTGCGCTCCACTCGATGTGCCAGACCAAGAAAGGGAAAATATTATGTTCTGCCACTACATCCGAGTCAGAAAAAATATATTCACCAGAACAAAAAATCTTATCTCCGATCTTCGAAAGCACCGAATAGAAGACCACACTAATGCTCTGTTTTCGATCCTATCGAGGTGCCTACTTTGGTATTTCATGACCATAAAACGCTTTCTTCTAAACGCGTTGTCACTGCGTTTAGAAAACTGCAGTTGAAAAAATATGTCTTCGGTTAGAAAAAGTTATTTTCGGCAACAAATAACCACTCTTCTTCGGCCATGACGTACGGCTAGGCCATTAGAATGCCGTTACTGAAGCACTCGAAAGACATGCAAACTAATACTCACTAAGAAGAAGCACTTGCACAGTCTAGAGCTGCTTCCAGCTGCCGGCTACAGGAGCACCGGTTACTGATGACACAAATTCCTGGGTTTCTATTTCCAGGGAACAACGGGGTCTCCAAAAGCTGCTGTAATCAGTCATCACAACTTCGTCAACAACGTTGTGGCATACAACTACAGGCACAACTTCTCAGAGGTAACCATTCGGGACATTGCATCTTCTGCTGTACATAGGACGGAATCTAAACTCTGGTTATGCGACGGCTGCCTTTGTTATTTTGTGAATATGTTAACAATGATCAATTTTAAATTATTTCTTTGTCACTTTATGTACACTCTCACAGATGGTCTTTCTAGTAATGATAGAGCACCCTCCGTATAAGAACACGTGTTATGCGAGTACTCAAATGAGTGAGAAAGAAATAGGGGGGGGGGGAGGTCCTTAAACCAGTTAACGCATTTCTACACATACGTAGTTCATAGCTTGGATTGCTTGACCATTATAATAAAAATCCGTTTGTGCTTAGAGGCATCGCATAACCCTACATACAGAGGTACTGGTATTATTTATTTGCACTATGATTAATTTTACCTTGTAATTTGAAATGTAAAGATTTATTAAATAAATGGCGGCGTAATATTAGCCATTACAGAGGTAGTGGCGATTAAAGTGTTAGTGGATGAATGGGTTGGAAAAAATAATTGTACAGAATAGGAGCTCACATTACACATACAATGAGAAATGCCGTAGTAAATGCCAAGTAAATGTCGTAGTAGTAAATGCCGTAGAAATGCCGTAGATTACACGCGGATTCGAAACGACGTTGTAATCTAAATTATGCGAGGTAGTCTATGTTAGCTAAGAAGTAACAGTAGCGAATAAAAAAAAATCGAGTTTCGTCGAGTGCAGCTGTTAGCAGCCTGCGTCACGAGGGCGTAGGCGGTGAACGGTGCTTCTAGAGGGAAGACTTGATGAGAGGTTCGTGGCAAAAGAAGCAAGCCATATCTAAAAGCACTGAAGGCTTCATAGAAATTGTGTCACTGTGACACATCCGTTTGGTGGATTGGCCAAGAATGGGCAAAAAATCGTTGACATAACCCGTTGAGCATACTCAGTGCCGGGAAATACGCAACCTAAATTACCTACTAGACCAGAAAGCAGCCAGCAGGAAGGTTTCCCTTAGAACACATATGCAGTGGCCGAAGTTACCTACTCGACAAGAGAGCAGCCAGCACATAGCAGGTGGTCAAAGTTGTCTATATATGCCCAAGTATATCGGGTTGAGAAAACGACGTCGAAGACTAAACCCCGCGAAGAGACAAAGAAGGTGTTGCTTTAATACTGTCTTCTAGCCAGCAGGTACGTATCGAAATACTTGACATGGAAGTTGGACAGCTCCGATATAAAGTATATTTTATGCAGTTTCTGTTTTGTCTAACAGCTATCATTATGTTTACTTGGCCAAAAATATTGCTGGGAAAATTGACTTGTCACCGTCAACGAGACAATCTTAGTCTTTAAAGTGAGGTGTTACCCATGGGATAAACCAAGCTCCTCTGAAGCACCCCTCAAGGGGCTAAACTCTGAAAGGAGCCCTGAAAAATTTGTAATACTGTTTATAGAATGACATCACAATTAAATTAGGTCGACTCACGGATCTCCTGTTGCAAAAGCTTTGGAATCTTTCAAGAACGAGCGAAGTTAGTTAGCGGATCGATGAGGGGCTTCTCCTTTAATTTCCTCTAACCCGCAGGAAGATACACAGGGGAGATGGCAAGGGGGCGCTAGGGAGCAATGCATCTCTGGCCTCGCCCATAGGTTGAACTTCTTGGATGCGATACGGCTTGTTGCGGCACTCCATGGCAGCCGCGGCATCTACGCAATGCATTTGATTTCGGAGGACACGCGCAACAGACGTAGCAATGCGTAACTGCCGTGCTAGAGCAGCAGTGCAAAGATGACATGATTGTTCTGTCTTTCATTGCGATAGCAATTATATTGACACTCCAGGAGCACTTCTGCCGTTGATGTCGGTGTCGCTGTGAGATTTTGAATAAAGTGCAAGCGCGATAAAACAGACGCCGGGCGCCGTAGGCTGTATGGGTGGTGCCACGACTGCTTATCTATCAATATCACTACTGATATTTAAAATTTTCTGCTGAATCAGTAATAACGAGTTTAAATTTACAGATTTTTTTGTGTGTTCTACGGAAACGAAAGAAACAGCTGCTGCTTTAACGGTACCGAGTTTATTTTAATGCGCTGCCACCTCGTGAACGACAAAAAAAAAAAAAAAAGAAGAGAAGAAGGCGCGTTAGCTCAGAGATGAACATAGTCTCGTGTTTCCAGATTTTCAAACCAGGACCTGCCTACGTCTAGTGAGCAAAGGTGGAGAAAGTGTAAGACGGTGAACGTGTGGAAGTGAGAGCACCACCGTATAGCACAACTAATGACTCTGTTTCTTGCGGCGCATTGATCCCCCATCCTATGCTAAAGGGGAATAGGAACCCGCAATTGCTTACTGGTTATGAATAGTGCTGTCACGTTGTCAGTTGCTTCTCGTGCATTACACATGCCACAAGTCACAGCACACGTCACCCATTCCGTCGCATCAATTCACGCATTAACCGGAAAACTTCGGCATGCGTGCTTTTTTAGAGCTGGCCAGAGCTCAGCAATACTTTAGCTTTCACGTACTAACTACCATCTTACGCTTTGAAGAGGTCATTGTCAGGTCTTGATTGTTTTGAAACCCGTGCTTGATTATGCATTTCGGAAAACCAGGGTTTGCCAAAAGCATCGCCAAAAATCTCGAGGTCGTTCTTGCATAATTTCTCAGAAGCTACAATAATACTACAATTGAGTACTAATGAGCGGTGAATTCGCGGGTTTGAGAACTGAGTGCCAAAATTGAAATAAAAATAAACTGATTTCTGCTGATCTTCAGCGAAAAAATTTAGTAAAATTTTTAATTTGTCGTGGCAACACTGTGCCGTATGTGTGAGTGAAAGCGTGCGAGAGCGAGCCGAAAATCGTGCCTCAATCTCGCGCACGCAACGTCAGAAAGCGGGGACGAAGCACGCCACCTTCCATCGCACGCAAGGTTTCGGGGGGGAGGGTAAGGAAGGGGGCGCGTTCTGCCACGGGTGGCGACGGGTACGGAGTCCGCGCTGTGTTTTCGCGGCGTAGTTCGCGTTGGGGGGGGATGCGAGCGTGTGCAGGAAGGTAAATTTGCTCGCCGCTGCTGCCGCGTTTCCTCACTGCAGCGTTGTGACCGCGAGTTTCCGCGGTCATCGAGTAAGATCTGTTCATGTTTACTTGATCGCGCGTTACACCATGCTCGTTAATATAGTTCGTATGCCTACGAACTGAACTGAAATTCGAACTGAAAATTGAATGACCATATTACACGAAATTACACACCACCATTGATTGCAAATGCGCACATTGCGGCCGCCGCACCCAAAATTAAGCAAAAGTCAGTCTGTCAAATGGCGGCAGTTATAAACTAAACTCTATATGAGTCCAGCAATCATGCGCCTAATACACACAGATTCATACACGACTGACAAGTGCAGACATTGGGATTCTAGAGCCACCCTACAGCATATCCTATGGCAATGTACAGGATAATACACAATAACGGTGATGCAGCGTCAAACGGCGACAACCTCCGCGCACGCTGGGAGTCTGCGTATCTAAGCTCGGATCTGCAGCCCCAACTCTGGGCCGTCCAGTGAACCTAGCTAGCCGCCAAGGGCGAACAACCTTTGGCTGATGTCCACGCGAACGCTTGCAACTCTTCCACGACTGTCCCTGTAATGGACCTTAAGCCCTCCCTGAGGAAAACGCTCAGGGCTTACTGACAGCGGTTGTGGGATAATGAAACAGAAAATAAACTGCATGTTATCAAGCCATATCTTGGCAACTGGCCGCCGGTGACAAAGAACCGCCGCACGGAAGTAACACTTTGCAGACTTCGAATAGGACACACATACAGTACACACGCATACCTTTTGTCCGGCGGTGATCCACCCACGTGTGATAAATGTGGTGAGCCACTTACCGTGCTTCACATCCTGATGCAATGCAGGGAATTAGACGCAAATAGGAAAAAGCATTTTCCATTTCCACACCGGCAACAAATTCCACTTCATCCTGAAATGATTATAGGTATGGAACCTATCTTTAAACATGAATCCCTGTTTCAATTTTTAAAAGCTGTACATAGTTTTTATATTATAGCCCCAGGAAATCCGTAGCACAGCCTCTTAACAGAGGTTTCTGCTGCGGTAGCTGCATTAAAAGAAAGCACCTGCCTCCTAGCCTTTGGGCTCAAAGGCCTTAAGGAGACAGATGTGCTATTTCCATATTCATGCATTTTAGTCCCATGGTCACTTGTCATTCGTGCTATACCCAGAGACCACTCCACGTATCACTGTCATAATTTTATACTATATATCGTTTTATGCTTATACGATAGCGATTAATTTTAGGCCACTTTACAGCCATGTTACACCCCATCATCGTAACTCACCAATCAGCGCTTAACACATCATTATCAGTCATGGCGCTCTTTGGCCACACCTGGCCCTTGCGCCACTAAACAACACACATCCATCCATCCAACCTTTGGCTGAAACCTAGGCGGGGTCCAAGCCCATCACACGACGTCGCAGGGCGCCCAATAAACTCATTTCAGCGAATGAACATTTATGACTAGGGAAGGAGACCCGAACAGGCAAGTGTGCCTCAGAAGTAGTAGACAAGATATTAGAAATTGCTTCTGGCGCAGACAGTTCCTTTTGGATAAAATGCCTAGAGTTTTACTATGAAGGCAATGATAGAAAGCAAAAGCTTGCAATTTTAACAAGAATACAGGGTTTCGTCGTCCTAATCGGTTAGCAAACAAGGTGCTCATTGCCTTGTTGCATCACATAAACTATCCGAGGGTTATTTTCTAAAAAAAACAATGATAGTTCTCAAGCAGCATTTTGACACCACATGTCGGGCAGTATTTGGACGATGTCGGTTTCCCGCAATTTCGACAAGAGAGAAGTTAAAAAGAGGTCGGAGACTTCAATTTATCAACAGAAGGCAATGGAAAACACTGTGCTCAAACATTGGCTGAAGAGTGTGAGTTCCAGCCACAACTTTCATTTCAATTTATTTATTGAATTTCGTTTAGAGTAATGGATCCCTATGGTCCGACCATGGCCGATCAATTGGCATTAGAAGCGTGATAATCTAGCTGCTAAATCCGACAAGGGCGGCGGAACAGAATTGCTTTGCTGTGCTCAGTAGTAAAACTTCGGCAACTACAACTCCGCAACGATGGATTCTCGCGCACCAGTTGGACATACAGAAGACAAGATTCACAGTGTAGGTGAAAGGCTACTTTTTAGCAGAGCTGCTCTCAACCAACTGAAGGATGCACCGCATAATTGCCGAAATTATGACAGCTCTTTGCGGCAAATGCTGAGCCTCAGCTCGTTCATTCATAGAGAGCTGTTGTTTTCGTTACTGCAGTTACTGTTATGCTACTTGTTAAGTTATAAAATACTTGTTGCGTTTGCTTCAAGAACCCTCGGAAAACACGAGAATATACTTCCAAATGGGCAGTACTCAGGTGGAAAGGTGGGCGAGTTGGTATGCATTAGTAATGGTAACAGCACGAACATAATGACGGACTGGGTGAAAGCGCTCCTCCTGTGTTCTTTCACCTCGTCCGTCGTTTTCTCAGCGCGCTGTTATCATTATGAATGAACAGGACTGAGATGTTCTGCGTCACGCATTTCCATCAGTATATCTCTTGTTGACGTGTTTATAAGTGCTAGCCACAAGTCGCTTTCCGGAGTAACGTGCTCAGGGAAGCAAATTCGGTAAAAACTGTCCCCGCATTTGATAAACTGCTACGTCAGCTCTAACACCTAAATTACCCGTAAGTTTCATGGGAATGGAGCACGTAGCATGGAGCGGAAGTCCTTCACTGAATGGCGGTTACCTCGAGTTTGAAGGGGCCGGCAGCTGTATGCGACGCTTTGGTCATTGAAGGTCTGCGTGTACCTGTACCAAGTGTAAAGATTATAGCTGAGCTGACAGCAAAGGAGTCCATGCTCTCCGAAGTTTACGAGAATTCATAAAACGTACCCGCTGTGTTACGTCAAGAACTAGACCTAAAAGCCCGCAATTGGCGCACACGGGAATTCCAAACTCACTGTTTTTTTACTGCCTGGAACATATGGCACGTTTCATCAGATACCTAAAACGGAAATTGCATGTCTCTGTGCGACTAACAAACAAACGTTGACTGCGATCAAACGCTGCGCTGGCAGTACTCTTTAGTTGCCTATTTTCAGTGACACTTCAGAGGGCGTGAGCCTTAAGGAAATATGTCAAATCTCCAGCCGCCTACTGCAAGCTATCAGCAATCGTGAATGACCACGGCCTTACGAACCACAGAATATTACTCACATTTCTTTCGCTAGTTAGGTTAACACCAAATTAGGTGCTCCTAGAGGCTTTCTCAATGTGCCTAAAAGTCATGCGAAATAATTCACAGTCCACTTCCGCAACGATTCATATGCTAACGTAACTTTTACCCTCTCTGACAAACTGTAACTGCTGTTATTGAACAATAGCATATTGTTCTGTTTAGCACAAATATATCCGTTTGCTCCCACCGAAAACATTCAAAGACCTCATACCACAGTGAGGCAAGCGATACGAACGGCAGCATAATTGTAGACAGTACTTGATAAGCCGAGTGATCGTAGCTCTTCTTGCCGTATGTCGTGGTTATAGGAATCATCCACAAATTCGAGGAATTCTTAGTGTTTAGGCTCGTGAAAAGGTGAGACGTATAAACGTCCTCTTTAGCTAAGAAGTGTTACATTGGGGCAATGCCTTTTCGAACATGTGATTCGTTGGCATCACTGTACAGTGTTCCTATATACCTATATTCTATGCATTGAATATATCTTTATTTCCAACAGATCGTAGGCAGGGAGTAAAAGCTGCAAGTGCAGCTTGAAAATACACCGCGCTTCCCCTCCCCCTTGATCTCATGACATGGGCAGCCCGGGGCGGCCGCGTGTTTCTGACAATACAAAAATACACAGTTTTGCAAGAATGCATGAGAAACACTATGTGAAAAGTGAGTAGCTGCGCGTCGAGCAGGTACACAACGCTTCACACATCACAGAAAAAAAAACACACACACGCACACACACACACACACACACACACACACACACACACACACACACACACACACACACACACACACACACACACACACACACACACACACACACACACACACACACACACACACACACATATATATATATATATATATATATATATATATATATATATATATATATATACATACAAGAAGCTGTGCACTCAACTAATCTGCATTCTTGAAATGGCTGCCCATATAAACATGAATATTAGTCCTCCTAATTAAGTCGAGAATGTTCTCACGGGGTAAGGGCGCATTTATCAATTCCAGATTTGTTGTAAGTGTTTAAAAGCCTTATTGCACACCACTGCTGTATTCCTGATGCATAATAATTACGCGAAAAGGGCGTGGGTTTCTTAATCTGTGTTAGCTACGAAATGCCCAGTTTTCGTAGATGGGTGCAGAGAAAGTTTAAATTACGACACTTGTTCTCTCTCAGGACACGGTTGTGTGCAATCCCCTGCCATTCTTCCATGCGTACGGACTGAGCCTGGCCGTGGGTCGGACACTGATATATGGAGTCAAAGCAGTGGTGCCCTCGCCCAGTTACGACGTTGGTGCCTTGTTGAAGGCCATCCAAGAACATAGGTACGCGAATCACTATTAAGGAATCTTTATTCTTTATTCATTAAGGAGTGCGCAATAGAAGTCGGTGGTAACGCCGTTATACAGGAAACCAGTAAGCTATCGCAGGAGACGAAAGATCTGATCAAGAAACGCCAATGTATGAAAGCCTCTAACCCTACAGCTAGAATAGAACTGGCAGAACTTTCTAAGTTAATCAACAAGCGTAAGACAGCGGACATCAGAAACTATAATATGAATAGAATTGAACAGGCTCTCAGGAACGGAGGAAGCCTAAAAACAGTGAAGAAGAAACTAGGAATAGGCAAGAATCAGATGTGTGCGTTAAGAGACAAAGCCGGCAATATCGTTACTAATATGGATGAGATAGTTCAAGTGGCTGAGGAGTTCTATAGAGATTTTTACAGTACCAGTGGTACCCACGACGATAGTGGAAGAGAGAATAGCCTAGAGGAATTCGAAATCCCACAGGTAACGCCAGAAGAAGTAAAGAAAGCCTTAGGAGCTATGCAAAGGGGGAAGGCAGCTGGGGAGGATCAGGTAACAGCAGATTTGTTGAAAGATGGTGGTCAGATTGTTCTAGAGAAACTGGCCACCCTGTATACGCAATGCCTCATAACCTCGAGCGTACCGGAATCTTGGAAGAACGCTAACATAATCCTAATCCATAAGAAAGGGGACGCCAAAGACTTGAACAATTATAGACCGATCAGCTTACTGTCCGTTGCCTACAAAGTATTTACTAAGGTAATCGCAAATAGAATCAGGAACACCTTAGACTTCTGTCAACCAAAGGACCAGGCAGGATTCCGTAAAGGCTACTCAACAATAGACCATATTCACACTGTCAATCAAGTGATAGAGAAATGTGCAGAATATAACCAACCCTTATATATAGCTTTCATTGATTACGAGAAAGCGTTTGATTCAGTCGAAACCTCAGCAGTCATGGAGGCATTACGGAATCAGGGTGTAGATGAGCCATATGTAAAAATACTGGAAGATATCTATAGCGGCTCCACAGCCACCGTAGTCCTCCACAAAGAAAGTAACAAAATCCCTATAAAGAAAGGCGTCAGACAGGGAAATACGATATCTCCAATGCTATTCACAGCATGTTTACAGGAGGTATTCAGAGGCCTGGAGTGGGAAGAATTGGGGATAAAAGTTGATGGAGAATACCTTAGCAACTTGCGATTCGCTGATGATATTGCCTTGCTTAGTAACTCAGGAGACCAATTGCAATGCATGCTCACTGACCTGGAGACGCAAAGCAGAAGGGTGGGTCTGAAAATTAATTTGCAGAAAAC
This sequence comes from Dermacentor variabilis, assembly GCF_050947875.1. Lineage (NCBI taxonomy): Eukaryota > Metazoa > Arthropoda > Arachnida > Ixodida > Ixodidae > Dermacentor > Dermacentor variabilis. Next base: position 36,932,264 of record NC_134574.1, read on the forward strand.
TAAAGTATTGTTTAACAGTCTCAGAAGAGAACAGCAGTTTACGATAGGTAGCGAAGCACTGGAAGTGGTAAGGGAATACATCTACTTAGGGCAGGTAGTGACCACTGATCCGGATCATGAGACTGAAATAACCAGAGGAATAAGAATGGGCTGGGATGCGTTTGGCAGGCATTCTCAAATCATGAACAGCAGGTTGCCACTATCCCTCAAAAGGAAAGTGTATAACAGCTGTGTGTTACCAGTACTCACATATGGGGCAGAAACCTGGAGGCTTACGAAAAGGGTTCTGCTGAAATTGAGGACGACGCAACGAGCTATGGAAAGAAGAATGATGGGTGTAACGTTAAGGGATAAGAAAAGAGCAGATTGGGTGAGGCAACAAACGCGGGTAAACGACATCTTAGTTGAAATCAAGAAAAAGAAATGGGCATGGGCAGGACATGTAATGAGGAGGGAAGATAACCGATGGTCATTAAGGGTTACGGACTGGATTCCAAGGGAAGGGAAGCGTAGCAGGGGGCGGCAGAAAGTTAGGTGGGCGGATGAAATTAAGACGTTTGCAGGGACAACATGGACACAATTAGTACATGACCGGGGTAGTTGGAGAAGTATGGGAGAGGCCTTTGCCCTGCAGTGGGCGTAACTAGGCTGATGATGATGATGATTCGAGATGATGCTTTATCCACAGTAATATATACCTTTCAATGGTATAAGCCAAGAAACAACAGTGTTGCCAGCTTGCTTAGAAGATTCAGGCTTGCCATCTTCGTTTCAGACGAAATAAAGAAAACAGCGGGTCATTAAATAACGTCAGCTTAGGTGTATATAACACTGAACGACAAAATTACTATTTCTTCAGCGTTGTATCACATGATGTTTCTTCCTTAAGTTCTTCATAACGAACTACTGTACAGGTCACTTTGTGGAAGCACTTTACAAAGCAGCCAAGTGACTTGAAACTCAGGGAAACTGTTCTGAACTTATACATCGCCTATTATTAAAAATTTAGAGGGCTAAAAACTCGAAAGACGTACAAAAAGGAACACCACACGCGCTTACTCACAATTGATGTTTAATACACGTGTGGAACAATACATAAATAGAAAATGCACGGTACGCGCATGTCAAGATGACGTATAAAAACAGCTTATCTAAGACACGTGTGAATATCGAAGCGTCCATTGTCTATATATGTATTTTTCCATGCGTGTGTTAAACATCAGCTGGGAGTGAGCTTGTGTGGTGTTGTTTCTTTTTCGGCGTCTTTGGTGTTTTTTTAGCGCTATAAGTTTTTATTAATACGCGTTACCAACTAGCCCACCTATGCATCCTTATACATAGCGTGCTTAATTTCGTGTAAACCCTTAGAGAGGCCGCAGGAAAAGTTTTAGGGACATCATTCCTGCTCTAAAACCTTCTTTAGCATGCGAAACACCAAACAAGAAAAATTATGATAACTAAGGCAGACAAATTCGCATCATCTGTCTCAGAATCTTCGAAATACAAGCAATATGAGGACATCTCGAACAGAAATTTTCGCTGCTCTGAATGCCACATTTAAATACACGAGGATGTGGGAAGGTCGTGTTTAATGGCCTGAAACATCTATGTTAAGTAAAGGAAGTTGGCGTGCAATGGTTGCCAAACCTGCTGAAGGAATAGAGATTGTGTAACGAAGTCTTGAGGAAAAATTGGGGAAAAAGTCCCAAGCGCAAGGCAATTATTTCCGGAATGACTAAAATGATTTAGTATAACCATAGTGGAACGTCGGAACCAAACCGAAAACCAAACACGTAAAGAAAAAGCGTTATTTTTGCTCTGCGCCGAACTGAACCGGAACGTTACGATTTTATTCTCACTGGTGTGAAACCAAAGGTTTTCCGTTCAGGTTGGGCACCTTTTCTAGAGCCGCTCATCTATGCATTAGCTGCACTTGTAGCTCAGCCATGCTACCACGGTTGCAAATACGCACCATCTTCCCTTGATTTTAAAAGCACCGTTAGTGTAGTTCTCAGTGTATTGGCATCAAAGGGCAGACTAGATGTGTTAACGCGATAAAATTTCCATTGCACCAGACGCGCACACTCGCCAGACTGTGATGCGTACAAAAAAACCTGAGACAGTGGAGCATGTTTACTTGTTGCTTGTTCCCAGTAAGACTTTGAAAGGCAGGCATTGATCTATTTGTTAGCGCCACTTACCAACAGGCGGCTCAGACAAAAGTTGTTACTGGTCCGTTGATCGGACATATCGATGAAGCGACTCATTAACGCTCTCTTAGAACATTTAGTTAACACAAGTAATGCAGGGCTCTGAACGGTCCCTTCGAACATGAGCGTGTATCTTATCACGTTCTACTTACTCGCCTCATCATTACTCCTCAGTCCCCTATATCTTCCTCTTCCTTTTCCCCATGAGCAGAATAGCACTCTGGATGACTCTCTGCATTATCTGAATATGTTCGCCTGTTTCTGTCACCCTTTATATAGCTTCGCTTCACATTGATTCCTGTGTTGATGTTGGAAATACCGGTTTTGCTGCTTATTTTATTCCAAGTGTCCGCTGAAATATTCCGAGCACAACTGAAATAATCTGAGTGCCACACTCTTTAGTCGCAGTGCTAAAAATTTAATCCTAGCGCCAACGTATGGAACTTCAGCGCCAGCACAAATAGACCACGCACCAGTGAGGTTAATCCAAGTGCGTACATGTTTAATTAAAGCTTCAGCAACCTCGATCCGAATGACAGTCAATTTAATCTAGGGAAGAAAAAGAACACGATTGCGAATTAAAATGACTAAAAATTTGAAATACAGTTATTGGAAGACGACAGCAGTCTTTTTTGTCGTCGTTGCCAACGTTTGTCACATAAAGAACAGCAGCATTTTACACAGAAACATAACTTACATAATGGTCGAACTCCTTGCCGCAAAACAGCGATTTAAAGAAAGAAAATCAGCATCCATGCTTAGAGACTATGAAGGCTGGAAGCACCCGCACGCTATCATTTTATAAACAACCAAGAACTCTTAATTTAAATATTCATAGCTGCAAGAGAATATCGTTTACTCATGTACGGGACTAATCGCCTTCTGGCACAAACTTATTGTCGTCTGCTAGCAGACAGCTTTCTTTTAGCGGACGCGCCGAAAGTCATTTGTTGGGTCTCGACGGTGTCAACCAACGGTGTCTTACAAACTAAATTCGCTCGCGCATCAAAAAGGCGAAAAATAATTTAGAACTAACAACTGAAAGTTCAAAGTTTGCGCGTGTGCCTGTCGTTCAACAGTCCTCGTTTCAGGTGGTGCGCAAGTAACATTGATCATGAATTGGAACCAACTAGCCGAAACCCTTCTAAGATACCAACGAAAATGTTCATTGTGTTTATTTTGCATTTAGATAGACCAAAAAATAAAAAAGCTGCCTTTTCGTTCCCATGTTTCTAAAAAAAAAAAGACGAGCGAACGCAGTTACGTATGAAAGAACTTACGCAAGAAGCTTAGCCCTACCTTTTCGTTAAATACACACTGATAATCCGAACTGCAAAAAAGAACTTATTGAGGCTATGCGCTTTTTTCATGAATATTTATCTTTAAGGAAGTATACTCGCTCCGAGCCCGTCTATACTCCTCCAGAAAAATACCTGAGCAATGCATTTGCTGAATGCTAGCAACGAAAATAAATTTAATGTTGTCGTCCTTGGTAACTGTCTTTCATCGTTTCAGACATCTTTTTCGCAATATTGTTGTTTTTCTTGCCTGTGTTAAATTGATTGCTTCTGGGATTCAAATTGATGGTGCTTAGATTGAACATGTTGGCACTTGGATTAATTCACCTGCACACGGCCTTTTCGGCTAGCGCTGTAGCTTTATTTGTTCGGCACTTGTACTTGATAACTTCGCACTAAGGAAGTTTTCAGTGGCACTCAGATTATTTGCGTTGGCGGTTAAAGTGACCAGTAAAACCTGTAGGCCTGGTGTTGCTTTTATTACTAGGCCTGGCCTGAAAAACAAAAAGGCGTAATCTTTCATTGCGGATTAGCAGCATCGTCTAGTTATTGTAGGACATAAATTTTTCAAGTTATCCTGCGATTATTTTTCGGTTATTCAAATAAACTTCAATTCAAACCGCTTAGAACGGTTAATTTTTCGCTCTGGAGTATGCGCGCAATGCACCACCTATCGAGGTAGTGTCCCTGTATATGCTCCCGCAGGGAGCAGAGTTGCGCATAGGTCCGGTTTATGATCCAGCTCTGCAGTGGAGCCACTCCTCGCGCGCCCAGGAGGCAAATGCCGCGCGGTGTTCCATTTGCTTTTTTGTCTGCTGGTCGCGAACTACATGCGGCAATTGTTCGCAAGCGCTGAGGAAGATGACACTTTTTAATGCAGGCTAAGCTCGAACGATCGGTGTAGCCGGAGAGGTGCCAGCCCCCCTAAATTTTTAGTTTGTGTGTACATATATGCACGCACATATACAAACACACGCACGAATGTACATATAAACAATAGGATCCCCCTCGATCCCTCGAAAAAAAATCCTGACTAAGCCCATGGCTCGAACAGCTCAAAAGTTCGCGTGCAAACGCGCATTACCTTGCATTACCTTAAACATAACTAAAACTACGTATCTAGTGTTTAAATCGAACGGAACAATAATCCAACCTTAGCTTACACTCCAATATCAGGAGGTCAACATCGAACAGGCACCAGCAGCCAGTTTTTTAGGAATTATATTCCATGAAAATATGTCCTGGTGACCGCACGTAGATGTTCTCAGAAAAAAACATTGCTTGTGCTGCTGGTGTGCTAAACAGGTTGCGATATTGGCTACCAATCAATCAGAAGCGCCATATTTACAACACGCTTATACATTCTCGATTAACCTATTGTTTTGTAGTTTGGTCAACCACTACACAAGCTAACTTAAGATCAATGCAGACACTCCAAAACCGCGCACTGCGCGCGATAGGTGCCTTAGAACGTACTGATACCACTAAACCATACTATAACAAATATAAAATATTGTCAACATCAAAACTCCACACTTACAAATTATTCCTCGAGATTTCACGACAATTCTGGGATGACAAATGTTCCTTCCAAAACAAAGACCATGGCAGAATGACGTTCTATAGGCTCAGAGAAACTCTGATTGAGAAACCACGTAGCAGAACAAAATACGGAGATCAAAAACTAGCAGTTCGACTTCTTAACCTTTTAAACGACTACCCCTTGGTATTGGACGTGCTAAATTCTGGCATTTCAAAGCAAAGCTTTAAGAAAACGGTAAAAGAATTGTTACTATCTGAAGACTAATGGAAATGTCCACCTACAGGTATAAAAAAATTTTCGTACATGTTTTTTTTTGTTGTTGTGCTTCAAGTGCTTAGAAAACTGCGTGAACTATAACCTTTTTCTTTCTTTTTGTGCTCAAACGTTGGAAAATGTGTACTACCTTAATTTCATGTGTGACCTCCTCAAAGCACGACACGGCCATTTTGCTGCCAATCTACGGGTGGCACGGCCTAGTCAGGCAAATGTTTGCCTTTAGCCGTGTCCCCTAAGACAATCTGTGTATTGTCTTAAATAAATCAATAAAGAAAGAAAGAAGAAAAAGCGGTGCAATGTTTTTCAGCATTCATATGAATTTTCCTCGTGGAGGTGGAAGGCAAGAAATGTTTTAAAGGTTGTTTAAAGAAAATTTCACACACGTGTAGTAGACAATGATGTGAGCACATTTTGGCTGCCGAAACGAGACGAATTGTGAATGTCGCCAACAGAACTATTGTGCCTGCAATTATGTGAGTGACCGTTGACTGTCATTCATCACTAAACGTCGTTCACAGCAGCTGGATCTTTTCGATATATGCGGTGCAGACACGTAAATTTAAACGCATTTCAAATTTTCACATGCCAACATCTTATGTAAAGCTTATTTTTATTCTTATGTAAAGCTTATTTTAACAGCTGCTTTGTAGCAGCAAATCTGCAAGTGGAAAAAGGTTCAAGATGCACGAGCTTCTAGATCAAATTTATTTCGTACAATTCAGGGAATAGATGAGCAATGGCTGGTGGCAGCAGGGGATGACTGCTGGTTCTTGGAGCCTTGGGAGGTAGAATTCAAAGCTACTGGATAGGCAACAAGTTATTAAGAGTAACAACAGGTTATTTTTATCGGACTATATTATATTCGGATAAGGTGACAAACTGGCAAAGTAATTATTCACACATTGCAGACTGTAATATGACAGCATATTTTTCTTTATCTCTTCATACTACTCATGTTAGGTTACTATAATACAGCGCTTATTAAACGTACAAAAATAATTTCACATTCCTCACGTTGACTAAGGCTCATCGAACAAGCAATGTATTGCGGGTGGTAAATGCTGAAGCTATCGCAGCTGTCTCATATGGGAGCGCACGGTGTTCTCGCTTACTACAAAACAATGCCCACCAGCACATTAATAGACTCTACATGAAAAATCAGAACGCCTAAAAAAATAAAAAAAAAACGTGCAGAATAAAGCCAGGGTGCAACGGGCGAATTGTACCTGCTAGTATTTATTCTGTTCTGAACACACTTTCCTGGAGCCGCATAGTCAGAACAGTCGTACAAGCAACAAAGCGAATTGAGCGAGTTGGTAAGTTAACATTCTTGGCTTATATGTGCGGCGTGACACAGACGTGTCGTCTTTTTTTGTACCGCGTCTGTGTCGCGCGGGACATGTGCACCCAAAATTGCACATGTGAAAAACCTCTCATGTCAGGCGTGCGCATTTCAGCGTGTACAGGCGCATTAATCGAGATAAATGCCGCTTTAGTTTAAAGAAGCCGAACTCGCCTCTGTAAACAAGGCGAACGGACCTCGCATATCCTGGTCCATTTCGGAGCCGGCCGGTCTCGTCTGTCCGCACAGCACCGCGTAAGAAGCCTTGCCACCTTCCGTGCGATTTGCGCAGTTGGTGCGCTGCAGCCTGGCATACTGGAATACAAGTGTCAAAATGATCTGCTTCGTAGCACTTCACCAAAGTAATTAACTTAATATCCTCGAATACGGTACCACGAAACCCGGAGCTGATAGTTACTACGCACGCTCGACGTTCCCCTGAGTGCTATTTTGATGGCACTGACAGAAACGAGTCGGCGCCGTTTTTGTAAAGTTGGCTTCGGAGTGCGCACTTGATCATTTGACGTCAGTTTGCACCACTTGATCGCGCTCGGCGAATAGCGGTGCGAACGGCGCCGGAAAAGTTATGCGCAACTCGGCTCGCTGCGGGAGCATATACAGGGACACTATATCGAGACGCCATTCATGGCCACCTAGCGGGCGCTTTTGAAAGCGCGCTCGGGCGCAGTAGCAGACGGGAATCCTTCGCAGCAATGATGGCTGATGCTCGCGGCAGCGATTTGTCATTTGTTCAGGTATCAGACGGCTTTTTTATCGGTGACAGCTGCGGCAAAGGCGCGAGCCTCTTTGAGACCCGGCATATACAATGTGAAACTGGAGTTTGGCACATTCCAGTCCGCATCGTGGTTGCTCAGTGGCTATGGTGTTAGGCCGCTGAGCACGAGGTCGCAGGATCGAATCCCGGTCACGGCGGCCGCATTTCGATGGGGGCGAAAACACCCGTGTACTTAGATTCAGGTGCACGCTAAAGAACCCCAGGTGGTCAAAATTTCCGGAGTCCTCTACTACGGCGTGCCTCATAATCAGAGAGTGGTTTTGGCACGTAAAACCCCATAATTTAATTTTTTTAAATTCCAGTCCGCATATATGCTAGGTGCGACATGTAGGCGAGCGCAATGAGGCCTAGGTATACGAAGTGGAACTTATGTTCATTTTATTTACGAATCCAATGTCCCGATATTTTTCTTTATTCTACCCTTACAATAGTACTGTTTGTTTACCTCAATAATAGGCAAACGTCGTTCATGCAGACTTTTATCTCAGACGATTCCGCACGACGCAATACCTGCGCATTATGTAATCTTCTTTGTGCCGATGAATCATGTGACATCGCCAATTAAGTGCCTTGAAAGTTGCCTCAAGGTGAGTAATTATGAATTGGTTAATAAAAATCCCTATCTATACTAGTCAGCGCATGGGTGAAACATTACAGGGGCTATTAAGATATCTCTTAATAGGTGAACGGCGGAAGCCTACTCTTCCTCCTCTTATCATTCGGCTCTTTCGCTTCTTTCTTTTAGTCATTACTGCTCACTAGTAAGCATTTTTAGTCATCTGTAATCAATTGTGGTGATTACAAGCCGTCGTTAGACATGTTGGTCATATATTCATCAGTAGTCATTACAAGTCTTTTGAGTCGTTATTTGTTATTACTTGTCATTATATAGTCATTTCTAACCAATTTTTCTCATTACAAGTGGTCGTTAGACATATTGGTCATTTTCTACTAATTACACGTCATTTTACTCATTATTAGTCATTACTGCTCCCTAGTAAGCATTTTTAGTCATTTGTGATCAATTACGGTCATTAAAAGTCATTGTTAGACATATTGGTCATGTCGTAGTCATTAGAAGCCATTTTAGTAATTACTAGACATTTGTAGTAATTTATAATCAATGTAGGTCATTACAAGCCGTCGTTAGACATTGGTCATTTCGGAGTCATTATTAGTCATTAATAACCTCTACCAATCTCTATTATAAGGTTGTCATTTACTAACTCCCTATCAATCATTTTTCATTCTTTAATCTGTCTTCATATGGCGTGGTAAGGCTTCGGCGCACACTCCGGCGGTCAGGTCTGCTGACACAAACTTCACCATGAGCCTAGAAAAGCTTTCGCCTTCATAAAAAGAGCGATTTAGCGCTGTGCTGCCGATGCAGTTCCGCTGCATAAGACGAAGAACTGGCCTTCCGGCTGCAATTCTCACATATGAAATTCCCTTATTGACTTGCTTGGAAATACAGAAAGGCTCATGAACTTTTCAATATCTTTTGTAATACTTCGGCAGGCAGATGCCACACGATATATTAACAGCAGGAGCCGCGCAGGCCAAGGTAATAGCGCGCTGGCGGCAAGGGTGGGCTAGGCCTTTGCGGCGTAGGCATTGCACTCCTTCGGCACAACAGACAATAAGAAAGATTTCAATTGAGTAGATAATGCACACACAAAGAAGACTACACGGTGAAACAAACAAAGTGATCTGCGTGGCAAGTCCGTTCAGACAACATCAAGGGGTAAAGACTTCTCGAACGTCAAAATTTCTCATCAAAAATGAGGCAGCAGTACCATTTATGGAGTAGCTAAGAGCAATGCTCGCCCTGAGCTACCCTTTTTCTAACACATTTCGCAAGAAACCGCAATATGAAAGATTGCCCTTATTAGAAAAGAAGAAAGCTGTTAAAAAAGCACTTGTATGTACTTCTTCAGATAAAACAACGTGTGATTTAAGCCCCTTACAAGCGAGCCGAGGCGAAAAAGTCGCACTTTAAAAAATCATCAGTTCTGCATGAAGCAACCAGCAACAGTTCAATATGCACAAAGCCACACATAAAATAGACTCAACAACATGAACTCTATCACAGCTGGTGCGACGATATAAAGGTCTGCGTAAAATCAATAGAATAATTTATAGCAACCCTACGCAGGTTTAACATACGACGCGATGCACTCGTGCACCATAGTTAAGCAGCATTGTAATGAAGCGGAAATCATAGAAGCGACAAGCAGCATTCAAAACCTAAGCGAAATATCTTTAACCCGCACGCTACACTGCGGGAGAACTGAACAAAACATGAGTAGGTCGGGTTCAACTTCGTCCCTTACCTGTGCAAACACGATCGAGGGCAAAAAGCAGCGAAATGACAAGACAAACCATGAGAACAGAATATTTCCTGCGGAGCAGCTATAATCCAATGCTGCCGTGGCTCCCGCTCATGCGGCTTCGTATGCGGCCTCGTGGCGAGATGTCATGCGGCCTCGTGGGGAATGATTAGAACCGTGCGACCGGCAAGTTTTTGCAGGTAATTACGCACCCCACCAAGGAATGGTTATACTTCGACATGCCTTGAATCTTTGGCAACCACAGACATGCAAAGGGTGCTGCCGATTTCGCTCTGAAAACGTAAATCAAACATAAAGGCAAGAGCAACGACACCAAAAAACTACCGCAGCCGGCTGCGTGCTTTCCAGATCACACTTCGCTAGGACGCCAGGCGTGGCTCATCCGTCGGAGCACACTACACGTATAACTGATTGCGCCGAAGTTGGTCGCCAGTGTTGCCACCCGTCGTCAGCTTCTCCAGTGCAATGGTAAAGCGGTCAACTGTTCCCTCCAGGCGCGAGAGTCTGTCTTCTGGTTCTGACACTCTCAGCGGCAATAGGTTGCTGTGCCGAAGACGAGCAGTCGCGTATGCGGTCAGCGAGTGCAGGTAGTCGATCGAGACTTATCTCGTCCGAGCCCACGAGTACTATGCGTTCGGACTGCGGGAGGCGCTGCACAAAGAACTCGTGCAAAATTAGAAGCTGGCTCTCGTTTGCGGAGTGCTCACCCAGTAACTGACGGAACCGGTGCAACATTTGTGACGGTCGATGGACGCCAAGTTTCTCGGAGAGGAGCTGTTAGAGCCTACTCTGTTGCGATGACTCGAGGCGCTGCATGACCATGCGTTTCAGGTCGGTGTATGCGGCGGCAGAAAGCGTACGCGCTAGCAAGTCGTCTATGGCATCGGCGATGTCAGAGAGTGGCGCGGCGATGACATGCAGGTACCTTGCTGGCTGTGAAGTGATACGTCGGAGTTGAAAACGGGCCTTTGCTTGCATAAACCAAACTTCGCGATTTTTTGGCCAAAAGCTCGTATGCTGAACCTCTGCGGCGATTACAGGAGTCGTAATCGTGGCATCGTCTCTGTCCACAGGAGTAGGAGTAGCGTCGTCCAGGGCCAGTGTTCGCAAAAAAAAAACCTAAATGTCCTGGGTCACCACTTGTTGGGAGCTCGGTTTAGTGGAGGCAAGGAATACATGTCTTGACAGATTCAAAACGGGGAGTCGACGGACTATTCAAAATCAAAGCAGGTTTGCCGAGTAGCTGTGATGGCGCCACCGTTGGTCGAGCCGGGGCAATGACCCACACGGCGAGGCACGGCGAGGGTAGGAAGGGGCAATGACCCCTGCGTCGAGGCAAACTAGATTTACGAGGAGCGGGGACAACGAAGGGACGGGGTACAAGCGCAGGGGAGTTATTCTGTTAGTAATCTGCTAAAGGACATGTCCGTTTTGTCTGCTGCTGAAGACACCCGTACGCGTAACACAGCGCGTACGGGTCACCCGTACGGGCTGTGTTACGCGTACGGGTGACTTTTTTAATACGCGCATCAACCCAGAGTGCAGCCGAATGAAGAACTGTTTCCGTCACATTCCAGAATTTTGCTTCTCAGTGTCTGTGTTTATCTCTTAAATGTAAAGCTTTGACATGGTTTTTCTTTAAATTTTACTAAATAGCGGCTAATTTGTATGCGTGATGTGAATTGCAGCATTGCGTAGTTAACAAAATACTACAAGTTCAGCTTTTCCAGTCCGTTTCCTTTATAAACGACCAAATGAAACCTGTATTTTCACCGAAATAGTTTTCTAAAGTCATGAACTCTCTATGGCTGCTAATAGCATAACATTGCACGTGCGTAATATACTTTGCTCCTGTTTTCGTTCAAACATATTTATTACGGCGTGAAGAATGGCTTTAAATTGCACAGTAGCCGTAGGCAAGTCACTGCAATATGGATATTACTCAAGTAAAAGTACCATTTCCAATAATAAACACGCAACCTTATTTGTTGGTGATTTTAAAACATACTGTGCTAGGGTGTCCGCGTTAAGCCTTAGTTTGCCGATATGTGTGCGAAGGAGAAAAGTTGCTATCATTTAATGAGGCCAACTTAGAAACATTTGTGGTAATGTCAATATCGCAACCACCATGGTAAGCTCCATAATAGCTCCCATAGCTCGCGTGTTTTGGGTGTCCCCTTTACGCAAATCCATCGTACTTCACGTCAACATGCACTTCCTTTGCAGGTGCACGGATATCTCTGGATCCCCAACGATGTACGTTGACATGATCAGGAGTCCACTGCTGAAGCACTGTGATGTGTCTTCCCTCAGAAGTGGTGAGCTGATTTCCTCTTATTTTGACGTTCTAGCCAGACAGACAGCCGCAAGTAATTTCTAGATGCTAATATACCAAAACTGTTCAAGACTCACCAGTTTCATTTTACGTACTCCGGTATGAAACAGAAACAGAAAATATTTCATCCTGATGATATAATTATTTTTTCCCGCAGTTTAGAACGTAGAACTGGGACCGTATGAAGTAAACCTATTACATTTTGATTTTATTCCAATCTTATGATTTAGAATTTACGTAACCACTGACGAAAGCTTCGGTCAAAAAAAGGAAAACAAATAAACATCGCGCAACACAAACACGCAGCGCTTTTTTGAACAGCCCAAACAAACGCTCTCATTGTTTAGAGGCGGTCACGTTGCTTTCGTTTTCAAATGGATCAGCATTGCCTACATTGACATGTTTTGTCTGATTGGCTGAGGAGAGTGAAGGAGCGTGCAGAAGCGGAGAGGGATTGAGTGGGGCAAAGCTTGCGCAGCAAAAATGGAAAACTGGGTAAAGAAAAGCGCCGGTTTCTTGCACTAGTCCCCTCTCCCTATAGCTTATCCTGTGGTAGCTAGTTGAGGATCACGACGGCGTATAACGGGGAGCTCGAAATGTCTCCTAAAACGTGCCCTAAGTGAGGAAGAGTTCTCGCACTGACGTCGTATACGTGGCTAAAGGTCTGGACAATGTTTACGGCTACGCGAAGTTTTGTACAACAGGCAAATAAATTCGTTCTCGCCGGCAGCTTCAAGTAGCCTGTGGCATAGCGATTAGTGGGCAGTGTTACGATCGGCCCGCAGGGTACTGCTCTGCAAGGCTATCTCAGCCCGCTGCAGGTCCTTCGATCGAACCGCGGTGGTGGCGCCCTTCAGAGAACCGGCGAAGACGACAGCGCTAACCGACCATGAACTTCCTTCGGAGAATTGGAGACCAGGGCAGTGTTAATCCATCATGCGCCTTCATCGCAGAGTCGGCGACGGCAGCAGGGCTGGCCACGTTTGGCGGACCGTGTATTGTTGGTTGATTTGCCATGGCCTTCATGGCCTCTTTGCAGCAAGAAGAGCTTCTCTAACCAAAGGATGCTTTGCGGTACGTTTTTCCTCGGGCGTCAGGATTCGTCACAGTCTGCTGACAGTCTTGGCGACTACCGGGGAAAGTGAGCTCTGGAATTTAGAGGCGCCGGCTTGGGTCAGGCGTGACCACCTGGCTACGAGGACCCGCTCAACTCGGGTTCTGGGAACCCAAAGTGTGTACGTGTTTGACGTAATAGTTCTGCGGAAACCCGCAAGGTGGAGAGAAGTAATTATTAAAGGGAAAATCAGACATCCACCCATTCATAGCAATTGCTACTAAGGAAAGCCATACGGGTTCCTCGAAGGAAATCCTCACAGTTGAAAGAAAATTTGTCCTGGTCGGGGACTCGAACCCGGGACCACCACCTCGCCGAGGCAGCCGCTCTACCATCTGAGCTAACCAGACGGCTAGCAGACGGCAGGGCGAAGTCGAATTTGTCGAGAACACGAAGCAAAGGCAAGAGTTTGACGTAATAGTTCTGCGGAAATCCGCAAGGTGGAGGGAAGTAATTAATAAAGGGAAAATCAGACATCCACCCGTTCGTAGCAATTGGTACAAAGGAAACCCATACGGATTCCTCGAAGGAAAAGCCTCACAGTTGAAGAAAAATTCGTCCTGGTCCGGGACTCGACTTACGTGTTTACGCGTGTGTGTGAGCCCTTCCCCTCAAAGGCGTATAAACTACGCCCCAACGACTGTGGACGGTCCGATTGGACGAAGGTTGGACAGCAGTTTTCCCTCCCCTAGAGATGTAGGGAGTACAGAGGTTTTTTAAGCAGCAGTTTGTCGGCTGCTAGCGGTGTGCTCGACAAGCAGTGTGCTTGGAGCTTGGAGCTCGTGTGCTGGGTGCTTCGTCTTTCCGTCTCCGTTTCGGAGTCAGGCTAGACTGTCGAAATGTATCTCATGTTTTAATGTAAATATGTATATAAATCCGGTAATCCTACTCCCGACGAAGAGTGAGATCCTTCCTAGAAGCCCGACCACAAACCTTACAACTAGGTGCCAGCGGCGAGATCGTCCTACAACTCTTACAGCAGCCACCTTCTATTCTTTTCGCAACAAGGCAGCCTCCGGGCAATAAGACAAATACACAGTTTTGTTTGGACTAATAATACATTTTGAGTGCGTATACATGAAACTGACATGGTGAGTTCTTGCAGTTGTGTGTGATCTTGTGAGGAAAAGGCAGAGTTGGCGCTGCCGGGAAAGAATCTTCGAGTTAAAGACGGGAAGGCCTAGAATCGGAAAGAGTTCCTTAAAATAAAATTTGTTGACTAATTATGCATAATTAGTGTGTGCAAGTGATACCAGATAAAGAGTTTTCGCAGCTTTTTTGATGTTGGGTGACTGACAGGTGAAATTGGCGATCCCGAAAATTTTGGACAAATCGTAGACTGCTAATCGTAGAAATGGAATAGCAAGAAAATTTAATTACATTAGCGTTCTAGCGCCCCTCTTAACACGAAGAAAATTTGCGAAGGAGACTTGTCGTGCTGCCACATCATAGCCAATTCTTTCGTATATACGAAATTTACGCCGTATGGTTAGTCGTGTTGCAAAATGACCACCACTTAAGTGACAAGAAAAATACTGCTCTTGTGGCGAAGCAGGTTTACATTTACATTGATTTAGCCTTTCGAGCCATTATATGCTGATTTCTGCTTAGGTATTCTCACTAGTAAGTAGATAACGCATTTGACTGATAGCACAGGTGCGCGCTGCCCAAACCTACACATAATGGTTTAGAGCCTTGTGCGCAGCGTACACGTTTCCCTGTGTTTTCCTACAATGCCGTTAACCGTCAGCACTCCGTACGTAGACGCAAACGATAAAGACTGGGAATGAATCCCAGCTGCAAGTTTGATCTTTTTAGTTTTGTAATATTGTGCTTCAGAACTAAGTGCAAATTATGCAAAGCTGTCATAGATTAAATTTCTACGTGTTCAGGGCGGTATACACCAAACAAAGCGCAACACTTTTCTCGATAAGAAAGAAATTTCGGCTTCCGAAACGTTGCGTATTTCGCTCCACTAAATAAATGTGATATTTTTGCAATGTTTCAGAATTACACCTGGGTGCTCTCAGCTATGCCCAGTGTCTGAATGAGAAAATGTGGTGTTCAGTGGAAAGCGTTTTATCTGCTCGCCGGAAAAAAAATAGGGGTGTGCTTGGGGAACCCATGTGACGTAGATTTAATTTTGCTCAGAAAGGGACAAGTGTTAAAGGGACACGGAAGGTTAATATTAAGTCAACATGGACCGTTGAAATACAATCCCGGAAGCCTCGAAACGCTTGCTTCGTGCGAAGATACTTAATTTAAGAGAAAATGCGTTCTGAAGCATCCGCGTACCTCTAGCGCAGTTCAAATCATCCGCCCTCCGATCGAGGAGTATTGACGTCATGGTCTCATAGTGACGTTGCGCCGTCGGTGAGTAAAACGACTCCCGCAGACGGCGCTACGGCTTTTCTGCACAAAACGCAAACGCGCGGCCAGAAGCAGAGCCAAGACACAGCCGACAGTAGCGCGAAAGCGGAACTGTGGTGGCTAGAGAAAGGGAAAGCGCACGACGATTAGCTGGTTCTTTATTTTATGTCGCCAACTTCGACGCTTGTTGCAATGGATCACCCTGACAACGACACATTAGCTCGCGACGCTGGGCTCGAGTTCAGCGATTTAAGCACTGATCAACGTGACCTGCTGTCACGGAGTGCCTGCTGTTGAGGGCTCGCGCTGCCGGCGTCGTTGCGTACTGCGACGACGGCCTGCTTTGAAAGGCGCTTCACGTGACTTCAGTAAGTCGGCGTTGAACTCGTAATCCTCTGGAGGAAAGTGCAGCGATCACACTACGTGATTTCTCGGCTCTTTGTCAGCGCGCTGTGGCAGAGGTACGGCACTTAACCACTTCGAACGGAGAGGTTCAGTCATTGGCACACAGTGATAAGTAACATTGGATTCGCCACGGCCACTGCCCTTGGCCAAGTTCCGCGGACCGTTCGCGCATCCCAGGACATCACATGGACGTGGCATCCTCGCTGCTTGTTCCAAATGCAAGTTTCGCGAGCCAGCAGGACCACGGCAGCACGACGCGATAAAGAAATAACTGAAACTCCAAAGCGCGTGCGCCGCAAAGTCGAGCGCGCAGAGTCGAGCGAAAGCGAAACCTTTCGATCACCTATACTATTCAAGGGTAACGTCAAAATGTTATTTTTCTTAGAATCGAATAGAAGTAGACAAGTAGCATTTTCTTCCGCCTTATAATCTAATGAAATTATCTTTTTAATACTAGTAGTTGAGTACTAGTGACATAAATTATGATGAGGAGTGCTTTCGTCATCGGGCTAGTACCGGAATGTCGCTGGGGGGTCTCAAATCGTGTCATGCATTTACCTCAATTTCTCGCTTACTAAAGCTCTGTTTCCGATTATATGGACGCCTTAGACGTTCTAGAGCATTGCTTTATCATTTTAACTTGACTTTCTGGTAACCTTTAGTGTCCCTTTAAACATGTTTATAGGAAGGTGACACAAACACATCAAGAGAGATTGACCGAAGATGTCAGCTGAACTAGTTGCAGATACCAAGGGGTCGATGTTGTCGATTCGAGCACAGATTTATCGGCGCATAGAAAGTAGGCCTAGTTTTGCCTCAAAGATGTTAGATACATTTAAGCAGAAAGCTGGGCTATTTGGTGGCTATTTGTATAAGGGGATATTGCATTGGCGCGTAAAAAAGGTCACTGACAGGAACATGAAAAAAGACACACCAAACGCTGGACATTTTTGCGCGCTAGTGCAATGTCCCCTTATACAAACATACAAACATGCCGCCATGTGCATAACGTTCTCAAGGAGCGATAATTGCAGTGTACTGAAGGCATCGGGCAGTGGGCATGGTGCTGGTGTGCTGGTGCAAGAGAAGAAGACGACGAGGAGTGCTTGCTTCCAGTTACGATACAGCGACGACCTGTTTAGGCCTAGCGCTACAACCTATAACTAGTGCTGCTAGGCGAACACCCCCGTTGCATTTGGTGGAGGTGCTGGGCATCTCTTCGACATCCTGGAACTCCGCAGTCGAACGCTACCACCAGCTGGCGCAATGGATGAACCGGGACCGCCCCAGGATGCTGCAGCCGTGCCCCTCGCCATCGTCTTTTCTGGCGTCATCCGGCAGCGCGACCCGGCTTTATTTAGCGGCACAGACAACCACGACGTGGAAGACTGGCGCGCCGAATATGACCGCGTAAGCGCCTATATCAAGTGGGACGACCGGGCCAAGCTCAAAAATGTCATTTTTTACTTGACCGACGGGGCAAACCTATGGTTCCGCAATCATGAAGCCGATTTTACCACCTGGTCGGCTTTCACGACAACTTTGGCAGAGTCTTCGGCCGTCCCGCCGTTCGCCGGCTTCGCGCTGAGCAACGCTTGCGTGGTCGAGTTCAACGCCAGGAGGAGACCTTCACCAGTTACATTGAAGGCGCGCTCTGGCTATGCAAGCGCGTCAACTCATCTATGGACGAAGCTGACAACATCAAGCACGTCATGAAAGGCATCGATGACCATGCCTTCCAGAAGCTCGTCGCGAAGAGTCCGCGGACGATTGCCGAGGTCGTAGAGCTTTGTCAGCAGTACGACGAGCTGCGCAAGCAGCGTGCATCAACACGCGCTGCTCAACAGGACACCGCGGATCTATCTCCGTTGGATTTCGGCCGCGACGCTGCCGACATTTCTGCTTTAATGCCGGAGATAATGCAGTTCATCGGTCAGGAAGTCGCACGCCAACTCTCTCTGTCGAACAGCACACCCGGGCCGTCGACACCCTTGGCTCCTTCGCTTCACCACGTCATTCAGACGCAAGTTGCCGCGGCCCTGCCATCTGCCCCTCCTCTGCAGCCTGCAGCTGGACCGCTAACGTACGCTGACGTTGTCGCCCGGCCTTACGCTGCTCCGGCTCCTGATGCCTACCGGGCCACTGGCACCTTCCATGTGCCGCCGCTACCTTCACGCCCAACTGTCGTCCCTTACTCGGGCGCTGGAGCGCCTGTCGTCAACCCGTGGCGTACACCTGTCAACAGACCAATATGCTATTTCTGCCATTTTCCGGGCCATGTCGCACGATTCTGCCGCCGTCGCAGTACCCGTTTAACTGACAGTGGGGGCGCCTCAAACTACAGGCCTACTCGACTTCCGCGTCAGGACCCATCTAACCTTCCTCCAGACTGACCTTACAGTCGCCTCCCTTTCGATGCACGCCGGTCACCTTCCCCACGTCGCCGATCCATTTCCCCGATGGTTCGGTGTTCGCTGATCAAGAAGTAGACGATCAGAAACGTGTCGTCAGCGCCTACCTTAACGTCTTTCTCATGTTGCCGGTGACGAACAGGTGAAGGCTCTGGGTCGCCGTTTATGCTTTTCACCTTCCTGTAACGTGAGCTCCCTACACTAGGGCAAGTTCCTCAGGAATAGCCAACCTTCTCATATGTGATCGACACCAAGTACGTCTTCCGTAATGTAGCCTAGGAGATGCACTGAGGATGTCGGCCCCAACGAGAAGCCCGGCACACTTGTTAGCTTACGGTACGCAGCAGGCTGCTGCATCTTTCGTCCTCCACACGCCGCGCACTAGGAGGTGGTTCGTGACGACCCTTTCTGGAACATGCAAGGTTGACTTGGCAATTTCAAATGTTGACCTTTCTTTATTGACCAGGCTTACTGCAGAAAGCTAAGGAATGTCTGTTTTCCACTCGAAGATTTGGCTCGAGCACGGTTTCTAAAACTCTGAACCATTTCTTACCACTTGGCCGGAAGTTCTACTCTTGGTACTTACAATACTCAATACTTACACCAGCACTGAACCAATGGAGGGAACAGAGCAGTCCTGCAATATTGGATCTAGCATTCCGACAAAAGGGTTGAAGTTTTTGTCAAAGGCACGACGCCACTTATCGAACTAGCTGCCTGCGGTATGAGACAGGCGATAAAAGTGTGCCCAATAGTGCGAGGAGTCGAGAAGGAGCGTTTTCTGGGCTGTTGCAAAGGCTGCTAACTGCAGTTGCTGAGTTTGTCAGTGCTGTGACGACCATAAACGAATGTTCCAAAAGCGCTCCTAGCTGTGCGACCACGAAATCAGTGGGACCGTGTCGTCATTCACATTGTCGTATGAGATTGCCGCTCACCAGACACTTGTGCCTAGCGCGGTGCGTGGAAGAGCGCTATCTTTTTCAAGGAGTGAAACTACAGCAAATCGTCCAATTCATAACAGACATTATATCGAAAAAAGTTCAGCATATGGCGGAGGCTCTGACACCGACCCCAGCGGAAGCCGCCATGCTGTATTTTGCTGACGGATTGCGGCTTCCCGCACAGTCCATGAGCCGCCGCCATTACCCTCGCTCCCTTGAATAATTGGTACGACAATTAGAAGGAGAAGCTGCCCACAGAGACGCGTACGGGTTCAAGGACCCTCGCCTAATCGCGCTTCTATTGCGGGGAAGCGGGTCACCGCTATAACGAGTGCCCGTATAGAAGGATGGGTCTTCGGGAATCTTACCCAGGTACTCGTAGTTCGAATGAAGGAAAACACCCCGGGGAGATCCAGCAATACCTGCCAAATCAGCCGACACCTTCACTTTCATGACTCCCGCTATTTGAAGTGCCCGACAAAGATGTGGTCTCGGCATTCTCCACAGTTAACTCTGATACGGCACCCGCCACATTTACAGCGACACCAGTCTCCATCGCCACCTGCTGAGCCATTGACACCGCCTAGCAGCTGACCTACGCTTTACACTGCCGCTGACTATAGGTCACGCAGTCGAAGTCGGGGAAGCTAAAACGAGAGACTTCAAAGGCTGGGGCCGTGGTCTATCGCTCTATCGAGAATCGCCCGCTGTGATAGGTTTATGACGACGACAATGACTGCTTACAATTGATGCCTTCCTTCGAGAACAGAGAAAGTATCTTCGCTGACATTTTTGTTTGTGATGACAACAATACGGTTACCGTTCTGGTGAATTTTATCGCTAATGACTCTTATGAGAGGAGAACTGATTACTGAACTGGGCAAGGTAGCTACAATGCGTTTTGTATCTCCGTTTCGTTCAGCCAGTGGTAACCTTGTGACGTTGATTGGTAGATTTACTGCGAGAGTTCAAGTAATTGAGTCCATCTTTATTGATGAATTCATCAGAAAAAGGAATTTCCATCCGTCCGATTGTACCAAGAAGCCACAAATGAATCCCGGACCGGTTCAAATTTTTTCTTAACTACGAAGCTTCGTTTCTAAGAATCGCGTAGGGGTTTCATTTGTAGCTAGGTGAAACAATGTGATGGATTACACCTTTTCCTTTCATGACACTTCCTTCCCTTCGCTGAATTCTACATAAATGATTTACCAATAATTCATCATATTAGCCGATTTTTCAAGGAAGCTCATCTTTGGCATCGACTTCATTCGACAATAAGAAACTATCATTCGTCGCATGACAAGCCATAACATTTACACGCGTGCAATGTTTATCTTTTTTTCGGTGAGCTCTCTTTCACTTGCTCACAATCTTTAATGTGAGCGATAGGTGCATGGCACGCCCAGGAGTATGAAAACATTCCCAATGGTCGTAGCCGAGTTTATCTGTTGCCTCTGATGTCCCTAAACCTTGCAATCAGATCGCAAGCGCATTGCGCATTGTGTACATTCTGGAAGGTGCGCAAGCACCAGTGAGTACGCTGGAATTATGAACTGGTCTTGCATAAATAGCCGACGCTTCTGATCGTAAGGCAGATTTCGACAATCGATTCCTGTTCTCTTCAATGTCGTTATGCCGAGCGTCACTTGTTTTTGTGGGTACATGTTTGCACAGTAAGAGCTAGCTTTGTGACTCGTCATAATACTACGGTTTAATTCTGCACCGCCATGACAACGTCATCTGCCGGACGCCCCCGTCAAGACATGAACGAAGCCCAAACCCAGAAGACAACGCCAACGTTGCATATGAACATCGAACTATCCGCAGGCTACACAATTTGTCCAGTAAACAGGGACATCTACCGGAGCCGACCAGACAGATCAAAACTAAGTCGGCAGCCACGATGACGCAAGCTAGATAGCCACCAACCTTCATCGAATCATCTATTGAGGACTCAGAAAGCTGGCTGGATGCATACGCCAGCACCATAAGGTTAAACGAGTGGAACTGCAAGGACAAGCTTTAGCATATGTTCTTAGTTAGAAGAAACCCTGACGACGTGGTTGTAAAATCAAGTATTCACCCTAAGAACGTACGATCCGTGTCGCCCCGGCTTTCTTGAGACCCTCAGAAGCATTGTGAGCAAAAAGCGAGCCGAAGCTATGCTAGAAGCCCGTATTCAGCTACCAAATGAGAAAGTCGCTATTTTTACCTAGGAGAAGACTCACCTATTTCGAAACGCCGACCGCGACATGTCTGAAGACATGTCCATAACGTTCGTTACGTTATGCGGTGGTGTGGAGCAAAAGTACTGCGCCGGACTGGTACGCAACCCATCAAAAGCGATAACAGGATTTCTGGCAGAGGCGTCGTCGGCTGAGAAGTCAATGACGCACACAATACAACTGCCGCTCAATGCGAGACCGTGCAGGAGCCCAAGCACTCTTTTCCGACGGCATGCGGGAGGGCCTTCGTGCGCGAAGTATTGCAGCCAGAAGTGGCATCAATTGCCGAAATCGTTCACAAAGAAATAGTTCCTGAACCTCAGCCAGAAGCAATGAGTTACGATGACACCAGTCTTTCGCCTGCCCTTTGGCACGTTCTTCGTTTCGATGAAAACAGACATCTGGCGTGCTTCTTACTATCGCACACTTTACCATAAGCGGCGAGTAGCGGGCCACATTTTCCACCGATGCCCATACCGCCACATGGGGTTACTTGGTTTCGTCGTCAAGTCTCCTCGTCCACGGCAAGGCGAAAGACTGCATGAAATCAAAACTACTTCGCAACGACTTGGAGGAGACATCGACAACTGTACTGTTTGTCGTCGCCAGGCCACTGCCTGTAGCCGTTGCGCCGACTGTACATTCACCAAACGCGCCACCAGTCTGTTAGCCAACATACCGAAAAGTAAAAGCAGGAACCGATAGAGTTCGGTTGCTGTTCGCCAGAATACCGGTAACTCCACCTCCACGGCCTTTGCTGGGCACCTGCAACGTTCAAGCGCGTGATGAACATGATGCTGGCAGCCATACAATGGCAGACCCCTCCCGTCTACTTGGATTACTTCGGTGTCTTTTCCACCTCAGGCGACTTGCAGCTGTATTGGAAGTGGTGAAGACATCCGTACCCACCCTGGAGCCGCAAAACAGCCGCTTCGTGTACAAGGGGCACCGGTTCCTAGGTGCCGTCATTAGAAAGTCTGGAATAATTCTTGATTTGCAGAAGACCTCTTTCATTGCGTGCTTCCCGCAACCCAGCGACATATACGCAGTACACAAATTTCGGGGCCTCCGCGCTTTTTAAGGCGTTTTGTCAATGATTTCTAACGCCTCACTGAGCCACGACTAATCCCACGAAGCCAGACCTGAAGTTTCAAGAGCTCAAACGACGCCTGCAGTCACCACAGCTTCTTGCACACTTCGAGGAATACTCAGATACCGAAGTCTACTCCGACGCACTCAGCGTAGACCTCGGTGCCATGAAAGTCCAAAGGAACGAAGGTCATTTAAGGGTCATAGCTTACACCAGGCGGTCGCTATTGAAAGGCAATTATTCTAATACAAAAAGAAGTGTTGCGAATTATTTGGGCCATGGCAAAACTGTGGCTTTACCTATATTGGAGGCCCTTAAAATCGTAAGCGACCGCCACGTATTGTGTTGGACACCATTCTAAGGGACCCATTAGTGCGCCCAGCAAGGTGAAGCCCGAGACTGCAATTACTTTACATCACAGTAAGTTACAAGTCTGTGCGGAAACACTCTGCTGCCGCAGGCCTTACGAATGGCGGCAGACAAACGATCTTACGAAACGCCTAATTAAGACCCTCGCCCGCATTTTGGCAACACAGGTCTGAGCTCAGTCGAAGAAATCTGTCGCGGAACTTCCGCGCATAACCTCTACCTACGTATCGGCGGTACAGGTAACAACATAGACGACGCCATTCATGCTGGCTTACAAAGCAATCCCAGTAATGACGCTGGACGCCATGCTACCGAACGTCAACGACGGAGACAACCTTGACGTCGCCGCCTATCGCCAGCGCGCCGAAGAAGCCCAACAGCTCGCCTGCTTGCGCATCAAAATCCAGAAGAGGACCGATAATCGAGACTACAATTTTTGACGCACATACATGGAATACGAACCCGGCTATGGACCCCGATACCACGCCATCGCTTGGAGATACTAAGATATTTTTTTTTGTATTCTACCTGAATAGATATTTGTCCTAATTATTCAGTTAACTTCTCAACTGTTATATTTAGATGAAAGGTGTCAATGAAAAGAGTTTTAGAGCAACATGAAAAACTCCCGATACAGCTTTCTGTTGCTGAATACGTGCTACATAAAATTGTTTTCAGAGCGTAAAAGCAGCCCTCGAATACACGCAATGTGTATCGAACGGCAAGTCGAGCGGCAGTTTTACGTGTGTGGCTGCATACTCAATGTTTCATCTGGTGATTTGAGTTTGGGCTAACCGGCTCTATCCTTCCCAAAATGACCTCAGTGATCTGCCTCGCTTTTGTGTTCTATATGAATTGTAAGGTTATCACACAACTGCGACGACGAATCATTGGGTAAACACGCGCAATTTCTTTTCCAGTCATGTGCGGTGGAAACGTTGTCACACCTTCAATACGAAAACTGATCCGAGAGAGCCTCAATACATCAGTGGGGGTAAGTTTGAATTCGTTATTACAATATGCTAATGCACTGGAAGCTTTGTGATTGCACCAATGGCCCCCGTTTGTTTAAGACAGTATCGCTATAAAACAGGCTTAATTATTTAATTTCTTCAGAGTGCTAAAAGTGGCGGCGTGTAAGGAGCATATATTCTTTCATTCAACCTGCGCAAACTTATGCAAATGCGTGCGTTTTCTTTATGCACATATATTTTAATATGTTTCACTCCGCCCCCCCTCCCCCTTTGTAACTATTATTTAATAAAATCTGGTTGCGCGTCACAATATACCTAGGCTGCTTGAAATGTTACTCACATACTAGCGTTGGCTAGCGCGATTAGTACGCTTGTTCAATTTGGCAGTTGTTCAGTGGCTACTTTTACGGGCTTCAATAATTCCTGTTGCCTAATGCGTTCTGAGTGTGAATGCATTTCCGGCTAACGTCACAGATTATTTTACTTGTTTATTGGTTCAAGATCGACTACAGTTACGTTCGAACTTATATATTGTTATATTATAAGGCATTCTCATTGGAATGGGAGCTCCCATTGCAGACTTTGATATTGGAACAGAGAAGTTATAAGTTCCCATTGTATACAAAGGCGCCATCGTAGAGGGCACCCCTGGCTTATCTACACCACTTGTGTTTCTTCACTATTGTCCCGCGGTGGTGACGTTGAAGAACACAGTACCAATACTGTGATCTTCTATTGGGCGAACCTGGGCCCACAAAACAGGCTACTCTTATAGCACAACGATAGCGGCGAACACGGTCGGCGATCGTCGAAAATCTGATCAGCGGGTCAAGCGCGTCGGCTTTTATAGATCAGTCGTCGAACGTTCCAGATTAACCGCTGGGACCCGCGAGTCTTCCACAAAGTTCTGCACTATTCGCGTCGCGCATACATGCAATCAGATAACACAAGTTGCGGTGAAAAATAGTGGACGGAACCATCGATAACATTCCAGAAACTTCTTTCACATGCAGGCGCGTCCTGCAGCTGCGCGATAACATTTGTTAGGCGGCCAAACTTGATCGCCCGATAAAGATAAGTGCACGTGTCATTACCCCCCTCTTTAAAAGCATCGACCCGACGCTGCAAACAAAGGAAAGCAATAAACAAAAGCACTCGTAGCAAAGAAAACAATAAAAATAAGGAAGTTCGTCAGCGTCCGTAAAAGGGTTTAAGGCGCACCCCGTGCACCACTTCAGATCGTGCGCGGCG
Source organism: Dermacentor variabilis (assembly GCF_050947875.1). Classification (NCBI taxonomy): domain Eukaryota; kingdom Metazoa; phylum Arthropoda; class Arachnida; order Ixodida; family Ixodidae; genus Dermacentor; species Dermacentor variabilis. Next base: position 36,957,568 of record NC_134574.1, read on the forward strand.
CCGCTGTGAATGCAGAACGCCGTCTGGCACGACCTCATAGTCCATTGCGCCAATACGTCTAATGACCTTGTACGGTCCGAAATGGCGTCGAAGTAGTTTCTCACTGAGTCCTCGTCAGCGTATCGGAGTCCAAACCCAAACACGGTCACCGGGCTGGTACTCGACTAAGCGTCGGCGGAGGTTGTAGTGTCGGATGTAGGTACGCTGCTGGTTCTTGATCCGCAGGCGGGCGAGCTGTCGGGCTTGTTCGGCGCACTGGATATAGGTAGCCACGTCAAGATTTTCTTCGTCAGTGACGTGCGGCAGCATGGCGTCGAGCGTCGTCGTCGGCTTCCTGATGTAAACCAGCTTAAACGGCGTGATCTGTGTTGTTTCTTGCACCGCCGTGTTGTAAGCGAATGTTACGTACGGCAGGACGGCATCCCAGGTCTTGTGTTCGACGTCGGCGTACATTGCTAGCATGTCGGCGAGGGTCTTGTTCAGGCGCTCCGTGAGACCATTCGTCTGCGGGTGGTAGGCAGTTGTTCTCCTGTGGCTTGTCTGGCTGTATTGCAGAATGGCTTGGGCGAGCTCTGGTGTAAAAGCCGTTCCTCTGTCAGTTAGGAGGACTTCTGGGGCACCATGTCGCAGCAGGATGTGCTCGACGAAAAATTTCGCCACTTCGGCTGCGCCTTCGGCCTTGTGGTAGAGCTTTAGTTTCAGCGAACCGGGTGAAGTAGTTCGCCACCACGACGATCCACTTATTTCCGGATGTTGACGTCGGAAACGGCCCCAACAAATCCATCCCAATCTGCTGGAATGGTCGACGAGGAGGTTCGATCGGCTAGTAATCCTGCTGGCCTTGTCGGTGGTGTCTTGCGTCGCTGACAGGCTCGGCATTTCTTGACGTAACGGGCGACGTCGGCGGTCAGACGCGGCCAGTAATACCTTTCCTGTATCCTCGACAGCGTCCAGGAGAATCCGAGGTGCCCAGCGGTTGGATCGTCGTGTAGGGTGTGCAGTACTTCTGGATGCAGCGCTGACGGTACAACAAGAAGGTAGGTGGCGCGGACTGGTGAGAAGTTCCTCTTCACGAGCAGGTTGTTTTGTAGCATGAACGAAGACAACCCGCGCTTAAATGCCCTAGGGAGAACGTCGGTGTTCCCTTCCAAGTACTCGACGAGGCCTTTTAGCTGCGGGTCTGCTCGCTGCTATTTGATGAAGTCTTCCGCGCTTATTATTCCAAGGAAGGCGTCGTCGTCCTCGTCGTTTTGCGGCGGGGGATCGATGGGGGCGCGTGATAAGCAGTCGGCATCAGAGTGTTTTCTTTCGGACTTGTATATAACGGTAACGTCATATTCTTGCATTCTGAGGCTCCAGCGCTAGCCGTCCTGAAGGGTCCTTTAATTTAAATAGCCAACACAACGCTGACGACTTTGAATGGCCTGCCATAGAGGTAAGGGCGGAATTTTGCTGTAGCCCAAATGATGGCGAGGCATTCCTTTTCAGTCGTAGAATAATTGCCTTCCGCTATTGACAGCGACCGGCTACCATACGATATCACCCTTTCAAGTCCGTCTTTCCTCTGAACTAGGACGGCACGAGGCCTAGGCTACTGGCGTCAGTGTGCATTTCGGTATCGGCGTCCTCGTCGAAGTGTGCAAGTACCGGCGGCGACTGCATGCATCGTTTGAGTTCTTGAAATGCGTCGGCCTGCGGCGTTTCCCACATGAACTCGACATCACATTTCATTAAATGTGTTAGCGGCTGCGCGATGCGTGAAAAAATCCTTGACAAAGCGCCTATAGTAGGCTCACATGCCAAGGAATCTGCGCACTGCCTTCTTGTCGATTGGCTGCGGGAACTTTGCAAAGGCAGCTGTCTTCTGCGAGTCGGGGTGTACTCCAGATTTGCTGATAACGTGGCGTAGGATTAGAAGCTTATTGTAAGCGAAGCGACACTTTTCCGGCTTCAGAGTGAGCCCTGATGACTTGATGGCCTCTAATACTGTCGCAAGCCGCCTAATGTGATCGTCGAAATTTCCTTGCGAAGACGACGACGTCATCCATATAAACATGACAGGTCTGCCACTTCAATCTTGCTAAAACCGTGTCCATCACGCGCTGGAACGTTGCAGGCGCCTAGCACAGTCCAAATGGCATAACCTTTAACTCATAGAGGGCGTCTAACGTGATGAAGGCTGTCTTTTCGCGATCCCTTTCGTCGACTTCTATTTGCCAGTAGCCAGACTTGAGGTCCATCGATGAGAAGTATTTAGCATTGCAGAGCCGATCCAATGCGTCGTCTATCCGTGGGAGGGGGTATACGTCTTTCTTCGTGATTTTGTGCAGTCGACGATAATCGAGGCAGAAACGCAGGGTTCCGTCCTTGTTCTTCACTAAAATAACTGGAGACGCCTACGGGCTTTTTGACGGCTGGATGATGTCGTCGCGCCGCATTTCGTCGACGTGTTGTCTTATAGCTTCGAGTTCTCGCGTCGAAAGTCGGTAAGGGCTCTGGCGAAGTCGTCAAGCGCACTCTTCCGTTATTATGCGATGCTTTGCGACTGGTGTTTGACGAATCCTCGACGACGTCGAAAAGCAGTCTTTGTATCGTCCAAGGAGACTTCTGAGCTGTTGCTGCTTAATCACGGGGATACTTGAATTTATGTCGACGTCTGGCTCGGTAACTAGGGTCGTCGGGGTAGATGCGACAGAATCCGAGAGGATAAACGCATCGCTGGTTTCCTGAATTTCCTCGATGTATGCGATCGTCGTGCCCTTGTTGATGTGCTTGAACTCCTGGCTGAAGTTTGTCAGCAACACTTTCGTGTTTCCTCAGTGCAGTCGAGCGATCCCTTTTGCGACGCAAATTTCACGGTCGAGCAGTAGATGTTTGTCGCCTTCGATGACGCCTTTTATGTCAGCGGGTGTATCGGTGCCGACCAAATAACAATGCTGGAGCGAGGCGGGATGCTCACTTGATCTTCGAGCACACTCAAGGCGTGGTGACTACGAGGGCTCTCCGGCGGTATCGCTTGATCTTCCGACAGCGTTATTGACTTCGACTTCAGGCCGATGACTGCACCGTGTTGGTTCAGGAAGTCCATGCCGAGAATGACGTCTCGTGAACACTGTTGCAGGATAACAAAGGTGGCAGGGTAACTCCGGTCATGAATGGTAATTCTTGCCGTGCAGATGCCAGTCGGCGTGATGAGGTGTCCTCTAGCGGTCCGAATTAACGGGCCTTCCCATGCAGTCTTAACTTTCTTCAATTGGGCTGCGATGGGTACACTCATGACGGAGTAATCGGCTCCTGTGTCTATTAAGGCGGTGACTGCGTGGCTGTCGAGAAGCACGTCGAGGTCGGTGGTTCTTTGTCTTACGTTACAGTTAGGCCTTTGCATCGGATCACGGCTGCGGCGCGTTGACCTGTGGTTGGTACGTGGCGTCGTCAGGTGGTCTTTCGTCAGCATTTTCTTTCCTGCCATACTTCGTCGGGGCGGCGCCGTGTCGTCGTTGTTATGTCGTCGAGGTAGTTTTTTCGGCGTCTTCGTCGGTGGCGGAGGATCTTCGTCAGTGCGACGATCAGCAACTGCACCTCCATCGGTTTCTGCTTTTATTTTTCCGGATATGGGCTGACGGACCGGCCCCGGGCTGGGCCAGTGTATGGTCGGCGCTGCGGCGACAGGTACCGGCCTGGTGATGGCGAACGCGACGGTCGTCGAGAGCTTCACTGAGTAGCGGCGAGGCAGTGGCGATATCGCGAGGGCCACCTTGCTGCGGGCACAGAGCGTGGACGGCGAAACCTAGCAGTCCCATCTCCCGGTATGGGAGCCGTCGGTAGACGTGACCCGCTTCTCCGCAATGGTAGCAGAGCGGGCGGTGGTCAGGAGCGCGCCAAACGTCCGTCTTCCTCGGGTAGCTGCGCTGGGCGACGGGTGGGCGTGCTGGCGGCGACGGTGGTGGTAAACGAAATTGCGACGTTACGGGGCCCTGGCGCGGTCGCGGAGGGGGGCCTTGACGGCGTGCGACGGCGGCGTAGGTCATCGCTTCTGGCTGGAGCTGAGCTTATTGAGGTTGCACCTCAGGAACCACAAGTGATCGCTGAACCTCATCTTTCACGATTTCGGTGATGGAGGCCACTTGAGGGTGCGACGGAGGCAGGACCTTGCGCAGTTCTTCGCGTACAATGGCCCTGATGGTCTCTTGAAGGTCTTCGGAACCCAATCCTTGGATGGCGTATTGCGGTGTGAGCCCCTGGCGCTTATATTGCAAGGTGAGCATCTCCAGAGTTTTCTAGATAATCGATGCCTCTGCAGAAAACTCAGCTACAGTCTTCGGTGGGTTACGAGAAAGTCCGGCGAAAAGTTCTTGCTTGACGCCCCGCATCAGGAAGCGGACTTTTTTCTCCTCCGACATTTCCGGGTCAGCGTGCCGGAAAAGACGGGCCATCTCCTCCGTGAAGATCGCGATCCTCTCATTTGGCAGCTGCGCTCTGGTTTCTAGCAGAGCTTGGGCTCGCTCTCTTCGCACGACGCTTGTAAATGTTTGCAAGAAGCCACTTCGGAACAGGTCCCACGTCGTTAAGGTGGCTTCTCGATTCTCGAACCGGGTCCTGGCGGCGTCTTCCAATGCAAAATACACATGTCGCAGTTTGTCGTCGCTGTCCCAACTGTTAAGCGTAGAGACCCTCTCATACGTCTCGAGCCAGCTTTCCGGGCCCTCAAGAGTGGAACAGCGGAACGTCGGTAGCTCCCTGGGCTGCTGCAAGACTATTGGGACCGCTGACGCTGCCAGTGGGGCAGTCTTCTTGGTCGTGTCGGGACGATCTTGTCGGAAGATCTTCTTGGTCGTCTCTGGTAGAATTCCGTGTTCTGGGGGAACCTGCTGTAGCCGGCGGCTTGCTCGATGTTCCTGCACGATGTTGCTGTTGTCTTTGCGGTCCGGGCTTGAATTACGGCTTGTCGGGGGCGTCCGATACATGAACGTAAAGCACCTCCACCAGATGTCACGTGGTGGTGACGGTGAAGAACACAGTAGAAATACTGTGAAGACAAAACTATCTCTTATTGGGCGAACCTGTGCCCACAAAACAGGCTACACTTATAGCACAACGATAGCGGCGAACACGGTCGGCGATAGTCAAAAACCTGATCAGAGGGTGAAGCGCGTCGGCTTTTATAGATCAGTCGTCGAATATTCCAGATTAACCGCTGGGACCCGCGAGTCTTCCACAGTGTTCTACACTATTCGCGTCGTGCATACATCCAATCAGATTATACAAGTTGCGGTGAAAGACAGTGGACGGAACCATCGATAACATTCCAGAAACTTATTTTACATGTAGGCGCGTCCTGCAGCTGCGCGATAACATTTGTTAGGCGGCCAAAGGTGGTCGCCCGATGAAGATAAGTACACGTGTCACTATGTACCAAATTTGAAGAGCAACGGTCGCTCCTGTATTTTGTCTCTATTAAAGCTTTAGTCTCTCTTCGAGCTTCCCTTCTTCCACGCATGGCTACCCTCAAATTGCTTCTCATAAAAATAGCACAATCTCCTTTTTGCCGTCTGTTGCATGCATATTAAAATAATAATGCAATTGAAGCAAACAGAAGCCACTGCCGAGCGGCAGTCAACAAAGACAGTGAACATGAAGGTAAGCAAACCCAAGTATTGATTTTATGTGCTGAGTTGAATAAACTAAGTATTAAGTTCAGCATGTGGCTTTCCCGAGTTTGTGTATGTGAATGTCGATATAACTGGCAACATAATCCTTAATAGCTATCATTTACATTACTTTCAGAGATCCCTGTGCCACTTTTTAAGCAGCTACAGTTGTACCTAAAGAAACCGTAGCATTTTTGCTTGAACGTTCAAAGTAATATCATCTGCCATAGATCATTGATTTTGTCCAAATTACTAATTAAACGTAGGATGGAATATATAGGACATACGATGGGATACAGGATATGTATCCTGTATCCCATCCCATGGATATGTATCCTGTATTCCATGTAATTGGCGCTGCAGCCACAGCGCCAATTCTCCGGGCAGGCGCGTAGTCGAGTTTTCCAGTGCTGCTCTGGCTGAAAGACTGCCAATGCTGCCTGCTGTTCTCGTGTCCTGTCCCTTGCTTGCCTTACATTTTGTTGGAGGTTGCTGCGGTTTACGACCACCCTGGAATTACGCAGCCGCACTCTGCCATCCGTCATGCCTGAAGACGCCAGCCATTATATTTCACTATTTATTATATGTCAATGATCTGCCTAACTGCCTCTCTTCTTCGAAATGTATACCTTATGCAGATGATACTACTATCATTAACTCGAATAATAGTCTTACAACCTTAATATCTAACCTTAATGGCGATTTATACAGCCTGTTGGAGTGGTGCCATACCAATCAGCCACAGAAAACAAAATTTGTCGCATTCACTTCCCACCAAGGAACACTTCACTCTATTCTTCCTATTTTTCTAGGCGCTAGTGTTATCCCTACAAGTTTTTCATGGTATCTTGGTATCTTTTTCATGGTATCAAGTTATCTTGGTATAGAAGTAGACAGAAATGTTAAATTTATTGAACACTTAACCAAAGTAAAATAGAAGATTACTTATGGCATTAGGGTACTTCTAGCAGCACGAAACATATTTAACCATCACATGTTACTATCATTATATATTTATTCATTCATTCATTCCCACATTAACTACTACGTTGCTTGATGGGGAAACACTTACGTAACCCATTTAAACTCAATGAGAATGCTACAGAAACAGGTTATTAGGATAATTACCATTTGGCTCATACAGCCACAACACCTCATATCTTTTACGAACGAATCACATTATTTCAGTCACAGAAATCGTTAAATATAACATAGGTACTTTCTTGTTCCGTCAAATCAATTGCACACGATGCGATAGCTTGGTACCGCAATCTTCTCTAATAAATACTAATATTACCAGGATTGCAATAACTATGAACTTCATTTTACCCAAAATACATACTAATTACGGCAAGCAGAGCGTCCATTTTTTATCTATCGCATTCTGGAACACACTACGATTATATATAAAAGCACTTAAAATTCACGAATTCAAGAAACATCTAAAAGGTTACATTCTGTCGAATACTGATACCTAGTTCATACTCACTACCATTCTTTCATGGTGCCTTCATTTCATTTTCATTGTCATACCATTAGGTTTCTGTTTCTGCCTTAGTTATAGATTCGAGTTGGCAAATCTACTGTGTTCATCACGTCACCTACGCTGTTACTTTATTAGTTGTCAACGAGATTATGCTACAGTGCTTTTTTCATGACATTTATGCACATTTAATTCTTCAGTCATGCTATTCATACTAAAACCTGTAATTCTTCCATGTTAACGATTTGCTGAAACAGCAGTATTTTTGTTGTATTACGTTTACTTTGTAAAGGAGGTCTCATTGCGGTCTTCGACTTCGGGACCTCCTTCTGTATATTAACAACTTGTAATCTTTCTAATCATCTCAATAAACACCGTTTCTGATTTTCATCCCCACCGGTTTCGCTAGCATCGTATGTGCTGGTGCCCAGCGCCAGTGAGATACTGACGTTTTTAGCGGAGCCGATGAGAAAGACGTTGAAGATAGGCTGCAATCACATGAACAAATTGGATGATCGCCTGAAGCTCAACAACGCATTCTTTTATTTACCGGTTGTCGCCAAGCTGTGGTTTGAAAACCACGAAGCTGATTTACTGACGCGGTCTAGCTTCAAAACCAGCATCACAGAAATTTTCGGCCGCCCTGGAGTGCGCAAGCTTAGCGCTGAACAACGCCTACGCAGCCGCTGTCAGCAAACTGGTGAATGTTCACCAGCTGCATAGAGGACGTCGTCAATCTCTGCCGGCGTGTCAACCCAATGATGGCGGAGGCGGACAAGGTGCGTCACATCATGAAGGTCATTTCTGACGATGATTTTCATATGCTGCAGTTAAAAAAATCAAGGCATTGTTCCTCAATTCATTGACCTTTGCGAGAGTTTCGACGACCTCCGCCGACAGCGTCTTCTGAAGCGGCGCTCACTTGTGTCTGACGACACCCTCTCGAGCATGGCCACCGCTCTTGACACTGACTCACTGCTTTGCGAGGTAAGGGACTTCGTCCAGGCTGAGCTCGCTCGCCACCTTGCACCGCTGTCCTCTGTCGGGTAACCACCCTCGCCTTTTCCTGCTAACTTTCGCTAGGTCATACAGCTGCAAGTTTGCGCAGCTCTGCCTTCTGCGCGCAAGACTTTGCCGGTGCACACTCCCGTTGCCTATACCAAGGTGAATGCACCTCTTTGCTTTGCCGAGGCTACCGCAAAGCCACCACCTAAGATGATTACGCCATTTCTATGAGCCGTGCCACTGCATCCAGCTGCTCACGTCGTTTAGTCGATGTACCCACACAGCAATGGCCAATCACGGACTCTCGAAAACTGATCATTATGTTTTGCGTGCGGTCTACCTGGCCACGTCGCACTATTTTACCGTTGCCGCGCGCACCACCTTACCGATGTTGCTTCCACCCTGATCCATATGCTTCACCGTGTCCATCGTCCTTTGTATTTTGTAACCCCTACCATATGTCTTCATAATCCTACCATCACCGTCGCTTGCCATCGCCTCGACACCACTTGCTTTTGCCGATGCGTCGTCATCCCCCTACACTGGAAAAGGAAAACTAATCTCCGCAGTTCTAGAGGAGGGAACTGCGCGTCCAACGAAAAGACCTAGACCTCTGCCTTCTCCGACTAATCTTCTTTGGAAGGCGTCTCTGCACCCGGCCTTGGCAGCGCTGGTGCCGCAGTTTTAAGTAGTGCCAAGCTTTGCCGTTTGCTCAGAATGATTACGACGCCCCTGTCAAACATTACTTCTTACTGCTAGTGCAGACCTCATCACGCTTGTGGGTATGTGTAGTACTTGCGCTGTGTTAACGGCCGCCTCTACATCGTCGAATGTTTGGTGCTACATTCTTGTTCCCACGATCATATTTTGGGCTGGCACTTTCTTTCCGCCAGTAAGGCCGTCATTGATTGGTCTCGTGCTGAAGTGGAATTTGAAACGCTTTGCGACGCCCTACTTCTTGACGCTCCAGAAGCTGAAGACAAAGTATTTGTTGCCGAAGACGTTGCAATTCCACCACACTCCTCTGCCCTTCCCATAGTGTCATGCAACATTGTTGATGATGCAAAGGCCCTTTTTATGCGATCTGCCATTGTCGTTCGTCATAAATGTTCCCTGTGGCTTTTCGCTCTTCTAGAACTTGATGCCGGTGACAGCAGACTCATATCCGCTCGCTTTGTTTCGTGGGGAGTGCGTTGGCGGCTTCGAGTGTGTCGACCCTGCAGTCATCATTAACATACCAACTGGTTCCAGCACCGCTCATGAGGTCGTCGGAATGGTCTGTAAGCCCGCGAAAGAGCCGGCTTCGCACGGTGTTCTAGATTACTCCGTCGGTGACACGCTGCCTCTTTCCCAACGTGCCCAGATTCTAGACCTTTTCGACAAGTTCCGTTATTCTCTCGACTGCCAGCATGTTACCTTGGGCCGCGCGTCAACTGTTCATCATCGCATCAAAATGGGTACCAGTGCGCCACTGCGACAAAGAACCTATCGTGTATACACGACAGAGCACTGTGTTTCTGACGAAGAAGTAGCTTACATTCTAAACCACGGCGTCATTGAGTCTTCGGATAGCTCCTGGGCATCTTCAGTTCTTGTTAAGAAGGGTGGGTCGATTCGATTCTCTATCTATTGCGGTCATCTTAACAAACTAGCTCGCAAAGATGTTTACCCTCTGCCGAGAATTGACGATGCCCTTGACTGCCTCCAAGGCACAGAGTTCTCTTCTATCGACTTGCGCAGCCTATGGCACCGGAAGAGCCTTTTTAACACCAGATGGTCTATATGAACTTTGTGTCATGCCTTTCAGGGTTTGCGACGCCCCCGCAACATTTGAGCGTATGATGGACAACCCTTTGCGTGGTCTCAAGTGGAAAACGTGCCTTTGATGATGTGGTTATTTGTTCGACTGGTGTTACCATGCTTAAGTGTTAGAATGCTTACGTGACCCCGGCCTTCATCTCAACCTGAAGCAATGCCACTTGGCCGCCAGTCACCTCACGATCTTTGACCATGTAATATCTAAAGGTGGTATTGTTCGTGATGCCGGCTAACTCTGTGCAATTGCTGATTTTCCCAAACGTTCCTCCATAAAACAATTTCGAAGCTTCCTTGGCCTCTGTTCTTACTTTCGCCGCTTAATTAGAAATTTTGCCTCCATCACCGCTCCTTTGAATCAGCTTCTATGCAGCGACTCGAACAATTATGACTAGTCGCCCATTTGTGACGCTGCCTCCCAAGCGTTGTGTTGTCTACTAATCTTGCCGCAGATACTGCGTCATTTGGACCCTTCAGCTGCGAGCAAAGTACACAGCGACGCCAGAGATGTTGAACTCGGCGCTGTGCTCGCGCAGCGCCAATCTGGATTCGACGAGTAGGTCGTTGAATATGCAAGCAGCACCCTCACGAAAACAGAGATGAAGTATTTCGTTACGGTGAATTATTGTTTGGCCATAATCTGGGTACTTGGTAATTTTCGACCGAACCTCTATGACGACCCTTCCGACGTAATTACGAACAGCTATGCGTGTTGGCTGTCCACATTGAAAGACAGCTCCGACAGATTAGCTCGCTGGACATTGCGGTTGCAAGATTTGAACATGCACATTGTCTACAGGTATGGCCGCCGCAACACCGATGCCAAGGCGCTTTCCCGTTCACCTGTGTAAAGTGAAAGCGCTGCCTGCCTGTGTGCCGGTGAGGAATTACTTTTGTTACCAGCAGTCTCTGACATAAATTCGGAGCAATGCAAGGATGCCTGGATCAGCGCTGTTATCCTCTTCCTTTCAAACCCGCCGACTCTTCCACCACCTTCTCGAGATTTTTGCCGTCAAGCTTCTGCCTTCGAAACCCGGAATGGCCTCCTTTATTGCCGGAAGTACTTCTCTGACGGCCGTCAGTGGTTGATGGTCATGCCTCGACAGCTTCGTGGTGAAATATGCTCTGCCTTCCACTCTGACCCACAGTGTGGATGCAGGTGTCTTCAAAACGTACACCCAGCTTCGCTTCACGTATTATTGGCATGACATGTACACCTTCCTATGCAAATACATTCGATCGTGCCCTCATTGCCAACGCCACAAGGTTGCTGCTCAGCTTGTCTCTGGTCGACTCCAGCCAATCCCATGTGCTGCGAGGCCCTTCGATCGCATTGGCACTTACCTGTGTGTACCCATTCCCAGCACGCCTTCTGGAAAGCTATGGTAAGTCGTCGCTTTTTACCACTTGACGCAATGCGCGGAAACAGTTGTCCTGCCTGCGGCCACAGCTCGCGATACAGCATCCTTCCTCCTGAATAACTTTATTTTGCATCATGGGGCACTTCGCGAACTTTTGAGTTACAAAAGGACTGTGTCCATCTCCTAATGCATAAATGCGCTCCTTGTCGAATGTGTCATCGTTCATCACACCACTACGGCCTACTATCCTCAAACTAGTGTTCAGACGGAAAGAGTTAGCCGCACCCATGGCGACAAGCACTACAAATGCATCGCCTTTGATCACGCTGATTGGAATCTTATTTCGCCGTTCATCGCGTACGCCAACACTGCACTACAGGTGATCAAAAACTTTTCCCCGTTCTTCCTCTTCTATGACCGTGAACCTTCCACTACACTCGACACCATTCTTCCGTACCAACCCGACTCATCCGAATGCACACGAAGCTCTGAAGCTGCCCGCTACGCCGAAGAATGCCGTCAGCTCGCCCGTTCCTTTAGAACAGTCGGCCAATTCAACAAAGATCTGGATGTGACGATGACCACCCGCATGGGTACTTTCTTCCGGATGCTTTTCTGTGGCTCTGGGTTAATGCTCTTCCTGCTGGCCATTCATCCAAGCTTTGTTCAAAATATCAAGGACCTCCAATCGAGTTCCCCAGGACACTCTAATAAAGTTCTTGTCACTGTCACCATGTTCAAGCGCAGACATGCTCGGTGAACTATATCGTGGAGCCTCTCATGCCACCTACGGGTCAATTCTATGGGGGTCGTGAAACCGTACACTTTAACATCGGAAGCCGTATTACGACGTACTGATACTACATTCATCATGACTCGTCAGGATGACTCTTTTCTAAATGAGGGGGGGGGGTCATTGTAGTGAGGAGGAATGCTCGGGGCTGCAGACACATCGCCAGTTCTCCGAGGAGGCGATTGCTCGAGATTGCCTGGGCTGCTCTGGCTGAAACGCTGCCAACGCTGCTTGCTGCTCTCGTGTCCTGCCTTTAGTTCGCTTTAGAGATAGAATAATTTTACCTGACATGTCATTTGTGAGCAGACGGAAAAACGGGCCTATTCTTCGGCCATTTCATTCAAAAATTCGCCTGGGTGTTCACCAATGCATCGTCAATGCAAAAGTGGTTGTTCTCAGCAAAAGACAGTGTACAAGCGAAGCTCGGCGTTAGACAAAAGAAAGTTGGTTGTTTAGAATCGAAGGCAAATTGCTGGTTTAACCTCAGCTTTACAGATAGTCGCCTTTCCTCTTCATAATAGAATCAGAAGACACCTAAGCTATCATTATGAGTTGTGAGTGCGAGAGCATTATTTTCCACTTGAACGCCACTGAGCGGTCCTTCGAGTCACAAACTACTCTCAGGCAAGCAAGCGCGTTGAGACGCTTGGCCATCTTGGCATATTTCGATTTGATCTTACCAATGCGCAGTGAGACCAAAGGCGAGAGCTTGTTTGGCCAAGGAACGCATGGATAACAAGGGCTTCCGAGAGTGAGAGCGAGATTGACGTGTGGTCATGGTAATGCCCTGTCTCCTTACGCAACACCTGGCGGGCTAGTGCGGCAGCAGGTGATCCGGGCGTTCTCTTTCGCCCGCTGCGCTCCGCCGAGGCGCGCTCGTGGCGTGGCGTCGAAGTGAATGGGAGTTTAGGTGTCGTTTTTCACTTGTCCAGACGACAATGGGCCAATGGGCCATTTGACGCTTGGTATCGAAAATTGAAAAGCGCATGGCATGCATTGTGAATGGTATTTATTTATTCATTAGAAAGCCCTCCAGAATTCAAGCACATCACAGGGTTCCCAAAGCTATATTTCATGTCTTCTGGAGTGTATCACGGAAAACACCCTATGAGAAAGTTATTAGAGCTGTAGATATATGCACAACGGCATTTGTATATTGTTATCTATACTTATTACATATTTATCCCTTTAATTGTACAGAACTGGCGTGATCAACAGTTTGAACATGTGAATTGCACTCAAAAGAATCATGGATCAATTATACTGAGTCCGTATTTTTTGTTACTCTTTTTCTAAGCTTCATATTGGGAGTGTGGATGATACAATTCGATTAAGGCCGGTTATAAGATGTCGACGACCGGAATGTGAACCCCTTCTCTATTTCACGCAGTCCAACAAGCAAAATATTTCATACGATCGAACAAGCCGATCACGTCTATTCAGTTATTACAAAAAAACTTGTTGCTGGGTCGAAAAGTCAGCTCACGTTGTTTCCAAGCAAATTCACCCCAAAACTCCTCTGGGTGTTGAGTAATTATGGGTAAGCATTGTGGCACTTGCTCATCTCCACGCAGCCCGGTTTCATTATCAATGTTATGAAACTTGATCCAGTCAGTATAACCAACAAAGCTGCGGCAACACAAACTGCTGCGGACGGCGGCGCGATGTGCATTGATGACGCAAGCAGACTACTGCAGGTGGCGCGCAGCGTGCTGATAGCTTCGTGCGCGCTGTGTCCTCGCGGCTTAGTTCATGTTGAAGCGAGAGGCAGTACGAAGGTCAATTCAGTCACTGCTGAGGGTCTATTTTGAAAGCGATCGTCTTACGTGACGGACGGACGGACGTAGGGACTGGTCGGAGGAATAACGAGCACGGTTTTCCTTGTTGGGTAGCACAGAAATGCTTACAGATTTAAAAGCCTGCTAGTGAGACTTGCGGGCTTCCTACAAGCTGTTGATTTAGGATTATTTGTGTTATACTGTTTCGTAGAATTTTACAGTTGCAAGCTTAATGTGTCCTCAATGCTGTTATGTTTAAATAATTATGCGCATCATATGCACGAGGCCGCAATTCAGCTTCTAATTACGGTACCTCCTTTTGTGTATACATCTTTTGTATCTACAACGTCACTACTGCCAGAAATAGGCTGATTCTGATACGGAATGGCATAGAAAAGTGCACGTTGCCCAAAGCCACGCCTTTTGACCGACAACAGTACTGCCGACAGCGCGAAACCCACTTCAACTTGCAGTGCCTGTTAGCGTTCACAGCGGCGTACGTGACAAACGCAATCCTCCGAATCAAGGCTGCATGTATAATTGAAGGCAAATTGCGGGCACAAATTTTTTTCCTGTTGTTCTTGACGTCCAAGAGCGCTTTTTATCCTTACCCTTAACCAGACTTCACGGGCTTGGCATTAGTGTATATTACTGGCAACAGAAAAATGTCAGGCATGATTAACTGTAATTCATAAAAGTTGCTTAGGATGTGTATGCAAGTAGTACTTGGTAAAAAAATTGTGTAGCACTTTGGTAAGTTCTGCAGGTAGCTTGCTTTCATGAATTGAATAATAAATTTGATGTCTTTCTCAGAAGCTCAGGTAACGAAATGGCTGCACAGCACCTTGCAAATGGTGCTGTAAATACTGGGATATATTCAACAGTCACCTCAAGGAAAATAGATCAACATCTCTTGAAACGCGAATTTCGGTTCAATTTAAGGCGGAAGCCTTTCTAGGCTCATGGTGAAGTTTGTGTCAGCAGACCTGACCACCGGAGTGTCCGCCAAAGCGTCGTCACGCTATATGATGACAGATTAAAGACAGATTAAAGAATGAAAAATGATTGATAGTGACAGTTATTGAATGATAACGTTATAATAAATTGATAGAGGTTAATGTTGACTAGCAATGAGTGATAATGATTCCAAAAATACCAATATGTCTAACGACCTTTTGTAATGACCCCAATTGATCACAAATGACTACAAATGTCTAGTATGACTACTAATGACTTGTAATGACTACTAGTGAATACTAATTGACCAATATGTCTAACGACGGCGTGTAATGACCACAATTGATTACAAATGACCAAAAGTATTTACTAGTGTGAAGTAAAGACTAATAATGACTGAAATTACTTGTAATTACAAGTAATAACTATGAAATCATCATTATGTCTTACGGCAACTTGTAACGACTACAACTGATTGAAAAAAAAATGCTTATTAATTACCAGTAATGAGTAATAATGACTGAAATAACTTGTATGACTACTAATGAGTACGAAATGACCAATATATCTAACGACAAATTGTAATGACTGCAGTTGATTAGAAATGATTAAAAATGCCTAATAAGGACCAGTAATGGTTAATAATGACTGAAATTACTTGTAATGACTACTGATGGCTAGGAAATGACCAACATGTCTAACAACGGCTTGTAATGACCATATTTGATTACAAATGACTGAAATTGCTTAGAAGTGAGCAGTAATGACTAATAGTGACTGAAGTGACTAGTAATCACTTGTAAGGACTACGAAATGACCAATGTCTAATGACGACTTGTAATGACCACAATTGAGTACTATTGACTCAACATGCTCAGTAGTGAGCAGTATTGACTAAAAAAGAAAAAGAGAAGAGAGAAAGAGAAAGAGGCGAGTGATAAGAGGAGGAACAGTAGGCTTTCGCCGTTCACCGCTGAAGAGGGGTCTTAAGATGCCCTGTAATTCTTAATGCACAGATACCGTGACCACAAAGAAACGTCACCATGTAGTAAAACACCGTTGAATGCAAGCAAACTGCCAAAATTTCTAGATCTAAATGTGCCTACGATACATGAAGAAAGCACAGATGCTAAAAATGGTGCAAGTCAGCATTGATAATAATAAATAGAGATCAAAAGGTGACTTGCATACGAACAGAAAAGGCTAGCTTAGAATGTGAGGATTGCGACGGGGGGTCTCGACAGCCAAGCGCGCATAGGAAACGTGTGACTTAAGAGGCAAAAACGTCTTACAAGATTGCATTTTAAATATAACGTACAAAGCGGCACGTAATAACTGCAGTCCAACAAATCAAGCGAACGTGAACATCATTCCCGAAGAAGGGAAGAGAAAGACAACTTCCAGCATTCGCCACATCTTGATAGGAATCAACGACTCGAGATCTTGCCAGAAGCAGAGGCACCTCAAAGCTGTTTCGCTCGTGATTATTTTTTTTCCATTTTCACTTATCTTGTTGTGCGCGTATACAAATCTATTTATTGTTTGTGTGACCACTTCCTTTTGTACGTATGTGCCACGTTCACAAATAAACGCAATCATTGTCCAAGTAAAGCGGATTGAGGATGTACAACTTTGCCCGACAAAGCACGGTATGTGCTCGTATAGTTCTCACACCTGAGACTCAATGGTAAATTTTGCGGCCATAATGACGCTCTATGTATAATTGTGTGCATACCAGAAAAAAAATAAACAACACTAAGTTCTACTAGTTTGCCACTTAGCAATTTAGTTTCTCAGAGACAGACATGGGTGGGCTATAAATATATATATATATATATATATATATATATATATATATATATATATATATATATATATATATTGGCTCAGCAGCTCCCGGAATCGCTCCCCGGCATCTGACAGGAGTTTGACACCCCCACCGCAACGTCGTGCTCCCCGTTCTCCCTCACCGCGGCATCGCACCACGTCCCCCTCGTCAACGCCTAGTTCAACGCTACGGTGACCGCGAACACGTGATCGCATATGCAAGCCGCTCATTAAGTAGGCCCGAGCAGAATTACACTGTGACGGAACAAGAATGCCTCGCGGTAATATTTGCGGTTCAGCGGTTTCGTTCTTAGCTGTATGGACGCCCCTTTACAGTGGTCACCGACCACCACTCATTGTGTTGGCTTGTGAATTTTCGTGACCCTTGTGGCCGTCTTGCGCGCTGGGCGCTCCGACTGCAAGAATACAGCTTCACCGTATCTTATAAGAGCGGTCGACGACACGCTGACGCGGACTGCCTCTCGCGTATGCCACTTAGCATCACGGACTGTGACGCCGACGACTTCGATCACCTCGTGGCTTCTGTGTCGCCGCGTTTTCCAGACTTCGACTGCTTCAACGCCGAACAGCGAAAAGACGATAAATTAACACCGCTCTTCGGCTCGACGACAGCAAACCATTTCTGTGTACGTGATGGACTCCTGTATAAGAAGAACTTAGAAGCACTGGCGCACGTTTCCTCCTAGTGGTACCGGAGAGCCTTCGCACAACGATTCTGAGTGCTATGTACGATGACCCTACGTCTGGCCATTTAGGTTCGGCGAGGACGCTCTACCGGATTCAGGAGCGCTTTTATTGGCCTGGAATGCGACAGTCTGTTGAGACGTATGTGGCCAGTTGCTTGCAGTGTCAGCGCCACAAACGGCCATCTACTGCTCCAGCTGGTCTCCTGCAGCCGATCCCGCCTCCATGCACGCCTTTCCAACAAGTGGGCATTGACTTCGTAGGTCCATTTCCAAAATCAGCCAAGGGAAATCGTTGGATAGTTGTTTGCGTCGACTACCTCACGCGCTACTGCGAGACGGCGGCCGTGCCCTCCGCAACTGCCACTGACGTTTCAACATTCCTGCTGCAGTATGTGATCCTGCGACATGGTCCGCCTCGCGTGATCATCAGCGACCGTGGACGACAATTCACAGCGGACGTCGTAGAGGAGCTGCTTCGTTTGTGTGGATCCCACTTGCGTCACTCGACACCATACCATCCACAAACGAATGGGCTTACGGAGCGCACCAACCGAACAATTGTAAACATGCTATCCATGTATGTTTCATCCGACCACAAGAACTGGGATGACGTACTGCCTTTTATCACGTACGCGTTCAACACCGCCAAGCACGAGACTACCGGCTATAGCCCTTTCTTCCTGCTGTACGCACGGCCACCCCGGTACACAATCGACACTGTTTTCCCTTTCTGTAGTCATGAAAATCCCACTGTCGCCGAGACTCTCTGCCTTGCCGAAGAAGCTCGTCGTATTGCTCGTTTGCGCACTTTGGCATCGCAGGACAGATCAAAAGAACGCTACGACATTCGCCACCGTCCGGTAACCTATCGCCCTGGTGATTTAGTCTGGCTGTGGACTCCAGTACGGAAACGCGGGTTATGCCAAAAGCTTTTGGCCACCTACGATGGACCATTTGTTATTCTTAACAGACTCACGGAAGTAACGTATAACATAGCTCGCCTCACGGCGAGTGGTAGAAGAGCTGCCAAGACACAAGTGGTCCATGTCGCCCGCTTGAAATTGTTCACGTCCAGGCAAATGGATTAACTCACCCGGCGGGCTTCGTCTGTGACGAGGGGAATGTTACGCATGAAGAAAACGAAGACCAGTGAACGTGCTTGTGGTCCCGAGAAGAGGAAGGAAGAAGAGAACGACGCTGAGTTGATTAACCAGCTGGTCGCTCTTGCGCTCACCTTCGATCGCGACCTAAAAGTAAACGGTCCCCTTCATCCGTAAGGGTTAAAGACGGTCTCCTTCGCACGTAACAATATATATATATATATATATTTTCACCCGCTGTGGTTGCTCAGTGTCTATGGTGTTGGGCTGCTGAGCACGAGGTCGCGGGATCGAATCCCGGCCACGGCGGCCGTATTTCGATGGGGTCGAAATGCGAAAACACCGGCGTGCTTAGATTTAGGCACACGTTAAAGAATCCCAGGTGGTTGAAATTTCCGGAGTCCTCCACTACGGCGTGCCTCATAATCAGAAAGTGGTTTTGGCACGTAAAACCCCAAATATTATTATTATTATTATTGTTTTCATTTGTTTCCGTGTTCACGGTCTGCTCTTACAAAATATCTTGTTGAGTGCATTTCTGATAGTTGGTTCTGTCACGGTGGCACACAGAAAGCGATTGGATACCTTTAGCATATTATGCGTGTTGAATAAAGCGAACTGACTTATTGCACAAAATCCTGATGCTTCAAGACGTTCCTCGTGATGCCTTCCTTTCATCACTTCTTACATGAACTAAAATAGCCTTACCCATTCTTATTATGTGCTAACTGCGTTTTCTGTGCCAGTGAACCTATCCCAAGACTAGAAATAGAACTATTGGTTCAATTTGCAAGGAGAGATGTGGAATGAGTCATTTATATTGATTCATAACACGTAAGACTGCGGTGATGTATCGAATTCCACCTTCGTGCAGTAAGGCGCAAGTAGAGCAAAGTTGTTGTTGCGTAAGCGCGTACATTAAGGATCAGATTTGGTACCTTGTCAGCGTACTGCTTTTTCAATTAAATGAATCTCGGCCGAACATTGCAGACCATAGTGATACACAAGTAAAGATAACTGCGTACTGTTACACACAAGTGTTTCTTTCAGCAAGCGTCGGCTTCTCTTCTATCCCGCCATGGCGTCACGTACCTCCATAAGGGAGTTGCATTCTTCATCATCTCACGTAGTGTTCTTACAGGTAGGATACGGCGCAACGGAGCTAACCATGGCTGCTACAGCCTTGTTCGACGACGACCCGGAAGACAAGAAAATGTACACAGTTGGCCAGCCATTTCCCGGCCTTGAGGTAAGCGATCAAGCACTACGGTGATCGTTGAAAACATGTAAGGCTGTGTGAAAAAAGTTTGGCATGCTTGTCTGACAGTCTTATTAGTGTAAATTTCTTTCATTTATATTACAGCAGCGTTACTCGTTCGCATTAGTAAAATTTTGTTCTATTTTATAGGAGCATATGGTCACTATTTGTTGCAGCAGCACATTGCTGCTTGTATTCTATGCTGTCTTTTACTATCTAATATGTTAGTATTTCAGCGTCTTTACTACCACTTGATTCCATTGATAAACAGACTTCATCTTTCGTCGCTTTTTATGGCTTACCTTTCTCTTTAGTAACATCTCTTCTGCACCACTTACTTTTACTGTGCATTTTTACATACTGCAGACCCATAAAATTGCTGGATTTTTACTGCAAATAAACTTTTGCGCAGGTTTCTTGTCATACAAATGGTATTTTTAAAGTTTATGAGCATCTCCTTGAATTGTATAACGTGTTTTACTTATTTGTTATATGTTCTTTCTTTTTATTATGGGCGTTCTAATACCCATAAGCTCCTTAAACTGTGGGGAAATGATATTTTTTTTGCAATTTCTACTGTAAGTGTTCCCAAAGCTGCCTTTCTAATTGATTAAGTTGGTTCTTTCGGTGCACATTGCTGTGCTTTGCGCACCGCATTACACTTTCAAATATCAACCTTACTGAACAATAATCCTGCAATCCTGGAACAATTACAAACCTTGAAGTCAAGCTTGAGGTTCAAGAAATCTGTTAAAACGTATTTTCTTCGCTCTTTATTGTATAACTTTCTTATGCACCACAATGTCATTGTTTTATTTTCTTTTTTAACATGTTCTGATTGGGAGTCGAATGGTTAATCGCTTTTGATATGTTATCATATTTCGAAAATTGTAACACTTGTTGTGCTGTTGCTTGCTTCAGAGTGTCAACATGCTTTGGGTGCTGCAGCCTTTGTCAGGCAAGAATACTTTTAATGCAGCACCTGAGACAGCTGTATGTCTCAAACAACAAATAAATGAAAAAATGAAAATGAAAGTTCTCGACAATCTTCTCAGACAATTTACATCCTTGTCGGGAGTAGCTCAAGGCTGTACTTTAGGACCACTTCTTTCTTTGTGTTTGTAAATAATTTCACCAAACTGATGTTTCCAGATAATTTAAACTGCTTGCGAAAAAGATAGTGCGTAGATGACTGCTATAAATTGCAAGAGAACATTTCCTTTATCCATTAGTGGTGCGGTACTAGCCGACTTAAAATTATCGTGAAGAAGATAAGCGTGGTGTTTTTTAACCTATAGTATGTGCCGACGAATTTTTAACTACACTCTGTCGGGTAATAATATTCGTCGTGTGCTTGATGTTCATGACCTTGTGGTTATCATAGATTGAAGGCTGGACTTTCGCTTTCATGCAGCGCGTATTGCCTGTTATACCGCAAGAAATTTACGCTTAATATCTAGACATATAAATATATTTCAGAATCCTGAACGCTCCAACACATAGTTCTGCTCGCTACTGAGGCGGTGACTAGAGTTTGGTGGCGATTACCATTGTATTAGAACTCATCAAAGTAACCTAACAGCAGCGCTCCAGAGTCGAATCGTTCATGCTTACTACGACATACATATTCGCCGGCGCCGTTTCTGTGACCTACTCAAGCCGGTTGATTCAAGTACGTTTTCTTTGCGTAGCACAAGACTCTTGCAACCTAAACCTCTTGCGACAAGTGGGGCGTGGTCTGATTGATTATCGTATGTTACTAGCATCATAGGAGTACTGGGTTCTGTCACTGAAAACCACAGGTATTCTGACGTGTTCTACCTTATTCTTTTTTTTAACTTGCCCCATGACACGGCTGCAGCAGGTTTAAAATGGCAGTTCAGCTGACACGGATCTTTTCAATTGAGTTTCTGTGTAAAATTGGCGCACAGGAAGTTTGACGTAAATTAGTTTACTAAGTATATCTTTTTCTTAGGTTTCTTATGCAAAGTTCTCCCTTGCACTTTGCTTTAGCATGCGATATCGGTGCAAAGGCGGTCCTGTGTTCACATTTTTATTAGGTTCATGGTCTTGTATGTACTAGTGGCCTGTCACCAAGGATTTACAGTTGTTTGCTGGCACTAAAATAAACAATAAACAGTAAGGCTACTGGGCACACCTCAGGCGTTACATCGTTTTGCCGCTGAGGAGGAGATGGTCGGTTCATACCGAGCTGTCCTCTACCACGCCTCTCAAGCATACGTTGCTTAGAGACCTGAAAACCCCTGAATCAGCCATTGAGTAATGTGCGCGCAAGCAAGTGCACATCTGTATTTCTCTTCGTATCATTCTAGATTTAATGGTCTTTCGTCCTGTAAGCCCCCTAGGCCGTTCCCTCCAGAAATTCACGAACCGTGAAGCTCCTTGTTTAGCCGGTGCAGTGGGTTCGTTTGTATGTTTGTTTCGCTGTACATTATGTGTCTTTTTATACGGTTGTTTGGCGCAGGTAAAGATCGCCCACCCTGAAACTGGCCTCGAGCAGCCTATAGGCA
This sequence comes from Dermacentor variabilis, assembly GCF_050947875.1. Classification (NCBI taxonomy): domain Eukaryota; kingdom Metazoa; phylum Arthropoda; class Arachnida; order Ixodida; family Ixodidae; genus Dermacentor; species Dermacentor variabilis. The sequence continues at coordinate 36,979,831 of NC_134574.1, forward strand.
CGCCTGGTGAAGTTTGGTGCCGAGGCCATAACGTCTTCCTTGGCTACTACAATGACGAGCGGAAGACGAGGGAATGCATCACGCGAGCTGGCTGGTACAAGACTGGGTACGGTTACCGCAACAAAGAAATAACTTAGTTGAAACAAGCAGCCAATGGAAATGCACGACAGTTTATTCAGGCAGTAATCGGGCGTCGTATCTCGTAAAAGAATAGATGTGAATGTAAAGTAAGATCAAAAAAGGACAGTTACTCTGGATTTGAGTAAAAATGCACGATCTTGACATCTTTATTTTGAAGAAATGATGAAGGTGGATAAAAATACTCGGCGAGTAGACATTTGTTCAGGCTATAAACCAGCTAAAGACCGACGCCTCTCCAGCGCTCTTCATTGACAGAAGAAAACGCTCGTATCTTTGCAGACGAATGGCGAGAGTGCAGCCAAGTATAAGAAAGCAAACAGAAACAAAAAATAAAAGCAGGAAACTTATCTTCTTCCGCGAGAGATGTTCGACGTCAGGGCCCTTTAGGAAAAATCACCTAATCAGGTGTCCTACGTCCCCCCGCTCCCACCTCAGTTTAGTAAGGGGCTGAAAATTCTTCGTTAATTCAGAGCAAGTTTACCCTGTGAAAACAGACGATACTTTCTTTCACGCTTTATAACCTGCAGCGGAGGGGGGAAAGATCGAGAAAGGAGGAGAGGCACGTATTGAATTGAACGCGCATTTAAGGCGCACCGCAAACCAACAATGACAAAAACGAGGTGCAATTCCTAGCCAGATGTCTGGGGCCATAAACTTTGAAGACACCACTTGGCGGAAACAATAGTAAAGAAAAACGCAAATATTTTGACGAATAAGAAGAGCCTCCGCGCCATTCCCACTGGTTTACGAGGAGTAGGGTCTCGAGCTAGGAGCCATCCAAACATATTCGAAGCGCTCAGTACAATGGTGGATTATATGGCCAACAAAACTATTTTATTGTAATATAAAAGTGCGCTAAAACATGAAAAAGCAAAAGAACTTTTGATGCAAGCTAGCTATGTGCCGGAGCTATATTTGGTGGCAAGAGGGAGGAGGTGAACTTCCGTCTTTTTTTCAAGCAGAGAAAGGTAATATAAAGGATCAAACTATTGCTTGCGCGGTGGCCAACGAAAAGCGACAAATTATATCAAAAGGGATTCCATTTCTAAGTTTTTTACAAATTTTTAGTGAGGAAACGTTCTTAAGAAAGCAGGGCTACAATTTCCTACGCATTTCATCTACAATAGATGCAAGGTGTGATGCATTGTGCATAAAAGGAAGATGGCCTGCACAGTACGCAAGAGAGGTAATCCAGGTCAACAGTGAGCCACCAAATTTAATTCTCGAAACGTGACATTCATTGTTTGAGTAATGCTAGCCTGTATTCCAGGCCTTAAGCAGACAGGGGATCTACAGAATTCATTACAGAATCCGATACTGTCTATTTGAATAACAACAGAATACAACATACAGATACGGATCACGACAGTGCAAACTTAGTAGTGCCATTGACACATCAGTCATACTATTGCAAAGAGCGCCAAACCGGGCACCGAAATTGCAACGTATGACATATGCCCTATCAGGTTTTCACGCTCTTTACAAATCTATGTTGTCATACAAGAAGCCCGGCCCACCACCATTCAATATATGAGTGTCAAAAATGTATAATTGCTCAGAGAGGCGAGAATGAAGAAGCCACACAATCTTCGGATACATAACGCAAAGCGATCATAGACGTGACGCCCTTCCCGCTGCCCTGAGCGCCGGGAAGCACCTTCTGAGCACCTTCTATGTGGTCTGAGCCAAAGCGGAGCACATAGTGGGTGCTCCGCACGCGGAAATATACTAGCGCGAATCAGAAAGTCTTTGCCCCTATATTTTAAACCAGATTACCGCTGTCATTGCGAAGTCCACATATCCATTTTCAGCGGTATAAATTTCTTGGACCGGCTCGGCTTTAGCTGCTGATGGCTCCACAGCGCGGCATTGCTGTCAGTTGTTAGAGATGGCGGTTTTGCTTCCCACGTCCGCGGCGTACGAGAAACGAAGTATGATTTGTTTTCTATAAAGCAAGGGACGAACATCCAGCGTAATCCACAGAGAAATGCAGTTGCGTATGAGGAAAGGTGTTTCGCTTTGAGAAGTGAGAAGTGGTATTGTGAGTTGGCGGGAGACCGTAGACTTCCATGACAATTAGCTTCAGGAGGCCGTCTGCGTCGCTGACTGACGACGTTTCCGGCGTGGATGCGTCAATGAGTGTGTCTAAAACATCACGCTCATTAATACGCGCCTGGTTTACTGAAAATATAGTTATGCGCGGAAGCGTTTTCCTGCCTATTTATTCCTATGACAGAGAGAGGGAGAGATAAACTTTATTGTTAGACCAGGCTTCTTGAGCCCAAAGGTGGGTGGCCTCCTCAGTCCGGTTAACCAAGGCTCGCTGCCACCGCCCGAGCCCTGTTCACCAACTGTAGCTGGTTGTCAGGGTCTTGCGTCATCAGCGGAGCCTCCCACTGGTCTTCCAATTCTTTCTCTGAATCCGCTTCTTTCTGCATGTTATCGCCTGGTGGTGATGATGACGGTGGTACTTCTCGGTTATTCCTGCACCCCAGCACCATATGGCGCAAGGCATTGGGCGTGTGCGGCGGGCAGAACTTGCAGTCTTGCCCGTAGGTGCCCAGATACATGGTGTGCAGCAGTGTTCCATGCGGGTAGGTTCCAGCCTGGGGTCCTATAACGTAAAAGTATTCCAATATGTTTTTATTCCAATCTCCTGACGTCAAATTTGCGTAACCGCCGACGCAAGCATCGGGCGGTGACCCGCAGGGTTGTGTAAAGAGACCGATCAAATGCTTTCCTCGTTTATAGGAGGCCACTTCTGTTTGCTTTAAAAACGAATAACATTGCCTACACTGAGCCGCTTGTCTTAGCTAATTGGCACATAAGAGGCGAGGAGCACGGCTCTAGTGGAGAGGGATTCGATGGGGCCCAGCCAGGGCACTGAAAATCGATAACTACATGAAGAGGGTGGTGCGGCGTTTGCGATTGGCCCCCTTTTCCCTACTTAGCTTGGGGTGGCTCGTCGTAAATCGTGCCAGAATGCAACGGAAGGTTAAGAATGCCGCTAAAAAAGATCATCAGCAAAGGAAAGTTGACTGAGTGAGGTCGCAAACGTGCGGACAGTGCTCTAAAACGTTAAACAGCCACGCAAAAAGTATTTTTGCACGCAAATAAATCCATGCTCTCCGGCAGGGGCGAGTTGTCAGTGCCTGAGTGATCGGTGGCAGCCATCTTTTATTCCTTTCGGAACGGGACAGCCCTGCGGCTATTCAGAGAAACATTAAGTTTTGTTCGGCATAATTATGCGTCTTTAACGCTTACACGTCACTTTGACGCGGTGAGTTGTTGCGGTTTTGTGACGTCGCATGCCAGGCGGGTGAAGTAGGTGCAGCCCGAAAACTTTTGACCCATAGCTGAGGTGTAATGGCGAAAAGGCGTCGAATCAGAAATAACTATTTTTTTGTTCTTTGCAGTTATGTTCTTTGCAGTTAATCAGTGTGTTCACATCAGATCAGGTGGGGAGTTACCTCGGTTTTCGTGACGTCGCGTGACAGACAGGCGAAGTTGGGGTGGTCAAAAATGTTGTTGGCCATGGCGGAGGGAGGATTGCAGAATTTGAATAGAAAAGTTTGCAATAGCTTTACGATATAGTGGCCCTGCAGTCTTCTCCAGGTTACCGCTTGTTCCCTACTCTTCACCTCATGCGCGGGCGGGTAGCGACGCCTCTGCTTCCTGTAGTGCGCCAAGATATCGGAGTACTTCTTGGATTTCCGACCATCATCCTCGTCACAGTAATTGGCCTGTGTTCTCTACGTGCCGGAGATGGCTCGGCGTGCGTGATCTCGAGGCGCGGCGTGCGCCGCCTGGTTCCCCGCGAGAGACTGGTCTCCCGGCGTCCAGAAGATTTGCGCAGCTTCTATCTCGGTGTTGTTCAAGACCTGAAGTGCAGCCTTTCTGATCCTACTGTTCATATAACTTCTGCATGCTTCTTGCGAGTCCGTCAGCACGGTAAGCAGGGTCTTCTTGCACGTTGCAATGGCCAGAGCTAAGCCCAGCTCTTCCGCTCTGCTCCCGTCCTTGGCACATATGGATGCGGCTGTAAGTTGTTCGTCGTTTTCGTCGCAACGCTGATTGCAAATATGTCGTTTGTTCTGTACGCAGCTGCGTCCGTGTATCTCACATTGCCTTCTTTTCTGATGGCGAATTCGAGTATGTGCTTTAGCGCCTGTATTCTCGCATGTATTCCTTCCTTGTCGTATTCGGGATGCATGTTTCTGGGAATCGTCCTTATGTATAGTTTGTCTCTGTTCTCGGGTGGGATACGCTGGGATACGCTCATCCTCGACTTGGTAGCCCAGATCTTTAAGGAGCGCTCTTCCCGTCTTTGTCAGCTTTAGTCGCTCCAGTTGGTTGATGTTGTGCGCTTCCATGAGCTCTGTCCATGTGTTGTGGACTCCTATTTTGAGTAGTTTCGCTGTGGACGTGGAAGGGGACAGGCCCAAGGGAATTTTGTAGGATTTTCAGATGAGGGCGTGTACTTTGTCTTTATGACTGTTCATCATGTCAACGTGTGGGTCCCGTATGTGACGATGCTCGTGAGCAGCGCTTGTATCATTCTCGAGCAGTCTTCTTCCTTGAGTTCGAGGTGGGTTGTTTGTTGCACTGCTCTCCTAATTTTTTCCAACTCTGCTCCCCCGACCCCGTCCATTTGAATCAGGAGTCCGAGGATGCGGAACATCGTAACGTGCGGAATCATGATGCCTTCCACCTTTACTACCGGGTCTGGTATCTGCTGCAATTGTTGGCCTCTTGTGCACTTTCTTAGCACCAAGACCTGCGACTTTTCAGGTGCGCACGTCAGTCCACATGCTTCCAGGTACTTTTTCGTTGTGTCAACTGCTTCTTGCAGAGCGTCTTGCTGTTTACCTGTCGACCCTCCCGTAGTCCAGCTGGTCAGGTCGTCAGAGTATATTGCGTGAGAAATCCCTTCTATTCGCTTCCGTTGCTTCGGTAGCGAGCTCATCACCAGACAGAAGACCAAATTTTAGGACCTGCTGAATTTACACAGTATTTAATGGCTTTACTTTGCGCGTCGCTCTCAGGAATGAACCCTGTTTTACAGCGAAACTGTATACCTCTACCATCCAAGGAAATTTTCGTGTCGTTAGCGTAGCAAGCAAAAAACTTCCCCATACGTGGGCCGATCCCGGGTATAGTGCAATGCCGGGCTGACCCACGCTGGAGGTGCAATTCGCCATTAAGCGGCCCAGATACACAGCCTTGCGGGTCATCCTTCTTCTTAGAGTGGAAGGACACTGAGTTTTTCTCTTATTCGTTTAGAATATTGGGCTTCTGAGGTGTGGGGCTACTTGAATGAAGACTTTTACCCGCTGAACAATTTGTCTACCGCAAAAAAAAAAGAAGTTTCCGTCTCGTGAAAGCAACATGCCAGAAAGTTGGGAAATGAGCAAGAATGGTAGTTTTTCATTTATAATTATTCATCTGCGGGCACTAAATAATGCGTCAAGACGGCGTGTGTAGATACACACAAAGGTGAATGCTTATGCATTCTGCCTCAGCGATTCGGGTCTTGTAATGCCGGAAATATTCTGTAAGCATACAGAAAAATAAACAAGTTATATATGATGTCACATTGAGTCAGCCGTGGCTTGGGGCTAAGTTTTAAACCGAAGAAAACAGCTACTACTGGAATTTTTATGCTGGTTTGTTGCTCAAAAAATGCTTTGTCATTTGAGAAAACCTGTCAGAAGGAAGATTCATTAGTCAGTCTGAATAAGAAAATTTGATAAAAAGTACCTTGCATATGAAATGTATTATCTTTATTATTTCTAAGGAACGTGAGTTATAGACTTTCCGTGGGGTCGTTTGTAAGAAAAGGCGTATTTTCGTTGAGGATACACGCATCTATACAAACATGGAGTACACTGTACAACTGGACATTAACTAAGAAGGTCGTAAGTGACACATCAACAGATGCAGTTGATGCAGTACTGTGTTCCTTAGAGGGCATAAATCTGATACATGAGTACTGCACTTTTCATGGGAAGCAAACAGGCGAGATAACATTAAATTTCTTTTAGTCATCCAATATTCGTACGCTGCCTACGAACAAGTCATTTTTATTGAGCGTCTGCAAGTTTTTTTTACAAAGAACTGTCTGGGATGTAAAGCATGGGTTTAACGTTCCGAAACAGAATATGAAGAACGACGTAACGGATGGCTCCGGATTGATTTGAGCACCTGGAATTCTTTAACTTGCAGTGAGGTCATGGTAGCAGAGTGTCTGTGGTATATATACACGCAGTTCTCGGTGAGGCTTATAGGCAAGGCAAAACCGTTATGCCAAGATGCACTTCAGGACATTGTTTCTTTAAGCAATGAGTCCAAATTCGGCGTTTTCAGACATGAAAATACACTGGTCATTGGTCGTGTGCAAGTCATACAAAAATAACTTCTGCGTACTTCCACCAATAGAGGCAACGTTATTTCGCCGGATATCTGAAGAAAAATAAAAGCAGTTAGGAGATGCCACACCACGGGCCACTGTTTGCTGAAGAATATGTTTCCGGAATTTGAATTTGTAGTGGACACAGTGATTCGATGAAGTATATGACACGAGCAATTTTCCCGAATTCTCGAGCAAACGTCTTTCGTTTTAGTGGTCCAAGACATTTAATAGCGTCAAAATATTTCCCAAGTACTTCAGAGAAAATAGAGTTTGGTACGTAGACAGGTCAAACTGCTGCAACGAGGCTAGTGTATGTGTTCGTTTGTGTAACGGTGGGCTTAGAATACAAGGCCCGATTGCTGAAAACAAAAGAGAACAAAATGAAAAAATACCCTAATAATTTATGTAAATATTTTGGGTCTGTATAGCATTGAAACAAAAAAAAAACAATGACTGGCATAGTAGCGTTCTCTCATCCCATCCCTATTCCTAACCTTGTTGATACAGAAACATAATATATGAGGTGAAGACGACGTGAGTTGGTTTGATGTCGGAGCGCCCAGAGCACATACGTGAGAATAACAGGCGGAGTGTTTGAGTTTGCATTTTCAATATATGAATGAGCAACCATTAGAGGCACCGAGATGCGCTCAAGGCGATGCATATTGACTCGATTTTCATCCTTATTGATTTACGCTTCCAGCAGCTTCCAAATAGCTTCACATTGATTCAGCAAACCTTCACACAGTCAAACAAATTCGGGTACTTGTAACACGAATAGTGAGTGAGTCTGGTGATGTAACACTAGAGCGACTATATCTACTACATGTGCCTTTGCGGAAACTATTATAACATGCCATCATTGCGATGCCTTGCCATAATTGCGAACTTATGCACAGTGACATAGGTGTAATGGATGAAGACGGCTACGTGACTATCATCAGCCGAATCAAGGACATCGTAATCCGAGGTGGAGAAAACATCTTTCCGGCCGAGGTAGAAGAAGTGCTCAACACCCATCCCGCCGTCCACGAGAGTCTGGTATATTGCTTAATTCCTTATTAACATATTTCAATATTCTTCGGGCTTAAATACATTACTGGAAAGGGTGTTCGCATGAGCATATCATTTAGTTCATTGTTAATAATGGGCATACCTTGAACCGAAGTATTATCTCGTTCTTTTTTGTTTATTGACCAGAAATAAACATAGTAGCTGTCACGTCGGCACGACGGATCAGTCATTTTGAAATGGTTATTCTAATCGAAGGCGCGTGTTTGTGAGGAATAAAAAGAGAATTTTGAAGTGTTCGCTTATGATATAAACCTCACAAAACCGACTTAAGCGTAATTATTTGGGGTAAATTCAAATGTTCATAAATATAGAATTGATTAGGGACAAAGTTACTGCAGAATCTCTCTGTGACGACGAAGATCGACGCTTTCACAATTAGCTATAAAACAATGAAGCATCAGCAAGTTTTTTTTATAAAGAACTGTCTCGGATGTGAAGCAGGGGTTTAACGTTCCGAAACAGAATATAAAGAACGAAGAAGTCGATGAAGTAGTGCCGAGTGTGGCTGACGTGGCCTGGTGCGTGAGCTCCCGAACACTGGTTCTGGTCAAGTAGCTGGCGGTTTTCTTTTAATCTGTCTCTTTTACGTAATTGTTTTTGACCTTTTGTTTCAATATCTGCTAACCTTCCAGAGTAATTACCTGTTTCTTTGCAATGTCACTCTCATCGCCAGGCCAGGAGGCTTCCTCCTGGTCGGCTTCTGTTCCTAACTCTGATTTGCCGGTGGAGCTTTTCTTACGCAATGGGACGAGCAGCATTCCTGTGGCTTTGGTTCCGAGTCATGGAGGAGTGATTCGCATGAAGAATCCCAAAGCAATTCAAACCGAACTCCGGATCGCCTCGGCCAATTTTCAACAAATCACCGAGGTCCGACAGTTCGGCTGAGGGGGCATTCTGTGCTGCTCGTCAGACCAGACTTGTGATCAAGATTTACTTAAGTGCGATGTTATGGTGACACATCCGGTGAGCACTTTCGTTCCTCATCACCTTGCATGTACCAAAGGCCTAGTTCGCGGTGTCTCCATAAGTCTATGTCCGGCACAAATTTTGGAAATGTTTTCAGCGGCAGGCGTGATTTCTGTGTATCGCTGCAGCCGTGTCGTTGAGAATAAACGCATGCCCACAGAAACAGTCATTGCTACTTTTGCTGGAACGGACCGCCCATCCGAAATCAAGGCATGGCCGCTTATATACCGAGTTGAGCCTCTATCACCTCGTGTCCTTCAGTGTCTAAAGTGCTGGCAGTTCGGACACTCCATAAAAGGCTGCAGGTCAAACACACGATGCCGAATGTGTGGAGAAGGCCATCATTCAAATGACTTTTCTTCCGAAATGAGTCTTGCTGCCTTTGCAGTGGTCCCCACCCCGCAGGTGAGCCTAATTGCCCTGCAAGGTCTAAACAAGTACAAATCCTTGAAATAATTGATAGACGCCGATGCTGTCGTCGTGAGGCCATTGGAGAAATTCAGAGCAGGACTCAAGGGTATGCTGGTATAACGGCCCGCCAAACGCTGTGTACGGAAAACTCAATCTCTGAGACTGTGGCAGCTTCCGTAGAAAAGGCGCTGGAGAAAGCAATGGAGCGCATTATGACAAATCTCACCGACTCCCTTGTTCAGGTGCTGTCCTCACAACTTGCTCCGTGGCTTCAAATAAATAATAAAGCCAATATTGAGGATCTGGTATCGGGTCTACCGCGGACTCCACCAATTGAATTATCGACCACGCAGACATTCACAATTAACGATTCATCAAAGCCATCAACTTCTGAGAGAGTCGACCAAATCTGTCTCTCCGACACAGATGGGATGGAAAATCAAGATGTAGATATGGACTCCCGATCTCTTAAACGAACAAGGTCGCCGACAGAGAAAAAACCTAGCTCTCCCACCAACTCAAAGGCAAAAAAGCACGTTAGAGAGATTCCGACTAAGAAGGACTTCTTAATAGAGAGCGTTTTAAACCAAGCAGTCTCTGCTGCTCGGGTTTATTCACAATAGGAACTTTAACAGTAATTTAGTGGAACTGTCGTTCCATACTTTCCGCTGCAACAGATTTATTATAGCTTATTTCTAAATATTCTCCAGATATTATTATTTTACAGGAAACTTGGCTTCTTGCTGGTCAGACTTCTCATGTAAAAAATTTCTGCTGTTTTCGATTGAATCGCCTATCCCGAGGCGGTGGTTTTGTTTTGTTTCTCTCATCAAAAAATTTGCCATACAGCTACTAAAGCATACCAGATAATGTCCCCAGACTGTGAAATCTTAGCACTGGATATAATACTTCCTGGCTGCACACCTTTTTTTATAATTACCACGTACTTCCCCGCTGGAGTGCAAGATACCCGCTATCTGTATATCTCTATTGCTCACAGTCAGAACAACATCATACTGGTGGGAGATTTTAATTCTCATCATGTGTCGTGGGGTTTCCGAACGCACACTTGTGGAAAACGCTTGTGGGATTGGGTCTTAACGAATAAATTATCTTGCCTAAATTCGAGAGCACATATTTTCGTACGGGGTCAGTCGCGATCTGCCCTAGATCTTACGTTCGCTACCTCGAGCATGTTTGTCACCTCCTGGAAGACTGTAGACTCCGGAACTAACAGTGATCACCTCTCTATAATTTTTGAACTGCTTACCACGTTGACTAGTTTACATAGTAATGTGCGCACTTGTTTAATTACGAAAAATTTTAAAATGCGTTAAAATCAGCTTTACACGCTCAGGAGGACATGGAGTGGGATAATAAAGCAATGAGCCTATGTTCAATTCTAAAACAGTCATCAAAAAAAGCTCAGTTTATTGTGAAATCTACTAAGGGTGGATCATATTGTACCTGGTGGAATTCGGACTGCGAGCGAGATTTTAGACGTAGAAAAGCTGGGTGGAGAAAGCTCTTATACAACCAAAGTCCTATTAATTGGGCTGATTATACATATATAGCTACTACATTTAAACGAACAGTCTCAAAGGCTAAGGAGGATTATGATTCCAAGCACTACACATACCTTTCGAAATCTTGCAACAAAAAGGCCCTGTTTAAATTTCTTCGATCTCGTAAAGTTATACCGGCGCCCGTGAATGTCGATTCTGTCGTTTTAACAACAAAAGAAGTATCGGAATCACTTGATAAAATTGCTCAAAGACTTGCGCAACGTTTCAAACATCAATTGCCGTTAGGCCTACGGAAACCTCATTTGGGAGACGACTTTGAAACAGGAACAGCGACAGAGCTTCAAGGCATCATTAGTTGGTTACCGACGTCAGCCCCCGGTCCAGATGGAATTACAACAGGAATGCTAAAAGTTTTATTTGATTGTGCACCTCAGGACCTCCTAAACATAATAAATTTCTCTCTCAAAAATGCATGGATTCCAAGAGAGTGGAGAATAGCTATAGTTATTCCATTATTAAAGAAAAAATCAGCTGGACTTGACGTAGACAACATAAGACCGATTTCTCTTACTTCCAGAGTCGTCAAATATTTAATAGAAAGAGTTCTTCACGGCCGCATAACAAATTGTATGCAGGACGATACCCTTCTCAGTCCTTGCCAGATTGGATTTCGTCCCGGGCACTCCATATGGTGCGCCGATGTAGCTTTAGAGAACCGCATTAAACTTGCTCACCGCAAACGAGAGTACGCAGCTTTGGTGACGCTAGATGTATCAAAAGCATACGAGTCTGTAGAACATGGTATTCTATTCGATAAACTGCGGTCTACGAATTTCCCTAAATATATAACCCCTTGTATCTATGAATTTATGAGAGATAGAGAGTTTTATTGTTACCGACACGGTATTTCGACTTCCAAACACAAGCAGACAAGAGGTGTACCACAGGGTTCCGTTCTTTCCCCTATATTATTTACCATTTGCTAAGCACAATTCCTTTGTCTCCGGAAGTACGTGTTTATGTCTATGCGGATGATATCGTATTTTTTACGTCCGCAAATAATATACATTCACTACAACAGTCGTTGCAGAATTACTTAAGAATGCTGGAGACATGGCTAGAGGGGTTGATGTATGTCATTCAATATTAGCAAAAGTGCGGTATTAATGTTCCCATTGACTGCAAAGGTGCATATATCTTTACAATACCGACAGGAAATCATTCCTTAAGTTGACGAAGTCAAGTACCTTGGTGTCATTTACGATGGCAAACTCACCTGGCGCAGTCACATTGAATATATTAAAACAAAGGCAGAACGAGCCGTAGCTATGCTCCGCCGGCTCAGCCACCGACACTCTGGACTACGCAGGGATACCTTACTGATGATCTATGAAATGTATATTCGGCACATATTAGAATTCGGCTGCGTAATATTTTCCCGTAGCCCCACCTACAAGATTAAACCTTTGATACTTTTAGAAAGAGAAGCTCTACGGTCATGCCTTGGGCTACCTAGATTTGTTGCCAACGTTGTTCTTTATCAGGAAGCTCATATACCCGCCCTAGATTGCAGATTCCGCATACTTACGGTTCAGACATTTTTAAAAATTTATGACTATTTAAAAAGGCGTACGCAATATATATTTATGACTGAACCGTCTGAGTTTTTCCAAGTATCGTGGTCGAAATTCCGCAGTCCTCAGGTAATATTCGTACAAGAACAGTTACAAAATTTAGATGTCCATACGCCATGATTACCATTCAAATGATGCCTTGCCAGGCCTCAAAATTCAGTTAGATGACATATTTCCAAATCATGCTAAACTATTACCAAGGCGAGATTTAATTAATATCTTAAACGGCCATTTACACCGGCTAACCACTGACAATGTAGTAGCTACGGACGCTTCTGTGTGCAATGAGAAGGCAGGAGTGGGGATCTTCTATGAATCTCTTCAGTGGTCTTACTCCCTTCGGCTTCCCGACTTCACACCTATATTTCAGGCAGAATTATTAGCGATTATATTAGCAGCACGAAAACTGCCGCAAAATGACCCATTAGCTGTTATTGTGACCGACTCGCTATCTGTATGCACAGCACTAACGGCATCTTTAAATTCAGCAATGAAAGAACATTTCGTTCGATGGTGCCTCCGTACTTACGAAAAGTACGTTTGCTTTGGGTACCGGGACATCATGGGTTGCACTTGAATGAAATAGCTGATTCACTCGCACGAGCTTCCCTGAACGGCCCTATCATATCTGTTTTGCCGACATCAGCTTATGTCACCGCGGCTAGGTACAGAAATTTCGCTATATCTCAAAACTCTGCACCATCCATGCTAAAACCGTCTTCTGATTTCCAACATCTTGTCTTCCCATGGAATACTAATTGGTGTCGTTCAAGGAAAATGGATGTTTCTTTTACAAAATTGAGAGGTCGCATACCTCCTCCAAATTTTCACTTACATAGGTCTGGTCTCGCAGTGTCCCCTCTATGTTCTTTTTGCAGTGAACCTGAAACTATCGAATATTACTTTCTCTCATGCCGCGGCTTTCTAAGACAGAAAAAACTATTAGAACAGTGATTTACCAAACTTGGCCTCTCGCTAACCACGCCAACCATTCTTTCTTTTGGGGCGACTTCACTGGGATCCAGCCACAGGGATGCTTTTCTGACAGTTTACAATTTTATTAGAGACTCAAAAAGAATACCTTGCTGAATTTCTAAAATTATCCATAATTTATATTATTTCATTTCTTTACGTTTACTTATGTTATTGGAATTCCTAACAATATTTAATTACACCTTTAAATTACAGTACTATCGTCCCACGCTCCACTATACAAATCTAGTGTCTCTCTACTTCTAACCCTACGGAAAACCGCCTGCTTCTTGGCCAGTCCCCCATAGTGGGTACGCACCACTGTCTGGGACAGAAGACAAGACAATGAAGCGACACAGCGTGTTGCCGCCGTCAAAATGGTGCGTGTACTGCAGCTGGGCCCCCCTCTGGGCACGCTGGACATGCTGCGTCTTCTAACGGCACCTATGCGAAGTTTGCTCGTAGGTTCAGAGATGCGGGGCGCACCGGTGCGTGCGAACCCTAAGTATTGTTATCTCGCCATCCGCGTGCATTCGCGGCAAAGAGCTGAAGCATTGTGCTCGTGTACTTCAGGGAACCCTGTGACTCGGGTTCGATTCTGCTCCGTAACAAACAAAAAATTATTGACTTTTTCATTGAAGATCAGCGTCAAAGAGGTTAGACACGAACGTACATTTATGCACACCGCATAATTGGTAACTTCCCCAGGGATGCTCCTCATATCAAAGGAGTGCTGCGAACATGGGACAAAGCAAAACTGGGTGACTTCTCGAAAATTTATTTTCCAATAAAACCAGTAGCTTTAATTTGGTACTCGCTGCGACTTCCCCCAATTTTGTGTTGTGTTGCCGCGTAGTGCCCACTAGTTACGCGAGACCTAGAAAAAGAAAAAAAGATCTCAGACTAACACAAATCTTTGTTTTTAAAATACGAAGACCATTTGTTAGCCTTGGTAGCCGAAAGCCACAATTTTGCTTCCGTGGCTGGGGTTCAGATGAGGTTATGTGACGATACTCTTGATTTATTCTTTTGTAGGAAGATTACTAAAGAGATACCAACATTAATATTTGCTACGCAGGCAGTAAGTCGTTAGAAGTATACATCTATATAGCGTAGATTAAGTAGTATTTTGCCAAACTACCTTAAAACATTAGAACATGATAGCACATTGGAACACTGCCTTTCAGTGAGATTACACTCAATTCGATCACAGGTGATTGGTGTACCAGACGAGCGGATGGGGGAGGAACTCTGTGCGTGGATAGTACTCAAGGTGAATGTAGAAGTGACAGATGAAGAGTTGAGACATCACTGCGAAGGAAAGGTAAATAACGTTGACAAGAAGAAGTTGCAAGGTCCTGCTCACACTTCGGTTTACTTCATGTTGTAACACAAAAAATGAACAAAGTTGTACTTGAGATATGCTTTTTTGCCGAATAATTACTTAGCGTTAAACAAACAAGAAATATTTATGTGATATGCTCATGTCATCAGTCAGCGTTCACATATCTATGGATGATAGCCTCGTGCTGTTTTTTCTTAGATAGGAGTAACATTTCAGGTATGCTAAATGAAGAAGGGGACGGATTGATTGAGTAGCACACTGTGGTATAAAAGCCCGCTTTTCTGAGGCACCTGATCCCAGTTTGTAACTCTTCTACCACTTCAAGTATGGCGCAGTTTTAGAATTCTCTCTCAATAGGCGTACGGCATGAAGTCTATTTCAGGCATGCCTTTTTTATACATTCCTAAACTCACAACCCGCCGTGGTGGCTCAGTGGCTATGGTGTTGGGCTGCTGAGCACGAGGTCGCGGGATCGAATCCCGGCCACGGCGGCCGCATTTCGATGGGGGCGAAATGCGAAAACACCCGTGTGCTTAGATTTAGGTGCACGTTAAAGAACCCCAGGTGGTCAAAATTTCCGGAGTCCTCCACTACGGCGTGCCTCATAATCAGAAAGTGGTTTTGGCACGTAAAACCCCAAATATTATTATTATTAAACTCACAGTTGTGTGCACAAGGTTGCTACCGTACGCATTTGTGTTATGTATTACATCGGCACATGTGATTCCATATTATTATTCTCGAGTTTATATTGTTACTTGGTGCCCAGATTGCGCTTGCCGTAAAACAAGAAGTTTTACCAACAAAAGTGATTGCTCAGAAGCCGGCGTCTGTAACAGCGAAACGGCAACTAAATTCCCATTGGCTACGATGCCACGTTCACACGCGCACCTTGGCGGAGCAGAGCGAGCGGGAGGGAACACGCAGTGCTGCTACACTGCCGCGTGAGAGGAGTGGGCATCACCGCGACGCCATGTCACCCTAGCTTCGCACGCCCATATTATCCGCGCGTTCCCTGTGTGCGCAAGCTCCTGCCGTCGTTCGCACTTCGCCTCGGGAATCGATATATGTAAATTACTGTATAAAAACAGAACAAATGCGAAATGAAAAACGTTGGCGTAACCCAGTTGCGAACGTACGACTCCGCGCTCAGGAGCCGAGCACCTTAACCACTCGGCTAAACCAGCGTCTCTCACTTAGCAGGCCAGGCCTAAGTAGCATGAAATCATGCTTCTTAGACCTAAATTTTCATTTCGCGAAGCGCGGCGTGACGAAAGCAGTGGCGTCAAAATCACCGCGGCTTACTCGGGAGCCTTCCATTAGATTCTATGGCAGTCAGGTGAGGTAGCATGACGTCGCGGATCGAAGCGCACCGGCATTTGTGCTATCTAGGAGGCGTTGGCCGAGCGTTTCAACGCGCTCACTTGCCAGCGAGGAGTTCATAACTGGAAAGGCCGATCAGCGGTGTTCAGTCGGATATTGATGCTTTGTCATTTACAACCCATTTCAAGTTTTTAGGTGTCCTCTGATATTTTCGTACTTCTGATCGGTTCTTCCTAATTACATAGCGGTGGGCAAATATTCGATACTTTCGAATAACGAATCGAAAACTCTCCTATTTGATTTCCTAATATACCAAGTGCTCTCCCAAATATTTTTCGAATAGTTATCGAATATTTCACGTCGTCGATTGTGCGCGATGAAGCATGAAATTGAAGCAAAACTACGATAACTCTTACACCCTGCGTGGCGTAGATACCGTACCAGGTCAGGTTGTCGCGCAGCAAGCAGTCCTTTACCAGTAAAGTCACGATGAATGAAAAATAAAATTTTCTTTAGACGTGACGTGACGTGATGTTAGGCAGCGGGTATTGTCTGGATGCTTTGTATAAATGCAGCACATGTGTCCTTTTGTCGTGTTAAATATGAAGGTATTTCAGAGTGACATATTTGATGCAATAGGGACTCCATCTGCTTTGACTGTACGAAATAGAGAAAGGTCTTCTTCTATTCGTTCGCTCTGCCATCGCCGCAGATGGACAACATTTATTGTTTGGGTACAAGGCATACACGAAAGTTATTCGGGCGGCAAGACTTTGTTTGTGTCGTTAATATGATAACGCATGACCACGTACGTTCAGAAGAGCGCTGAGTTGGCGAACAAACTTTTTTGTTATACTTAAGGATCCTTTTGTGCGTTTAAAATAGTGCATGATTTTTAACGTGCAGCATAACTACAAACTTTCTAGTGCCGTCCAAACCACGACGTGACAATTGTCTGATATTGCTGGTGAGAAGGCTGTATATTATTTGGAAACTATTAAAAAAAGTATTAGATATTCGATTCAATTCGCTTCGGTTCTGGCACTGTTCGATACGTACTCGATTCGATGCGAAAAACAATTATTCGCGCACTCCTAAAAATAAATGTCAACAGTTTTGTTACGCTTTCCTATTCTTGTTACCTTGCGTCTTATTTTAAAAAAAAAATTGCCTGCTTGCCATATGTGACCGCAGCAAAAAAAAATATAGAAAGAAACGAAAGGAAAATAAATATAAAAGTATAGGTTATGCGTCATAGGTTGCTTTGCTTTCTCGCTATATGCTTTTCAATGTACGACACTATAATGCCGCATGGTTTCATAACGTGTCCGTGTGTGAGGAATGTAAACACCACTTATTCCCTTTGCCTGTTTTCTCTGTTTTTCTTATTGATTTATAATAACGTATTTTTTTGCAGACTGCGTTTCTTACTTACGTCACATTGTTTATTTAGGTGTTATTCTTGTGCTTCGCAGCTCACTCGTTTCAAGATTCCACGGTACTTCATCTACGACCCCAAGGTGCCGAGGACGGCCGTCGGGAAGGCACAAAAGGCCAAGATGCGCCCATTGGCCGCACAATTCCTTGGGCTTACGAAATGAACCTTCTTGTGGCATCAAGTTCTTTTAAATGAATGTGACGCCATGCGACCTTTGTGCCGAAACGAGTGCGACTGACCCATAGTAGTATTCTCGTATGACCGTAAAGAACCTTGATGGCTTTTTTTTTGAAGAAATGTTCTTCCAGGTCGCGCTGAGTACGGTTATGGATCAGTATACATTTTCTTTTCTTTTTTTGCCTAGAAGGTTTGCATTGCTGCGGAATGTCTTCAACAGTGAGCCGAGTTGAGAAGTCAGAGGAGGATTCCTTGGGAAAAAGTCAATGGCGATGTCTGGTAAATCTAAGAGAAATGCGTCAGCATTACGTCACACCTCTTTGAGCAGCCTGAACCATGATTTGAACTGCATTCACTACATTGCAACGTGTTGTTCAGGAGCTTAGTCGACAACTGACGGTGGTTTGAAGCAGATTACTCTGAGTTGCACTCTACAAGTTAATAAATAAATAAATAAATAAATAAATAAATAAATAAATAAATAAATAAATAAATAAATAAATAAATAAATAAATAAATACCAATTATTCATTTACAGCCTAGCTACATCGTCATAAAGGCGGGAACAAAAAACCTAACCACTAAAAAAAAGCATTTCTAAAGCACATTTCCCTATGCATAACAAACACTGTAATGATATTAAAAAATATAAATAACGTGTGAGCAAACATTTTTCAAGAAATTTAGCCCCCACAGTTGTTATTTAGGAGTGGTATCACATCATAGAAAAGAATAATTTGTTATGAGATACATTTACCAAATTAATAGACAAACTGTTTCATTCTCTTATTGATTAGGGGTGAAAGAGTACTAACAAGTGTTCGTTCGGCAGCCATAGGCTGAAATGTTTTGTTGTTATCGCAGCAAGTGGTAACGGGATCTGGTTCCAGCAGATAGTTGAAGTGACCGATACCTCTTTGACTGTGATATATACGGTGCATTAGTTTGAGCCTTAGCTTCTGGCCAAGGACACGCAGCAGATCCCATCCTTAAGTGGGCTTCATTTCTCAAACGCTAGTGTGCAGGGTGTAATTATTACAAATACATTGATCGGTTCTGTAGTTTTTCCAGTTTATTAGTGAGATAATCCCATATTGCACAGGCATAATCAAGTATTGTCCTGACATGTAAAAAGTATAGTTTTCTCAACTGCGCGCTTCGCCTGTTTGAAATTTTTTCTGATAAAATTTTGCATCCTACCGGCTTTTTTGATGAGAGTGTCAATCTGTTTATTGTAAGTAAATGATTTGGTGAAGTAGACATTTAGGTACTAGTATTTGCACTGTTTGCCGATAAGCGTGCCATTGATGTTATATTGCTGCTGTAATTTGGATAGCACTCAGGAAAAACTAACGCAACTGCGCGTCTTAATATTGAAATTCAGGTTCCATTTTTTTCAAACCCGTTCCCTAATTTTTCTAAATCTGTTCGCATTGTATTTGTCGGTATATCACGCAGTTGTCATCAAACAGTCCTGTGGGTGATATAATGTTTTCGACAATATTGTCTGTTAGGATCAAAACAATAAGTGTGGCAGTACGTTTTTATGGGGAACGCCGGACGTCACATTTATTGCTGAAGATTTAGCATTTTTTCAGGACGACAGAGTGGGGTTTTCCAATTAGGTAGTTTCGTATATAATTTTGAACGTTTTGTTTGTACTTATTCCAACAAGGAAAGCAAATTTAAATTTATAAAATTTATATTTATAAATCTAGGAGTGCAAATTACTGCTCGAAATGTGCTCAAACATTTTGCTGAATGTCGACCTTAGTGAGACCAGCCTAAAGTTTTCTCTGTTTGCTATGGACGGATTAGAAAACGGGTGTCACGCTTGCCAGTTTCCAATCTTAGGAAATGAGCCTTGTCTCATGGAAAAGTTGATAGATAGTCTTTACCTGACCTGTGGTGTATTCAGAGGACTAAGGATAACTCCATTAGAAACAGTAATGAACAGGATACAGAAACTCCTCCTATACGCGTAGTGCGCGCTGATGGACGCGCCACTGGTGGCGGCCTTGCGCAGAACACACGGGAGAGGAGCCAGCCGGGCGCCGTAGTTTGCTGTGTCGTTGACAGTGCTTCTCTGTCTTATTCACGCTTTCAGAGCAAAATGGGCAACGCCCTTCGCATGTGTGGGGTGGCTAAAGCTTCAAGGAATGTCGGAGCAGAATTGTTGCCGGGTGGCGGGCTCAAATGCCGGGGAAAATTTGCCGGCGATACAGTTCTGATCATTCCCCGCAAAGCCTCATCAGCGGGAGCAACGGTAGCAATGGATCGTCGCTTCGGCGGGAAATTTCTTGTTCTCATCTTTTCCTTTGTCGCGTCGGTGTATTTTTCCACTCGATCATAGTTAGACACGTAAGCGACAAAGTTCGTCTGCAGTGCAGTATGCTGTTAAAAGGCGGTTCAAGAAAGTTCGGAATTTTGCCGCTTATGCTGTTTTGCGCTTTTTTACCGCGTTGCGCTAGCTAAGCAGCTGGAGTACACGAGCGCATTGCGTTGCTACAGAAGTTTGCAAGAACTGAAATTGTTGGTTTTATGTGGCCCGGTAAATCCTCGCACCAGCTGTCGTGCCCTTCATGTTTTAACATCTATTTTATGGGTGGCTTCGCAGATGTTTAACTGTTGTTAGCTGCTTCATGCATAACTCTTGCTGACTCTTTTGAGCTACGAGGTTTTCACCCTGCCTCGTTTGCAAAGGGTGTAACTCACGCTGTGTCTTATCGGAAGGATACCAAGCAAGTGCTTCTTTAACAGCCTTATTCTTTTCGCCCGAGGGCATCTTAGATATTGTGGTTTGTTGGGAAATGTGTTTGGAAAATGGTATTTCAGGGGGGCGAGAATTGCTAATAGTTGCTGCAAATGGTATTTTTGTTGCATTTTTAGCTGAAAAGTTCGCGTCACGTTTGGGAAGTCAATACACCTCCGATGCTGTCTGAGCAGACTTAACACGCTGAGTGAATTGTTTATTTCACAACGTAGTCCCTTCTTTCATGTGAATTTTGTACTCAACTGAATTCTTTCTTATTATGCTTACGCCGCAGATGACTAAACCCGGCCTTGCCGCCAGCGCTCATCTACTTTAACTGGCGCTGCTCTGCCTTTAAATACATCATGTGGCGCCTCTGTCTAGTAATATAAAAGAAGTACTGAAAAGTTAGTCAGTGTTTAGCTTTGTACGTTTTCAAGCAGCTCCCTTGGAAACTTTAAACCGCAGCGGAAAGGGCAGTTCATCCGCGTACGCAGCAGAATTGAATCGGCGGTACAGCTCTAACACACGCTTTTATTTACCCGTGCGTTTGGTGACGTCGTTTCCCGCAAAGCTAACGACAAGATGTTTGTATACGTAGATGGCCCACATACTAAAGGGTATCGCAGACGACGCCTTTAGTTTTCTTGTTTTTGGCGACCTTTCAACTATTGACACCGTTATCAAAGAATTTGGCCGCATCGAACAAGCTACAGACCATCGTATCACGCCCCACACGGCTGTTATCCCAGCCACGGCTGTGATCCAGGCTGTTGTCCGACAAGAATATCAAAACATGGGTTTCAACTCCATGTGCTGGTCGACGCATAAAGCCAGAATGCAGTGCTTCTGTCATGGTCGTCGTCGTACCCGTCTGAATGGCGCACCTCTGACGACAAGACCATCTGTTTCCATTGCTGCCGCATTGGCCAGAACGCTCGTCATTGCCGCAACCGATGGCCCATTCTGTCTCCAACAACAACAGTGCCTGCTTCCAGAACTCTGCACTTACCGCTCCATGGGCTTCTCGCCACGATCGTACTGCTGGTGAGATGCCTGCTCCAAATCTTCGCTCGCGCAATCCCCGTCTCCCCGACGTCGTCAGTGTCATTCGCCCTAGCCCTGTTCATGCCCTAGCCATGTTCATGTCGTTCGCCCTAGCCCCGTTCATGAACTTCCACGCATGGGCGGAAAACTAGGTACTGCAGCTCTTGGAGGTGAAGCTGGGATGTCGACCTTGCCCCCAAATTCCCTGCTTACTTTGTCCACTAAGCAGAACCTTCTTGAAGTTTGACGTTTGAGGTACTACTGTATCTGCACTGTTTGACACAGGCGCACACCTCTCGATTACGAACGTTGCCTTCCATCGAGGTCTTACAAGGCTCCTGCCTACTGCAAGCACATGCATCGTTCGCGTTGCCAATGGCGGTACTGTTCCTATCATCGATGTGAGTATGGCACGCCTAAGCATCGGCGGCCGTCACACTGCTGTCCTTTTTACCGTGATTGCCCTTTGCCTAAACGACCTCATTCCCGCCTCGATTTTCTCCGTTTTACGACCGCCGCTCTGTCGCCATTTTGCAGCTATTGCTCAACCTCTCACGGACCCTTTGAAGTAAGGCGTGCCCTTCTCACGGGGACCTCCAAAATTTTTAGTTTTCTCTCGTCTGATCAGGCATTTTACCTCACCACTAACCCTCGCCCACTTCGACCATAATGCCACAACAGAATTGCGTATGGATGTCAGTGGTCATGGTGTCTGCGCTGTTCCAGCCTAACGACAGCGTGGCCAAGATGGCGTTATCGCTTATGCCAGCCGCCTCATGTTGGCGCCAGAGAGCAACTATTCTATTACGGAACAGGAATGCCTTGCTGTTTTCTGGGTGGTTGCCAAGTTCCGTCCTTAGCTTTACGACCGTTCCTTTTCCTTAGTAACGAACGACCTGCTCTTCCCTTAGTAACCGAGCATCTGCTGGCTTTTCTGCTTCAGGGATTCCACGGCCCTGCTTGGTGGTTGGGCTTTGAGGATCCAAGACTTTTCATACACTGTGACTTACAAGTACAGACGCCAGCACCAAGACGTGGATGCTCTGTCACGTTACCCCGTCAACAGTTCTCACGTACCTGACATCGAGAATGCCACTTGTGTTTTCTCCGTGTCACAGCTCCTCCACATCCTCAGCGAGCAACGTGGTGATGCCTCACTCAAAGTGCTCATCGATCATTTTGAATTCCCGCCCGACAACACTCCCTTACGCCTCGTCGTTCTTTTGAGAAAGTATTTCGTATCCGCAAAATGTTCCTCCAGAAGGTCCCGATTCCATCATTGTCACCCCTAAGTACCTCTGTGCGACAGTCTGAAGAAATTTCACTTCGCGCCCACCGCTGGACATCTCGGCGTGTCTCGAACTTACGAGAGCTCATCGCCACTTCTTGTCTGGTCTTGTACGTTCTGTGCGACGCTACGTCGTGGATTGTGCTCCGTGTCAACGGCGCAAGCAGCCATCCCTGCTTCCCTCTGGATACCTGCAGACACTTGAAATCCTGGTAGAACCATTCGGTCATGTCGGGGTGGACCTCCTGGGCCCTTGTCTCGCGTATGTGTCGGGGAACAAGCGGGTTGCTGTTGCTGTTGACTGCACGACCAGATATGCCATTACGCGCTATCCCAACCAGCTGCGCTACGGATGCGGCAGATTTCCTGCCACACGATATCATCTTGATGCATGGAGCTCCGCGTCAAATTCTCACAGACCGAGGCCGTGCTTTCTTGTCCAAAGTCCTTCATGGCATCATGCATGTCTGCTCTATCCAGCACCTTCTACCATCCCCAACCCAACGGCCTGACGGAGCGATTGAGCCGGATGCTTACATATAAGCTGGCGAAATACGCGTCAGCCGATCACCGCAATTGGGACCGGCCTCAACCTTACATTACCTTTGCCTATGATTCTTTCACGCCTGAACACCGCCACTTATTCCCCGTTCTACCTCCTGTGTGCCCTTGAACCCATGCTTGATGCCGACACACTGCAACTATCGATGACGACCTCGAGAAGTGTATATGTGCGTGATATCATCGCTCGCGCTGACCACGCTCAACGACCTGCACGCGCTCGCCTATCGGTGTCGCAAGACAACCAGAAATGGCGCTACGAGCTCTTTCACAGTGAAGTGCACCTACCTTCGGGCGGCCAAGTGCTCCTTTGGACGCCTTCACGTGGAGTAGGCCTTTACGAGAAACTCCTGTCTTGTTACCAAGACCCATATCACGTGGTTCGTCAAGTCGTTCATGTCACCTATAAAATTGTTCCAGTTAACCCCTCAACGTCCTCCGCTCCAACCACCAATGATATCGTCCACGTCGCCAGGCTCAAGCCCTACAACTATCTACTTGCTACACATATATAGCGGCACCGGGACGGCGTTTTTGCCGCCGGGGTTGCGCTGCGATGCAACAGGCGCCTATGAGACATGACGCAAAGGAAGACGAAGACGGGCATCTGGGCTTAGCACGAGCTTGTTACCATCTTTTGTTATGTTGATGGGCGTAGATAGATAGGCATTTCATTGCAATGGAAAACATTTGAAGAAGGGGTGGTCGGAACCTCTCAGTCCAGGGACCCACTGGCCTCTGCCGCCTGCCTGATCTGGCTAA
Organism: Dermacentor variabilis; assembly: GCF_050947875.1. Taxonomy (NCBI): domain Eukaryota; kingdom Metazoa; phylum Arthropoda; class Arachnida; order Ixodida; family Ixodidae; genus Dermacentor; species Dermacentor variabilis. The sequence goes on from NC_134574.1 coordinate 37,003,660, forward strand.
TAAAGGACTTTAGTCTTGCCAGGTCGGAGCGGGCGAGCTGTGCATCCCACTGCTCCATTTTGTTACTGGTATTTGGCCTATGAGGGTTCTTAGTGCACTCCCAGGTTATGTGTATTGGGATAGGTATGCCACCGCACCAAGGACAGTTGGCCCTATAACGAGCGGATACATGGCGTTTAGCAATTTTAAATGGGGGAAACAATGGTCTGTATCTTACGCCAATCGGCGGCCTCTTCCCCGTTAAGTTGTGTGTGAGGCGGCGGGTATTTTCTGCGGACAGCGCTGATGAGCAAGGATGTCTTTGGCAGTTAACTTGGTGGAATTTTATGGGGGATAGTGCGCGTGATTGGGGTTAGAAAAGGACGCCGTCGCTCGGCTAGTGAACCCTCGAGCTAACGCGTTAGCCTTTTCGTTCCTCTGTACGCCCGCTTGGCCCGGGCACCAGAGTAGGCGATGATGGTGGTTGAAGGATTTGGGGATTATCACGGGTCTAGCCTCAGTCACGTGCCCCTTGAGAAACATGCGACATGTCTCCTGGGAGTCCGTGACTATGACCGAGTCCCTTTGCGAACGCTCCGCGTGAGCGAGTGCGATCTCCACTGCTATTTCAGCCGAGGTGGGGGATCCCGCCGTGGCCTACGCGGTAATTTGCTGTTGGATGATCGCGTTCACGACTGCCAGGGAGTACCTCCTCTGGTAGCGCTGCCCGCTCACCTCTGCATACACAGCTGCGTCCGTGTACTACGTGTTGTACCTATGGTTATTAGAGCAGGCTAATTGAATGTGTTGTGCGCGTGCTTTTCGCCTTTGTTTGTTGTACTCGGGATGCGTATTCTTTGGAACTGGGGCTACTGTAATTTTGGAGGGAGAGGTACGGCCTGCTCTGTGAGATAAATGGGGTATGCTGGGATATTGTGTCTGGCCAATATTGCCCTACCAGTTTTTGTGAACTTGAGGTGCTCCTTTTGTCGCATCAGGGTGACCTGCCTCAGTTCGTCGAAAGTATTGTGCACTCCCAAAGCTAACTTGCGCTCCATTGAAGTACATTTAGGCAGGCCCAGAGCAGCCTTGAAAGTGGTTCGGATTATTGTGTGAGCCTGCTTTTCCTCGTCCCTGTTCAGGATTTAGTACGGTAAGCCATACGTGATTCGACTAATCACTAAGACCTGTACGAACCTTAGGGTATCGTCTTCTCGCATTCCCACTTTTCGATACGTCACGCGATGTATCGTATCATTTGGGCTATGTTGTGGGCTGTGGATTTGAGGGTCGTGAGTGCCTGTTCTGCTCTCCCATCGCTCTGAAGCCACAAACCCAGGACTCGCATCGTGGGTACCTCTCGGACTGATTGGCCCGCAACCACGATGTTAATCGATCCTCTGGATTTGTAGCCTTTCGCGTGTATCCGGATGACTTCTGATTTTTCGGGTGCGCACTTCAGGCCATCCATGTAGAGAATTTCTCCACCGCTAATACTGCGCTTTGGAGCGTATATTCCTTATCCCCTAGTGAACCACTGCTCGTCCACAGCGTGATGTCCGCGTAGAGCGTGTAACCTAGGTCGGGTATCCGATCCAGTTCGCGCGCGAGGCGACACATCGCCATGTTGAAGAGAAGAGGAGAGAATATAGCTCCTTGAGGTGTTCCTTTGTCAGGCATTTTAAATACATCCGAAGTGATTTGGCAAGTACTGATGCTCGCCTCCCGCTTGGACAGAAACGCTCTTAAATCATTGTATGTGCGCGCACCACAACCCGCGAGTTCGAGTTCCTCCAATATTGCGTCGTGAGAGGCGTTGTCGAAGGCTCCTTTGAGATCTAGTGCTAGGACTAGTCTCCCCTCGCCGTACGGTATATTAGTTAGAATTTCGTCTCTAAGTAGCAGGAATGTGTCCTGGCAAGATAAACCTATGCGAAATCCTATCATCGAGTCAGGGAACCAGCTCCGCTCTTCCAGGTACCGCTGCAATCTGCTGTGGATAACCCTTTCATAGAGCTTACCCAGGCAGGACGTGAGTGACACCGGCCGTAGTGTATCTATCGAGGGATTCTTTTTTTGGTATAGGTATCATAATTATTTTAGCCAATGTCCTCTCTTGGGGCAAGTCTCCCTTGGCCCAGCACTCGCTATTGAAAATCTGTTATTTTCGCTGGGGCTACCGAATCCATGTTTCTAATCATTGCATTCGCGATTGAGTCTGGGCCCGGTGCCGAGTTTTTAACTGCAGATTATGCCGCCTCATACACCTTCCGTGTGCGTTATTTCTTCGTCTAATTTAGGGTTCGCCTCCCCCGCGTATTGTCTCCTCGCGTACGATGATCGCGTGGCAGGTGAGGGTCCTATGTGCTTTTTCTTAAGAGCATGGACTAGATATTGGTCTGTACCCTCGAAGTTGTCTGCTATAATTTGGAGTTTCTTGTTATTCTCAGTACGCGTGCTCATCGGGTCTAGCATGCTTCGTAGTATTCGCCACGTATTGGTCGTTCCCAGAGTTCCTAATAGGGTTCCACAGAACGTCGCCCACTCGTTTTTAGCGAGCTTGTTGGCGTGGCCTTGGACTTACTCTGCCAAGAGAGCGATGCGTTGTCTCAGGTGTTTGTTTAGACTTTATATTTTCCACCGCTTGGCCAGTTTCCGCCTCTCTTCCCATAGGCTGACCAGGTGAGAGTCTATCACCGGCACCTCCGCTGTACGCTCAATGGCTTTAGTGGTGTCCCCATGTGCACGTCGAAGGAATTCAGTCCATTCTTGCATGTTGGTCGGGGCTTTATCCGACTCCTCCAGCGCTCTCTGGAGTTCTCTATAAGGAGGCCAGTCCGTTAATTTAGTCATTCCTATTGTTCTCCGTATGTTGGGCGTGGAGAGCGCTACTCGGATTATGTCGCGATCGCTTCCCAGGTTTTCGTCAAAGGAAACCCATTGTGCTTCTCTGATATTCATTGTAAAGGCATGATCGGGCGCCGTGTCTCTGCTGACTGTTACCCGTGCGCGTCGGTTTGCCGATCTGATTGATTGCCCGTAAGCTCAAGGCCGTTGTGGCGCGCTCGAGTAAGAACCCTTTGGGCGACGTTTTCGCGTATCCCCATAGTATGTGTGGTGCATTAAAGTCACCCACTATCACCGCCTTATCCCAGGTGCCCGCTAAATGTTTTGTTGTTGAGAGAATGTGGGGTAGGTCGTCCCCTTTGCTTTTGGGAGAACTGTACATATTTGTGATTAATGTGTGTGCCTTACTTCGTTTCTTTGGCATCGCACTGATAACTATGGAATCAGTCTCTCCCTCAGTTTGCGGAAGTGTTAATAATAAAGCGTTTATCGACTTGCTCACCGGCGTGGCGACCTTCGAATGTTGAGGACCGCTCAGAGTGTAGTATCTCTGCAGTTTGGCCGGCTTGGCCCCGACCTCCTGCAGACATATCACGTCCGTAGCAATTCCGCAGTTTTTGATAAACTGGTGGAACACTGCCGCTTTCCTGGAGAAGGAGCGGCAGTTCCATTGCCATATCTCTAATTGTTCTGAATATTGTATTCGTTGTGATTTCTTAGCGTGATTAGCCATGTTGCCCACCCTTATTTTAAGCCCGTGACGTTTCCGTGTCCAAGCCGTCGGATATTGTTACGCAGTGGCTTACTTTAGTTTTTTCCGAACGCGCTCCTATTGCAATTGCGCGTTTTTTGGTGGGAACAGCCTTCGAGACTGCCTTAAGCTGTTCCGCCACGAATACCTTGTGTGTCTCGAAGTCGTTCGTGCATAGTTGTTGAAATTCCGTCAACCTTTGGGTAAGTAACGTCATTATTTCATGCATAAATATATTCAAGTTTTCCGCGATCATTGTCTGTATCTGCGCTGCCGTTATCTGAGCGTTATTTGAAACTTGCGTTGTCAGAGACTGCGCGTTAAGGAGTTTTTATCTGCCACCGCTTTCGTTTTGGCTATTTCTTCAGAACGACTCGGCGTTTGCAGCTGTTGTATTGTGCTATTGAAGCGCGCCTCTTACTCTGAAATTTGTTTTCGAAGTGATTGTCGTTGGCGTTCTTCTCCTGAGAACCGTTCTCTTAGTCGCACATTTTCCTTTTCCAATTTCTGTATACGTTTATCATTTTCACCGGTGTTCTGTTTTGGAACAGTGGGAAAAACGAACCCTCGCCCAGCTCACCTGCTGTTTTTTATTCAGTGGCGAATTCGACCGCTGCGAAGCCCTGGACGTGGACGGGTCCCTCGAGGGGGTATTGCTCTTCGCTCTGCTTCCGTGTGGAGATCTGGATCTAGATCGGTGCCGGTAGAACTCCTCTTCCGTCGACTCCAACCAGCGCCCCGGTGCCTTTTTGGTGTTCTGTCCCGACCGCTCCCACGATCGACACTGGCGAGTCGTCTTCACGCGCTTGGCGGCAATCAGTTTATTCGGGCCCAGACGCGTCTCGTGCGCCGCCGCCCTGCACACGGCGCGCTTCACTTCACGTTCGTGTCCTTGAGGGGGTGGATTTTCGAGTCCGCAGCCACGGCATAAGTTCTTGGGGTTCGGAGAAACTTCCGAGCGGTGTCCCTCTTGCATGCACTCCTGGCACATTTGGATTGATGGCCTGTACTCCGTACACCGCATCTCTACTCCCATTGGTACACGCATATGGGGCGCGTGCCTCCTGAGAAGGTGAGAGTGGTATTTGAGCTTCCTAGCATTCGAGCCATTTCGATGGTAACTCCTTGGTTCCTGACTTGCAGGTGTTGCTGGAGATCTGCTGATTCGGTGTGTGCTAGGAATCCGTGCACCACCACTTTTTATCTATGCAGGTTTCAATTCACATAGTGTGGCCAATTCACCTCGTGGGTATGAGCCATGTTTTGAAGCAACAACAACAACCTCGGTCTCTGGCTGCGCTGCTCGTATAAATACAGTCTAAATAGCCTCTTTTGTCTCTGTCTTTCCACATGTTACCATATTATGGAAATGTGAAGTCTCCCCAGCAGGTCCTTGCGAAAAGATAGAAAATACTGGTTGAAGCATTCCACCCTCAGGTTGTTGGACGTCATGCTTTCGCGGTTAAGAAGTAAATGTCGTATGAACATATTCTTTTTTCGGTTCTGCTTTACATACGTCCAAATGATTTTGAGCTTTCATCTAGGTATTTGCTTAAGAAAAAATATTTTGCAGATGTCATTGTTACTTTCAAAAAGTGTTTGCTTCAAAGCGTTACGAATAACAAGACAGGTGTTGGCCGAAAAAGTCTTATACGCGCATTTCGCTTTCCTTTGAAGTTTGCCTATTTCCGCGTTAGACCAAGATATCTGTTCCTGTTTTTTTTTTGGTTTGCGCAGGTACTTACATGGAACATGAATCTCTAATAATAAGTGTACTTTATCATGAAAACTTGACCACAAAGCTAACGGACGAAGCGGATTTGACAGATGCTGAAAAGTAGGAAAGAAATTTTCTTGTTCAGTTCTAGCTACAGAAAAGTCTGTTAGTATAGTTGATGTGATCCGTACTCGCTGTATGTTAAATTCTGTGGCAACAGCCCCGTGATCACTAATACCTGGGCAAACAGTAGTATTTGACACTCAGTCCGGCTCATTGCATAGCGCCATATCTAAAATTGCATTTTCGTGTGTAGGTCGTAGTACGTACCGCTGAAATCCATTTAACTCTGTGTATACGGGACATGCTACCAGCCACAAGTCCAGCTTTTCAGTTGAAGTCAAGTAAATTTATATCACACCTTAGAACTATGCTATTACACACAAGAGATAGCATATGAGACAGTCGTCCGAATGAAGCGCTACTGAGGTGTGGGTGGTAAAATGTCCCGAAAACGACATTGTTCCCTTTGGGCACCAGGCAGACTCAAAGTTGTATTGAAATAACATTTGTGTGCTTGACAGAGCATTTCAAATAAGAAAATCATGCAAGTCCCACGACCTGTGGGCATCGACGTAATCGAAGCTTTCTGTGCTGATTGCTTTGATTGACGATAATTAGCGGCGATTTTAACGGCGAAAACTTAATTTCTTCAAGGTTTAGTCTAACACGAGAGCGGTGAGTTAATGCTAAACGTTATCTTGCCCGCAAAACTGCTGTTTGTCTGCGTAGTACGCAGCGCACATAGGGAAAGGTGTTTGCTTGAGGCGTTGTTGTGCGCCATATTTCACAACCTCTGAGAGGGTTGAGATCGAGATTTCCTCATATAGGACATCGCATCGTGTCAGAACTATTAAACTTGCATTCGATTGTGGGGCTGTACGTTCCAAAACCACCATTGGTTTATGAGGCACGCCGTAGTGGCGGACTCTAGATTAATTTTGACACCGTTATGTTTTCTAACGTGTTCCAAAATCTAACTGCAAGTGCGTTTTCTATTTCGGCCCATCGAAATGCGGCTGCCGTGGTCGAGTTGAAATCCGTGTCCTGTAGCAATGCCATAGCCGCAATGTTACCACGGCGGGCACAGAAGTGTCCATTTGACGGTCGACCACTTCCGTAGTTTCTCCTGGACTCTGCCGTGCGCTTTAATTAATGCGGCTCTGCTTCTGCACGCCCAGCGTGATTTTTCCGCTTGACATCTGTGCATGGTGCTTATTTTTCAGAAATGGCAGGAACGTGCTACAACGTAACTTGAACTTAAAGGCCCCTCAACAGGTTCGGTAATTTTGAGCTGGCAAGTGCTGGGAGCGTACATTGCACGATAACTATCGTGTCTGCAAAGTATTGCCGCAGAGTGCTCTCCACATGCCAGTTACGAGCACTCTCGTGAGGCACCTTTCCAAACGTCTCATCGCTAAAACCCATTACTCGTCGCATCGCCATTAGAAGAGCGCCAGCAACGCCTCGCGCATGGCGATACAGCGCGTGTCTCCCGTGCACGCGCTCACGGCAGCGCCCGAGTCTGCCGTCCAATGAGAAGCCACGGCGTGGCTCTTGGCCTTCGGGGCGCGTGAAAAGTGCGTTCGGCGAAGAGACGCGGTTTACTGTGGAATAGGCTCCTGTTAATGTTGTGTTAAAGTGCGTGAACGCTTAATATTGAGTTTCCGGGCAAAAGTTCGCCCAAAATAAAACAGTGTGTTTAGTGTGCTTCATTGAAGAGTGCTGCATTTCTGGTGGAGGTGCGGGGTATGATTGGAAGTCCCCACTTCGTGAGAACAAAGCTGCGTCCCTCAGCGATTGGAACCCAGTGAACTGACTCCAGTACATCAGTGCACAAGCCGCCGCATCCGAGGAGACCCACCCGAGTTCGGACCGCTTCCTGTTGCTGCAGCAGTGCAGGCAACAGTTAGCAGCGACGGTGCAACCATGACCAGCCCAGTGGCATCGTCCCAGCTCATCGTGTACCCACCACGCACGCCCGAGTCCTTCCACGGCGATACGTTCGAAGAAGTGGAAGACTGGTTAGAGCACTTAGAGCGAGTGGCAGATTTCAACGGCTGGGACGAGACAGGGAAGCTTCGCAACGTGTACTTCGCGTTAGAAGAGTGAGCGAGGACGTGGTACGTAAATCACGAAGCGACGCTATCTTCATGGGAAGAATTTCGGCGACAGCTGCTTGCCATGTATGCCAGCACCGATCGGCGAGAGAAGGCAGAGCACGCTCTACAAGCCAGAAACCAGCCCAATAACGAGAGTGTCGGCATGTATATCGAGGACAAGTCCCGTCTCTTCACGCGCGCGGATCCAAACATGACCGAAGAGAAGAAATTACGCCATCTGATGCGTGGCGTTAAACAGGAGCTGTTTGCAGGACTCGTCCGCAACCCACCACACAGTGTTGCTGAGTTTCGCACCGAAGCGACGACCATAGAGAAGGCACTGCAGCAGCGTGCCCCATCACTACCTATCCTATCATATCCTGTCTGCAGGCCGAGGCAGTAACACCTAAGCACTAAGGGAACTGGTGCGATCAATCGTAAAGGAGGAGCTTCGAAAGCTGCAGCTACCGGAATCCACGCCGGCAGTTTCACCTCTCGCCGCCGTAATTCGAGATGAAGTTCGCCACGCCATTCTACAGCCAGGACGTGAGGAACCGCCTGTTCATCATGACCAACCACCACCCGTACGTCGCGTGCCAACGTACGCTGATGTTGTATATCAACCGACCGGGCATAGTTCTCCATTCGCGACCCCCCGCAGCCGCCAGCTGACTCTACGCAGTGGACCCCTTCTAGCAGAGCTGAAGCCATGAAAAAGTGACGTGTGGCGTGCACCCGACGGGACGCCACTCTGTTTCCACTGTGGGGAAGTTGGACACCTTTACACAATGTGCCCATATCGCAGAGTAGGTCTCCGCGGCTTTACGATAAATGCGCCTTGTCCCTGTAATGGCGAAAGACCCATCGAAATGCAGGACCACTTAACCAGATAGCAGGATCCGGATGCTAGATACCAACACCAGTCACGATAATCAACGTGTGCCGCAACCGATCACCAAGTCCACGGGCATCGCCGATTTCACCAAGGCGTCGTTCACTGAGCCCACTTCCGGAAAACTGAAGCGAGCGACCTGTGGAGGTGAGGTCGCTGACGTTCGAAAAAGCCAAGTACCTCCGTCAAGTTTACCGAGCAGCCGCGACGAACAGAAGCGGATGAATAAGATAAGTGAACAGACAATTTCTTCAGACTTGCGCATCACAATAGGCGGTCATGAATGGAGTGCATTAGTTGACACAGGTGCCGATTATTCCGTCGTAAGATATGCACTCACCAAGGAATTGGAAAAAAGTTTTGATGCCGTGGAGTGGACCCCAGATACGTACGGCTGGTGGGCACCTCATTACGCCCCTGGGTAGATGTACAGCGAGAATCGGAATTCGGGGTTTTTCTTACGTCGCTGATTTTGTCGTGCTACCAGAATGTCCGAAGGATGTAATACTCGGAATGGACTTTCTCCTAACAAATGGTGCCATAATCAACCTGCAGAATTATAGCGTGTCATTTTCTACGAAACAGGCTACAGACATGCAAGAGTCAGAGGAGCTAGAACACGTTCCCTTTCGGTTTACCGACGATGACATAACCATGCCACCACGATGCAGGATGCTGGTTCGCGTAAGAAACGAAGCATTCGACGACTCGGAAGATATAGTGGAGGCCAACGTGGAGCTACTGTTGAAAAAAGGTATTTGCGTAGCACGAGGAATTGTTCAACTACGCGATGGGTGTGCTGATGTATTGCTGACAAACTTCGGAAGTGAATTTCAGCACGTCGCAAAGAACCCAGCCATCGCCTTCGTGCACAGCGGTCTGTACATCCTGACCTGTACATCTCTGACCGCTACTGCGGTCGCAGATGTACACTGTAAACGGAAATGAGCCGGAAAGGGCATTTTAAGGGATGCGACCTCCCTTGAGACTACGTGCCTGAAAACCGGGCTCCCTTACAGTGGTGCAGAAATGTTCAGCGTCCTCTATTTCGCTCCCTCGCAAAATGGGGATGAAAGTAGAGAAAGAACCCCAATTCTACATCCTTCTTAAGAGGGAGTTTAGAAGATAGAAACCTCCCTTTAGCCTAAACGGAGTTGTCTGTTTATTATTTTATGCGTTATTTTATTTTATTATACACATCTGTGAGAAGGAGACGAGAAAGGAGACATATATTGTCCATGTGGTTCTTTTTCTTTCTTTTTATTTCTGCAAATTTATACATTTCCAGACTGCAAGCCAGCTTATTTAGGGCGATATAATAGACGATTTGTTCGCCTCGTCGACCACAATGTCCTGTCGCGCTGCCAGAATCCCCGGTCGGCACCTGACGACCTGACTTCGGAAGCGGGACCATGCAAAACTTCGACGGCTTCGGCCGCAGAATGTTCTCGCATCTGTTCGTTTTCCCATCAACTAAATGTGAAACTGAAGGCAAAGCCCGCGAAGCGCCACTGGCGTCGGCGCCGCTGACGGCACCTGTTTTGCTCTTTAGTTCTGCGTGTGTGTCTATGTGCGTTCTTACGAGAGAATTACGGCGGCCGTCGAAGAGTGTTTCGTGCAATGTGGAACCTCACAAGAAAACTACCTGCCCCACTTCGCAGCACCGCGGTGATCGGCCACCGCGTAGCCATCGCCTTGTGATCTGTGTACTACAATACAATTTTGTGGTTCGCGCGGCCGTGCTCGGGCATTCCCTACTGCGCCACGATATGACAGCGGCTAGTGAAACCTCCACCCACAGTCCTCACAAAATCGGAGCGCGTACGGAGTCGACTGCTTTGGAAACGGCGCGTTTCGGATTACCGCTTGCCCAGTTGCCTCATGTTTTACGCTGCCTTATATATTCAGCTGCGGTGGTGAGTACGGCGCGGACCCATTGCGTAATGTACATAATGTTCACACCTTTTCTGTTGCGGTGTTGAGACCCGTCGGTCCGCTCAAGAAAACTCAAGGAGCTAGTGCCACACAAAAAAGAGACTTTTTTTTTCGATTTCTCGCTTTTTACGTGCCGGAACCACGATCCGATTACGAGGCATGCCACATGCAGTTGGGGACTTCGTTTTAATATTGACCTCATGTGGTTCTTTACCGTGCACAGTTCTTTAATGCACGGCACGCGGGCGTTCTTGCACGCCACCGCATCGAAGTGCGGCCGCCGCGGCCAGGATTTGATCCTGCGACCCCGTGCTTAGTACTAAGCACAACGCCAAGGACACTTATAGCAACCACGGTGGGTCAAAGAGTGTTGTATTTTCGTCATGAGGTGTGTTTGATAACCATTCCCTAAGTGTCGATGGAGGTTGTGACAGCGATTTGTGTCACAGCAACATTATATTTAAGGCGGCAAATTACTGTTATGCAGCATAAAAATGGAAACAGCCAGCCTGTTTCTGTGCTAAATGGAGGCGTGCAGTGTGTGCACACAATTATGTTCAGTTTATCAGTTTTATGAAATAAGCTTAAAACTGCATGCATTTTCACTGGGAAATCTGTACCAGCACTTTCTTGTACCAAATTGTCTATGCACAAACGTTTGTGCATTAGAAATAAATTTTAGGCAGTTACAGCATACAATTTCTTTTTCTGTATGCAGACACCAACTGCATTCTCATATTCATGTATTGCACGTTTGACCAGTGCTGAAAAGGACAAATGGAATAAATTCAAAGAAGCCTGCGAATTTGTTTGCTTGGTCAGGCTTTGATGTATTTTAGTAACATATGTTCATGTGCAGATGTCGTGTGAATGCATACTTGGACTTATTTACGTTTCACTGCATTGAAAGAAAGCACCTAGCCAATCTCAATTCTTCTTCTTGTTTTTGCCCTTGCTGTCCACATACCTGAATGTATTCTGAGTTTTTGTACCAAGACAACGGCAGGGCATCACACATGCTAGAAACATTAAAACAAAGAACAAGGAATGTGGCACAAATGATCCACAGAGTCACAAAACAACAAAGAGGCTTCAAAGAAGGAGAGGCAGTCAGACTTGTGCAAGAATTCATTATTAGCAGGGTGACGTATAGCCTCCCCTTTCAAAAACTAAATAAGGCTGAAATGTCTAAAGTGAGCTCCATCATCAGGGCAATTAGGGCTCCCAAAAACACAAGCGCCAAAAATCTGGAGGCTCTTGGTATTCACAACACATATGAAGAACATGCCACAGCAGTGGTCACGCCTCAGACAGAACAAGAACGTGTGAATTCGAGAAAACAAGGAAAGGTCCTATTGGAAAAGGTGGTATATCCCTTGAGAGCGCAGTATGGCTGGGAAAAAACAGTTTGCCTACCCAGACAAACAAGAGTGAAAATTCTAGTTTCACCAATCCCAAAGAATATGAGCACGGAACAGCACCAAAGGAGAAAAGCGCAATGAAAGGCTTTACAAAAGAAATATGAAAGAAATCCAGACATACACTACACAGATGCGTGTAGAGTGGCAACAGACAAATTCACAATAGTGGCCTTCAATCGGTTCACAGTGATAACAACCTCCATTCGGAACCCTTCAACCTGTACCATGGATGCAGCAGCCATAGCACTGGCCTTTCGACATGCAGAAGCAGAAGAAACAATCTGCATTGTACTCTAAGGCAGCATGCTGTTTGTTAATTACGGGTACCATCCCAAGCAAAATTCACAGAATTGCACCAGGTGGTAATTTGGTGCCCGGCGCATTCTGGACTCGAGGGAAATGAGAGGCCAGACTGAACTGCTCGGGCAATAAGCATCCGAGCACTAGTCAGTACTTTCAAGGAACCCCCCATTGACCCACACCACACCTTCGAAAACCAGGAAAAAGAGAGACAAAAATACAGCCGCCCGCACCCCAACCCCGTGGGAGAACAGGCCAGGGATTGGCGCTGTGTACAGACTAACACGTATCTACACCTACAAATACTCCGTAAGCTACACCCTGCATTCTGTGAAAGTATGTGTTCTTGGTGCGGGGAGCTGCCAACTCTTGCTCATGTAACATGAATGTATAAACTGCAGCCTCTAAATTCCAATTCGCCCCTTACGGCGCAAGTGCCCAGTAAGAGACACTGGGATGTTTGGCTTGCTAGTGAAGATGTATGGAGCCAGAGAGGTCTTCTCGATCAAGCCCTGCAAACCACAGAGACCTGTGGAACAAACGCTTTCTCGTACTCAATGAAAGCTATACATAACGGTTGGTTATATTCCGCACATTTTTCTATCATCTCATCGATAGTGTGAATATGGTCTATTTTGAGTAGCTTTTACGGAATCCTGCCTGGTCCATTGGATATCAGAAGTTTAAGGGGCTGAAGAAAATGCGACCACTGACCAAGAAAAGGTGAAAAAACACAGAGACGTTTCGGGACCCGTACGGGCTCCTTGATCACACTAAAAGCGGGCAAGAGCCGCAAGTCGTTTTTATGCCAAAATGTGACGTAGGGAACGGGTGTAGTTGGCAGGAAGATTTGCATCAGTCCTGTTGATACTGTTGTCAGTAGTTTGAATAAATAAAGATTCTAACAAGAGTCGCGTCATCGAATTCTTTTCCTTAGCAATTATAGCAGCGTTTTCTCAATCGATGCGGTGACTGCGATCGGCGTGTGCTGCAAGTGCGTTCGAGACTTTTTTCTTGTTGGAGATGTCCCTTTCGTGCTCTTGTAATCTCGTGAATTTGCCGGTTTCACTGATATAGCTGCAGTCGGCGCATAGTACCTTGTATACGACACCGGGATAATTCTTGCTTTCAAGCTGACCCTTTACGTTAACAAGCTGATTTCTCAGCTTGTTGGATGGCATGTGGGCTATTCTGAGATCGTATCTTGAGAATACGCGGCTACGAGCTTCGCTGACGCCAGGAACAAATGGGACGCCAGCGCGTTTCGTGAACGACTTGCCTTGAGACGGCTTTGGGTGGAGGACGCGGGCTTCCATTTTGTTGGTGTTCCTGATTCTATTTGCCATTAACTTTGTGAATACTTTGTAGGCAATGGACAGTAAGCTGATCGGCTTATAATTTTTCAAGTCTTTCACGTCGCCTTTCGTATGGATTAGGATTACGTTAGCGTTCTTCCAAGTTTCTGGTATACTCGAAGTCACGAGGCATTGCGTATATAGGGTGGTCAGCTTTTCTATAACAATCTGTCATCCAATGAGAAGTGGACAAAATGTTCCGCAAAGAGGTCATCGAACCAGAAGCCAGCCCTTGGGCTTCGCCCTTCGTCCTTGTGAAAAAGCAAGATGGTACTTGACTTTTCTGCGTCGATTATCGCCACTTAAACAAGATCACGTGAAAAGACATCTACTCCCTAACAAGCATCGATGACGCCTAGAGCTGCTTGCACGGAGCTCAATACTTCTCGTCCATCGATCTTCGATCCGGCTACTGGCAGATTTCAGCTGACGAAATGGATCGCGAGAAGACGGCCTTCATGACGCCGGATGGCTTACATCAGTTCAAAGTCATGCCCTTTGGCCTCTGCAAAGCTCCTGCGACATTTGAACGTATGATGAACTCTCCTCTGCGAGGCTACAAATGAACGACCTGTCTTTGTTACCTTGGCGGTGTTATTGTTTTTTTCTCCCACGTTCGGCAGCCACCTTACGCGACTCACTGCCATTTCTGCGGTCTTCCGAAAAGCTGGCCTCTAACTGAACTCCACGAAGTGTCAATTCGGGCGCCGTCATATTACCGTGTTGGGACAACTCCTTGACGCATCCGGTGTCCAACCAGATCCGGAAAAAGTTCGACCGTACGCAGTTTCCCTGTGCCACGTTCTGCTTCTGACGTGCGCTGTTTCGTCGGCCTGTGTTCTTACGTTCGCCGTTTCGTCAAAAACTTCGCCGACGTTGCTCGGCCTGTGACAGATGTTCTATAGAAGAACAAGACATTCTCATGGGGCCCGGAGCAGGCTCACGCATTCGCTGCTCTCATCTGGTTTCTGACTACCCCTCCCATATTTGCCCACTTTGATCCATGTGCACCGACCGAAGTCCACACTGACGCAAGCAGCCACGGCATCGGCGCTGTTCTCGCCGAACAGCAGAATGGAAACGAGTGCGCGATAGCTTACACCAGCCACCTGCTGTCATCTGCTGAGATAATTACTCCATCACCAAGCGGGAGGGCTTGGCTTTAGTTTTGGCTATTGCCAAGTTCCGGCAAAATGAGTGCGGCCGCATGTTTTTGGTCGCTAGAGACCACCACGCCCTCTGCTGGTTGTCGTCCTTCTGGGACCCCACAGCACGGCTTGGTCGCTGGGCTTTACGGCTCCAGAAGTTTTCATTTGTTGTTTACTATAAGTCTGGACATCTCCACAAGGACGATGACTGCCTCTCGCATCGCCCCGTGGATCCTCCTGATCTTGTTGCGCATGATCTGCTCACCTGTGTAGTGGCTTCGCCTGATATGACCGACATGCTCGCTGAACAACTAAGTGAGGCATCCTTACAGTCCATCATCGCTGGAGTGCCATCTAGCCGCACCAACGGCACGTGCCGTATTTTCTTGCTGCATGGCTGCATCCTTCACCACCGCAATATCAAACCCGACGCCATCATCTGCCGTCCGTCGTTCTCGAGCAACTTGACGGTGCACCGACGGCGGGACACATTGGTGTTTTGCGTACATGCGGTGACCTACGGCGCCGGTTCTTCTGGTCAAGTCTGTACCGGTCTGTGCGTTGCTATGTCGCAACTTGCGGATTGCGTCAGCGCCAGAAGAAACCTCACCTGGCACCTGTTGGACGACTCCATCCAATTGAAATTCCCTCTGAACCCTTCTTTCGCGTAGGCCTTGACATGCTCGGCTCTTTTCCGACAACGACTACAGTAAGAAATGGATCGCCGTCGATACTGATTAGCGATACGCGATAACGAAGGCGTTGTCGACTAGTTGCGCAATAGACGTCACCGATTTTCTCCTTTACGACGTCATTCTCCAGCCCGGTGCACCTCGACAGTTGCTTACAGACCGCGGCCACTCGTTCTTGTCTCGAGTTGTGGATGACCTCATCCGCTCTTGTGCCACTGAGCACAAGATGCCCGCCGCCTACCATGCATAAATGAATGGTCGCAATCGAATACAATACGTCGCAATCGAATACTCACAGAGGCGCTGTCGATGTACGTCTCCAACCATTACTGCGACTGGGACGCCACGCTGGCCTACGTGACATTTGCGTATAACTTGACCCCACATGACACCGCAGGATATTCACCCTTTTATCTTTTGTATGGTCGAAACTTAACTTTGCCATTTGACACCATCCTACCTTCTACGCTCCGTGTTGCCACTGAATATGCTCGTGAAGTCATCAATCGCGCTCACATGGCACCTCAAGTTGCCCGATCTTGTTAATAAACAAGATCGGGCAACAATAAACAACCTCGCAGGATATCGTGATGTCATAGAAGTCGAAAGCTTCTCTGAAGACGCGGAATTGGCGATGGGTAAAGTAAAAACAAAATGCACTATACTGTTCGGTGACATCAGTGCCAGGGCAGGCAACAAGCTGGCTGGAGAAAAGTCAGTGGGGGAACATGGAATAGGTTCTAGGAAGAGCAGAGGAGAGTTACTAGTAGTTTGCAGAACGGAATAATTTGCGCATAATGAATACCTTCTTCTGCAAGCGGGATAACCGAAATTGAACTTAGAGGACCATGAATGGTGAGACTAAATATGACATAGACTTCATACCATGCGCTAACCCTGGCGTGATACAATATGTGGACGTGCTCGGCAAGATGCGCTGGAGTGACCATATTATGGTAAGATCTCGAATTAGCCTAGACTTGGGGGGCAACGGAAGAAACTGGTACATAAGAAGCAGATCAATGAGTTTTCTGTTAGAGGGAACACAGAGCAATTGCGGATCAAGCTTTAGAACAGGTATTCGGCTTTAACTCAGGAAAAGAACCTTAGTGTTGAAGCAATGAGCGACAATCTTATGGGCATCATTAAGGAGTGTGCAATAGAAGTCGGCGGTAACTTCCTTAGACAGGATACCTTTAAGCTATCGCAAAAGGCGTAAGATCTGATTAAGAAACGCCAATGTATGAAAGCCTCTAACCCTACAGCTTGAATAGAACTGGCAGAACTCTCCAACTTTATCAACAAGCTTAAGATAGCTGACATAAGAAAGCATGATAAGGATAGAATAGAGCCTGTTTTCAGGAACAGAGGCAGCCTAAAAGCAATGAAGAAAAAACCAGGAATAGGCAAGAATCACATATATTCTCTCGGAGACAAACGCGGCATTATCGTTACTAATATGGATAAGATAGCTCAAGCAGCTGAGGAATTCTATAGAGATTTATACCATGCCAGTGGCACCGACAACGATATAGGAAGAGGGAATAGTCTAGTGGAAATTTAGATCCCACAAGTAAGGCCGGAAGAAGTAAAGAAAGCCTTGGGAGCTATGCAAAGAAGGAAGGCAGCTGGGGAGGATGAGATAACAGCAGATTTGTTGCAGGATGGTGGGGAGAATGTAGTAGAAAAACTGGCCACCCTGTATGCGTTATGCCTCATGACATCGAGCATAGCAGAATCTTGGAAGAACGTCAACATAACCTTAATACATGAGAAATGAGACGCCAAATACTTGAAAAATAATACACCGATCAGCTTACTGTCTGCTGCCTACAAAGCATTTACTAAGGTAATCGCAAATAGAATCACGAACACCTTTGACTTATGACAACAAAAGGACTAGGCAGGATTTCGTAAAGGCTACACAACAATAGACCATACTCACACTAGCAATCTGGGGATGGAGAAATGTGCGGAATATAACCAACCCTACATATAGCTTTCATTGATTACGACAAAGCGTTTGATTCTGTGGAAACCTTAGCAGTCATGCAGGCATTGCAGAATACTGAAAATACTGAAAGATATCTATCCAGCTCCACAGCCCCCGTAGTCCTCCATACGGAACGCAACAAAATGCAAATAAAGAAGGGCGTCAGGCAGGGGGATACGATCTCTCCAGTGCTATTCACAGCGTATTTTGTGCCCCTCAAATAGCAAAAATAACCTAAATAATAATGAGGGAAAGCCGCACCACCAAGGTATAGCAGGTATAAGCCAATCAAAATTAAATAAAGAGGGGTAGAGGCCCAAAAAGTCGTTTGAAGAAAAGCCAATTGTTGAAGAAAAAAAACATGGTAAGCCGACAGAAAATGTATATAATTGAAAGTAGGAAGCAGGAATGAACGTAGGAATAACTGTCTGGATTGACATGTGGCGTGTGACGTCTCGGGATTCGTCCAATTCTTTATTAAGTCACCGAGCAGAAGGAAAAAAAGCAGCAAAAGAAAAGGGAAAAGACAGAAGAAAGAATTAGGACGGCAGAAGGGGGCAGGGCCAGAGGAGGCCTGCAGGTCCAGCAGGATGCCGGGCATCTAGAGCAGAGCTTTGTATTGGCCGGACTGCAGAAGCCTGGAGACGTACTGGCGTTTGATAGGTGCCCCTAGACTAAACGCGGTGGTATACTCTTGAAGGCTTTTGGGATGGCGCACTCCTCGTACATGTGACCGGAGGTCTTCGGTAGGTGTGACTTTGCGTCAGGTATCAGGAGCAGAGTGCAGTCCGCTTGACTGCAGCTCGACTGAAGATCTGCAAGAGACCTGAAAGTGGCGGCAAGCACGTTCAGCAGGTGTATCTTGGGCATTCAGCAATGGTTACAGACAGGGAATGGAAGAAAAACTAAAGGGCCAAGTCAAGAAAGCAGGCATTCCGTCTGTAGCGTCCCCGGAGACGAGCTCCACCTTAGTGGGCAAAACTAAGGACTCTAGAAGGCGAAATGCGAAGCGGAAGGTGTGAGGGATATGGAAGAGAAACAGGGAAAAAGGAGAGAGAAAGGAAACCGATGAAGAAATAAGGGATGGCTGAAGAAAATATTAGGAGGAGTCCGGGAAAGTGAACGATGAAATGACGCGATAAAGACGAATGAGAATTGCCCGCTTTCTTTGATCGGTAAGAAGGGAGAGGTAAAGATCAGGTGTTATGGCAGTGGGCTGATTATCTTTAAGGAGATTAGCAATGTGAGAAGTAAGAGGACAATCGTTGGAATAATGGAGCAAGTCTGTGCAAGGATTGCCACAGGCACAGTTACTGTGAGATAAAAGATGAAAGCGGAAATAATAGACAGGGAAGCGGCCATGAGCGGTGATCAGGTGAACAATGGGTCTTTTCGGCGGGAAGAAAGGGGGAATGCGAGTGACGTTCTTTATCCGCTTAAAGAGTCCAGTGTCGCTGTTCTCTCGCGCCCAGTGAGCATTCCACTCGGCGAAGGAACTGGCACGCGTCTTTGATTTTATGGATGAAGGAGTGGCAAGGAGAAATCGAGAAATACCACGGGAGGCAGCGAAGTTACCGAGGAAGTCCGCCATCTCGTTGCCTTCGATGCCCTGATGTGCCGGCACATGGAAAAGAGACACCCGTCGCCGGGTAGAAATGAAAAGAAGGAGCTTCTTGCTGTCCCTGACAGAGGTATTCAGAGACAAACCGTAGTAGCTGCTTTTAATTTTCCGGCTACGGGCTTATCGACCAGCCACAGGTTGGGCCAGCCTATTGTTGGCTTTGTGGGAACAGGTAGCGGCTGGGTGACAGTGAACGAGACGGTCATCTCAGGCTCAATGAGCGGCGGTATGCAGTCGGCGATATCACGTGGACGTTTCCCTTGCTGCTGGTGTGGCGTGTGGGGTCACAGTCTTAAGTCACGCTATGCGCATCGGCTGTAGACATGACACGCTTCGCTGCAGCGGACTGTGGTCATGGGCGCGTCAAACTTTCGTTTTCTTAAGAATATTGCGCAGCACGATGCGTGGTCGTGATGGCGCCGGCGATACCAGGCCCTGGCGTGAGGAGGGGGGGGGAAGTGATGGGGGGCTATGGCGGCGTAGGTCATCGCTTCGTGCTGATCTGCAGCGATTGAGGAACGCTGACTCACTGCTGGATTTCCTCCCAGGCGCCACGTTAGCTTGGGCCAACGTTCGATACATATTGGCACTACTGGCCGAATGATAGCCTATTTAGGCTTAGCAAACAGGCTGCCTAGTTAGCAGCCTGTTTGCAATCTGGGCGATGCCAGTCTGATTCCTGTCACAATGTTGGTCTAAGATTATTGCCGTGGATCGAACACCGTTTAGGCCAGTCTGATAGAGGTAAAACGCATGCCATGTTGCAGATGCAGCAAACCATAATATCGGTGCCGCTCAACAAGGTGGGAAACATTGGACCAACATTCCTGTGTGTTGGCCAAAACAAATTTCAAACGAAGTTAATACTAACCTAAAATTTAGCGTTTTACGTGCCTGAACCGGAATGCCATTATGAGGCACTTCGTAGTGGGGCTTATAGGGCTAATTCTAAACGCCTGTGGTGTTTCACGTGCAGCTCATGCACGGTACACGGTAATTTTTATACTTCAGCCTCTATGAAATGCGCCCTCTTAAAAATAAAAGCCAACGCGCAAAGTGGCAAGCAGATGAAGTAGTGTATTAGGCAAACTAGCCGCTGCTTTAGTGATCGCGCAAGGAAACATGAGCTTTCGAGAAACAACGGCATTGGGCATTTACTTGCCCCTTTTAGATTTTGCATGTGTGCCTCGTGTCTTTGAATGATAAAGCTTCTTGGAAAAATCAAGAATTAAACGGCCAGAGCGCTGATGGAACCATTTTATATTGCCTCGAGATGAAGCGCATGTATAATGAAACTTCAATTTTTTTCAGTAGAGCGAAGAAATGTTCATTGCTACGACAGACCAGCGGGGGCAGTGACCTTCTAGACTGTCCTAGCCCGCTGCGACGAATACTTTGTGAAGCCAACAATGAGTCTCCGTCGGACAGACTACCTGCGCCGCAAAGCGACACGTTTGGTGGACCGATTATTGTTAGCGAGCTCGCTGTGGCCCTCGTGTACCAATTGGAGCAAACAAAGTCTTGGAAACGAGTGTTCTTTGGCGTTCCCTCACGGAATCCGGTAGTCGTAACGGTCGTTTGACAGACCAGTGGGCTCACTGCGGAGTAAGCTAAGGAATGAAGACATGCCAGCTTGAGTCAAGCGTCACACCCCCTGTCTACGAGGTGACACTGCGTTCGGTGTCTTCAGTGAAACAAAAGTGCGAAGCGAGTGGGTGAACACTCTTCCTCAAAGGCGGGCCCCTTTGACAACTTTTAACATTCCAATTGAACGAAGGTTGGACGGCAGGGAGGACCGACGGAGTTCTAAGCAGTCGTTTGAGGCTGCTGTGTGCTTAGTTTTCAGCCATGATTGATGAAATATAGCGTTCTCCAATATTCATGTAGTTATTGCGAATAAACCCAGCATTCCTCGTTCTCAATGAGAACAAGTTTCTACCTTCAACAATCGCCTTAGCTTGGATGAGTCGGACGATGGCATGGACCAGCTACCCCTTATTAGATGCCCGATCGCAACTCTTAGAACTTGTTGACAGCGGTAAGAGGGACTTTGGATCGTGGTGCTTTGTCTGCGGTGTGTGCTTGGTTTTTGCTGTGGCTGTCTAGGCTTCATTTTGTGGTTGTTAAGTTTATAACAGTAAGGAAGCTGGAATGTTGTATGTTTATCTACTTACCTAGCCGCACCAAGGCAGTAAAGCAGCAATCATGGATTTTAGGACACTGCTGAAAGACGAATTGTTGGTTGTCGGTGAGGAATTTGGCCTTTAGGTACACAGGAAAGTGAGCAAATCGGAAACACTATTGCTCATTTTCCATACAGGCCACTGAGGATGACATTGGAATCGAGATAGATCTTTTTAGGAAAAGAGAGAAACGGGACGAAGATAGAGAAGAACGGGACAGAGATGAATGCGAGTTAAAAAAAGTCAACTTCACTTTGAAAGTAAACATTTGTAGTTGTCTCGAGCGAGTGATGGGGCTCTGAAACAATCAAGTGAGGCAGAATCATACCAAATGGATAGGCTGTTAAAGCCATTTGAGCTCGTGAACGAAATGATTGTTCCTTGTTAATTCTGAAAGGACTTCCGAGAAGATGAACTTCGCTCCGAGTACATGGCGACCGCGGTGGCTGTCTATGTTGTCGTGTGAGGCTGCTGAAGTAATCACCAGACTCAGTGCGAAAGATTTATATGATTATGCGAAGGTTAAGGCTAGCCTTTTGAAGAAGTACTGCCGTTCAGCCGAAGCTTTTCGGCAAAGGTTTCGAAGCACGGGCAGAAGAATAGCGAGAGATATCCTGAGTTTGTTTATGGCTTGAAGGCAAACCTAATAGCTTGTTTGAAAGCGCGGAAGCATACAACAATAGAAACATATTTATTTATTGCATATTCGGAGAAGCTTCACAAAAACATCGCACAATCTGTGAAGTTGTGAGTGGAAGACAGAGGAAACGCAAGCACGGTGGAAAGCACAGCCGAATAAGTCGAAGAGCACGCACCGCGTAGAAAGCTGACTGCCAAAAACGGAAATTGGAATGGTTGAAATAGACCGGGGAAACAATTTCCCTTCAAAAAAAGATTGCGCACAAAACGACCGCGTCATGTAGACGTGGAAGAAAGCACGTCAGAAAAGAGCGAGGGGAAGTGAAATGGCGAAACCATACACAAAGAGCAGAAAAAGTAATATGAATCTTTTAGACCGATCCGCTGCTATAAGTGCCGAGAAATCGGCCATATCGCTGCGAACTAGGGTAAGCCTGGCGTAGTTTTATCCTAATTAGAAGAAAGAGACGAGAACATGGAACTTTTAAGCCCATATCTTCATGACGTGCATAGTAATAGTAAACCACGCAGGGTGCTACGAAACAGTGCCTCCACCATGGACATTGTCCATTCATCTTACGTGAAGGTAGATAACTTCACCGGAAGGCAGCGTGGATTAAACATGCCGTGGAAAAACACAGCCTGTGTCTGCCGATGACGAAAGTCAAAATCAGGAGGCCGTTTGGGGAGCTTGTGACGAAGACTGCGGTTTCCAAATTCTTGTAGCTGCAGTACACTTAAATTTTTTTCAAATCGGTCGGATGAGATACCGCATGAGGAGAGGCTGAAACTTGGAGAGGGCGTAGGGCAGGCGATGACGCGATCCCAAGCTCGTCAAATCGCATCGCTTTAAGCTGAAAATGCATAAGCCTCTCCAGAAGAAGTAGCAAAAGAGGTAGCCTCGGTAACAGAAACAGAGCTAGGCCGGAGGTATGAGAAAGCTGTTGAGGAAATCCTGGCCAGCTGACCAGACCAACCAGAGCATGTCACAAAGCATGCGTCAAAGTTCACGCCTGCAGGGAGAGCCAGCTAAGCACTCGCAAACGAGACAGGGTCTTTACTAGCACCGGCCTGAAGGAATGATCGGCTCTTACGTTTGGACAGAGAGTCACAGGCAGCCGAACAAAAGAATTACGGCCGCATTACTATTTATCGTGATGAAATAGAAAAAGTCGACTTCGTGAACTACTTAGGGGTAACACTCGATTCCGATCTGAAGTGGAAGCCTGATAACGACAGGCTGTATGGTAGGCTCTCTTCCGCATGATTCGTACTGACAAAATCGCGGAGTAATTTCAATTTCAAAACCTTGCGACCCTTATATTGTTAAAGAATACATTGTTGCGCCAAAAAAGGAAAATAAAGACTTGGGAAGGAAGCTTACGAAACGACAGAGTGAGCGCTGAACTTCAACTGATTTTGTTCTTACAGCAGGGCAGGGAGAATGAACAAATGCGCATGCGTACATCAGTGTTGCCTAGAGCGAATCCAGTGACGTTTTTAACAGTTGCAACTCATTTTCATACAGAAAAACAGACGTGTCACTAATACAACTCGTGCCTCTCTTTTTAATGTGATATGCCTCCAAAAGTTCTCTTGCTAACGTATCACCACTCCTGCCAAGTATCTTTATCTCACGCAGCAGTGGCTGGCATCTGCCTTCCATGCAAACCGTGCAATGCGCAGGTAAATGCGCATTACCGCCATTGATTACAAACAATTCATGCTCCCGAGCCCGGTCATTAACACATCTGCCCGTTTGTCCAACGTAGGTTTTCCCACATTTTAGCGGTACTTCGTAAATAACGCCCGTCGCACATTTGACGTACTGTCTAGTGTGCTTTTTCTGGCATCCCGACTTTTTGTTAACGCGGCTTATGCGCGGACACAGTCCAGCCAACTTGCGTGGTGCCGAGAAAACAACTGGCACACCAAACCTAGTTTTGGTGTGCCAGTTGTTTTCTCGGCACCACGCGCTCGATGTGGTTCACCGCTTGCTTCCGTGCGCGAAGTGAGGGCGGCCAGTCTCCCGCTTCGGCGAGAGTTGCTCCTACTTGCGAGTTGCGAGGAAGTCCGTAAAGTTGGCGAATTACGGTGCGGTGCTCCATGTCGATGGCGTTCCAGTTGGTGGCTCTGGCGTTCGTGAGGGGAAGCGCATAGAGTGCTCGCGTTGTTGCGACAGAGTTGTAAACTCGAAGCGAAAGTTGCGGTGTACAACCACGACCACGGGCGAGCAGGGAGCGTGCGGCGCCAGCCACTTCTTAGAATTCTTGCAGAGCTGGGAGACGGCGGCGTTAAAGTTGACCCGGCAGTCGATGTCAAGTCCGAGATAGCGCACTTTTCTCTGCCACGGGAGGGGGCTTCCGCGCAGCGTGAGACAAGGCAGTTCAGAGCGCGCACGAGCACGGGGGTGTACTAACAACGCCTGAGTTGTTGACGCCGAGCGCTGGAGCCCTATGCTGGCGAGATATTCATCGACGGCGTTGATCGCTGACTGCAGGGATTCTCGCACTTGGAAGCCGAGGGCCATGGGCCCGCACGCGAACAGTGCAATGTCATCGGCGTAGATCGCCACGCGGACTTCGTGGGCTGTCATCTTGGGGATGTAGTCAGGTAGTCTTGCCAGAGGGAAGTTAAAAAGAAATGAGCTGATCACGCTGCCCTGGAGAACCCCGGAGGTCACTCTGCGAGGGGCACTGAGCGTGTCGCCAACTCGCACTCTGAGTGTGCGGTCACTGAGAAAGGCCGCGATGTAGTCAAAGAGGCGGCCGGTGACACGTAGCTCACGGAGGGCTTGAATGATGGTGGTGTGAGGGAGACCATCAAATGAGCGTTGCACATCGAGCAGCACGAGATATCCGGCTTCTTGGCGACTTGCTGCGTGCTCTAGCGTAGCCACGACGTCCGCGAGCGAGTCAGCTGCTGAGCGCAGTCGCCGGAAACCACTCTGTTCAGGGGCGAAAGCGTCGAGGGCGGAGGCAATCCACTCAAGGCGGCGCAAAGCCATGGCCTCCAGAGTTTTGCCGGCTACCGAAGTAAGCGACACTGGGCGATAGGAGCTGACGCTCGTGGCAGCTTTGCCGCGCTTGAGAATAGGGACGACGATCGCCTCTTTCCAGTCAGGAGGAATAATGCCACTGTGCCAGACGCCATTGAAGGCCTCAAGTAGGGAAGGGAGCTGCGCTGCATCGACGTTCCTGAGGACGTGATGAGTTAGTCCGCCGGCACCAGGCGCTGAGCGTCGTTTACGCGTGTTCAAAATAATGCGCAACTCACTGAGGGTAAACTCGGCCGAGCAAAGCACCTCTACGTGCTCCAAGATTGCCCTCGTAGGAAAGTAGCACAGGGGAGCGAGGAGTTCAGCCTTGTTGTGCGGTGGTAGTTCTCTAGAAGCCTTAGCGTTAAAGCCTGGGGTCTATTGAGTTTACAGTGTGGGAGGGCGCAGATCCCCCTAGCCAAGTAAAAGTACTTAGTAAGTTCGGTGTAGAAGAAGGAGAGTCCAGATGGTGTGTTCCACTAACAGCATCCTGCCCGGTGGCTACGCGGTCGATGATCATTCGCGCAGCATTGTGTGCTAATTGAGGCTGAGTGGGGCACCCTCAATCTGTCCCATGTTGGCTGGAAACCAGATGACCCTTTGTGGCTTGATTTCCTTCCTTCCTAGTGTCCCTAGAGACAGCTCCGATGGGGTTCCTTTGGCAAATGCTCGAACAGCTGATCTAGATTGTTGTCCTCGTGTCATTGTAGATGTGAAGTTGGAGTGGGCGCGGTAGTGGCAACAGCATCATGGCTCACCTCCCGCCTTTTGGCACTTCGCAGGCATTCCTGGCATCCTTTCTTCTGTGGTCGGCGCTTGCCTCTGATGACTTAGCTGACTGTTCAAAATATGCTGCACCACAAGACGAACCCGCCGGCCATCACTTCCCAGACAACTACTCCCTATTGAACCCATCCGGATTGCCCTGCCCAATCTACTGCGCATTTACGTCATCAACGGTGACGTCAACCCCTGGTGCCTACTTAAACTCCAGGCCGTTCGACACCGTCTTCAGTGGGCGTGGGAGTGGCAACAGCATCATGGCTCACCTCCCGCCTTTTGGCACTTCGCAGGTGTGTAAGCGTTTTTCCCTGTACGCTAGAAATAACGATCATCTCTGCTTGCTGCTACTTCCACGCCCACACGTGCTTTGTGATACTATTTGCGAATGTTTCCATATGTCTGTGTTATTACTTTGCGGTGGCGACATAGAAACTAATCCTGGGCCTACCAAGCGTTCAGAGTACTTTCTTGGTACACAGACGTTACCTGATGAGCCATCAGAACAAATGGTCGTCCTCTTCCAGCTTCTGAAAGACGTTCAATTGCGATCGGTTCAGCCCTCAAAGCATCAGACAGAATTGGTTGCTGATGTTAAAGCAATCAAAGCCAGCCAAAAAAATATTGAAAGCAAGATTGGCTGCATCCAAGAAAGACTGAATGCTCTTGAAGATAAAGGTAATTCACTAGATCAGCTTAAGGTACATGTCACAGGTCTCCAGAAATCTGTAGCGACGTGCAACACTCAGCTTGTTTCTTTGCGATCTGGGTTTAATGACCTAGAGGACAGATCGCGAAGAAACAATTTAATTTTTCATGACATCCCTGATTCTCGTGAATCATGGGAAGAATTTGAGGCACACATCACTAACGCGCTAGCAACTATCATCGGCAGTCTACCCGACATGGCAATTGAACGCGCTGATCTTCTCGGTTCCTATTCACCTGATAAATGCCGCCCCATTATAGCGAAATTCAGCAACTACCAAGTAAAGGAAAAGGTGCTTTCCGCGCGTAAGCTCCTAAAAGATAAACACATCACGATCTGTGATGACTACTCACCTGCCACCCGCCATATCCGAAGTAAACTGAATTCCTTTGCAAAACAGTTACCGGGCAAACCCCTGTTTCATCTTCGATACAACAAATTAGTTGTAAACAAGAAGCAGTACATGTACGATCCCGTTACAGACAGAGTGCAGGTCACAACACACGCGTGCTAACACCGAACCGCGTACTGCGCCACATAATCATCCATAGGGAAGCGCGAGGGGCAATGGAAGTCACTTATATCCCGTGTCTGTCCTTTTCACTAACATTCGAAGCATCAAGAACAAACGCGACTCATTCACTTCCACAGTCGACACGTTTCACCCAGATATTGCACTTACCGAAACTTGGCTGCATCCACATATTACAGACCACGAAATCTTCTCTACCCCACAGGCTTCTCAGTGGTGTTCTTCTGGCAATTAATAAACATCTACACTCTCAACCCATTGCTATTGCTACTAACTTGGAGATAGTCTGGGCAATTATCGAAATAAACTACGTAAAAATTATAATGGGCGTATGTTATCGCGCTCCTACTGACGTTGCCTCCTTTGCTAACAAATTACAAGACACAATCCATATGGTCGTAACACGCTTTCCTTCCTTACCCTTGTTTCTACTGGGTGACTTTAACATTCCAAACATAGTCTGGCATAGTGAACCTATCGTGTTACACCCGTTCTCTGCGTTAGCAAAAGATTTTCTTGACTTGTGCGCACTGTTCTCTTTCAATCAACTGATAACCCAGTCCACCAGAATCACACAAGTCGCTAACACCCTTGACCTTCTGTTAACAACACGACCCGATTTTATTTCGAACATTACTTACTTACCATCCTTAAGCGATCACTTCTTTATCCATTTCAACATCAGCATCTCACGCCCGAAATCAGAAAAAAAAGATCAAGACAATTCACGACTATAAGAAAGCTGAGTTTGAATCAATTAACAACGAGCTCTGTATATTCCTTGATACTTTCCTGACTGATTTCGATAACCGCAGTGTTCAATTGAACTGGAATATGTTTGTTGCTAAAATTCATGAATTAACAGGAAAATTTATCCCTACCTACACCCTTTCCTGTAATGATAACGCTCCCTGGTACAACACCCACATGAAACGCCTTTCAAACAAAAAGAAACGTTCGTACAGACTAGCTAAAACATCTGGAAACGCTCAAAGATGGGCAGCTTACAAACGCGCTACATATAACTACATAACGGCGCTTAAACAAGATAAAGCTAACTTTTTAAATAGCACATTGCCATCCATGCTAAATACTGATACGAAAAAGTTCTGGCGCACTATTAACCCAAAACATGACGACGCCATAACCCTTGTTGATAGCACCGATACCGCGATTCCCCCTGCCGATTGCGCATCTGTATTAAATGACGTTTTTGCGCGTAACTTTTCTAAACACGCTCATGTAACACGCCCAACTACACTATCTAACGACTACGCCGTAATGCACCCTTTAATAATCGAACCCGTTGGCATAAAAAAAAATAATCGCCTCATTGAAACTCTCATCCGCTCCTGGCTGTGACCTAATTAACGCTAAGTTTCTAAAAAAACACTAGCACATATTGTTCCATTATTCTTGTAAAGATTTTCCAGCAATCACTTAACAAAGGTTCACTGCCTGCTGATTGGAAGGTGGGGAAGGTGATTCCACTCTACAAAACAGGTACTAAACATTCCCACTGAACTATCCGCCTATTTCCTTCACCAGTATACCATGCAAAATTATCGAGCATGTTCTGTCTTCTCATATTGCCAACTTCCTAGAAGAAAACTCCTTTTTTCTGAGTTTCAACACGGCTTCCGCAAAACATATTCATGTGACACCCAACTAGTATCATTCACGCTTAAACTAAACCTAATGCTTGACCACTCTTCAGTTGCAGATCTAATTTTTTTGAACTTCGCAAAAGCGTTCGAGAAAGTGTGCCACAGCTTATTAATCTACAAACTGGAACAACTAAACCTTGACCCTAAAATTCTGTACTGGCTTGAGGTTTTCCTCACTAACCGCTCACAGTTCGTTTCAGCTAACGAAGTAACATCTTATCCGAGTCCTGTTTACTCAGGTGTACCACAAGGCTCCGTGCTTGGACCCCTCCTATTTCTCATATATATTAACGACTTACCTTCCTGTGTTTCATCTCAAATTCACCTATTTGCTGACGACTGCGTAATTTACACCGAAATAACTCGCGACGAGGATGTTACCAGGCTTCAAGCAGACCTTAACGCCGTTTCTGGATGGTGCAATTCATGTTTAATGGAACTAAATGTTAACAAGTGTAAATTCATGCGTGTATCTCGAACTACCAGTGAACCACCTGTGTACTCCCTTAATAACGCTCCATTAGAATTGGTAACAACTTACAAGTACCTTGGCCTTCACATCACCTCTCATCTTAGTTGGAATACCCACATCACCCATATAATAAGTAACGCTAACAGAATGCTAGGTTACTTACGACGCAACTTTTGCAAAGCACCTTCTTCCTTAAAATTAATCCTCTATAAAACTGTAATACGACCTAAACTTGAGTATGCTGCTTCAATCTGGGAT
Source organism: Dermacentor variabilis (assembly GCF_050947875.1). Lineage (NCBI taxonomy): Eukaryota > Metazoa > Arthropoda > Arachnida > Ixodida > Ixodidae > Dermacentor > Dermacentor variabilis. The sequence continues at coordinate 37,032,750 of NC_134574.1, forward strand.
CCTGGTCAAGTAAACCTAATGCCCTCACTGGAAATGGTTCAGAATAACTCTACTCGTTTCATTCTTTCTAACTATAATAGAACCGCGAGTATCAGTGCCATGAAATCTAGCCTTAACCTGCCGTCCTTGTCATCACGTCGAAAATTGTTCCGTTTGTGCCTTTTTCACAAATTATTTCATCACTTGCTGCTACGCCACAAACTTATTTCTCCGCCTCCGTATGTATCACCCAGACTAGACCACATTCATAAGGTCGGCATTTCATTTTACAGATCCAACGCTTTTTTGCAGTCATTTGTACCACGCACTTCCAATGAGTGGAATCACCTCCCCGCCTCTATAGCCACTATCGCAGATCACCAATTATTCAAGAATGCCATAGCTAGCACTGTATAACTAGGAACATTTTTTTCATATTGTTCAACTTTTACTCACAAACACCTTAGCTAACATTTTATATCTAGGTGCCATTTGTTAAATAGTTTTCTTTATACATATTTATATACATAATTTTCTGCACTCATAACTCCTGTTGAATTTACCCGTTTTGCTTGTAACCACTCCCCTCTATAATGCCGTAATGGCCCTGAGGGATGATAAATAAATAAATAAATTATTAAATAAATAAATGTATAAGGTCATCGCTATTGCAGCCTGTTCTGCTATTTTAGAGAACGTCGTCCGAATTGAGATTGAGTCGGTGAATTGACTTTCATGGTCTACGCTAACAGCAGCGAAGGCCCCTCCGTCTGAAAAGCGCACTGCATCGACAAAACTGTTCTCCGAAGCCCGTTCACGAGCCTTTTTCAGTAGGACCTTCACACGCATCCTACGTATTCCCACGTTGTGTTCTTGATGGACGTTCTGGAGACAGGTCTGGAGTGTGGCCTGATCCCGGTGACCAGAACCGGTAACGCACTCCCTCACCAGAGCAAGATTGGCCACCCTGGTGCAGTACTTGTTCACCACCTCCTATATGAACACAAGAATCAAACCCCGGCCCTCAGTCCCCAGCAGCTGCGAAGCAACTGACCACGGCGGCGGTCAGACCTGCGACGCCGCAGAGGGTGCTAAGAATCACTGGCTCCGGATAGGCCGCCATTGGAATATGTATCTGGCAACGTTTAACGCTAGGACGTTATCTACTGAGGGGAGTCTAGCAGTGCTATTGGAGGAATTAGAGGGCAGTAAATGGGATATAATAGGGCTCAGTGAAGTTAGGAGGCCAAAAGAAGCATATACAGTGCTAAAAAGCGGGCACGTCCTGTGCTACCGGGGCTTAGCGCAGAGAAAAGAACAAGGAGTTGGATTCCTGATTAATAAGAATATAGCTGGCAACATACAGGAATTCTATAGCATTAACGAGAGGGTGGCAGGTCTTGTTGTGAAACTTAAGAGGTACAAAATGAAGATTGTACAGGTCTACGCCCCTACATCCAGTCATGATGACCAGGAAGTCGAAAGCTTCTATGAGGACGTGGAATCGGCAATGGGTAGAGTGAAAACTAAATACTCTTTACTAATGGGCGACTTTAATGCCAAGGTAGGCAAGAAGCAGGCTGGAGACAAGGCAGTGGGGGAATATGGCATAGGCACTAGGAATAGCAGGGGAGAGTTATTAGTAGAGTTTGCGGAACAGAATAATATGATGATAATGAACACCTTCTTCCGCAAGCGGGATAGCCGAAAGTGGACGCGGAGGAGCCCGAACGGCGAGACTAGAAATGAAAAAGACTTCATACTCTGCGCTAACCCTGGCATCATACAAGATGTGGACGTGCTCGGCAAGGTGCGCTGCAGTGACCGCAGGATGGTAAGAACTCGAATTAGCCTAGACCTGAGAAGGGAACGGAAGAAAGTGGTACATAAGAAGCCGATCAATGAGTTAGCGGTTAGAGGGAAAATAGAGGAATTCCAGATGAAGTTACAGAACAGGTATTGGGCTTTAACTCAGGAAGAGGAGCTTAGTGTTGAAGCAATGAAGGACAATCTTGTGGGCATCATTAAGGAGTGTGCAATGGAAGTCGGTGGTAACTCCGTGAGGCAAGATACCAGTAAACTATCGACGGAGACGAAAGATCTGATTAAGAAACGCCAATGTATGAAAGCCTCTAACCCTACAGCTAGAATTGAACTGGCAGAGCTTTCGAAGTTATTCAAGAAGCGTAATACAGCTGACATAAGGAAGTATATTATGGATAGAATTGAACATGCCCTCAGGAACGGAGGAAGCCTAAAAACAGTGACAAGAATCAGATGTATGCGTTAAGAGACAAAGCCGGCAATATCATTACTAATATGGATGAGATAGTTCAAGTGGCTGAGGAGTTCTATAGAGATTTTTACAGTACCAGTGGCACCCACGACGATAATGGAAGAGAAAATAGTCTAGAGGAATTCGAAATCCCAAAGGTAACGCCAGAAGAAGTAAAGAAAGCCTTGGGAGATATGCAAAGGGGGAAGGCAGCTGGGAAGGATCAGGTAACAGCAGATTTCTTGAAGGATGGTGGGCAGATTGTTCTAGAGAAACTGGCCACCCTGTATACGCAATGCCTCACGACCTCGAGCGTACCGGAATCTTGGAAGAACGCTAACATTATCCTAATCCATAAGAAAGGGGACGCCAAAGACTTGAAAAATTATAGACCGTTCAGCTTACTGTGCGTTGCCTACAAAGTGTTTACTAAGGGAATTGCAAATAGAATCAGGAACGCCTTAGACTTCCGTCAACCAAAGGACCAGGTAGGATTGCGTAAAGGCTACTGAACAATAGACCATATTCACACTATAAATCAGGTGATAGAAAAATGTGCAGAACATAACCAACCCTTATATATAGCTTTCATTGAATACGAGAAAGCGTTTGATTCAGTCGAAACCTCAGCAGTCATGGAGGCATTGCGGAATCAGGGTGTAGACGAGCCGTATGTAGAAATACTGAAAGATATCTATAACGGCTCCACAGCCACCGTAGTCCTCCATAAAGAAAGCAACAAAATCCCTATAAAGAAAGGCGTCAGGCAAGGAGATACGATTGCTCCAATGCTATTCACAGCGTGTTTACAGGAGGTATTCAGAGACCTGGATTGGGAAGAAATGAGGATAAAAGGTAATTGAGAATACCTTAGTAACTTGCGATTCGCTGATGATATTGCCTTGCTTAGTAATTCAGGGGACCAAGTGAAATGCATGCTCACTGACCTGGAGAGGCGAAGCAGAAGAGTGGGCCTAAAAATTAATCTGCAGAAAACTAAAGTAATCTTTAACAGTCTCGGAAGAGAACAGCAATTTACAATAGGCAGCGAGGCACTGGAAGTCGTAAGGGAATACATCTACTTGGGGCAGGTAGTGACGGCGGACCTGGATCATGAGACGGAAATAATCAGAAGAATAAGAATGGGCTGGGGTGCGTTTGGCAGGCATGCTCAGATCATGAACAGCCGGTTGCCATTGTCTCTTAAGAGAAAAGTGTAGAATATCAGTGTCTTACCAGTACTCACCTACGGGGCAGAAACCTGGAGGCTTACGAAAAGGGTTCCACTTAAATAGAGGATGACGCAATGATCTATGGAAAGAAGAATGATAGGTCTAACGTTAAGGGATCAGAAAAGAGCAGATTCGGTGAGAGAACAAACGCGAGGTAATGACATCTTTGTTGAAATCGAGAAAAAGAAATGGGCATGGGCAGGACATGTAATGAGGAGGGAAGATAACCGATGGTCATCAAGGGTTACGGACTGGATCCCAAGGGAAGGGAAGCGTAGCAGGGGGCGGCAGAAAGGTGGGTGGATGAGATTAAGAAGTTTGCAGGGACGGCATGGCCATAATTAGTACATGACCGGGGTTTTTGGAGAAGTATGAGAGAGGTCTTTGCCCTGCAGTGGGCGTAACCAGGCTAATGATGATGATGATGATGATGATGGTGATGATGATTCGACTCGGTCATTATACGGAGAATCCGGATGACATGCACCCTCGGTAGATAGCCTCCATCGTTTGTGGGCAGTTTCATGTCAGATTCGACGAGTGGCTTCCACCCCTTTGGTTGGGGGCCACACGTCGCAGTTCGATAGTAGCAGTTCCCACTTCTGCGGTGAGCACCCGAGGCCCGTGGGCTTGAGGTGCCTCTCGGCAACATCAATCACCTCTTGCGGGGCCGTCTCTACCTGTTCTTCGCTACTTCCCATACACCGGATGGTGACGTCGTCTGTGTACATGGTGTGACCGATACCGTCGGTGTCAGAGAGTCTGCCGGATAGACAAATGATAGGCAGGCTAAAGAGGGTATGCGATATGACTGCTCCCTGTGGCGTCCCACTAGATCCCATCTTGATCATATCTGAAGTTAGGTCGCAGTCCTTAAAGAGCCCGTCACTTGGCGTCACAGCAAATTTGGTTATACGCTGGAAGTTGTTACGTGTCCTATTGGAAGCGTTCTGCAAGAAAAGTTGGAGAAATCTGCTCAATAATATCCGAGATAGAAATGTTTCAGTGCCGCGAACCCATAATTTCCGCACGCGGGCTCCATTGCCAAGCAAGACGCTCTCTCCACCCGTCCCGCATAGCCTCCACAAGCGAAATCCTTTCCCTGCGTTCTCCCATACCAGAGCTCGAAGATCGTGTTACGCATACGTCACAGGCCCACCTTTATTTTTTTCTGCTCGTTTTTTTTTGTTCGGCGCTACGAACTTCCTCTGATGGCCCCGCGCGTGAGCTGTTGTCTCGTTCGCGCAGCGCACGAATTTGCGCGCTGTGAACAGGGAAACATGACTAGCGGTTTAATTCAGTGCTACACGAATACTGAGGCAGAACAAGCGGATCGTAGAACATGATCACGGGCTTGAACACAGTAGAAAATGGTATAGTTTCGGTACCTGCGCACCTGACCACACGGCCATGGGAACGAGCAAACGAAGCGGAAGTACATCTCTCTAGCTCCGGTGCGAAGTGAAACAAAAAACACGCAGACATTCTGTTTGTGTATTTTATTCTAAGTTTCATTTCGTCAATTCAAACAATAGATGGCACAGATAACAGATGTTTTCTTAAATAAATGTGGAAGTCATGTGCCACTTCAAGCGACGTCACACAACGGACACGACTACGTAGGCACCGACACGAGTACGTCAGTCTCCGGCTTGGAGCGCGGCGGCCGCGAGGAGAAGGAAAAACGACGTTCGGTTTGAAATTTCAGATCTTTGCGCGGCACGTGGCGAGGTAATATATTGCAGACACGATCGCTGTCGCGCAATCTATTCTCTGCGATTCTCAGCTCAATATGGCGAAACCTAGTAAGGGGCCCTTTAACGGTGGCTTTTTTGTCTGACAGCAACGATCGCGTGTAGGAATGAAAATGCTTCCCAAGGTTAGGCTTGAGGCTTGAGGCTTAAGGTTTGAGATCTTGTCTAAAATGAACGAGTTAAGAATGTTGTGGAAAGATTTTCCAGGTGTAGAGCTTGTATGGCTCTCGTGTCCCGCGCATTGTGGTCAATAATGTGATGCTTATTGAGCTTCATCGCGCCCTGTTTCGGGAGTTTGGTCCTGAAGCCGATCATGTGTGGGTGATCGTCGTGGTCCTGCAGGAAGCGAGAAGGTTGGTTTAGGTTGCTCAGTAACGTGCGCCCCGCACGATGTGAGCGAAATTGGGCACGGGTTGTTGAAGCTGGGCAGCTCACCGGGCTTGGGGAATATGATTGTGTTGGTCGAGTTCCACATTTCTGGTATATTTTACCACTGCTCCATGCATGGATAATGATGTCCGTCAGTTGTTCTAATAACTTATCGTTCAAATTCAGTAGGGCTTTTTTTATGATCTTGTCCGGACCAATAGCCGATCTGCCATTGAGGTCGTGGAGTGCCTGCCTAATCTCCTCAATTGCGAATTCTGCGTCGAGCTCAGTATTCCCGGAGCCTTCGTAGTCAGTTGGTGTAAGGCACGACGCGACCGATAGATACTTCTTCCCGAGTTTGGATAAAATGTACTCGTTGGAAGATCCGTGCTTGGCTGCGTGTAGTGCTAGGGTGGTTGGATTTAGTGTTCATCTCGTCGAAGGGATGCTTTAGGAGATTCCAGGTTTCCGCTTTGCGCATCTGCCTGTCGGTTCAATTAAACACCTCATCGAATTGCTGTTTAGAGAACGCTCTGCAGTGTTCCTCCACAGTTCTGTTGATTTCCGAGATCTTTTTTCTGGGCCTGTGGTTGGAGCGTTGTCCGCTCCACCTGGCGAGGAGGGACCGCAACAGGTGAGCCAGACAACTGTGTCTATTTTCCACCCGAAGGTGGGTAGAAACCTCTTTGGTGGTAGCTTTGATGTCGTATCCAACCTGTACCACCCCTTGTTCGAGTCTACGCTTGTCCTCATTCTCCGCTCGCTCTTCTATAATGTTGCGAAACTTGGCCCAGTCTGTGTAGTAGAACATTCACTATCTCTTTTGTGCACCCTTGAGGCGCGTGGCCATAAAATAATGGTGTCTACCAATGTCTACACTGAGGTTCATCCAATTGACCCCTGCGATGCTCCTGACAAATCTGAAGTCCGGTGTGGTGTCATGGCCCAGCGATGGCCCGCATCTTATGGGGAATGCCGGGTCCATGACAAATATGAAATTTAGCTTCATAGCCTCGCGCCAGGGGTCCTCCCTTTTGCGAGGTATGCTACGGGGCGTTGAAGTCACCCGTTATGAACAGAGGGGAGTCACGCGCTAGATGCGTGGCAGTGGCGATTAGGGCTTTGAAGTGCAGTCTTAGGTTATTGGGACTGCTGTCGACATTAAGAATGTATATACTTTCGCGGTTCGCTGGGCTGGGTATAATTCCTACCACTGCGCAATCGGCTTTTCTTGCGGTCATCTTGATGTCTCGATGGATGTGTGTCAGCTTGTTGCTAATCAGTACGCCGACCCCCCGTCCGCTCTCGAACTTCGGGATGGGCCTGTAGCTGGACAGTGTTTCTTCAGAGGTTAACGTTTCGTGTATAAGTACAACATATGGCTTCTCTTCATGTGAGCGTACATATTGCTGCAAGGTAGCCCTCTTGGGAAGGAAACCAGTGCAATTCCATTGCCGCATCCTCAATGAGTTAGTTGTTATATGTTGCCGCTTGCGGCGGTGGAGTCTTACCATCCAAGAGTACAAATTCTCCGTTAGATATAAGAAAGTACATAGCAATGCGGATTGCTTGAGCAGGCTTATTTGAAACTCGTTCTGCGTTTAGGGATCCCGAATAATTTTTGTTGCGGTTATTTTTATTTTGTTAAGCCAAGACGATCCCCTCTCATTTAACAGAACTAAATCCACGATTACTAACTTGGTCGGCGCGGATTTCCTCCGAAATTGGGATAGCAAATGCAGTATTTACTGTATTTGCACTCGTGTTTTCTTTGAAGCATGGCGGGTCTAAACCGAGATCCAACATACTTCATCTCTGCGCAGAGCCGTGTTTTGTAGTTCGCATTGCTGCTGGCTGTCATTCTGAGATATCTTGTGGTGCATGTCAGCATTTCGCTGCTGGTTTCTGCAAGCCAAGTCATCGCTCTTGCGATCACCCATTCTCTTCTTGCCTAGCTGTTATCAGCACTGGCCAGTCATGATTTTCCGGGCCATGGAAAAGCTGTCCTCGCCCGCTGTGACGGATCGCTTCGTGAAGGCAACAAACAATCTCCCTCGGACAGACTACCGGCACTGCAAAGCGAGACACGTTTGGTGGACCGAGAATTGTTAGTGGGTTCGCTGTGGCCCTCACGGACCAATTGGAGCAAGAAAAGTCCTGGAAAGGAGTGCTCTTTGACGTTCTCTTCATGAACGCTGGAAATTGGAACGGTTGTTTGACAGACCTGGTGGCTTACTGCGGAGTGAGTTCAGGAACCAAGACATGTCTGCTTGAGTCAAGCGTGACAACCCGCCTAATAGGTCCCACTCCGTTCGGTGTGTTCCGGTGAACAAAAGTGTGGCAGTGAGACTGGGAACTCTCGCCTTCAAAGGTGGGTCCTTCGACCACTTTGAAGGTTTCGATTGGATGAAGGTTGGACGGCAGGGAGGACAGGCGGGGGGGTGGTTCTTAAGATGCCGTTTTCAGATGCTGTGTGTGCTTCGTCCACAGTTATGCTAGACTGATGAATTGTGTCGTGCTTCACCTTTCATGTAGATATAGTAAATATATTCCGTATTCCTCATTCTCGATGAGAACAAGTTCGTCCCTTCAACAACGTCCTTAAAGTGGACGAGTCGGACGACGGCATGAGGCCGCTACCACTTATTACATTCCAGAACCCAACTGTTACATCATGCTCATATTCCAATCGGTTTGCTTGTTTGTTACTTACTTGAAGAAAAGAGCCCTACGAAGACGCATACTGAAAGAAGAACATGTACTAAGGACAAGGCGCTACTTCCAACTAAATGTTTTTTTTGAAGAAACAGGACTTTAAATAGATACAACCTAGAATGGTCCATCGTGATATCACGACTTCCCTATCTCAATAGAAAAGCTATCTCTTTTTCGGTAAGCGCCACTGAAGGGAAGCTAATGCATGTGCCCTCGGCCTTTGCAATGTAGAAAGCTTCTAATATCTCCTGTGCTAGTCTATCTCTAGACCCTGCCAGAAACCTGGTGTCGTGAAGATACGGACGGCAATTGTGACGATTACAGTGTTCTGCCAGATGGCCCCCCGCATTGTTATTTACGGCCCAATTGTGCTCACTCGCTCTTTCATTAAAACACCGTCCGGTTTGACCGATATAAACCTGTCGACAACTTTGGGGTATCTCATATACGACATTACTTTTGCAAGGCATGTACTGCGCTGCCCCAAAGACCTGACAAGCCCCCAAAGACCTGACAAGCCCGACGTCATCTGAGCACTGACCAACCAGCCTACCGACGTCATCTGCTTACCAAAGCCCTGATCAGTCCACTGCCCTTGGCACCTATCCCAGTTCTTATCCTCCACAGCCCTGCCTAATCCACAATCATCCACCTAGCTTCACGAGAGATACCTATTAGGCCCTTGCTTGTAAAAAAAACTGTTTTACCTTAACCCAGCATCACCGATTTAGGTCCACAAAAAATTTGTGTTCGTGCTTATTTTTATGTAAATGAACAGTTATAAAATCAGCTTGTAGTATTATTTTAATCTTTGCATGTGTACAAGACTTTTGCTTGTTGAGCTAACATCTTTCTATCGCGTTTTCCCAGGTAAAATTGATGTAGACATTATGGGGTCAATATCAATAAAATGTAATTAGCAAAAGGTTCGCGGTACTAATAACTGCGTACTGTAGAACCAGCGTATTCACAATATTCGTCATGTAAAGAAAATTGGCTCAAAGCTAGCTTTTATAATGGCAATGGTATGGCTCAGCGCTGGTACTACGCTAGCAACACATTTGCTGCTGCACTGGCGTAATATAGGTGCAATCTTGGCTTCAACTCTGGGTCATCTTGCACTGGCCTGAACTTTGCTAGTATGCCAGCGTTGGGTAAGGACCGGTACCAATTTCTGCCAGATTTAGGCCAAGCTTGGACCATTGCAGGTGTGCTTTCTGGGTTCACGTAGAACGTTACCAATTGAGAGTGCGATGAAGGGAGCATCTTGCGCAGTTCTTCGCGTACAACGGCTCTGATGGTCTCTCGAGGTTCGTTGGAAGGCTAAATGTCTAAATTGTGTCCGTCTAAATTGTAAAGTGTCTAAATTTTAAATTTCGCTCTTCGGCGAAAGCACTTGGGGGTTGTACTGCCAGGTACGAATTTCTAGCGTCTTCTCGATGCCGGTGGCTACTGTTCCAAATTCGGCGACGGTCTTGGGTGAATTCCGAATCAATATGCCGAAAAACTCTTGCCTGACACCAGGAATCAGAAAGCGAATTTCCTTGATTTGAGACATGTCCGGGTCGGTGAGGCGGAACAGGTGGGTCATACCTTCTGTGTATACCGGAACGTTCCCGTTTGGGAGTTAGGAACAGGATTCCAGTGTAGCTTCAGCTCGCTCTTTGCGAACGATTCTCATGAATCTCTTCAAGAGGGTTCTGCAGAACAAGTCCCACGAAGGGAGGGTGAAATGATTCCCAAAGCACAGCCTGGCGCCGTCTTCCCAGCAGAAGTAAACATTGCGTGGCTTAGGTTGGAGTTGCAGTTAAATGCTGTGACCGTATCGTGTGTTTTCACTCAGTTTTCCGCATCTTCGAAGAATCGGCCACCTTAGAAGGGAATAGGTTTGGGCATCTTGGTTATTCATCGTGATGCAAGTGACATAGCGCAGTAACGACAAGGGACAAGCCGAGACAGGACAAGCGGTACCTTTCAACTAAGATTTCACTATGGATTCTCAGAATATATATATATAGCCATGCAGAATCGAAGAGAAGACGAAGGTAAACAGCCACGTTCATGGTATGTACGCAATTCAAACTCTTTCTTTGATGATGCCACTGATGACCAACTGACGCAACCATCTCGTGCCCATGCGATCCCGGTAGCTTCTACGATTTCGCATTCTTATAGGGCAACTGAACTTGAACAAACTCAGAAGCTTATCTGGCGACGTAAACAATACTTAACGCCCGAAGGTTGCCCTATCTTTCTCATATCGTAAAAAGCCTTACGTATGTAGAGATTCACGGCTACCTTATCTTTGTATATTTATTTTTGTTGTTTTATTCTCTTCCGCTGATTGTACGTCGCGCATGGGCTATTCAGCGTTCCTTCTGCGATGCAGGCCTTCTGCAACTGTGACTTTAACGCGCTTAAAATACACCGCCGGCTCCAATCGTGCTACTTGCTTTTGAAGGCTTTGTATCATGGAATGATCGCATGACACACAGAAATCGTCAGACAAGAAAGAAAGCACTATATTTCTTTTTAGAGCTTAGAGTGTGCTGAGCTGTACGGCAAAGGGGGCTTTGGCTTTGGACCCCTACATCTAACATGTGTGATCATCTTTAAAAAGCGGTCGTAAATCTGAAAACCTAATGCTGTTGTGCTCGAGGAATTCAAAGGGAAAATTAGGTGCCATGAAAGAGGCATAAAAAGAGGCTGGAATACGCGACACGATAGGCTCTGTAAAATTGAAAGAGAAATCTAAAGAACTGCTGACGAAACGTTCCGTAAGAACTAATTTAAAAAAATTAAAATTATCAAAGTACCGCAAATTTTTTAAAATCTTAAGTTCCCCCAGCAGCTCAAAAATAGCCTTGTAGAATCAAACTAAAAACAAATCACTTAAAAAAAGGGTGTAGCGCTCACCCTTGCGTGTCGCCTAGGACTCAGCGTGAAGCCGCATGAGAAGAAAATAAAGACGGCGCCTGGTCGTAGCACGCGAAGCCACGTCACGCGATTCTTTTTCGGAGTAAATTTGAGTCAGCTGTCATTGTCAATCACTCCTGAGGCACAAGCGTACAAGTGGTGCCTCTGACGTGATCTCGGTGACTGGCATCCCTGTGAAGTTTGTGTGGAGACTATCGAGCGTTGAACGCCAAGACTGCCCACAACAGCTATTCGCTGCCTCATATTCAAGACTTTGCATTGCGCCTCGACGGATGCGTAATATTTAGAAAAGGGGACCAAGCTAAGGCGTACCACCTAATTCACATCGAACCCGCCGACATACCCAAGACCGCCATCACGACTCCCTTTGGTTTGTTTGAGCACGTGCGGATGCCTTTTGAACTCCGTAATTTGGCTCAAACCTTCCAGCGGCTCTTCGCTGAGGTCAAGCGGAGCCTTCCTGCTGTGTTCACGTACCTCGCTGATGTCCTCATCGCCAGCCCTACGTCTGAAGATGATGAGCCCCATCTACATATTTTGTTCCATCGTCTACAGAAGTACGCCCTGGTTGTGAACGCCTCCCAGTGTGTTTTCGGCGCATCTGAGCTCGAGTGTTTGGGCCATCACATATCATCCGAGGGTGTACATCCTCACCCGTCCTACGTCAAGGTCATCCAGGTTTACGCCCAGCCTACAACACTGAGCCAGTTACGCCCATTCTTGAGTGTTGTGGATTTTTCCAGGCGCTTTATTGCGCACTATGGAAAGCTGCTTCACCGGCTCACCGAACTCCTTCGGTCACCCGCCAGCCCGTCCTCTGACATTTTTTGGTCATCAGAAGCCCAGGCCTCCTTTACTCCTCCCAAGCGAGGCCTGCCTAACGTGCGCTTTTTATCCATCCTCGTAGCAACGCCCCAACGGGGTTGATGTTGGATACCTTCAGCGTGGCCACAGGTGCCATCTTACAGCCGTGCATTAACGCCGAGTGGAGACTTTTATCTTTTTACTCTCGGACGCTAATTCCTACTGAGACGCTCAACACGGCCTTCAGCCGAGAGCTACTAAGCATCTACGCTGCAATGCAGCACTTTCGGCATTTTCTGGAAGGATGCCAGTTTTACGTGCGAGCCAATCATAAGCCATTCGCGTATGTTTCCCGTACCAATTCATCGAAGTACGTGTCACCCTTATTTCGCTTACACTTCGGAATTTACATGCGACATCCGTCACGGGACTGGTGCCGACAGCACCACCGCCAATGTCCTTTCTTGTATAGCTGCTGTTGACTGTCCATCTCCAACCGTCGACTGACCGCATTCTCTTCCACACGGCAGAATGATGGAGAATTTGCCGCTTTTCGGGAGAACCCCCGTTCTCTCCGACTACGGCTTGCAACCCATCCATGCTAGCCTGAGCCCCTGTGGTTCGATGTCTCAGCAGACCTTCCCCGCCCCTCTGTTTTGGCTTTACTATGTCGCACCATTTTTCACCCTCTACACGACAATGGTCACCCAGATATTCGGGCTACTCAGCGCCTTCTCATCCAGCGCTATTTCTCACCCGGAATTAACGCTGGTGATCGCGCTTGGACGCTCACGTGCCTTCCCTGCCAGACGACAAAGGTCTCCCGTCACACCAAAGATGCCTCCCCAAGCCTGCCTTCCACACGGCCGGCGTTTCGACCATGTTCCTGTAGACATTGTGGGTCCTCTACTGGTGTCCTCGAGGTTATTGTTATATGCTCACCATGGTCGATCGTATCACACGCTGGCCGGAAGCTGTTCCCATTCATGACATCACCGCTGCGATTGTTTCCGCGTTTTTATTTAAGCGTGGGTATCGCACCATGGGTGTCCTGGTACCGTCACAAAAGACAATCGACGCCGATTTGAGCCCTCCCTGTTTGCAAGCCTTAATCGCATTCTCGGCGCCAGACTTTTGTGCATTACTGCATATCACCCATGTGCCAATGGCATGGTGGAATGCCTTGACCGATAACTGAAGCCCGCCCTGGTTACCCACCTTAATTACGCCGCCTGGGTTGACGCCTAGCCTGTTGTGCTCCTGGGTTTACGGGCCGTTCTCGGGGATAACCTCAAGTGCACAGTGGAAGAGCTGGTGTATGGTGGTTGTCTGCGTCTCCCTGAAGGACTTCTTTACATCAACGCAGCTACCAGCCCAGCCACAAGCATTCCTACAACGCCTCGGGGACTCTGTTAAAGACCTCTGGCCTACTCCACCCCCTCATTCCCTCCACAATACAATATCCATGCACGCCCCAACCTGGCCACTTCAAAGCACGTTTTCGTGCGCCATGACACTGTCAGATCACCGCTAACCCTAGCCACCGGCGGATGATTCCGCATTCTCCACGGCACCCGAAAACAGCCAACATACTTTACAACGGCCGTGAAGATACAGAGAGCTTAGACCGTCTTAAGCCGGCTTACGTGGATACCACGATGAAAAGCCTCGCATCGCCGCCTGACCTCGTGCTAGAGTGCCATAGCTGGCCCCCAGTCCCGTTTCGACTAGGCGGGGGGCCCTGTACCAACCTCCCTCAGGCGGCGCCAAGAAGTCGGATAGCCTGAACCCTCATGATAAGAAAATAAAGCCGGCACCTTGTCGTTGCATGCGAAGCAGCGGCTCGCGGTTCTTTTCGGCGTCGATTCGAGTCAGCTGTCTTTCTCCTTCGTTCCTGCGGCCCAAGCCTACAGGTCAAATTTATGACCCTATGGAAACACCCTGCTTTTGCAGGTAAACATTCTAGTCAAAAGCAACAGAGGTTGACGTCAAATTGGATGATATTGTCACGTGGTGGGGACGATAAGAACACAGTAGCCATACTGTGAAAGGCAAAACTAGATTTTATTGGGCGAACCTGTGCCCACAAAACAAGCTACACTTATAGCCCAACGTGAGTGGCGAGCACAGTCGGCGATCGTCGAAAAATCCGATCAGCGGGTCAAGCGCGTCGGCTTTTATAGATCAGTCTTCGAATGTTCCAGATTAATCGATGGGACCGGCGTGTCTTCTACAAAGTTCTACACTATTCGCGTCACGCATACCTGCAATCAGATGACACAAGTTGCGGAGAAATACAGTGGACGAAACCATCGATAACATTCCAGAAACTTCTTTTACATGCAGGCGAGTCCTGCGCTTGGCGATAACATTTGTTAGGCGGCCAAACGTGGTCGCCCGATAAAGATAAGTACACGTGTCATTACCCCGCTCTTAAAAAGCATCGACCCGATGCTGCAAACAAACTAAAGTAATATTAAAACAAGCACTCGTAGCAAAGAAAACAACTAAAATAAGGAAGTTCGTCAGCGTCCATAAAAGCGTTTAAGGCGCACCACGTGGACAACTTCAGATCGTGCGCGGCGCCACTGTGAATGCGAAATGCGGTCTGGCACGACCTCATAGTCCAGTGCGCCAATACGTAGGATGACCTTGTAGGGTCCGAAATAGCGTCGCAGTAGTTTCCCACTGAGTCCTCGTCGGCGTATCGGGGTCCATACCCAAACATGGTCGCCGGGCTGGTACTCGACGAAAAGTCGCCGGAGGTTGTAGTGTCGGCTATCGGTCCTCTGCTGGTTCTTGATCCGCAGGCGGGCGAGCTGTCGGGCTTCTTCGGCGTGCTGGAGATAGGTAGCGACGTCAAGGTTCTCCTCGTCAGTGACGTGCGGCAGTATGGTGTCGAGCGTCGTCGTCGGCTTCCTACCACAGAACAGCTTGAACGGCGTGATCGGTGTTGTTTCTTGCACCGCCGTGTTGTAAGCGAATGTTACGTACTGCAGGACGGCATCCCAGGTCTCGTGTTCGACGTCGACGTACATCGCTAGCATGTCGGCGAGGGTCTTATTCAGCCGCTCCCTACGACCATTTGTCTGCGGATGGTAGGCTGTTGTCCTCCTGGGCCTTCTCTGACTGTATTTCAGAATGGCTTGGGTGAGCTCCGCTGCAAAGGCCGTTCCTCTGTCGGTGATGAGGACTTCTGGGGCGCCATGTCGCAGCAGGATGTTTTCGACAAAGAATTTCGCCACTTCGGCTGCGCAACCTTTCGGTAGTGCTTTAGTTTCAGCGAAGCGGGTGGGATAGTCCGTCGCCACGACGATCCACTTATTTCTGGTTGCTGACGTCGGAAAGGGTCCGAGCAAGTCCATCCCGCTCTGCTGCAATGGTCGGCAAGGAGGCTCGATTGTCTGTAGTAATCCGGCTGGCCTTGTCGGCGGTGTCTTGCGTCGCTGATTGTCTCGGCATGTTCTGACATACCGGCCGACGTCGGCGGTCAGGCGCTGCCAATAATACTTTTCTTGTATCCTCGATAGTGTCCGGGAAAATCCGAGGTGTCCTGCGATCGGATCGTCATGTAGGGCGTGCAATACTTCTGGACGAAGTCCTGACGGGATAACAAGAAGATAGTTGGCACGGACTGGTGAGAAGTTCTTCTTCATGAGTAGATTGTTTTGAAGCGTGAAGGAAGATAACCCGCGCTTGAATGCCCTCGGGACAATGGCCGTGTGCCCTTTCAAATATTCGACGAGGCCTTTTAGCTCCGAGTCTGCCCGTTGCTGTTCAGCGAAGTCTTCCGCGCTTATCATTCCGAGGAAGGCGTCGTCATTGTCGTCATCTTGCGGCGGCGGATCAATGGAGCCACGTGTAAGGCAATCGGCATCGGGCTGTTTTCGTCCGGTCTTGTAAGTTACAGTGATGTCGTATTCTTGCAGTCTGAGGCTCTACCGCGCCAGTCGTCCTGAAGGATCCTTTATATTCGCTAGCCAACACAACGCGTGATGGTCACTGACGACTTTGAATGGCCTCCCATAAAGATAAGGGTGGAATTTAACTGTAGCCCAAACGATGGCGAGGCATTCCTTTTTGGTCGTAGAATAGTTGCCTTCCGCTTTTGACAGCGACCGGCTAGCGTAAGCTATCACCTGTTCGACTCCGTTTCTCCTCTGGACTAGAACGGCACCGAGGCCTAGGCTGCTGGCGTAAGTATTAATTTCTGTATCGGCGTACTCGTCAAAGTGCGCAAGTACCGGTGGCGACTGCATGCGTCGTTTGAGTTCTTCAAATGCGTCGGCCTGCGGCGTTTCTCTTTTGAACTTAACATCTCATTTAGTTAGACGTGTCAACGGCTCGGCGATGCGAGAAAAGTTCTTGACGAAGCGCTAGTAGTAGGCACACATGCCAAGGAATGTACGCACTGCCGTCTTGTTGATGGGTTGCGGGAACTGTGGGATGGCAGCTGTCTTTTGCGGGTCTGGACGGTCACCAGATTTGCTGATTACGTGGCCTAGGAACAGAAGCTCATCGTAAGCTAAGCGGCAATTGTCCGCCTTCAGAGTAAGCCCTGACGACTTGATGGCCTCTAGTACTGTCGGAAGCCGCCTGAGGTGATCGTCGAAATTTCCGGCGAAGACGACGACGCCATCCAAGTCAATGAGACAGGTCTGCCACTTCAATCCTGCTAAAACCGTGTCCATCACGCGCTGGAACGTTGCAGGCGCCGAGCACAGTCCGAATGACATGACCTTGAACTCGTAGAGGCCGTTTGGCGTGATGAAGACCGTCTTTTCTCGATCTCTTTCTTCGACTTCTATTTTCCAATAGCCAGATTGGAGGTCCATCGACGAGAAGTATTTAGCGTTGCAGAGCCGATGCAATGCGTGGTCTATTCGTGCGAGGGGGTATACGTCCTTCTTCGTGATCTTGTTCAGACGACGATAATCGACGCAGAAACGTAGGGTTCCGTCCTTTTTCTTTACCAGGACAACAGAGGATGCCCACGGGCTTTTCGACGGCTGGATGATGTCATCGCGTAGCATTTTGTCGACTTGGTGCCTTATAGCCTCACGTTCTCGCGTAGAAACTCAATAAGGGCTCTGCGCAGTGGTCGACCACACTCTTCGGTTATTGTGGGATGCTTTGCGACTGGCGTTTGTCGAATCCGTGATGACTTCCAAAGCACTCTTTGTACCATCGAAGTAAGCTTCTCAGCTGTTGTTGCTTAATCATGGGGAGACTTGGATTTATGTCGAAGTATGGTTCGGGAACTACGGTCGTCGGGGTACATGCGGCAGAATCCGAGAGGTCAAACGCATTGCTGGTTTCCAGAATGTCCTCGATGAATGCGATCGCCGTGCCCTTGTTGACGTGCTTGAACTCCTGCCTGAACTTCGTCAGCAACACTTTCGTGTTTCCTCCGTGCAGTCGAGCGATTCCTCTAGCGACGCAAATTTCATGGTCGAGCAGTAGACGTTCGTCGCCTTCGATGATGCCTTCTACATCAGCGGGTATTTCGGTGTCGACCAAAATAAGAATGCTCAAGCGAGGCGGGATGCTCACTTGATCTGCGAGAACACTCAAGGCGTGGTGACTACAAGAGCTCACTGGTGGTATCACTTGATCTTCCGACAGCGTTATCAATTTTGACTTCAGGTCTATGATTGCGCCGTGTTGGTTAAGGAAGTCCATGCCGAGGATGACGCCTCGTGAACACTGTAGGAGGATAAGGAAGCTGGCAGGGTACATCCTGTAATGAACTGTTATTCTTGCCGTGCAGATTCCAGTCGGCGTAATGAGGTGTCCTCCAGCGGTCGAATTTGAGGGCCTTCCCATGAAGTTATAACTTCCTTCACCTGGGTGGCGATGTGTCCACTCATTACGAAGTAATCAGCCCCTGTGTCCACTAAGGCGGTAACTGCGTGGCCGTCGAGAAGCACGTCGTGGTCGGTGGTTCTTTGGCGTTGAAGTTAGGTCTTGGCATCGGATCACGGCTGCGTCGTGTTGAACTGAAGCTGGAACGTCGCGTCGTAAGGTCGTCTTTCGTCGTCGTATTCTTTGCTTCCAGACTTCGTCGGGACGGCGGCGTGTCGTTATGTCGTCGAGGTAGTTGCTTCGGCGTCTTCGTCGGCGGCTGAGGATCTTCGTAAGTTCGACGAACAGCAACCGCACCTCCGTCGACTGCTGCTTTTAGTTTTCCGGATATGGGCTCGCTGACCGGCCCCGGGCTTGGCCAGTGTATGGTCAGAGCTGTGGCGACAGGTAGCGACCTGGTGATGGCGAACGCGACGGTTGTCGAGAGCTCCAATGAGTCGCGGAGAGGTAGTCGGCGATATCACGACGGCGTTCACCTTGCTTCGGGCGCGGAGTGTTGACGGCGAAACCTCGCATTCCCATCTCCCGGTATGGGCATCGTCGGTCGACGTAGTGGTAGTGGTAGTGGTAGCAGAGATGGCGGTGGTCAGGAGCGCGCCAAACGTCTGTCTTACTCGGGTAGCTGCGCTGGGCGACGGGTGGGCGTGCTGGCGGCGGCAGTGGTGGTCGACGGAATTGCGGCGTTAAGGGGCACTGGCGCGGTCGTGGAGGGGGACCTTGACGGTGGACGACGGCGGCGTTGGTCATCGCTTGCGGCTGAGGCTGCGGCGATTCAGGAGCTACTCAGAGTTGTTGTTGGAGCTGCTCACGTACGGCGTCGGCAATCGAAGCCACTTGAGGCTGTGATGATGGGAACAGCTTCTGTAGCTCCTCCCACACGACCGTTCGGATAGTCTCGCGTAGGTCGTCGGTGGTCAGTGACTGAACTCTGGCGTGATTTGTCAAGTTCGTGCGGCGTTTGAATTGCCGGCTTCGCATCTCGAGCGTCTTCTCGATGCTGGAGGCCTCGCGAAGAAACTCGTCGACGGTCTTCGGTGGGCTTTGTACCATTCCGGCAAAAAGTTGCTCCTCCGCACCGCGCATGAGTAGGCGGACTTTCTTCTCCTCGGGCATTTCAGGATCGACGTGGCGGAAGAGACGGCTCATTTCCTCCCTGAAGATCGCGGTTGTTTCATTAGGTAGCGACACCCGGGTTTCCAATACGGCTTGGGCTCGTTCTCGGCGAACGACGCATGCGAATGTCTGCAGGAATTCGCTTCGGAACAGCTCCCAGGTCATTAAGTTGGCTTCTCGGTTCTGGAAGCACGTCCTCGCCGCGTCTTCTAATGCGAAGAAGACATGTCGCTGTTCCGGTTGTTCAATGTAGCGACTCTCTCATACGTCTGAAGCCAGCTTTCCGGGTCCTCGAACGTTGAACCGCGGAACGTCGGAGGCTCCCTGGGCGGCTGCAGCACGACTGGGGACGCTGGGACTGCCATTGGGGTGGACTTGGTGGCGATCTTCCTGGTCGTTTCAGGAAAAAGTCCGTGCTCCGCGGCAGTCCTTGCAGCCTGCGGCTACCTCGGTGGTTCTTGGCGACGTTGGTGTTGTTTTCCGCGTGCGGGCTTGGGTCACGGCTTTGTGGGGGTGTGTGGTACATGAACGCAAAGCACCTCCACCAGTTGTCACGTGGTGGTGACCTTAAGAACACAGTAGCAATACTGTGAAAGGGAAAACTAGATTTTATTGGGCGAACCTGTGCCCACAAAACAGGCTACACGTATAGCACAACGGAAGCGGCAAACAGAGTCGGCGATCGTCGAAAAATCTGATCAGCGGGTCAAGCGCGTCGGCTTTTATAGATCAGTCGTCGAATGTTCCAGATTAACCGATGGGACCCGCTTGTCTTCCACAAAGTTCTACACTATTCGCGTCGCGCATACAGGCAATCAGATGACACAAGTTGCGGAGAAAGACAGTGAACGGAACCATCGATAACATTCCAGAAACTTCTTTTATATGCAGGCGCGTCCTGCGCTGCGCGATAACATTTGTTAGGCGGCCAAACGTGGCCGCCCGATAAAGATAAGTACACGTGTAAATATGAGGTCAAAAAAACAAGCCGTACTAACAACACGGGCGTTTGAAAAATATAGAGCAGCGTGCTTGTGAGTTGCAGCTTCGACGCAGGACAGCAATCCTTCATGAGGCAACGAATAAAACAAATCTTTTATATCAACAGAAAAAGCAGTTATACTTTTGTGGTCACTTGACTTTAGCAAATAAATAATTGGAGTAGAATCATTAGTCAGGAACAAGTCGACTACGTCAGGCAATTTTAATTTGATTTGCAAGATGTCCGCAACGCACTTTTACCACGTACCAGACACAGGCAATCACGCAGAAGGGACATTCTACCTTATAAGTCTAACTCGAGAACCACAATCGCAGATAGTCCATATCGGTTCCCTCTATTTACTTTACAACCGTTCAACAGGTTGACCTGATCGCACCGCTTTTTGCTCGCGACATAATTTTCCTTCAGGACACTGGTGGCCTTGGGTTCAAAACGGCATGGACTTCTCCAGATGCCTTATCACTGAACACATAATACTTGATGACACCAAATCCTCCCTCTTTGTTCGCAGGCAGCACACATAATTCGTGTTCCGGGAAAGTGGTAGCCACGCGTCTGAGACTGACAATCAGACGCTCTTGTCCTCAACTTGCGAGGACATTCACTCCCTGCGACATACAGGAATTGGGTTCATCAACTGATGCCTGCCTCGCCTTCCCGGACACATGTAAGAAGTTTCGCTGTCTTTGCGTGACTGGACTGCGAACATGCGACCAAGGCTCAGATTCCAAGATCGTACAGATAGGTGATGGATGTGTCAGTTGGCCGTCAGTGGCTTTATTAAAGAAAGAGCTTGAGTTCTCTAAATAGCCAGTACGTGGCAGTGTACCTTCGTCTTGTCCGCATATCCAGATGCTCAGATAGCGCAATAATATCTTAGTTGAAATCTAGCGCTTGTCCTGTCTCAACTTGACCCTAGTCCTTGCTGCATATGTTACTTGCCTTATAATCAGCCACGGAAGGCCGGTGGCTCGCCGGGCTCTTGCAGCACGACAGAGGACGCTGGGCCTAGCACTAGATTCGTTAACTGGTCACGAGCTTCTTGGTCGCCTCACGCAGAAGTATGTGCTTCGGAGGTAGGTTTTGTAGCGTGCGGCTTGCTCGATGTTCCGGGGCGAAGTTGGTGGGATCTCCCGGTTGCCAGCTTGGATCGCGGCTTTGCGGGGGCGTCTCGTACATGAAGGCCACGTAGTGGTGCTGGGGAAGAGCACAGCAGCAAAACTGTGAATAAATGAATTAAAATGTTTATTGCAGGAAACTGTGCCCACAAAAGCAAAATACACTAAAGGCACAATAATAGCAACGAACACTGTAGGCGATCGACAAAATCTGATCGGCCGGTCAAGAAAGTGAGCTTTTATACACGAGTCAACGAATGTTCCAGAGTTATTTGTAGTGCCCGCGTGTCTTCCAGAAACTACTGCACAATTTGCAACGCGCATACAGTCAGATTACACATGCTTCGGTGACAACAGTCAACGAATAATACCATCGAAAACATTCCCGTAAGTTGCGATAATAAAGGCGCGTCTTGCACTGAGCGGTAATGTTAACTTCTTAGTGGGTGAAATGCAGTTTCCGAGAAAAGGATGAATGAGTACACGTGTCGATAATGATGGAAACGTGGCGACAGCGGGCTGAAGAGAATGAGACAGTGACCAATTTATGGCCATGATGGCGGGGTGACGCCTGTATGATGACGAAGATGACGTTCGACGAACAAAGTAAGAAACTTATGACGAAGGTAGTGGCACATACCCGTGCACATTTAGCCATGGGAACTGGAGACTACAGCATCTAGAGGATCGGCCCAACGCAACAGACGGTGCCAACGGAGTAAAAAGAAAAATTCAAGAGCAATAACGCTAACATATAAAAGGAAAGCACCTGCGATGGCGCTATAGTTCTACGATGTGAAATATGCGGGGCCTCGTGCTGCCGTCAACGACGCAGCGCTCCTTCGCTGGGACGCACTGCAGCTAACAGACCCGCCAGCCGCTTCTCGTGAAACTTCGGAAGCTCCTGGTGAACACTGCCTGCCACAGCGCCAATGGTTCTCAACAGCCTCACCCTATTCACGTTTTCTGGTATCCGGAACGCTAACCTCGGCGCATGTAACTGAAGCGATCATAAGTGGTCATTATCGTTGGATAAAACGCAAGATGTCAACCGCGCGCACTCTACTGGGCTTGGCAGCACACCACCTATGGCCGGGCCTTGCCCACGTCACCTGTGGCTTTTACAGGTAAACGAATCGTACTCGCTCGGCACGCCATGTACTCGTTACATGTTATTGTTAAGGTTATCACTCTCCAGCTATTATGCTACTATATACTGGGTGTTTCAGCGAACATTTTAAAAACCTTTAAAAGTTGCCTGTGGCAGATATCATAATGCTAGTTCATGAGCCGCTCTACTCGAAGCGGTAGACAATCCTTGCATAAGAAATTAAGATCGAAAATAGACTAATTCATAAAAATGTACTAATTATTTTTAAGTAATTACATTATGGCCCTTGGTGAAATTTACAAATTCTAGCCGCGAAGTGCGCAAAGCGCATTCACTTGGAACGAATTTTAAAGATGACACCAGTTTCAAGATATAAATTCCCGAACTTAGCGGAAAAATGCATTGGCGTTCTTGGTAGTTTGTCAACAAAAAGTCGTTTCATGCACTGAAGCACACAAGTAACTGGAAAGCCAACGCATTTCTCCGTGAATTTCGGGAATTTAGATCTCGAAACTGGTGTCGTCCTAAGAATTCATTCATTGCGAAGTCCACTGCTGCTGTTTAACAGTCTCGGAAGAGAACAGCAGTGTACGATAGGTAGCGAGTCACTGGAAGTGGTAAGGGAATGCATCTACTTAGGGCAGGTAGTGACTGCGCGTCCAGATCATGAGGCTGAAATAATCAGAAGAATAAGAATGGGCTGGGGTGCGTTTGGCAGGCATTCCCAGATCATGAACATCAGGTTGCCATTATCCCTCAAGAGAAAATTGTGTAACAGCTGTGTCTTACCAGTAATCAAGTACGGAGCAGAAACCTGTAGGCTTACGAAAAGGGTTCTACTTAAATTGAGGACGACGCAACAAGCTATGGAAAGAAGAATGATGGGTGTAACGTTGAGGGATAAGAAAAGAGCAGATTGGGTGAGGGAACAAACGCGAGTTAATGATATCTTAGTTGAAATGAAGAAAAAGAAATGGGCAGGGGCAGGACATGTAATCAGGAGGGAAGATGACCGATGGTCATTAAGTGTTACGGGCTGCATTCCAAGGGAAGGGAAGCGTAGCAGGGGGCGGCAAAAAGTTAGGTGGGCAGATGAGATTAAGAAGTTTGCAGGGACGACATGGCCACAATTAGTACATGACTGGGGTAGTTGAAAAAGTGTGGGAGAGGTCTTTGTCCTGCAGTGGGCGTACCCTAGCTGATGATGGTGCTGATGATGATGATGGTATCTGCCTTGTTACTGCACATGTGCGGCCCTCGGCTCCTCGGAAATCCTTTCATTAAACTTCAATTGTAAGCTAGCGTCTGTCGTGTCCACTCTATTTATTCCCGCCCGTGTTTCCATTCAACGACACTAGACAGAACGATCTCATTTCCCGTGGTTTAGCACAACACTAAAACGGCTTAAGAACAAATAAACCCCGATTCCGGCACGCAGAACTGGTGGACACAACACGTGCTTGGGCAGCTTATCGAGACACCGAATAGCTCTTCCTTTCACTCAATGCTTCTGCTCAACAATAATTTTTTGTTTTAATTGATGTGATGCAAACTAACACAAAGATGTTCTGGAGTTCTATGAAACCCACCCTCTCTAACACTTCATTGTTGCGTGACGAGCAAGATCGTGAAACTCTGGTGCAGGAGATTTCGCCAGTATTTAATACCACTTTCTGTTCAGTATTTACCCGCGAGCTACCTGAAACCTGGCTTCCCCTACCTCAATCAGATCATGCACTGATGTCAGAAATTACGTTCCGCACTCCTGGCATTTCCAGAGTAATCGAATCTCTAAAGCTAACATAATCAGACGGGGTGAATGGCGTAATCTTCAAAATTTAAAGAAAGAACTAAGCACGTAATAACCAAGATTTCGCCGTACATATTTCAGCAGTCCCCTTCCTCTGGAGCGGTCCCATTGAGTGGAAAGTGGACAAGTTCATTCCAGTTGAGAGAAAAATTAACTCAGCATCCCAGAAGGATCACTGTCCAATATCCCTGGCAAGTGTCCGTTGTAAAGTAGTGGAACACTTTCTTTGCTTTCAAATTGCAATTTTTCGTCCATTCGGTAATTTTTTTTCATCCAGCCAGCATGCTTTCTTTTTTGAATAGGTCCCCGTGAGACCCCGAACTTGCCCTCTTTATTAACAATACCAGTTCTGGTCTTGACGCTCAATGTAACGCTGATGCGTTGTTCCTTGACTTCGAGAAGGCATCCAATAAAACACCTCACAACCGATTATTTCAAGAACTTTCCATACAAAACCTTAACCCTCATGCATTTTATTGGATACGCAGCTTTCTAACTAATCGACAACAATTCGTCTACCCTAATGGTCACTCTTCTGACCTTACCCGCTTAGATTCGTGCCTTCCACAGGCAACTGTGCTCGGGCCCCTGCTTTTCCTTGTATATATTATTGGCCCGCCAAGTAACATTTCACCAGAAATACGCTTGTTTGCTGAAGATTGCATGCTCTATATATTGGTAGAAAAATAATATTGACGAAGCACTAGCCCTTCGAACTGATATTTTTCTCATCGAAACTTGGTGCAAAAAATTGTTAGTGATCTTGGATACTAACAACTCATTTTTTTATTCTTTCCACCTCCGGCCCTTCTATTCAGTCTGTAAATATTGTCAATTAGGTCACATGACGCGTGCTCCATGTATACATAAAGACGACAATGAGGATATATGCTTTAACGGACTGCGAGTAGAGCTGTCTTGTTTAAATTGTGGAAACAGTGGTGGGCTGGGGGTTGCCACCGGCAGAGGTAGACAGCTCCCGCATGAATGTTCCTGTCGGGTGTGGAGCTCGGGAGCAAGGCCTAGCACGCGCCGACGAAAGCGATGTACAGGAGTTGCAATAGAGACGGGCTGCATGAACAGCTCCCAGGAAGAGTCCGGAGCATCAGGCAGGGTTGTGTACCGCGCCACTCCACCAGTGTCGCGCTTCAAACCGAACAAGAAACAGCAACACGTTGAGCAAGACGGCGGAACAGCCTGTTGAAAAAACAACAGTACGAAGAAGTCTTCTTCGCCTCTGAATTGCCCAAGTCCCACTACACGGAGTACCTTAAAGTACATAAGTCATCGTCGTCTTGATGTCTACAAAGAGCACGCCTCGATACGTTGGTATCAGTCTTCGCTCCAATATTGCATGGTTCGCACACTAGAACAATGTAACTAATGAGACAATTTTCTCTATTTCTGCATTTTCTTTTGCCTCTTAAGTAGCTATTGTTCATTATTATTGTCATTATAATTATTAATAGCTTCATTTTAAGGACGCTCCTTAGTGATTTATATCGATGTATATGAGACGACCATACGGTCATTCTGCCTTTGGAGTTGTATATAATCAAGTATTTTCCATTAATTTTACAAAAGCTCAAGCAGCGAAAATATTCCGTTGATATACTTTTTAAGCAATTTGATAACATTGAAGATATTCCTCTGTTTGAGTGCTTCCTCTACTTTTGTACGTGTTTAATCCCAAGCAGTGCATGCAAGGTGATTTCCTTGAACCTTGGGGTATAAATTTTTGTCAAACCCTTCAATTAATATTTTAATAAATTATCTTTCAAGAGAATATACCTTCTAAAGCATCGGCTTTAAGCATTACGTTCCACTGAGAATAGTAACTATGAAACCGCAGTGTTAATAACATATGTATCTTTGAAAAATTCAAGACTCAATGCTCGTGTAGATGTAATGTTTCATAAAGCTACTTACGTGAATTCATCTTCTATATGAAAGTATACGACTCATCTTCCTAGAAAATCACTACAGGTGTCCTGGGTAATGTGGCTTTATTAGCGCTGAAGAAACAAACTAATCCCTCATGCTGTTCTTGCCGGGGTGGATGAGGGTCCGTCTTCACTCTTCTTGCACAACTCTTTAGTATAGCCCGTCTTTAGGGCCGCCTTTTCTCTTGGAATTTTGGCTATTTCCTCGTTATATTTTTGTAAGCAATTCTCCGGCACTTCTTTCTCAATATTCTCTGCTGTCAAGAACAGCTCGTGAAAAGTGCGACCTGAAAAAATAAGAAACGCTCACTCTTAGATAAATTAGTATGTTATGTAAAACGCTGGCGGTTGCAGAATTGCCAAGGAACTCTGTCGAAATGAAGGCCTAATTTCTAAGTTGTTTTTAAATAATAGCGCAATGACCCAGCGAATGTGATGCTTGAGAAAGTGTATTTAAAGAATCATCCAAATGGTACGAATTGCTTCTTGCATATGTGTCGCATGGGCTACAAATTCTTTGTAGAAAACCGGGTGTTTAGACCTGGTTATGAACAAAAACGAGCATGTAAAGCTAAATTATTTATTTTATTTATTATTTTATTTTACAATACTGCCGCCCTCAGCCGAGACTTTAGCAGACGGGCATGAACACTTTCTTTTCCCTACATAAATACATGTTCGAGCTACACAAAGAATGAAAAAGCAACAATATTCAACAAAATACAAAATATAAGGTAGATAAGCTGTGCAACAGAACACTAAACAAAGCAGAATAAAATGAACAACAACCGGGGCATATCATAGTCAAAGCAAAAACGTGAAGTATTTGGAAACAAACAAGTGTATACATTTTTTTTCAAGTACTGTTAGTTTAACATAAAGAGAGTAGGAAACAAACATGAGAAATCGTTAATAACTTCTTGTGATGAGCTCCAGTTGTGAAACGAACAGGGATAAAGACTTTGTCGCTGTTAATAACGAGTTAAGTTCATTCCATTCTCTGATTACTCTAGGAAAGAATGAGTACCTGAATGCGTCATTAGAAAAGGAATACTCGGTTAGCGTATGTTCGTGTTGATGCCGTGTTATTCTAGATTGCGAATATGAAATGTACCGGGTGATATCGATTTTATACTGACGGCGCAGCATTTGAAACAGAAATTTTAGTCCACCTTGTTTCGCTCTCGTCGATAATGCGTTGAGGCCTGAGGAAGCTAAGAGACCTGAATGTGAGTCACTAGAATGATATTTTTCTATGAATGAACCTTGCGGCTTTTCTTTGTACAGCTTCAAGTTTAGCTATGTTAGTTGCTGTGTAAGGAAACCAAATTGTGTTAGCGTATTCTAGAATAGGTCTCACAAATGTTTTATAGGCCAGAAGCTTAATGTTCATTGGAGCGATCTTTAGGCGTCTTTTTAGATAAAGTAGCTTTCGTAGTGCAGTAGTTGTAATATTAGTTATGTGTGTTTCTCAATTGAGGTTTGATGTCAGCGTTATCCCTAAATATTTCTGTTGCTCAACCATGGAAAGAGGCGTGCCATTAACGATATAGGAGAAATGAGAGCGTTGCTTTTTTCTTGTTACTGTCATTGCCACTGATTTATTCACGTTAATAGACATTTGCCACTGGGAGCACCACTCGACTAGCGTGTTAAGGGAATCAGAAAGATCGAGATGGTCGTTATGGCTATTAATTTCTTTATATATCACGCAGTCATCCGCGAAGAGTTTGATTTTGCACCCTATATTATTGGTTATATCGTTAGTAAAGATCAGAAATAACAGCGGCCCGAGTACCGAGCCTTGTGGTACTCCAGATGCGACAGAAACGACATCAGATGGAATGTGGTCAAACATAACAAATTTTGAGCGGTGTGCTAGAAAAGCTGTTATCCAAGAAGAAACTTGTCCTTTCCCGATGGCTTGCTCCACTTTTGCAGTTTGCTTAGTGTGACTCACTCAATCAAATGCTTTAGATAAGTAAAGTTAAAACTTGTCAATTTGAGAACGATTATTAATACTAAGAGCAAGGTCATGAACTACCTCTGTTAGTTGAGTGATGGTTGAAAATATCCAGATCGAAAACCATGCTGGTGAGGCGATAGGATGTTTTCATGTTCTAGAAATACTGTCATGTGTTTTATAATGATGTGTTCTAGTATTTTGCATGAAGTGCTGTTGAGAGATATGGGTCTGAAATTGGCAAAATTATTTTTGTCTCCGTTCTTATGGATCGGTATTATTTTAACCTTTTTCCAGTCGTGTGGTAGATTAGAGGTTGCTAGTGATTTACGAAAAATGTGTCCCAGATATCTACTGCACCACTCAGCATATTTTTTTTAGGAATTCGTTTGGAATTTTGTCAGGCCCGTTTGATTTCTTAGGGTCAATATTGAGGAGAAGATTGTGGATACCGGCGTCCGTTATTATTAACCGATCAAGCACTGACGTACAAGATGTTGAAGAGGGGGGACTGTACCATTGTCTTCCGTGAAGACTGATTTGAAGACATTGTTATATTTGTTTGCCGTTGCGCTTATTTCTTCTTCAGTTAGTTTGGTTGTTGTCTGCTCGGTACTGCGCACATGTTTTCAGAATCTTTGTGGGTTATTTTTACGAAGCTAGCAAGAGTGACACTGTAGTAACATTGTTTCGAATCTTTTAGCTAGTGCTTGAAATGCATAACTGCATATTTTAACTTCAAGGTTGTAGATGGTTTTGGGTTATTTTTGTTTGCCTTACGAAGACGATTTGCGCGCCGTTTAGCATGGATGATTTCGCGCGTGATCCATGGATTCTTAAGGTGCTGTTTGCTCTTTTGCATTGGAATATAATTAGTTATACAGCGCAGGACAATTCTCTTAAAATGTAGCCACAATGCATCTACATCAGTAGATTGCTGATATGATTTTTCCGAAAAGGAATCAAATTCATGCGACAGATAAGTTAGTATGCTTGCGTCATCTGCTTTATGAAAGTTAAAAAAGCTTTTTACTGTAGACTGGGTAGTAATACAATGATCAAGCTGGAATGTGCACATAGGTATACTGTGATCAGATATTCATTCAATAATGTCTATTTGTGCTTGACTTGTAGAGAAATGGTTGCTAAGAAATATGAGGTCGAGGATATTTTTCGTTGAGCCTTGAACGCGGGTAGGACGAGCGACAAGTTGATGTAGGTTAAAATTTTGCATTAGGTCTATTAGCACTTCTGAGGCTTCTGACGTATGATGCATTGTGGACCAGTCTAAGTCAGCTAGGTTAAAGTCGCCCGCAAGAATAATCCTGGATTGATGGACATGACGCTGCACATATTTTTGAATTGCTGAAAGGCATGCACTGTCAGAGGAAGCGCTCCGATAAACGCAACCGGTTACGATTGACGTCCCGTCGCGCAAAAGTTTGCAGAAAACGGCTTCAGCGTTGTTCACCTCGGGAAGAAGGACAAAGCGAAGACAGTTTTTTATCAGTAAGGCCACTCCTCCACCTCGTGAAGGTCGGTCTTTTCGGATGATTGTGTAGTTTGGATTGGCAATCTCGTGGTCGAATTTAGCGGGTGATAGCCATGTTTCCGTGATGGCCACAATATCGGGCTCGTAATCGACTAGAAGGCTTTCCAAGGCTTCTTTTTTATTTAGGACACTGCGGGGGTTTACATTTATCAATGTTAATCTTTAGATTGTGCGGCTTGTGCCGTACTGCGGGTTATTCGGCGGTTTGTTTCTGTGTCGTTTTTTTACATCGGTACTTTGTCCTTCTTCTCTTCGTCCCAAATATATGCGTGTTTGTTAATGTAAAGTTTGTCAAAAGAAAGTGATACTTTTTCATTTTTTTCACAGTATGGTTTTGCACTATCACAAAGTTTATTCCGTATGTCTCTTATTCTTTTAGAGAAGTCTTCACCAATTGAATAGTCAGTTGATTTTAGTTTGAAACCTCGGCTTAAGATTGCCACTTTTTGTCTGGAGGCAAGTAATTTCATTATCACCGGTCGAGTTTTATCTGTGGCGCGTTTCTCCAACCTATGTTCGATGGCAACTTTTTCTAGTCCCAGGGTGTCTTCGATAATGGCTTTGTTTAAAGTTTGCTCTAACGACTCGCTAGTTTCATCGTTTTTTCACTTTAGTCCATAGATAATTAGGTTAGATCGCCTACTGCGGTTTTCAAGGTCGTCAATTTTATGTTGAAGAATGTCTATTACTTCGCTCATACAGGTGATTTTTTGTTGACAGGATTCGACTCTATCTTCAAGGACTGCAAGGTGGTCAAGCTTGTTTTCTATATCTACTAAACGTTTTTCTTTATTATCTTTGATGTCGGCTGCAATATCCTTCAGCTGTTCTGAAATTTGGGTTGGATCGGGGCCAGGGTTAGCTTCAATATCATCACCTAATAGCAGCAATTTTGTCAAGGCCAAGGCGACATCAAAAACCAGGATACAAAACGGTGGGCACGGCAGCACTAGCAAGAAAGGGTCGCTTGAGCGGATGCAATATCCAAAATCCTTTCTCACCTGTACAATGAATGCAAACGGTTTAGCGTGCCGCATACTGGCAGTGCCACCGTGCCCAGTGGCCGAGTCGATCCCAGGCAGGCTATTTAAAGCAGCGGAGAGCAGTGGCGCTGAACGCAGATTACGGGCCAGGATCTCCGAGCATGCTATCTTCCGGTGTTGACGGTGCAATTCCCACGATGGGTATGGCGGTGGATCCAGCACGTGGCATCGGGTAGCGTAGAGCTCCTGCGCCGCCCTGGTCGCCCCGTCTTGTGCAGTGCCTGCATCCCCGGCATTAAGCAGCAGGCCGAAAGTCAGCTGTACAATTAATGCAAACGGTTTAGCATGCCGCATACTGGCAGTGCCACCGTGCCCAGTGGTCGTGTCGATCCCAGGCCGGCTATATTAAGCAGCGGAGAGCAGAGGCGCTGAACGCAGATCACGGGCCAGGATCTCCGAGCATGCTATCTTCCCGTGTTGAAGGTGCAATTCCCACGATGAGTATGGCGGTGGATCCAGCACGTGGCATCGGGTAGCGTAGAGCTCCTGCGCCGCCCTAGTCGCTCCGGCTTGCGCAGTGCCTCCATCCCCGGCATGAAGCAGCAGGCCGAAGGACAGCTGTACAATTAATGCAAACGGGTTAGCGTGCCGCGTACTAGCAGTGCCACCGTGCCGAGGTGAGTAGTATGACGACAGTAGTATAGTAGTAGTGATTTCCACAAAATAATTTAGAATGATACCTTAGAATTTATGCTAAACAACAAAGCTATTAATACACAGCTTGAAAAGTACGAATTATAAAACCTAGCTCGGAGGGATGATCACTGCAAAGAGGGAGAAATAAGGTGCCAATAATAAATATTGGAGGTTTGGGCATTATCCAACGACATTTGAGGCGCTTATATATTTGAAGAAATGCATAGCTTGAACGTATATGGATGCGAAACGTAAGCATTACGCCTTTGTATATATACATGTATATGTATATATATATGGCTTGTCTGAGACAAATTATTCTTTTGTGATGAGCAAAGATTACCAGGCCCTTGTTTTGTGAAATCCACATCATTTATTTACACACTGCGTCATAGAGTACCGCTGCTGAGAAGTCCGCGCATCGCGTCCGAGACGAGAAGCTTGGCGCGCCCGTGTGTGCGAACACTGAGAATTGTTCTACCGCTCACAGCACACTCAATGGCCAAAGTTGCAGAGTGACTCAAGTGGGCGAGCAGTTTATTGAAGAGCTGCATATACCTACTCCATTCGTGGTAGAGTTCGCAAAAGCGCTGCCTTGGAAGATGTTAATTGAAAAAAGCCCAATACTCAGTGAATGTGTTGCGCAGCACGCTATAGCGTCGGTTTCCTATCTTTGAGGAACCGGTGTGGTGTCTTTTCGACTCCGTGCACCATTGGTTTAACGTTATGAACGCTTTTACAGCGAATCTCTCTATGGCTAGCATGCCGGGATTTTTTTTTCGCGTCCGTCGAAAGAAATCTATCGTCATCAATGACTCATACCCACTCATACCCCCGTAAGCCAGCAGAAAATACAATGGCTCGTAGCCACGTGAAGCAGAGGCTACAAGCGTTCAATAAAGTGAAGCGAAAAGTGCTTACATTCTTTGGAATCGCACATAGAACATACACAACGATATACGTTTGCATTAAGAAAAAGCTCAAAACAAACATCCTAGCCACATAACTGATGATAAGGCGCTTGTGATAGCAATTTGGAGAACGTAATGCTTGCCGTATACGTTTACCATTAAAGATTACTGTTGCGCAAGCACTCGCGGAGACGCCGGCTTTCGACGCGGCGTTTGACGTCCCTAGCCTTTTGTACATACAATAACCAGCCTAGCAACTGATCTGAACGTTGTTGCAGCACCGCTATGGGCAGTGGTGTGCTGTCAAAATGACCATTCCTACCATTACTATAAGATAGCACTACTACCATCAATCTAAAATCATTATTCTCAAGCAAAGGAGGCGTGAGACCGGCATGGCAGAAGCGCTGCCGCTCACGTTTTCCTTGCTGCTTTTGCAGGCACGTGAAATCTCAGCTTTGGAGCTGTCTTTCGGGGACGCCGTTTTATGTGTATCAACTACGAGTTCAGCCTCTTGGTCTGGGATTTGCCTTGATGGATCAGCGAAAGGAACTTTGTCTGCTGCCTACGACGACAATTCGACGACATAGTAGCTGACTTAGACCGATGTACCGTGCCGATCAAGGCACACTGGCGCAGTGATCATGTTATTGTCAGTCTACAAATGATGAGATCTGTCAGTTACTCAGAGGGGTGTGGAACCGGCATGGCAGAGGCGGTGCCACTCACGTTTTTGTTGCTGCTTTTGCAGGTAAGTAATCCGAACTTGCGTTGTTTTCGCACGTATTTTGTTTTGCCGGTTCCACCCGAAGTGTTATTTGATAGCCTGAAAACTCACTCGCAAATGAACGATTATTCGTGTCACCACTTTCGATTATTGCGTCGTATTTCCTTTTATATGTTAGTGCTACTTCTATATGGCGACGTCGAGCTTAACCCAGGCCCGTCCACCACCGAAACTGCAGATGCTCCTAGATGGTTAAAATACAATTAAGGCCAAGTTAATTGGAATAGAACTAACCCAAGTTGAAAGTAAACACACTATGAATGATCCCAGTAGCCGTATAGCCGAAACATAATCCAGAATATTGTTACAGTGGCAAAAGAAGACAAGGTCATTGACGTTGAAGACGAAGTGCAAGAGTCTCTCGGGATCCTCGGCTGCTGTCGATATTCACTCTGTAAATACACTGTGTAAATAGTTCTATACCTGTGACATTTTGGTGGAGGTGCTGAGTACGCGTCTTCGCCGCGGAGCTCCGCAGCGGACGTCTCACCCAGCCTGCGACCATGATTCCAGTGGAAGGCGCCTCCTCTACAGCAGCAATGCCAACTACAGATACCCAGTACGTTGCTCTACCTCAGCCGCAAGACCCCGGGAAGTTCAATGGCCTCGATGGTGTGGACGTGGAAGAATGGTTGAGGATGTATGAGCGCGTCAGCAAGGTGAGCAGGTGGGATCCGAGCTTAATGGTGGCCAATGTCGTGTTGTACCTCGACAGAACACCGCGAACGTGGTTTTACACACACGAGGAAGATCTAACCAGCTGGGACTTGTTCAAAGAAAAGCTGTCCGACGTTTTTGGTAATCCGACCGGTCGACAACTAGCTGCCAAGCAACAACTCGCCACGCCTGCGCAAACTGCTACCGAGTCGTATGTCTCCTACATTCAGGACGTCATAGCCCTCTGTCATAAAATCGACACGTCCGTGCCAGAGGCCGACAAGATTGGACGCATTATCAAAGGCATTGCGGGCGACGCATTCAACCTTCTGGTCTTCAGAAACTTATCGACTGTCGACGCCATTATGAAGGAATGCCGCCGTTTTGAGCAGGCGAAGAGTCGCCGTATATACAATCATTTTACACGGCTTCCAAATACTGTAGCGACCTCTTCCTGCACCGACCCCACCGACCAATCAAGCTCGCCATCATCAAGTGAAAAGGTGACCTCTATTGTACGCCATGAACTCGAAGCAGCGTTTCCTGCCTCGCCTCAACAGATGGCTTGGAACAACACTGCTGAGACGATATCGCTGATCCAGTCCGTCATTCGCCAGGAAATCGCTAATATGGGTCTTCCCAGCGCCTGCTCCTTGAGTCGCTCTGACGCCCGTCCTGCTCCTATTGCTCGGTCCTACCGTAGTCCACATCACAGTGTCCTTTATCCCTACACTAACAGGAATCCCTCGGACTGGCGTACACACCCGACGACGGGCCGATCTGCTTCTCCTGTGGCCGAATCGGTCACGTTTCCCGTCAATGCCGGAGCCATTGGCCGTCCCCTCCTCGAAACACCTTCTGGTATTCAAGTTCGCCCCGAAGTTCCTCACCTCGTCGCTTCTACGACGCTTCCGACACCAGTACCTCGACTCGCCGCTACGCTCGCTCGCCGTCGCCACAGCGTCGCCAGCCACGTACGCCCCAACTTCTAGGAAAACTAGGCAATGCGGCATCTCGAGGTGGTGCTGCATTGTGGGATTCACCGCAAAATCCTTCTTTGACGCTATTCACAAGACGTAACCTTCTTGACGTTCAAGTTGATGGTTTACCCGTCGCAGCCCTCATAGATACCGGAGCACACATATCGATTATGACCAGCCGCCTACGCTGTCATTTAAAGAAAATTGTTACGCCTGCTGTAACTCGGTTCGTACGAATCGCTGACGGTAGCACGGTGACCGTGGTCAGAATGTGTACTGCACGTGTGAACATTTCCGGCCGCCATACTGTCGTCCTTTTAACCGTGCTTGACCAGTGCCCCCCTGACCTCATCCTAGGCTTAGACTTCCTCTCCGCCCATTCAGCACTCATCGATTGTTCCTCAAGTACTGTGCGTCTAGACCCGCCCTTACTGAACGTTCCTCCAACACTACAGGAAAGTCGACTGAGACCTACTGATTTTGTTCACATTCCTCCACAGGTCTTGACACACATCGAAATGTCGCCTTCTACGCCGCTTCTCGACGGTGAGAACATCTCCGCTCCCATAACTGCCATCGTTCTCACTCACAGCATCACTGTTCCGCATGCAATACTTAGGGTCACAGACAATCGCACGAACCTCCCTGAGGTGAATTTCGGTCTCGCTAAGCAAATTCTGCCTAAAGATACCAGCCTGGCTACAATCACTGCCTTAGACGCTAGTTGCGTTGAGACTTTTGCCGTCGACGCTTCCTGTGAGCCTTTCAGGTCTGCCGAATGTACTGACAACGACATTAGGAAAATGATCGCCCCGAATCTCACTCCTGCGGAGACTGAACAGCTGTGCAGTCTATTACTTTCTTACAAAGATATATTCCACCTGAACAAGTGACCCTTAGGCCGACGTTACTTGTCAAACATCGTATACATACAGGCGATTATCCACCCATCCATCGGTGACCCTACCGAGTTTCAGCTTCGGATCGTCACGTCATCAAAACGGAAGTAGACAAGATGCTAGCGAAAGACATCATTTAGCCATCGTCAAGTCCCTGGGCGTCCCCTGTCATGCTGGTCAAAAAGAAGGAGGGCTCATGGAGATTTTGCGTTGACAACCGCCCCCTCAACCGCATCACGAAGAAGGACGTCTACCCACTACTTTGTATCGATGACTCCTTCGATTGCCTATACAGGGCGCAGTGTGTTTCGTCCATTGACCTACGGTCCGGATATTAGCAAATCGCTGTCAATGACCTAGATCGTGAAAAGACCGCCTTTATAACGCATGATGGTCTTTACCACTTCAATGTTAAGCCTTTTGGGCTATGCAACGCTCCGGCTAACTTTGAGCGTATGATGGACTCATTACTCCAAGGAATCAAGTGGTCGACTTGTCTCTGCTACCTAGATGATATTATTGTGCTGTCGCCCTCATTCAGCACGCACATTGAGCGCCTTACAGCTGTACTTGCCGTCTTTCGCAAGGCCGATCTACAGCTCAACTCGAAGAAGTGTAACTTCGGCCATCGTGAGATGACTGTTCTTGGACATGTCAATGCGACTGGCATCCGACCGGACCCAGAGAAAATTCGCGCCGTGAAAGAGTTACCTGATCCACGTTCCCCAAAAAATGTCCGGCGTTTCGTGGGTCTTTGCTCTTACTTCCGCCGCTTTATTAAACACCATCGCACGGCCTCTCATAAGATCTGCTGAACAGAAGCATTGATCAAATTAACTGCCAAGTGGAAGAATGCAGGAAACAATGAGAAGCACATCAGCGGATGCTGGGTTCAGTAATGGCGAAGGTCGACTATGTGGAGAACCAGGGAAGGCGTCGCAATTTTCTTTTTTTTTTGGTGTAGAGGCTGCATGACCCAACCAGTGAAATGAGGACTCTGGAGAAGATGTTATTTACGCGTGTATATCAAAATTAGGCATCCAGTCAGCAAAAATGAAAAA
Organism: Dermacentor variabilis; assembly: GCF_050947875.1. NCBI lineage: Eukaryota > Metazoa > Arthropoda > Arachnida > Ixodida > Ixodidae > Dermacentor > Dermacentor variabilis. Next base: position 37,069,267 of record NC_134574.1, read on the forward strand.
TACTCACAGGATGGGAAATTCAAATTTGGTAGCAATCGTCCTTTAGTAGCAATTTTCGCTTCCTACGTTGAAGAGCACAAGGTTTTAAAGAGCGGTTATAAATTAAAAAGGAAACAATTTCAGTGTTTTAGAGGACTTTTCCGAGGATGCACGCAGAGAGAGGAAGCAAATACGGCAGTTCGCGAAATCACGATAACAAAGTGGCGACAAGATCAGTCTTAAGTACAACCCTCTCATAAACGGTGAGAACTACTTGTTTGATATAAAGACAAATGAGCTAGTACCAGTAGTAGACAAAACCGGTACTACAAAGGAAGGAGAACCGGTCAGGCGACGGCGTCGGCATAATGCAACGCTTATTTCTTTTCTTGTAATTAACTGCCGGAGCATTAAAAACAAATTTGATGAATTTGCGTCTCAAGTTGACATGGTGAAGCCGTCTGTTATTCTCCGTACTGAACCATGGTTAGCAAATGAAGTTGCTGATGGTGAAGTATTCTTAGATCGCTTTAAATGCTTATTATTCTCGATCGTATAGTTTCTTCTTCTCAGATAAATGCTGGTGCAAACGAATGTGAGGCTGTATGGTGTAGAAACACGCTTAAAAATTACAAAGTTATAACTGTGTGTTTATTCTACCGCCCGCCTGATTCATCCGTCGATGTGCTTATGCAGTTGACGGTGACATTTGACCCAATTTAAACAGACTTCACGGAGGTAAATAATTGGAGGTGATTTTAAAATGCCTAATATTGATTGGAGTCATGAACCTCACTTCCACTCTTTTTCGGGCCGGTCCAGTGAAGTACTGATTACCTTGGTTGAATTTTTTTTGCGTTTCATCACATCGTTTTGCAACCGACACGTGGTAATGAGATCTTAGATTTATTACTCACAACTCAACCTGGCTTAGTTCGCTTCACTCATATGCTAGCTAGAGTTAGCGATTTTAATGCTGTGCTTTGTGAAATGAATGTTGAACACTTAAGAAGCTTTGGAACAGCAAACAGACGTGTATATAACTACGAAAAAAGCAAATGTAAGTGATATAAGCAAAGCGTTGAATGAGTACCTGACGGTATAGAAACATACGCCGACGACACTGGAGTAATTGAATTATGGTCTATATTTAAGGAGATGTTTGAATTGAGGTAACACTTTATTGCGGCATGGACATTAACGAAAAAGAAGTAAAAGTAAACCTTGATTTACTCGGGAGTTATGTAGTCCTACACGCAAAACGCAACCAGAATAAAGCAAATTTAAAGGAAAGCCGACTCGTGAGAATTGGTCTAAGCTGCATGAAATTACCAAAAGTAGCTCAGGAACTCAGGAAAAGAAGCTCAGGAACTTGATGCGCCGTGTCAAGCAAGAGTTACTCGGTGGCCTAATACGCAGCCCAGTAAAGGCCGTTGCATAGTTTCTCGCCGAAGCCAAGTCAATGGAAAAAGCACTGCAGCAGTGAACAAGGCAGTACAACCGCGACCTGTCGACCATCTCGCTACGCTATTTGGCAATACCGACGCCTTGCGGGAGCTCATTAGGCTTGTTGTTCGAGAAGAGCTCCAGAAGCGTCAGTTGGCTCCGGCATCGGTACAGTGACTCGCTCTGGCTGAGGTCCTCCGGAAGAAAATCAGGCAGGCAGTCCAAGTCCCAGAGTGAAGCGAGACACCACAGCAGGAGGTACGGCAGCCACAGCCTCGCATGTCGTATGCGGAAGAGGCGCTAAGTTCGTTGTCCCCTATTTTTCACGATGTGAGCGATGTCCCAGACTTTTATGGTGTGCGCGCCGTTGAACAAGCAACTGGCGACTTCAGTCCTCGCCGCACACCATTCATGGCTGAAACACGACCACCCTGCAATAGTGACGTATGGCGCACTGCAGACCGGAGGCCCTTGTGTTCTTAATGCGACTGAGCCGATCACCTTTATAGGGCGTGTCCTCGCCGCCGAGGTGGGCTCCGTGGATTTTCACTGACTACTCCGTACCCTCGCTAGGATGAACGCCCCCTGGAGGCTGCAGCCTACCTCGCCGATGCCAGGACCTCGTTTGCCCCACAATTTCGCGACCCCCGGTCCCCGACACAGGTAATCCAGCCCCCTCCTCCCACCGAGCGCAACAAGGCGTCACTCACCCAGCCCGGCCTCCCGAGAAAACTGAGTCCAGCGACCTGCGAAGGTGAGGTCACTGACGTTGCGAATGCTCCAGATCCTCCATTACGACGACCGCGATATGAAGTAATTTAGACGCAGAGAAAGCAGTGTAGTTGGGTGCCAGTATTTTGCGACGTACCAGTTACCATAGATGACCACGAAGTCATGGCATTATTCGACTCGGGTGCGGACATGTCTATTATGAGCCAGAATCTCGCGTGTATACTGAACAAAATCTCGAAGCAATGGACCGGAACTCAGATTCGTACTGCAAGAGGGCACCTCGTAACTCTAATGGGCCGGTGCACGGCGCGAGTCAACATTCGGGGCTTCATTTAAATCGGTGACTTCCTGCTGACATCCTGCTGACTGGTTTTCGTGGTAACAGAGTCAGGGAGGTTTAAATTGTGTGGGCGCCGACCCACTCCGCAACCCCGGGGAACGAGAACGCGCACGACACGGCTCGAAGTCTAACCAACCGAGTCGACGCCGATCTTTTAACCACTAACGCTCACTCATTTCGCCAGTCGGGGTGGGCAGGCTGGTGTCTTATCAGGACATCCTTGATCATTAAAACCATGTGAGGGCCAAGTATCCTGCAGCACACAGAACTTTAACTAAGTAGCAATTGGTAGCATGGCGTTTGCTCCAGACCAACACTTTCCCTAACCTTGTAGCCTATAGCCGCTGTTACCGCGGACTGTATGCAGCCAAATGCAAAAATCTGCAAAGGCAGGGGACATCTTCAGCACATGGTTTGGTCCTGTCCCCCAAGCTTAGTCACGTCCAACAGAAACATCACTCTTCTGTAGAAATAAGGTCTGTGGTGCAGTGGGAGACCGCGCTGCTCAGCTCTGATCCGAAAGTGCGAGTCCGACTCGTCTGGATAACTGAAGATGCCGCCTAACGGGGGAAGAACACAGAAGGGGATCTTCCACCTCTTCCCCTTCCGTTGACTCCATCTCGGGCAAATAATAAAGTTGTTCTCTCTTTCTCTACCCACGTATCTATGTATCCATATGTGCTTGTATGTTTGTCTCCAACCGGTTTCTCACCCGCCTGGGTCGTTGAGTAGTCTGTAGTGGAATTGGTAGCACAATGCGTTGTCGTGCAGAAGTAACATGGCTCGACAGCCATCGGACCAACTTGGATCGCGGAGTACATGTGTGTGTGTAGTGATTTTTAGAAGAAAGGAAGAGAGAAGTGCAGTTCCGTAACTGTCTCTCAAAGGAGGACACCTCAACAGCACTGCACAGGGTAAGGGGAGTGGGTAGAAAAGGATCAGGAAGAGAAGGAAAGAAAGCGGAAAAAAAAAGGACAAGGTTGAAGAAGGAGCGATGCGGGGCTTATAGCCGCGCTCTCAGCTGCGTTTCGCAGCAAAAGTCAAGGAGGGCAGTAAGCACTCTTTTGACGATAGAGGCGTGCGCTGCGGGAAACAGAAGGGCTCCCTCCGTGTCGCAAGGCAGACCCACGCGACGATACGAGGCACAAAGCGCAGTGCGCTCAACATCAAAGGATGGGCAATGCAAAAGGAGGTGCTCGAGAGTCTCTTCTTCGCCGCATTCCACACATGCGGGGGGAGTACATGGCCATTGTGTTTACGTTAACGACCTACACTCATTTACCTTAAATCCACATGTAACATCAATTTGCTATGCTGATGACACTACATTATTAATCGCCGGTAAAACAACTGACGATATACAAAAGATATCTGATGAAACAATGCAGCTGTTACTAGAATGGACAAAGTGCAATTCCTTACTTATTAATACCGCAAAAACAAAAGCAATACTCTTCAGACCAAAAAATAAGGTTGTAAGGTTGCCGCTGATTACACTTGGTCACACTTTAGTTGAAATAGTAGAATGCATGAAAGTGCTGGGCGTATATTTTTCAAGTACTTTAACTTGGGGTGATCATATCCACGAAACTCATAAAAAAATGTGCAAAACTGCGGATATGCTTAACAAATGTAGACATATGATTCCTCAACGTATAAAACTACTACTATATAACTCGTTAGCCCTTTCTCAGTTATACTACGCCCACCTAGTATGGGGCACAACAACAAAAACGAATCTGAACCGACTTTTCCTAATTCAAATGAAGTTTATGCGAATAATTGCAAACGTCCCATATGATTTTCACACGCAGCAACTCTTTACACAATTCAATGTTATAAATGTCCATGATTTTTACAATTATCGTTTACTCCAGACATACTGCTCGGCCACAAAAAAGAACAATTCTTTTTACAGCGAGATTTCCGAGTTAAGAGAGAATATTGCGGTATACACTACGCGTCACCACAATATTTGGCACATACTTACTCCTCAAAACTATGCGAAACAATCAATCGCTTTTGCTCTTCCAGCTCTGCTCAATAATCTTGCCAACAAATCTGTAGATGTGTCATAGTTGTCTAAAAAACAATGAGAGATCAGTTCCTGTGAATTATGATGCATTTATTTATGTATTTTTATATATTTTTGCTCATAAATGAGAAGCTTTCTTTTGTATTTTGCAAAATGCTTATGTTCCGTTGTGCAATCATTGTCCGTACATCTGTATGAAAGCAGTCATTTGTATGCAAATTATTTCATAACTACTGCTTCTGCTGCTGTGTAAAGGGGCAGCCACCTCGTCAAGCTACTAATCTCAGTAGCTTTTTGTGGCTACTCCTTCCTTGTGTATTTGTTCAAGGAGAATAAAAAAATTCAATCCATACATACGTGCCGCTGTGCAACGAACCTATTTCCCGCCCATATGGTTCACTGTAGACGCGAGGCAATGTAGGTACCACTGTTTCAAGAAACTGTTTGAGACTAAGCTGCAACACTGGATATTTTCTATTCGGCCTTTGCCACCTCCAATGAACCTCTTCGATGCCAACTTTGGACGTTGGGTATGTTCGAAGAGGTCTTGTTTTTGACACCAGCAAGGGTGGCTTGGAGTGCGTCACTGAGAATGGGCCGCTATAAAATAAAGAAACAACTCTTTTATATTCATCTTATGCAGAGCGCAATCGAACCCACGTCACGAGCGTTCCCCATTGGCAGCAACCGATAACAGGCTGCGCCACGAATGCCCTAGGTATTCGCCACATTTCAATTAACGTGTTTCACACCAACGCTTTAGCGGGCTGTGCCATGAATTCACTGATTATGTTCCGTTATTCACTGACTAACGCAGCATAACCCCCCGCCCTCCCCGGCCATGCCGAAGCTCACGCCCCGCCCACACATACACCTAAAGTGTCATTACCAGAATTTTGTCATCCACACAATTTGCGGTTTCTTTTGACTTGCCTTTTGACTGCGACTTAAAATGTTATCGCGGCTAATAGCTCAGTGCCTCCTGGTTTGCGCATACGTGCACGGCTCCTAATTCATAATTTCGCTTAGTTTCTTCAAAGCCTGACAATAAGATGATAAGCGAATTAAAAACGTCAGTGGCAGCTGGTTCATGCGTATTCTCTCGCATCCAAAATTGTTTTACATATCGACTGCAAACACCATGCACATATACAACATGTTTAGATATATGCACAGGGCAAAGTTTATTAAATTTTTGCAAGATGATTAGATAGCCAATCAACAATTATTTCTAAGGGTACGGATAGCCTTTGCCTAGAAAATGAATATGTTGCTGAATGTACGCCTCATTTCAAATTACCTTGTCTGCTTTTTTGACACTGAAAAAAGATGCAGACTTCAGTGACCCCTTCAGCATAGTAACGTATTAGTTGCCTATGAAATGTACGTGAAAGATCTGTTTCTTTATTGCTTCACTTTCTAATAGGCAATTCTTAAGACGCATGAAAAAAAAGAGAGACACTCTTGATAAGTTACAACATTTATGAAGAATGGAAACATCGTCACTTGCATGCAGAGGTCATAAATGTATACAGGGTGTCCAAATTAACTACGATGTACCAATATTTAAAAACAGTGCAATTGCATTATTCCACAAAACCTAGTGCATAGTGTCTCCAGTAGAGTGTAGTAGGTGCCAGTAATTTTCTCGTTACTGAGATTTATTTCGGTAATTGTAAATAATTATCTAATGCGAGACGTAATGTCCTAATTATAAAAGCGTCGATGAGGCTTCTGTACTCACAGCCAAGGGAAATATAAGTGCGGTATTTTCTCCAACGTACTCGTACTCTAACGAACGTACTCTAATGAGCGTACTCTAAGAGAACGTACTCTAACGTTCTCCAACGCGTTCTAATTTTTTTCCGACTGTTAAATAAACCTCGCGAAATATGAAAATTGCCACGTGGCTGCGCCCCCACCGGTACTATAAACCAGCGCCCTTGAAAAGGCTGCCTCTTGAGTTGGCCAGAATAAAATAAAGGAAATAAAAACAACATCGTGATCGAGCTTGTGTCTGATCTGGCGCGCCCTGTCCAAAGTAACACGTCGCGTTTGGTGTTTGCTGGAAAGAAACTGTGATAGCTGTTGTGTTAGCGTAGATAATGTGCACGAATAGTTCTCCTTCATTTTTCGCGCAAGGCCCAGCGCCACAAAAGCGAATCGATAACGTGAGTGCAAAGATTTAAAGGTGCGTTTTGATTCGCATTAGTCACCATGGCTTTCTCTAATGAGCCGACGGACAATATGATCCTTGCCTCGGGAGCTGCAAATAGCAACAAGAGGAAGGCCGGAAACATAAATCAGTCATGGAAATGTGGCGGCATACCAAACGCATCGACTATTATAAGAAATTATGAAAACCTGAGACATACCGGCAGCTTCGAGAAACAGCGGTGGAGGGCTCCATCTTTGAGTCCTAGCCTACGCACGGATGTTCTAGCATTTATGGCCTCAAACCTTCATGCTAGCCAACGGGACGTGGACGCCCCAGTGCCAATTTTCAAGTCATCAGTTTGGAGTATTCTAATTGAAGGGGTTTCACCTGTACCACGTTAACCAGCATCAATGCTTGGAACATGAGGACCTGTAGAACCGTCTACATCTCTTGAATTGGGCCCTCGCAAATACCGACGAATCATCGGACTTTTTAACAGCATGACTTGCACAGATGAAACCAATTTTCGCAGAAACGCCTAGGTAAGTTTTCATAATGCACATTAAAGGAGTGACTCCAATTCACAATGGGTAAAGCGCAATCGATGCCAGTCGTTCAGTGTGTGGGTTGAAATTTACGCCGGTGCTATAATCGGTCCCATCTTCTTCGATCCCACATTGACTAGACAGCGTTACATGCACAATATCCTTGAAGGAGGGGTGGATGAGTTCGTCAGTGAAGCCCCGCTTTGACATCTTGAACTCCTGTGGTATCTGCAAGAGGGGGCGGAGTACACAGCACCAGCCGAACACGAAACTGGTTGGATGCGTCCTTTCATCCGCAATCAATTGGAACGCACGCGCCTTTAAATTGGCCGGCTACCTAACCTGAGCTCTCCCGAGTCGATTTCTTTCTTTGGGGTTATGAGAGCGATCGTACTTACAGGATCGAGACGGGCTTCAGATTAGTTCAAAACAATGATTACGGATGTCTGCCGTCGAATTCGAGAGTTGGTCATCAAGAGCGCTACTGAAGATGTAATAAAGTGGACTCAGTACAGCCTAGCTGCAGAAAGACATCAGTTCGAACAAGCCCTCTATGCAGCTGCTGGTGTTCAACGGCGCTTACGCATTCACATATAACAAGGGCCATTGGAATCTGATTGTTTTGTTTTTCTTTTCTTTTTAGAGCAGATGTGCTGATTCTAAATTCAGCTAATTTAGAAGCGCTACATTTACTTTCTTGACCGCATCTGTTTCGCTTTTCCTCTACACATGGGTCGCTTGCCGTTCTGTTTATTCCGCTTTTATTTTTCCACGAGCTTATTTTTGCAGCAGGTATACATTGTCATAAAAACTAAAACTGTCATTTTCTTTAGTTCTGGCCCGAAGTAAGTTTTCGGCGCTAAATATAGCTGCGCATGCACTCTGTCGATGCGGTGCGAGCAGAGCCGAGGTTTCTGAACATTGTACGCCTACTACATTGCTTTCCGCATTTTGTGCGTGGTCAGAGCGGCGCTTGGACCGCGTTATCAAGGGGCTTTTGTTAACAAGTTCATCAGACGGCCTTGAGATTCAGATAAGTGTGAAGCAGAAATGAGAAAAATGAATAGCTGCGAAACCGCGAAACCGGCTGTTGGGACTCCTTCCGTATCATTACCAAGGTGATGTGCTGTCTCTTTCTTCAAGCTTAAGACTACGCCCCTACATCCATTTATGATGACTAGGAAGTCGGAAGCTTCTATGAATACGTGCAATGGGCGATGGGTAAAGTCAAAATAAAATACATTATACTGATGGGCGACTGCAATGCCAGGGTAGGCAAGAAACAGGCTGGAGACAAGCCAGTAGGGGAATATGGCATAGGCTCTAGGAATAGCAGGGCAGATTTATTAGAAGAGTTTGCAGAACAGAATAATATTCGGATAATGAATTCCTTCTTCCGCACGCAGAATAGCCGAAAGTGGACGTGGAGGAGCCCGAATGGCGAGACTAGACATGAAATAGACTTTATACTCTGCGCTAACCCTGGTATCATACAAGATGTGGACGCGCTCGGTAATGTGCGCTGCAGTGACCATAGGATGGTAAGTACTCAAATTAACCCAGACTTGAGGAGGGAACGGAAGAAACTGGTACATAAGAAACCGATCAATCAGTTAGCGGTAAGAGGGAAAATAGAGGAATTCCGGATCAAGCTACAGAACAGGTAGTCGGCCTTAACACAGGAAGAGGACCTTAGTGTTGAAGATATGAACGACAATCTTATAGGCATCATTAAACAATCTGCAATAGAAGTCGGTGGTAACTCTGTTAGGATGCCAGTAAGCTATCGCAGGAGACGAAACATGTGATCAAGAAACGGCAATGTATGAAAGCCTCTAACCCTACAGCGCGAATAGAACTGGCAGAACTTTCCAAGTTAATCAACAAGCGTAAGACAGCTGACATAAGGAAGCATAATGTGGATAGAACTGAACATACCCTCAGGAACTGAGGAAGCCTAGAAGCAGTCAAGAAACTAGGAATAGGCAAGAATCACATGTATGCGTTAAGAGACAAACCCGGCAATATCATTACGGATATGGATGAGAAGGTTCAAGTGGCTGAGGAGTTCTATAGAGACTTATACGTTACCAGCGGCACCCACGACGATAATGGAAGGGAGAATAGTGTAGAGGAATTAGAAACCCCACAAGTAACGCCGGAAGAAGTAAAGAAAGCCTTGGGAGCTATGAAAAGGGCAAAGGCAGTTGGGGAGGGTCAGGTAACAGCAAATTTGGTCGATGATGGTGTGCAGATTGTTCTAGAAAAACTGGCCACCCTGTATACGCAATGCCTCACGACATCTAGCGCACTGGAATCTTGGAAGAACGCTAACATAATCCTAATTCATGAGAAAGGAGACGCCAAGGACTTGAAAAATTATAGACAGATCAGCGCACTGTCTGTTGCCTACAAAGTATTTACTAAGGTAATTGCAAATGGAATCAGGAACACCTTAGACTTCCGTCAACCAAAGAACCAGGCAGGATTCCATAATTGCTATTCAAGTATAGACCATATTCACACTATCAATCAGGTGATAGAGAAATGTGTGGAATATAACAAACCCTTATATATAGCTTTCATTCATTACGAGAAAGCGTTTGATTCTGGCGAAACCTCATCAGTCACTTGCGATTCGCTGATGATATTGCCTTGCTTAGTAACCTAGGGGTCCAACTGGAATGCATGCTCACAGACCTGGAGAGGCAAAGAAGAAGGGTGGGTCTTAAAATTAATCTGCAGAAAACGGAAGCAATGTTTAACAGTCTCAGAAGAGAACAGCAGTTTCCAATAGTTAGCGAGGCACTGGAAGTGGTTAGGGAATACATTTACTTAGGACAGGTTGTGACTGCGGATCCGGATCATGAGAGTGAACTAATCAGAAGAAAAACAATGGGCTGGGGTGCGTTTGGCAGGCATTCTCATATCATGAACAGCAGGTTGCCATTATCTTCAAGAGCAAAGTGTATAACAGCTGTTTCTTACCAGTGCTCACGTACTGGGCAGAAACCTGGAGGCTTACGAAAAGGACTCTACTTAATTTGAGGACGCCGCAACGAGCTATGGAAAGAGCAACGATCGGTGTAACGTTAAGGGGTAAGCAAAGAGCAGATTGGGCGAGGGAGCAAACTCGAATTAATGATATCTTAGTTGAAATCAAGAAAAAGAAATGGGCATCTGCAGGACATGTAATGAGGGAAGATAACCAGTGGTCATTAAGGGTTACGGACTGGATTCGAAGGGACGGGAAGTGTAGCAGGGGGCGGCAGAAGGTTAGGTGGCGGGATGAGAGTAAGTCGTTTGTCGTGACGATATGGCCACAATTAGTACATGACCGGGTTAGTTGGAGAAGCTTGGGAGAGGCCTTTGCCCTGTAGTGGGCGTAACCAGGCTAATGATAGATATATGCAGATATATATATATATTGCCACGTACCTCGACACAGCTGACATCCACTCGGTGCAATTCGGTGCCACATGCCAGGCATGTTGGGTGGCTTCCAGAAGAAGACAACGACGAAGGCGCCATGGCAGCGATTTATACAAGATCTATAGCGTCAACCGAGGTCTTTTGTGGCTTTGTCTGTGACAAACTGGTGGAATTGCTGGTACTTCTCTATGTACTCTGACCCCCAGGGACTGGAAGCGAACAACCTATACAAAAGCCGACGGCTTCAAAGACTGCCTGCGGAATACGGCCTGCAAGATCTGCCCAGGATGTCCGCTACAACCGCAAGCCAGACACAGGAGACATACGGTACGGGACAGCCTACTGCGTCGCTGGTTCTCCCCACCTCACGCTGGCCGTGGCCGTTCCATGGTGAGGCTTTTGAGGACTTGCAAGACTGGCTCGACGGCTTCGGTCGTGTGGCTTACGTCAATTATTGGGACGAGGAGGAAAAGTTAAGGAACGTGTACTTCGCCCTAGTGGACTCTGCCCGAACATGGTTCGCTAACCACGAGCCATCCATCACCACCTGGCAAGAATTTCAACGGCAGATATGCGATACGTTCAGCAGCCGCTCGAGAAAAGAGCGAGCAGAGCAAGCCCTTCAGAATAGGGTTCAAAGGCCCAACGAAAGCGTCGCCATGTTCGTAGAGGACATGTCGCGGCTTTTCAAGCGTGCTGACCCTGGCATGACAGAAGCGAAGAAAGTACGCCTGCTGATGCGTGCAGTGATAGGGCAGCTGTTTGCTGGACTGATGCGAAGGCCTCCAGCTACAGCAGCTGAGTTCGTCAGTGAGGCGACAACAATGGAGCGAGCCCTTTAGCGACGCTCCTAGGCCTACCATCCCCAAATGAGCCTGTCATCAGCATCTTCTCCCTCGTTGCCCTATGACACCGATACGCTTCGAGAGGTTGTGCGTAGTGTCGTGCGTGAGGAGCTCGATCGACTACAGGGAGTACGATTTCAACCGACCATAACATCCCTCAAAGATATCGTCCGCGAAGAAGTCCGCCAGGCGGCACAGCCATTTTTGCAAACCAGACCTGAAGCCGCCCCCATACTGACTTATGCGCAAGCAGTGAGGCTACCTGCGCAACCCGTGAACCACGGTAACCCGCCTTCTTCTGAAGAACCGCTGTGCCACTTCCAGGGCCAAGCATCACGTACAAATATGTACGGGTCCACGAGCCGCCGAAACAATACACGATAGTCAGACGTGTTGCGCATTACTGACTATCAGCCGCTCTACTTCCACTGAGGTGAAGCGGGCCACTTGTACCATGCCTGCTACTACCGAATAATAGGACTCCAGGGGTATCACCCCGGCGCTCGTCGCCTACATGAGGGAGAGCTCCCGAGAGAAATCCAGCAATATCTGGCCAGTCAACCTTCGTCGCCGTACACGCAGTTCCCACCGGTTGAACAGTCCCTGCCAACGACATGATCTCCGTCTCCGCAGAGGCGCCAGTCCCGATCACCACCTCCTCGACGATCGGCGTCACCTAGCCGCTACACTACGTTCTCCGCTTCCGTGGGCAACTGGCCCACGAGCCCAAGTCGGGGAAACTAAGAACAGTGACCTCCGGGGGTGGGGCCGCTTTCCGACGCACATCGAATGATCCTCCGTCGCGACACCCCGACGATGGCATCGACGACTACGACGATGATGGCGGCAACGACGACTTCGTACCTTTGACACCTTCCTTCGAAAACCGTGAACCTGTTTCAGCCGACATACTTGTTTCTGTAGCTAACCACCCGGTAACCGCTCTCGTCGATACTGGCGTCGATTATTCTGTCACGAGCGGTGAACTGGTTACTGGACTCCACAAGGTGATGACACCGTGGCCAGGACCTAAGTTCCGTACTGCCGGTGGTCCCGTTCTCACGCCGATCAGCAGATGCACTGCGAAGGTACAAATCCGTGAGGTCCCACTTGTCGGTTCATTTCTTATACTGGCAGAGTGCTCTAGGCAGGTCATACTCGGCATGGACTTTCTTCGGGAGTACGGCGCAATCATAAACCTTCGTAAGTTGCTTGTCACTTTTTCCAGCGAACACGCAACTCATCCGGACAACTACCACCCACAGTCCACTGTGTTACGAGTTTCGGGTGGCTGTGCTACTTACCGCCCTGGAGTACTGCGTCGATCACCATAGAAACAGACGATGATCCCCCCATCTCGGTATCGCTGAAGCCAATCTGTCAGTCTTGTTCACTCGACAGGTTTGCGTAGCCTGCGGCATCTTGCAGCTGTCGTCACGGACTGCTCAGATCTTAGTGACCAATTTCAGTCGTGAATACCAGCACTTCGGCCCTCGAACTGCCATCGCCTATTTGGAGCAAGCCAGTGACTTTCCCGCTTGTTTAACTGTGGGACGCAATGATGGAGATTCTAACTGTGACGTACCAGCCAACAGCAATATTAATGTGAACTCTAAATTATCAGGTGAACAAAAGGCTAGCATTCGAAGCCTTTTACAGACTTTTGTGGACTGTTTCTCTTCAACATCGAAGGTCAACCAAACGCCTATTGCGAAACAGAGAATTATTAAAAATGCCAATGAAATAACCTTGCGCAAACGTGCCTAGCGTGTTTCTCGTAAAGAGAAAGACGCCATCCGAAATCAAGTCCAACAAATGTTTACCGACAATATCATACAGCCCTCCACCTGTCCATGGCCGCCACCTGTGGGTCTGCTGAAAAAGAAAGATGGCACACTGCGTTTTTGCGTTGACTATCGCAAACTTAACAACGTTACGAAGAAGGACGTTTATCCCCTTCCGTGCATCGACGACTCTCTGGACCGACTTCGACATGCTCGATACTTCCCATCGATGGACCTTCGCAGCGGCTACTGGCAAATAGAGGTTGATGAGCGTGAGCGTGAGAAAACCGCATTTATTACGCCTGACGAACTCTACGAATTCAAGGCTCTTCCTTTCAGATTGTGCTCTGCGCCTGCTACTTTTCAGCGCATGATGAACATGGTTCTATCAGGTCTCAACTGGTAGTCATGCCTTGTATATTTAGATGATATCGTTGTGTTTTCAGAAACTTTTGAGCAGCACCTTGTAGTCTCCGTCTATAGCGCGGTGCTCCGCGAGGAGTCACTTAGACAGCTGCGTGGGTCCGAGGATCCAAGGCTTTCAGGGGACGATCAGCACTGCCGCGTGTGTAGCATGTGCCCGAAGCGGACGTTCGTTCGGTCTCCTCTGGGAGCGAAACAGAGCGCGGCAAGGAGAAGGCCCAGAGTACAAGGAAGGCGTTTATTATACGACCACCTTGGCGTTCAGGATATCTGGTGCACCCGTATCGTCGCGGGGCCTGTGAGCCGAAGCTACCGCATGTCAAGGGTGACACTCAATGTCTCAAAAACGCGGTAACACGCCGCTATACGGGAGGATGGCTCCCAGCAACCGCGCTACCAGGGCAACGCTTTTTCAGCTCGGAGTAGCCTCCGAGGGCGACTCGGTGCAGAACGACTGCGCACGTCAAGTGAGCCGCGTCTCTTTGGCGTAGCCTTCAGAACAGGAGCAGCGAATAGGTACGCAACCGCCTCGGGTCGAGGACCTTCGGCAAGGCCGGCCAACCAAAGGGGTGAGCAGGAGAATCGGAAGTCAGTACGCACCGTTTCGCTGTCCTAGAGCTTCTCCCGGCGTTGCCGCTCCTCGGTCGACTTGAGTCGCCAGGAGAGAGAAAACGCGGGTTCCCACCCAAACAGACCAATCGGGTGAGCCCCTGGACCGTTCGGGGGCGGACAGCAGCAAGTGTTTTACGCTCCCGCTGCTGTTCAGCGCCATCGGAAGAACGAGAGAGAGGGAAAGCGGTGTACCGTGCGCTCGAAGTTCGAAAGCGACCTCGCCGCGCTGCGGCTCCTATGCCAAAAACGGACTGCGCTATGACGCTGCAACGAAATGGGCTACGCAGTCCCCCCACTCTCCCCTCCTAAATCCCCCTCCCACAGGCCTGACGTAGACTAGCGGTGCGCGCGCAAACCTCAGCTCAGCCCAAACAAATTTCTACAATTACTCGTAAATAGTGCCATGCATGTCTATGTTAAAACAACGATGAAAAAACAAATTACTGATAGATACAAAGAAAACACGAACGGAAACCATTTTGTAAAGTTACAGCAGTATAATATTATTATAAGTCACGGTATATACCAAACGAAAAACACACACACGCTAATAAACAAACAAACAAACAAACAAAAAAGCAGCAACACAGGAGCGGGGGAAACGGTAATAATGTTCCACCTCAGCCAGTCAAGAACTTTATTGAGGTCCTGAGGAGGCTTAAGCCGTTGGAGATCGCACGCGGGGAGCTCCTTGATCCGAGACCGTAGACGACGCCCAAGTCGGGACGGGAACATGGTGACGCTCCGCCAGTTCTTGGGCGTTCTGGACGGCCTTGAGTTGCAGTTTGAGGTCCGGGCTTTTGAGGGCTTCTTCCCATTCGGTCTCTCTGGAGAGAGAGCCCTCTGGTAACGCGGTACATTGCCAAAGCATGTGCGAGAGTGAGCAATGGAGTTCTTGGCAGTCTGGGCAAATTGCCGTGATTTCTGAGTTGATGCTTATAAACAGTTACACACAGAAAACGCGTATATTATAGTAAAAGGTAAAGACAAAAGACAAAATAATAACACAACAAAAGAAAATGGTAATAATAATGGTGGCCCGAACAAGGAAATTGGCGCTTACGGGAGTCCCATAAGGCTATGTCCGTGCCCACGCTCCCCTGTGCAACACCCGGTCACGGCCACGAAAGCCCCCCAGTTCGTGCATCAGTTCTTAAGTATGACGCGGTGGCATGGGTGAAGCTCCGCAGCGCATCACTTTGGTCTCGTCAACCGGTGCCGTATTCTCCCCGATAGCCGCTACCGGGGTTGCCGCACCGAACACTGCTGCGAATCCGGGGTTCTCCTGTATGCGTTGCCGGCACAGGGCCGCCAAATCCGAGCCCGCAATGCGAGGGCCGCTTGACTGCGGATTGCGGCCGTCAGCACAAGCCTCGAAAAGGGCCCTTTCTTGAACCCGGTGCAGCGATCCTCGGAAATGGCTCTGAAAGTACACCGGCGTGGCATATAGCCGGCAACAGCGGAAACCGTCCGGAAGGGGGAACTGCGCCGCCCCCGAGCCGCTCCTTTCGGTCACCGTGTGCCCACGGAGTGGATGGGGCGCCAGGCTTACCTCCCGATCTTGGTGAGCCCGCCTCTGCGCTTTCCATGAGGCGCTGCTGCAGAATGTCAGGGGCGGCGCCCCATCGTGCGGGCACGTCCAGGTGGCCACACTACTCGCAGCCCGGTCCTGCCGCCGAGCACTCGTCTGGTCCGGCCGGCGGTACCTCTTAGATGTTCAGCTCCGCCGAGGGGCCGGGCCGGCCTAAACCAGGTCCTGTTGCGAGCCAAACCTTTCGTTTATCCTTGGCCCTGGACGCTTCAGAGAGGAGTCGCCGCGACGGTCGCCGCTGGCGGAGGACTGCGCAGCCATCGATGGTGCACCTTGTGCTTCGAGGTCAGGGAGACAAGTGCCCGCGCACAACGTGCAAGAGCTACAGTGGCGCCAGGAAAAACGCGAGAGGCCTCCCCTTTCACCCGTCCGTCTCGACCCCCCCGAGGCGGCCACCAATGCACCACACGGCAGTACACACACGCAAACGGCGGTTCACAGTTGCGCTCAAAGAATTGGGGCAGGACAGACGGCGCCACCCTATCCCGTTACTCTTAGATAGGACCGACGCCGTAAAACATCCCCCCCCGCCAGCCGGGGGAAGCGAGGTGGGTCTGGCGTCGCGGGCCGCAGTGGGTTTCGCTTGTCTTTTCCCGGGGAGGTGCGGGTAGGGGCACAAGTTAGGGGATGCTACCGCCGATCTAGGGCGTCCAACGAAGCGCGCACGCACACTCGCCCCTGGCATGGCCGCACTCACACATGCACCCCCCCCACGCAACAGGTTCGCAGAAATGCCGCCAGATGCGCGCACACGAAGCTGCTGCGGCCGCGTCGCAGAGCCCGACAAAAGAACAACACAACAAGCGTCTTGCACGCCTTTTTGGGAGTCACTCCCGCTGCCTCCCTCAACTAGCCGCGCAAGCACACCACAACCCTGCAACACGGTTACGACGGTCCTCCAGCATGCGCACATCGGAAGCAACAGCCAGGTGACCGCAGCTTTCCCCACGAGGGGAAAGCAGTAGCTGATGTGCAAACTGGCCTCCCCCCCAAGAAACACATACAAAACAAAACCGCGACTCCCCGCCGCGTTCCCGCAACGGCTACCGCCCCGAATTGGCCAGCGAAGAAAACCCGCGACACATCACTGGTGGCGAGTTAACTACAGGGAAAACTGCGGTTTTGTCGCTATTTACAGCAAGGCAAAACAAAGACGCACACATGCTTATTGGAAAATAACCACACTTACATGCACAACAATAAAAATATTTACATAGGAGTAACACGCCATCGCATATATACAATGAAATGAACATGCAGTTAGATGAAAATTACTTAGCATGGGCTGCGGCAAGACTTCTTTTCGGGGAACCCCCGTCGAGAAAGAAGTTTGCCTACTGAGGCTGCGCGTTGCCTGAGGGCCTTCTTCGGTGGCGGAGAAGGTCCGCCGTCCG
The DNA here is from genome assembly GCF_050947875.1 of Dermacentor variabilis. Classification (NCBI taxonomy): domain Eukaryota; kingdom Metazoa; phylum Arthropoda; class Arachnida; order Ixodida; family Ixodidae; genus Dermacentor; species Dermacentor variabilis. Next base: position 37,086,583 of record NC_134574.1, read on the forward strand.
GCGCTATATCACACAGGTGATCGCTTCCTATGACTGTACCGTTTCTGGTTGGCCACAACGGCTGTGCCCTGTCGCTGGCGCCTTGTGCGAACGGGCTCGGGCATGAAATCTCCAGCCCAAGACATAGGCTTTCAGGTCTGCGACATGGACAGACAGTTTCCCCGAAGGAGGACCTCTCAACAAGTACACGAGCGGAGGGCAAACTCTCTGTACTCGGTACGGACCAAGCCACTTAGGTGCCAGCGAGGCTGAGAAGCCTTTACCAGCATCGCTAAGCGTGTGGCTCCGCTTCAGGACCAGATCACCCACCTTAAATGAAAGGTTGCGGTGCTTGCGATCGTACTGAGCCTTTTGCTGGGCTCGGGCCTTCGTCAAGCTCTGCCTTGTTCTGCTGAGAGTCTGACAAAGACGGTCCCGAAGTTTCGATGCGTAAGCAGAGCGGTCTGCCTGCGCGCCTTCTCATCCTCGTGCTGGCGGTGAATTACCCTGGTCATAGGATTCGCCAGCTCCCTTCCAAAATTGAGGAAAGCAAGAGAGCAACCATTAGAACGATTTTCAGAGGTTCGGATGGCGAACGCGAGCTCGTTCAAGCAGTCGGCCCAATCTTTCTGGCGCTGGGCAAAGGCACAGAGCATGGGTTTGAGCGTTATGTTCATTCACTCTGTCAGGTTGGACTGGGGATGCTAGGGTGAAGTAGTGCGGTGATCAATTCCAAAGGAACGGCACGTCGCACCAAACACCCGAGCGGTAAAATTGGACGCATTGTCCGTGATCAGCCTTTCCGGGTAGCCGAACCGATTGAACACTTCTAGGATCTTTCCTAGCACTGCCCGTGCTGTCACCTTCCGAAGAGGAAACAGTTCCACCCATTGCGAAAAATGATCAGAAACTACCAACAAGTAGCTATACCCCTGCTTACTGCTAGGGAACGGCCCCAGTAGATTGCAGGTGGCTATCTGCCACGGACGCATACTGTCAATTGGTTTCATCAGTCCAGGTGGCTTGCCTCCTCGTGATTTCACCATTTCACAGACATGGCAGGAGGGCCAATAGCGGAGTATATCCCGCCTCATGCCCGGCCAGGTCACAGTTTGGTTCAGTTTTGCAAAAACTTTGGAGCCCCAAATGACCGGCCAAGGGTTCATCGTGAGAGAATCGCAACAGTGCGCCTCTCACACTCTTGGGGATAACCGCCTTAAAGGCGTATAGGCACTCATCATCGGTGGCTATGTACTTCAGCACGAGCCCATCATGATCCAGCAAATATGCCTCTCCGGAGGCCACAGCGACACACGCTGGCTCCACCTCCACCGCACTCGCTGCAGTACACGCAGAGTCTCGGCGCTCTGTCTCCCGGAGACCGTCGCTCAAAGCGCGACAAAACAGGTCATTTTGCTGGGCCGCCAGTAGCTCTTTCCGGCTGAATGCTATTACAGTACCCACGCAGGGGTGTGTGGTCTCGTCCCCAGTCAGGACTGCAGACATTCCTACCGCCCGCGTCGGCGTCTTGGGTTGGCTTCCAATAAGCTCTCCTTCTCGCGTGCTTTGCGGCGCGCTTCATGCCTGGACAGCGGTACGGGTTTGCCCGTTTGCGCGCTCACCCTTCTCACCACTCGGCGGCTCGGCCACCGTTTCGCCCCTGATACTTGCTGACGCAATGGTGCCGCCATCGGCTGTCGCACCTAGAGGAAGGCTCCCGGTGGACAATGGAGCACGAGATAGCGCGTCAGCTACCACGTTGGTGCATCCCTTTCGATGTTGCACTGACAAGTAATAATGCTGTATCAGGAGGGCCCAGCGCGCGAGCCGGCCCGCAGGCTCACGCAGCCGCATCAGCCAGCTTAGCGCACTGTGGTCTGTTTGCACGACAAATTTCGTCCCGTCAAGGTAAACATCGAACTTACGTAGTGCAAACACGATGGCGAGGCATTCCTTCTCGGTCACGCAATAATTCCTCTACGAGGGTGTTAAGGAGCGGCTGGCAAAAGCCAGCGGCTCGCCATCAAACACGCCATCAAATATCTGTAGGAGGACGGCTCCTAATCCCAAATCGCTCGCGTCAGTCTGGACAACGAAGTCTCTGGTTAGGTCGGGGAGCCTGAGCTGCGCTGTCTCCGCAATGGCGCTAGACAGACGGCGAAACACCTCTTGCCGCTCAGGTCCCCAATGCCACTCGACATACTTTCCCAAGAACTTGGTCAAGGGTGCCTGCACTCGGGCCCAGGACGGAATGAGCGACCTGTAGTAGTTGGCCATTCCAAAAAGCGACACAGGCCACGTACGTTCTTTGGCACGGGGAAATCGAGTATGGCTCGAAGTTTCTCCCCGTTCGGCTCAATGGAGCCGCTGCCCAGCGTAAACCCGAGTAACTGAACACGAGTTCGCGCGATTTGGGCTTTCGCCGGATTCAAAGTCATCCCCGCAGCCCACACCCTCTCAAGCACATCGGCAACATGGGTCAAGTGCTCTTCGAAGGTTCGTGAATAAATCACGATGTCGTCGAGGTAGCATAAGTAGTGTGACCACTTGGCTTCCCCGACAACGCGGTCCATCAGTGTTTGAAAGGTCGCCGGAACATTACAGAGGCCAAAGGGCATATGAGTAAACTCTAACAACCTTCTGTGGCACGTGAACGCGGTCTTTCACCGGTCACGATCATCCATCCGGTCCTGTAGGTAACCTTTGGAGGCATCTAGCGTAGTAAAGGACCTCGCACTGCCCAGGTTTGCTACAATAGAGCTAATCGTCGGGAGCGGGTAGGCATCCTTTCGAGTCACTCCTTTCAGATGGCGGTAGTCTACGCAAAGGTGCTGACTGCCATCTTAGGCACCAACAGAATTGGAGACGCCCAGGCACTGCAAGAGCTTCGGATGATGTCCGTCGCTAGCATTTCACCCAGCAAACCGTCAATGATCTGCCTCTTGGCGAGATTGACAGGCCTAGGGTTGCACTTCAGTGGAAGCGCATCACCGGTTTCGATCTTGTGGCTCACTAGATCGGTACAGCCAGGTAGATCGGTGAATAGCTCATCGTAGTGGCGTAATAATGACGACAACCGAGCCTTTTGTGCATCACCCAAGTGAACCGCACTGGCTGCCAACGGGTGTAGTGCCTTAACGTGCCATGCCGCTTTGTGCGAATGGGGGCTAGGAGCAGGCGAGCAGCGCACAGCGCAGGGGCTTGCCCCCGAACTTTGCACGTGACAAGGTCCGAACGCGTCTTCTGCACGGGCAAGAGTCGGCGCCGCCGGGCTGATGAAGGGCTTAAGCGAGGAAAAAGGTCCGTCGCGATAGCCACCATTAGCAATGTCCACTACGATCCTGGTTTTCAGGAGAAAGTCTCGTCCGAGAATCACAGGAACACTGAGCCCTGGGAGGTGAATGAAATGCGTGCGTATCAGTCGTTCCCCCCATCTGACGGTCAACCTTGCGGCGCCTGCCGAATGAGCCACACCTTTTGCAAGCTTGAAAGTCGTTCGGTTGTCTCTCAAGCGCACTGCGTGCGACACGGTCCGAACGCCTTTTATGCACGGGCACGAGTCGGCGTCGGCAGGGTGATGAATGGCTTAAGCGAGGAAAATGGTCCGTCGCGATAGCCACCATTAGCAATGTCCACTACAATCCTGGTTTTCAGGAGAAAATCCCGTCCGAGAATCACAGGAATACTGAGCCCTGGGAGGTGAATGAAACGCGTGCGTCTCAGTCGTTCCCGCCATCTGACGGTCACCCTTGCGGCAGCTGCCGAATGGGCCACGCCTTTCGCAATGTTGAAAGTCGTTCGGCTGTCTCTCAAGGAGCATGCTTGCTCAAATATTAGAAAGCCTCATCGCCGAACAACGAGGCGCTAGCGCACGTGCCCAGTAGCGCCGCAAATTCACGACTAGCAAGGGTGATCGGAATAAATGGCGCTTGCGCACCAGCATCACAGCTTGCCCGGTACGCACAGGGAACTGACAAGGGTTCGGCCGATCGTGCGCTCACGAGCGACCGCTGTTTCCGTTTCCCTGCCTCGCCGGAGGCCTGTCAACGGTGTAATCCCTTGCCATGTGACACCGCTGCGAACAGCTGAAACAGCGCATTCCAGCCAGATCTCGATCACGGGCTGGATCAGCTGCTCTCCTCCCGGGTTGGTTCGACAGAGTGCCGCAGGGCTTTCTGTTTAGAGATCCCCAATGCGATAAGACGGATTACGTCCCTTTACGCGTGCTTCGAGCGACGGCGTAGTCAAAGCCACGTGCCTCTCATAGGAGAACGCTTCAAGAGCTCGTTCGCTCAGCTCCCAGTTGTTCGTCGCACTTGTTGCTGCACAGGCAGCCTCAGTGGGGCGCCGGAGCGGAAAGGCCATGGCTCCTCCTCACGCACAGCATGGCTCAAGGGCCTAGCTGACCGGCGGTTGCGGGTGGTACGCGCGAGTGGAGAAAATGTCCCCCTGTATGGGCTTCGCCTCGGCGGCGAGTTCCTCTAAATCACGGAACTGATGGCCATGCAGGTAGGCCGAAAAAGTCGGATGTGACTGCCGTATCACCAGGTCGACGCATTCCTCGTTTGAGGCTTGGGGCTCAGCGATAGAGAACAGCTCTTCCATCGCTCGCACATATTCCTGCAATGACTCATCCAGAGCCTGCGTGCGTGGCTCCAGCTCTCGCCGCATCCTACCATGGTAGTATGCAGGTAGGAATTCGCGTAGGAAGGCCACGCGAAACTCCCCGAGGATTGCTGCTCGGTGGCCGACAAGTCGATACCACCTGGCAGCCGCATCAGTAAGTGCTGCGAGAACGACGCGTCCCATCACCTCGTGTTCATCGAATCCAATGGCTCTCTGATAATGCGCCAAGTTTTCAATGAATTCTCGGGTACTCACGATGTCGCCGTATCCACGGTATATCGGAATGGCCAACTTTACCGCAGGGTGAGTGAGCCTCGGCGTAGCGACAAGGGCTTTCACCGCCTCAGAGAGGGTTTGGACCATGCCTTCAGCGTTGCGCAGCAACGTGTCTGCTCCAGCTTCGCAGGAAACTGTTGGAGCGTTGCAGGTGCTCTCGAGCGAAGGAGCTGTGGCTCCCAACTTGATAAGCGGCGCGGATTCCAAGGGGGTTCCGTTCGCGCCAGCCCCCAAACAAATGTGGTATCTAGGGTGACCGACCCGTTGTCTTCCGTCACTACCGAGAGCGGCGGAGTCGCTTAAGCCACGTTCGGCCAGCGTTGACAAAATAGGTCGCTGCTCCGATACTGCGCCACTGGACACTGCACCATGCACTCCAAAGGGAGCCTGAGAAGCAGAGTTGTTTGTGGAACGGCTGGACGCCCCACCGGGGGTCGCAGCTTACCATGGTGCCGTCTGACTGCTCAAAGTGTTCGCAGCCAACTGGCAGAAGTCGGAAATAGCTGAGGCCACTGTACCAGTTTGCCCACCGTAAGCTCCACAGGGAGCCGATGAAGGGCGAAGTGGCAACAGACTGCCGCTAGCTCCACTGGGAACAGCTGTAGGCAGCGGTGCAGACACGCACGGTTGAGGGATCGCCGAGGCTCCGTTCCCGTACTGACCTACGTCCACTCCAGTGGCAGCGGTATCATAGCAGCTCGCTGTCGTGTTCACCCCACTGGGGGCGGCAGTGCGCGAGCGTGTGTGTATGCTCGGATCGAGGGTGGACAGGGCCCCGGTCTCTCGCAAAGCGACGTCTGCTAAAGTAATGAGGGGACAACGGTCGCTCGGGATAGCAGACATGGTGGTGTCAACCAGATTGTTCAGGCGTTAAGGCTTTCCGAATGAGCTGCCAGGGCTTTTATGTGACAACTACCTGCTGTTAGCTCCGCAGGGAACCCTTACGGGCAAATGTCAGGGCACGCACATTTCATGAAGAGCGAGGCTCCGTTCGCAAACGTGCTACGTCCGCTCCAGTGGGAGGGATAGCGTAGCACCACGCTGTCTTTTCCACCCTAATGTGGGCTGCAGCGAGCGTGCGTGAGAAGGATTCTGCCAGCGAACGAACTTAGGCGCCACTTTGTGATCTCTCTCACGTGGTGTTCCTATGGGAACCACCTAGATCACCACGCATGCCGAGGATCCGAGCCCGAAGGGACCGATACGCTCAGCCGCGTGTGCTGCAGGCGACACTTCGTGGTCTCTCTCACGTGGTGTTCCTTAGGGGCCCACCTATAGACCACAATGCACGCCGAGGATCCAATCGCGCAGGTACGATACGCTCAGCTGCATGTCTTTCGTGTGCCCGAAGTGGACGCTCGTTCGGTAACTTGCAGAGGGGTTGTCCGATAGCGAAAGGCGGCAAGGGGCCGCAATGGCTAGCGGACCCGACACGACGAGTCAAATCGCAAAGGCGACTAACTCAGCAATATGCTGTAGCCAACGCTGCAAGGTGGCGACGAACTGCTGTTAGCTCCGCAGGGAGCCGTTAGGGCAGTTGTGCCAACATGCACAATTTGGGGAAGAGCAAGGCTCCGTTCCCAAACGTGCTACGTCCGCTTCAGTGGCAGCGATAGCGTAACACCACGCTGTCTTTCCCACCCCAATGGGGGCTGCAGCGAGCGTGTGTGAGAATAATTCTGCCAGCGAACGAACGTGGTGTTCTCTCACGTGGTGTTCCTATGGGAACCACCTAGACCGCCACGCATGCCGAGGATCCGAGCCCAAAGAGACCGATACGCTCAGCCGCGTGTGTTGCAGGCGATACTTCGTGGTCTCTCTCACGTGGTGTTCCTTAGCGGTCCAGCTATAGACCACCACGCACGCCGAGGATCCGATCCCACAGGATTGATACGCTCAGCTGCGTGTGTTTCGTGTGCCCGAAGTGGACCCTCGTTCGGTACATTGGGGAGAGTCGTTCGATAGCCGAAAGCAGCAAAGGGCCAATCTTGCTACCAGACCTGACGTGGCGAGCCTAATCGTTAAAGCGTTCTGGCTCGGCTATCAAGCGGCCAAAGGCTTAATGAGCCCTTGACCCCACGTTGGGCGTCACCTTGTGGTCTCCCTCTATAGCGCGGTGCTCCGCCGGGAGTCACCTAGACCACCGAGCGGGTCCGAGGATCCGAGCCCCTCAAGGGGGACGATCAGCTCTGCCACGTGTGTAGCCTTTGCCCGAAGCGGATGCTCGTTCGGTCTCCTCTGGGAGCGAAACAGAGCGACGCAAGGAGAAGGCCCAGTGTACAAGGCAGGCGTTTATTATACGACCACCTTGGCGTTCAGAATATCTGGTGCACGCGTATCGGCGCGGGGCCCCTGAGCCGATGCTCCCGCAAGTCAAGGGTGACACGCAGTATCTCAAAAATGCGGTAACACGCCGCTATACGGGAGGATGACTCCCAAAGACCGTGCTACCAGGGCAACGTTCTTTCAGGTCGGAGTAGCCTACGAGGGAGACTCGGCACAGTACGACCGCGCACGTCAAGTGAGCCGCGTCTCTTTAGCGTAGCCTTCAGAACAGGAGCAGCGAATAGGCATGCAACCGCCTCGGGTGGAGGACCTTCGGCAAGCCCGGCCAACCAAAGGGCTGACCGGGAGAATTGGAAGTCACTCCTGGGTCAACTTGGGTCGCCAGGAGAGAGGAAATCCGGAATCCCACCCAAACAGACCAATCGGGTGAGCCCCTGGACCGTTCGGGGGCGGACAGCAGCAAGTGTTTTACGGTCCCGCTGCTGTTCGATGCCCTCGGAGGAACGAGAGAGAGGGAAAGCGGTGGACCGCGCGCCCGAAGTTTAAAATTGGCCTCGCCGCGCTGCGGCTCCTATGCACAAAACGTGCTCCGCTATGACGCTGCAACTAAATGGGCTACGCAGTCCCCACAGCCTCCAGCGCTTACAAGCAGTTCTTGATGCAATTCGTACAGCCGGCCTGTCTTTAAAGCCTAAAAATGCCATTTTGGGTATGATGAACTCAGATTTTTAGGCCATGTCGTCAGGTACGAGGGCTTTCGACCAGACCCCGACGAAACCATTGCTGTTGCTTCGTTTCCAACACCCTCGAAAAAACACGAAATCCGCCGTTTTCTAGTTGTTCGCCCATATTATCGACGCTTCGTGGCTAACTTTGCACGGATAGCCGAACCTTTGCAACAGTTGACTAAGGACAACGTTCCGTTTGTCTGGGAGCAGGACCAACAAGCGGCCTTCTGTGAACTCCAGAAACGTTCACACACCTCCTGTTCGAGGACCCTTTGACCAAGACAGTGACACCGAGTTGTACACAGATGGCAGCAACGTTGGCCTTGGTGCGGTCCTCGTACGGTGGTAAGATGGAGCCGAGCACGTCATTGCGTACGCAAGCCGCACTTTGTCTCCAGCTGAAAGGAACTGTTCCACTACGGAGAAGGAATGCTTGGCCGTTGTGCGGGCGATTGCTAAGTTCCGACCATATTTGTACGGCCGATCGTTTCGAGTTGTGACAGATCACCATTCAATGTGCTGGCTCGCAAATCTGAAGGATCCATCTGGCCGTCTTGCACGCTGGAGTCTTCGCTTGCAAGAATACGATATGAAGATAGTGTAAACGCACCGACGCAAACACACCGACGCCGACTGCCTGTGACGTGCTCCACTTCAACCGTCGCCATATGACTTCGATGAAGAGGACGCATTTCAGGCCATTATTACAGTATCAGACATCAGCAAGCAACAGCGCGATGATTCAGAACTCCGGTCTCTCATCGACTACCTTGACAACCGTCTACTAGAGCCGCCTCAGATGTTCGTCCGCAAGTTATCCTTGTTTTTTCTCCACGATGGCGTTCCCTGCTAATTGAATTTTCACTCGACCGCAACCGCCTGCCTCCTAGTAGTGCCGTCTGCACTACGTGACGACTACCTGCGGGCCTCTCACGACGAGCCATCTTCGGGCCACTTGGGATTTGCCCGCACGTTTTCACGCATACGCCAAAAGTACTTCTGGCCTAACCTTCGCCGTGACGTAAAGCAATACCTGAAGATATGCCGCGACTACCAGAGACGCAAGACGCGACCCGTGCGTCCCGCTGGACTTCTCTATCCCGTGGATCCTCCGCGGATCCATTTTCAGCAGGTTGGCATAGATTTGCTTGGACCAATCCCCACGTAGAGGCCCGGTAACCGTTGCATTGCTGTTGCCACAGACTACCTTACACGGTACATTGAAACCCGAGTCCTCCCACGAGGCACTGCTAAAGGTATTGCGACCTTCTTTGTACATGGTATCGTACTCCGCCACGGTATTCAACAGTGGTTATAACCGACCGGTGCACAGCATTTACAGCGCAGCTCACAAAAGATATCATGCTTCGCAGTGGTACAATTCACCGCAAAACCACTGCTTACCATACCCAGACGAATGGGCTCACAGAAAGGCTAAACAAAACGATCGCTGATATGATTTCCATGCATGTTGACGTCGACCACAAAACCTGGGACGACGTTCTTCCATATATTACCTTTGCATACAATACTGCCGTTCAAGAAACTACCGTCTTCACCCCTTTTCGCTTGGTGCACGGCCGGGAAGCAATCACAACGTTGCACGGAATGCTTTTACCCATCTACTGTTCTAATATTGTCACTGATGCTGCTGAATTCGCTCGATGCGCCGAAGATGCGCGCCAGCTCGCACGAATGCGTATCCGCTACCAACAACACAGCGACTGCGACCGATGCAATCTTCGTCACCACGAGGTCACTTATCAACCCGGTGATAAACTATGGGTGTGGACACCGATCCGCCGGCGTGGTCGGTCGGAGAAACTTTGGCGCCGCTACTTTGGACCTTACAGGATCGTTTAACGACTCGGCGACGTCACATACGAAGTAATTCCTGAAGGAGAAGGCACCACTTGCCGTCCCCGACGCCCACGCCTGTCCGATGTCGTCCACGTCTCTAGATTGAAGTTATACCACTCCCGCTGAACGAAAAGCTCCACGCCTCTCTCACCATATACGTCTCTCTTAACAATATCACCATGGCAATCTTTAGTGCACCAATGTTCCGAATCGAGACGATGCTTCTAGGGAGAGGGGTAATGGCACCACCTCGACACATCTAGGCATGTTGGGTGGCTCCCAGAAGACAACGACGAAGGTGCCAGAAGAGTGATTTAAAAAGATCTATAGAGTTGACCAAAGTCTTTTGTGGCTGTGTCTGTGACAATATATATATATATATATATATATATATATATATATATATATATATCTTGACACGTTTACTTGTTTGTCTTTATCGAGCGACACGTTTTACCGCCTAACAAATGTTATCGCACAGCGCAGGACGCGCCTACATGTATCGGAAGCTTCTGGAACATTACCGATGCTTCTATCTCTGACCGAACCTTGTGTAATCTGATCGCATGTGTGCGTGACGCGAATAATGTAGAACTTTGTGGAAGGCACGCGGGTCCCAGCGATTCCTCTGGAACATTCGACGACTGATGTATAAAAGCCGACGCGCTTGACCCGCTAGTCACATTTGCGAGGATCGCCGACCGTGTTCGCCGCTATCGTTGTGCTATAAGTGTAGCCTGTATTTGTGGGCACAGGTTCGCCCAATAAAAGTTAGTTTTCTCTTTCACAGTACTGCTACTGTGTTTTTCAACGTCACCACCACGTGACATATGGTGGAGGTGCTTTTCGTCCATGTACCAGACGCCCCCGACAAGCCGTGATCCAAGCCCGGACCGTAAACAGAGCACCAACGTAGTCACGGATTCACGGATCATCGAGCAAGCCGTCGTCTACAACAGCTGCCTCCGGAGCACGGACTTCTACCTGAGAAGACCGAGAAGATTGTGGTCAAGACAACCACAATGGGTGCCCCAGTGTTACCCATCGTACTTCGACAAACCAGAGAGCCTCCTACCTTCCGTGGAGCTACGTCAGAGGATCCTGAAACCTGGCTCGAAACCTTCGAAAGGATCTTGACCTTCAATAACTGGACCTCTGAGGATAAGCTACGACACGTGTATTTCTCCTTGGAAGATGCCGCGAAGACTTGGTTCGAGAACCGGGAGTCCACCCTAGCAACCTGGGTCCTGTTCCGCAGTAACTTCCTGAGGACGTTCACGAGCGTTGTCCGAAAACAAAGGGCCGAAGCTCTGCTGGAAACCCGAGGCCAACTACCCAATGAGACCATCGCCATCTTCACAGAAGAGATGACCCGTCTTTTCCGGCACCCCTACCCGGAGATGTGCGAAGAGAAAAAAGTACGTTTGTTGATGCGAGGTGTAAAGCAAGAACTTTTCACCGGACTAATCCGAAATCCACCGAAGACCATAGCTGAGTTCCTGACAGAGGCTACGACGATTGAGAAAACTTTAGAAATGCGCACTAGGCAATATAACCGCCAAGTGCTCACGCCACAGTGCGCCATCCAAGCGCTGGGCTCCGTTGATCTCCAAGAGACAATCAGGGCTATTGTGCGCGAAGAACTGCGCAAGGTTTTGCCTTCGTCGCAGCCTCAAGTAGCTTCAATCGCTGACATCGTGAAAGATGAGGTACAGCGATCGCTGGGAGTTCCTGCGGTGCAACCTCAATTACCGCATCCCCAGCCAGAAGCAATGACCTACGCCGCCGTCGCATGCCATCAAAGTCACCCTCCGCGACCGCGCCAGGGCCCTGTACCGCCGCAATTCCGTCGTCCACCGCCGCCAGCCCGGCCACCCGTCGCATATATATATATATATTGTGGGCATTTATGAAGCTATTCTTTGTCATCTCTCCATGATCATCATCACTTGTGGGGCTCACACATGAGTGTGACTCTTATCTTGGGCGTGGTCGGCTGGCCGAATTTCCGACCCCTAATAAACGTCGTGATAACTACTGCATCAGAAATGGTGGAGTATGTTGTTCGGTCTTCCGTCCTCTGGCTGCCCGCTCAACCTCCTGGAGCTTAGATCAGGTCGACGATTGTACCATCTGTCCGCCAGCATGTCGCAGGATGAGCTAACAGGCACTTCTACTTCACCATTTCGCCCTCCGCTGCCCCAGCCTCTCCGTATTGGATTGTCAGTGGGCTCGTGCGCGATCCTCATCTGTTAGCTGGACTTCGTGGAGAAGACGTCGAGGATTGGCTCAATGACTACGACCGAGTGAGTTCGGCTAACCGTTGGGACGATGCATCCAAGCAACATCACGTCGACTTTTATCTCACAGGAGTAGCGAAAACTTGGTTTTTCAACCATAAGGTTGATTTCACGAACTGGGGTGCTTTCAAACAGCAGCTCTGCCATATCTTCGGCGCACCAGCTGTTCGTTCCTACTTCGCAAAAAAGACGCTCGACACTCGTAAGCAACAACTCAGGGAATCCTATACTTCCTACATCGTGGATGTGCTTGCTCTTTGGGGATGTGTGAACATGGCCACGACCAAATCAGACAGGGTTCGCCACATCCTCAAAGGTATTTGAGCTATCACTTTCAACTCTTTAGCAATCAAAAACGCTGCTACAGTCGCTGATATCGTCGCTGCTTGCCAGCGCCTTGACGAAATCGAATCAGAACGGTTGCAGCCAGATACTACTGGAAAGACTACAGCCGATGGCCCCACGTTACGAGCAATGATCCGCGCAATAATTCTGAATGAGCTACAGTATCTTGGCTTCGCCGAAGGGCCTGTGCCTTCTCATGCCTCGGATACCAACGTGCGAGACGTTCTCAAGGAGGAATTGGCGTCCATGTCTGGTGCAGTGTACATGGACCCTCTAACCGCTAGGCCCCACCAACGTACGCAAAAGTAGCCGCAGTTACGCCAGTCATCGTTCCACCGATGCCTCCAAAACCAACGCAGCGTACATGGCTTCCACGACTACCAGCGCACCTACCCAAACCAGCTATCCGCAGTGGCATCCGACTCATCCCGTCTGCTACTACTGTGGCTGTCGTGGCGCATAGCTCGTTTTTACCGCAAGTGCCAGCAAGACGAGCGTCGCGGATATGACGTATACGAACGGGATGACTTTTCGCCCGAAGCTACATTCCATCATCTAGGGGGCTTGCATGACCAACGCCGTCCTTATGCTCCACTGCGTCGCCACTCTTCATCGCCTATTGTAGCATCCGAGACGGCTCCGACGTACTGTCTTGTGAGACGCCGCTCGCCCTCACCCCTTCGCCGCTCTACGTCCCCACTTAGTCCTGCTTCTCAATTCGCCGAGAATCGTCCGAAAACTGAATTATGCAGCTTTTGGAGGAAAAGCTGCACCCAATGACAGAATAGAAATTCTTTCATCTCGTCCATGCAATATGATATTGATTGTAGTAGAAGGTGTACAAGTGGAACCTTTCATAGACACTAGTGCTAGTGTCTCAGTTATTCATCATGCATTGTGTTCGCGACAACCGGAAAGTTACCACCCCCTATGAAGAGCCTAGGCTACTCGCTGCTCAAGGGGCCGCCATTCGGCCTACCGCCATGTGCACTGCTCGTTTTTCTTAAATTATGGGGTTTTACGTGCCAAAACCACTTTCTGATTATGAGGCACGCCGTAGTGGAGGACTCCAGAAATTTCGACCACCTGGAGTTCTTTACCGTGCACCTAAATCTAAGTACACGGGTGTTTTCGCATTTCGCCCCCATCGAAATGCGGCCGCCGTAGCCGGTATTCGATCCCGCGACCTCGTGCTCAACAGCCTAACACCATAGCCACTGAGCAACCACGGCTGGTTGCTCGTATTTCTATCGATGAGCTTCTGCATTGCGTACAATTTGCAGTGCTAAGTTCGTTTGCCCAGCAGCTCATATTGGGATGATATTTTTTCTACGGCCTCCGCCTCCATTTGCTGCGGGCAGCGCGTTCTCCACATGACCGACACGACCTCTTCACTTCATGCAGATGACGCACCCTTTCACTTGCTTGCTGCAGTCGATACCGCGCTACATCCTCGCCATCGAAACATTGTTACTATCTCGTGTGATGTCATTGACTGCGGCGACGTGCTCGAATTTACCATCTGCACTCTGCCTCGCGAGAGGGATAGCTTTTGCATCAGGGCAGGTTCGGTTCGACGATCGCTCTGCACTTCCCTAAGCTAGAAAACCGACATCCGAAAAGATTCTTATTCCTTATGGCACTACATTGACTTGCGCCAGGGAATCGGAGTCTATCTCTGTTGTTTCCTCTGAAGTTCATTGTACTGGACAGGCCGCATCTCATTCAACTCTTGCAGCTGCCATCAGTTCCGACTGACACCTTCGCAGTCGTAACAGTTGCTAGCTTTGCCCCAAAAACATGAAGCTTCGTTTGACGCGCATTGATTTTCGCTGGGAAAAACTTCGACTACGATGCATCGGATAGAGACAGATGGGACAACCATCGTGCGCCGTAGACCGTATCGCGTATCGCTAGCCGAGAGAAAAGCCATTGACGAGAACGTCACCGACATGCTCCAACGGAACATAATACGCCCCTCTGCTAGCCTTTTGTTATCCCCCGTTGTTTTGGTTCGCAAAAAAGACGGCTCTGTTCGATTTTGTGTCGACTACCAATCACTTAACAAGATCAAACGCAAAGATGCGTATCCTATGCTGCGAATAGACGATGCCTTGGATTCCCTGCAGGGCGCCAAGTACTTATCCAGTCTCGATCTGCGTTCCGGCTACTGGCAGATACCTATGCATGAGGACGATAATGAGAAAACAGCGTTTTCAACACCAGATGGGCTCTACGAGTTTAATGTCATGCCATTCGGCTTCTGCAATGCAGCCGCAACGTTCGAGCGCATGATCGACACCGTTCTTCATGGCCTTAAGTGGAAGACTTGCATGTGTTATGTGGACGATATTGCTATTTTTTCGTCAACCTTCTCTCAGCACCTGAAGCGTCTGGATTAAATTTTCACGTGCGTTGCCAGTGTTGGACTTAAGCCAAACACCAAGAAATGACATTTTGCGAGCAAGACAATGAAGGTATTTTGTCACATTGCGAGGAAAGGTGGCGTTCGTCCTGATCCTGACAAAGTTTCGGCAGTTCGGCAGTTTCTTCGTCCAGAAAAAGCCAAAGATTTGCATAATTTACTAGGACTCACTTCCCATTTTCCCCGATTCATACGAGGCTTCGCCTGTGCACAAATTACTGGGTTATAATGTTCCCTTTGTGTTGGATCCCGAATGTGAATCAGCGTTCGTCCATCTGAAGCGCGCTCTCACACCTGAACTAATACTTCGCCATTTTGATGAAGCTGCTCCTACCCTCATGCATACGGATACTAGTAGTCACGGCATTGGTGGCATTCTCTTACAGCGAGACGACACTTTAGGTGAGAGGGTCGTCGCGTACACAAGTCGTGTTCTTACAAATGCCGAAAAGAATTACACCATCGCGGGCCAGGAATGCCTAGCTATCGTTTGGTCTGCGCAGAAGTTTCGACCTTATGTTCACGGCCGCCATTTTACCATCGTCACAGAACGTTAGAGAACATTTTGCCATCGTCATGGATTATTCTGGGTCGCAACGCTGAAGAACTTGTGTGGACGACTTGGTCGGTGGATTCTTCATCTGCAAGAATAGGACTTTACTATTACCTACAAGTGCAGGAGGAGGAGTAGATTTTAATGGAAAGAAAGGAGGAGAGGTCGGCCTGGAGAGCGTGTCTCTAGCCTGCTACTCCTCACTGGGGAATGGGGAAGTGGGAAATACAGGGAAAGGTAGGTGGCGGATGATTATGATATGGTACAATGAGATACTATATACACGTTGTCCAATATGCGGATGCGCACTGGAGACGCAATACACTAAGAGTAATCTTGTCCATACAAAAAGTAATCTTGCCACAAAAAGTTTTTGCGCAAACACATTTCGCACTGAATACACGTCTCACAGCTTCTAGAGGCGATCGTCTAAACCAGTCTCACTTAAAAAGTTCAAAAGTGCTTTTATGGCACGTTGGGCACAGTCAACACTCCTCCACGCGCCCAAAAGCTTTTCTTCTGAAAAGGGGCGGGAGTCCAAGCTGTCAACTGTAGATTTGAGTTTTCTTCCTTCGGCCGCATATTGAGGGCACACGCAAAGTACGTGAGCTATTGTCTCGAGAGTGTGACAGACGCTACATTCAGGGTCCCGTGTTTGTCCAATCTCGTGAAGGTATCGATTGGTGTATGCCACACCCAGCCGTAATTGATGAATGAGCGTTTCGTGGCTTCTCCGCAACCGAAGTGGATGCCGGAATTGTAATCCAGCGTCAAGTCTATGGAGGCGCTCTTGTCGATGTTCGGGGTTGTCCCAATGTTGCGCCGTAGAAGTTTTAAGGGAGGTATGGAGCAAGGCGTTAATGTCATACCGGGAAAAATGAATTTGTATAATAGTTCCCTCAGTGTGCGCCTGTTTTGCTTCTGCGTCAGCCTGTTCGTTTCCAGCTATTCCACAATGGCCAGGAATCCACTGCAGCACGATGGTATGTCCGGAATGAGACGCCTCAGCAAGCAGATACATGATGTCATAAACCAGGGGAATATATGGGGTTCTGTCACTCATATAATTGCTGATGAGTTGCAGTGCTGGTTTTGAGTCGCAGAACACTGTCCACTTCTCGAGACTTTGTTGCAGTATGCAGCGAACTGCTTCTCGAACTCCGGTCAACTCAGCTGCTGTAGACGACGTCCTGTGTCCTATCTTGAACCGTTGTGCGATCCCCATTCCTGGCACAGTGTAGGCCGCCGCGGAAGAGGTCTGTGTCACAGAACCATCTGTAAAAATATGTTCGTAATATCCATACATGTAAGTAATGTATGATAGCGCGAAATGCTTGAGGCCAGCAAGCGGCATCTTCGACTTCTTCGTTATTCCAGGGATTGAGAGCCTCACCGTTGGATTTGCCATTGTCCAGAGTGGAACTTCGGGTATGTCATACGGTTCGAAGTCCGACGGCAATAAGTCTTGCTGCGACAACACGGCTTCTGAGTAGGCGGACACAGGCCGTACGCTTGTGACGTTCGTGAGTGGATGGTTCCTGTGTCTAGTCAGTACCCTTAGATGCACTCGCAATGGCTCATGTTGCAGATAAACTCGAGCTGGCCACGCACGTGCCTCTGCAATAGTGCCCCAAGTAGACGCACATCGTGGTAGTCCTAGGCAAATTCTCAGTGCGCGAGCCTGAGCAATTTCAAGTGTGCGTACAGCAGTTGTACTAACCCGAGAAAGTACAGGCGCACTGTAGCGGAAGTAGCCAACAAAAAGTGCCTGGTAGAGCTGCAGAAGAGATGACTTGGATGGCCCCCATGATTTTCCAGACATATGTCGAATGATCTGAGTAAAGCTGTCTAGCTTTTTTCTTAATCCTGAGAGGTGCTTCGACCAAGATAAGTCACGGTCGATGATGACTCCGAGAAACTTGTAGTGGGTTACTGAAGGTATAATCTTCCCATCAATCATAACTGGGTAGCAGGCCATTGACTTTCGTGTAAATGCCATGGTTGCACTTTTTTCCGGTGAGAGCTGCAGTCCGCGACTGTTTAGGTATGTCGACGTTATTGACAACGCGCGCTGCAGCTTCGTTTGCACTTGTAAGCGCGTTAAGCTCGTGGTCCATATACAGATGTCGTCTGCATACACAGAGACCGATACTGCGCCTGCGTGTTCTTTGACCAGTCCGATGAGAACGATATTAAATAAGGTTGGGCTCAATACACCTCCTTGAGGCACTCCACGATAGACGGGGTGGTTCTTTGTTTCCCCGTCTGGAGTTGTCATGAATATCGTTCTCTCTTGAAGATAGCTGGCTATCCATTGATGCATACGTCCCCCGACGCCACATTCTTCTAGGGCATTTAAAATTGCATCATGGAAAACGTTGTCAAAAGCACCCTTGATATCTAGAAAGGCAGCAGCCGTTAATCGACGGCGACGTTTCATGACGACAAGTGCAGAAAAGACACGATGAAATAGACGCGCTTTCTGGCTCTCTGCTTCCTACGACATCATGCAAAGGACCTCCAACTACCATCCGTGACAAGCTTTCACACGATACCTCTTCACATGCTTTCTCGTTGGCCACTGTAGACGAGATGCCTACACGCGGCAACAGATTCTTCATATTTTGATCTACTTGCCGACTCTTACTGTCGGCGCATTATAGACCACCTTCAAGGAGCTTCGCGCCCACCTAACCCCCGCGTTCGTCGACAGCTGACGCAATTTAATATTGACAACCGCGTTCTGTACCGTCATGTCTATCACCCTGACTGTCAACACTGGGTTCCTGTTCCGCCACGCTCTCTATGCGCTCATGTCCTACAGGCATCTCATGCCGACATGACTGCTGGTCACCTTGGTTTTCAGAAAACCTATGACCGCATAAAAGGTCGCTTCTACTGGCTTTGTTTTGTCCGCCAGTGCAGTGAGGTATGTCGCTTCCTGCACCCTCTGACAACGTCGAAAGCTCCCTACATCAGCTCTAAGCGAACAACTGAAACCGGTTCCGTGTCCGTCGCAACCATTTGGAGTCATTTGCATTGACATGTATGGTCCTCTTCCTGTGACTCTCACCGGTAAACGACGCATTGTGACAGCCTTTGACAACTTGACACGCTACACCGAAACACCTTGTGTGAGTTCCGTCTCAGCCTCTGAAGTTACTGACTTCGTACTTCAAGCCTTAATACTGCATCACGGTGCTCCTCGCGTCCTCCTGAGCGACCATGGAAAAGCATTCCTCTCGCAACTAGTAGACCAATTACTCAGAGCCTCCGGAACCACCCACAAGGTTACCTCCAGCTCCCATCCGCAAACGAACGGCCTAAGGACCGATTTCATCGCGCGCTGTCAGACATACTAGCCACGTACATCGAACCAGATCACAGAAACTGGGAGGCAATTTTGCCATCCGTGAATTTTGCGTACAATACCGCAGTTCAACGCACGACCTGTTCCTCGCCATTCTACCTCGTCTATGGTCGTTCGCACTCTTCCTGTCTTGACGTCTCTTTATTCGCGCCAACTGTGAATCGATGTCCATCCTCCTGTGAAGAATTTGTGTCCCGCATTCTGCGTTGTCGCCAGCTCGCCCGCATCGACACCGTAGCATGGCAACAGGACCCCTAGAAGCATTACGGCGCCTCTCATTGCATCGTGTGCTTCCGCCCTGGCGAGGAAGTGCTATTCTGGACACCAATTCGTACTCGTGCCGCGCGTGACAAGTTTCAGCTGCGGTTCATCTACGGTCCCTACAATGTCTTCAAAGAGACCTATCCGGTTAGCTATCACGTAGCGCGTGTTATTGTTCCAAAGGACCACCGCGTCCACACTTCTGCTGTTGTCCACGTGTCCCGTATGAAGCCTTTCACGAGGCGTTCGCCGCCCCTTTGTATTGCGGCCAGGATGGCCGCTCCCGTACGATTGGACATTACTGCGGACATTTATTAAGGTATTCTTTGTCATCTGTACATGATCCACTTCATGTGATTTTCTTCATCATCGCATGTGGGGCTCGCTCTTGGGTGTGATCTGTGCTTTGGGCGTGGTTGGCTCGCCGCAACTCCGATGCCTAATAAACGTGGTGATAAGGTGATAACTGCTGCATCATAGTATATATATATATATATATATATATATATATATATATATATATATATATATGTATATATATATATATATATATATATATATATATATATATATATATATATATATTGTCACGGACAGCTAAGGGAGTCCAGATACAACTATTTATCGTGGGCGAACTTGTGCCCTGGGTGTGTGTTCATTATAAATTTATGTCAGTTCAATGTCAATTACTAATGTCTGACTTGGAGCTTTTTCACCAATAGCCTTTTCTTATTAGTGAAATGTTTTATTACTACGCCCACTTCGCATGTCTGTAACGTGACGTCGCAAAGACGTGAAAAGTCCCCGCGTCAAACTGACGTGTATGCGTTAAAGATGCATTATTATGCCCAACAAAAGGGAATTTTTTTCTGAATAGCCTGACACTTTCCCGCTCCGAAAGAAATTGCAAATGACTTCCCGCCGATTGCTAAGGCACTGACTACTCGCAGCTGCCTGAGAGCACATATTTATTTGCGTGTAATAAAACTTCCTGTGTGGCATTTTAACGTTATAGAGCCCTATCGGCACGTATACTACATATCTCTGCCAACACATTGCTGAGGATCCGTTTTAATGGCATTCTTAACCTGCCGTTGCATGCCGCCACTATTTTAGGCCAGCCACCGCAAGCTGAGTAAGGGGGAGTGGACCCATCGCACACGTCGGCACCACCATCCTTTTCCGGTTATCTGTTTTCACTGCGCTGGCTCAACCCCACCGAAACTATCTCCACATGAGGGGCTCCTCGCATCATGTCAGCCTATTAGAGAAGAAAAACCGCTCAAGGTAGGCAATGCTATCCATTTTTAAAGCAAACAAAAGTGGCCTCCTATAAACAAGGAGAGGGTTTGATTGGACTCCTCAGACACCGCTGTGTGCCGCCGCCGGTTTCTTGCGTAGGCAGTTTCGTAAATCTGACGCCAGGAGATTCGATTAGTTTTACGGTATAGGGCACAAGGTGTCATCGCGCATATCAAATATGAACACATCACAATGCATGACCTCGGACATTCACCCTCAAAATGCTGACACTGGGAAACACCGCAGCAGCAGCGAGCAAAGTGACATTCGTGCTGTCCAGCGCTTCAGCACAAACTGAGCACCGAGGAATCCCATCACACAAAAAGCTACGTGCCGCCCCCATGCGTAGACTCTGCCCACAAGGCAGATCTGCGACCGCCCGCCGCCGCCCTCCCCGCCCATCGGTGCCTCGCTACGTTAGGTGCCGGAGGACGGTGCACTTCCTCCTCGCTTTCCTTCATTTCACGCAGGCGATATTGGGCCACCGATGATCAACTCCCCTCGCACGCTTTCGCTGGTGCTATCCATTGTGTTATCGTCCTTGGACTTTGTGCGGAACATTATGGCAACGGCAACAGCGGAAATTGTCTGGAGTGTTCGTATAGTTGCTATCGCAATAAAAACAGTGACAGTAATCATACAGCAGTGGATATTATTTAGTGGCAAAAATGATAAAAAGAGACTAATGTGAGACATGAACTGAAGGACAAAAGCACTATTAAGTGAATAGCAGCAAAACGAAAACGAACAGAAAGACTGTTAGAAATATTTACTTACCTAAGCAGAGGTAAGTGCTGTTCGCTGAAGAGAAAAAAAGAAAACATCAGTACTTTCTGTTAGGTTATTCTTCTAAAATATGTTCCATATAAAAGCTTCGCATAATCAACAATACATTAGGTTTCATTGCAGACAAAAATTCCCCATTATAGAAGGTTGTAAAATGAAACTGGAATTCCCAACTCGTGACAACTCTTCATCGGACCTTAGCCTAATTCTGAAATATAGGTCTCTAACTGGCAACATATACAAACCACCGACACAATCATCAGTAGTATATTTTGGTGTCCGCTACAGGAAAAGTGCCTCTCCTAATGGTCTAACATTTCCTCTGTCTTACACAGGCTGATTTGTACTCGCGCCTGCCAGTTTCCTAACTTCATAACCCTACCTAATATTATGACGTCCTCGACTGCGTACCTCTTCCTTGGGACCAATTCTGTAAGTCTAATGGTCCACCGGTGATCTACACTACACAGTATATGGTCTACCCAGCTACAATATTCCGTTATTATCAGCTAAAATATCGCCTATTCCCGTTTGTTCACTTATCCATAACACTATCTTCGTGTCTCTTACCGTTACGCGTAAGATTTTTCATTCCATCGCTCACTGCCCGGTTCTTAGCTTGTTCTCGAGCTTCTTGTTAAGCTCCGACTTTCTGCCATCACTCACGAAAGTCTGCGGCAGACTCGACCGCCTAAAAAGGCCAATCGCCTACCTTAAAACCACAGAAACGATCGCCGTGCTGGACCGAGGGCCAATGTCTTCTCTGGCACCCCCACCTGCGCCGCCCACACCCCCCAAGCCGCCAGTACCAATAAGTGAGCCCAGCTAAAAAGGGGTCGTGCCAAAACAGTAAAATGGATAACGCGCCGCAGTGTTTCAAGATCTAGCAGTGAAACTAACTCATTCAACAAAAAGAAAGCTACCCTAATGCAAATAATCAGATCATGTAAAGAAAAGCCACACGTCATTCTGCAAGAGTGTAGGGTGGAAAAGAATTTTTAAAAGATAATCTTCTTGGGATACAGGGTTTCCAGGCGGACCCTGGACTCTGAGTTAAACGAAGCCAGGGGCATTGCCAGTCTCATCAGCAAAGATGTTAGCGTTATGGAAGGGGACACCCCGACATACAGAAATGCGTGGAATCTATGCTCGCAGAAATCCATCCCAGTCGGGCCTCAAAGGCCAACATTTACATACTAAACGCCAACAGTTCCCCGATTGACAGACTCAGAAACCTTAACAAACATCTCACATCGGCCACCTCGCAGGCCAAGGACAGGCCGCTGATGGTTGGCGGAGACTTCAACGCGCACAACACTGTCTGGTGCGATGCCAATAATGAGAGGAAAGGCACTAACCTTGACGAGTGCGCTGACACCCTCGGCATGAACCTCATCACGGACTCAAGGTTCCCGTCGCGCAGAGGCAACTCGGTTGAAAGAGACACCCCCTAGGACCTGACGTTCCTCCGAAACGCGGACGGGTCGTGGGACAACGTGCAAGAGAACTTTGGCAATGACCATTTCATTCTAGAAATCAATATCCGCATCACACCCACTCCTCCCAAGACGTACACCCACGTCGACTGGGACCTCTTCCAAAAAATGAGGGGTAATGAGGAAAGAAAAGAAGGAACCTTCGAAGAGCTCCTAGAAAATCTAAAAGTTATGGTGGCCGACGCGACTAAGGAAATAAGCACGGACATGGAGGTGCCAGCCATGAACTCCTGACTCGCGCCCCTCCTGGAGGGCAAGA
Source organism: Dermacentor variabilis (assembly GCF_050947875.1). Lineage (NCBI taxonomy): Eukaryota > Metazoa > Arthropoda > Arachnida > Ixodida > Ixodidae > Dermacentor > Dermacentor variabilis. The sequence continues at coordinate 37,109,435 of NC_134574.1, forward strand.
ACGCGCTACGAGAAAGAGGGAAACAGCAGAAGCTAAACAGGAAGCTTAGGTCAAAATTAACAGCAATCAACAAAAAGATTTAAGAACACTTCAAGTTGAGTTCGCAGCAATGGGACGAGGTGTGTAACGAGGTGGGCGGTAAAATGAGAAGGGGCAGCAAGTGGAGCCTTCTCAAGCACCTATTCGCCGTCAGCAACAAACCGACCAAGCGTAATGGCCGGCTAACCATGGAAAGGCTCGTTCATGACGTTCATGACGTTCATTTTACATGAAAGAAGGCACGACTCCGCGGTTCTTTGCTGACGCGCTGGCAGCCCAACGCCCAAATTAAACAGTTCTCACTCACAAGGGCGGGCACACAAATCCTACTAGAAGCAGGCATACAGCCCCTGTTCATGCCACCAGAGAAGTCGCAACCATGCACAAACGTCAAGAGGGCAGTAACACTTGATCCAATCTCAAGAAACACTCACCCAACCCACAAAGAAAGGAGAAAAGCTAGAGGCAAGGCAACACTTGACAACATGAAACGTAACGAAACTAAATCCTCTTTTTTGACGCGGCCAGATATTGGAATCGAGGCGCATACGCGGTCTCCGTTGTGGACGCGCAAGGCTCGCTCGTCAACGCAGCCACGGTAGTTACCAACTTCACCTAGGAAGCAGAAGAAATGGCTATCGCGGTGGCCCTTCAAAGCTGCAAAGGAGCCTTCGTCATTTACGTGGACTCAAGGACAGGAATTAGGACCTTTTTGGCAGCCCTCTTTTCTTGGAGAGCAGCTACGGTTGTCAACAAAATCTTCTTCCCAGAAACAGATTACAACCTCACGTACCCTGACATCACATGGTTCCCGGCCCACATAGGGAACATTTCCGAACATCCTGACTGTAATCCGAACGAGCGGCCACATCAACTAGCGCGAGAGCTCGCATTCCTCGTCTTCGGTCCACCCCCTCACTTCGACCCCGCCTAGATGGACCTAGACAAGAAACACCCGCTCGTTTCATACCATGAAATCACTTTAAATCTTGGGTTAGGACGAAGAATTTTTCTCCTCTTCACCAAATCTCAAGAAAGCACGGGCCGTCACTTACAGACAGTTGGAGAATATAACATACATCATACCAACGACACTGAGCAGGATCAATCCAGACCATTCTAGTGAATGCCCACACTGCGGCCACGAATACAGCTTCAAAGACATGCTCTGGTTCTGCCCTGCCAACGCGGGCACGGACTTTCCTGACTAGCCCTCCTGGGACTCAGCGCTCAGAAGCACACACCTCGTCGCTTAGCTCAAGGCTGCCCAGAGGGCCCGGGCCTTCGCCGAAGGACTCTGTCTACCGGCCCCGCCCTGGGTGAAACCGCCAGATTGATTTAATGCTTTCTCTTCACGATCTAAATAAAGTTCGCACTCACTCACTCACTGTGCCTGATATGTTACTAGCGGTAGAACGCAATGATTGAACACCTTTCTTTTCAACAGTGGGGGTAAGCTTGCAGTCAGGATTTGGTTATTCCTACCCTATGCGCTCCAGCCCATTTTTATTTCTTTGTAAATTTCCATCTCACGATCAGGGTCTTCTGTGAGTAGCTGACCCAAATAAGCGTACCTCTGTACACGTTGTAGAGGTGGACCGGTGATTAAGAATTGTTGTTTCCTTGCCAGTCTATTGAACATTACTTTGGTCTTGTGCATACCAAAATTGAGCCCCCTCTTGCACTTTATCGGCAAAGGTGCTCAATCAGTTGTTGCAAAGTCAGCTCCAGTGATGCTGAACAGGACAGTGGCACCTGCAAGACGGAGGTTGCTGAGATATTCGACGTCGATCCTCCCTACTTAGTTATCCTAGTGTTATAGCATGAATACTTGTTACAAGAATGCAGTGAATAGCGTTGGAAAGATTGTATCTGCTTCTTTGACCTCTTTCTTGATATCCTATTTTTCACTTTTCCAGTGGAGAGCCAAGATGGCTGTGGAATGTTTGTAGATATTTCCTAAGATATTTACATATACCTCCTACAGTCTTAAATTACGCAGTGCCTCGTAACTGGTGGTATTTTTACTGAATCAAGTTCCTTATCATATTATATCAAAGCCATAAAAAGTTTGATATTACTGCGACAATTTCCCCATTGCTTCGTTGATGAGATGGACGTGATTCATTGTAGAATATTCCTTCATGACCCGAGCCTGTTCTCTTGGGGATTGAAGTGTTGCCCAGATGTTGCAGTCAAATATGTTAGTGAATATTTTATACACAACAGAAAGCATGCTAATGGGCTCATAATTTTTCAATTCTTTAAGGTCTTCTTCCTGATGGATTAGTTTAATGTTGGCATTCCCCCAGTTCTCTGCCTCTTGAAGTGGTGAAGTTTTCACTGAGCAATGTATATTTCGCATCTTTCATTTATTTGACTGGTATTCCATCTTCTGCCACTGTTCATAACTTTTCAATGAAGTCAGCCTGGGTCCTCTGTGAACCGTAAACACAAGTGCAGAATTCTACAGTTTTACTGTATGGACCTGTGTGCTTGTTTAACTTCCTCGGGTGAGCGCTTTTCACCCTTTTAGTGAATGTTATGGCACAGCGCAGGACGCGCCTGCACGTATCGAAAGTTTCTCCAATGTTATGGATGGTTAGATCCGCTCTTTGCGGTAATGGAAACTTGTACAATCTGATTGCATCTGTGACGCAAATAGTCTAGTACTTTCTAGAAGACACGCGGGCATCAGCGAGTAGTCTGGAACATTCGATGTTCCATCCATCCATCCGCGCTCTTACACCAACCCTAGGGTCTATTTATCTACTAGACTGGGCCACCAGATATGTGCCCGGGGTAGCGATGCCGTCGTCGTCGTTCTATCGTCATTATTGTTGCTTCGTATTTTCACTGTTTCCTTGCCGCCATCGCGCCTTACGCGCTGACTAAGTAGATAAGTTGCCTTCAAGCTTGGTACACTATCCATGTGTTCATGGTTGGGATACAGTCGGGATAGTCGCATTATTGTAGTACCAGCACTTCTTATCCGGCTTTGGTCATGCCATCATCTTCACTCCTTCGCCATGATAAAGTCGTCATCGAGTCTTGTCACACCAGCGTTGTGATTCAGTCATGGTCGTTTCATCGTCGGCACTCCAGCTTCGTCATCTGATTCCCGTCATGTCGTCGTCGGGATGCCATCGTCCCCGCACAGGCTTCGTTGCAGAGTCGTCGTCGCACAACTGACGTCATATACTGGCCTTCACAAGAGTTAATGGAGAATACCTTAGTAACTTGCGGTTCCCTGATGATATTGCCTTGCTTAGTAACTCAGGGAACCACTTGCAATGCAACCTCACTGACCTGGACAGTCAAAGTATAAGGGCGGGTCTAAACATTATTCTGCAGAAATCTAAGCTAATGTTTAACAGTCTCGGAAGAGAACAGCAGTTTACGACAGGCAGCGAGGCACTGGAAGGGGTAAGGCAATACATATACTTAGGGCAGGTAGGTGACCGCGGATCCGGACAATGAGACTGAGGTAATCAGAAGAATAAGACTGGGCTGGGGTGCGTTTGGCAGGCATTGTCAGATTATGAACAGCAGGTCGCCATCATCCCTCAAGAGAAAAGTGTATAACAGCTGTCTCTTACTAGTACTCACCTACAGCGAAGAAACCTGGCGGCTTACGAAATGGGTTCTACTTAAACTGAGGACGGCGCAACCAGCTATGGAAAAAAGAATGATCGGTGTAAAGTTAAAGGCTGATAAGAAGAGAGCGTATCGGGAGAGGGAACAAACGCGAGTTATGAACAACTTAGTTCAAATCAAGAAAAAGAAATGTGCATGGACAGGGCATGTAACGAGGAGGGAAGATAACCGATGGTCATTAAGGGTTACGGACTTGATTCCAAGAAAAGGAAAGCTTAACAGGGGGTGGCAGAAAGTTAGGTAGGTGGATGAGATTAAGAAATGTGCTGGGACAACATGGCCACAATTAGCACATAACCGGGGTAGCTGGAGAAGTATGGGAGAGGCCTTTGCCCTGCAGCGGGCGTAGCCACGCTGATGATAGTGATGATGATGATGACTGGTCTCAATCTCATTGTCCTCATACTATTGTCATTATTGCGTAGTCTTCATAAAGTCTTCATGCAATCATCTTCAGATCGTCGTCGGGATGCCGCCGTGATAGTGTACCAACATGATTGAAACTGTCTTGGTAGTGTCGTAATCAGGTCTTGTCCCGTCGTCGTCGTCGTAACACAGTTGTCGTTCATTGTCGTCATCCCGCCGTCGTTACGATGCATTTTAGTAACGCCACCTCTTCAACAACGTCATTCAATTGTACTGATGCACTTGTCATACCGCCACCGTAGCTCCAACGATATCACTGCTTCTTCGCAATTCCCTCATAATTAGGCTTTCATCAGGTAGTTCTAAGTACGCCTCTGTTGGCATTTCATCGTTGTCATTGCCTCGTCATCAGAGTTCCTAACATGCAAAGGCAATCATGCCATCGTTATCATGCCGTCATATTCTTATCATCTGAGTCGCCCTTGAAGCATCATCCAGCTCTCGTTTTCGCCGCCGTGGTTTCTTAGTGGGTTTCACGTACCGCAGCTAATCACGAAGAGGCGGTGTGAAATCCCTGCAGCGGCTTCCGCATTTCGATAGAGGCGAAATGCGAAAACTCTTGTTTGCCATGCATTGGGTACAAGGTAGAGAACCCCAGATAGCCGAAGTTCCTCACTACAGAACTTCACTTTGGCCTAGTTGGTGTTTACTGCATATCATATTGACCGCAAATAAAGATGGGGACAGAGGGAGAGAACACATGTTTATGTGTTCTCTCCCTCGGTGCCCGTCTTTATTTGCGGTCAATATGATATGCAGTTCCTCACTACAGCGTGACTCATAATTTCGCTGTAGTTTTGGCCTGTGACACCCCACAATTTATTTTTAGCTCTCCTCTTGCCGTCATCGTCATCTAATTGTCGTCAGAAAGTCGGCGTCAAAAACTCGTCGTCATGTATTTCATTTCATTTCATTTCATTTTTATTCCTTAAAGCCCCCTAACGGGGTATTACATAAGGGGTGGGTTACACAGAAATAAGCTGAAGCCATGTGTCAATCTATGGTGAAAGGTGATTGGTAACGATTTCTATGAAGGTGGATGGACAAGGAATGGCAGCGGTGTCACCCGGTAGGCCATTCCAGTCAGCAGCTGTACGAGGAAAAATGACGTAGAAAAGGTAAGGGTGCGTGCACGTGGGCGCGCGACTTGAAGAGGATGACCAGTGCGATTAGATATGCGTGTTGGTGGAACAATGTATGGCGGCATACCCATCGAGCTATGAAAAAGTTTATAGAATAAAGAAAGACTGGCGATACGGCGGCGATATGAGCGAAGGGGTAAATTAGATTCTAATTTTAGTGATGACACACTCTCATCATAAGAATACGAACGATGAATGAGTCTAGTGGCACGGTTTTGAAGTGATTGAAGGGCGTCTTCAATATAAGCTTGTCGCGGGTTCCAAATTGGTAAAACATATTCCAATTTTGTTCGCACGAGAGTTTTATAAGCTAACGATTTTACGTCATTAGTTGCGTTATGTAGATGACGTCGCAAAAATCCAAGTGTTTTATTTGCAGATGATATGATGTTAGTGACGTGCAAAGCCCAAGAAAGGTCATGGCAGAAAGTGACTTCCAGATACTTAAACGATTGAACTGCTTCGACCGGTACGCTGCTAATCGTATAGGAAGAAACAAGTGGAAAGCGGTGGCGGTTCAAAGATAAGGTTTTGCATTTGTGAGGGTTGAGTTCCATTAGCCAAACATAGCACCATTGCTTTACATTGTTAAGATCACTTTGAAGGATTAATTGATCAGAGGAGTGGGCAACAGTGCGATAATTAACACAGTCATCGGCAAACATTCGGATATTAGAAGATACATGAGTTGGTAGGTCGTTAATGTATATAAGGAATAAAAGCGGGCCAAGGACGGACCCTTGCGGAACGCCTGATGTTACTGGAAGGGAAGCAGAGGTAGTATTGTTATTTAGGAATTCACGGATCCAATTTATGATGTCGGGTGAAGATTTCAGAGTGAAAGTTTGAGTTCTCACACCGTGGATGTAGTTCCGTCGTAGCGATTACAACTGCACGACTCTCGTCAGGCCGTCGTTCTTTACACAATCATCATTACATCGGTATCATCATGCCACTGCCGTCACGCAGTTTTACCATGAACATCACTGCAGCAATGTCATCCCATTATTGTCATGCCGTGGCCTTGTTACCGCCTCGGTCAATCCGTCCACGTCATTGCTTCTTCGTCATTCTATTGTAGTCATGATTTATTCAATAAAACCTGATTATACGCTCTTGCCATACCATTCTTCTCACTGCGTCGGTATCAGACAGCCGCTACTGTGCATTCATTGCAATACCGTCGTAGTCCAGCCATAATCGTTAGTCCAGCTTCGTCATCTTATAATCCAATACATTCTTTACTGCACACAAAAGTGAACGCCATACCATCTTAGTCATATACTTATCACAATTCCGTTGTCAAGAAGTATTCATGTCGCGTTGCCGTCGTTATACCACCATCCTTATTTCAGGAATCGACATCTCATTTTAGGCATACCGTTGCTGTCATACCGCTTTTCTCATTGCACTGATACAAATGGCAGTCCAACAAACGCGTAATGCGGAGGTTGTGGGCTCGGCTCCCAACGGCGCCAAGATGACTTTTTGTCCGCTTTCATTTCGCTTCCCTTTCTTATTGTTCAAATTTCAATATCAACCATAGCTAATTTCCCCGATGCTTCCCTTGGCTTCATTGGCTTTTAGCTTGAAGTGGGCATGATATATACATATTTATTACCACGCGTCTTGAAAGGAGACTGGCGTCGTTTATTGACGGCAGATGGGTTCTGGGAAAAACGGCGGTTAGCACGCGGACTTCTTTCATCTTGTCCTTGCACACCTCTGCTATTTCACTGTGCTCCTCACTAGCACATGTGACGATATATAAATCCCTTCAACCACTTGCCGACAAAACTGGGTTTATGGGCAGTTACTGGTGAAATCAAATATATATATATATATATATATATATATATATATATATATATATATATATATATATATATATATATATATATAGATTGCTACTGCATGAGCCGGGCGAGGAGAAGTTAGCTGGTGCAGCCTCGGGACGCCATCTTGACTTCACCATCAATTTAGTCCCTTCAATAAAGCCGGTTTAACATTAACCGTAACAGTTTTGTGGTGGAGGTGCTGGGTACTTCGATCAAGACGACGGAGCTGCTGCAGCAAGTGCCACACCGGAGCCGACGCCTCGCTCGACTGTCTCTAACACCGCTTGATATCCCGATGACCCACAGCGGCGACCAACAGCCTTCGCTGACTGCTCCAGTGCGAAGAACCGGCGCTTGGATGCAACACATGGAGCCCCGCCCTTACTCAGGAAAATTCGGTGAGGACGTGGAGGAATGGCTCACCCACTGTAAGCGTGTGAGCAAGTACAACGGCTGGAATTCTACGGCTCAGCTCGACAATGTGGTTATGTTCCTCACAGACACTGCGCTAGTGTGGTTCGAGAACCATGAAGGTACCTGCACAATGTGGGACAGCTTCGTTACTAATGTCACCGGGTGCTTCGGCGATTCCACCACGAAAAGGAAGCGAGCGGAGCAGACATTGCTTCAGCGCACTCAAGTACCAGGTGAGACCTGTAGTACGTACATAGAGGCAATCCTGAAGCTTTGCAGAACGGTCAATCCTCGAATGTCCGAAGAGGACAAGGTTGGACACCTTCTCAAAGGCATAGTCGAGGATGTTTATACTTATTTATACGGAAAGGAGAGTCTCACCTCGGTTGCCGACCTCATCAAGCATTGCCGCACATTTGAGGCCTTGAAGCTGCGCCGTATCACGCATTAGTTCGGCAGCTTAGCAAATGTCACAACGGTGGCAAGCGTTGACGAAAGCCACAACTACGGATTTCAATTTGACCTTGCGGCAACTATAAGGCAAATTGTCCGCGAAGAACTTGAACGACACACCAAAGGGGCGGATGTCGAACAGCTTGGTTGCGCTTCCAACCAACCTCAAGAACATGCATCTGCGGTGTCCGCATTGTCTGCCATGGCAAGCGTTGCAGACTGTCGAGTCGATCTGCTGCTACAGCACCGACGTACCTTTCCCAACGACATGACGCACGATCAACGAACACGTCGAGCTACCACCACGAATGGGAATTCGGAAGATCGCGTTTATTATTCGCAGCGTCTCAGGGTTGCCCCCCAGGCTTACAACATCGGTCGCGCATCGCCTATTTGTTACAGCGGTGGCGCCTCAGGACACCTTGCTCGTTTTTGTCGCCAGGGCCGACAGACAACCACATACGGCCCACCACCAACTTGGCCTAATTTTGAACGTGACACTTATGACGATCATTGGCCGACAGACCCTGATACTGCCAACACCACAGGCGCGCTACCCCGGAATACCTTCCGTCAATATAGTAGAAGGAGTGGCTCGCCAGCTTCAGACCGCAGACTGACGCCCCGAACCAGTCGCCAACGCCGTTCACCGTCACCACGGCGACGTGCTACGTCTCTACCGCCGTCGGGAAACTAGCTGGCGCGGCCGATGGAGGTAAGGTAGCCGGACAGTCTGCGTCTCTGCAAAATACTCCTCTGCCTATTATGATGGTGAAGAACAAAGTGCGTGTGTTAATTGATAGTATACCTCCAACAGCATTAGTGGATACTGGTGCTACCGTTTCCGTCATGAGTGTGACTTTCAAAGAGAGGCTGGGTCGGAAAGTTATGTTCCCGTCGAATGATGGTGGGACGTTTCGTGGTGTCCGAGGAGAGTGCCTAGTCCCCCTTGGTATTTGTGTTGCAAGTGTTTTATTCAGAGGAGAAGACCTTAAACAGAATTTCTCGTACTACCGCGGTGTACTCATGATGTGATTCTCGGGATTGACTTTCTTCAGGATTGTGGTGCATCCGTTAACTGTGGCAGAGGCGAAATTACTTTGAATAGCGCGCTTCTCGCCAACCTTGCCGACACATCCTCACCAGTGAAAAACCATTGTGTTGTTTCGAAGGATTTGCTGCTACAGCTTTAGTCGCTGTCACGAATCCCGCTCAATTTCACTGATCCTGACCTTTCATCTTTTGACGCGCAAGTCCAGCCACTTACGTCGAGATGCGCAAAGGAAGATGTACATGTGCCACGCTCTGTCGTGAGAGTAGTGAATGGCGCCTCAGATTTGTGGGCTTTCAATTGTTCTTACGAGTGTAGCGGTGGCGTAGAGGTAGAACACCCGCCTAGCGTGCAAGAGGTCCGTGGTTGGAATCCCGGTGCCGGCAATTTTCCACCGGATTAAAAAAAAATCCGCGTGTTGATAAAATTGCACAAACAGGCCTGGAGTGTGGCCTCATCCCGGTGACCAGAACTGGTAACGCACTCCCTCACCAGAGCAGGATTGGCCACCCTGGTGCAGTACTTGGCCACAAGGTAGGCAAGAAGCAGGCTGGAGACAAGGCAGTGGGTGAATATGGCATAGGCACTAGGAATAGCAGGGGAGAGTTATTAGTAGAGTTTGCGGAACAGAATAATATGAGGATAATGAATACCTTCTTCCGCAAGCGGGATAGCCGAAAGTGGACGTGGAGGAGCCCGAACGGCGAGACTAGAAATGAAATAGACCTCATACTCTGCGCTAACTCTGGCATCATACAAGATGTGGACGTGCTCGGCAAGGTGCACTGCAGTGACCACAGGATGGTAAGAACTCGAATCAGCCTAGACCTGAGGAGGGAACGGAAGAAACTGGCACATAAGAAGCCGATGAATGAGTTAGCGGTAAGAGGGAAAATAGAGGAATTCCAGATCAAGCTAAAGAACAGGTATTCAGCTTTAACTCAGGAAGAGGACCTTAGTGTTGAAGCAATGAACGACAATCTTGTGGGCATCATTAAGGAGTGTGCAATGGAAGTCGGTGGTAACACCGTTAAAAATACCAGCAAACTATCGCGGGAGACGAAAGATCTGATCAAGAAACGCCAATGTATGAAAGCATCTAACCCTACAGCTAGCATGGAACTGGCAGAACTTTCGAAGTTAATCAACAAGCGTAAGGCAGCTGACATAAGGAAGTATTATATGGATAGAATTGAACATGCTCTCAGGAACGGAGGAAGCCTAAAAACAGTGAAGAAGAAACTAGGAATTGGCAAGAATCAGATGTATGCGTTAAGAGACAAAGCAGGCAATATCATTACTACTATGGATGAGATAGTTCAAGTGGCTGAGGAGTTCTATAGAGATTTATACAGTACCAGTGGCACCCACGACGATAATGGAAGAGAAAATAGTCTAGAGGAATTCGAAATCCCGAAGGTAACGCCGGAAGAAGTAAGAAAGCCTTAGGAGATATGCAAAGGGGCAAGGCAGCTGGGGAGGATCAGGTAACAGCAGATTTGTTGAAGGATGGTGGACAGATTGTTCTAGACAAACTGGCCACCCTGTATACGCAATGCCTCATGACCTCGAGCGTACCGGAATCTTGGAAGAACGCTAACATAATCCTAATCCATAAGAAAGGGGACGCGAAGGACTTGAAAAATTATAGACCGATCAGCTTACTGTCCGTTGCCTACAAAGTATTTACTAAGGTGATTGCAAATAGAATCAGGAACACCATAGACTTCTGTCAACCAAAGGACCAGGCAGGATTCCGTAAAGGCTACTCAACAATAGACCATATTCGCACTATGAATCAAGTGATAGAGAAATGTGCAGAATATAAGCAACCGTTATATATAGCTTTCATTGATTACGAGACAGCGTTTGATTCAATCGAAACCTCAGCAGTCATGGAGGCATTACGGAATCAGGGTGTAGATGAGCCATATGTAAAAATACTGGAAGATATCTATAGCGGCTCCACAGCCACTGTAGTCCTCCATAAAGCAAGCAACAAAATCTCTATAAAGAAAGGCGTCAGGCAGGGAGATACGATATCTCCAATGCTATTCACAGCGTGTTTACAGGAGGTATTCAGAGACCTGGATTGAGAAGACTTGGGGATAAAAGGTAATGGAGAATACCTTTGTACCTTGCGATTCGCTGATGATATTGCCTTGCTTAGTGACTGAGGGGACCAATTGCAATGCATGCTCACTGACCTGGAGAGGCAAACCAGAAGAGTGGGTCTAAAAATTAATATGCAGAAAACTAAAGTAATGCTTAGCAGTCTCGGGAGAGAACAGCAATTTACAATAGGCAGCGATGCACTGGAAGTCGTAAGGGAATACATCTACTTAGGGCAGGTAGTGACGGCGGATGCGGATGATAAGACGGAAATAATCAGAGGAATAAGAATGGGCTAGGGTGCGTTTGGCAGGCATCCCCAAATCATGAACAGCAGGTTGCCGTTATCCCTCAAGAGAAAAGTATATAATAGCTGTGTCTTACCAGTACTCACCTACGGGGCAGAAACCTGGAGGCTTACGAAAAGGGTTCTACTCAAATTGATGACGACACAACGAGCTATGGAAAGAAGAATGATAGTTGTAACTTTAAGGGAATAAGAAAAGAGCAGATTGGGTGACGGAACAAACGCGAGGTAATGACATCTTAGTTGAAATCAAGAAAACGAAATGGGCATGGGCAGGACATGTAATCAGGAGGGAAGATAACCGATGGTCATTAAGGGTTACGGACTGGATCCCAAGGGAAGGGAAGGGTAGCAGGGGGCGGCAGAAAGTTAGGTGGGCGGATGAGATTAAGAAGTTTGCAGGGACGGCACGGCCACAATTAGTACATGACCGGGGTTGTTGGAGAAGTATGGGAGAGGCCTTTGCCCTGCAGTGGGCGTAACCAGGCTGATGATGATGATGATGACGATGATGAATTGTTCTTACGTCTGCTGTTCTCCCGCGCGATATGAAGCTCGCTAAATTCGACGAGATTACTTACAGCTCCACTACAGTTCTAAGCGAGGAGGAGCAGTCTCATACTAGCGATCCCCACCGAAGCACTTCTGAAGAGCAGATATTACGGATGATCAACAAGGCGCTACCCTCACATGAACGTCACGCTCTCGCACAGGTTTTGTGGGCACACCTTTCTGTGTTCGATTTTACACAAGGTGACAAGCAGCCTTCACTCCCGCGTTCTCGTGCTCGTCACAGAATTGACACCGGAATGCGCACCCAATTCGGCAAAAGCCTTACCGCGTTTCTTCAACAGAGAGGACAGTTATTGCTGAACAGGTGAAAGGCATGCTGCGGAAAAGTGTTGTTCAAGAGTCCTCTAGTCCGTGGACAGCAACAGTAATCTTGGTAAAGAAGAAGGATGGATCGTGGCGGTTTTGGGGTGATTACAGGAAACTGAATGCGGTCACGAAAAAGGATGCGTATCCGCTTCCTAGAATTGATGATGTCATCGATTGTCTACATTCCGCTGCCTACTTTTCATCACTGTATTTGCGATCAGGGTATTGGCAGATACCCATGCATCCAGACGATAAGGAGAAAACGGCTTTCGTGACACCAGGTGGTCTTTATGAATATAACGTTATGCCGTTCGGTCTTTGTAACGCGCCAGCAACATTCGAACGATTCATGGATACTAGCCTCCGAGGACTTAACTGGGAAATTTGTTTGTGCTACCTCGATGATGTGGTGATTTTTGGCAGCACATTGAGTGAGCATAACAGCCGTCTCAGTCTTGTTCTGGATTGTGTCAAACAAGCTGGCTTGATCCTAAATTTCAAGAAATGTCGTTTCGTGGAAACCGAGACGTTAGTACTTGGGCATCTGGTCAACAAAAATGGTGTGAGGCCAGATCCACGGAAGATTGAGGCAGTCAGCTCCTTCGAAGCACCGAAGTCAGTGCGGGAGTTAGGGAGTTTTTTGGGCCTGAGCTCGTATTTTCGTCGCTTCATCCCAAGATTCGCCGACGTGGTGTACCCCCTAATATGTCTTTTCCAAAAAACCGGCCCTTTCAACTGGACTTCGGCTTGCGACGACGCGTTCAGCCAGCTTAAATTTCTGCTAACATCAGGGCCCATATTGCGTCACTTCGATGCATCCGCACCTACGGAAGTGCACGCTGATGCCAGTGGCATCGGCATCGGTGCTGTACTAGTGCAACATCATCAAGGAGCTGAACACGTTGTGGCTTATGCTAGTCGCTCTTTGACCAAGGCGGAACGCAATTACACTGTGACCGAGCAAGAATGCTTGGCAGCTATTTTCCCTCTCCAGAAATTTCGGCCTTATATCTACGGACGCCCGTTCACTATCGTTACTGACCACCACGCGTTATGCTGGTTGGTGAATCTCCGTGACCCGAGTGGACCACTGGCACGTTGGGCTCTATGACTGCAGGAGTAGGACTTCGCTATTTCCTACAAGTCCGGGCGTCACCACGCAGATGCGGACTGTCTCTCCCGCCTTCCTCTGACGACGACGGAATGTGACGAAGACAATTTTGATGACTGTTGTGCTCCCATTTCTTCTACATTCCCAGACTCGATGACTTTCAAAGCAGAGCAGGAAAATTATATTAGTTTGGACCCTCTACTTGTAGCCGCATCGCGTCCTGGAGCCACTGGTCAATTTCGTGTCCGTGACGGCCTGATTTACAAGACCAATTATTCGGCTAAAGGCGGACGCTTCCTTCTGGTGGTGCCGCAGAGTCTGCGAGTGGACATACTGAAAGCCATGCGCGACGATGTGACCTCTGGCCATCTGGGATTCATCAGAACTTTGAACCGGACCCACGAACGTTTTTACTGGCCCAGAATGAGGGACACAGTCAAGCACTACGTCGCCAGTTGCGAACAATGTCAATGCTACAAGCGCCGTACGACCACTCCGCCAGGTATTCTCCAACCTCTGCCGCCGCCTCGACTGCCATTTGAACAAGTGGGTATCGATCTTCTGGGCCCATTTCCCCGATCATTTAACGACAACCGATGGGTAATCCTATGTGTCGACCATCTGACCCGTTACGCGGAAACGGCGGCCGTACCATCTTCAACAGCTACGTCCGTTGCAACGTTTTTGCTTCGATTCATTATTCTTCGACATGGTCCCCCCCGTGTCATCATTAGCGATCGCGGTCGTCAGTTCGTTGCGGACGCCGTAGAAGAACTGCTTCGTCTCTGCAGTTCGTAATTGCGTCTTTCAACGCCTTATCACCCTCAGACGAATGGGCTTGTAGAACGTACGAACAGAACTCTAACCAACATGCTGGCCATGTACTTATCTTCCGATCACAAGGACTGGGATGAGGTACTCCCCTTCATCACCTATGCTTATAATACCGCAAAGCATGAGACGACCGATTACAGTCCTTTTGATCTCCTTTACGCACGTTCACCGCTAAACTGCATTGACACTATACTACCGTTTGACTTTCACAGCGAGTACTCTGTTGCCAATACGCTTTGTCTTGCCGAATAAGCCCGGCGTATCGCTCGTCTTCGTACTGTGGCATCGCAACACCGATCGAAAGAGCGCTATGACAGCCGACATCGGTCCGTCTCGTACGCTAAAGGAGACTTTGTGTGGTTGTGGACTGCGGAACGTAAACGTGGCTTATGTGATAAGTTTTTACCCCAGTACATGGGCCCATTCGCCATTGTAGATCGCTTGAGTGACTTGACGTACGTGGTGGCACGCTTGACGGCCGCTGGTCGTCGGTCTAGCCGGACCAACTTAGTACAGGTTGGTCGTCTTAAGCGGTTTCACCCTACGCTTTCCGAGTGATTTGGATTTGCCCAGCGGGCTTCGTCTGGCACCCGGGGATTGCTACGGCATGAGCCGGGCGAGGAGAAGAAGAAGAGGTTAGCTGGTGCAGCCTCGGGACGCCATCTTGATTTCACCATCAATTTCGTCCCTTCAATAAAGCCGGTTTAACGTCAACCGTAACAAGACACACACACACACATATATATATATATATATATATATATATATATATATATATATATATATATATATATATATATATTGCCTTCAACAGCTGTCCTGCACAGCTGGGTCTCTGCTCTGGACAGTCCACGGTCGAGCGGTTAGTGTTCGCCGGTCTGCTGTGCCGAAGTAATAGGGTTCAAAGCTAACCGTCGGACAAACTTGGCTCAGTAGGCATGTGGCACTGTGTGCCTAGTAGTAGAGGCCGCTCTTCAAAACTGTTTGTTGCTAAGGTGAGACCATGGTGCTGCGGTGCGGGGTATGTGCCATGCGTATGTACCGCCCTTCAATGATTCCTTTAACGGTGACTTGGAGCAGTGTGTACGGTCCACTCCGTTTGTGCTGCACTTCAATGATGCTCTTTGATGCTAACTTCGGTATGCAGGTAATTGCCACTGTGAATGTGTAGCTCTATAGTGGTTGAAACTATCCATATAGTTACTGCGATGCTCGGTGAAATGGGACCTATGTCGAGTGCGGAATTCATGGTTGCGCTATGGTTGCACTGGAAATGAGCGTGCAGTAGCAGCAGGGCCACGGGAGAGGATATCAGGTGGATATTAAACAGCCGATTTTGGAATGGGAGATTTAGGCCAGCCTAATGTTCCATAAGAAATCATTTAATATTATTTCACGCTGGGCAGAATCCAACGCGCTTCACACGGGCTACGCAAGGACAGCTACCCGGCGATTTAGTAAGCTGCACCACAAGTTCACCGGTATGTGCCGCTTTTCAATCAACACCTGTTTAGCCAACGCTCTAATTCACACGCCTTACACGTAAGACCTTTCGAAGAGGGCGATGCCATTTTTTGCTTTATTACGCCAGTGCCAAACTCATAACTGTAGACAGTCATTGGGAGTTGGGCTCCGCCAATATTTTCGTGATAAATATTTCTGTTGCCGTTCTCCCTATTTCTGAAATTCTTCATTGCTGCTTTGCTGCCGCTTTCAAAGTGAAGAGACTGTATCGTTTTTTTTTTGCTGCGGGTTCATTGATAGCATGCACATGGAAACCAGACGTCTAGATGGTGTACCTGAGCGCTTTATTGCGCCTTCACGCTCGCGGTTGCCGTAAAAACTTTAGATATAGTGTCGGTTCTGAATCTCTTCACATCAGTACCACCGTAAATTGTACAAACCACACGGTCCTTCACCGACGCGTATACGTCGGCTTAGTACGTGCCACCAGAAACAAACAAATGAGTAGTGAGCAATACCTACAAGGTTCTGTAGCTTACAGGCCCTGTGTACTGTAAGAGGCACTGCATAGAGAAACAACCTTGCAAACGGAAAGCGAAAATTTTTGTTAAAGCTAAGTTGTTTGGGTGTGACAAAAGCTTTATACAAAATTGAGAGTAAACGATGGGGTATATAGACTTTGCAGTCGAAGCGACAATTAAAATTAAAAAAAGAATATTTATTTGGAATGTAAAGCATACCAATGTTCTGTTTATTTCTTTGAAAGGCATTTACATGAAATACATGTACTATGAAAAGGGTAAAAAATAAGAAAATCAATGTTTTGCAGCGAAGTTTCACCTCAACGGCATTGCTCCAAACCCCGTTAAGAGATCTTTCACAGCAGACAAACATGATGAGGCAAAGTCGACGCATGGCACACTTGAACGTACTTGATAATTGAACAAGTTAGTTTGGAATAAGTATACTTGCGCGCCGCGAAGATATCAGTTAGGCGGCTTCACCAATGGCCAAAGCCGCTTTGTAAGCGGCTTGATTGCGAGAACTTGAGCGCAGTTGCTTGAATAATTGATAGCTGCGTAATAACTGTGAAGATAATCGGAAATTAGTTTTCCTGCACAACAGATTGCCCTATCGCTGGCCTTTCCTCACCTGGCCCCTTGGTCAAAAAAATCTCGAAAGGAACCGAATCTCTATAGGAAGACGGTATCTACGTATTTTTGCGTGAAATACGATACGAATAGTTGATGAAATGAGTGCATAGTGAACATGTAAAGAAGGGTGAGACAAAGATATAATCGGCATTTCTTATCAAACCACTTGAGCAAACCCGTAGGTTGATCTTGTTCTTTTAAGTAACACCACTTGTAATTTTTTCTTTTTTTTAGCCAAAAGAATTTTCTGTCACGTCCTTGCTAATTTTTCGACACAGTTGCCCTTCCTTTCACAGGAGAACGACTCTTGTATAACCTTGCTGTGGATGCCAATTTTCGAAGAAAGCGAATGGCACTTAAGAGTAAAAGCAATACCTCTGCGGTGTCAGATGTCCACAAAGAAGGCTAATGCCCCTTAAAAATCACCACTGCAGTGCTCCTCTACAAAAGCATCACTTGAAGGTCAGAAACTTCGCGAAGGTAAGCTGTACTTCATCCGCACGAAGAGTGAGTAGTAGTGATTGCCTACCTTAAGCTGCTACGGTAGGTGATGACCGCTTTCTCTGATATAAAATTCTAAACGCGTGCTCTGCAAAGTGCAATATTGCAAAATGGGGCCGTGAAACCCAGGAAATGTATCTTAGTACAAATGCTTAGCACATAGTAAGAGCTAAACATAGAGAATAATTCTGTAAAAATATTTTGATTTGCAAAAAGTGTGGCTATGTAGCCATATTTAAATGTCATTTCAAATTCATTGAAGATTCAATTCCCCACCAACTGATGGCAATAGTGAACGATGTTCCAAATTCCTGGGCATTATTAATAAAAATATTCCAGGTCACTCGGTTCTCTTGATTCATATAACTTTTTATAACGACAGTCCCGACCAAGCAGCCTTGGTACCTTGGGGTATCTTACAACACCTTACTGGCTTATTCTCCAAAATATATTCAGATATGTTTGAGGCACTGTCTTTACTGTGTGTCCACTTGCGCCTGCATGGCCGCGATTTGGACTGACTAACGCTGCCACGGTTTGGTTATACACAAACGCCAAGTAAACCACATTGGAAAAAAGGTGTCGCCTAAAGGTAGAGCACACCACGCGCCACTCGGAAATAGTACTATTGTTATCTACCTCACACTCATTAGCCTTTCCATTATTATGTCTATTTTGTGCAAGTTAGTCATTTCCCCTATGCTGTGCAAGCTCACCACGCTTCTAAGCTAGCAAACATAAATAAATAGAAAAATTGCACAATATATATATATATATATATATATATATATATATATATATATATTGCGAGACAGCTGTTAAGCCTCAACGGTTTATTGCGCAGGTCGCGCGCTGAAGACGATGACGCTGGCCATGATGATGAATATATACAGATGAAGAAGAGGAAAAGGCAATATAATGCTCACACAATTTCCCCTGCGCGTGGAAGCGGCCAACCTGGCCACTGGTTATGGCGGGAAACGCCGTATGCAAGGCTTTCAACGCGAAACATGCAGAATCTCTGTGGAATGGCAGCGGCCGTTCAAAGGCGGAACAACTGGGGTGACACGATAGTTAACTGGCGAAGTCTGTTTCCGAACAATGTAGTGCCCGATAAAACGGAACTGAAATTTCTCGCACAATCCAGGAGCGCGAACTGGGGTCCACAGCAACACTTCGTCTCCAGGGTGGAAGGAAACGACACGGTGAGATGCATCATAGCGAATTTTGCGGTCTTGTTCACTGGCGTCGGTGTTGAAGCGGGTAGGTTGGCGGCACCGGGCAACGCGCGAAACGAACTGCTCACACATTTATGTGGACGAAGGCACGGGGACACCGAACAAAGAAGCGTCGAGGAAAGTGAGCGGTTGGCGACCATACACGAGGAAAAAGGGTCAGTATCCCGTAGTGCGTTGGACGGCCGTGTTGTATGCGAAACTGACGAATGGTAGAATGATACCCCAATTGGTGTGGTCAGCGTTGATGTACATAGATAGCATTTCGGACAGCGTGCGGTGAAAGCGCTCTCTGAAACCATAGGTTTGAGGGTGGTAGCTGGAAGTCGTTTTATGGATGGTATTGCAAGCACGGAGAAAATCGTCAAGAAGTTTAGAGAGAAAGGTCCTGCCGCGGTCACTCACAAGGACACGTGGGGCTCCGTGCCATAAGAAGATGGCTTCCAAGAAAAAGGCTGCAACCTCCTCTGCGGATCCCGAAATTAGTGCGGCTGTTTCAGCGTACCGTTTCAAGTGGTCTACAGATGTGACCATCCATCGTTTACCGCCAGTGGTTAAGGGTAGCGGTCCATAGAGGTCAATACCAACGACTGCGAAAGCAGCTTCAGTGCACGGGACAGGTTGGAGCAGTCCAGCCGGAGGTGAGTTGATACGTTTGCGGTGTTGGCAGAGTGAACAGGAAGCCGCGTATTTCACTACGCTGGTTGCAAGTCCAGGCCAAGACGAGCGGCTGTGATTTCGCTCGTAGGTTTTATGGAAACCAAAGTGACCGGCAGTGGGACCGCAATATCGAATATCGAATTTTAATCGAGTTTTAATCGAATAATATCGAATTTTCGATCGTGAAGTTCTTCAACTGCCGACGGAGCCGAGCGTAAGGTGTGCGAGATGATCCGCGAATACGTTCCATAACGGAGTGGCAATAGGAGTCGTTACGTTGGCTAGAGGCAAACGTATGAGAATGGCTGATGGGAGCAGGCCGAGAGCTGCAAGCGAAGGGAATGCAGGCGACGCGCCCTGTGGTTTCATCGCGGAAGGTGATAAGCAAGCAGCGTTTGAAGACGGTGGTAAGCGACAACGAGAGAGAGCATCGGCATCGTGGTGTTTCTTTCCAGACTTGTAGGTGACGTCGAAGTCGGATTCTTGTAAGCGGAGTATCCAACGGCCGAGACGTCCCGTTAAATTCTTTAGCATTGCCAACCAGCACAAGGCGTGGTGATCAGTAACGTCCGTAAAGCGGCGGCCGTGCAGTTAAGGCCGAACTTTTTGGACGGGCCAAACAACGGCGAGATACTCTTGCTCGGTAATCGTAAAATTTTTCTCTAGAGCTGTTATCGTACGACTTGCATATGCAACCACACGTTCCTCAGTATTTTTTCTGACGTTGCAGAACAGCGCCGATACCGTGTCCGCTGGCGTCAGTATGTAGAAGAGTGGGTGCGGTGTTGTCGATATGAGAAAGCACAGGTTCGGATGTGAGGCCACGCTTGAGGGCGTCAAAAGCAGTTTGGCATTCGTCCGACCATACGTAGGGAGCTCCAGAAGGAAGGAGCTGATGGAGCGGCGCCGCAATGGTGGCAAAGTTACGTATGAAGCGCCGCAAATGCGAAGCTAGGCGAAGGACGCTACGCAAGTCTTTGGCGCGTTGAGGCCTGGGGAAGTGGAGAACAGCGGTAATCTTGTCGGGGTCGGGTCGAAGGCTCTCTTTGCTGACAAGTTGTCCGAGCAC
Source organism: Dermacentor variabilis (assembly GCF_050947875.1). Lineage (NCBI taxonomy): Eukaryota > Metazoa > Arthropoda > Arachnida > Ixodida > Ixodidae > Dermacentor > Dermacentor variabilis. The sequence goes on from NC_134574.1 coordinate 37,129,781, forward strand.
TTTAATGGTTTCGCTGGTGAAGTGGCACTTTTTTGTATTCAGCTGAAGGCCTGCAGCTGAGAGGCATGTCAGGACTTCATCGAGGCGCTGCAGGGGCTGATGGAAGTTCGACGAAACTATGATAGCGTCGTCAAGGTAGCATAAGCAAGTCTTCCACTTTAGGCCCCGTAGTACGGTGTCGATCATCCGCTCAAATGTGGCGGGAGCATTGCACAGGCCGAACAGCATTACATTAAATTCATAAAGTTCATCGGGTGTGGCAACGGCGGTTTTCTCCTTGTCTGCTTCGTGCATGTGTATCTGCCAGTATCCGGAGGGTAGATCAAGGCTGGAGAAATACTCCGCGTCTTGTAATGAATCTAACGCATCATTGATTCGGGGCAGTGGATATACATCTTTGCGGCTTATATTGTTCAAGGCACTGTAGTCTACGCAAAATCGCACTGAGCCGTCTTTCTTACGCACCAAAACGACAGGTGACGACCAAGCACTTGAAGATGGGCGTATTATGCTACGTTTTAGCATGACGGCAACGTGGGTATCGACGATCTGTCGTTCAGTGGTAGAAACGCGATATGGCCGCCGGCGCACGATGGTAGTTCTGTCTGTGGGTATGCGATGAGCCGTCGCAGAAGTCTGTCCCAGAAGAGGAGAGTGGACGTGGAAGCAGTCTTCATGCTTGGGTAACAACGCATGTAACTCCCCCGTCTGCTGTGGCGTTAGATCGGAGCTGATGGTACTGGTGAGATCAGAAGCAGGGACCGGATCCATAGCTGTGGGTGGTAGTGAAAGAGCAGTAGTCGTGGTAAGCAGAGACAGGCTTAGTGTCCAAGACGCACATGAGAACGGCGCCTTTGGAAAGCAGGACTGGTTCATTGGTTGTGTTGAGTACAGCCAAAGTGGCTATGCCGTTGGTGAAGCGTACAACGCTGGGTGCCAGAGCAATCCCTCTGGATAAGCAACGGGCTGACGGTAAAACTAAAACGTCACCATCGGTGATATCAGAGTTAACTGCAAGGAGTTGTTCGGAAGCAGGGGGCGCCATGTAATCGTCAGCAGTTCGTAAACGAAGGCGCGGTTCGTGCACGTCGTCGGAATTGTCGGTCTCTGTCAAATTAACGAGGCGTTCACGGCACGAGATGAAAGCCGACGCCGAAGAGAGAAAGTCCCATCGTTGTATAAGCATATGAGCACAGGAAGTCAACACTGCGAACTGGATATGGTGGCGTATCCTGTCGATCTAAACTCTAACGGTGCATTGCGCTGATGGCCGAATCACAACGTTATTTGCACCACGAATAAGAGCTCCACTGTAAGGTGTAGTAACTTTGCGTAGACGGGCGCACAAGCCAGCGTGAACAATGGAAATAGCTGCTCCCGTCTCAAGCAATGCGAGGACTGGTACACCTTCTACGCACACGAATAAAGTATTGGCCGGGCACGCTGGAGGAATTGTAGTCTGTGCGAGCCATGCAGCTTTCCCTCCAAAAACTGCACCATCTAGTTTTCCGATCAGTAGTCAGGAGCGCGGGTGGCCGGTTGCAGGGGTGATGTCGAGCGTCGGAGAGGGGAGGGCGAGCGGCGGTGCCCTGGATGGTAGTTGTGAGGCGCTTTGGGAGGTGGAGAAAGTGAGCGTGGTGAGAGCCGGCGCTGGTAAGGACTCGGAGGAAGCAACGGGTGTCTCTCATAAATATCGTAACAACGGTGTTCGTCCTGTTGTCGTCTTCGGCAGAAACTCAATATGTGACCGCGAATACCACAATAATAACAAATGGGGTGGGGTGTAGGCCGGGTAGTGTAAAATCCTGTGGCAGGCGGACGGGGTGATAAAGTCGCCAGATGGTTGGGGCCAGTAGCAGGAGCAGGAGGCGCTGTCCGAACGAACGCTGGTTGCTGAGCCGCAACCTGAGCATACGAAGTGGACGGCGAATTGGGGCCACAGCTCGCAGTGCAGGTCATGGAGGATAGCTCCTCTTTGATGATGTCGCGCAGGCCAGGAACCGAAGGCTGAAGCCGGAGAACGAGAGGACTGAGCAGGCCGCACGCTTGGAGCTCTTCGCATATGAGAGTCCGATTCAGCATACGCATGTCGGTATCCGACGAAGGAGGCGCATCACCGGCTACATGTTGTAAACAGATGGCCTGCAGTGCGTCCAGGTGTTGGCAAGTCGCGATCACATCGTTAACGGTATTAGAATTATTGATCGCCAGTGCGTTGAACGCGACGTGAGCAATGGCCTTTACGATGTGACGAACACGCTCAGATTCCGTCATGGTGGCGTCAACACCGCGACATAGGGCGAGGACATCCCCGATAAAAGATGTGTATGTTTCCCCGGAAAGTTGCGTGCATCCATCAAGCTTTTTCTTGGCGACCTCAGAGCGGACGTTGGGAGCGCCAAAAATCTGCCGAAGCTGGTGCTTGAAGGCCGCCCAGTCGGGCAAGGTGCTCTCGTAGTTGAGGAACCAAGTCCTGGCAACGTCAGTGAGGTAGAATGCGACGTTGCGAAGCTTGTGCATGTCATCCCACTGGTTAGACTGACTCACGTGGTCATAATTGTCCAGCCTGTCATCAACGTCGTCGCTGCGAAGGCCAGCGAACATGGTGGGATTGCGCTGCCGCGTGCTGACGGTCCCTGAAGGAACGGCCGGTGGGGCAGAGACGGTGACGCCGGAGGCTCCTGGAGGATTTTCTTGGGGCATTCTGGCGGAAAGGTGGAGCAAGTGGCGGCCTGAACGAAGCTCCAGGAAAACTCGGAGGCGTAGAGGACCAAGGGATCGAAAGCAGCCTCGACCACTTGCGAGACAGCTGTTAAGGCTCAACGATTTATTGCGCAGGTCACGCGCTGAAGACGATGGCGCTGGTCATGATGCTGAATATATACATATGAAGAAGATGCAGGGGTAATATAATGCTCCCTATATATATATATATATATATATATATATATATATATATATATATATATATATATATATACATATTTGTCAAGAAATATCCTTTGAAAATAACGTGCGACATTTATAGTAATCGAGGCAGCGACACAACTTATACATAAACTTCGCACGTGTAACAGCGGCATACGCACAATTTCATTCAAAGGCTATTAAGCTTTGGACTTCGTAACTCTACTATAGATTACGAACAGCCAAAACGTTCTGATCAATTGTAGGTCATCCCGTACTTTGTTTTAGCACACGTTTCTTATACGTTTTTTTCGCGCCCTAATTATTTGAATATTCATTCGACTCGTTGAAACTTCGATTTCAGCGACATTCCTTGTGGTGCTATCATTAGCACTCCTTCAATAGCGACTATTCGTTGAGAGTATGAAAATTATGTAATGGATGCGGAGTGTCCGGCAACATTCTCAATGACGACCGAAATGTAAGAGCAGCATTACATCAGCAAAATTTTGTCGGCCTTAGGCTGACAACGTAGTAGGTGACCTAACTTGCTTGACCACTGTTTAAAATATCCGAGTGCGCTAAAGAAGGCAACAAATGAATTCAATAACCAGTGCAGTTGATCGAGGATATCACAGAAGTTTACACTGTCTTTATTTGTAATAATATTATTCAAATAATTAATCATGAACATAATTTGTAAATTTAAAGATTATTTCTAACACGCAAGGGGCATCGCATTTTAGAAAAGCTTCCCACTGAGCAGTCTACATTTACCCCAACTGAGCAATATATTTTTACCGCGTACAAAATAAAAGTAGTGAAATACTCATAAAAAACGAAACTGCATCACTAGAGTTTCTATACCTAAGTGCTCGGATTCGCGTATTGTTTGAACAAACCGTGATTTTACTATTATTGGTGACGACATAATTTGTAGTTTATGTGGTCATAAATGAATGGGCATAGGCTTCTTCCTAAAATACAGTTCAACAAAGACTAGTTTCAGGTACATTTTCTTCAAGCTTCTAAAGCAGGATAATGAAGCAGCCCACCACAAAGGAAGATACATTATTCAGTTTGTTTATAAATATTGAATGGAAAATTTTGACTAGCTTTAGTCATACAAGGCCAGGAAGGAAAACAGAACTTTAATTTTATAACCGTCTTTTCTCTGTTCTTCCACGCAGATAGCACTAGGGAATATTTTTATGGCTCTTCGCGCACATTCGGTATGACTTCCTTATTGTAAGCCTAGGATTTTTAGCTGGACACGACGACGCCCGTGAATGGAGATGCCGCAGTCATAATTAGTGGGAAATTTCTGATACAGCAATATGGTTGGGTACATATCATGCTCACTACAAGGACAATGATTAATACTAACATTGAAGTATTCATAATATACAAATACCTATGAAAGGCACTGTCTACTTACGTTGTAGCCTACAACCTGCATCGAAAAAAAGAAGAATAAGAATATGTTAGCTTACACTGTATTACTACTGAAAAAATATTTCTAGGAAAACCACGATACATAGGTAAAAAATAGCTGAAATTGCCTGGCACTATAGGTTTAATTCAAGTAATGGTTGACAACAAAATGTAATTTTCGTTTTCGAACGGCCTTTCTCGGAAAAAAATAAATAAATGTATATTTAGTGACGGTACACGGTTATCCAGCAGGATCACTGTGAATGAGAAAGCAGAGGTGGGCGTGACCAAGCAATAAAGCCCAGTATTCGGGATGGCATCATGGTCCCTTCGTCACAATAAGTCGACAGCATCTTCCTCAGTAGCCTCATGAGCACATCTAAAAAGGAGATCAACATCTTGAAGTAAACAGGAGCAGAATATGACGTCCCAGTGGGCAAATGGCTACGCTTCTTTGACGCCAAGGTGACAACCGCAGGATAACTGGAGCAGGACAAGTTAATCACTTCAGTGATCATTAAAAGGTATGGCTTTCGCTAGTATTTGACCAAGCACTTAAGCTCCGGCAAATTATACGAAAGTTTCAAATATGATCAAACGATTCGCTACAACCATTAGGGTGCCATTTGACCAATTGGCCCATGTTTATTGACGAATACCTTGCGAAAATTTTCCGCACAGTAGTATTACCGAGAAATTATCAGTGATGTTTCCACATACGTCCTTCATTGCGACACATTCCAGAGTTGGAAGAAACAAAAAGCAACCGATTTGGGTTACTGGAGTGTCTGCCACATGAAAAACACCTTTCGACCTTCTTTCCATGGACACCAGGTGGCTTCGCGGAACACGGCTTGTCAAAAAAGTTCATTCACTTACGGATAGATTATGGCGCCCGTTATGTGTCGGCAATTGATCACAAAAGTGCCTTACATACCGTGCCTTAAAATGCGGTGGCTGCTGGAAAGCCGAAGAAATTTCTTTGAGACCGCGGAAAAGAATTCACCGCAAGCCAATTCAACCAGTTTTTGAAACATACATGACAAGATTCATCATATCTTCTTATCGTCCCAGCATTCATAATGCAACGGCATAAACGAACGCACAGATGAGACTAGCGTGACACGACTCAAATGCAAATCAAAGAGCCTCGCATACCACGGATTCATCTTTCTGGCAAGGTTCAGGAATATAAGAGGGATCCACACGCAGTGAGAAGATATCCTTCTTTTCTGATGCGTGCATCAGATTCTGATCTACCACTGCTATGCAACTGTTAAACAGCGAGCCCGGAAATCTGGATGACGCAGGAAAGGCAAATGTTCGTAATTCTCCCCATACAACGAAAGGAACAAGGTCATATACGAGAAAATATTTCGACCTAGAAAACTTCACGTCGGCGACTTGGTACTCTATGAGACACCATGGCATCCAAACCATAGAAAACTCTGTGCAATGACGGAAGGACCTAACAATGTAATCAGAAAAGTGCACGCAGTGAACTACAAGATTGACCGATCAGTGATACTGGTAGCTAGAGCTACCAACAGTGTGTGTGGCAGCACGTTGCACCAGTGTTGTTGTGCCAGCCACCTGACAATTTCTCTGTGCGGAGGGGAAACCTGGGGCGGTTCACGGTCATTCAGCAAGATGACCACAAATGAGCAATATATATAAATATATATATGCTTAAAAAGCCGACAGACAATACACCGACAGACAATGACACCAAGGACCACATAGAAGGAATAATTGGTAATCTTTAACTGAAGTAAAGCAATGTTACATAGAAGAAATGACATGCGTAGATCAAATAGGCGGTAGCGCTGGCTGACACTGCTCAGCGTTAGTTCTAGGAGACATACATAAATCTTCCGGAAAGTGGATGGGAAAAGGGCGCCGTGGCATCTCAATGGGCTGGACGTCGCACTGCCTAATCGCACCTCTGTCGAGTTGCTTTTCTTTTCATATAAATTCATTTCATTGATTTATAGGTTGCGAATTATTTCATCCAATTTGAATGTTTCAGAAGGTGAAAAAATAATTTAGACTTAATAAGTAATTAGGTGGAATGCAAAAAAATAATCTCCAGGCGACGGCAAACCGTTGGTTCTGTCGAACTACGTGGCATGCGCATATATTTAAATGTTGGAGCATAATAGTTGGGAGGCCTTGTACATAAAGAAAGTACAAATGTTGGTGCACTTCTTTAAGAATAACTGTTTATTGTGAGGACGTTATGACCGGTGACCAACCTTTTAAGGCCGTAAAACAAATGGCTGGAATCTGTATTTAGACATTATTTCCTAGCCAAGAATACGTGTTTGTGTGTGAGAGAGAGAGACAAGAATTTACGCCAACAATAGTTGAAGAGTTTGTGTAAGAAGGGCTTTAACAATGGACTTATTTTAGGTTCAGCTAAGAGGGCAGACACAGAAGAAGCGGTTTCACGTAAAAACGCGGTGCGATTAGCTGCCTGCGGTGATGGGCAGCGTCCCACCGCGGCGCCAATGAGGACGATGTTAGGACCGTAAGCAGACTCCGGTAATGCCGTTGTGTACAACTTATTCTCCTGTAGCCAGGAGAAAGGGTTGGGAAGCAGTGTGGAAGGGAGCTGGTGGCGCACAGTCGTGAAATCGTCGTTTAAAGGGACACTAAAGGTTACTATTAAGTCAACGTGGATTGTTGAAATACCATCACAGAAACCTCGAAACGCTTGTTTCGTGCCAAGGAGAGACTTATTTTAAGAGAAAATGCGTTCTGAAGCGTCCGCGTACCTCTAGCGCAGTTCAAATCGCCCGCCCTCCGATCGAGGAGTACTGACATCATGGTCTCATAGTGACGTTGCACCATCGGTGAGTAGAACGGCGTCCGCAGACGGCGCTACGGCTTTTCTGCGCAAAACGCGAACGCGCGGCCAGAAACAGAGCCAAGACAGAGCCGTGAGCAGAGCGAAAGCGGGAGTATGGTGGCTAGCGGAAGGAGAAACGAATTACGTGCCACATTACGTCCCACGGCACACGGAGAGTCCGTTTTCGTTAAACTATAGGCTGCGGCGAGCTCGCAGCGTGGTCGGCGTGGTGTATGAGCAGCGACGAGCCTTTTCGCACTCGCAACAGGGCATAAAAATGTGCGAATCGACGCAAAACTCGGCCTAGAAACGTGCTTCGCCACAGCCAGGGCTCAATACGACCCAAGCTGGCACGACCCAGATGTCGTTTCCCGCACCGCCACCAGGCGCCGCTACTATACCTCAAACTCCAGCGCAAGACGCCCATAAGCTGGTACTTCATTCTATGACGCTAACTTCGACGCTCGTCGCAATGGACCCTGACACCGACAGATTGGCTCGCGATGGTGGGCTCAACTTCAGCGATTTGAGCACCGACGAGCGCGACCTGCTGCTGAGGGCTCGCACTGCCGGCGTCGTTGCGTACTACGACATCGGCCTCGACACCGGCTCTCCGGAGCGGGAAAGCAACGAGGGCTTCCCACGAAATCACATGGCCGTGGCATTCTCGCTGCTTGTTCCAAATGAAAGTTTCGCGAGCCAGCAGAACCCTCACAGCACGACGCGATAACGAAGCTACTGAAACTCCAAAGCGTGCGCGGCGCAGAGTCGAGCGCGCAGAGTCGAGCGAAAACGAAACCTTTCGAACACCCATATTACTGAAGGGCAACGTCAAAATGTTACTTTTTCTTAGAATCGAATAGACGTAGAGAAGTAGCATTTTTTTCCGTCTTATAATCGAATGAAATGATATTTTTAATACGAGTAGTTGAGTATTAGTAACACAAATTATGAGGAGTCCTTTCGTCATCGGGCTAGTACCGGAATGTCGCTGGGGGGTCTCAAATCGTGTCATGCATTTACCTCAATTTCTCGGTTACTAAAGCTCTGTTCGCGATTATATTGACGCCTTAGACGTTCTAGAACATTGCTCTACCACTTTAACTTGAGTTTCTGGTAACCTTTAGTGTCCCTTTAAAGAACGCACACGAGCAGACTGCAAAACTGGGTTCCATCAAAGGATCTGTAATTTGAAAACAAATAAACGATCTTATAAAGAAAGCTAGGTTAAAATAGGTAAAGGAAAACAAATTGTGTACGAGATAAAAGCACTCAAAACATGGAAATTAGAAAGTAATCGGTTAATCAACATATGGTACGACGCCCGAGGTATTTGTGTGTGCACACTGTCAGGCAACGTTACGTAGAGTGAAGACTACAGGCGTAACTTCGGAGCTTGGCTTTATGCACAATCCAATCAGGGATGCAAACGTTGAATGGTAGGGTAGTTGGCTGCAGCAAAAAACGTACCTTTGCGACAGGTTTTTTGTTTGAAAAGGGAAGTATGGGGGTGGGAATTATTGAAATAGAGTAGCGTTCGCCTTCCAGGACCGTTAATGCAGAGAAATCACCGGGGTGTTCATTTCTTTCTTTTTTATTGTGTTAAACTTGACGAAGAAACAATAGTGTCGTTGTTCGAGTTCTGTGGCAGTGGGAAAAGTTTCTTGTAATGTAACTTTGACGTTGTCCCACCTGAGACCAACTGACGCTGTGTGTTTGGGAAAATGAATGCCGGGGAATCATAGCACATGTGAACTATGATACTTGAAACGACTTATTAAAGCGAGTGTCCGTCTGTGCGACGTATTGGCTTTTACATGCTGTGGTATAGAATCTCCGGGGATAGGATATGCGATAAAAAGCAGTCCTGTTGACCATGATCTCGTGCTTGAGCTTAGACTGCGTGGTCTTTGCAGCTGAAGTTGTCTGTCTGTGTTAGCATACCTCAGGCATGTTTTTCCCGTAAAGACGACATCTGATGCGAGACGTTCTTTCTCTTTGTGAGTGCATGATGTAATCTTTGAGTTCTTTCTGCTGCCTGTACACTACGCGCGGAGAGGGAAAATGTTCGACATTCGCTCGTGTTGTTGAAGTATGTTAAAGCTCCATTTAATAATTTGTCGAAGTTGGGAACGTTGCTTGCAAAGTTTAACACCAGGTTTTTCCTTCCCTGCTGATCGGCGTTCTTTTGCTCGTGTAGTCCTTGGTAGCAGTCGAAACCTTCCGTTTTCGTATTTGCACCATTAACAATAGAAGGCAGATGACGCTGGCCAAGAAGAATATCGCGCACGCGCGTAGTGTTCTCGCGGAGGTCGTCCGTGCGGTAGTACATGCTTTAGAATCTGTGCGCTTGCGTATAGGAAATGCTTGCTTTACAGTTATCCGTGGGCATTCTGTATCCGCTGGTGACCGGCGAACCATCCTTAGTCCAAATGTGCACATCGAGGAGGTTTATTTGACTATGAGAACATATGTGCGTAAATTCTGTGCTTGGATGTTCTTGGTTAAAATCATGTATGCTGACCCTGTTTTTATAGTGAAGATGTCCTCTAGGTACAGCAATGTAAGAAAAATGCCTTATATCCTAGGCTGACACCAAACTGGACTTTATATGGTGCATGGAATGTTAGCGTAGCTAAGTGCCATTCGTGTGGTCATTGGTGTGCCACTTATTTGGAGGTAGAAATGACCGTTAAATTCAAAGCTATTGAAATATAGAAGAATCCTTAACGTTTTGATTACTTTTTGGCTTGGATAAGATGTCTCGGTATATATTTTCTCTGCATAGGTTAGTGTCTGACCGTAACATTGACGCAATGAACAGTCGTTCTTTAGGAAGGGCACACACGTTTCAATTATAACTGACTGGAAACCCTCAATACCTCTACCTTAAGTTGCACACACACATACACACACCCATATATATATATATATATATATATATATATATATATATATATATATATATATATATATATATATATATATATATATATATACGTATGCGGCTTTCACTGACGGCGTGCTGTTTCGTCTCGCACTTCAATTCCTCCTAATTACGATGTTTTACGAAGACCACGGCCTTATCGGAAGAAAGATCAGGCTTTGTCTTCGGGGACGGACATGCCTTTAGACCGAGACACAAAGCTTCAGATTCTCTTCAGATTTTCTTTTTCTCTCTCGTATACGTGCAGCGCATGTTCTGTGGCACGCATGCTTCGGTTCTCTTTCTCTCCTTCGCTTGACACTGCGTGTAGCAGGCTGCGCTACTTAAAACGAAATATTTCAACAAAGGATGTAAGGTCTATGTAGGTGCCCTATACCGGTGCAGGCAGTTAACTTTAGCCAGCATTCGAAGGTATGGCAGCATAGGGAACATGGAGCAATTTAGTTGGCCAATATGAATTTGGCATTCTGTTCATTTGTATGAAAATATAAGCTTTACAACTAATTTTCGGAAGCGTTAAATGCATATAAAAATTTGAATCAGCATGTTGTAATATGGTTTCAGAAACATCTAACCGAGCGGTATTCAAATTTGCACCGTGCCGATGGTTTACTATTTTAGAGAATAGTGGTGGCAGATTTTCTCCTTGGAAACAACACAACAATATTCACCAACATACATTGCTAGTTTTTACAATGCGTGTGAAAATGCTAACCGCACGGTATGATGAATTGTTCAATTTCTCTACTCGAACGTTGTAAAATAATCAAACAATGATTCCTGGTGTATGTATAGTATCATGTCAACATAAGGAGAGGTTATATAAAGTTGCTCGTTGAATTTAATTTCTACTGCTTTTCATTTTTGGTTCATAGAATGCAGGGGATGATGAACGTCAGGAGAGATTCAATAGTCTTGTGAGGTGCGTAATGCGTTTTAAAGACAGAACATGGCGTGAATAATCGCTACAGTACACAAAAATTGTTAAATTTTTAAAATGAATTCGTAGAGCATGTATAAAATATTTTACCACCATATGTTACTTACGTAGGCCATCGGTAGTGACATTCTCTAAAGGAAATTAAAAAAAGTAATATTAGTTGACTATAGGTTATTCCGGTTATTTATTGTTAAGCATTCTTACACTGCGAAATCACATGCCATAGTTACCAACCGTAATTACCTTTCCATGAGCGAGCAATATAAGTGTATTGGAGGGGCTCTTTTTTTGTAATCACATCACTACAATGTTAACAGAATGATGGTGCTTCTGTTGGCGGCGTTGCAGCTGGTGGGGTTAGCCTGGCATCATAAACTTACCAGCAGATATTACCAGACAATAAAGCTACCGAGGCAGCGTAAACATCGGGCCATGATTGCTATTACGGTGGCAAACGACGGTTCTTGAACGGGCCAGAGTTACCAGTACCATAACAACATTGGCAGTGCCAATTATTGAAGGATCCTACCATGGCCCGCCGTTGTCATTCAGTTTACGTTATTGGCGCTGGTAGACAAAGCCAACGACAATATTGAGCAGCTTATTCATTGCGCTTTTATTATTTCTTTAGGACAATAAGCAGTACATATTGTCTAGTCAATCTCACCTTTTCCTCAATGTCCGGCAGCCAACGTCCTATACCCGAGCATATTGTCTATTCATGAATATTGTGGCGCCTATGTTATTAACACGAGTTCGTATAGAACACATATCAAGAAGACGAATTTTTCTGTTATTGACAACAAATTATGGAAGCTTTAGTTAAGAACTTCTTAACAAAGTACTCAAATATGGGGAAATTGCCTTCGTCCGCATCCAGGGAAGCGAAGTTGATGGGTTTTTTTTATATAAACAAAAAAATAAAGCGTTTTGTCACATGCGAAAACAAGGCTTTTTATTCGGGCCATCAACTTTTTAGATAGTGTTGTATTTTGCAACAAAAAAAAAAAAGCTCAAGTAGCTCGGTCTAAATTATTCAAAGCATAAATAAATAAGGTTATCGTATTTATATGGGTGGCATCTGGTAAAGCGATTATTCAGGCTAAATAAATGTATTGTACAATGCTCTCAAAAGCACCAACAATTTCTGGTGAGAACCCACACCTTTAAGCACTATACCTTTTGCAAGAATGCTGTAAAGTCATATATTTCTGTGGCTTTATATTTACACGTGGACCTGTTTATCTTTTATGGGTGAGCGTTTTTCACTGTCTAACGAAGGTTATCATTCAGCACGAGACGCGCCTGCGGAGGAAAAACTTTATCACGAAAGAGCGAAAAATCAGTACAATTATTCGAAAGCCTTGGGTAACAAAAGAGCTTTCGAAGAAAATTAGAAAACAAGATAGTTTGTATGCGCAGTTTTTAAAAGCTCGGAAGATTTTTCATCCCAAGTTGTTTAAGGCCTTCAGAAATGAGTTAACAAAAAAATAAAGAACGGCAGGAGACGCATATTACACTCGGTAGTTTGAATCTTGCACAGGAGAAAGTGATGAACTGTAGAACAAGATAAACACTCTTACGGGACGGAAGTTGAAGAGAGAGTCCATACAAGAAATTTCATTAAACGGACACCAAGTGAAAGACTATGAACTTGCTGATGTATTTAACCAATAATTCGCAGCCAAGAATTTTGACCCGAATTCTCGCCCCACTAATGATATCACAAAGATTTTGTTTTTCTCGCAGCAACTGATTCTGCTGAGGTGTGTTCCGCTTATTTGAACCTTAAAACTTCCCGTAGCTCAGACATACATGAACTCCACATAAGGCCTATTAAATCTGTCATTTATCAAATCGCCCCTATTTTGGTGTACATTTATAACTTGTTTATTCCTTGTGGTACTTTTCCTGACAGAGTAAAAACAGCCACAGTAAACCCAATTATTTTAAAAGAAGGTGACAAACAAAATCTAAAATACTATTGCCCAATATCGATCCTCCCAAATTTCTCAAAGCGCTTGGAAAAAATGATCTAAAATCAGTTGTCATCATTTTGTAGGACATACCACCTTCTAACTGAAGCTCAGAATGGATTTCAGAATCACAAATCCACAGAACTGGCCCTCTTAGATCAGAAAGAGTACACATTAAGAAACTTTTAAAACAGGTTATTAGGAATTGGTATATTTGTTGATTACACGCAGGCTTTCGACCACATCAATCCCAATATTCTCCTCAGTAAGCTAGAATGCTTTGGTGTAAGAGGCACGCCACTCGAATTATTATCCTCCTATCTCAATAACAGGCATCAATTTGTCTCAATAAATGAATTCAATTCATAACCCAAACCAATAATTTCAGGTGTGCCACAAGGAAGTATTCTCGGGCTGCTACTTTTGAACATTTATGTGAATGATCTAATATATATTTACCAAGAAGCAAAATTTGTAATGCATGCCGATGACGTGAGTACTTTCTTATTGTCTCATAACCACACAGAATTACTGAGAATTGCAAATGAACTTCTTGATAGGCTTTCTATTTGCTCAAACAAGAATTGTCTACAGGTTAATTGCAATAAGATCAAAACAGTAATTTTTCAAAATCCAGCTAAAAAATGTCACAGCATCACAATATAATGTTCGAGTCTATGAATACTGAGGCTGAAAAAACAATTAAAATTTTTGGTGTACCCTTCTCCAACAACTTACAATGGGTGCGACCACATAGACTCCGTCCTCAAGAACCTCAGCAGCACAGCTGGTATTCTAAGTCGCAATAGACACACTTTCCCCACTTTTGTTAAAAAACTGCTTTATAATGCTTTGTTTGCCTCGCATATTGTCACGTGGTCGTGACGTCAAAAAACACAGTAGCAATACTGTGAAACACAAAACTAACTTTTATTGGGCGAACCTGTGCCCACAAAAGAGGCTACAGTTATAGCACAACGATAGCGGCGAACACGGTCGGCGATCGCCGAAAATCTGATCAGCGGGTCAAGCGCGTCGGCTTTTATAGAGCAGTCGTCGAATGTTCCAGACTAATCGTTCGGACCCGCGTGCCTTCCACAAAGTTCTACACCATTCACGTCACGCGATGAAATCAGATAACATAAGGTTCGGCGACAACAGACAGCGGATAGAAGCATCGATACCTTTCCAGAAACTTCGGATGCATGCAGGCGCGTCCCACGCTGTGCGATTACATTTGTTAGGCGGCGAACCGTGGTTGCCCGATACAGATAAGTACACGTGTCAATATAAATTACGGTCATTTAGTAGGGGGTACTAGCACACAAACAAATCTTAACAGCATATGTGTCATGCAGAGAAGGACGCTACGTATTATTGCCAATGTATCTTACACTGAACGTACCACACCACTCTTCGATAGGTACCACATAATAAAAATTGATGACTTGTACACACATAGACTCCTACGGGAGTATTACTTCAGTATAAAGAAACGTAATGTTACGCTTGTGGAAATGGCCAACCTGCATCACAATGTACCGGCCTACACCACCCGCCGCACTGAAATATGGAATGTTGTAAGACATAGGACAAATTATAGTAAACAGATGCTTGAAGATAATTTACCGAGGTTAATAAATTCTATCAAAGAAATAGACATTGATATTAGCAAAATGAATCCTCCAGAACTTAAGGATTTTCTACACTCTTATACTTAAGTGTTACTATATAAAATGTAACATATTGTCGCGTATACCCTGCTGGACTATACAAGCTGAATCAAGATACAGGCGGTTGCACTTTACGAAAACGGAAGCGGAGACGCGCGATGCCGAGACGAACATCGTTCCCCTCTTCTTCAGTTTCTTGCTGCGCCACTACATGTGGCATTACCCCTCTTCAAAAAAAAAGAAGGAAAGCATGCGTAGGCTTGACCTCAGAGCGCCGAGGTGGTCTAGGACGAACACATAGGCTATAGTCACACCCGCCGTGGTTGCTCAGTGGCTATGGTGTTAGGCTGCTGAGCACGAGGTCGCGGGATCGAATCCCGGCCACGGCAGCCGCATTTCGATGGGGGCGAAATGCGAAAACACCCGTGTACTTAGATTTAGGTGCACGTTAAAGAACCCCAGGTGGTCGAAATCTCCTGAGTCCCCCACTACGGCGTGCCTCATAATCAGAAAGTGGTTTTGGCACGTAAAACACCATAATTTAATTTAGGCTATAGTCACAATCACTGTGGCGTGCGATAAAGTCAGAAGGCACTGATAGACGAGCAATCACAAAACTAACCACAGCGGCTGAAAACGTCGAATATTAGGGGCTACAGTACGGTTTGAACCGCACAACGTGCACAATCTCAGATTGTGGTTGTAGACGTCGGGGAGGCTGACTTCCGTCAGGAAGGACTTCGTCGTTCACGTCACTTTTTGGCTGCAACACTCTGTAAGGTCCGAAGTAACGACTCAAATGCTTCTCGGATAGTTCTTTTCGGCGCACGGGAGCCCAGACCAAAACTTGATTCTCAGGTTGGAACTCGACATGTCGATGGCAGAGATTGTGACGGTGTGCATCGATGCTCTGTTGTTGCTTTGTGTGCACTCGGGCAAGCTGACGGGCTTCTCCCGTGCGTTGAACTGACGTCAGCGACCTTCCGAGGCGGGGCCGCTGACACTCGACGCGCTCAAGACCTCGTATCGTGCCGACCGCAGAACAACAAAAACACGATGACGCCAGAACCAATTTCCGCGAACAAGATTTCACTGGTCATACGTGTGTTGATCGACGGCAAAACAGTGAGTGCACTTGTAGATACCGGCGCCGATTACTCTATTATTAGTGGTAAACTGGCCAGCGATCTGAAAAAAGTTACGTTGGCCTGGAACGGGGCACCAGTTCGTACGGCAGGTGGCCATGTCGTCACACCGCTTGGCCTATGCACGGCAGAGTAGAAATTCGCGGTGCTGCTTTTCTCGCCACTTGTCTGGTTCTACGCGAGTGTTCTCGCGATTTAATCCTTGGGACAGACTTTCTCCAGGGATATGGCGCAATTATTGACCTCCGCGAGCGCTCCATCACTTTCTCGACACAAAGGGTAACACATACCGACGCCATTTGACACAGATCCGCACTTAGCGTTTTGGACGAGAGCATCACGATACCGCCGCGTGCGAGTGTTATGGTTCCGGTCAAGTCCGGCAAACCACAAGACGGTGAAGCCATTGTCGAAGGCAACATTTCTATGTTACTGGCACAAGGTATTGGTGTAGCGCGAAGCCTTGTGTAACTTCGTGAAAGCCAGACAATGGTCCTCGTTACCAACTTTACCTTTGAGCATCCGCACATTTTTCGTGGCACTGCCATCGCCTACGCCAAACCATCAACGGACATCGTCGAGTGCTTTGCTTCTGAGGTGGACACAGACGACGGTTCGCTCAGAGACATCGATATAAACTCCGAGCTTACGGACGACCAAAAGAACGCACTGCAGGAACTCTTGAACGAATTCCACGCGTGCTTCGCTAGGGTAACTAAGGTGGGCCAAACGCCAATCACGAAGCACCGAATAACGACATCCGCCGACGCACGTCCCATCGAACAACAGCCTTATCGTGTCTCTCCGAAAGAACGTGAGGCAATTCAAGCCCAAATCAAGGAGATGCTAGATGATGGTGTCATTCAGCCTTCGCACAGTCCGTGGTCCTTCCCGGTCGTTAAAGTCTAGAAAAAAGACGGAATGCTTCGCTTCTGTGTTGATCATTGACGCCTCAACGATGTTACCAAGAAGGACGTGTACCCACTGCCACGTATCGATGACTCTTTAGACAGGTTGGGGCGAGCTAAGTATATTTCGTCTCTCGATCTAAAGAGCGGTTACTGGCAAATTGAGGTCGATGAACGAGACCGCGAAAAAAACGGCTTTCCTCACTGCAGATGGCCTTTACGAATTCTGAGTACTTCCTTTCGGTCTCTGTTCGGCACCAGCAACTTTCCAGCGAATGATGGAAACCGTTCTCGCTGGTCTGAAGTGGCAAAGCTGCCTCGTCTGCCTTGACGACGTGGTTGTTTTTTCGGCAACATTCGACGACCACCTGTAACGACTGCGGCAAGTTCTCGAAGCCATCCGATCGGCTAACCTCACCCTTAAGCCTAAGAATTGTCATTTCGGCAACAAGGAGCTGATGTTTCTCGGACACATGGTCAGCGTGGAAGGCGTTAGCCCCGATCCCGCGAAAAGTGCCGCTGTAGCCTCGTTTCTAATGCCGACCGGCAAGAAAGATGTCCGACGCTTCCTCGGCCTTTGCGCATACTACCGGCGTTTCATCGAAAATTTTTCGAATATGGCGCAGCCGCTGACTCGCCTAACGAGGGACGATGTATCGTTCGTCTGGTCCTCAGAGCAAGAGACCGCTTTCACCGAGCTTCGACAGCGTCGGGTGTCAGCGCCAGTTTTGGCCCACTTTGACGAGGAGGCGGACACTGAAGTTCATACAGACGCCTGTAACGTTGGTCTTGGTGCGGTTGTTGTACAACGGCTGGAAGGTATTCAAAGAGTGAACGCCTACGCAAGTCGCACACTATCGCGTGCAGAGACTAACTACACCACCACGGAGAAAGAGTGTCTTGCCGTCGTATGGGCGCTGGCCAAATTTCGACCTTACCTTTACGGCCGCCCATTCAAAGTTGTAACTGATCACCACTCGTTATGCTGGCTTGCAAATCCCCGGGACCCTTCTGGATGATTGGCACGATGGAGTCTACGTTTGCAGGAGTACGAGGTGACCATCGTGTACAACTCGGGCCGCATACACGAAGACGCTGACGCACTCTCGCGCGCCCCTATCGACACTACCAACCACGACATTGAGGACGACGGCGCTTTCCTTGGGGCCGTAAACGTTACTGATTTGTCCACACGGCAGCGCGCAGACGACGCACTACGGCCTATATTCGAATCTGGAAGGACTAAGCCCATCAATACCCCGGCATATCGCTTGAGGATTGTCGTCTTTTTGTTTATGACATGGCGTCTTATACAAGAACTCCGCTGCCACCAAGAAGACCAATTTTTGGTCGCTCCAGCAGACCTCCGTGTCGAAGTTTTGTTCGCCTGTCATGAAGAGCCTCCGTCTGGCCATTTGGGTTTTACGCGAACGCTTGATAGAGTGCGCCCATCCTAATACTGCTCGAGACTTGCCGAGTGTGTTAAGCGGTACGTCCAAGCCTGCCGTGAATGGCATCGCCGAAAGTCACCAGCTGTGAAGCCTGCGGGATTGCTGAATCCGATTGACCCACCTGGCAAACCTTTCGACCAGGTCGGCAGGGATCTTCTGGGCCCGTTTCCACTGTCATCTTCTGGCAACCGGAGGATAATCGTCGCCACGAGCTATTTACCGCGATATGCTGAGACAAAGGCGCTGCATCGAGGCACAGCTTCCGAGGTTGCCCAGTTTTTCATACAGAGCATCGTCCTACGGCATGGCGCCCCATCGCACGTCATCACAGACCGAGGCAAAGCCTTTACAGCACAGTTCATTGAAGACGTTTTTAAACTCAGCTGCAGGACCCATCGAAGGACAACTGCCTATCATCCGCCGACAAACGGGTTCACCGACCGACTGAACAAATCGATGACTGGCATGCTGTCTATGTACGTAGACGTACAGCACAAGACGTGGGACGAGATACTCCCTTACGTAACGTTTGCCTATAACACTGCTACGAAAGAAACAACACGCTTCACACCGTTTCACCTTGTTCACGGCCGTGAAGTGCAGACTATGTTAGATGCGATGCTGCCGTACGACAACGTCGATCATCTCGACCTCGCCCATGATGCCGAACGTTTCGTGCAACGCGCGGGAGAAGCCTGTCAGCTTGCCAGAGTGCACATAAAGCAAGAACAGAGCATCGATGCGCACCGTTACAATCTCCGCCATCGAGATGTCGAGTTCCAACCTGGTGATCAATATTCTTCCCTCAATAATTTTTCAATAAATCTTCAATATCTCTTCTCTCTTAAAAGTGATTTGGAAACCTTACATTGCCTTGTATACGAGCTTCTTTTGACAATTTTTGTGCTTTATAACCACTGCTCTGACAAGTGTATAGGATGCAGGGCCGATGAAGCCTCAAGAGGGGTTTTGACCTGTCATTCTCAACAATGCATTTGCCTTGCTATGTTGGAATAAATACTTTGATTTGATTTGATGTATAGGAGGTTTCTAGAACGTTATCAATGGCTCTATCCGCTGTTTGTTGTGATCGAACTTTGTGTATTCTGATAGCACGTAGGCGCGACGCGAATGGTGTAGAACTTTCTGGAAGACACGCGGGCACCAGCGATTATTCTGGAATGTTCCATGGCTCTTGTATAAAAGCCGACACGCTTGACCGACAGATCAGATGTTCGGCAATCGCCGACTGTGTTCGGCGCAATCATTGTGCTTTAAGTCTAGACTGTGTTGTGGGCACAGGTTCGCCCTATAAAACGCTAGTTTCGTCCATCATAGTTTTGCTGCCATACGTGACATCTGGTGGAGGTGCTAATGCGTTCATGTACCGAAGGTCCCTTCAAAGCCGTGACCAAATCTCGAACGCGGAAGACAACAGCAACGTCGCCTAGAACCAGCAAGGTAGCCGCAGGCAGTGAGGACTGCCCACGGAGCACGGACTTTTCCCTGAAACGACCCGGAAGATCGTCGCCAGGTCAACCCCAATGGCAGCCCCAGCACACCTCATCGTACTGCATCAGCCCAGAGAGCCACCGACCTTCCGCAGATCAATATTTGAAGACCCAGAAATCTGGCTGGAGACGTATGAACGAATGACGACAAGAAGGGCTCCGACGACAAACTGAACTGCTTTTTCGCACTGCAAGACGCCTCCAGGACGTGGTTCGAAAATAGAGAAGCGACCTTAACCACGTGGGACCTGATATGAAGCGGCTTCCTGAAGAGACTCACAACCGTCGTACGGAGGGAACGAGCCCAAGCCCTATTACAAACCCCAGTGCAGCTGCCCAATGAGACCTTCGTGATCTTCACCGAGGAGATGAGCCGTCCTTCCACCACGCCGATCACAAAATTTCGCAGGAGAAGAAAGTCCGCCTACTCATGCGTGGTGTGAAGGAGGAACTTTTCGCGGGAATGGTAGGAAGCCCACCGAAGACCGTCGACGAGTTTCTTCATGAGGCAACCAGCATCGAGAAGACACTGGAATTGTGGAAAAGGCAATTCAAACGCCGCATCAACTCAACAAACTACACCGGAGTTTAGTCACTGGCTACCGACGAACTGCGCGTGGCCATCACAGGGGCCGTGCGGGAGGAGCCTCCAAAGCAGTTCCTTTCATCACAACCTCAAATGGCTTTGATTGCAGACGTCATACGCAAAGACCTCCAGCAGTCGCTCGAAGTACCTCGATCGCCGCAGCCTCAAACAGAAGCCATGAAGGTAAGCCGCGGTAGCCCGGTATCACGCCCTGGTGCAGTGCGTTTGCGCCTGCACCAGGGCCCGGGAACACCCCAGTTCCGTCATCCACTACCACCGCCACCAGCACGCCAACCCAGTGCCCTTCGCAGCATTAAAAGGAAGGCTGACGTTTGGCGATCCCCGTTCTGCTATCCCCGTCATATCTACCGCCGATGTCCTTACCGCAAGATGGGACGACGAGGGTTCGTTGTGAACGCGCCGCGCCTTCAGGAAGGTGAACGCCCTCGTGATATCGCAGACTACCTCGCCGCTACTGATTGGAGCCCTCGACGACCCATCGCCATCACCAGACCACTACCTGTCGCCACCGCACCGTCCAACACGGGCCCCACCTGGGGCCGGTCTGTGAGCTCACATTCAGAAAACTAATTGCAGCAACCAATGGAGGTACGGTTGCTCTTCATCGAACTGAACAAGATCCTCCGCCGCTGACGAAGACGCCGAAGGGACTATCTCGACGACATAACATTGACACGCCGCCATACCGACGAAACCGGGAAGCACTGAATGCACCGACCAAAGACTTGAGGGCGTGACGTACAAGCCACACATCAACGCAATGCAGCTGTGATGCGACGCAAAGGCCTGACTGCCACGCAAGACAATGAGCCACTGACCTCGACTGACATTGACGTGTTTCTCGACGACCACGCAGTCACCGCCCTACTGGACACAGGTGCTGACTACTCCTTCATTAGTGGGTTAGTCGCCGCCAAGCTGAGGAAAATCAAGACCGCATGGGAAGGCCTTCAGATTTGGATAGCTGGAGGACACCTCATACCGCCGGCGGGAATCTTCACGGAAAGCATTACAGTTCATCAGCGGACCTAACCTGCAACGCTCGTTGTCCTCCAACAGTGCTCGCGAAATGTAATTGTTGGCATAGACTTCCTAATGCCCCAACCACTGGCACGCGCCGGAAAGCTTCGGCGCGCGCCGAAGGGTCAAGTGCGTCAAAGCGTCGGTCGGAAACGCGGCGAAGCGGAACGTCGCGCAGCGATTATGTCTACTGCCGATGCTAGAAGTTTGCCGACGTGCGGCGAAGCTGCGCCGGCGCGCACCAATGAGAGGCTTCGACGAGTCGCACGCGTCAACCAATAGAAGGCTGCGCAGCCTCCGGCTGCTATTCCTGTATTGGTCGCCCAAGCGGAGGCTCCAGCACGAACGATCGTCCGAGTTTTTTGGACGCACGACGCGCGCGACAGTGTTCCTGAAAGGTAGTGTTGTAATAGTAGGCCGACAACAACACGACCGACCGACCGACGACCGT
The DNA here is from genome assembly GCF_050947875.1 of Dermacentor variabilis. Lineage (NCBI taxonomy): Eukaryota > Metazoa > Arthropoda > Arachnida > Ixodida > Ixodidae > Dermacentor > Dermacentor variabilis. Next base: position 37,151,602 of record NC_134574.1, read on the forward strand.
GGGTTGTGGCAGCGCGACGTGGATCCGAAGTGACTTCGAACGACGCCGACTAATCCAACCTGCCCACTGGGTTCCGCCGGGCTCAGTGCGATCGTCTGCTAAAACAGCCAACCGAATCACGATTACCGCAACGTCTGTGCTTGTTGTGTGTGTATTTTCTTGTGCCCAAAACGAATGGAAACATGTTTACGAGTTCCGAAGTCTGGATAATCAGCACTCGCCTATCGCCGATGTTGTTTACGTTACGCGTAGGCCTAGCGGGTCCATCTAGGTCGTAACTGGCGAGTGAACGAGGCCAGCTAAGAAACTCTGTCGAAGGAAGTGAATTTTCAGGTGCGTTTGGTTCTGTAGTGATTTAATATATGGCACTCCTGACTTCGTGTGATGTGGTGAATGAGCCGTGTGGAAGTTGGGTTGGTCAACCACGGCGTGTTTCGTGTGGTGTCGGTTGACTCAAGTTTCACGGCCAAGCTTTGCGCTGTTTCCAGTGGTAAAGATAACTTCCGAAAGCGAAATACACTAGTAGCCGAACTATTAGAAGTACTTAAATAATCAGCCGTGCCGCCTGTTTCAGCTGACACTGCGCTCTTCTATTCGGCATGTGAATCCAGTTCAGTACAAGTTCACTGTACTCATTCACTCACTTCTTTCTAGTGCGTCCGTCTTTTGGGCTAGTTGGGCATAAATCGCTCGTGTAGCAATCAAGAACACTGACGCACTGAAGCATACGTGACAACGCAGTCATGTTTGAATCAGTGTGTCGTTATGGTTGAGCACTGTAAAAAGAAATTATCTGTTTGCAACGTGTGCCCTGTGTGCAGTGCATAGCAGGACCGGGATCATGCAAGACCTATGCGTGTAGCAGCGTATACCATGATTGATTCGATGCCCGCTTCAGAAGCAGCAAGTACTGAGTCAAAGAAACTGTAATTAATTTTTTATCTCACTTTTTGCTTATGGAAAGTGTAGATGGTGTGAGTGCATTGTGGGGAAGGTGAAAAGGTGTCATCAGTGTTTTGTGCAGTCAGTATGCTTAAACTGCTGGAATCCCTTCAGCTTCTACTAAAATGTTTCTTGCTGCGATACTATAAATTGTAGTCAGGACAAAGATTTACTCAAAACCAAGTTACTAATGCATCTGCGCAGAATGTGTTTGATTAACAAGTTAACGCTTCCACAACAACAATATGCCGATGCACAGCATATGTGCTTACAATAAATACATTCCGTAAAGGTGAACGACTGGGATCAAACTTTGTAGTAGCACCGTAAAAAGTGCTGCCATGCGTATCAGCCACAACGAAACTGCTGCACGTCCAACTTTCTTCCTTGGAGGCACTTCTATAAAGACTGTTCAGGTCCTTCCCACTCTGGGTGTAGCATTTAGCTGTTCTCTCAACTTTTCCGCATGTCACCAGCACTGTACGTAAGCACCGGCCCTTTCTTGGGTTTGTGTCCCGTGTCTCCCTTCCCTGATGACCTAAGGTTTTCCGAGCACTCTACACTTCTATCATTCTGTCATGGCTTGAGTACTGCTCATCAGGATAGTTCCCGTACCAAACTCACGACGCTTACAAACTTAAACTTGTTCAGCGCCGGACAATACGCACCCTTTACTCCCGTCTTTTCGGTTGTCACAAGCTCATGCCAGCCTTCGAGGATTGCCTCAAACCCCTCAAGTAGCACACCCTGCAATACCAACGCAACATTGCACTAATCTATACTGCAGGGTGTTTGACGACTCTCTGGACAACACTAATCTTTCTTCAGTTCGTCTGAACAAGTGGTCAGCACAGCCTGAGTCCTCATCACGCCTCTATGGCCCGGCACCACAACTCCATGATTATATCTCGCATGCAAAGCTTTCTCTCCACCCCCCTGGCGATTTGGATTCTCCTTCCTTGGAACCAGACTGAATTAGCACTCCTGTGTGTTGTGCACCTGTCGAATGTGTGCGTGTGTGCCGTGGTGTGTTATTGAGCAAGTGTGTGTGCACGTGGAGGGGAAGGAAGTGTCTTCTGCATCCTGCCAATTCGTGCTCTAGATGGCTGGTTATCAGATGCTCTAACATACAGGCATCAGCCTTCTTTTTAGTCTAGTGTGCAAAGTTACCACTAAGATTATTATTATTATTATTATTATTATTATTATTATTATTATTATTATTATTATTATTATTATTATTAGAATCATCACTTTGGCCACGTTGATTGTGTTGAAGCCAGCGTGACACATAATTCAAAATATTTCTGGAGCTTTGTGGGCTCTCCCTTCTCAAAAGACTGCCAAAGATGTACGTCTTCATGAAATTAGTGGTGTTGTCTCAAACACTGCTGATGCCTTTGCAGAACATTTCTGTTTGCTATATAGTGTGAAATATGCTTCAAGTAACCTTCCTTCTCAGTCTGGCACAGTGTATGCTAACAGTCAATGAAAACCTCGTTTCCAAGTATATGAAGTGCCTTAAACTTTGCCTTAAACTTTCCCTTTCTTGTGGTGTTGATGGTATTTCCTCCACAGAGCTTAACCCTTTGAGACGCTGTCTACACAATTGGGCACAGCAGGAGCGTGCATCAATAGCAAGAGCACTGATGAAAGTAATGGTATTTAAAATGTGTTTCATACATCTTGAAACACTTATTATTGGAACTGTGCTGCAATTTTGAATAACGTGCAGAATGTTTTAACAAAATGAGTGGGAAGGTAGACGGCTGGGTGTTGTTACTCTGTGTCAGTACGTTGTATGTAGCGGGTTCACTTGTTTCATTGTTTTTTACAATGTCGTGCACCAGGCATAATTGTCAAGTGGCTTGATAAGTGCTTTTCAAGCTTTTCAAAACACGAAATAGTACATGTTCTCATATTTTGTGTTCCTGTAGTGAGTTTTCGCATGGAGTCTAAATTTTGTAAACTTGACAAAACTTGCTAAACAATTGAAAATTCTTAATATTTGCTTGCAGCTGTACACTTTCTACGATTCTGAGTATGCAAGAGATGTGGTGAAAGCAACTTTTCAATCAAGGGGATAAAGTGGTGTCTGAAAGGGTTAAGACGTATGGAAGCATACTTGTTCCTCGTTCTCACAAGCATCTTCAATAGTTCCCTAAAGTCTAGTACCTCTTCTAGCACTCGGAAGGTAGCATGAGCATTGCCCATGCACAAATAAGGTGCTGGATGTGCAGTTACTAACTGCCGGCCTATATCTATCCTCTTCAGTGCGTCAGGTGTTTGAATCGACATGGGATTCCTCGCTTTCTGTTAGTGCTAAGAGAATTTTAATAAATGAACAGCATGACTTCGTGTGCCGACAGCTTAAAACTATTTCAGACTGTCAACAGTGTTCACCACTGCATCAACTTACAAAAAGACATTTTTTCACTCTCAAACTGGTGCAGAAACAATAAGTACTCCTAAATGCTTCCAACACTATGGCATTAAGTTATATGCACAAATCGCACTGTGTGAAATTTTAATACACCCTACGTGATGCTCCACTCCTTAGGGTCGATGAAATGAAAGACCTTGGTGTGTACTTCGACAAAATGCTAAGCTCCTCTTCACATAGATAATTACCCAAGATGCCCTTCGCGCTCTTGGAATTGCATGCCGTATATTGCATGATTTCGACTCACCTGTTGTGTTTCTGAAATTCTGCTGTGTGCCTCCAACTACTAGAGTATGTCTCTGTAGGAGGGGAGTGCAATGAGCAAATCTAATTCTGACCTGATTGAACGCATCCAGAATAAATTGATGTCTATCTTCAAGCACCACTTTTGCCGTTCTGGCAACCACAGTTGAGCCTTCTCAAATATACTTCAACTCGCTCCTCTAGATTCAAGTCTTAATTAATCGCACCTTTTGTTCCTGTATAAGGTGGTCCATGACATTATACATTCCTAAAAGCTCGTTAAGTGCACCAGTACAAAGGCTCTCTAGCTGTTCCTGGGCACTACAATGAAAATTTGAATGATTGATTATTATCGTAGTATAAAATTGTGCTTTCTAAGTATGTACTAGTATACTATTTTAGTGCAGTAGCTTTTGTGCAATTAAAAAAAGGGCATGAATTAGGAAGAGAGAGAGAAAATGATAAACGAAAGGTAGGGAGGTTAACCAGGACTGAGCCCAGTTGGCTACCCTACACCGGGGAAAGGGAAAGGGGGACAGAAAGATTAAAAGAAGAGAAAGTCCACTGGGGATATCAGCTGGTCACTCAGTCCGGATCACAGACGCTGACTCAATCCGGTATCTTTCAAATATCGCAGCAGCGCTTTTGTGGCCTTTTGTAGCTGCGATATGCGAGGCCATGGTCCCAACATCTTGTTCAAGGTGAACGGCTTTCCATCTAGCTGATTGAGAGCTCTGCAGAGGTCTTGCCTTTCATCTTCAAAAGATGGGCAGTAGCACATTAGGTGTTATATGGTTTCCTCGACATCGCAGGCATTGCACTCGGCGCTATCAGCCATTCCAATCAAAAATGCATATGCACTGGTGAATGCGACGCCCAAACGTAAGCGGCACAGCACTGTTTCCTCTTTTTGCGGAAGACCTGGTAACAGCCGCAGTTGCGTAGAGGGATCAAGGGAATGCAATCGATGTTGAGTGAATTCAGGTGTGTGCCACTTTTCCAATGTCAAAAGAGTGCGCTAGCTTGCCTAAGTGTTGGGCTGCGTCGGTCCGCGATAAAGGTATAGAAACAAGGGTTGCTCCTTCGTGGGCTTTCCTAGCAGCTTCGTCAGCGAGGTCGTTGCCGGAGATACCACAATTACCAGGCAGCCACTGAAACACGACGTCGTGTCCGTTCATGATCATGTGATGGTGCATTTCTCGTATCTCCGACACGAGTTGTTCACATGACCCGCGACGAAGAGATGACAGAAGACATTGTAAGGCCACCTTTGAATCGCAGAATATTGCCCACCGATTAGCCGGTTGGTTATGAATATAATCAACGGCACCTCGCAGGGCAACAAGCTCCGAACCGGTCGATGTTGTCAAGTGAGAAATCTTGTATTGGATGTTTAGTGATCGTGATGGTATAACCACTGCCCTGGTGGAGCTGGTCTGAGTGGAAGAACCATCCGTATATATGTGGACTCGATCAAAGTAGAAAGTGTGCAAACAATCCAGAGCTGCTTGCTTCAAGGCCAAGGTAGGCAGGACGGTCTTCTTTCTTATCGCTGGAACCGTAAGACGCACTTGAGGTTGTTTTAAACACCACAAAGCTGAGGTTGAACGTGCTGAGGGTGTGAAGCCCGATGGTAAGGAGGCACGATGGATGCTGACCTTGTTGGAGAAAGACGCCTGTGGTCGTCGCTCTGGCATGAATTAGGAAAGTGCAATAATATGCTATGTGCCTGATCATATGCATTGTGCTATTAATTTCTTCTGAGTTTTAATAATGGCTGGCTACTGTATGCAGTGTTGTGCAATAAAATATGCCACAGCAATTATTGCGTGCCTCGCAGAATAAATTGAATAGATCTTTCTCAGTAAAGACATCATAGCAGGCTGAAAACAATAAACTGCAATTTTTCTTTTTGTGGTGACGAAATGTATAAATTGTGAAAATAACCTGTTTATAGATTTCTTATACTATGCAAATGAGCTGCTCCCATACATTCGAATAAGTGCTTCAATAGTACGACTTGGCAAAGGGCAACGAAAGACTATTAAAACCCTCTAATTCTCAAGCTTGTATTATCTGACGGTATGTCATTTCATTAATGTAAACAAAGGCAAACTTGATATGTGGAAACCAGTTACAATAGAACATGGCCCTTACACTGTGAAAATGTTTTGTAGCAATACACTCAATGTGAAGGCCTCCAGATGCGGTGTTGATGCATGAAAGCATTCTAGAATAATAGAGGTGCTCCATGGGCTAGATTTGGCAGAATCAAGAATTGGGGGGAGACAAGATACGAATTACATACATTTTAGCTATTCTAGTTCTTTTTTTTGTGAGTGCTACAGGTGTTTCAATTCTGTTTTGCTGATTTTCTCAGAACCCACTTTTTCACGGTTATCTCATGCACCAACAAGCATAATTATATTAACACGGATGCTTTAACTGTATCCGGTTACCGTATTTCACCGGCTAAAAGATGTTAGAACGTTATCGCTCGGTGCAGGATGCGCCTGAACGTATCGGAAGTTTCGCGAATGTTATCGATGGTTCTGTCTGTTGTCGACGAACCTTGCTAATCTGATTGCATACGAGACACGAATTGTGTTGTAGTTTCTGGAGGGCGCGCGGGCACCAGCGAATAGGCTGTAACTTTCGACGACTGACGTATGCAAACCGACGCGCTTGACCCGCAGATGAGATTTTGTACGATTGCCGACATTGCTCGCCGCTATCGTTGCGATATAGCCGGCACTATATATTTACCGTCACTACTACGTGGCAATATTTCCAACACAGATTTTTTCAGTTATACATTGCACGCCTAATTCTTACATAGTTGGCTGTGCAATAAGGTATACAGAAAAATGAAATGGTGCAACAGTTTTTGATATATGGCATCGTCGTGCAGGTGTTTGCAAAGCGATCTTGCAGACAGACGACGCGCGAGTGCTGATGTCGATATTTTGTACACTATTGTTACTTCAAAAATAAAAACAAACTGTTGCGGCAGGTGTATATCCATTATTGAAACGTATTTTTTTTATATCTAAAAGCACATACAGATCACTAACTTATTGCTTCAAGCTTAGTTTGCAGCAGGCCGTTTTAGGCCGGACTGACGGATGAATACGGAATAGTCCAGCAACAGTGCGCCGCAGCCGAGGAGCGAGCTTCGGTGCGCGTCGGAGCTTGTCTCCAGTTGTTGCGCGCCCTTTCCCTCCAGCCGAAGCGAAGCGACGCGTTCGCTTGCCAGCGCGCGCCGAAGCTGTCGGCGCGTGCCAGTGGTTGGGGCATAAGCCAACAGGGTACCATCGCCAACCTGAGGTTGAAGTGGATAATGCTGTACACAGACCAAGCGATACCGACAGGGAGGCCTTGTAGTAAGCGTCCCTTGAGGACCAAGTCAGCATCCGCCCTCGCTCCAGCATTGCTACTTTCATCTTCAGCGAAACACCCACAGACGCAGAAAGCGTCATTGAGGGCGACGAACGTCAATTGCTCGACGGAGAAATTTTCGTCGCGAGACGGATCGCTCGACTGCACCGATGGACAGTGAAAGTGATGCTGACAAACTTCAGCCAATATTTCAAGCACATCAACAGGGTCACGACGATCGCATACATCGTGGAAATTGTGGTAACCAGCAGTGCATTTGCCCTCCCAAATTCGGTCGCATCTACTCCGACGACCATAGTTCTCACATCAGACTTCGGCATAAATCCAAGTCTCATCCGGAATAAAGAGCAACAGCTCAGAAGTGCTCTGCGACGATACAAAGACTCCTTTTCGGCGTCATCAAGGATTCGACAAACACCAGTTGAAAATCATTGCATATTAACAGAAGAGTGCACTCAGCCACTGCGTCAGACGTCTTATCGAGTTTTGACGTGAAGACGCAAAGCTATTAGGCAAGAAGTCGACAAAATGCTGCGCGCCAACACCATCCATCGGTTGAAAAGCCCGTGGGTATCTCCTGTTGTCATGGTGAAGAACAGCAACGGATAACTACATTTCTACGTCGGTTATCGTCGACTGAACAAGATCAATAAGATGGACGTATAACCCCTCCCACAAATAGACGGCGCATTGGATCGGCTCTGTAACGCTACATACTTCTCGTGATGAAGCTCAAGTCTTGCTACTGGCAAATAGAAGTTGGCGAGAGAGATCGCGAATAGACCACCTTCCGCACGCGCTCTATGAGCTCATTATCATGCCATTCGGACTGTGCTCGGCGCCTGCAACGTTTCATCGCGTCATGGACACGGTGTTATTAGGATTTAAGTGACATACCCGTGATGTTTACTTGCATGGCGTCGTATTCTACGCAAAAATATTTCGACAACCACCTTAGGCGGCTTGCGACAGTGCTTGAAGCAATCAAGTCATCACGGCTAACTTCGTAGCCGGAAAGGAGCCGCTTCGTTTACGACGAGCTTCTCTTCCTGGGCCACCCCATTAGCAAATCTGGAGTTCTACCCGATCCGCAGAAAACATATATTATTGCAATGTTCCCCAGCCCATCGACAAGAAGGCAGTGTGTAGACGCCTCGGTATGTGTGCCTACTACAGGCACTTTTTCAAGGACTTTTCGCGCATTGCTGAGCCGCAGACACACCTAACTGTGATGTCGAGTTGAAGTGGGAAATGCCGAAGGCTGACGCAAGCAGTCGCCGACGGTACGTGGTCACTTGACAAGCCCGCTGATACCGAAATACACACTGGTGCCAGTAGCCTAGGCCGCTGTGGAGTCGTCCTAGTCCAGAGGAAAGACGGACTTGAAGCTGAAGGCAAGTATTCTACGATCAAAAAGGGATGCCTCGCCATCATTTAGGCTAAAGGAAAATTCCCCGTTGCCTTTATGGCAGGCCATTCAAAGTCGTCAGTGACAATCATGCGCTGTGGTGGCTAGCGAATTGAAAGGACCCTTCATGGCGGCTGGTGGTGGAGCCTCTGACTGCAAGAATATGACGTCACTGTAATCTACACGCCCGGACGAAAACACTCGGATGCCGATTGCCTATCACGCTCTCTCATTGAACCACTGGCGCAAGATGACGAGGATGATGACGCCTTCATCGGAATAATAGCGCGGAAGCCTTCACTAAACAGCAACGAGCCGACTAGGAGCTAAAAGGCCTCGTCGAGTATTTGGAAGGGAACACCGACGTTGTCCGTAGGGCATTTAGGCACAGATAGTCTTCGTTCTCGTTTCAAAACAGCCTACCCGTAAAGAAGAACTTGTCACCATTCAGCGCCAACTACATTCTTGTTGTTCCCTCAGCGCTGCGTCCAAAATTATTTCATGTACTACATGATGATCCGACTACTGGGCACCTCGGATTCTCCCGGACGCTATCCAGGATACAGGAAAAGCACTACTGGCCGCGCCTGACCGCCGACTTAGCCCCTTACGTCAAGACATGGCGAGACCGTCAGCGACGCGAGACACCACAGAGAAGGCAAGCGGGATTACTACAGCCGGTCGAACCTGCTTGCCGACCATTTAAGCAGATTGGGATGGCCTTGTTGGGACCCTTTCCGACGTCAACATCCGGAAGTAAGCGCATAGTCGTCGCCGATGCGTTGAAACGAAAGCTCTGCCGAAAAGTAGGACAGCCAAACTGGCAAAATTCTTCGTTGAAAACATCCTACAGCGACATGGCGCCCCAGAAGTCCTCATCACCGACAGAGGAACTGCCTTTACAGCGGAGTTCACCCAAGCCATTCTGAAATACAGGCGGACAAGCCATAGGACAACTGCCTACCACCAGCAAACGAATGGTATTACGGAGCGCCTGAATAAGACCCTTGCCGTCGTGCTAGCAATGTCCGTCGGCGTCGAACACAAGACTTGAGGTGCCGTCATGCCGCTCGTAACCTTCGCTCACAACACGGCGGTACAAGAAACAACACAGAACACACCGTTAAAGCTGGTTTGCGGGAGGAACCCGACGGCGCCTCTCGAGGGCATGCTACGACGAAGAGAATCTTGACGTCGCCACATATCTCCAGCGCACCAATGGAGCCCGACAGCTAGCCTGCCTGCGGATCAAGAACCAGCAGAGTACCGACAGCCGACATTACAACCCTCGATGACGCTACGTCGAGTACGAGCCCGGCCACCTCGTTTGGATTTGGACCCCAATATGCCGACGAGGTTTTAGCCAGGAGCTTTTACGCCATCATTTCGAACCCTACAAGATCATCCGACCCATTGGCGCATCCAACTATGTGGTGGTGCCAGACGATATTTCGCTATTACAGCGGCGCCACTTACGACCTGAAATAGCCTATGTCGATCGACTTAAGCCTTTCTACCAGCCCTAACGAACTTTGGGACTTCGCATTGTTGAACTTTAGACTTTATTTTATTTGGACTATAATTCCTTAAACTTTGTTTCGTTCTTATTTTGTTACTGTTTAATAAGTGTCGTCTTTTTAGAGCGCAGCTCTTTGGCGTCCGTTCCTGGGTTTCGCGTCGTCGTCGGCGTCGGCGTCGTCGTCGGCCTCGTAACCAGCTCCGCCCCCCTTTCATCCCCCCAGCGCTAGCAGCGACCGACTGATACCGCTGGATGCCGCTGACGCCGCTAGAGAGTCAAGATAACGTGACAGCATAGAACACCGTCGCCGCCATGCAGAAAGAGGAGGAAAGGGTCCCCCCCCCCCTGTTCTTGTGTGGCGGATAGCTGGGGTTGACTCACTATCGCCGTCAGCGGCATCAGTCAGTCGCTGCTATCTCTTCCCTCCTCCCTTTATCGTGTTGTCCGCTTGCTGCGCGCGCTTCTGCCCCCATCGTTTGCCGCTGGGTGTACATGCCGCCCCCCTCCGCTTCCGCTTACTGCTGGTTGCTCTCGACGGCGGCGATGAGCCTCCGCTTCGGCGGCGCGAACTGCAGGGTCTTCTCGGCGGCGGCGATGAGCTTCTGCTTCAGCCTCGCTTACTGCTGGTTGCTCTCGACGGCGGCGATGAGCCTCCGCTTCGGCGGCGCGAACGGCAGGGTCTTCTCGGCGGCGGCGCTTAGCCTCTGCTTCCCCCACGGCTGTGACAACCTCGCGAGGCACTTGTATAGATCTCGTCTTTGAGAATCAAGCATTGGTGTACCAAGTCGAACATATATCAGTCTATTTCTCCGACCACAAAGCTTCCTTCATGACTGTCAAGAACTGTTAGTGGAGTCTTTGTTAAAGGAATACGTGTGAAAAATAAAAAAAAATTATGTGATAGCGCATACATGTGTTGCTCGATTTCTTTGCCTCAATCTATCCAAAAGGTGAAACAGCTTATTTGCTGCGCTCAAATTTCGCATTAGGAAGTAGCGTAATCGTCGGTAATTTTTTCGTACTCCTGTTAGATTTGTAGCATCGGGGCGATGCTTCTTGAGAGGGGGGCATTGACATGTATACGCGTTTAGGCTTTTTGGGTGACCACTTTTTACTGTTTAACAAATGTTATCGCTCAGCGCGGGTCGCGCCCGCATGTATCGGGAGTTTCTCGAATGTTATTGATATTTCTTGCTGTTGTCAGGGAAGCTTGTGAAATCTAATTTCATGTGTGATGTGCATTGTCTAGAACTTTCTGGAAGACACGCGGGCACCAGCGATTACTCTGGAAGCTTCGACGGCTCATCTATAAATGCGACGCGCTTGACCAGCACATCAGATTTCGACGATCACCAACCGTATTTGCTGTTGACGCGAGGCTGCCACCACCCTTACGTTACATGCCTGAAGGAAGCTGCCAGATTTCAGAAGGCCGTGACGCCAATGCCAGCTTCTGGTGTTTCATGACAGTACTACCTTGTGCCACTCACTTTTGATGGAAAGGCCAGAGAAGATGTCGACGAGTGGCGACAAACTACTGAAGTGTGAGCCGGTCTAATGGTTGGAACTCGAGCTCACAATTCTCGAATGTACAGGGTTGATGAGAACCATGAAGGCACGGTTACTTCGAGGGAGCTTTTCGAAAGCGTGTTTTGGAGACTCCGGCGCAAAGAAGAAAAACACTGAAGAGAGCCTTTCGCAAAAGCTAGGTTCCCGACGAACCCTGTACTATTTATATAGAAGTGCTAAAGCGGTGGAACATAGTTCGAAAGTGCCAAGATGACAAAGTTTGATATTAACAGCAGAGCTGTTTAAGCGTGTGCTCTGGCCGTGCTGGACATTGACAGAAAACTCCGCTCGCCGAAGTGGAGAGGGCAAGGATAAGTGAGGCGGAAGGAGGCTAAGCGAATAGAACATAAGTGAGGTAGGGGAGACGGACAGCTGTGTATGAGCGCGCGGCGCGGTGCAGCTGCCCTGGAGAGGAGGTGCGTCGTATGGGATTGAATGAGCCTGACAATGACGTAAGCTACGACGTGCACATGCTCTACTAGAAGAGAGGCGATGTGCGTGCCAGCAGCGTCATTATCCAGTGTACTGTCGAAATGCACAAACTGAAGATAGTTTACCCTGAAGAAGCCTAGCGAATTCGAAAGAGGAGGGAAGCCGCTCGTGAGTGTACGAGGCGTAAGCGGAAAATCCTGAATATGATGCTAATGCTGCCGAAGCTAAGCGCCGGAAGACGGGTGACGATCCTGACTTGCGGGCTGGACAAGCAAAAGTAAAACGGCGATACGACGCCACTAATCGGATAACCGACGTCAAGCGGCTCGGCTATGAAGAGCGTCGGATTCAGGCTTGCGCAGGAATTGAGCAGAGTTTAAGCTAACTTTATGCTTAGGTGGTCGAAAGGAGCGCAAACAGCTGTGCTGTTTCATCAGTCTGAGCGACGTGAAGTCTGTGATACTGGCTAATTTTTTTGTTTGAAGGAGTAGCTGAAGACGTCGACAATTTTTGATTGGATAAGAAAGCTCGCATTCCTAGTCTGACGCTAATCATCAGTGCAGAACTTTTGAGACGCTGAAGATGGGACAGATAACACCGTAGTTTGATCACTCGGCTAACGTCCCAACTGGGGCGAGTGTAGATACGAGCTGGACTATTCCCCTTGCATCAACCATACTTCAGATTGTTCCTTCATCGAGAACAGATGTGCCATCACACACCCGGACTCACTGGCGCATACTCAACAAAAAACTAAATTATGCGGTCTTATGTGCCAAAACCACGTTATGATTATGTGGCATGCCATAATGGATGACTTCGCAAAGTCGGACGGCGCGACGTTCTTTAACGTGCACCTGAAAATAAGTACACTGGTGTTTTCGCGATTTGCCCCCATCGAAATGCGGCCGGCGTAGCCGGGATTCGATCCCGCGACCTCGTGCTTAGCAGCCTAACACCATAGCCACTAAGCAACCACCGCGGGTAGTGCGTACTCACCATACGAGATAACAAACACAGCCATTATGGCCGTATGCCAACCAACGGTTTACGAAGGAACTGTGGAGTAAAACTCTACATTACAAATGAGAGGGACCAGGAGCTATCACTATCCTGAAAATGACCAAGGAACCGCTTGCTCACGGCGAATATATATATGCTTAGACCACTTTCTCCTTCAAAAAAAAACCGTTAGCTGCTGATTTTAATTGAGAGGTTCACGAGGTCGCCAGAAGCGCGATATATCAGCGGTATGACAAGCAGAACTACCACTGAAGCTCTTGTCGACACCTCGGCGTTGCATTTTGGAGTTGAAAAAGAAGGGGAATAATGCGTATTCTTCGACCATCCCTCAAGCCTGCTAGGCATTTATCATCAGCTCATGGCGGCCTACTATTCCGAGCAGAATGGCCTAGTAGGGCGTTTTCCCAGGCAGTTGAAAGCGGATCTCACGAATCAACGTAATATCGAACCAAGGAACCAAGGATCGACACCTCGCATCTCGTCCTCCTTAGTATATGTTGCGTCTTCACAGAAAAATTTCAGTGTGCTGAAGTGCAGACAATTTATGCAAGTTCTGTACGACTGCCACGAAGGTAGTCTTCCAACGGGCCTACCAGGAAAACAAGCTTGAAAGTCTGTCTTATCTAAAGCGCTTGCAAGTCGTTTTCAATGTCATATGAGCGATGACGCCGCGTCCCAAGTTTCCACAAAAGCCATTCCGCTTTATTAACTTTTCAACAACTTCTTATGTTGTTATTTGGACAAGCGCACTTCGTAAATCAGGCAAGCGAAGTTACATCAACCTACAATGGGTAATGGGCAGGCATCATATTCATTTCACAATATTGGTAGGCGCAAAAGCGGAGAAAGTATTGACACGTGTACTTATCTTTATCTAGCGACCACGTTTCGCCGCCTAACAAATGTTATCGCACAGCGCAGGACGCGCCTGCATGTAAAAGAAGTTTCTGGAATGTTATCGATGATTCCGTCCACTGTCTTCCACCTCAACTTGTGTAATCTGATTGCATGTATGCGCGACGCGAATAGTGTAGAGCTTTGTGGAAGACACGCGGGTCCCAGCGGTTAATATGGAACATTCGATGACTGATCTGTAAAAGCTGACGCGCTTGACCCGCTGATCAGATTTTCAACGATCGCCGACTGTGTTCGCCGCTCTCGTAGTGCTTTAAGTGTAGCCTGTTTTTGTGGGCATCAATTCGCCCAATAAAAGCTAGTTTGGCCTTTCACAGTATTGCTACTATGTTCTTTGACGTCACGACCACGTGACATCTGGTGGAGGTGCTTTTCATCTATGTACCTGACGCCCCCGACAAGCCGTGATCCAAGCCCGCACCGTAAAGACAGCACCAACGTAGTAACGGACCATCGAGCAAGCCGTCGTCTACAACAGCTGCCCCCGGAGCACGGACTTGTACCTGAGAAGACCAAGAAGATTGCGGCCAAGACAACCACAATGGCTGCACCAGTGTCACCCATCGTACTCACGGACTTGTACCTGAGAAGACCAAGAAGATTGCGGCCAAGACAACCACAATGGCTGTACCAGTGTCACCCATCGTACTCCAACAACCCAGAGAGCCCCCTACCTTTCGTGGAGCTACGTCGGACGATCCTGAAACCTGGCTCAAAACCTTCGAAAGGATCTCGACCTTCAGTAAGTGGACCTCTGAGGATAAGCTACGACACGTGTACTTCTCCTTGGAAGATGCCGCGAAGACTTGGTTCGAGAACCGGGAGTCCACCCTAGCAGCATGGGTCCTGTTCCGCAGTAATTTCCTGAGGACGTTCACGAGCGTTGTCGGAAACGAAAGGGCCGAAGTTCTGCTGGAAACCCGACGCCAACTACACAATGAGACCATCGCCATCGTCACAGAAGAGATGACGCGTCTTTTCCGGCACGCCGACTCGGAAATGTCCGAAGAGAAAAAAGTGCGTTTCCTGATGCGAGGCGTGAAGCAAGAACTTTTCGCGGGACTAATCCAAAACCCACCAAAGACCGTAGCTGAGTTCCTGACAGAGGCTACGACGATTGAGAAAACGTTAGAAATGCGCACTAGGCAATACCACCGCCAAGTGCTCACGCCTCAGTGCGTCATCCAAGGGCTGGGCTCCGTTGATCTCCAAGAGACCATAACGGCCATTGTTCGCGAAGAACTCCGCAAGGTCTTGCCTTAGTCGCAGCCTCAATTAGCCTCGATCGCTGACATCGTGACAGATGAGGTTCAGCGATCGGTGGTAGCTACTGAGGTGCAACCTCAATTATCGCAGCCCTAGCCAGAAGCCTTGACCTACGCCGCAGTCGCACGCCTTCAAGGTCCCCCTCCGCGACCGCGCCGGGCCCTGTGACGCGCCAGGGCCCTGTCACACCGCCATTACGACAACCCGTCGCCCAGCGCAACTACGCGATGAAGATGGACATTTGACGAGCCCTCGACCACCGCCCGGTCTGCTACCACTGCTGCGAAGCCGGCCATGTGTACCGCCGACGCCCGTACCGCGACCTGGGATTGCGAGGGTTAGCCGTCGACGCACCGCACCCTCGGGAAGGTGAATACCCTCGTGACATCGCCGACTACCTCGCCGCTACTCAGTGGAGCCCTCGACGACCGTCCCGTTCGCCGTCACCAGGCCGCTACCTGTCGCCGCAGCGCCAACCATACACTGGCCCAGCGCGGGGCGCTCTGCGAGCCCATATCCGGAAAACTAAAAGCAGCAACCGATGGAGGTGCGGTTGCTGTTCATCGAACTGACGAAGATCCTCCGCCGCCTACGAAGACTACGAAGAGACTGCCTCGACGACATGACAATGACACACCGCCGTCCCGACGAAGACTTGAAGCAAAGAATGCACCGACGAAAGACCACCTGATGGCGCCACCTATCAGCCACAGGTCAATGCGACGCAGCCGTGATCCGACACCAAGGCCTAACTGTAACGCAAGACAAAGAACCACCGACCTCCACGTGCTTCTCGACGGCCACGCAGTCGCCGCCTTAGTAGAGACAGGAGCCGATTACTCCGTCATGAGTGGACCCATCGCAGCCCAGTTCAAGAAAGTTAAGACTGCATGGGAAAGCCCCTTAATTAGGACAGCTGGAGGATACCTCATCACGTCGACTGGAATCTGCACGGCAAGAACCACCATTTATGACCGGACTTACCCCGCCACCTTCGTTATCTTGCAACAGTGTTCACGAGAAGTCATTCTCGGCATGGACTTCCTGAACAAACACGGCGCAAACATCAACCTGAAGTCGAAGTCAATAACACTGTCGGAAGATGAAGCTATACCGCCAGGGAGTCCTCGTTGTAACCACGCCTTGAGTGTGCTCGAAGATCAAGTGAGCATCCCACCTTGATGCAGCATTGTTATCTCGGTCGGCACCGTAACGCCCGCTGACGTAGAAAGCGTCATCGAAGGCGACAAACGTCTACTGCTCGACCGTGAAATTTGCGTCGCAAGAGGGATCGCTCGACTGCACGGAGGAGACACGAAAGTGTTACTGACAAACTTCAGCCAGGAGTTCAAGCACATAAACAAGGACACGACTATCGCATACATCGAGGAAATTCTGGAAACCAGCAATGCGTTTGTCCTCTCGGATTCTGTCGCATCTACCCCGACGACCGTAGTTCCCGAGCCATACTTCGACATTAATCCAAGTCTCCCCGTGATTAAGCGGCAAGAGCTAAGAAGTCTGCTTCGACGATACAAAGACTGCTTTTTGACGTCATCGAGGATTCGACAAACACCAGTCGCAAAGCATCGCATAATAATCGAAAAGTGCGCTCGACCACTCCGCCAGAGCCCATACCGAGTTTCCACGCGAGAACGCGTAGCTATAAGACAACAAGTCGACGAAATGCTGCGCGACGACATCATTCAGCGGTCGAAAAGCCCGTGGCCGTCTCCAGTTGTTTTAGTGAAGAAAAAGGACGGAACCCTACGTTTCTGCGTCGATTATCGTAGACTGAACAAAAACACGAAGAAAGATGTATACCACCTCCCACGGATAGACGACGCATTGGATAGGCTCTGCAATGCTAAATACTTCTCATCGATGGACCTCTAGTCTGGCTTCTGACAAATAGAAGTCTACGAGAGGGATCGTGAAAAGACCGCCTTCATCACGCCAGACGGCCTCTATGAGTTCAAGGTTATGCCATTTGGACTGTGCTTGGCGCCTACAACGTTCCAGCGCGTGATGGACACGGTTTTAGCAGGATTGAAGTGGCAGAACTGTCTTGTTTACTTGGATAACGTCGTCGTCTTCGCCGAATTTAGACGATCATCTTAAGCGGCTTGCGACAGTATTAGAGGCCATCAAGTCATTAGGGCTCACTGTGAAGCCGGAAAAGTGTCGCTTCGTATATGATGAGGTTCTATTCCTAGGCCACGTCATCAGCAAATCTGGGGTATGCCCAGACCCGCAGAAGCCAGCAGGCATCGCAAAGTTCCCGCAGCCAATCGACAACAAGGCAGTGCGCAGGTTCCTTGGCATGTGTGCCTACTATAGGCGCTTTGTCAAGAAATTTATACGCATCGCGGAGCCGCTAACACATCTGACGAAATGCGATGTCGAGTTCAAGTGCGAAACGCCGCAGGCCGACGCATTTCAAGAACTCAAACGACGCATGCTTTCACCGCCGGTACTTGCACACTTCGACGAGGACGCCAATACTGAAATCCACACTGACGCCAGTAGTCTAGGCCTCGGTGCCGTCCTAGTCCAGAGGAAAGACGGACTTGAACGGGTTATATCTTATGCTAGCCGGTCGCATTCCAAAGCGGAAGGCAATTACTCTACGACTGAAAAGGTATGCCTCGCCATCATTTGGGCTACAACTAAATTCCGCCCTTACCTCTATGGCAGGCCATTCAAAGTCGTCAGCGACCATCACGCGCTGTGTTGGCTAGTTAACTTAAATGACCCTTCAGGACGGCTGGCGCGGTAGAACCTCCGACTGCAAGAATATGAAGTTACCGTAACACACAAGTCCAGAAGAAAACACTCTGACGCCGACTGCTTATCACGCGCCCCCGTCGATGCCCCGCCGCAAGACGACGAGGACGACGACGCCTTCCTTGGAATAATAAGCGCGGAAGACTTCACTAAACAGAAGCGAGCAGTCCCGGAGCTAAAAGGCCTCGTCGAGTATTTGGAAGGGAACACCGACGTTGTCCCTAGGGCATTTAAGCGCGGGTTGTCTTCGTTCACGCTACAAAACAACCTGCTTGTGAAGAACAACTTCTAACCAGTCCGCGCCAGCTACCTTCTTGTTGTACCGTCTGCGCTGCGTCCAGAAGTATTGCACACCTTACACGATGATGCAACCTCTGGGCACCTCGGATTCTCCCGGCCGCTGTCGAGGATACAGGAAAAGTATTACCGGCCGCGTCTGACCGCCGCCGTCGCCCGTTACGTCAAGACATGCCGAGACTGTGAAAGACGCAAGACACCACCGACAAGGCCAGCAGGGTTACTACAGCCGATCGAAACTCCTCGTCGACCATTCCAGCAGATTGGAATGGATTTGTTGAGGCCGTTTCCGACATCAACATCCGGGAATAAGTGGATCGTCCTGGCGACGGACTATTTCTACCAAAAGCTCTACCAAAAGGCAGCGCAGCCGAAGTTGCGAAATATTTTGTCGAGAAATCTTGCTGCGACATGGTGCCCCAGAAGTCCTCATCACCGACAGAGGAACGGCTTTTATAGCAGAGCTCACCCAAGCCATTCTGCAATATAGCCAGACAAGCCACAGGAGGACAAGTGCCCACCATCCGCAAACGAATGGTCTCAGGGAGCGCCAGAACAAGACCCTCACCGACATGCTAGCAATGTACGTCGACGTT
This sequence comes from Dermacentor variabilis, assembly GCF_050947875.1. Classification (NCBI taxonomy): domain Eukaryota; kingdom Metazoa; phylum Arthropoda; class Arachnida; order Ixodida; family Ixodidae; genus Dermacentor; species Dermacentor variabilis. The sequence continues at coordinate 37,170,441 of NC_134574.1, forward strand.
GAGCACAAGACGTGGGACGCGGTCCTGCCGTATGTCTTCTGCTACAGCGCTGGAGCGAGCCACTCTGGCTTTGCAGTACAGTACACTTCGCTAGACCCAGGGAACTGAGCGCCCGAGGCGGCGTTGCAGGAAAGCGCACTTTACTAACTAGAGCATTTTCCAGCTATTTCTCTCTACAGCTTGTGAATAGCCTGCTTAGGCAATGTGCATGAACAGAAATAAGCTTCTCACCAGATATATCACTTAGCATTTCTTCATAATTGATGAGGGTAAAATACAGTCATTTTTCGCGCTCTTTATTAGGCTGGGGCCATTTTATTTGACTCTCACATCACTTGGCGCAGTGCACACCGGGAAACCTATTGGACGCGCTCTTCTTGGTTGGAATCATCCGGTGATGAGCCTAGCGCGCCGTTTTGCGCAAGTCTTGATGCTAGAACGAATATGCTCAATTGACTTAAGGAAACCACCGAAACCCGCAATAAATTTCACAGAAAGTTAGAGAGCGATTGTTCAATCCCGCATCATCATGTTTGCTTTAGATTTTACCATTAAGGAGGGCAATAATATTACTTCGACAGCAACTAAGAAGTGACATCGGCTGCTTCGCTACTCTCTTATTCACGCGTTAATGTCGCTGGTAGGGGTGCATCGAGAGCTTTACGCGATGTAGAAAGTGCCCTCTGGGGTATCGCAACTGATTTAGCGGCAATGTTCCAACCCTTTTCATCTTCCTACATGCTGTAAAAAAATAATTTTTGTTGTCAAAATGTGGGTAAAATCACCGAAGCGGTACCAGTCCTTTGACGGCTACCCGACGCGAGAAGTCGCACTCTCATTTACAGGAATCGTCGGTCACTTCTTTGATTAAATTGATTAGGTGGAGTAAAACATGTGGAGCCGACGTTTTTTGTGTGTATTCTTGTATTCAGTGCAATACAATGACAGTGCAATGCTGCATCTGTCAATGTTTAATAAATTGTATGAGTAAAAAGATCTATAATGGATGCGTCAATTTTCTAGCATACATTAGGTTGTATTCTTTGAGAAAGATGCAAGACAAGGAAGCTAAACAGGAAATAAACGAGTGGCATATTGTTCCGTTGCAGAAGTGACATATAAATGTGTATTCACAATATTTACGAGACAGACAACGATGCATAAAGAAGATGGCTGTGGAGAGCGATTCCACCTCTACAAGTCAAATCGTCTTCTGACTGGCGCCACTCTTCGTTACGCCGTAACAGTGTTTTAACAAAAATATTTCTGCGAAGTTACACATGGAAGAAAACGCTTACGAAAAGATGTGGCGAAGTTCCACGTAGACGGGAGAAATATTTGAGCCCTAAAACAAACTCAATGGAGGTACCATCTCTTTTGGTTCAAAGAGATACGTGTAAGGGTGTCATGCATCTTAAAAAAAAGCACGGGGGATGGAAAAGAAATGTCGCAACAAAATGTAAAATGTGGAGAGGAGCGGTGGAGCTTGCGCGAGTCCTTCGTACAGATTTGCGAGCGTTCTGGTTTATAAGTGTGTCTTCTTTTATTGCTGTTGTCTCCAGCACCCAGACAGCAACATTGCAGAGCAGCTCCTTCTTCAGACTCTAGTCTGTTCAGTATCGAGTCCATTCTCCACCAGCACCGATTATGGCTCGCATTCAACTTAGCATGGAGGGGAACTTAGCTTTATAGGGAACAACAAAAACTTGTGTTCTACCTAGGCCGCCCGCACTCCTCTTCCACAACCGTCCAAAGCGCGTCCACTCAGACTGCGTGGAGTTGTCATTTGACATGGAAAAATTCATTCGGCCCCAAACATTCTCGGTGATGTTGATGTCGGGTTATTGTGGTGGCCACTCGAGCACTGTCACGTGACGGTCGTCCAAGAAGGCACTGAACATTTTGGTTTGTGAATTGGCGAGTTGTCGTACTAAAAAATAAATTCAATGGCCGGGCGAGTCGCCAAGCGGTATCACGTGCTCAAGGAGGACAACCTGCTTAGACTGGACCTTCTTCAGAATACTTGGTACTCATCACTTCACCCCATATTACATCAATTGGTTCCCGGCACACATCGGACCATTGGAGGGGCCGCTCCCTAACCTCAACGAGACGGCACACGAGGCCGCTTGACACCTTACTCACCGTGCGAGTCCGCACTTCCTCTCGGCAGGATGGGAGAGCGAGCGCGACCCCCTCATCACTTACAACGATCTCACCTAGCATTATAAGTTACTTAATAGAACCATGCCGCTAACGCACAAAGCACTGAATAAAGCACAAGAAGTCACGTACAGGGGGCTTAAAACATCCGATCAGCACCTACATAACAACCCCTGAAGGATACCTTAAAGGAGTGGTACACGGACTGGAACGCGAAGCCCCAGACGTCGAGCTTTTAAGTAATCTCCAAATCCGCACGCAAGGAGTGACAATTGTCCAAACGCGGATGGTCGGTAAGTCTGAAACCACAGTGATAACGATCGATGAACCGATAGTTATGCGCTTCGTCTGCTATTACGGTGGTGAAATGCCACGTGTGCCTTATCAGTCCAACAGACACTACTGCAAACTGTGCAAAAGCACGTGAAGTAGAACAGACGTTTGTTCACCGCCTACGGCAAAGGCGTGCAGCAATTATCGGCTAAGGGACCCTCCTGAGGACCATACCTGTGAACCAGAGTGGGCCTTCTGCGGGCGGGCTCATCCCACGGTGGCATCGGAATGCACCAAGAAACTCAAACGCATCGCCCAAAGGGGCAGGTCACAACTGCCGCAAGGTCTACGCCGACCACAAACCAATGGGATCCTGAAGAGACGCAGGTGCAACCCGGGCCACGAGAATACTGCATCACCAGACGGGGCCTGTTTTAGGTTCCAATCCAGTTTCGCATCCAGGTCCCGCTACCGAGGCCACTCGAACTCCAGAGTCAGTGGGAACGAGAGGGGCCAAACAACACAAGAAGAGCAGAAGAGTAATATGACATAGAACAAAGAACCCAAAAACAAGGTGAGATGGGCAGCAATCGTCTCCTATTCGCCACACCAAACAACACAACTCCCACGGCTAGAGCGCGAACTAGAGCTAATGCGAGCGTGAATAGGGGACCTAGACTTATAAAATAGGCAATTGAAAAAGCAACAAATGCAGCATCCACAACAGAGACCTAAACGAATCCAGACAGGAAAGAGAATACAGAAACTATCGAATTTAGAAGGCGACGCCGTAATTGCCCTCTCGACCTAGAAAAAAAACCATAAAGGAGTCATACCCACAATTAGTGAGCAGGGGATGAGAGAGGTAGATCAAAAACTGGAAATTCTGGACAAGAAAATTCAGGCACAGCAAATGGAATTCCCGAAAGCTTCGCAAAAACATACCACAAGCAGCACCATAAGAGAAAAAGCAGAGAAAGTATACAGCAGGCCAGGCCAGTCGGCCATGACCTCAATACCTAAACATCAAGTACATAAATCAACAATACCTAGACATCAAAAGCACGCTTTAGAAGAGTGCGAGATATGGCAGCGGAACTGCCGCGTTTTCCGGCGTAATATGGGACAACTGTCGCAGCTGGTGATGACAAAAGAAAGGTCACTAGCTATCCTAGGATTACAAGGAGCCGGAACAAATACAAAATTACAGGGATACGTTAGCTTCAATACCGAACATGAAAATTGCAAGGTGGCAATAGTTGTGAACAAGAAAGTTATGGCAATATATCACAAACCCACAGATGGAAAGGACATTCCGCATATAATAATAAAAATCATCTATAAAGGGAAGAGAGGAAGTACTGCTTTTATACATAATGTCTGCAGCCCCCGGAGTTATAAAAGATCAACGTTCGACAAATTATTTCGAGAGACACCAAAAATGCCGAAAGGGAGAACTCTATTGATAATTGGAGATATTAACGGCAGGCACTCAAGCTGAGGGTATCCAACCCAGGACAATAAAGGCAAATATCTTACAGGACAAATAGAAGTCGGCATGATACTTCTAACACACCCTGCAATGCCAACAAGAACAGAAAATTGTGTCTCCGCGGATACATGTCCGGACCTACTAATAACCAAAAATTCTCTAAATGTGGAGTGGTTCAACACCCTCGAAAATCTAGGAAGGGACCATTGTGTTATAAGCACCACAGTCCGCAAGCGTTTAAACCTCAAAGATATAGGCAGAGCTTAAATAACAGAATGGTGGGCCTATGGAGAATTGCTTTAAAAGCTAACCATTGACATAGATCATTTAGATAATTGGTGCGACTGCATGCGATATATAAGGCAGAAACACACCAAAACCGTCACCAGGACAGACAAAACACCTGAAGCGAACACTCATCTACTGCATATGTGGGATGCAAGAAGATCCCTGACAAATAGATAGAAGTGGCAGAAACGCAACCGCAAACTCAAAATAAAAATCAAATAAATTACGCAGCGGGCCGAGGAATACGCTAATCGACATGCAACAGCCAACTCGGAACGCTTCTACGGTCCAATAAATGGAACCCTAGGGATACAAAAAACGTTAAGCATCCTCAGAGGAAAGATTGACACGCTTAAAACGAGACGTGAAGGACAAATGAACCTGGAGAGATTGCTATACTCGTACCCAGGCACAAAAGAAGAACTCCTTCAGCCAGTCCATAAAAAATGCTACGGTGACAAAGCCCTGTTACCCCCATTATAAGCTCATTACAGCGGACACACAAACTCAGGAATGAATGAAATCTTCACGGTGGCAAAATTTAGAGCAACAATCGTAAGTACAGTACACAGCGGCAGAGGCCGACCAAATATCAGATGCCATGATTAGATACATGAATGGTTTAGCAACAACTGCCCTTATGAATTTTTCAAATGCCCATTTCGTCAGAGGAACGATACAAGAACAATGAAAAGACGCTGTCGTAGCCATTATCCAATAGCCAGGGAAGAAATTGACTTTAGAAAACCTCAGGCCCATCTTTTTTACATCATTTCTAGGAAGGGTGTTAGAAATACTAATTAACGCTAGACTGAAACAAATAGTTTCAGGAAACAGCTTAAAGCCTGACACCATGTTTGGCTTCAGATCAGATCTTTCAATACAGGACATACTTCTGCTTTTAGAAGAAAAAAGCGTTACCCAACGTCCACATGCAAGGAGAACCCACTCTCATGGCTGTCGACATAGAAGCGGCCTTTGACAACGTAAGTCAGAAACGGGCACTGGATGGACTAGCAGAGACCAGCGGCGGTCAAAGGACGTACCAGTACATCCGAAGCTTCTTCAACCAGAGAACAGCAGTTAGCAAAGCATGAGAGGATTAATCTAAAGTCGTCCATCCTGCTAACAAAACAACGCTACATGGTGCAGTATTCTCACCTACAATGTTCGACATAGCCATGATTGGACTAGCTAAGAAACTCCAAGAATTACCCGACATCCGTCATTCACTATACGCGGATGTTATAACAATATGGATAACCAAAGGCCACTTGGGAGAGAAGGAGCCAAAGCTTCAGCGGGCAGCCAATATAATAGAAAAATATACCCAATAAAGAGGACTCCAGTGCTCAACGAAGAAATCAGAATTGATTGGCCCTACAAAAAACAAAAAAAATTACTGACCGTAGACTCAATCTCGAGATCAGGGCGAAAGAGAAAAGTAATCCTGAGAGCTCAATAGTAAGCGTGTTGGTTATGTGGCTGCAATCGAATGTCAGATATCTCTACACTTTAAACCACAATCAGAAAAACAAAACAACAGATTAACCGGATGACAGCCCATGCGGCTCGTAATCGCACAGGGAGGGGGGAACAAGACACCCTCATACTGGTGATAAACCTGATCATAAGCCGACTAATGTACTACCTATTTTACCATGCCATGAATAGGGAGGAACAAGAAATCGCTTATTAAAAGTAGGGATGGAATATAAAACACCCCTGGGGTTGCCACGCAACACTTCAACTGAGAAGCTTACAGCACTCGGCCTCCACAATACATTTCATGAGCTGGCTGAGGCCCAACTCATAGAGCAGAGGAGTCAATTGGCGCAAACGACAGCTGGCAGTGCTCTTATTTAAAGAGTCGGCCTTGAAGAGTGCAGACAAGTACCCAAAAACACCCAGGGGCTACCCTGCCAGATAAGACATTTGTATGGGGTATCACCAATACCACAAAACATGAATGTCACATTACAAGCACGAAGAAGACAGGCAAGAGCCAAATAATTAAAAAAAAACAAAGTACTTGGACACTAAAAGATTCACGGGTGCTTCACCATCTTGGGCAAAAGCAAAGAATATCCTGGCAGTTGTCGTAAATCATAAAGGTAAAATCACGGCAAGTGCTTCGGTTTCCCGAGACACCATTATAGAAGCCAAAGAGGTAGCCGTCGCTTTAGCTATAACAGAAGGCATAGAGCGGAATGCTCCACTGACAATAATCACAGATTCTCAGGCCGCAAGTAGGATCTATCAGAGTAGACAAATCAGCATAAAGGCACACCGGATACTCACCGAAATCAGCAGAGAACTCAACGTGTGGTATACTCAAACAACAACATAAGTCCCGGGATACGATAATGGTACGTGCAAGCTCCACGCACATTAGGCGGCTCGAGGTTTCACTAATTGCCGAGCTGCCCATGGCAACATCAGGGAGGACCCTCCACCCAACGATCCCAGTTCTAAAGCAATCTTGCATTACTAAGGGGATTTAAGAAGGCTCTACGCAGCACTGAATAAGAACCTTTCAGCCGCAGGCTCTACGACGTTACGCAGGCTGCAAAGGGACACGTATACGAGCCTCCATAAATTGCACAAATACCGCCCAAAAGCATAAAAAAACTATTTGCCCGTTGTGTGGAAGAACACCGACACTCTACCACATCACATGGGAATGCACGGCTTACACGGAAGAGCGAGAAGAGAACAACACGAGAGTGAGGGGGACGGCATTGCTCCCCAGGCCTGCCTTCGGGGACCGGCTGAGGATGGTCACGAGGGAAGAAAGGATGGCGAGGGCCAGCGGTGCCTTGCAATAGGGGCCCAAGCACACGGCGTTGCTCCGTTTTAACGGCAACGAAGTCCTTTCTGCAAATAAAGTTTCGTGCTTTCTCTTCTTCTTGGGCGAAACTGCATCTTTCATGCTGCCTTTTACAGTGGAGTTGTATAAGTTTACCCTGCAATACATTTTTCAATGTCCATGCCTGAAAGCTCCCGCGCCCTCTTTGATTAGGCAAAGGAAACCAGTAAGCAATGCGCTGACACCTGGTGTCACAGAGGGAAATCTAAGCCTGCCAGTACACAGAATTATACAATAATTACAAGAGGGAACTCTGGCGCCAGTGCCTACGGGAGCTGCAATTGGGGCGGTTCAGCCAGCATTGGAATAATAGGAATTAAATGGATTTGTCTAAAATTCTTCCTCTAGATTTGACTTCTTCGAAGTCTTCGAATCTGTAACGTCTCTTTGACTTTGAAAATTCAAAACTTGCAACAAAGTGCTATGTAATAAATAACTATATGACCTATAATAAAATCATACGCTGGCAGGCTGACACTGTAAAAAATGTTTACACTCTCGGGGTGTATATTTGTCGCGAACAATAGACAGTTTTAGTATAGCGTCAAACGCTTGCGTTAGCATTAGCGTGCGACGCAACGCTAACGCAAAGAAAGGCTGCACTGCGCGGCTCAAGGTAGAGCTTTAGAATATCGGAACAGATACAAGCGCTAACGTTAACGCGAAAATATGCGGCAATATCTAGATGTAAAAACACGATGTACTGGAAAGCTAAACCCACAGGAAATGTGGAGCCGATCATTGCCGAATCCACTAATGTGTCCCTAAGTCAAGCTTCTCCAAAGCCACAGTCGGTGCGTTGATTACGCATGTATGTGTTTGGTTTCAGTGTTTTTTTATCGAGAGTCGCGAAACACACCGATCATTCTTAGCAGGCCGCGATCGAGTGTTATGTGGGACCCATATTACCTCTTCCTTTTAAGTTGGGTTGACATAGACACCCTCATGCTTCGAGAACGAGAGCGACCGCGGAGGTTGTACGTGTCCTCTAGATCCACTCAACATCGAAGCTTTTCCAGAGGGGACGTTTCGCCGCCAATTTCGCTTCCAGAAAGCAGATTTTCGAATTCTTTCCAATTTGTAGCAACGGACGCCCATCTTGATGTCAGTTCGAATGAGTTCAAGGCGAAAACCTCCTTCAGGAGGTTTATGTCGTCGTCGTTGGTAACGCGCACACGCACTGTGACCACAGCACTGATCCCACTACTTTATTTTCCCGCGGGAAACGGGACATGCATCGGCTTGACATGCGGTTTTACGCCAAGTGCACGAGCGAAATACACTTGGGCGCCATATCGAGGCGCATACAGCAAACATGAGCAAACATTAGCAAACCCTCTCGTTAAGCCTACTGCGCCGTTAATCGAGAACGTATATCGTAAACAACGCCCATTTCTCACAAGTGCGCCGCTGCCGAAGCATCATCACACAAATCGAAAGCAAACACGAGCATTAGTGGGGAACGAATGAGCGGAACAGTGCAGGCCGATGACTCGAAAGATCCGAAGCGGGTAGCTCTCACTTCGACTGGCGCCGCCATGTTGCCGTACGTAAGGCTCCCCTTGCGTGCGTTAGCGTTCACCGCTAAATCTCTAAAATAGCGTACGTGCATAGGAGCTCCAGCACCATTGACGTACGGCGCATGAGCAGTGTGGTGCACGCAGCGTTAACGCTAACGCTAACTCTTTGCGTTTACTGCTTTATGCTGTACTAAAACTCTCTAATAATTGTCATCTGTCTTGCCCGCATTTACTTTCGTGAAAACGCTGTGCCCGTTAATTTCCTGTCAAGAATGCTCTGTCATGCTGATAACGCTCATGCCGTTCGTAACTTGGTAGTACCGCGCTCGCGGGGTTAAAGAAAGGAAATACGGGCAAAACAAATGCCGATTATTTTGTGCGACAAATATACACCCCAAAGGGTGCAAATGTTTTTAGATTGTAGAACACAGAACCTCTAGCACAGAATGCATAGATGAATGAAAAAGATAACAGGAAGCCTACCGCGACGCGATTGAAGCGACACCTGTAGGCCTAATACGTGATCGCACGTCAACTTCCGTGGCTGGTTCTGGTGTTCCCGCTCGGCAGGTTGTGCCAAGGCGGGGCAGCCAAACAAGCGCGAACCCAATAAAAACTACTGGCGTCGTTACTGGGAACCAAACGGCCCAGCAAATCTCAATTTTTGCTCCGTGATCTCGACGCAAGAGGTCACGTGTTAGGTCACCACTGTGGTTTCCCGGAGCATTCGCTTGGCAAGAGTGGATGCATGACGTAATGCTCCCTCCTATATTTTTCCTTCCTCTATGGATGCATGCATCGATTAGCGGCATAGAAGGGCCTTATTATATTTTTCGCGCAAGCCAGCGCCTTGAGATGATTCGCGCCTTTCAATTTGGATGCCTGGACAGTTGGAGCCGCTATTAGCAATTCCTCATGTTCGCAAATTATTCTACAGACGCGGAAGGAACTATCCCCCAAATAATAAAAATTTTCCACTAAGCGGTGTGCTTTCTCTTTTTTTGCAGCTCCATTGCATCCGACATTCACAGTCTGGAATGGCTGTAATTTTTGTATATTGTAAAACCATGCACTTGAAGTGCGTCAAGTTAGAAGTCATCCTAAACGCGGCCATAGGCAATCGAGACAGCCTATTTGTCCTAAACTTCTACAGTAGCCCTAACGACCTGAGAAAGACATTCAAGCTGCTGCTGGCCTAAGCGGTACTACCGGCCCGCGGTTCGCCTCTGGAGGGGTATTCTGTAAGAGTCCACCTAGTGGACTGTCCATTTCCGCCGCTGCTGCATGGATGTAGCTGTACAAGCGAGGAGGAGACGAGCAGCCCTAGCCAATTAGCGGCGGTCGAAATGGACAGTCCACTTGGTGGGTGGGCTCTTGCAGGATACCTTCGCCCCTGGTTATCTCCGGAGACATTAGTGCCCTTTACGATGTCTCGGGCTATCTCTCCGACTCAAAAAAGGGAAAGTATCTGGCGCCAGGCGGCTGACTTGGACCCGGCGCTGATCACTGACATCCGTCGTTGTTCACTAGGTGCGCCACGTCGACGAGTCAAGGCACAATCCTGGATCTAACCTTCGTGCGGAACGCGGTAGGACCACCCTGGCCAAACCTGAATAAAGACCTGGGAAGTGATAACTGCATACTGGTCACGAGCCTGCGGATCAAACAGAAGAAGCTGCGCAAGTTCCACTTTGTCGACTGAGACGCTTTCCATAATATCAGAAAAGAAAGGGCAAAGAATGAACACAAACCGAATCTGGAACAAAAGAGGTGCTAACGGATCTACCCCTCACAAAAATGGGCAGCCACCTGGCGCATGTCATAGAAGCGAGACAATCTCTCCTAGAGAAGTGGAACGGTGAAAGTTTGAACCACCGACTGAGAAGTTAGATCGCAGAACTCAACCGTGCCATCTAGGAACACGGTATGACACTCGCCAAACAGTGGGACGAGGTCTGCAACTCGACAGATGGCCGAATGCGAAGAGGGGCACCTGTAACCTCCTCAAGCACCTCTTACATGAAACAAACACAAAGCCGAAGCTGCATAGCACGCTGGAGAAAATTTAGCGCACTGCCGAAAAAGAGTCCTCCGAAGCGGAGGTGATTGCTAGACGGGTCAAGAAGTGCTTCTCGTGTAGAGCAGACAGAGCGCGCCACCCCTCACCTCTCCATCCGTGTACGGCGGATCGGAGGATCACACACTGAACGCCGACTTTACGACCGGAGAGATCAGAATTGCGCTGCACGAGCTCAGCAGCACATCGGCCACTGGGCCGGACAAGATCACTAACAGCACACTCCGAAACCTGGGCGACGACTTCATCGAGTTCTTGACCCAAATTGTAAACTACACGTGCAGAAGCGGCATGGTCCCAGACGCGTGGTAGACGGCCAATCCCATACCCATCCCATGACCGGGCAAGACACCCGGTCTCTAGAACTTACGACCAATTTCGCTTACCTCGTGCGTGGGAAAGGCCAAAGAGCATGCGATATTAAATCGCCTCTCCCGCTACCTGGAAGACCACGAAATCTACCCGCATGCGGTGCCATGACAAGACGCCATAATGCTCTCAAAACATCACATGATTGACTGCAAAACGAGATGCACGAGGGCCGTCCTGGACCTGGACATGGGAAAGGTCTTCGACAACAACCTCCACTTTTTCGTGCTGAAAACGGTATCGGGCTTTAATATGGGAGAGCACTTCTACGACTACGTCAAATGTTCCGTGAGCGGCAGAACGGCCACGCTTAAGGCCAGTCGTCTGACAGCGGAACCGACGAACTTCGACAGCAGGGGACGCGGCAGGAAGCGATAATCTCGCCGACTATCTTCAATCTTTCAATGATCGGGCTGTTCAAGAGGGGAGTACGGTAGCGCAATTAAAAGATGGGAGAAAAGAAGGCACATAGGGAGCGTAGGAGCGCTGTGTGTGTCCCTGTGTGTATTATGTGTCTTATTTTGTCCCGTATTTTAATCGCGCTACCGCACTCCCCTTGAAGATGCGTTACCAACAAGCCCACATTGCAACCCTCGTGTCTAAAAGGCCCACAGAGATTGACGGCGTCGAGCACACCATTTAGGGGGCGATATCACGAATTGGTGCACAGGCGGCATCGATAGGGACATTGAGCAGCGACTGCAGGAGGCGATCGACGTCGTGGAGGAGCATCTCGTCCCCAGGGATCTCAGGTGCTCACCTAAGAAATTCTTACGAAAGCTCACCTAAGAAACTCTCACTGTACAGGTGAAAGAAAAGGGGACCCAAACGCAAGGGCTGGAAACCCGCGGAGGAAATTGACATCACCTTGCGTACGAAGGACGGCAAAAACATCCCATGGCGGACTCTTTCCGTGTCCTCTCGATGACGAGTGAAGCCAACGGTTCCAACAACCAAACCATCGTCCGTCTCAACAAGAAGGCGGACAACGCCATTAGACTTATCAAAATAGTTACCAACCGACAGCAAAGCTTACGCGAAGACAACGTTGTCCGGTTCGTGCAGACCTTCATTCTCTGTCCCTTTGTCTACGTTGCTACAATGCACGAACAGCAGTGGGTGGAGAGGGTCAAAGTCAACGCGCTCCTGAGAATGGTATTAAGAGAGCCCCGGAATTACTCTTATATACGAAGACCGAGATGCTCATGCGGTTGGACATGAACGACACTAGATAAGATGGCCGAGGCGCAAGAGAGGGCTCAATACATCACTCTCCACCACTGAGTCGGGAAGATAAATCTTAAAGAGGGTAGGCATCTTGCTTGCCATGGTTGAAGTATTGCGAGATGCAGTGGAAGTTGGGGGGGGGGGGCTGCATCACGATCATGCCCGTTCCGAGGAAAGTACACACAGTACACAAGGTGGGCAGAAGGCGAGCTAGAGCTAAGGCCCTGCTAGAGAAACCAAGGAACTATTGACAGAAGCACTTCCGTCGATGCGGCGTTCAAACCCAAGAGGCGAGCGTTCACAGGGGTCTACCTGGATGGTACAGGAAACGTCGCGAATGCCGAGTTTCTATGTACAACGCATCGGCACACGGCCGAGAAGGTAGCCATAACCCTGGTACTCCTGGATGGCAAGAGAACCAGAACACACAGTGACTCGAGAGCGGCAGTGAGAGCCTTTGCAAAGGTGACCGTTTCCAGACAGGTCCTGGCGATCCTCCGCGCCAAGGACGTTAACTCGTACACGATCATTTGGTTTCCCGCACATGTGGGAGAAACTGACGGAGCCCACTCTAATCTCAAGGAGTCGGCTCACAACGTCACGCGAGGGCTTAAAGACTGCGTGACGCTAGAGCAGCCAGGCTTGGAGGTTACCTATTGCAGGGACCATCTTCTCTGATGCAACGAACTCACGAAACACTTTAACTTGGCCCGCAGATCATATCCTCCTCCACACATAAAGCTAAACAGACCCCAAGCTCTCACTCCTTGCAGACGGAGACCTCTCCGAGTCCGCTATTAATAAGGAAGACATTTTCCGAAGCCTTGGCTTCATACATTTGCCCTCGATGTGGTAGCGTTGCACACTTAGAACATATGCTGTGGCGGTGCTCCGCGTTATGCATCTACAAGTACAACACCAAAGAGCGCTGGAGTGCGGTTCTGCGTAGCCCCGAACTAGAAGAATAGACATGGGCAGTACATTGGGCCCGCGATGCAGCCAGGCGGCTAGGTCTTTTGGTCCCGACGTGGGAGCAGCCCGTTTCGGGCTACAAATCTAGCGGAACCTGAAGGACATGAATAAAGTTTTCAATGCCATACCATGTACTTGAACACAAATAAGTCAAGTTGCTACCGTCATCGTCTTCAGCAGCAATCCCATGCTAATTTCCGCAATGTTGTGCAGAGCGTTGTAACAGTAAAAACAGTGTTTCACGTTTGTCGTTGCATATGACAATGTTTCCTACTAGTACGCATATCTCTCTATTGCAGTATTGCTTTCGTGCGTCTTTGTTCATAAATTTCTAAAGGTAACCTCCGTTCGTAATGATCTTTTGTAGTAGATAAATATTGAGCAACTAACACAAATTTATTTCTAATGTTTAAGTCATCGAATTCTAATGCCGAAAAATGCCCAGGCTCGATGCTAGAAAAAAAGATTCACTATAAGAGAAGACAAAAATAGTAGCTTTAAGATATAAGTGACGTAACGATACTACGGAAAATCCTTCATGCTGCTCTGTGGCATACCTATGCCATGATGTCACTTCCCGTGTATTTTCCAGGGTGCTTGTGGAGGCGAGATTTTCGGAAGATGCGTGGCAGGGTTGCAGGCATATTTGGAATACAATAGGCTGCGCTCATAATTAGGGCATTCTAACGAATTTTTACGCATACATGTCACTAAATCAATTCCCACCTGCAGTCAGTCCATTCTATTGTTACTTAAGAGCACACTGTAGTGAACTTCGGGGCCGGATATTTGAAAGGTCGAGCTAGTCTTACAAATTGTATAGGCAAGCGATAAGGCACTAATATTCAGCTTTAGTATCCTAAATGCAACATGAATACTGAAGTACATAACAAAAAAGCTATCGCATGTATTATTAGCTGCCAGGACAGTGCTATTTCTTCTGAAGTCCATTGCCCCTGTATAAATTGTACCGGAATAGACGGAACAACCCTATGGGCTACAGGCAAGAATATTTATAGAAGTACGTATACATTCCAGTTTACCTTGCAATATGAACAGAAATATCATTAAAGCGTTAAACTGTAATCCCGAAATACTATTATAAGAACACAACTAGTACCGCTAAGTAGGGGGCGAGGCCTCAAATCTATTTTTCTTCAGTTCTTTGTTTAAATATGGATAAAATAAATGGATAGCGTTCAATATGGGTGCGCATCGATGTTAATCACGAACGTCATTTTTTTTTAACATCACTTAGTAGTCTGGCGTGACTGTCGCAAAATATTGCTATTCTTGTATTGGCCATAGCATACTTTGCACCGAGAAAGTTAACGACTTCTCGGTATTGATGGTTGGGCGTGACAGTAGGTTCTGCTACTATTTTCTGATCCAGCAGAGTGATTTTGACCTGTGCTATCCAGCCTATAATTCAAAATCCCATTAGTACTTTGCGTATTCGGTAGTCTAATTCTTGCTTTAAATAAAGAAAATGATGGTTACTGTGGTGAAAAATTGCTCGAGCAAAAACACACAGCACGCAGAGGATGCGCGGCAGCTGCAAGAACGATGGAAGCGCAACTTGCATCTTTTCCTTGTCTCTTTTTATGGTGCTTTTCTTCATGTTTTTTGTTATTGTAGCGAAACGTAAAAAACCGCAAATTGGGCCGATTGAAAGTTTCCCATATTAAATAAAAACTTGAGCAGTTCTACTCTGTGAAGGCGGATGACCAGTGAAACTGTGCAGCACATGATAAAGAGGTGACACAGCATTCTCGACGAAGATGCGAGTACGTTTCTTGTCTTGATCGGTAGTCATCGTAACGAAAAGTCCGCGCACACATTTATTTTTATTCTCCCGCGTTTTTGGATGCTATAAATTCGTTATATTTAGTCGTGTTTTCGTTTTGCGATATATTGAGGGAAAGAATTTGAGACTGAAATACCCGCACCGACTGACCGCGAGCGAGTGCTGTCAGCACATTCGCAGAGGGAAGGACAATAGGGGAACGCATGCATGATGAGCGGCAACGGTGCCAGCTGTGCAAGACAACGACGAACACACGTTAGCGCGGTTACGCCAAAGGGTGCCACCATAGAGTTTAATATTACTATAACTAGAGGGAAATATGAGGCTGCGATCGTTCAACCATCATGGGAATGATGGGAAGTACAGGCTACAGATTGGTATTTTGTTGGCTGGCGAACTAGTCTACAGGTATTTTTGGCGGTTATGGTTTCGCTTCAAGCGCAATTGCTATACCCCGCAGTGGGACGGTGGGGCGCAAAGCTTTGCTCTGTTGCTCGAAGTGGCGATAGCGCTCTGGACCAGCGACTGGACCGATGTTTGTGTCGCGTTGTGGTGTCGAAGCCCTGACGAGAAAGCGACGGCATCGTAAACGTTGAAACAACGCATTTTGGCCGTTTTGAACTTTGTTTGCTAAGTGTGTTAGGTTGGCGCTCTATCATTACGTGGCTTATGAAACTTCAGAACTTCAGAATCGTGACAGCCGACGCAGCCTTTAAAAAGAGCGAGAGAGTTCGCAAGTACCTACAGGCCGTCTGCGCGAAAAATATTGCGTTCGTAGCGAGCAGGCATCGTAGCAGACGACATTTGTAGCATTCCTGTCAAAGGGGCAACATTTTCTCAGAATAAAAATTTCATTTTTATAAATACCTGATGAGTACTTTTACATACGTATATGCATGGTTGTTATTGCTGTGGTAAAAATAAATAAACAATTATTCTCTGGCGCTAAATCGGAAGCAGAATTGCAGAAGAATGCATACCCGCGTGTGCCCTGGTGGCAAACCGTGCTTGAATCTCAAAGTCATACAATGCTTATGTAATGTGTTGTGCAATATACAAGACACTGCAGAAATAAAATTTGATTTTACGCGAAATATGTGAGTATAGCATTGTTTACTGCGCCGCAAGTAAACGCCGTCAGTCTAAAGACCGAAGTCAATTCGAAGCTTGTACTTCCCATCATTCCCATGTAGGTCGAGGCAACGCTTAGGAGAGCGCTCGTAGACACTAGCGCCATATTTCCCTCTAGGGTATTTATTTATAAACTCTATGGGCGCAACTGGGTCACCTATGGTAGAAGACGACGACGAACACGCGAGCAGTGGCGCGAGACATTGCTGCTGATGATAGTTTTTGCTCACACAGGTTTGGTGATGGACACAAACAGCTTCTCGTTCTTTGTCCAGTATAAGTAGCGCTGTAAAACAGCGCTACTTATACTGGACAGAGAACGAGAATAGATACACAAAATGCCGTGTTTGTATCAATTCTTGTTGTTTGTACAGTGTCGGTAGCGCTGTTTTAAGTAATATCTGGTGAAATATAAGTCGCAACCTAGACTCTACCATAGAACAATCTGTATGATTTGAGCATACACAGAAGATACTTCACTCGCAATTTACAGGTTATTTTCTATAGGGAATTTGTCTTCCGTTTTGCGTATAGAACCAACCAAGATATAGCACGTAATATTAAACAAATTCAACGAAGATAACGTTTAAAATAGAATGCACAATAGTCGGTAACAACCTAAGACTATAACGGCCAAGGCGTAGTTGTGGAGCTTAAATAGATTGTAACAAAGAAGAATTTCTCTGCCACCCCGTTGAAGGGGAAGTTTTGATTTTTGTGCGTATCTCGCACTAGGTTTGGGAGCACCGAGGCACAGTAGATGTGAGCATTTACTATATGATGTGGTGGGCTCAACCGATGCAGCAAAAGTGGGTTATCAACAAACATGTGGGTTGTCAGCAAAAGTGTGCTATAAAGAAAAAAATATAAACTGCTCACCGCCATGGTTCCAAAACTGCACATACATGACCACAGCGCAGATTTTGTTAGGATCTGCATAGAGCAGATGCGCGTCCTCACGGTGAATGTTTTCTGCGTGCGGAAGAAAAGCGGATATGTAAATTTGAATTGTTGCTACACTGACACGCTCCTAAAATATTAAAATATTTCTCTCACACGGCGCAGACGGCTTTTACAAAATTAGAATAAGCCCGCATAGATCAAAATATGATTCCCAATAGTCAAAACATGTACGTGATCTAATGGTGTGTTTCATAAAGCATAGGTGCGTCATACCAACAAATGCACGTCTCAGTTTGCTCCTAGATGGTGACAAATGTCCAAATGCAAGGAAAAGTTAATGGCAAGGAATGACTGAACAAAACTGCATAACAGCAGTCGTGAAGAGTAATACAGGGGCCGTTAATTCATCAGGGCCAGTCGCTAATTAAACGGGAAAATTTACTTTTTCAAAAAAGATACCATTTAGGTGCCTAGTATAAGGTATACCAGCCTCAACTAGAATACCACTACCCCGTTCGCTCTCTGATTCGCACCACTATCTTCTTTTTTTTTAACCATACGCCTTACAATTTTTTTACATTCATTTTTGCGGGGTCCTTGATTGTTCTCGAGCTTCATTGTTAGCCTCCAACATTTTGCCCCATATATCAGCAGCAGTAGAACGGAAAGGTTGTACACTTTCCTTTGGAACGACAGCGCTAAGCCACCAGTCAGAGTCTGGTAATGCCTTCTGTATGCCCTCCACATCAATTTAATTCTTTTGTAAATTTCCTTCTCATGATCAGAGTCGCCTGCGAGTAAGTGACCTATATAAATGTACTCCTATATAAACGTACTCTAGCGGCTGACTGGCGATTCAGAATTTTCGTTTCGTTGCCTGACTACTGTACATTTTGTTTGTTTTCTGCACATTAATTTTCAAGCCAACATTTACACTTTCTCGGTTAAGGTCCTCAATCATTTCTTGCAATTCAACCCTATTGTTGGTGAACAGGACAATGTCATATGCAAACCGAAGGCTGCTGAGATATTCACCGCTGCTCCTCACTCCTAAGCATTTCCACTGTAATAGGTTCAGTATGTCTTATAAACATGCCTTGAATAGCGTTGGCGGTATTTTGCATACTTGCCTTACCTCCTTTTTGATAGGTAACTTTCCATTCTTCTAAACACGCCGTGAATAGCATTGGAAAGATTATGTCTCCTTGCCTAACCCCTTTATTGATAGTTACCTATTCATTTTTCTTCTTGAGAACAATGGTAGCGGTTAAATATTTTAAGTATTTTCCAAGATTTTCATGTATTGCTTCTCTCCTTCTTGATTGGGTAATGCCTCAAGACTACTCGCATCTTAACTGGATAAAATAAATTTACGTAATCTGTGAAAGCTATTTATAGAGGTTTATTGTACTGCCAAGATATGTCGGTTACCTGGTTGATTAAATGTATGCGATGCATTGTAGAATATCGCTTCCTGAAGCCGGCCTGTTCTCTTGTTTGATTAAAGGCAAATCTTGCTCTGATTCTATTGTAAGTTGGCTTGGTGAACATTATACACAATACTGAACGCAAAGCAGTGGCACTATATTTCATCAATTCTGTAACACTTCCTATTTTGGGGATTAGTAAAATGTTGGCAATCTTGGAGTTCTGTGGAACATTTGAAGTCATGAGAAAATTCGTATAAAGGCCCTCAGGTATTTTAACCATGATATAGCCTCCATCTTTGAAAAAATCGACTGCTTTTCATCCTCAAGTGCTGCTTTTTTCCGAGTCATATCTTACAAGGCCCTTGTAACTTCATGGCTAATTATTATGCAAGCGGGCCCTTTAGCATGTTCATCACTACGAAAGAAATGGCGTGGCTACTATGGGTACTACCGTGGCTGTATGGGTAGCATAGAAATATTTAGAGAAATTGCTGATGACATCCTGCTGATTGTTCAGTGCAGACACCTTGCCTTGTCCTATGCCAAGTTTTCTTCTCATTGATTGTCTGCGGTGGCCACTCATTGCTGCTTACTCATTCATTCCTTTGTTACAATTTTTTATATCCTTTACTTTCTTCTTGATGGTCAGCTTTGACATTTCAGCGAATTTGATCTGATCTTGGGTTTATCAAGTACATACCGCAGACCCTTTGGTCCAAGCAGAGCAGCAATACATACACACAATAGTGAACAAATTGGAGAAAAGCTAGTACAAATTTATACAATACAATTTTATTCACAGTGCGTCTCTAAACCATGGTTCAAGGGCGATATTGTTCGGAGAAAAAATGTGAGTCAATGTTAATGAGTCAGGATGATGCTGTCTTGTGTGCCGCGTTATTGCAGACATTAGGTAAGTCGATGGTTTCATTTAAAGCTTGTTCTTGAGAAGGAGAGAAAGGGATTCGAGCCTCAGCAGCTTTCGGCGTGATTGAAGAGTACGTATGGAATTTTTTGACATAACCTTAAATTGAGAATCCAGTCTTGCGAATACATGAAATATAACCATAATAACTGCCTTTTTCTGTATTTTTCATAATGCCTGATATTTGAGTTAGCGTAAGGCTCACATGATATACATGCATGCTCTACTTTGGTCTAATAAATGAAAAAGAAACAGACATTTTACACTAGGAGGGGCATTTTGAGATTTTGTCTTACGAAACAAAGTTTTCCGAAAACGTAAAAACAAATATCAATAATATGCATGTTCCACGAGAATGTGCAAGTCAAAATAACACCAAAAATTAGTAGCTGTTAGTCTCACGCAGTGCATAAGAGCCCAGTGCGTAGAAAAATGCTAGTGTTTTTTTACGAGCAATATGACGAAATGCGGATTTCTCACCCTTTAGAAATATCCCCCATTCATTACACCACTTCAACATGTTGTTCAAATCTCTTTCGAAAATAATCCGATTGTACTGAGAAGGTATATCAATGTACAGAATACAATAATCAGCAGACAATGTAATTTGCACACCGGGAGTTATGTTTTTAACAATGCCATTTACATACACTAGAAACAGCAAAGGCCCCAAGACACTACATTGCGACACCCCTGAGGTGAATGGAAGAGTGGCCGAGCTACGTTCGCCAGTTGTAACGTACATGGCGCGTTTGGTCAGATGAGCAATCATCTAGTTTATGGAACTGTCATGCATGCCAATAATTAGAAGGTGGAAGCATAATTTGTCGTGCAGAAACTTATAGAAGGCTTTGGGGAAATCTAAGAATATTTCATCCATTTGGCCATTAATGTCGAAAGATAAAACAGATGAGCGGAACACTCACACAAGTTGAGTCGAATAACCATTCCTGAAGCAGTGCTGCAACTACGTGTGCACAATAGTTTTCAGCGAAGAACTCCTTCACATGGTTTGCCACATTGTGCTACAAGTGTTTGCAGCATTGTGATGTCAGAAAAATGGGACGATAATTTTGTAATCTAAATCCATCTTCTTTTTTGAAGAATGGCACAACTTCGGGCTAATCTGTAGTCATCCGGTAGCTGTTGCGACTGTAGCGAAGCAGATTTTTTTTAAAGAAAGCTGGCAAAGAGTTCAGGACATCGTTTTAGGGAAGATGCTCGTGAATTTGTCAGGGCCCCAGGAAGGTTTAGTTCTCAGGCTTACCAACATGTTGACAATTTGAGCATAAGAAATAGAACCAAAATCAAATAACTGTTTCACTGGACGCATAGTATGCAAACATCTCACAATGCAAATGCACTTTTAGAGTACTCCTTGAATTTCTGTGCTATGTCTCTGTCATTAGTTCTTAGTGTGCCCTAATTTGTATTTGTGAAATGGGTTTCTTTTTTCCTTCATATGGTTCCAGAATTTTGTAGAATCATTTTCAATAAAGCTACATAGAGAATTGTTATAATCGTAATTCTTTGCTGTAGTCATGTTGTGTACAACAGAGTTCTGCCCCTTTTTTATTTTAAAAAGATTTCCGAGCTTTTTGTTTACCCTTTTTCCCTTGCGTTTAATTTTAAGCAGCCTCTCTTCTTTACAGCTGTCCCAGATGAGTTTTCTTTTATCAGCGTGGATGGGGAATATACGTTGTGAATGTAGATGCTCAACCCTCTGAGTTTCTTGAAGTTTGCAAAAATGGCCTTCTTTTCACTGTAATCCTGAAGGCAAATTATGATTGGTTGGTTTCCGTTGTGCTTTCTTAGCATATGTATTCGACCAGTAGACTTGAACTCACGCCCAGAGTTTTCTTCATCATAGACTCGGTTTTAGCAAAGCAGGGCTCTGAGCCCAATCAGGAACATTGTTGGACACATTCTAGCTTTACCGCTTTTTATTAGGTCAGTTGTTGCTTAGACGAGTTCATCTACTGTTCGCCTTCGTGCTATACCCCACTTCAGTTGCTGCTTCTGAAATCAGCCTTGTTACAGGCTTCATTCATCACCTAAATGAATTCATTACCTGAACGTGAAGTTATGTTTATCTTCCTGCTCTAAAGCTGCGGGTTTGTTTGCGAGCACTAGCCTGAATTCGTAGATATTTACCTTTATGGCGTCTATGTTGGCATGTTCCTTTTATTATGTTACCCTTTCTCTAATCAAATTGCAATGAAGTCCTACATATCACTAACCTATGACTACTTCACTGTACCCAAACGCTTCTACATCCTGCACTATGCTGTAATCGGCCGAGCGTGTCAAATATATTTAATTTCGTTTTCCCCATTAGAGCCTTTTTAGTCCACTACCTCTTCATTCTTCCCTCATTCTCCGTGGCTCCTTATGCATCCTCCAGCTTTGCCGTTTTTGTCGAGCAGGGCTCCGAGCCTAGTCAGGAACACGACGCTGGCCGAGGAATGTTTTTATCCGGCGTACCTACTGCCGGAAGATACAGAGAATGGCTTCAGCATGGCTCCGTGATCCGTTTTAAAGCCCCGCCGGGACGAAAGGAGATGGAAACACAACCGGCCTTGTTAGAAATCGTACGCGACGGCACATTATCACACAGAACAGGTTCGCCCAGATTTGGTGCTCGGTGAAGACATACGCAAGCCCACGGGTGGAACAGCTCTTCCAGATGGAAAAAAGAACGAAGGTGGGGTGGGAAAGCCCACACCTCAACGCGAACGCACTTCCGAAGTTTCGTCGAATTTGTCCACAAAACAGCACACCCTTCTTTCCTTTTAAGCAGTTTGATTGGCCCGTGGCCCAGGTGGCCTTGACTGGTGGCCCACCATGCGGCGTGCTTCCGCCATACTGGGCGCTATTGAATCGTAGACGAATCTCGCGCCATGACTTTAAGTAAATGTAGGCGTCACAGTGTTGCTCGTGGAGACGTCAATGACCAAAGTCGGGCGAATTCTTGACAGGTGGGTCGAGGGGGCGAATAGGTTCTAGACTACCGAGCGCTAATGCTGCGTAGACTATTTGGGCGCCGGGTCATCAGGCGATCGCAGAGGTCACAGAATTGTTCGTGCAGGGGTCATTGTCTAAGATACTGGGCATAGGAAAGAAGGCAAGCCCCTGTCCCCCCCCCCCTCAAGCACCACAAGAACCGCCGAATGTGTCTCGGCGCGGCCCCGATGCGCAGAGTGTTTTGCAGTCATTCTAAATGGAGGGTAACTGACGACTATTTACGACCGGCGACAGGCAGAGGCAGGGTAATGAATTCGGAATAAATGTTTGGTAGGTTTACAGCAATGGGACTGCTTTCTCCCCCGACATTTACGGGTCGACGTGCAGGAAAATACGGGTCATCTTTTCCGTGAAGGTGGCGAGCCGTAGCGCATGGCTTTACAGTTAACCTTGGGTTCGCTCTTTGCACACGATGCCTGTGAAGGCACCTAGAAAGCCGCTGCGGAACAGGTCTCATGTTAATGTGGCTCCTCGATTGTCAAACCACATCCTCACGACCTAATTGAAGGCGAAGAACATAAGGTGCAGCTTGTCGTCGCTGTTAGAGTTAATTGTGGCGACCCATTCATACGACTTCAGGCCCGTTTGCTGGTATTCCAATGTTGATCCGCGAAACGTCGGTGGCTCCCTGAGCTGCTGCAGCACGATCGGTATTTTCGAGAATGGGGTTGTCATTCTAGCTGCTGTCCTGATTGGGCACTTCGTTGCCTTTGCAAGTAGAAGTCCATGTTCCGGGGGCAGGTTTTGAAGCCTGTGGCTTGCTCGATGCTCTGGGGCGACGTTGGTGCTGACTTCGGGTTTCAGGCTTATGTCGCGGCTTTGAAGGGACGTTCGCTCCATGAACACACAGGCACCTCAATCCGAGGTCATGTAGTAGTGACGGTTCAGGAAACAGCAGCCAAACGATCCAAACGATAAATGACCAAAGTAGCTTTTTCTTTGGTGACGTTGCGGCCACAAAAGTAGGCCACATTCAAAGAACAATGATAGCTGTGCAGTCAGCGATCATCGAAATCTGATCAGCGGGTCAAGCGCATCGGCTTTTATATATCATTAGTGGAAGCTTCCAGTGCAATCGCTGGTACCCGCATGGTGTCCAGAGGCTACCACACAATTCGAGCCGCACATGTTCTCTGATTATACAAGACTTGGCGAGGGCCAACAGAACACAGAGTCAACGGTGACTTTGGCGTAAGTTCTACATCATGCATACGTGTCTTGGGCTGAGGCATGACGTTTAACATTTGTTAGCCGGTGAAAAAGCAGTCACCGGATACGATTAAGCAAGCGCATGTGTCAATACACAACATGAGACTAGACAACAAATTCATGCAACGCGGAATGGTCGTTGCGTAGACAAAAAACAAAATTTACCTAAAGCAGTGGGCGCCCACTTAAGTCAACAGGGCCACTTATTCGATGAAGCAAGGCTCTGTATACGACTCGTACAAACAATTTTCTGGCCACTGCACAAGAGGAACTCTACAGAATCATGCCTCATACACATGTTTATATGCCTAAGCCCGAGAGGGACCAATTTGGCACGCGGCAACTAAACATGGCTAAAAGCTGTAGCTTAAACGTGATATTCTCATATCGTTAAGAAAGACACAAAAATACGTCCTGCCATGATTTACCTTGACTCTGAGGCCCAGCTTTTTCTCCCCCTCCATTCTCAACTCTTGCATGCCTTTTCCTTAGCAATCAATTTACTATTTTGTGCCGCGCTTTTACGCATATGTCTACCCTATGTTCGATTTTGCAATGTACTTCTGCCCCCTACCCTTTCTTCTGCCATCTGCATAGTATTCTTTCTCTTTTTTTACAACAACCACTGACACGGTTCAAATTCCCAAACATCTCATCTCCCTCGACGCCTATGCCACACGGGGTTCCGCAACTTATGCTTACCGCCGGCATGACGCCTGCGCCGAACAGCTCAGGCTAATGTCTCTTAATTGACCAAGCCGTGACCATCCGACCAGCCCCGTCCCTTAACCCCAGAGTCCCGATGTCGCGATCTTAGTACCTTCAAAAAATAAACGACCCTCTGCGGCTGCGCTACTCAAACCATTCCTTTAACTTTGTTGTTCTTCTGCCGTGGAAAGGCTGACTGACTCTTCTAAAACCTCAAACACAGGCCGCCTAGACCACCTACGGTTTTTGTTAACTTCTCTAAAGACTTCCTAAGCCCTCGCTCCCCAAACAACTCGCCAAGCCATCTTTTTTTCTCTTGTACTGCCACCTTCGCAATCCGCCGCTCTTGTCTCGTACTCCTAGAAAACCACACCTAGATGCGTCAAGTGACAGCTTTCCTTGTCTTTTCAGTCTCTTCCTTTACAGCCAGCCGCCAACGACAAAGACGGCACGTGACGTCCCCCTCCTAATGCGTTAAAAGTAAACCCACCTAGTATAAAATGGCCGCCTTTGACGAAGGCGCGTCCTGCTATCGAAATGGAGACCAGCCTTTCTGGCCGCTCTATTTCTGTTTAAACCTTTTTACCACAGTGTACTCGTGGCAGCGATGCGCAGCATAGGTATAGAAGGAATCCTTGGGAGCTATATATAAATGTCTTATGACTACGTATGTCTACGGATATTTAAGATTACGGCAATGTACAGTGAGTACAGAATAGGTATTAACATTATTAGCTTGACAAAAGCATTACAAACTTAATTGCAATAAGATAATATAAGCCTAAATAAAGCTCCTTCAGATTATTGATTTGCAAGGAAGCCTGATTCAATTGAAGTACGACGACAATTTTTTATCCTAATGACGTGTAATGGAGGATAATTGAAATTATTTAGGTTACATTTATTAGTTTCAGCAGGAGTATATGAAGGTAAATTTCAGGCCTATTGAATATTAAGCCTGCCTCAGAAAAATGACTTTCATGTGTAATTTTGATAGATGTGTGTAAGTTCGTTGAGTCAATTCGGGAATATAAAAGTAAATATGACTAGTTATGCTTAATAATGAGTATTACGATTACAATACTTAAGCAAAATCAAGCTCAAATAGAGTAATAAAGAATAATTCATTTTGCCTTACTAGCACTGAACTGGCCAAACCTATCCACGATGTTGCTGCACTGATAAATTAAGAAAAGCAAGCGACGCTGCATTTGTGAGCCTTCGAAGGATGTCAAACTGTCGCTCAACAAACTCCTTCATGAATGAAGTTACATACATGAAATCATAAACTACTATCAATAAGACGAGGTCACGCTTTCCATAGGCAAAAATTTGGTTCCTCTAATGATTCCTAATGAGGCAAAAATCCCAGTCTGGTGTACCCCATGGCTTTGGGTCTGCGCCGCTCTTGTTTCTGCTGTTATTGGAGATATTAGTGCGAGAGCAATTATACGGACACTCCAGGAGTATCTTTGCCGTGGCCCTCGCTGTGATGTTCCATATAATGTCCGAAGGTGTTTGTGTATGTGCGAGTGGAAGCACGCGAGGGAAGCCGGTACGCACGAATCTGGCACGTACGAAGCAGAAAGCTGAGAGCAAATGCAGCCATCTGTCGCACGAAAGAGCGTGGGGGATTGGGAAGGAGGGAGGCAGGGGAGGCGGCGTCGTGCTCAGGCAGCTCTTGCGCATTTGGCGTACAGGGGCAAGGGGAACTCACAATCGCGACTCAAGTTATTTATTTATTTATTTATTTATTTATTTATTTATTTATGCATACTGCAGCGCAATTTGCGCTGTAGCAGGAGTGGGTTAAGAAAAGGCACAGAAAATGCATTGGAGTATACAGCGGTGAAAGCAAGTGAACATTTTTAAAGACCACTGATGAAAGGAAAATACACAAATAAGCACAAATGAACACTCTTACAAAAGAGCACTGAAGAAAGAAAAATACACAAGAAGTTATACAAATGCTGCCAGGCATGCGTGAGCACGATTATGCATCTGAGATGGCGGTTGCAAAAATTTGGGACCAGCATGAGCGAATGGACCCAGGTGATGAATTCCAGTCTTTGATAGAGCGGGGAAAAAAGCTGTATTTTATTTTATTTCAAAGTACCTTACAGGCCCCAAGGGGAGCATTGAGTAAGGGGGGCGTCATTGAACAAATGACAAGAGAAAACAGATATATGAGCGCTAAAAAATGTGAGAGTCAAAAATGTTTGTAATGATCACATGCTTCCAAAACAGTGTTAAAAAAACGCTAAATCAATACAAAGAGTTATCGGGAAAGGAATGAAAAGTACATTTCACCCTAACATAAAAGGCGATGTAACACTTGCGCAAAATAACGTACATAGCGCGAGTACATAAAGCAAACAAAATTGAAACCACAATAGCAAGAAAATGAAAGTCACGTATTATATGACATGACATATGTACAGATGAAGATATTTGTTATGATGAAGACTGTAGGATCAGTAGTTGTCTAAATTTATCATTGCTCATTTGAGCGACAGTGCTATTAGGAAGCGAATTCCATAACCGAATCGCTCGTGGTAAAGCCGAGAAGTTAAATGCGTTAGTGTTGCCATAAATGCGAGTGAGACTTAAATCATTATAAAGTCGTCGTGATGTGCAAGACGCGCGTTCCAGTGGCAAGTTTGGTGGCTTGATTTGGTGAACATATCTATGGAGCAAGGACAGGAGTGCTATGTCACGTCGGCTACTCAGTGATTGAAGGGAAAGGTCGAGTTTTATTTGAGTAATGCTTGACTGGTAGCTGTAATTTCGGGAAATAAATCGACTAGCTCGGTTTTGGATGGCTTCTATCATGTGGATTAGGTATTCATGGTTGGGAGACCATATAGGGGACGCGAACTCGAGCTGAGGGCGTACAAATGATACGAATGCTAATTTACGGATGTTAGACGGGCTATTACGCAAGTTGCGGCGAATATACCCAAGAGATTTGGAAGCGTTTGCGCATATGATTGCAATGTGAAAGGCCCAGGAAAGGCTCGGTGTAAGATTTACGCCTAGATATTTATATGCTGATGCCTGAGATATTATATTTGAGTTCATATAATAGGAAAACCTATGAGTTGATGTTTTTCGCGTGAATGTCATTAGTTGGCATTTAGATGAGTTAAGTTTCATTTGCCAGTCTTCACACCATTTGGTAACGAGATGAAGGTCCTCTTGAAGAATGTGATGGTCATCAAGGCTGCGAATTGGTCGATATAATATACAATCATCGGCGAAAACACGCATGCAGGATGAGATGTTATTGTGCAGATCACTGATGTAAATAAGAAAAAGCAAGGGTCCTAGTACGCTACCCTGCGGTACACCGGAACTGACATATGCAAGGGGTGACGTAAAATTATTAACGACTGTAAATTGCTGACGATTTGTTAGGAAGTTACGAATCCAGGAGAGCGTCAAGCAGTCTAATTTGAGAACGGATAATTTGGAAATTAAACGGCAGTGAGCCACACGGTCGAAGGCTTTGGAGAAGTCGAGAAAAAAGCAATCTGTTTGAAGATAATGGTTCATGTTAAAATGCAAGTCTGTAGTGAATTCTAGTAACTGCGTCTCACATGACAAACCTTTCCTAAACCCATGTTGGTTAATAAAGAGAAAATTATTTGATTCCAAATGATGATATATGTGAGATGCAATGATATGTTCAAGCATTTTGCAGCAAATACTTGTCAATGATATCGGCCGATAGTTTTCTGGGGAATTCTTGCTACCATTTTTGTGGACTGGTATCACTTTTGCAATTTTCCAGTCTAAGGGAAGCTGGCCTGATGAGAACGACTGGCGGAAAATATTGCATAAAAATTTGCTAGATAACGTGACTGTATTGTTTAAAATTTTTTAGTTAATATTATCGACACCCGAAGAAGTAGTCAACTTAAGGTTGTTTATGAGACCTGTGATACCATCCTCTGTTATATCGATGGATTGCATGTACTGGTAATCTAGATCATTTACTTCCGGCAGATTAGAATGGTCTTCTACTGTGAATATGGATGAAAAAAATTCATTAAAGACGACTGGGCATTCCTTGTCACTGATTGGAGCTTGATTCCCATCACTTAGTGAAATATGATGTGAGCCACGATTGGGTGAAATCACCTGCCAGAATTTTCGGGGGTTGTTTTTAAGTAGTGAAGGTAGATCTTGAGAGAAGTATTTTTCTTTAGCCTCTTTTAAAGATGAACAGTAAACTTTCAAAAATGAGCTATATTTATCCCATACCACGGGTGAGTTTGTACGCTTTGCAGTTGCGTATAGCCTTTTCTTCTTTTTTCTGAGCCGTCGAAGGTGCTTGGAGAACCAAGGGTTCTGTCTATCGCCTGTTATTCTTATTTGGGGGATATACGTTTCCACTAAAGCACACAGCTTTTCTTTAAACAGAAGCCAGTTTTCGTTGACTAACCGAGCAGAAAACGAAGCTAAAAAGGTGCCAGAAAGAAAAGTATCAAGTTCTTTGTTAATATTGCCATAGTCTCCCCTGTTGTAATCGCGGATGGTTTTGTTTGAGACGCCTGTATATATCAAGGGAATGTTAAGAGTAAGTTGTAGTAGCTTGTGATCACTGAAACCGTCTAAGCAAACAACTTCACCAATTGTTTCAGGGGTGTTAGTGAAAACTAAATCTAACATGTTAGTGCCACGGGTGGGCTGGTTAATTATTTGGAATAAATTGAAATGTAACATTAAAGAAATGAACTCCATTGATGTATGACAAGAGGATGATAGGTTATTCCAGTCGATCAATGGAAAATTAAAGTCGCCAAAAACATAGACGATATCAGCCTGACAGAGCTCAAGGGCTTTAGAAATACTATTGCGCAGTTCGACAAGAAAGTACTGGTTTGCATCGGGAGGACGATAACAGCATCCTATCAGTAGCTTGTTTCTGTAGGTTTGACATTCAGCCCATACTATCTCAATACTGGAATCTACATTAATAACTTGTGAGGTAACTGTTCTTTTGATACCAAGGAGTACGCCACCACTTCTCTTTTCGGTCCGATCACACCTTAAAATGTTATATGTGCTATCATGTGGAAATATTTCATTATCTGTTATTTCGGAGTGTAGCCATGTTTCAGTACCATTTGTACATATTAGTACGTGCGTAGTAGAATATCAAGTTTAGGTCATGATGTCTTCTCGTTGATGATCCCGGCGCGAAGTTCATGTAATTATCATTTGAGAGCCTGACTAAAGAATTGACAATGAAATGCAAGAATTTTAATGATTCGACACGGCGACGAGAAGAGAGCGTGTTTAGGTTCAAGGAAGGAAGTGTTGAAGAGGGCGAAAAGTCGCAATCGGAACGATGACATATAAATCGCACAGCTTTTTTCCGTACAGCTTCTAGTTTATTAATCTCTAACTGTTTATGAGGGCTCCAAACTACAGATGCATAATCAAGAACAGGGCGGATTAGAGATTTATACATTAGTAACTTTGTGTCTTTAGGAGATCGGGTTAGCGTTCGCCTCAAGTAACCTAACTTTTTTAGTGCTTTACTGCATATGTAATCAATGTGTTTGGACCATGACATGTTATGCGTAAAATGACACCAAGATACTTATACTCAGAAACCTTATCTACAGCACGGCCATTGAAACAGTAACTGAAAAGGGAGCGGGACGATTTGATGCAGAAAGACATGAGAACGGTTTAATTGAAAATAATGTTCCTTTGCCAACTCTTACACCAATCGCAAAACCTAGAAAATGACTCTTGAAGGCGATAATGATCATTAGAAGATTTAATCACTTCATATAGAACGCAATCATCAGCATAGAGGCGGATGTTAGAAGTGCAGTGAAGTGGCAAATCGTTTATGTATAATAAAAAAAGAAGCGGCCCAAGGACGGAGCCTTGGGGCACACCTGATGTCACATCAACAGTAGCAGAGTCAGTCGAACTGTAAGAGACGAAGTGGGAGCGAAATGAGAGAAAGCTTAAAATCCAGTTAACTAAATGAGGAATATTCAGTACAGCATTAAGTTTAACAATAAGTTTAGAATGTAAAACGGTGTCAAATGCCTTCGAGAAATCTATAAAAATGGCATCAACCTGGTTGCCTACATCAAGGTTAAATGAAATGTCATGCGTGAACTCGACTAGCTGCGTTAACCTGCTAAAACCGCGCCTAAACCCATGTTGCATGTTAGACAGTAAATTATTTGATTCCAGAAAGAGCGTGATGTGCTTATGAATGATGTGTTCCAACATTTTGCATGACTATGACGTTAGTCAAATTGGTCTGTTTTTCGACAAACACTGCTTATCTCCAGATTTATAAAGAGGGAGCACTTTGGCTAACTTCCATGAAGAAGCTACAGTAGAGGATGATAAGGACTTTCTGAATATGACTGACAGATATTTTGATGACCACAATGAATAACGCACAAGGAACGCGTTGTGTATCCAGTCCGGACCGGTGCATTTCTTAACATCCAGGTTTAATATAAGGTTGAGGATGCCTTCGCAGTTTATCTCAACGTCACTGATTGCTTCAGAAGAAACTATATTGGTAAGTGTCGGGATAAAGTTGTTATCGGAAACAAACACGGATTGGAAATACTTGTTGAAAGCATCGGATATCACCGCCGGGTCGTTGATTACGTCATTATTCTGAAAGAAGTGGATGAAGCATTGCGAGGTAAAATAGAAGACCACAATTTTCATGGGTTAGTTCTTAAATTGTGCAGGCGAACGCGAAAAATGAAATCCTTGGCATTTTGCAACTTAAGATTGAGTTCTTTCTTTGCCTTAACAAATCCATCCAACTCCATGGGATCAGTGCCTCTTCTGGAACGCCTTAACCTTCGAACGCGACGGACAGATGCAAGATATCACGAGTCATCCAGGGAATGTAAGAATTTCTTTTCCTAGTTTTATTGGGCACAAAACGTTCCATACATGATTTGACAAGACGCTCAAAGTAATTAGCAAGGCAGTTGACATCCTGATTGTCTGCAAGTGCACTAAACGTATCGAAATGATGAGATAAGACATCAGTGATGGTGTTGTCGTCCGCACGAGTGAAATCAGGGAAACCAGTAAACGTGTAGGGGGAATACCATCAATTACCTCGCACGAAAAGTCACGTTCGGCTAGGTTAGCGCTTAAAGAAACTAAGTCAAGGACGAAATTTAACCTGGTTGCTCTAGGAAGAACCTGGGAGAGACCGAAGGACAAGGAAATGTTTATTTGTTCTTTACAAATAGCTGTGCCGCCACCGACTGCAGACAATGATGGCCAGTGGATGCCAGTGGCGTTGAAGTCACCCATACAGATAAAACTCGACGAAGCAATGTTGATCTCGCTCATGAAATTTGCAACAGCATGAAGAACATCAAGAGTAGAGCCGGGGGGACGATATATAACACTAATCAGAATACACCGATTATGAAGGTAAATTTTACACCACACGGATTCTGTTTCTGGAGGAGAAGGCAAGACCCAGAATCGTAGATCCGACCGGATAAGCAGTGCCACGCCACCACCAGTACCGCTAATCCTGTCTAAGCGCACGGCAACAAAAGCGGGTGGAGTGAACTCAGATTCGTAAATACCATTGTGCAGCCAAGTCTCTATGATGCCGATAACATGGGGGGAATGAATAGATATAAGGGACAATAAATCAGAATATTTTTTGACAATAATGCGAGCGTTTATATTCAAGACAAGAAGGTTCTCAAAACGACCAGGATGAATTCAGGAAGTGGATGGAACGGAAGTCAAATAGCCAGACTCAGAAGAAACACGTTGAGCGGGTGCCATTACTAATGAATTTGAACTGTCATCCCAGTTATAACGAACCTTGTTAATGAAAGCATGATCATATCTGAACTTCACAACAGAACCGCTGTCCCGAAAAGAGGCTGATGCGTCCCAGATTTTTTTCCGAATTAACCGAACCCTAGAAGCGAAATCTTCTTTAATGATGAAATAGCAGCCCTTGAGTTTTGAAACGTTCCTAAGAACCTGGGTTCTGTCGCTGAAGTGAGAAAGTTTTAGCATGACGGGACGAATGTAACCAGTGCGCGCTCTACCGAGCCTGTGGCAGCGCTCAATATGAGGGCAGTTAGTCTTCAGGTGCTCAGTAAACACAGATGAAACTGCAGTCATCAGGGTGGTAGCGTTTTCATCCATACTTCAGAAATACTGTGTATTATCAGATTTTTTCTACGCGAATGATTTTCAAGACTCATTTTTTAAGACCTTGTCCGTTACCTTAGTAGTCAAGGCATTTATTTCAGCACGTAAATCACCCAGTAAACTTCAGTCTTTGGACATAGGAGTGGATTCTAGTGCATGAACACGTGACTCTAAAACATCAAAGCGACGCGCAACCGACTGTTGAAATGACTAAATTTCCGCAACAGCTCGTGCCAACTGAGTCTACCCTTCCAATAATTAAAAGAACATTTCGGATACCGAAGGGTCGTTTTTGTCATGGCTATCAAAGGAAGGGCGAGCATCATCATTCTCATCGAGAGCGGAAGCGGATCCACGCCTAGACTTAGACCGAGGGCCCGGGCCAGGGTTGATTTCCACATCTCCGCTCAAGAGGAGACACCTTGCGCAATACAATGCATGTGAGCAGCAGGATGCAAGACGTTGGGGGCAAGGGAGTAGCAGCAGAAAGCGATCATCAGATCGGATACACTCGGCATCAGAATAGTAACATACCTGCATGAAGAAGAAGCAGCGATAAAACATGCTGCAGCTGCCGCTGCAGCCTAGCCCACTGAAGAGTCGATCCACGCGCTGGACATTTATACCATCGACTGTTGACGTCACAGATCGAGAGTTGTCGAAGATTGGCTGATCAAAGGACAGGACATGGGGGTGACTGGCTTACTGTAGCTTGAAGTGGGACACGCCGAGGTAATCGCATATGGTAGCGATAGAGCAGTTCCTGGGCAAGCACTCAATGACATCCACGTGCTCGACCGCAAAGGGAGCAAAGTCAGACAAAGCGGTTCCAAGCCATGTGATGCCGCAAAGGGGGGGGGGTACAGCAAGGAAGCCGAAGAACTGCATGAAGAACAAGCAGCGATTAAACATGGTGCCGGTGCCTCTGCAGACTAGCCCACTCAATGTTGCGCACCATATATGGTGGCATTCGGGGAGGCAGCGCGGGAGGGAAGCGGGCGGCTTCGACTGTGTCAACGAGTGTGTACATTGCAGGTCCGCGTTCGGTTGGGCACGTCGTACCTTGAAGGGATCTGCTGACGGCTCATACCTTCGTGTGCGCTGCATTCTCCCCACTCTTGCACTGAAGCGATAGACCGCACGAAGGTCACTTCGCTCACTGCTGCTGCCGCGCTTGCTCACACCAGCGTCAAGCGTTTTGCGGCTTGTGTTTATGCTCATCTCTTGTAATGTTTGTTAATTCAGTTAATAAGCGAATGTTGTCAAGTATATACGGCCGGTAAAACTACCGTCCTTACTTCGCATAGCTGGGTACGAATCGGCTAATTCAAACGATGCTTCGCCTTTTGTTCGAAACTGCGACTTTTGTTTACAATATTTCTGTTTGTGAAGATGTGTATGGCTACCTAGTATTCCGCACAAAATTATCTTCAGTTTGGAATCAATTTAGGTTAACCAATACCCATATTTAAAATTATTTTTTCTGGAAAGTATTTTAATAAATGCTTCACATGGCTCTACTATGGCCCACATCCGCATTATTGTCAATTATGCATCACAGAAAACTTTTACTCGACATGTTGGCAGTGGGATTGGTAACTGTGTTCATAATTTAGTTCTGCAGAAACTCGAGCTGAAATATAGTACTCCCGCTATTCGCCTCCTACTTAAAAAACGATTCTTTGCACTATCCATAGTTCTGAAGTGGTCATATTTAATACTTTTACTACGCTTGACATTGCCCAGGGAGAAATGATAGAATATCAACGGAATCCACCTCCCCTCTTTGTCTATGTTATGCGATATCATGCGAGTCATTACGCACATTATTCTAATTTCATTACCCATGAAATTGAGTAGAGTGTGAGGGTGTGTCCGTTGGGATTTGTCACTTTCGCAGCCCAAAACAGTGCGCGTGGGTGCAGCTGAGTATGTGAATCAATATCCTTACCAAAAAAAGGCGGCTGTGCTCAATTTGTAATTTCTGTACAAGAAAACTGTTAGGGAACGATGCTTGTCGATGCATAAATGGTAACAAGGCCTTCAGTTGTGTCGCAGATACAATTGACGTCGACGAACGCGCAATGTGGCCGCTGTCTGGCCATCTCTGCTTGGCAATGCAACTCACAACGAGCGCCTTGATCAGGACGCGTATCATTGCCTTCTGTTGGAGGTGTTCTTTGATCTGTGGTCCCAAATATTTCCCGTATTTTCTGAACTGTGTGGTTCTGAAAATAGGTATTCATTTCTCACGGAGCTCGTCTTGGTCTTTGTAGAGGCCCAGATTTTCATATTTTTTTCACGCGACCAAGGTATCGAGGGCAGACAGCGAAATCAAAGAAGCTAATTAAATCAACTTGCAAATAAAAGACGTGAAATTTATGTCTCTCTTTTATGGTTAGTCGTCATTCATTAAGTTAGAAGCACGAAGTGGCTCCCTACATGTGAAGAGAGAGAGTGAAATTCATTTGCAGAAAAGCAGAGAGGTCGGCCTCAGCTATGACTTGCTCTGGCCTGCTACTCTAAACTGGAGACAATAGACGGGGAGGGAAAGGGCTGATGAATGGTGGTGATGGTATAAGGAAGAGAGGCATGTATACAAATTCACAGATTTGTAGCATCTCTACAGGCGTGCGTCCAGTCCAGTTGCTTGGAGAAAAACTATAGCGGCACTTGCTATCAGGGCTGCGCTGTTTACATTAGGCCAAGAACCTATAAGAAACTCTTCTGATAGTGGCCTCTTATCGATCTTTGCAATGGAAGAGACCAATTGAAGTCGTTCTTGCACGTGCGCGGGACATACGCAAAATATATGATACAGTGTTTCCGGCACCTCACAGTATTCACAGCTCGTGTTACAGTATGGACTACTTACTATCACTGTAACCTACCATTTCTCTATAACGGTAGGTGAATGCTACTCCAAAGCGAATCCGGTGCACCATGACCGTTTGACTTCTTTTCAGCTTGTGAGACATACTAAATTTCATTTCTTGCTCCCATTTGTGTACCCGCTTGTGTGGTCGATCTGGTTCGGTGCAGTGTTCCAACGTACGGTTGCGTATTACGCGATGAAGTAGGGCGTTTGTGCCTATTCGTGAGGACGGAACGCATAAAGGAAAGCAGTTTTAGCTTCAGCGTCTGCCTGTTCGTTCCCTATCACGCCGCAGTGTGAAGGTATCCACTGAAAGGTGACATCGTGGTGATATCTAGTTGCGTGGTCGAGATGCTCTGTAATTGATATAGCCATGGAATATTCTGGGCCCTGCCTGAGGACAAAGTTAATTGTTTGAAGAGCTGGCTTGCAGCCGTAGAATATCGTCCATGCGTGAGGAGGCTCCTCGGAGATAAATCGAAGTGACTCCCGGATAGTAACAAATTTTGCGGCAGTTGATGTAGACCCATGCTCTAGTTTAAACTACCGAGCGATGATGGTACGTGGAATGACGAAGGCTGCAGTGCAGGCATATGGTGTGACAGAGCCATCGGTATACACGTGTACAGTATCTCCGTATTCTGCAGAAACGTGCAACAGGGTAAGTTGCTTCAGGCCAATAGATGTAATGGATGACATTTTAGTAATTCCAGGGATCTGCATTGTAACGAAAGGTTTAGACAGAGCCCGCGGGGGTATTCTCGGAATACAGGCGGGAGAAAATCTTGATGGCAGAACACTCCGATGACTCGGTATAGTCCTTGAAAAGCTGCAACCTGGGTGGGTGACAGGAAGCGATGACAGTGGATGGTGGCTGTGTCTGGTCAACACGCCAAGGTATATGAAAAGGCTCGCAGAGCAAGTATACCCCAATAGGATAAACACGAGCTTTCGCTATTGCACCATTGGTTGCCGTGCACCGTGGGAGACCCAAGCATGCACACAATGCTTGAGCTTAAATGCTCTCTAGCGTGCGCACACAGATAAGTCTCATGCTTTAGAGCGCCGGCATGCTGTACAGTATATACCAACCGAATAGTGCTTGGTGCAGTTGGAGTAATGGTGACTCCGAGTGGCCCCATCTTGTTTCTAAACCAAGGCGAAGGACGCTTCAGCTTTGACTTCAATGAGGTGACGTGTCTTGTCCAAGATAATCGGCGTTCTATGACTAAGCCAGGGAATCTGTTGTGTTTAACCAAAGGTGTCGCTACTCCTTTAACGATTATCGGATACCTGGTCATTCGTTTTCGCATAAATGTAATCATAGGAAATTTTTCTCTTGAGAGCTGGAGGTTTTGTCGTTGCAGATACTTAGCTGCGATTGTCCCCGCACTTTGAAGCCTAGCACGCATTTGGAGACGGGTGGTTCCAGATGCTCATACTCATATGTCGTCCGCATATTTGCTAATCTTCACCGCGTTAGGAAGTCCAGATGGGAAAACAAATAGAATTAGTGAATTGAAATTTATTTTTTCTAATAACTGGTAAGTTCAGAACCAAATTGCGTCTCATGCTTGCGTGTGTCTCAAGCTATGACAGCTAACAACGGTACAATATCAGCGTAAGAGATTTCACCTACAGCATCGCTTGTTTTAAATAGCCGCATTTTCTGGAAATATTCTTGATTGAAACAATCTTACTAATCATTCTGTAGTGAGAGATGAACTCGTTGATTCAATGCAGCCTGACATGAAATATATTTGGTGTTTGCATTAAAAGATACTAAGTTCCTCCTTCAGTTCTTGTTTTTTTCTGGAATACTGATACACCCACAAACGCGTATATACGCCTTTGTACAAGATATGACTATCTGAAGAAATAAATGAAAATATATTAAAATGCAAAGTTATCTGATGTGAATATAAGTTCCAGGATATTCCTTTCAATCAGAAGTCATGAATATTTTGCTCACCGATTCCTGCTTGCCGCGACATGGATTCATTACCAAAGAAATGCCAAGTGTACTCTGTATTCACTCTGCAAAAGAAACAAAAACATTATTATGCTTCTGCAAATAAATGGAGGCTGTCCAGACTCACGGATTTATGCCAGTTATATATGATGTGTTGATCTTGACATTAGTTTGGAAGATTTCTGTAGCTTTCTGCCACTTGCAGGTAGTTACTATAGTATCAGTGTACTTAAGCGTCCATACACCATCATTTCCCTGCCAAAACTGCAAAAAATAAAGGAATGAGCATTTAGGTTATCATTTGATTCTTTATGAGAATCACTTCTCAGCGACGATAATCAGTATCTTTCATATTGTTTTCTTTCCATCATAGTGGCTCTTTTACTGATTTAGTATGAAATATGAAACCAACCACGGCGATTTTCCCTTGTACATGCGCGATTTACTGACCGTTCTCGTGCAGTGGAGAGTTGGCCACTAAAATGCAAGTAGTATGCATAGCAGGAATCTAGCAGAGCTCAATGAGTTTAAAAATTTTTGTTTTCCGACGAGATTTATTGTCGTTAACAACGCTGTGGAATTAACGCTAGATATCTCAAGGCACTGAAAGGGCTGTTTGTAGCGCGGCGCTCACTCGCAATCACGGCAAGGCCCTTCGTCTTCCTCTTCATTCGGGACATACACAGGGGCGCCTCTGCTTCATTACAGACTGAATGTACTTTTCCACAAAGTTGTACATGCGTCACCAATAATAGCGCTGACGCAACCTTGTGTAAGTTTTGAGGACGCCGGCATGGCGGCATAGAGGATCAGCGTAGAAAGACGCGCAGATGTCAGAGCGCGTATGACGAGGTATAGCTAGGAGCCATTTCCGGCCTTCGGGCATGTAGTTGCGGCGATATAGAATGTTGTCCCGCACGGAAAAGTGGGTTTGTTGGCGAAGCAGTGCTCGCGTCTAAGGGACATCAGAGGGAGCGGCAAAGTAGTCAAGTAACGTTGCGAGCGTTGGGTCCTTGCGCTGCTCTGTGAGCATGTCAGTGGTGGTTAACGGTTACAGGGTCGACGAGGAAGCTGACAAAGAGGCCAAATCAGGCATCAGTGGAGAGCGAGAGAGTGCATCAGCGTCGGAGTGCTTGCGACCGGAGCTGTACATGACGCGGATGTGGTACTCTTGCAAGCGCAGCGCCCAACGTCCCAAGCGTCCCGACGGGTCTTTCAAGGAAGAAAGCCAAGAAGGGCATGGTGGTCTGTAAATACGGCGAAAGAACGTCCGTAAAGGTATGGGCGAAGCTTGCTCAGTGCGCAGATGATCGCTAGGTACTCCTTTTCTGTGATGGAGTAATCTAATTCTGCTTTTTTGAGAGTACGGCTCGCATAAGCGACGACGTATTCATCATAGCCAGCTTTCCGTTGCGCTAAGACCAAGCCCAGGCCAACTCCGCTGGCGTCAGTATGAATTTCCGTGGGGGCATCAGGGTCGTAGCAGCGAAGAATCGGTGGTGAGGTCAACAAGTGACGCAAGTGCTTGAATGCTGCATCACATTGTGGTGATCACGCTGCTAAGCCGTTATAGGAGGAAAGTAAACTTTTCAAAGGTGTCATGATGGATGCTAAATTACGTACGAAGCGACGAAAATAGGACCATAAGCCAATAATATTTCTGAGGGTTTTGATAGATGTGGGGGCTAGGAAGTCTGCAATGGCGCGGAGTTTGTGTAGGGCCGGGAGGACGCCGTCTTTTGAGATATCGTGACCCAAGATGGTTAGCTTGTTTGCAGCAAAACGGCACTTTTTGAGGTTAAGCTGTAGGCCGGCAAATGTGAGACAGGTCAGAATGTCATGCAGGTGAGCGAGGTGTGTCGGAAAATGGGTTGAGACGACGAC
Source organism: Dermacentor variabilis (assembly GCF_050947875.1). Lineage (NCBI taxonomy): Eukaryota > Metazoa > Arthropoda > Arachnida > Ixodida > Ixodidae > Dermacentor > Dermacentor variabilis. The sequence goes on from NC_134574.1 coordinate 37,209,755, forward strand.
GATCTCGTCGAGGTAACATAAACAGGTCTCCCATTTGTGACAGCGAATTATGTGTCGATCATACACTCAAAAGTAGCAGGCGCGTTGCACAACGCGAAGGGCATGACGTTAAACTCGTACAGGCCATCGTGTGTAACCAATGCGGTTTTCGGATGGTCATGTTCGGCGATTAGAACTTGCCAGTACCCGGAGTGTAGATCTGAGGAACTAAAATATTCTGTGCCTTGTAAACAGTGGAGAGCGTCACCGATCCAAGGCAGAGGATAAACGTCTTCTCTCGTTATCTTGTTTAGGCGACTGTAGTCGACACAAAAGCGAATGCAGCCATCTTTTTTACCAATAAGACAGGTGAAGACCAAGTACTTTGAGAGGGGCGGATGACTCAACGTTTGAGCATGTCGTCCACTTGCTCTGTGATGATGCGGCGCTCTTCGGCGGAGACACGATACGGGCACTGTCGGAAGCGTGAGTGGGAACTGGTGTTGATGGTGTGAGAAACACCGCTAGCACGACCCAATGACGTCTGATGACAGTCGAAGGAATAGTGAAACTTGTGAAAAAGAGCGAGAAGTTGGCGGCGATGAGATGCGGAAAGAGCAGGGTCGATGGCGTTGTCAAAACCTACTGAAGGTGATGATTCTGAGACCGAAACGATGGCGTCAGCGTAATGGAGGAAGTCGGTAGGAACATCGAAACCATCAACATAGTCGACCGCCTGGAAGTATCCTACGGTCTCTCCACGCAGTAGACTGATCGGGTACTGGCAGTAGTTGGTGACCAGCATCATAGTTAACCCAGATGTTATAGTGAGCACGGCAAAAGGAAGAACAATGCCCTCGCGCTGAGAAAACACATCGGACGGCGGGAACACGACAGTGGCGTCAGATGCGGCACCAGACGACAGGACAACAGCCATCGACGACTCAGGGGGTGTGGTTGTGCCGGCATCAACAGTGAGTTTGTCGGCGAAGTGATGGAAGCTGGTCAGCAGTGATTCACATAGAGGTAAAAGCGACATTTCTGCACGCAAAGAGCCAATGACAGCATGATGACGTGAGAGGAAATCCCAACCAAGGATGAGGTCGTTAAGAGCACGATGGTAGCCCGAAACAACGCATCATATACGGAACGTCGTTGATGACGACGCGCGCCGTGTATACAGCTGAAGCGTGAATTCGCTGCGCGCTGGCAGAGGCAAGCACCAGGACAGAGGCAGCTGTAGTCACTTTTTGTAGCTTGCGACAAAGGTTCTCCTGAACGACGGGAACAGCTGCTCCAGTATCGACTAGTGCCACTGCGGGTACTCCCTCAGCAAAAACGGTAATAACATTTTGCGGCAAAGATTGAGGTCTTCAAAACGTCAATGTATTTGCAGTTCTTGCGTCAGGAACTGCCCCAGATGGTTTCCCTCTGCAGTGGGAGCTCGACGATGCAGGGGCGAAATCGAACGTCGACGGCGGGAAGTGGAACGCCGAGTTTCCGACCGGCGATCACTGTCATGACGATGCGGTGAAAATGGAGGCGTGGTGGCGTGTTGTGCTGCGGTCTATCTATCTATCTATCTATCTATCTATCTATCTATCTATCTATCTATCTATCTATCTATCTATCTATCTATCTATCTATCTATCTATCTATCTATCTATCTATCTATCTATCTATCTATCTATCTATCTATCTATCTATCTATCTATCTATCTATCTATCTATCTATCTATCTATCTATCTATCTATCTATCTATCTATCTATCTATCTATCTATCTATCTATCTATCTATCTATCTATCTATCTATCTATCTATCTATCTATCTATCTATCTATCTATCTATCTATCTATCTATCTATCTATCTATCTATCTATCTATCTATCTATCTATCTATCTATCTATCTATCTATCTATCTATCTATCTATCTATCTATCTATCTATCTATCTATCTATCTATCTATCTATCTATCTATCTATCTATCTATCTATCTATCTATCTATCTATCTATCTATCTATCTATCTATCTATCTATCTATCTATCTATCTATCTATCTATCTATATAGCCAATTTTTTTGCTACGATATATCAACGACTTAGTGGATATGGTTGATTCTAATTTTAATATCCGATTGTTCGTTGACGACTGTGTTCTATATAAGAATGTAACCTGTCAACAAGATCAGGTCGACTTGGATTTCACCCTAACAAAAGTTAGTGAATGATGCACCCGGTCGTCAATGGTATTAAACCCCGATAGAGCGGTCCTTCTATGCTTGACGGAGAAAAACAACCATTCACGTTTACTTAAAGGATTCAGGGAACACCATGTATTAAATGAATATAAATACCTGGGCGTAACCATTACGAAAACGCTTTCATGATTAAGGCATATATCAAACGTCTGCGCATCAGCTCCACGAAAACTTCGTTTTCAGAGACACAAGTTGAAAACAGCGCCTGACGAATTGAAAATGCTCGCAGATAAAACATGCATTTACGAAAGCTACAATATGCATGAGTGGTTTGGGACCCTTTCTACAAAAAATATATTCAAAAATTGAGATGGTTCACGACGCGCTGTACGTTTTATTTTTTCAAAGTTTTGATCAACAGACTTTCCTACCAAGAAAATAACATCCATGTGTTCGAAAATTGCCGCAAAATTGCACGCCTGAAATTTTTGCGTTCCGTATATATAGGAAGGTAAATATACCTGCACAGACAAACATATAGCCGTTCTTGCAACACGCATCCAGGCATCGTCATGTGTGATAACCTGCTCCCATACGCTGCTCGGAGAAACATATTCAAATATTCTTTTTTTCCTTGAACAATTGTTCAGTGCAACTATTTGCCGTCAGATGTCGTTTGTGCTGATGAGCTAGAGAAAGTTTTGCTCAATATAAACATTGATTGAGCCCGAACTTTGAGTACTGCTCACACTACTTATTGTGCTGCTTTCAAAATATCTTACTCCTTCTAGTATTATCTGCAACGATAGTTGTTTCAGATTGTAATTTTTGAATGTGTCTGTATGATCAAAGTGATATATATATATATATATATATATATATATATATATATATATATATATATATATATATATATATTGTATATACATACAGGGTGGCCCAGCACACATGGACCCAGATTTAATGAAATACCCAGGAGCTCTATACAAATCGTACCGACTGCATAGTAACCGTAGTCGTACGTACTTACGGCCAACAATTTTTTCATTGGTGTTAGACTGCTGAGAACGAGGTCGCGGGATCGAGCTGCGCATTTCGATGGGGGCGAAATGCGAAAACAGCTGTGTACTTAGATTTAGGTGCACGTTAAAGAATCCCAGGTGTTCGAAATTTCCGGAGTCCTCCACAACGGCGTGCCTCATAATCAGAACGTGGTTTTGGCACGTAAAACCCCATAATTTGATATTTTTTTTTCATTTTTCATCACGAATTATAGCTTAATAATTAATTTTCATTAGAGAGCTTTTTGTTTATTGCTTCAATCGCAAATATATCAATTATAGAGTTGTAGGGCACCATAAATAACTTCCTAATGAAGCATTATTATTACGCTTCATATTTTCACATGTACATACTCATCATCATCGTTTTGGGGCCTGGTGGTGGGGCTCTCACTCGGAAGAATGAAGAAGAGAATGGCTGCCTATACCTTGTCTCCCGTGTGGTGGAGTATGCTGTCCGGTTTCTACGTCCTCTCGCTCCCGGTCTCTCTCCAGCTTCACATACGCTACATCCCTAGAGCACCGCTCGGGTCACCGGCTCTTCCAACTGCACTCGGCGATGTCCCAAGACTAGCAGACCAATACCACGACATCCACCTTGCCTGCTCCTGCGGCAACTGCTTCTTGGACAGTCAGCATCCCTCAGAAGGATCCACTGGTGCTTGATGGACTTCAAGCATTCAAGACTTCAAGCATTCAAGCATTCAAGACATTCAAGATTGGTTGGAGCTATATGAGTGCGTGAGTGACTTTACCGACTGGAGCCAATCTGCAAAACTTGCTCATGCCACCTTCTACCTAACCGGCATCGCGAAAACTTGGTTTTACAATCATGAGCTTGATTTCGTCCACTGGACCACCTTTAAACACCGCCTATGCCAGATTTTTGCGAACTCGTCGGTCCACTCCGATATCGCCAAGAAGAAGCTTGCAGAGCGTGTCCACCACTCAGGCGAGTCGTAAACTTCGTACATCAAGGACGTCCTCGCCCTCTGCCGCCGCGTGAACACCTCAATGGCAGAGAGTGACCGTGTACGCCACCTGCTCAAGGATATTGGGACTGTGGCATTCAATGCTTGTGTAGCGCTCAAGCCAACTACCGTCGCAGAAATCATCAGTACCTGTCAGCGTCTCGATGAGCTTCATATGCTCCGCTTACACCCTGACAGATTTCATTTGAAGGCGTCCAACGACAATGAGCTACGTGCCTTGATTCGCTCCATTATCCATGATTAAATGCGCGCCCAAGCTTCTTCAACCCCTCCTGAGGGCCATATGACACCTCCTTGTGGCGGCCTACGCCATATCGTGAGGGAAGCGACAGCCGCCGTGACCTTCCCGCAAGTCCCTGCCCGCACCCTATCCCTACTTCAACTTACGCTCACGTTGCCTCTATAGTGCCACCCTCCCAGCAGCCACCACCACAGGCGCCTGCACTGCACGTGTGCCTGAATCCTATCGCTACAAGACCAAACCTCTTCCGGCCTACAACGCTGGAATCCACCTCGACCGGTTTGCTACTATTGCGGCATCCGTGACCACATTTCAAGGTGTTGCCGACGCCGTCAGCAAGATGAAAGGCGTAGCTATGACGGATTTGAAAGGGATGAGTTTTGTGACCCTGTACCACAACGTCGGCTCCCTTACGATTATTTTCCATGATGTTCTCTACCTCCACAGGACTTTAGCGTTGCCGTTTTCCGCGTCGCATCCCGCGTCGCCGCTCTCCATCACCAATGCGGCGATCCTCTACCCCTCTTCTACTGGCTACCTCGTCCTCTGATGACTGCCCGGAAAATTAAATGGTGCTGCTTCAGGGGAGAAAGCTGCATCCTTCGGACAACGTGAAACTCCGCTGCAGCGCACGTGAAATGTACTTTTCGTGTGGGTTGAAGGTGTCCGAACCGAAGCCTTGGTTGACACAGGCGCATCGCTTTCCGTTATTAGTTCTGATTTGTGTTCTCGATTTGTGAAAAGGGAGGACACCGTATACTGACCCTCCACTTCGTTGTGCTAATGCACTTCTTGTTCGGCCCTCCGGTGTTGGCACTGCGCGTGCTTTTGTTGATGGCATTCTTCACCACGTTCACTTTGTCGTGGTGTCTTCGTGTATCTACGCGATGATTTTGGGATGGGACTTCCTGTCCTCCGCCTCAGCTTTCATCTTTTGCCGTCAGCGAAATATTCATATGAAGGACGCTAAATCTTCGTTCGCTGTGGATGCTCACAGCCTACGTTTCGTCACGTCTACCAAATGTTTCATTACCGCGGGCAATGAGCATATTCTTACATTGACTTCCGACACCATTGTTATGGGTGATGTTTTCCTTGCGTCGAGCGGTCGCCGCATTTCTGTTCGGCATAGTCGTACTTCTAGCCTAGTGAGAGACCGGTCTGTGCCATTTAGATGACACCTTTACTTTTTCTACAACGTTTCGTCAGCACCTTGAGCATTTGGACGAAGTTTTCACACGCATTTCCAACGCTGGACTGCAACTCAACACAAATAAATGCCATTTTGCCCGAACGAACATCAAAGTCTTGGGCCACCTTATCTGTAAAGATGGCGTTTGACTATATCCCGACAAAGTTGCTACCGTGCTTCGCTTCCATCACCCTGGAAATGAAAAACGATCAAGGAGTTTCTTGGCCCTGACATCCGACTTCCGCCGCTTCATCAGTCATTTTGCTGCCATGCCGTTGCCGCTGCACAAGTTACTCACGTCGGGCACTCCTTTCTCTTGGAGAGACGACTGCGAACGCTCTTTCCAAGCTCTCAAGCAAGCATTAATCACTGACTCTGTTCCCAGTCACTTCGATGAGAACGCACCAACTTGTTTGCACACCGATGCTAGTGGAATGGGATCGTTGCTGCCCTTTTACAACGTGATACCACTTCAGTGGAGAGTTTTGCCTATGCCAGTCGCGCATTAACAGCTGCCGAAAAGAAGTACTCGATCACTGAACAGGAATGTATCGCAGTAGATACAGGCGATACAAAAATTTCGACCATATCTTTATGGACTCCACTTCACGGTCATAACCGACTACCACGCCTTATGCTGGTTACCGTCAATCAAAAATTTGTCTGGACGCCTCGGTCACAGGTGGTTCGCTTGCAAGAGTAAGATTTTCACCTTGTGTACAAGTCTGGGAAAAAAGCATCAAGATGCCGGCGCTCTCTCTCTCGTTGGCTCCTGCCATTATTATCTTCTAGCACATCTCTCCATTGCTCGTCACTTGATGAGACCAAGCCTCCACTCTGCTTATTACTTTTGGCGGCTACAGGCACGTTATCTTCCAATCGCGTCACTCAGCTCAGATCGTGTCAACGTTCTGATCCCTACTGCAACAGCATTATCCAACGACGGTGCGGAACTACTGCTGCACCGAATGCCAGATTACGTCGTCAACTGCGGCTATGTAGACTCTACAACGATGTGCTGCACCACAACATTTACAACTCCGACGAACACCGCTGGGTGAGTGTTCGTCCACGGTCGCTGGGCGCACAAGTCCTTGAAGCCTTTCACGATGACCCATCTGCTGGCCATTTGGGATTCCAGAAAACATACCACCGCGTTAGGAGCCGTTTCTTTTGGCCAAGCATGTCTACCTTTCTAGTCAAGTAAGTCGCTTCTTGCGTCCAGTGTCACCGGCGGAAACGACCAACTTCGCCTCCTGCTGGGCTTTTACACCCTGTACCATGCCCCGAGACACCCTTTGCCATCGTTGGGATAGACCTAGTCGGCCCTTTGCCTATAACGCCTGCAGGTCATAGATGGATCGTGGCAGCTATTGACCATCTCACAAGTTACGCAGAGATCACTCCTCTACGCTCTAGTTCGGCCTCAGATGCTGCCACCTTCTTTCTGGATGCCATTGTGCTGAGTCACGGGGTACCTCGTGTACTGTTACTTGACCGCAGCAAGACTTTCATGTCAACAATGATTAAAGAAGTACTTCGAGCTTGTGGCACACTTCATAGGACGACATCCACATATCGCCCTCAAACAAATGGCCTAACAAAGCGATTTGATCAAAAATTAACAGATATGATATCAATGCACATCGGGCGAAACCAAGACAACTGAGACAAACTTTTATCTTTTGTGACGTTTGCTTGCAATACCGCTATCCAACGAACAACACGGCACTCGCCTTTGTACCTAGTTTAGGGCCGTTCACCGACATTCACCATCGACGTCGTTTTCTTCAATACCCCAACTAACACCTCGGCGAGTGTACCCGAACAGTTCGTCTCGAGAGTTGAGGAATGCCGTCAACGTGCTCGCTTCAACACAGAAGTCAGTCAGCTAGATCGCAAGCAACGTTACGACATCTCTCGTCGCGACGTCTCCTTTGGTCCTGGAGAGGAAGTGTACCTTTGGGCGCCCATTCGGGGACCTGGTTTGTGTGAGAAGTGTGAATCCCGCTTCCTTGCACCCCACAATATTAATGAGCAAACATCCCCCATGAACTATCGCGTCACTCGCGTAGATGTTAATTCGAACTATCGTTATCGCGGCTCGGAGATAGTTCACGTCTCCTGCCGCAAACGCTTCGTACGGCATTTCCCTACTGGCTAAGTCGCGGCCTCGCTGGCCGCTCGCGCGCGCGGGGAAACTTGTGCGAGCACAATTATTACGCTTCATATTCTCGCCTGTACATGCTCAGCATCACCGTGTTGAGGCGTGGTGGTGGGCTCTGACTCGGCAGAATAAAGAAGAGACCTGGCTGCCTAAACCTTGTGTCACACACACACACACACACACACACACACACACACACACACATATATATATATATATATATATATACTTGACGTAGTACTGCGGAAACCCGCAAGGTGGAGAGAAGTAATGAATCAAGAGAAAATCAGACATCCACCCGTTCGTTGCAATTGCTACAAAGGAAACCCATACGGGTTCCTCAAAAGAAAGCTTCATATTTGAAGAAAAATTCGTCCTTGTCCGCGACTAGAACCCGGGACCACCGCCTTTCCCGGGCAGCCGCTCTACCATCTGAGCTAACCAGGCGTCTAGCAGATGGCAGGGCGAAGTAGGATTTGTCGACAACACGAAGCAAAGGCAACTGTTTGACGTTGTAGTTCTGCGGAAACCCGCAAGGTGGAGAGAAGTAATGAATAAAGAGAAAATCAGACATCCACCCGTTCGTTGCAATTGCTACAAAGGAAGCCCATACGGGTTCCTCGAAAGAAAGCCTCATAGTTGAAGAAAAATTCATCCTGGTCCGGGACTCGAACCCGAGACCACCGCCTTTCCGGAGCAGCCACTCTACCATCTGAATTAACCAGGCGGCGAGCAGATGCCAGGGCGAAGTCGAATTTGTCGACAACACGAAGCAAAGGCAAGTGTTTGTGGACCAGGAGTATTTTTTCTTAAACTGTGAGGCTTTCTTTCGAGGAACCCGTATGGGTTTCCTTTGTAGCAACTGCTACGAACGGGTGGATGTCTGATTTTATTTTATTCATATATTTACTTGTGTCCGTGTGTGCTAGACATTACCTTTCGTTATTTTATTGTTGATTCACTTTCATCTAGTTTTGTATTCATCGCCGACTGTATATTCTGACTGTTTTTGATGTGTACATAATTGCTTATCTGTTCCCCTGCACTACTGCCTGCTTTTTATTGACCGCAGTATTCCATAAATAAATAAAATCTATCTATCTATCTATCTATCTATCTATCTATCTATCTATCTATCTATCTATCTATCTATCTATCTATCTATCTATCTATCTATCTATCTATCTATCTATCTATCTATCTATCTATCTATCTATCTATCTATCTATCTATCTATCTATCTATCTATCTATCTATCTAGCCAATTTTTTTGCTACGATATATCAACGACTTAGTGGATATGGTTGATTCTAATATTAATATCCGATTGTTCGTTGACGACTGTGTTCTATATAAGAATGTAACCTGTCAACAATATGGGTAGTCGAATGGGTGGCGGATCAGGCTGCTGTGCTGACGAAGCATGGTTCGACACCTACCATCCGCAAACTTCGGTCACTGAGTAGGTGAACACTGGTGGGAGCATGTGTTGCTACGTAGGTGTCGCGGTATGGTTGCCCTTTGCGCATAACTACTGACCGAAGCTGACAATTCGAGACCTTGATTTTTTCACCTGGCGAGACTACTCCACACGCGCCTTGACAACTTCAGGGCTTTCCACCCACAGAGCAGAGACATGGTCGAGCGTGTTCAACTGCAGGCATCATTGACCCCTGTGCTCGACAGGCAGCACTTGGTGGAAAGGCTAGTCCTAGTACTATTGGGGCTGCGAACGGCAATCAAGGGTGATCTCGTAGCCAGCGCGCCGAGATGCTCTATGGGTCAGCAATCGCCGTTACAGGGCAGTTTTTCGGCACCCAGCAAGGCACTCCGTCATTGGCCGCGCAGCCTTGGGCTACATTCCTGCATCGAACAGCTTCGACGTACGCCCCCCCCCCCCCCCCGTATTTCGCGCAGGCAGCCTCTGTATAATTTCCCGACATTGGACAGAGCCGCGCAGGTCTTTCTGCGACGCGACTCTGTCAAGCCACCAATCAGCCCTTCCCATTAAGGCCCCTTTCGTGTGACTTGGCGTTCAGAGGAAAGCCTTGAAGAATGACATTTGCGGCAAGGGTGAGACGGTGTGGTGCGACTGTGCGAAAGCAACCCACCTTGAACATTAACTATTTATTCCTTCTGCCATTCACATCTAAGGTTCCGGCATTTCAGGGGTGAAGCCCTTCTTGTTACCGTGGGTCACTTCATTGCCCCCGGCGTAGGGGTCAATGCCTCTGCTTTTTCTTGAAATGGAAGCGGCGGCCCGACTGGGGCATCACAACTGCCACTTGACAAACCTACTTTTACTTCTGAATAAAGCCAGTCGACTTTCCGTTTTCAAGCTGTCAAAAGGCGTATTCTTTGCCTCCGCTGCACCAAGCTCCGAACACATGCTTGCGACGACGCTACATGAAGATTGTGCAGAAGTGTGCACAATTAGTTTTTTATTTCTTTCGACACGAGATCCTAAATTTTCTGCTGCACGCAGTAAATTTGGTCCACATGCTAAACACTGCCCTATTAGTAGATCAGAAACACTTTCTTGCTATTTACAAGAACTGTTTCAAGGCCGCTTTGCGATATTTTAACTAATGAAGAGGTATTGGCCAATATTTAGAGAAAAAGTGGGAGGTAAGCCAGTATAGACCGGCTGGCTACCCTGTGGTGGAATAAGGGGGGAAGATAAATAGCGATGATAGAAAAAACATCAAGAAAACAAAGCACGTACTTAATTGTGTTGTGGTGTAGAACACCATTCATATTCTTTCACTGCATGCGCTTGTCAAAAAAAGCGCAAAAACGTGTCCAACACCTACTGGGCTGAGGACGCTCGCGACCAGTGTCGAGAGCGTTCGGATATCTTGAAAAAAACATTGTGCGATATTGTTTATATAACTGATATTGCTCCTGTCTGAGTATCTCTGATTGATGTATTTATAAGATATACGTTTTTCTTCTTTGTGTGTTGTGTTGTGTTGTGTTTTATGGCACATAGGCAACTAAGGCCATCATGCGCCAAGCTCAAGGTATAGGGGAATTTTCCGTGTAATTTTATAAAAATGTAAATAATAGTCGGTGGTGGTGAGTGCTTAAATAGTTAGGGTTACCTCATGATGGAGTAAGAAAAAGGTAGTAACAATGGGTACTGATAAAAACTTTTAAAAGGGGTCGGGTAACCTCAGCAGCCATCCTTGCCACAGCAAGGATCTCGAGGCTCCTAACCAATCAAATAAATTCCTCAGCCTTTTTCTCAGGAATGAGAAATGGCTGTGGTGTATGAGGTGAAGTACTGCGTGATGATTTACATATTTTTAAGAAAACCAGCTTCTGTTAAAAATCTAAAAACGCTAGACATATCCACAATTGCATTATCACTCAAGAGCAGTGCTGGGTGAAAAGGGATGCATTGGTTATAAAATGGGGAAAAGCACTTTTTCTGTAGCTTTTCCAGTTTACAACATGAAATTAAAATGTGATTGACGGTAAGTTCATCTCCGCAAGTGCAAATTGGTTTGTCTTCTTTCTTCAGCAGAAAGTTGTGTGTAATGTGTGTGTGACCTATACGGAGACGGCAGATAATAACTTCCTTGAAACGCTTCTGGTGCACGCATGACTTCCAGTCACCTAGAACTGGTTTTATTAATTGTAGCTTGTTATTTATTTCGCTGTTCCAAGTGGACTGCCATTTTTTCCTTGCGTTACTATGCAGTAAGTTCATGCAATCTCTATAGGGCATATTTACATTCTTAATTTGTTTACCGTAAGCTTGAGCAGCGCATAAATCCGCTCTTTCATTGCCTTTTATGCCGACATGGCTTGGTACCCAGCAGAGCCTGATGTTTTGGCCTTGAGCTGTGGCTGCTGTAATGCTGTGTATGAGGTCTCCAAGCAGAGGAGCCATTGCATTTCCAGAATGAAAGGCCCTGAGCACACTCAGGGAGTCTGTGTAAATAACACTGTCGGTGAGACTATTTTTTCTATGGCTACACAGATGGCATAACATTCCGCAGTGAAGATGGAAGCACACTGTGGAAGTCTTACTATTCTATTCCAATTCCCCTGTACAGCTGCGCTTCCTACATAAGCATCTGTTTTTGAACCGTCTGTGTAAAAAGCTTCAAAATTGCTGTACTTTTCTTCAAGTGTGAGGAATTCTTGTATTATATGTTGTTGCGGAATTTCTTTTTTACGGAACTGTGTTAGAGTGAAATCACAGATTTCAGGAAAATTGTGCCATGGCGGCAGTGGACCTCGCCTTTGGGCAATGTTTGGCAATATGTTTAGTATGCCGAGATTTTGGCACATCTCTTCGAAACGCAGGAGGAGTGGCCTAATAGTTTGTGGTTTGTTGTTAAACAGTGTTCTTGATGGGCACTTTGTAACTATGGGGTAACATAGGTGTTTGGGAAGCGAACGGATTTTTAGAATGTACGAGTTTGTGAGCATGGCTCTTCTATCTGTAAGTGATGGTTCATTGGTTTCTACATGGAGACTGTTTATGGGTGATGCCCTGTATGCACCAGTGGAGAGACGCAAACCTAAATTATGTACTGGATCTAGCCGTTTCAGGTACGATGGTCTTGCTGACCCATACACTATACATCCATAATCCAGGATAGAGCGTACTACAGAGCGGTAAATTTGTAAGAGACAAGTCCTATCGGCGCCCCAGTGTTTTCTCGATAGCACTTTGAGTATGTTCAGGGACTGAAAAGCTTTCTTTTTCAGAGCATTTATGTGAGACAGGAAGGTGAGCTTCCTGTCAAATGTTACACCTAGAAATTTATGTTCATTTTTTACAGGCAGATCTATTTCGTTCAGGTGTAGGGTGGGATCTATTTGTATGCCTCGTCTGAGTGAGAAAAGAACGGCCACCGATTTCTGTGGGGAAAAACGGAAACCATTTCTGTCTGCCCATGTTGCTAGTTTGTTTATTGTTAGCTGTATTTCTCGTTCGCATGTTGATATGTTCGAGGATGTGCAAGCTATCTGGAGGTCATCTACATAGAGAGAATACATAACGGATCTTGGGATTATTTTCCTGATAGAATTCATTTTTACAATGAAGAGTGTTGTGCTCAAAATACATCCCTGAGGTACTCCATTTGCCTGGATAAAATTCTTTGAAAGGGTTGAGCCAAGGCGGATATGAAATGTACGGTTAGACAAGAAGTCCTTCAGACAGTTCAACATCCTGCCGCGGATGCCTAGTTCAGCCAGGTCCTGAATGATCCCAAACCTCCACGTTGTATCATATGCCCTCTCTAAATCGAAGAAGACAGATAGACAGTGTTGCCTGTGTATAAAAGCTTCACGAACAGTGTTTTCAAAACGCACAAGGTGGTCGGTGGTGGAGCAAGCCTTTTTAAAACCGCATTGATGGACATCTAGGAGCTCCCGGTCTTCTAACACAAATGTTAATCTGATATTCAATAGACTTTCAAAGGACTTTGCTAGACAGCTAGTCAGAGCTATGGGCCTATAGCTGCTAGGGAGTGTGAATGGTTTTCCGGGTTTTAATAAAGGAACAATAATGGCCATCTTCCAGGCTTCGGGAAGCTTCCCCGATACCCAAACTTTGTTAAAAAAATTTAAAAGTGCTTCCACAGCCGGTTCAGAGAGATGAGCTAACATATGATAATGTATTTCGTCTGGGCCAGGTGCAGTTTGCTTACCAGCGGACAGTACTCTATTAATTTCCTGAACTGTAAGTAAGTTATTATAGGGTTCATTTGTACCGCCACTTGTCGGCAGTCTTTGTCCTTCAGCTGTGTTTTTGTATTTCAGGAATGATTCTGAATAGTGAGATGAACTGGAGACCGCAGAAAAATATTCACCCAGAATATCTGCCTGTTCTTCTATATTTGTCTGTGTACCAGGGTCAGAGAGAAATGGAACCGTGAATGGGGAGTAGCTGCCATTTATCTTTTTTACCATCTCCCACATTTGTTTTGATGTAATTGTGCTATTTATTGAGGACACGTAACCTTGCCATGAAGTTTTTTCTGCATTACGGCGAATATACCGGGCTTTTGCTCTGAACTTTTTGAACTTGATTAAATTTTCCTGCCTTGAGTACCTACGAAAAATTCCCCAGGCTTTGTTTTGTCTCCTTTTTGCGTCTCGGCATTCTTGTGTGTACCAAATTTTGTGATTCTCTTTTACTACTCCTGAAGACTGAGGAATTGCCAGGCGTGCAGCGGTTAAAATACAGTTGGTGATAGCTTCATTCAGTTCATCTATGCTTAAATTATCGGAAACTATTTTATCTAAACTGGCCCTTTGCTTAAAAAGTGCCCAGTCGGCTAAATGTAACTTCCACCGTCGTGGTTTTGTTGGGATGACTTGTGGTGGAGAGGTTAGGCTGATTAATACAGGCAGGTGATCGCTGCTGTTTGGGTTGTTGATGACATCCCATTTAAAATCGTTAAAAACAGAGGGTGAACTAAAAGACAAATCTATGGAACTCATTTTTCCCGTGGTCGGTGAGCAGTATGTACTTTTGCCGGTGTTTAGGAGGCAAACATTATTACTTAAAATAAAATCTTCTAAAATACGGCCTCTCGCATCAGTGTGTGCACTTCCCCAAAAACCGGAGTGGGCGTTGAAATCACCAACAAGCAGGTACGGTTCTGGTAGTTGTTCTAAAAGGGTTTCTAAATCATTAAGTGTTACTGTTAGGTGTGGCTCAAGATATATATTGCATATTGTGATCGTCTTAAAATGGATGACAGTGACAGCAACAGCTTCGTATTTGGTTTTAAGTTTGATTTCTTGGGTTGCAATACCAGTCTTAATTACAGTAGCAACACCTCCAGACAGTCTGCTTGCGTGTTCTCGGTCAGACTGAAAGACATTGTACTTGTTTAAAATGTTTTTTTGTTTGGGACCTAAGTTGGTCTCCTGTAAGCATAAAGCCACTGGGGACAGTGTGTTTAACAGTTCTTTTATGTCACTGTAGTTATTTATTAGTCCTCGGCAGTTCCACTGTATAAGGAACGCCATGTTTGATGAGTGTAGTTAAATTTAGGATGCTGCTTTACGGGGTGCCAATACTGGGGTTTTTTCTTTTTTGTTCGCTCCAGGGAGCTGTGCTTCTGCTGAAGCAGAGGCAAGTTTTGTGTTATGTCCATTGCCTCACTAGAGGCTCTGGACTTCCGCGGTGAACCCGCGGGTGTACGGTTAGTGGGCTTCTCTCGACTGGGGGAAGCCTTGCGGGTGGCCGACTGAGAGGCCGGGGCGCCTTTGTTCAGAGGTGGCAGAGCAGCCTTCGCTGCGTCTGCCGGGGGCGGGAGTGGCCCTGCCTCAGGCTTCGCCTGGGCAGTGGCCGAGGCCTGGTGTGGTGTGCCGCCCCTGCGCACCACATCGGCGAAATTTGTTTTTGCTTTAAATTGAAATGTTGAGGAGTGTCGTTTTCGCGCCTCTTGATAAGTTATGTTTTCCTTTGTCTTTATCGTTATAATTTCTTTCTCTTTCTTCCAGGTCGGACATTATCTCGAGTACGCGGGATGATCTCCTTCACAGTTCGCGCACAGTGGTGCAGCGGTACAGTCCACGGATTCATGAGCATTTGATGAACATTTGGCACATGTTTGGCGGCCACGACAGCTCTGAGAGCCATGGCCGAATCTTTGGCATTTGAAACATCGTCTCGGATTTGGAATGTATGGTCTTAAAGTTATTCTAAGATAGCCTACTTCTATGGATTCGGGGAGTTGGCTGGAGGCAAAGGTCAGGATTATGTGTTTTGTAGGTATTTCCTTGTTGTCTTTTCGGATTTTGATACGATGGACTTCGGTGACATTCTGGTCTTTCAGACCATCCAACATCTCTTCTTCAGAAAGGTTCAGGAAATCGTGCTCAGATATTACTCCTTTGACTGTGTTTAGTGAACGGTGAGTAGTTACGGTTACCCGGACGTCTCCAAAGGACACTAAAGTTGGGAGTTTCGAGTATTGTGCTTTATCTTGGATTTGGAGGAGTAGGTCGCGACTGGCTAGCTTCGTCACCTTGTAGCCAAGGCCCAGGGCGTAAGTCAGAGATTTTGATACTATGAATGGGGACATTTTTCGAGCTGGTTGATCTGGATCTTCACTATGTATGACATGATACCTGGGGAAATGTTCGTTTGTTTTTTGGAAGCATTGGGAAGTTATGTCCTCGGTCCGCACTCTTTTTGGAGTGCGATCATTTTCTGGGGGAGGTGGAGCCATAAAGTGCGTTTAAAGTTCGGTCATGATGCCAGCCGCCCACCATGGAGCCCAACGAGGGGACGGGACAGGAACTCGCAAGCAAGTTCTGCCCACGCCAGCTGTACACCTAAACTATAACCTAATACGACATAACCAAGGTAGGTTAGTCACACAAGGTTAACCCTTGCCACGTACGAAAAATTGAAGTGAACAGAAGATACAAGAAGACAGGACAGGTGTGAAAGACGAGGGTAAAGTAAAAGCGTATAGAGGGAGAAGACAGGAAAAGGTGACTGCCGATTTCCCCCGTGTGGGTCAGTCCGGGGGTACCGTCTACGTGAAGCAGAGGACAAAGAGGTGTGTTGCCTCCGCCGGGGGGCCTTAAAGGTCCAAACACCCGGCCTCAGCTCAACCCCCAGGATCCCCTTTTCCCCGGACACGGCTAAGCCGCGCACGGCTACACGCGGGAAGGTCCAACCCTCGTGTGCTCGGGTACGTGGTGTCGCAACACACCAAACGCCTGCTTACGCAGACGCCCCTGCGGGGTTTTCTTCTTTGTGATTGAACGAATGCCCATGTGTAACAAAACAGAAAATCTCCAACATTCATTTGCAAAGGCATCGAAAGGTTATAAGAAACATACTTGGATTGACATATTCATTCCTTAGCAATCCGGAATGCTATTAGTGCATTGTATTTGGACAAATTCAATCAGTCCCATTTTTAAATACGCACGCATTTCTATGGCGACCGAACGATTAAAGCCGTCCGTCTGCCCGTCATTATAAATACATTATTGTATAAGATAAAACAAATTCAAAAGCAAAGAGCTGATGGTACTAAAGTTCGAACCTACTACCCCACGCTAAGAAGCCGAGTGTCTTACCCGCTGGGAATAACAACCCCGCTTGCGAAGTGTGTATATACATCGTAAGCATGAATAAGTTGTACCGGTAGCACCGAACAAATCACAAAAGAGAACAGTTCATGTCAATGCTTTGCAGAAAGAATTCGTGATGGTGGAGTAAAAGCCAACACTAGGGCAATATGTTTAGCTGACTTGGAACATTGTAGACATAAGGAAGATTTCGAGT
Organism: Dermacentor variabilis; assembly: GCF_050947875.1. NCBI lineage: Eukaryota > Metazoa > Arthropoda > Arachnida > Ixodida > Ixodidae > Dermacentor > Dermacentor variabilis. The sequence continues at coordinate 37,226,874 of NC_134574.1, forward strand.
TTAGATTGCAAACATTTATTGCCATACACGCCACATCCCCGGTGAATTTCTTAGGCCATGAATGCCCCTTCCGTTGGGCGTTCTTTCACCGACCGAAATACCACCGATCTCTGAAGGTCATGCGCTTTGCTTCACGCAAAACGGAGAGACAAGCGGGCAGTCAGTTGATACAGATAAGTAGCTATGGATGGGTATATGGGTCTCATCACGGTTGATAATAGTTCAGCTCGATAGGTGAGATGCTAAACAGTGTTAACGGCTTGCAATGACAGGACCGATTTTCACAAGGTCGCTAAGGACTGATGAAGGTTGATAAGGGCCGGATCGCCTGCGTTGAGATTGATAAGGAGTGATGATAGTTCGTGATGCGCGGATCATTTCCGATAAAGTTGATGAAATAAAAGGATTGATCACAATAGAATCGATTGCAATAAGGTTTACAACGACGAATAAGGATCGATAATGGTTCGACCGAGTCTGAGTAGTTTGATAATCGCTAAAGTTTAATAAGGGTCGAACCTTGTCCGATAAGACTGATCACGACAAGGAGCAGCGTGGAGATGAGCAAGTGGCACAATGCTTATGCGCAAATAGGCAACTACAATGGAATTACTGCCTGGATTATTTTTCCCGAAAGAGAATGTTGTTCTAGGATATTATGGCTCTATCACATAAGGAAAGGCTTATTTTCGTTCTTTCGTTGTGATTCTGAAACTTAATGCTAATCTGCATTTTCCACTTTAGTGCCAGGCGTGCATTCTTCACAAAACAATACCTCTGTCATCACTTCGAGGTCAACAATGTAGCTAGTAGCGAGAATCCCACACAAGGAATGTTTAGACTCATTGCTATGGTTCCTTTTTTCACCTTGATGGGGGAGCTTCATGCCAACAATCTTTGCGAAGGGACCGGTAATGCATCTTCCTGGTGCATTTCAGCCATAGAGAAAAAAAGGAGAGTATGGGCAGGTGGTGTTGGTGAAGAGTATTTTAAAGGGTGGGTGGTGAATTTCCACCCAACATTTCGCTTTATGGCAACCCAATTTTGATGTAATCCGTCATCAGTGTCAAAGTCGGTGATATTGCCATGTGTGCATCATTTTTCCTACACAGCGAGTGGCTCCTCTTGCCAGTGGCAAGTGTGCGCGCATTTAAGAGAAGCCCCTCCTGCATTCTTGACTTGTGACGACATATGGTAGGTAAATTTCAGCATGTGGATTCTCCTTTGGGAAATTGTCTATTTTTGTTTGTTGTTGACAGTAGATACTTCTTTTTAAGCTGTCTGTTACCACAGCTTTACATAACAAAAATGAAGTCGAGGAGAAGTGCCAGGACTTTCGGACATGCACACTGCCTCATATGCCAATTGACATTATGGCGCGCTTGTGAAATGTCACGGTCAATGTTAGTGATATCTTCGAAAGAAAATTATTGATTGCACTTACAATATTTAATCATCTCATGCAATCTAAGTGACCACACCTTCCCGTATGCATAGGTCGGTAAAGTAATAAGCACCTACTGAGACTCCCCCTCCGTAAATGTGTACTGCACTGAGCTAACATGGTCCAAGATTCACCAAACTTCTATACAGCCGAACTCACTGACACTCACTTTCACACATTATTCTTGGTGGATTCATGAGTAAGTGCGCTGAGCTGTGTCCAGATTCGGCGCACAAAATGAGAATTATTTCACACTAAGTTACTAGTATTTACATTCGGTCACGTCTATTTATCACGACCTGGTTCGGCACCATGAACATCGAACAAAGGTATTGGCTTCCAATGTGATGTGGTTCCTTCAGTAAGAGATGAGTGAGGTGCATATATTGCAAACTTTTTCTCCTCTAATTCATTATTAAGTATCTGGTGCTGTGCAGAGCCCCTTCAAGATTTTTTGAAATCTGAAGAAAAACAATCGTTCTCCTAATGGCTTTCATTGGGTAGTGAGCAACCTTGAAAGCATCTGGTACCTTTTTACCGTATGGCACTGACTATGACATGTTGCACAAAAATAATCGCCTATACATTGTGGACCAGTTATTGACTGGAGTTTACTCGTTTTTGGACCAGAAGAGGCGTATTCTGAAGGGCGGTGCCAACTTTGTTGCCGAGAGACCAATTCTTTTGTTACTCCACTTTGCAAAATGAACTGTGACAATTCCAGGGCTACGTTTATTGCATGTGTACAAACGCCAAAGGAATTCAATGGAAAGATGGTTAACATAATATTTATCTCATTTTGATTTCTCTTTGTTTACAAAAAACGCTCATGAAGGCTATCGACATAGGCTAACCCTGAGCAATAAATAATTTCATACCTAGAAGATCAATATTCCCCGTGGCTTCCTTGGTGTTAATCTTGGGTACATGAGGCTAGTACAATGAAGCATTACCCAGAATTTGTTGATCGAAGCTTCTTCAGTGTGCTGATTACTGGTTTTATGGGAAGTCTACAGTAGGAACATTATGCGAGGATGTACATGCGCCGACTACAAACTGGGAGCTTCTCCGTTTTGTTAAAAAGAAAAGTGTACAATCACTGCGCTTTACCAGTCCATATGACGCAGAAAATTATAGGTTAAAAAGTAACTTGAGACCATGGTATGAACCGTGCAAACAGCGATGGAACGACAAATGTTAGGCGTAACTTTAAGAAACAGTAAGACAGCCGTATGGATCACGGGCAGAATGGGGATACGTGGTATATTATTGACATTGAGCGACAAAATGAAGATGGGTAGATGAAAATATATTGCCGGTGGCTGATTAAGGTTACAGAATAGTGCCAAGGAAACGGAATCACATTCGAGGATACGCAGAAAATTAGGCAGGGGGATGAAATTGGTTAATTAGCAGGCACAAGTTGTAACAAGCGAGCGCTGGACGGGGTTATTTGGAAATCGCTTGGAGGCGTGTTGGTCGTGCAGTGGACATGAAAATTCCCTGATGATAATGAAGATAATATCGAGTTTTGGCAAAGCCTTCTATTTTTGAACTCTGGTCATAATAACCACTAGCTTATCTTGTCTACTCGGACAAAATGACTATCCGATACCTCTGTCCGGGGTCAGACACATTCAACTACAAATTTTCTAGCCTGTTTGTAGTCATGGACTTAATGGTTTGATTATGAAGTTAACAGGTTCTCCCGTGTGAGAAATCACAGTTCAACTGTTTGATATTATTTTGTGAACATGGCTGCACTGGACTGCGGCTGCACATTATTTTGTGTATTGGTTGATATCTAAAGTTCACACATGTTTTTTAAACAACAGACACCGGAATAAGTTGTACATAGTTGGTGGAAGAAGCCTCGCAAATGAGTACCCAGCAGTGAGGGGTGGCTCAGATTCTGGCTACGTAAAATCATTTTCAAATATTTTTCTTCATTTCGATTTCTCGTGCGCATTTAGAGGTAAAACGTGCTGTAAAAAGCTTTCTTAGCACATTGTAAATTATATAGCCATTCTTGCTCGAAGCTGTTCAGCTTTGTGAACTCGTCATGCAATGGTCTTAATTTTTCTCAGCTTGACACATCTGTAAAAGTGTCCACAGCATTTCTGCGTGTGGTATGCAATGCAGCCAATCTGGTAAAATTATTTCCATGCTTATATATATATACATACTTGGTGCAATAATTGTGCAACTTGGTGCAATTTTGCACCTGTAGTTAACTATGCGTTAAATTTTTACAAACTCTAGCACTGAAAGTAGTTTTCAGCGGTTGTGTTAAAAGGTGTGCTAAAGAAGGTCAGTTGGTGCATTTTGAAACATGAAGGAAAAAGTACAAAAACGAAGCTGTGGCGACTTCAGACGAACTGTTTGTTTGCGCTTAAGCGTGTGCTGTGTTTGAAGTTTGTATGAAAGTCTCACAACTGGATGAAATTGAAGTGTTATTTATGGAAAGTCAATTGCTTTCACTTCACTCCAGTTTTCCAAGTACATGCACCTGGAAAAGAAATGCAAGCATATGCGGATGCCACCAGGATGGCCCGAAGTGGATGCTGATAGAGCAATTGTTAAAGCAAAAATGGGAGGCAAGAGTTCCGACACGTGCTGAAGAGCTATTTCAAAGACACGTGATAAGCTGCAGCTTCCTGTGCATATTTGAGCGATTACAGTACCGGAGTCTACCTGTTGAAGTATTTCGCTTCTCGTCTTCATTCACGTCTTCATATGATACACCTTTCTTATGGCAAATACAAATGTGCACTCGGGCTATAACAATCACATCTTCCAGAGCATTTGTAGAATGATTGGAGCGCAAAAGATTACATGATATCACCACATTGAAGCTAGAGTGAAACATTAACTCGACTTGCATTACCAAATAGCATTTCTAGACTAGCAATACAACAGTCATACTGCAAACTATATTTGAACACGTTCTAAAAAGTAATTAGAGATGGGTGGCAATGGCGCTCTGATAGGTTTGGTTCCTTATGTCAGGAAATTTTGGACAAGCTTGTCTGAGGGACAGTGGGTGCTTTTTAGAAAAAGTTTGATTAAGGTAAATGAGCACTCTAGGTGGCATATTTTATTATGCAAAGTAAATGTTTCGAAATAACCGTAATGACCATAATGGAATCCCTGCTCAAGTGGACCCAGCTGCAGAAAAAAGCTGAAACCTATTCTAAATTAAAGACGGACGTTGAGATTGTTCTAATATATAGAGAACAATGCAGTTGTTTTAAATTCTTAGAACTTTTTGGTTTCCTGTTTTATTCACAGGCTTACCATGTGGGTGGCGTGCTTGCAGTCGTACCGATAAGTAGTGGGTGACTTCTCAAGTTCTTGAACAATAAAGTGGCATAGCATGCTCTTTAGATACTGCTGATGCATAAGCAACATATTAATTTCTTAAATGCTTGCCTTTAATTTTCACTATGCCATGGAAACAAGTATAAAATATACTATGTTACCTTTAGTTTTTAGACTACCGTAAATGCAACGTTTCAAGTAAACTATGTCTTGAATAAAGGGAAAATGAGACATCCACCCGTTCGTAGCAATTGCTACAAAGGAAACCCATACGGGTTCCTCGAAAGAAAAGCCTCATAGTTGAAGAAAAATTCGTCCTGGTCCGGGACTCGAACCCGGGACCACCGCCTTTCCGGGGCAGCCGCTCTACCATCTGAGCTAACCAGGCGGCTAATTGAGGTAACTTCCCAATATCATAAAAGATCAGCTGGCGTACACTCACACTCTGCACCACTAGTGTGCTCAAAATAATGAATAGCCGACTGACATGCACCCAAACTCTGCACCGCTGGTCTTGTTTCTTTCTTCTAGTCTTGCGGTTTCTTACGGTAACTCCCCAAAATCATAAATAGCCTACTGGATAACACTCACACTCTGCGCTGGATATGTTTTCCGTTTCTTCAAGATTTGTACTTTCTTTCGGTAACTTCTCCACCTTGCGAGTTTCCGCAGAACTACTACGTCATAAACTATGTCTTTGTCACGGACACAAAAAATTACGAAGGAACTCAGGAAAGCGAACCCTGACATGTAAAAGGTTAGCCCGCAATAATCAGAACTACTGCTGCAAGGACAACAAACATTGTATTAGAGGACACGAGTATGGCTGGTCTTGTGGACATCTATGAGGCCTTAATACTTAAGAACGCCAGTGCTCTAATTGTTCACTAACTAATACAATGTATCGAGAAACTTTCTTGCTTGATTGCTATTTTAATCCTCTTGCATTATCATAGCTTACAAGTTCAAATACCCTAATGTGAACGCTGGTACCGCAAAGAAAAGATAACTGAGATTTGTGCTAGGAGAATGATTAGTCCATAGCATAAAACATATATCGAAGCATGTCCTTTGCACTTGGGCTGTCTGTCTAGAAACATTCAGTTGTAATTCAGCACACAAGGCTTCTTCTCACTCGGATTGATTAATGGGTTTTAATGGCCCAAGGCATGTGAAGAAATCGACAACTCAATTGGATATGCTGTCCGTTTCTTCAAGCGTCGTGCTTTCTTGCGGTAACTTCCCAATATCATAAAAGATCAGCTGGCGTACACTCACACTCTGCACCACTAGTGTGCTCAAAATAATGAATAGCCGACTGACATACACCCAAACTCTGCACCGCTGGTCTTGTTTCTTTCTTCTAGTCTTGCGGTTTCTTACGGTAACTCCCCAAAATCATAAATAGCCTACTGGATAACACTCACACTCTGCGCTGGATATGTTTTCCGTTTCTTCAAGATTTGTACTTTCTTTCGGTAACTTCTAAAAAATTATGAATAATCAAACTTGCCTACATCTACACTCTGCACCGGTTGTGTTGTCCCTTTCTTGAAGTGTCGCGGTTTTTTGTGGCAAACTCCCGAAATAATGAATAACTAACTGGCCTTCAAGACTTCAAGACTCATGGTTCTTTCGGTAATTTCATAAATTATAAATAACCAACTGGCCTACACCCACACTCTGCCATGTAAAGTCAGTAAATTGCCTCAAGTATGAATATGCTAAAACTTCGTCAATGATTAGTGATGTGTTGCATGATCTTAAGATATGTGCAAAGAAGTAAGATTAAACGAGGCGTATGGGATACAGTAGCACTAGTGCATCAACAGAACACTTGGACGCAAGGGCTCTGGAGGCATGTACGTACTCTACAAATATCCTCGCATTGCAGTTACACCAAGGGAGAGGCATTTCTATAAATAACCTGGTCAAATGATTTTAAAGAGTCGGTCTCTGTTAAAAAAGTTTAGGACCGTGTTAAAATTGAAAAGCGGCTCATTGCTGAGAAACAAATGCTGCCTGGAGAACTACGTGTTCACGTTACAGGAAGAAAAGTACTTTTCTCTATACTTTTATTTCAGAGCTCTGAGAAAGATTGTGGATAACTTTAAGGCGATAGCCACATCTACTACATATCGGATGTTTCCGTCCGATGAGTAGGTGAGAGTGGGTGGCCTAGGTATGGTCTACCAAAACGTCTTCTACCAAAAGATGCATGTGCATGCTTAACAAGCGGTTTGGCACAAATCCATGCGCGGGTGCTAAATAGAACAGCATGGGCGTGCTTAGCACGTCGTTTGGCAGAAATTCACGTGCAAAGAAGCCCTTCATTGTGTCTTTCTGCCTTTTCAGTTATCCATTTCCCCAATTTTGGTTGGATGATGTGCCATTTATTTGATACTTCAGCATCCGGCTTGCTTTGCCGATACTTCCTAAAGTGATAGTGAGTTAAGGGTTTGAGGACGGTGGCTGCTATGGGTATATTTATGTCGGGATGACTGAAGGCAACTGACGTAGCATTTGACTCAGCGGCTACATTGCCTTTCATGCCACTGTGGCCAAGTACACAGCAAAAAACAATGGCTTGGTTGCGCACGTAAGCTGGGCATAGCAATGTATACAGTTAATTAAAAACTAGGTTTTTATGTTTTATGGCCATTAGTGCGTTGACGACGCTCAATTATTTCGTGAATGGAATAGCGTTAGTGATATTTGTGTGCTTTGTATGTTTGACCGCCGTGGGTGTCACCTATGATCCTACAGGTAAATCCTTGTTTATGTATTTATTGCGCCCGATGTTGAAAACGGCACTCCCACAGCTCCATAAGCTCGACCCAGGGGAGATTGGGAAGAATGTGTGTAAATATCTTCGCAGCAATCCCTCACTTGAAGTTCAAGGAGGTTAGAACGTATACGCGCTTATGGCGCATGATTTGGTAGATTTAAAAAAAGGAATATAACGCTGGATAGTCCGGCCTTCCGGGGACAGTGGAAAGCGACTTACACTCATTAGAACGCTTTCTCTAAGTTGGACATCAATTTCCTTTCTCATTACTTCGAAATGCAGGGACAAAGGAGTTCTTAAAGCTGGGCCGTTATAACGAATCCTGGTAGCGGATGTGTCGCAAATAACTGAGTAACGTGAATGTTCAACAGTTGATTCTACCGACAGGAGGTGCGCGATACCTAAATATGTCCTTTGGAGATGTATGGATAATTAATTGGGTTAATTATACTGGCTTTCTAGAGGACTAGTCCTAAAGGGACCTGTAGCCCGGCGGATACCCAGAAGGTGAACAGGATCCAGAATCTTTAACGCGCAGCAGAGTGATACAATATTGCGCCGTAGTCAAGGCGTGATCGTATCAGCCTCTTATACAGCTCAGGAGCCACTAGCTGTAAGATTCCGAAGATGTCCGTGAGAGAAGCTTCTGTAGATTCATCGTTTTGAGACATTTCCCTTTGAGATGATTCAGATGTGGGATGGAAGTTACATTCGACTGTAAGATTACACCCAAAATGTATTCTGATAGCTCACAGACAGATGCTCTGCATTCAAAGAAACTTTGGGATCTGGTAATATTCCCCTCTTGACCGAGAGGAGTATGCAGATACTTTTCTGTGGGTTTAGACTGCGTACATCGTCATCTAGGCGCTTACACAGTTTGTTTAGGCCAAGCTGTATCTGTCGCTCACGGACTGCAGAATTACACGATTCGAATCCAACCTGCACGTCACCCACATATACATAATAAAACATTGTGCTCGGTATATTTGTTGCAAAGGATTCATTTTTTGCAATGAAGAGAATACAGCTCAACACCCCACCTTAGGGTGCACCTGTCTCCCGAGTGAATGGTCGGGATAGGTCGCTGCCAACTATCGCACGAAAAGTTCTATTAGATTAGATTTTCAATACTGCTCAGGAAGTTGCGGCAGATACCCATTCCAAACAAATCTCGGAGAACTCCGAAGCGTTACAAAGTATGGTAAGCCTGCTCCATATCAAGAAATAATAATAGGAAACATTTCTAGTGTATGAAGGCATCACGGTGTTCGCCTGCATACGGACAAGATGGTCTGTATGTAGTGGGTAGATCTATCTTCCCTGAAGCCACACAGGAGGCGTTCTATTATTTTTTTTCAGGATAATGGATGAAGCTCTGGTTTGCCATTTTCTCTATTAGTTTGCACAAACAGCTTGTCAGCATTATAGGCTCTGTAGCTGGTGGCTACAGAAGAGTCCTTGCTCTCTTTCACAAAGTGGATTACAATAACTTGTTTCCAAGCCAGCGGAATGTTCCATGTAGACTACATAGCACTGGAAATCGGGAGGAGGGTTTTGTGAGTGTCAGGATCTAAGTGTTTAATCATGTCATATTTCATTCCGTCAGTTCTTGGGGCTGATTTCTTGCAACAGTTTAAGTATCTTAAGTATGAGTCGGAATAGCAGAATGAAGTATAAAGATGTTCGAAATGTGCCCCTGGAATGGGAGCTCAATCGGTGATGCTAACTCCCTGGATATATACTCGCAGTAGAAGGTGATATTGTCGGCCTTTTAATTTGTTTACTCAGTCCCAAACTTTTCGTTATTCTGTATAGTAATTGATGCTACTGATGTATTTTTGCCAACTTTCCTGCTTCCTTGTGACCTAATCACCTTGATGTTAAACAGGTCCTCTCTCGTGGGGTAGTTACATAGATTCCAATACTTTGTTTGCTTCTTCCGCTTTGCCTAACACTCCTCATTTCACCATAGAATACATCGTTCCGAATGCTACCTGTTTTCTCGGGAAATGCATACTGATTCAGTATCAATCACTAACGAAGCTATGTATGCTACATCATAACCTATAATAACTGCAAGGATGTTATCCCAGGGCAAATGTATTATTTCACGAAACAGTGTCTAGTCGGCTGAATCGACTTTCCATCTCGGAACGTCTGTACAACAGTCTGCCTGTTTTGTAAGGTTTCAAACGACACGAACAAAAGTGGTCCCTTCCACAAGGGTTAAAAATCACTTCGCACTCTAGATACAGAGTGGTAAGTGATTTGTACAATTGTACTGGACCCTACGATTAAATCTATGGATGAAAATGTTTTGTATGCAGGGCGGTAAGAATGTTGGATCTTTCTTGTTTCGCAAGCATGCACTATATGATGCGAAATTTTCTATTAGCCGTCCTCTCGCATCACAACTACAGTCGGCCCAAAGTGTGATATGCGCGTTCATATCTCCGACGACTAGGTAAAGGTAAGGAAGCTCATCAATCAAGTTAAGAAATTTAGCTCGAGAGAGCTGATAATTCAGGGGATATATATAGAAGTGATGGCCACTAGCTTGTCGAAAATCACTGCTTGAAAGCAGCTGCCTCAAGGGAGATTCGGATCTAAAGATTGCGGAAAGGCAACACCTCTATTGACTATATTGCTACACTACCGAATGACGCTACAGCATCTTCTCTTTCTCTCCGGAAAATGACGTATTGCTCGACAAAAATTGCATGCGTAGATTAACACACAACACCTTTGGATTAAATCTGTTTAGAAATGCTTTAATATCGTCGAGGTTGCGGAGCATTCCTTTGACGGTACACTGTAGTATTTGTGCATCTGTGATTCGCGCGGCTACTTGGGCGCCAAGGGAGCCGTCTCAGTAGTTGTTGTGGCCATCCCTTCTTCCTTGTCGCTTGACACGGGCTCTTGCGAGCGGTGTGCTTGACGAAGGGGCGTCTGAGGGGACGATACCTTGACCCCACCAGCCTTAAGGTCACTGGCCCCTTCTTCTGAGAGCGCAGCGAAGCTAGCGCTACGCTGCGCTGCTAGCGATCGAGAGATCGGTCGAGTGATCCTAACTTTCGTACACAATATATCTTTTTTCGGAGAGACCGCAACGAGGCTAACCTCTCATCTGGTTGTGCAGCCACAGTCATGTACAAAAGTGTTGCTTGCCAAAAGGTGCCCTTTTGGACAGCCCTTGAAGCAGTGTCAGTGCAGGCAGTTCACTTTAATCATTTGCTTACTGTCTGCTCTGTATATATATACCACCCAAGTGTTACCTGAGAAAAATAGATTTATATAACATCATAGGTCCACTGCCGGAACGCTTAATGCTCGTGGGTGATTTTAACGCTCAAATTTTGTCGGAAGGCACCCGGAAGGCACCCGTAATTTTATAGTCTTCTGGTGCGCGCACGTTTATTATTGTATTTATCGATAGATCTACAGTTAGACTTTTCTCTATTCTGCCTGACGTGGAATGGAATGTCATCAAAAATCCTTCAACCTTTTTATCACGAGATCTTATACACGATTTTAGTTTATTGAATCAACCTCTTTATCACAAGATTCTATGCATTATTTTAGTAAACGAGGCTGCCGGATATTTCACTGCTTTTATTTTAGATGCAGACTAGCAGTTTATCCCATAAACGAATAGTGTTTCACATAAAGGGTATATTCCCTGCTGGAACGAAGACTGCAGAGAGGCGCGAAAGAGACATAATAAGGCATGATGCGTACTACGTAGATCACCGAATGCAAAAGATCACTTAGCATTTAAGTACAATATATTGCAATGAACGAGGACACGTTGTCAGGCAAGAAAGAAATCTGGGTATAGATTCGTCTTAGGTACAAATTCATGTACACAAGAATTGAAAGTATGGAATGGCCTAATAAAGCTAAAAGGGTAAGAAAGCCACCCGTTGCCTCTTGTGAACGACCAATGAAAAAGTTTTGAAGCGGAAGCAGGAGCACTTTTCTCGTTGGTCAATCGCAATTTGCGCTTCAGAATCCTTTTTCAAGTAGAAACAAGTAGAAGAATGTAAGAAATTTGTCCGTAAATCGCCCCCAAAAAACAAGCCATATAGCTGTTTTTACTATTGCCTAGTTGAGGGCTGCCTTGATTGCATGCAGGAACTCTACCCCGGAACCTGACAGAGTCATGTATGACATAATTTAAAACTTACACACTGACCCGCAAGTCGTACTACTCGCACCTTTCAACACAATGTAGGCTGCTGGTTACCGTCCACCCAAATGAAAAAAGTGCTTATGGTCACTCTTTTGATTCAGAGTAGAGACCCTTCCTCTCCGGCTAGTTACGGCCCGACAGCTCTCACAAGTTGTATTTGTAAACTATCTGAAAAAAATTTTTCGGGCAACTCATGCATTTCCTTGTACTGGACAAAATGGTCGATGCCTATCAGCGTCGCTTCAGAGAATGGCGATCCACAACTGATCATCTTGTGCGCATTGAAGGAACTATCCGTAATGTATTTGTACATAAATAGCTTTTCTTATCAACATTCCTCAATATAGAGAAGGCGTGCTACACAACGTGGCGTTACGGCATCTTCAGGGATTTGTTGGAAATGGACATTCGTGGCAATATGCTAAGCCTAACAAAAACTATTTGTCTAATCGTACCTTCCGCATCAAAATCGGCAATCTATTGTCACATCCATTTATACAAGAAACTGAAGCATCTTAGGGAGGCGTGGTGAGTTGCACGCTCTTTATCGTTAAGAAGAACACGCTGCGAGCTAATTACCACCAGCTATATATCTTTTATATCTATACAGACGACATGCAAATAGGTTACAAATCCTGTAACCTGACAGTGTGTGAGAGACAAGTACAGCCCGCCCTCAACAAGGTTTCTAAGTGAGCAGGTAAAAACGGGTTTAAAGTTAAACCCCCAAAAGTTATTGTGTTCTCTTTACAAGAAAGAGAGGTCTTCTTTTGGCTCCTAGTGTAGAACTCTATGAACAACGGATACCTGAACAGGTTGATGCCTAAAAGCTTCGCTTCAGAGAATCGCGGTCCGCAACTGATCCTGTTGTACGCATTGAAGGAAATATCCGTGATGTATTTGTACATAATAACAATAAATAAAAAAGTTCTCAGGCACGATACTTGGCTCTAAGCTTACTTTCACTGCATACATAATGTACCTCAAAGCGAAATGCTTAAAAAACAGTTAACCTAATCAGAATTCTATCTCACACGACATGGGGCAACCACGGGAAGTTGTGAATGAACCCTTACGAGGGCTTCATTCAAGCGCGAATGGATAATGGTGCTACCGTATAGCATTCTGCCACCCGCAGCACGCTAATGAGGGGACATCCCGTTCACCATCTAGGTATCCGCCTGGCCAGAGGCGCTACCAGAAAAAGCCTTATTGAAAGTTTATACGTAGAATCTAATGAGTGGTACATCTACGTTCAGAAATCTTGTATCAGCTTCAGATATGTCCTCAAAGTGAGCTCTAGTCATGAACATTGGTGTTCCGAAAGCGTTAATGATTTGACGTGTATTACACTTTTCTATTTTCGACCCCCTATTAGACAGCCTTTTCACTGCGTGTGAGAGAGCTTAGCGTTGTAATGAATCTCCCACTCCTCGATCATCGCCTATTTCCTCCAGCTAAGCTGCTACTACCTTGGGAGTGGCAGCCGGTAGAATGTAGTATATTTTTGTAAACTTGCAAAGTACGCACCACAGCTCAAAATTGGAATGAATTTCCATAAACTCCAATTCAAGTACTGTTGCTCTGAACACTACGCCAATGCATCCAAGTCGCATGCTAGCGTATCTTAAGTAGCTGCATGTCCCTCTTTTGCTGAATCAGACGTACTGAAACCCATTCTAAGTGTCTTTCTTGCAGAAGCCTATGCAATACTGTCTGTGGTTAAGCGGAAAGAAATTAAAGCAAAGAAATCCGTGAAATTCATGAGCCCCTTAACTGTAGTAAAAGCGCTAATGTCCGTAAAAGAAGTGCAAACATGCTCTTTTGATTAGGGTTTACTCATACGAGTGCAATATCTACTCATATAGGAGGCTTGTGATAATATGCTCGGTTCCTGGTCACACATGCATCGAAGCTATGTCCTAGCAGACCATGTTGCCACATCTAGTACTCCACAAGTTATTAAACCTACCACTGCTATTCCTGCCACAGGTCTCCAGTGCTTCTTGCGGCCAAAATTGCGAAGCCGCTGGCAACGCTCCTGGGGCGTCGAAAGGAATAAGTTCCACTTATTTGGGCCACAGTTAGGTTTCTGGCACATGGGCATGAAAACATAATGAACTGATGCCCTATTTTATCGACGCAGAATAGGACATACGTATTTAACATACAATTGTCTATTGACTGGTAATATACCTCCAACCTGTGGTAGATAAGGTAAGAGGCGTCCTCCACGTCTTCGTTGAGGTTCGGGAAGGCGAAAGAGAGAGAAAGAAACAATATAATCTTGGATAGAGCTATTGTGTTTATCTCTATTTTGTTGTTTCTTGGTGAAGAACCGCTTTTTGGTGCCAAATCTGTCATAAGTTTCTTGTACGATGTGGTTTGCTTTGTCACTTGTCAAAAAATTTTGTAGCGCATCCTCTATTCAGAAGTAGTCACTGTGAAACTTGTTTTTGAATAAGACGTGTCTGCAGGTGCTTTTTCGAGGGCTCTGTTACGGCAGCAGTACTGCTTGTAAATTTTAGCCTCTGACATATTTTAGTATATCGTCATCATTTCACAATGTATCTTTCGCGTCCAAAGCACACGTATTAGCAATTGCAATAATTTTACTACATGTAGGTTTTACGTCATGCATAATCAGTGTATTCACATCATATCAGATTGGGAGTTACGACGGTTTTCGTGACGTCATGTGACAGACAAGCGAACTGGGAGGGGGGGTTAAAAACGTTGCTGGTCAATGGCGGAGGGATGATTGCAGAATTGAAAAAGAAAAGTTTGGAATAGCTTTACGTTATAGCGCCCCTGTTCGCGATCACCTGGCCCATTTAGTCGCCCGAGCTGCGAATCCTCCATACTACTCTGCCTGGCGTTCGTCGAGGCCAATCTCCTATTAAAGCGGCTTCCGAGGACATATCTCCTGGTTTTGCCGACGCCGCCAGCAACGCGAACGTCGTGGTTACGCTGCCATTGAACACGATGAGCCACCTCATCACGTCGCCCGCACTTATGGCGATAATTCTCACGCTCGCCCATCTCCATATCTGGCCGACTCCTCAAACTCCACCCACAACACACGTGCCTCGAGACGCCACTCCCCATCACGACTACGCTGTTCTATTCCACCACTTCGGCCTATCTCCAAACTCCAGACGGCAACAGATGGATCGTCACTGATGTTGATCACTTGACCCGGTACGCTGAAACAGCCTCAGTACGTTCAGGAGCTGCCTCAGAAGTAGTGGACTTCTTGCAGGCTACCTACTTACTTCACGGGGCGCCTCACGTTCTTTTGAGCGACCGAGGCTAGACACTTTTTTCAAACACTCTTAATCAAGTTCTGCAAGGGTCCAACACCGTTCACAAGACAGCGTCTAGCTACCATCCTCAAACCAATGGCTTAACAGTGATTTCAGCGCACGCTGTGCGATATGCTATCCATGTATAATAAACCTGACTACTGTAACTGGGATGTGATTCTCCCATTTGTAACATTTGCATACAATACGTCTTGTCAACGCACCACCGGATACCCTCCATTTTTCTTAGTATACGGCCACCACCGAACCTGGTCACTCGACGTTTATTTCTTTTCTTACCCCGTCAGCGCTTCACAATTCATTTGCGAACAGCTTGTGTTTCACCTTGCCTAATGTTGTCATCGCGCCCATATGAACACTGAAGAAACCAAGATGATCGCAAACATCGGTACAAAGCCTCCCACGGCGTCGTTTCCTACCGCCCTGGTGACGAGGTTCTCCTATGAACAACTGGTTTATGTGAGAAGCTTGAGTCCCGATATATTGGCCCCTACAAAATTATAGAGCAGACCTCACCGGTGAACTATCGCGTTGCTCCTGTTGATGCCCCAACTAACCGACGCTGCCGCGGCAGAGAAATCGCGCACGCTTCCCGCCTGAAGCCCTTTCATAACCACGGGGAAAATTAGTGTAAGCATTTATGCGGACTTCATCTTCATCTGTACGAAGTCATCATCAATCATCGGCTAGTGTTTGTTCTTGAGTCGGCGCCATTTTTCCTTCTTGGAATAAAGCGTCGTCTCGACTGTGGTATTTCATTATATATATACATATAACGACTCCTGTTTTTGACGTTGCTACAGTGGTGGAGGTGCTGGAGCCAGAACATATTCGGGCAGCTCTATTTCGAGCCGTACACCCAGTCCGGAAGCTCCGCCTCTCGTAACGACGGCAGTCCACCTTTTAGTCGGCACCTGCTCGGCCTCAGCCAAGAGTTCCCACCCGTTGCGACTCCCACCAACATGTCTACATCATCGGCGCTTCTCCCACGTTCACAGATCGCGGCTAGCCCTTCGCACGTGACTCTTGAACACCGTAGCGTCCCCGAAATATTCCACGGCGATGCTTTGGAAGATGTCGAGGACTGCCGTGACCAGCACGCACACGTCGCTCTGGTAAATCGCTGGAAGAACCAACAAGAACTCACCCATGCTTATTTCACGCTAGAAAACAGCACTCGTGCATGACACGCTAACAGCGAAGGAACCTTCCGAATAGGGAGCAATTTTCGTCGTCAGCTTCTCGATACATTCTCGAGCTTGAACCGGGGCGATTACGCGCAGCAACTTATCGAGGCTCGGGTACAGAAACCAAACGAAACCATCACCTTCTACGCCGAAGATATGGCGCGTCTATTTTGTATAGCTGACCCCGATATGACCGAGGGAAAGAAAGTGCGTCATCTGATGCGGCAATTAAAGGAACCACTCTTTCCCGGTCTTGTACGAAACCCACCAACAGCGGTCGACGAATTCATCGAGGAAGTGACTGTCATCGAGAGGGCGCTTCAGCAACGTTGCCGCCACTGCGATCGCCAGCCCAACAACACGCCAATCAGCTTCGCAGCTCAGATGATGGGCCACACTTCTTTACGGGACATGATTCCAGACATCATACGTGAAGAGCCGAGAGCCCTCGGCATTCCTACTACAGCGTCGCCGGCCGTTTCTGTTGGCGAAGTCGTGCGCCATGAGTTGCAGCAAACCTTCTCCTCACCCACCCCATGTCCAGAAACACGTCCACCCACCTATGGCGACATGGTCCGACATCCTCCCCCTTCACCTCCGGTAGCGCCATTTGAACGATGGCCTGCTCCCGCGCCGTCGTGGCAAGGGGAATCTGTGAGATGGCCTCCAGTTTGCCGTACTGACTTGTGGCGCGCGACCGACCGTCGACCACTCGACTTCTACTGCGGCGAAGCTGGCTACATTGCCCGTTACTGCCCCCATGCAGATGCTGGAGCCGGTCTCTTTTCGCCTACCGCTTCTCTGCACTTCGACGACTGTCGCGCCCCGAGCAGTCACCCCGCCAGGCAGCTTCACCACGTCGTCGCTGGCAGTCCCCTTCACCTGTGCGTTATAATTCCCCAAACCCCCAGAGTTTCACTACTGATATCGGCAGGGGTGGCCGCTACCCTAGTGTGCGCAGGGGAACTAATGGCAGTGTCCTCACGGAGTAAGGTTGCCCTTTCTCTAGACTGCAAAAATGCCTCCCTCCCCCCCGGTCCCCACGAAGACGAAATGACGAACGAATACTAACGCCGGTGAAGCGGATTTGACGAAGGCGAACACGCACGCCGACGATGTTGACCGTGCCGACCTCATAATTCTGTTGGATGGACGTCACATCAATGCACTTGTTGACAGTGGCACAGACTTCTTGAATATGCGACAAGAGCTATCCGACCGAATTAGGAAAGTAGACACTCCGTAGACAGGGCCCCACATAAGAGGTACGGGGGTTCAGCTATTGACACCAACGGGAACATGCGCCGCCTGAATCCACATCGGTAATTCTAGCTTCCTTGCCACGTTCGTCAATATCCCCGATTGCTGCAAGGACCTCATCGTGGGGATGGATATTCTGCGAGCTTACGGCGCAGTCATAAGCATTCCGGAACGTATAGTGGCATTTTCTGCCGACCCATAAAGCGACACGATGAATGACGGGCAACATGAGCATTTGCGAATCGCCGACGGTAGGCCCTTCTAGCCGCGATCCTGCCGCCTTGTGTCTGTATAATGCGAGAAGGCCTACCACGGGGATGTGATCGCGGAGCAAATCGTTGCATTATTGCTCACGCAAGGCGCCTTCATTACTAGAAGCGTATTCGACATGTCTCGTGGACATGCGGAATTCCTCCTCACGAACTTCAATAACCAACGCCATCACATCCCGATAAGTACTGCGATTGCGTACTGCGACGACATGACCTAAGTAAATGATTGTTTCACTCTAGAAGCAACGACCATTCCGCCCTCGACGCCTTTGTGTGTCGACACCACCTCCAATATGTCGCCTTCCCAGCGGCAGCGCCTATTAGAGCTGATACTGCATTTCGAAAATTGCTCTTCGACTATGCCAAAAGTCAAAGAAACCCCACTGACCAAGCCCCGTATCATCACGGATGATACTATGCGGCCGATTCGACAAACTTCCTAACCTGTTGCTCCAAAGGAATATGAAAACATTCGAAAGCACGTGGAGAAAATGCTACAGCCTTGATACAGCCTTTAAGAAGTGCCTGCGTGTCACCTGTGGTCTTAGTCACAAAGAAAGGCGACAGTTTTTCTGCATCGATGACGGCAAATTAAACCAGGTCACGAAGAATGACCTCTATCTGCTGCCGCGCATCGGCGCTTAACTGGGCAAGCAGCGCCATGCAAGTTATTTTTCATCACTCGATATACGAAGGAGGTGTTGGCAGATCGAGGTCGACGAGAGAGACCTTGGGAAACTGTCTTGGTGACTTCCGACGGTCTTTACAAATTAGGTATCCTTCCTTTTCGTTTGTACTCAGTGCACGTCACTTTTCAGCGTCTAGTGGACACTGTACTATCAGGCCTGAAGTGACAAACATGCTTTCTTTATCTAAACCATGCCATAGTGTTCTCAACTACATTTGAGGAGCACCTAAACCGGTTACCCACTCTTCTCTAAGCCATACGCCGAACTCTCTGTCTCGTACGGAAGAAAACTACTCAACTACCGAGAAGGAATGTCTTGCCGTGGTGTGGGTGGTTATGGAATTTCGCCAGTATTTGCGAGGTCATTAATTCAAGGTTGTCAGCGATCATAATTCCCTTTTTTGGCTGAGTAACGTGGAAGACCCACTTGGCCGTCTGGCGCGCTGGAGTCTTAGGCTTGAGGAGTTGGACATGACCATTGTTTACAAATGAGGAAAGAGGCACACCGACGCCGACTGCCTCTCGCGATCACTCGCCGAGAATACAGGTAACGATGACGTGGATAAGGACGCGGCACTTTGGGGCATCGTCGACTCCGTCACCATTTCAGAGGAGCAGCGCTACGACCCAGAGCTCCTCCTACTCATTAATTTCTTGGAAGACCGAAGTAAAGACGTTCCGGGACTCAACGCCAAGGGACTGCCGTCATTTTGTCTCCGAT
Organism: Dermacentor variabilis; assembly: GCF_050947875.1. Lineage (NCBI taxonomy): Eukaryota > Metazoa > Arthropoda > Arachnida > Ixodida > Ixodidae > Dermacentor > Dermacentor variabilis. The sequence continues at coordinate 37,246,076 of NC_134574.1, forward strand.
AAGATGTTCTATATAAGAAGAACTTTTCGGCCAGTGGCGGCAGGTGCCTGCTTGCAGTGCCGGCATCATTTATAAGAGAGCTACTAAAATCATGCCACTATGAAACCACCATAGGTCATTATTCTACAATAAAATATTTTCCCGGCTCCGATACAAATACTACTGTCCGAAGCTACCCGCTGCTGTAAAACGTCACGTCAAGCGCCAACTGCCAAAGACGCAAAGCACCTCCCGGCAAGCCTGCAGGTCTCTTACATATGGTTGAGGTACCAGGCCAGCCATTGGTCCAAGTTCGAATGGATTTCCTGGGCCCATTTCCAACTTCTACAGCTTGCAATAGATGGATCATTGTTGCCATCGATTACCTGACGTGCTACGTAGAGGCGAAAGCTACACAGCGGGCCATAGCAGCCGAAGGAGCTAATGTTTTCAATGAAAATGTCCTTAGGCGTGGCGTCCCAAAAATGGTCATCCCAGGCAGGGGAAGTGCCTTCACTGCGGAACTTCTTGACTTGCTTCTCATACTCAGTAGCACAAGCCACGGGAAAACGACAGCATCTCATCTCGAGACGAACGGACTAATCGAGCGTCTTAATAAGACCCTCGGAGACATGCTATGCCGCCGTAGAACACGAGAACTGGGATCAGATTTTGCCTTACATAACATTCGCTGACAACACCGCTCGACAAGAAAGTATTGTAATGAGACCATTCAGCTTGGTCCAGGATCGCGAAGCCACGACAAGGCTGGATGCCATGCTGCCGCACGAGTTTGGCGACCAACCTACCGACGCTGACGAATTTACTTAACGTGCCGAAAAAGCCAGGCAGCTTGCCCGCTTACGTATCTTCATTGAGTAAGATCAAGACGCAAAACGGTACGATCTTCGACGCAGCTCTGTTCTCTACACTTCCGGCGACAAAGTGTCGTTGTGGATACCCATTTGCCGTCGTGGAGTCTCCCAAAATCTGCTAAGACGGTACTTTGGGCCGTACAGAGTGATCCACCGCCTGAGCGACGTGAATTACGACGTCGCTCCTGACACTAACAAGAGCTTCAGTTGCCGCAATCACTTTTTTTAATGCTAGGGTAAATGCCTCAGGGCATACAAGGGTATGGGATAGGGGTGAATAAGAATGATTAAATGAATGAAAAAAGATTTGCTGACCTAATGAAGTCCAAGAGGGATCGATAATGCGGTCCCTGCGTCCAAGCAGCGTAATCGCTCGGATTATGCGGTGAGAGTCCCGCTGCTGCGAGGTGCCGGAGCCTCGTCGGTTTCAGTGCAGAGCAAACCCACAGCAGGTGGTGCATGTCGGCTTCAGCATTTCGCGACTTGCAGAGTGGACACTCAGGACGAGGATATACGGGCGAAAGTGCGGCCACTTCCTAGTCACGGCAGGAGTGAGGGCAACCCCGACGCGGATCCTCCGAAGCGCAACCTCCTCTTCACGGGTAAGACCGCGGGGGAGGTTTACCGCACACGGAGGTATGAGATATTTCATTAAAACTTCTTTCTGGGCGAGTGTGTCCGGTCCCTTATACTTTGTGGTTGCATGTGCTTGCGCTGTAAACAGTTTTCATGTCAAGGAGGTATGAGAGCACGTGTGCGGCGCCGGAGGTGCTCCTTGTTAAAAGGAGGGTGGCATCATCAAGGTGAAAGAGTTGAGGGAGTGAGGATGGAGAGGTTGCTAGACGGGTCGCAGAATCCGCACGGCTTTGGAAGCTTAGAAGGTCGCGTGGGATCCACTCGACAGATATTGGCTGCGGGATCCGTGCCGCCTGGAGAGCGATCTGTTGGCATATGTCAGGGCTGCGACTGACGCGTCGCAGAAGCCGCGTCGTCTGGAGGGCATTAGTGCGGATGACGATTCGGGCCGTGGGGGCCATGGGAAAGGCGGCCAAAGAGCACAACGCTTCTCGGACAGCAAGCAGCTCAGCACAAAATGAGGAAGGAGTTTCTTGGATTTGAAACCGAGTCGTCTTATTAAGGGCAGGTGCGCATGGGCAATAAATTGCAGTGGTTGTTTCACAGTCCTGAATGCTTGCATTAACGTAAAGGACGATGGAGCCAAGTGGCAGGTGGGCATCTTGAGCAATAATTCGGTGACGAAGCGACGCCGCCGCGTGAGTTAATGTCGGGTGATGCACATCAGTTGGCTTGTTATCACTCAGCTGTACAAAACTCCTGGGAGGAAGAACTGGCGATGGTGGTGGTTGAAGCGAGTTCGAGAAAGCGTAAGCCCTGAGAGCACACGTTGCATGTGAATGGCTCGCCTTAAGCCTGCGAGCATCACGTCGCTGCTTCACCAGCTCATCTAGTGTGTTCAGCTGTGCATTTTCTTTTCTTGGAGAGCCACGATTGGGGTGATGCGGGGAAGGCGAGTGATGACCCTCATTGCCTCGCGATTAACAGCCTGAAGGCGATCCCATTGTGCCCTCGTTAAATGCTGGAATTGGGCTTGATAAACAAGGCATGGTTGCCTTACCGCCTTCACCAATTGTCGCGCAACATATGAGCTGGCCGCGCCCATTTTAGGAGCAATGCGCCTAATCAGACACAACGCCTGAATTGCCTGCTTTTTAGCGCTGGAGAGCCAAGCAGTTCCGTTTCCCGACTCCTGTACAATCAGACCCAGAATTTTTATAGTGGAACATTGTTGAAGAGGGGTTCCGAATAGATGAAGACGAATGGGTGTTGCAGAGAGTTTACGCCGGCCCCAGCGATTGGCGACTGACATGTAAGCAGATTTGCAGACGGAAAGCCTAAGACCGACCGAAGAAGCATAAGTCACCGTGATATCTAAAGGTGATTGAAAGGCAGCGGCTTCAGTCTGCAGGTCGTGATGAGTGCTCCATACCGTGATGTCATCAGCGTACAACAAGAACTTTATGTCGGGTACATCGTTTAAGCGCCATGCAAGCGGGATGAAAGCAATATTGAATAATGTGGGCGACAATACAGATCCCGGGGGTACGCCACGAAGAGGGACAAATGAGCCGACGGCGTCAGCACTCAGGCGAATCGCAAGATATCGGTCTTGAAGGAAAGACTTGACAAAATTCCGTATTCTAGGGGGAAAATGCTGCATGTCAATTGAAGCCAAGATGGCAGCATGACTGATGTTATCATACGCCTTTTCGACGTCCATAGCGAGGACAGTATGGACACTGTGGCTACAAGTTGACAATAAAACCGAGGATGCCAAGACAGCCAGCCCATCTTCAGTACCTATTGATGGACAGAAACCAATTTGAGCAGAGTGGTAGCAACCGTGGTGCTCTAGCCACCACGACAGTCGTGTGGATAGCATTTTCTCAGCAAGCTTGGACAACGTTAACGTTAGGGAAATCGGTCAGAAGTTGCCAAGGTCAGTCGGCGGCTTGCTTGGTTTCGCAATCGGGATCACAATGGCTGATTTCCAGCCTGGAGGGACAACGCCATCTAGCCATACCTTGTTAATGGTGTCGAGGAGTTGAGGCAGCACAGCAGAACTCAGGTTCTTGTAGGCCTCATAAGTAATAGAGTCTGGACCGTGTGCTGTCTTGCGACTGGTACCATCTATCGCTGCAAGCAACTCAAGCATGGTGAAAGAGCTTGCAATCCCCTCGGAGTCTGCTGTAGATGGTAACCTGTCGATATGTGTCGGAATGCCTGCCAAGGAAGCACCATTGACTGTTTGAGGCAACATGTCATACTGCGGGAAAAACTTCCGGGCTGCTTCTCTGGCGAAATCATCCGGCGATAAGCCAGCAGCGAAGCAAGCTGTGGCTGCCACGTCTGGATGGCGGCAACCGTGTACCATGGCACGGAACGTTCGCCAGAGAGAAGCATACGATGTCTTGGATGAAAACCGCTCACACCACGTATGCCAGTGCCTCCGCGAGAGGTCGCGTTCATATCTGCGGGCCTTAGCAGTAAGGAAATGCAGTCTTGTACGTGCTTGTACATAAGTGGGGTCCCGGGATGCTGCCAGCTCAGCTTGTCTGCGAGCAGCCCACAAGTTGAGCAAGCCGATATCCGGTGCCGGTCGATCGGCGTCTACCCAGCTGATGGTTGTAGCTTCATTGAGCGCGCTTTCTATGCGGTCAACAAGTAGTGGGGACGAGTCCACAGAGGTATCTTGGAGAACGTAGCGAAAGGTGTCCCAGTTGACCACAGAACACTTGTGGCGCAATCGGCGGGCCTGCGATGGATGAAGGCCGATGATGATAGGGTGGTGGTCAGTATCCCAGCAGTCGGGCTACAGGTGCCAAGTGGGAGTGCCGGGACCCGACCACGAGGTACGATCTGGTGCGTATATTGTACGTCGAGCTTGAGGCACAGACCGCGTTGCTGAATCGGGATGGTTCAGTAGTACAAACAATGCATCCGCGAAGGCGTCCCGCACACGCCTACCTCGAGGGCTAGAAGTAGGGTACCCCCAATCTGGGTGAGGGGCGTTGAAATCACCACCAACTAAAATAGGACACGCTGGGTATTGGCGACGGACATTCACTAACCAGCCCAGCTTAATTCGTGAAGAGCCACCGGCTCGTCAGATGTAGTATGACACTGCCACAACAGTTGCCTTGGGTAACTTCACAACTACTGCCACTACCTCCTGATATGAGTTACACCAGTTTTCATGAGAAAGGCAGACCTGAGGATAGCGCGTATCAACATACACTGCCGCCTTTCCTCGAGGGGCAGCTGTGTGCACGCGACGGTCACTCATCGAAGGACACACGTATCCACTGAAGCCCGGAATGGAAGGCAAGGCGTTCGTCTCCTGTAGTAACAGGGCCCACACCTGCAGCTTGTTCATACGTAGACGGGATTTAAGCTCCCCCATTTTCGTGGAGAGCCCTCTACAGTTCCACTGAAGCACGGCACAAACACCTGTACCCGCCATTTTGATTACGAGTCTAGGCGTTGTAAAATCACAGATGTCAGGTTGGATAACTGGCTGACCATGAACCGCAAAAGGGATGTTGTAGCGTTATCCGGCAACGGAGCTAAAGACCTGGTAGACTCTGCGACCAATACAGCAGGGCGTGACAGAGACGATGATGCAGCGGAATCGATAGTTGTAGTGATGTCAGATTCCACTACACGTCGCCGACGCGCAAGTAATTCACGGTGTTGTCGGAGCTTGGATACCTCCGCTAAAAGGCGGGCAATTTGATCGTCAACTGCTGCCATATCACCACGCGGATGTTCCGGCCCGCACTGCTTCTGTGTAACCAGCAGGCGATGGCGGTCTTTGCGAACTTTGTCACTGTAAGTCTGTTGGGAATGAGGTGCCGGCGGGTCAGGCTCGGAAAGCTCTGGCCTGTCGTCGTCATTCCACTGGAGCGCAGCAAACCTGTTAGATGTCCGCACAGGTTGTGTTGCAGCATGCTGAGGCCATTGCTTATGAATCCCGCGACGAACCTTCTGAGTGGCCTTTTTCTTTGTGGGACAAGTTCGAGAAGTGATCTCGTGGTCGCCGGTCTTGCAGAGTCCGCATCGATAAGACACTGCGCCAGCTAGTACAGCTTCATCTGGCGCTGTAAATGAACAGTATCGGCGCATGTGGCCCGGTCGGAAAGAGTTGTAACAATACACGACACTGGTTTTATATGGCCGAGGTCGTAGAATGCAGTCATTGAGTTGGTGGGCCCCGCAAGGTGACGCGCTTGAATGAAACGGTGAGTAAGACAGTAGAGCTCACGCTGGAGAGCAGTCTGGTCCTCGCCAACGTCAACCTTGTAAACGACACAGCGCTGTAAATCCGAGCCCTCTACCAGGTACACCTGGACCGGCACGGTGACTTCGCTTGTTATCGAGAGCCGTTGAAGCGTTTGCAAACGCTCGACAGCAGCCAATGTCGGGAGCCACACAGCGATGGTATTTGACTTCTTCCTGGTCGTGAAGCCGCGGAAGCCTGTGGTGCCAAGACAAGCGTCTAGGTTCTTCTGAATAATGCTGTTCGGAATTTCCGTGAGGATTGTGGGGGCCAGAGCTTTAATGGTTGCTTTATAGCAAACCGAGCCCGGTGTCGACACAACTGGATGGTCAGTCGTTAGACAGCAACGCTTGCCTTAGAAGCCGCAGTTGGCCGAACACGAATCTGGTGCAGATTGCTCCGAAGGACGCGTCTGAGAACCACGGGGGGCCGACGGCCCAGATTGTAGCGCAGAAGACAAGTCCATAGGGGTACTCGTTTCGTCATGCACAACTGGAGCCCCATTCCCGATCGGTGTCTGAGAAGCCATCGCCGGGCTCCGCCCTGAGGGCAGATCACTCACGGTCTGATGTGCATTTTGGGAAGGCGATGGGTGGGCTGTAGCCGAAGGACTTGGAGCAGCAAGCAGGAGCTGGGATCCAGGCTCAGGTGTGAATTCTGCGGCCGGTAACGCCGTCGTGACGAGCGGCGCCGGCGAATCTACCACCGCCAGCGCGTCACCGGAGGCACTAGGCCTAGTTCCGGTGTACAATTCAGCTGCAGGGCCGATGGAGTGACATTCGCTGAATGTCAAAAAACCAGACTGCGCATGAGCATCCGGAGCGTCCTCAGATGTCTTGAGGTCCAATCTCTCGATATATGGAACGTATTTACGCGGAAGGCGAGGTTTTTCACAGGAGCCGTGAGCAAACACCTTAGCAGGGAAACTTCGTCGTCGTCGTCAAATCGCAAGCACTTAGCCGAGGTGGGGCATGTGGTACAGATGAAGCCGTACCTGTCGAACTAAGATTTGCTCTTTTTGTTTTGTTTTTGATGTTTGTGACGCTGTGCTGTTTTACTATGTCCAATTGTCCCGTTGTCCCGCTTAAACTGCGCATCGGGACGATGCTTCCTTCGGAGGGACACAAATGCCGCGCCAGTACTACGACGAAAAAAAGGACAACGCGATTATGCATGAGCGTTTTTGCCAAGGCGCAGTGAAGAATAAGTTGCGTTCGCGTTCGCTATTAAAAAGACGACCTGCCACTGTGACTGCTGAATAGCGCTCTACTACCCCTGTTTGTCACGTTGCGACAATATTTATATATTTAGCTTGAAGTGATACCGCAAGGGAACAAAAACGACGTATATAAGCGGATGCTGGCCGGATTTTATTCGTCCTTACTGCAAAGCTCCACCGCTAAATAGTGATAGGACGAGTACAGACGTTATTGTCAGTGTCGGCGAGAACGGCGTAATCTTCCATGACGACAACACACATGCTTCACAAATGCCCGCCCCGTAACAAAGCAAAGAATAAATGAAATCATTGGGTTTTTACGTGCTAGAACCACGAATCAGGCAAGTCGTAGTGCGGGACTCCGGAATAATTTGGACCACCCGGAAGTCTATAACGTACACGTAAATTTAAGCAGACGGGTGTTTTCTCTTTCCACCCCCACCTAAATTCGACACCATGGCCGGGATTTGATCAAGCGGCCTCGTGCTTAGCAGCCCAATAGCGATTAAGCAACCACAGTGGGTGAGCATACCCAATCATTTTATGGCTTGCGTGGTGGTGAACCGCACGACTTCAAAAAGTGCTCGCTTCACGCGCTTACACCGCAGCGTGAAGCGTCTTTCTTGAGCAAGAAGTCAAAGGAGTCCTAATCGCCCCTCGAATTTGGGGAAAAATTGGAGAGACGCGGCTCGATGTGAAAAAGGAAGCTTGGCGCTATCTTCTGCAGCCCTTGAGAAAGTACGGCTTAGCGCCGCAATCCGCGTATAGTCCGCGCATAGCAAAAACTGCTGGAAAGATCTCAGCCAACTTTTGCAGTCATGCGCTACGCGTGGAGCTCGCAAGTAGAGTGCGAAGTAGCTTTTTAAAGCAAAGTTGTTTACCTCTTGCCCCAATATGCACCCCGTCCATCCGTTCCCGTTCCCACGATGAGGGGGGGGGGGTATACCCTTGGCAGCTTGCGTTCGTCTAAGAAATGCGCGCGCAGCCGACCATTTAGGGGAGAGGGGAACATAGTGCGACGACGGCGCCTGTGCACTAGGCTTGTGCCTCTGCGGTTATCACGCGCGTCAGCAGCGTTGACGGTGGTGGTGCTTGTGTCGCCGTAGTGTGAGGCCGTATAAAAAAATATACCATTTCTTGATATATGCAGCCTGTATACGCAGCATAAACTGCTTGGCTGGTAATCAGTCCCAATATGAATGATGTTGCCCTACGAACTTTTCTCAAACGCACTCTTCTCAACAGCAGCCTTATCCTCACTCTTTTGGGGGTGCCCTATTTCGTCATGTAGCCGAGTGTTATAGACGGCTGATATCGGCAAATACCTGACATCAATCCAGAAGGGCGTTTTGCCTGTCCTCTTCATTCTGCTGTTAAGGGGCAAATTATTGACACTGTTTATTAAGATGAGGAAATTTGCGTTTTAGTTTACGATAACAACTACGTAAGCTTCCGGAAGCATGACTCTCGTATTATGACCGACCATCATCTGCTAATGCTCAGCCGCACTCGCTCTCCGCAGGACTCAAACTTTGACCGTACTGCTTACTAGTATCGTAGCTTCGGGTCGTGCTTATTTAGATTAGTTATGAACACTTAACTAGAATCAAATCCCGCAAAATGCAAGGTCAGACCGGACGTATTCTACACAGCGTGTGCTCACTCCTGGCCCTTCCTATTTAGATGCTAGATAACCGTAGCACCATAGCACGGCCAGGAGAGACCACATGAGCGGAAGCGCGCACAATAGGTCTTTCGTGTACAAAGTAGCCACTACAGTGGTATAATCACACGATTACGAAAATTCAGCGCGAACACATGGTATAAAAAAGCAAATGCAGGACATGGGCGCTGATACGTTGTACGTGTTTTAAATTCTTGGATATTTAAATATTTTGAATATTAATTACTAGTCAATAATAAAACTTTATTTCTTGAATATTTTACGCATATTTTATATTTTAACATTTTTGGTACTAGTTTGTGTTTTGAATATTTCACATTCTCACACCCCCACAGCTATGAAGATATTTTAATGGTGCCAGGAAACTTAAAATGTTTACTCGAATAGGAAACTTTTACCAACTGTGCGCGGCGTTCATCGTAGTTCAAAAAAGGGCTCGTTATGACAAGTAATTTGGTATTTTTGTTACGTTGTGCTGCATTCCATTTTCTGATACGACGCTGTCGCCTAAATATGATAACAAAGTATAAGTCAAGAACGGGATTTGGTTCAAGCTAAGGGACAGCGTTGATGTACAGAAAAAAAATTACCGACGATAACGATACACCCTATTTCAAAATTTAAGCGTTGCTCTATATGTGTTTTCATTTCGCGATATATTGGCTGGCGTTAACAATCGGTCTCGTGCGACAGGTTGTAAACCGAACGTAGTGTGGTGCCACTGCCTTGCTAATCTGGAGAACGCGAGAGCCACCACGTGGAGCCAGCATGAGGGTGATGCGTGGGCGTGATTCACAGAAGCCGCCACCAGCAAAAACCTCCCAGACGACGGGCGCTACTCTGGCGCCATCTGCTAGCCACCGTTGCCTCACCACGCTTTTCTCCTCACGCTTTTGCCATACCCTCCTCGGCTTTCCGCCTCATCGTTCGGCTGCACTTTCCTCTCCACTGTCTTCCTCGCACCTCTTCTCTTGCCGTTTAGTAACAGCCGCTTTTATTAACTAAATAATAATACCTAAACAATGCCTTTGTCACAAACTTTTTATTGCGACAGCCATTACATGTACGTTCCAGGCGGCTACCTGCCGTCGGCATCACCGTGAGGTTCCGTGTAAAGTGAAACTGTGATAAATTCGTCACCGCGCTCCGTATGCTATATGTAAGAGTGAAAGCGTGTGGGGTTGAGCCGGCTTTCACGGCTGCATCTCGCGCACGGAAGGAAGGAAAGCGGGGAGCAAGCGCACCGTCTTCCGTCGAGCACAAGGCACGGGGAGAAAGGTAGCGGGGGGGGGGGGGGAGGGTTCAACCCCGGGAAGCCACGCGCGCCCGGCCGCGGGCTCCTGTGTCTTGAACTGCATCTGCAATGGGGAGGGACAGATTCACCATGCGCTTGTTTTGTGGCTTGGTGTTGATGCCAGGTGCAGAACGAAGGTCAATTCGCTCGCTGCTGCTGGCACGCTTTCAAACTCGAGCGCTCTTACAGCGAGTTTATAAGTTATGTTCATGTTTGCTTGTGCCCACGTGAAACCATGCTTCTTAATATAGTTAGCGTGCCTATATTTACAGGTTACACGGCCAATCAAATTTCCTACAGCTGTCCACTTATTTACTATTGCAATCGCTGTTTCGTGCTTAAGGGGAAACTGTGGTTTCTTCAAAAATACGGCCAGTATTTACACTCACAGCGCTGAATAGCACGCATATAGAAAACACGACACATGCATCATCACTGTTTGTCAGGACTGTTTACGGAAACATTTTACCTCTTTGAAGACGTTCGTTGACGTGGCCTCAGAACCTCCTTCGCTTGCATTGCACAGTTTTGCTGCCGCAAGAAGGGCAAATGCAGCCATCCCAATTTTCAGCACGCAAGCCATTGCTTTGCTTTCAAGCGACTGATGGTCTGCTGTGAAACTCAAAGCCACAGGCTTATATATTCCTCCGCCATTCACTATCAGAGTCAATTGGGGTAACCCTGATTGGCTGATGTTCATGGTACATCCTATTCGTCTTTTTGTAGCCGTCATCTGCTCTTTCCGGAGATGTCAATGCTCGGTAAATGATGAAGGACCTATTGTCCAGGCGCGTGCAGTCAATTTTTGTCGACTTCAAACAAACTACGCTGAAAAGAAACAAAGAACAATACAGACGGCACAATAAGAAAAGAAACATTTGTCCTTGGGTGAAAATTCTGTTTCTGTCAAAGGACGTACTACTGGCAGCTATAGTCATGTACTGGAATAACACTCGAAGGCCGACAAATTTATGGGTGGCCAAAGTTGAAATATAGAGGGTGTTTCACGTAACTTTTGCCAAGGCTTTTTCAAAAGAAGTGGTTAGACGCAGCTGAATGAAACCAACGGCATATGGTTTGCCGTCGTGAAGCGCTACTTAGAGTGTTTTCTTATATTCCGCTTAATTAGTTAATTAACAAAGATGAGTCATCATCAAATTTTATTCACTTCAGGGCGAATTATGTTTCGTTGCGTTGTATAGGGGTTAATAAACGACCGATCCAATTTTTTGTGGCAACGTACATGCTGCAAGGAGATTTGTTCCGGCATTTAAAAAGAAAGTACGCGGAAAATGAAATAAACCACGTCACTGCGTTCATGCGCTAACGTATGCAGCGCTCTGAATCACGGTTCCGACGAACGAACCATGCGTGCGGACAGCGGGCAAGTGAGCGCATTGGTTTCACAGTGCGTCAGCATCTTTGGCGGTGGCATACGGAAAGGAAGCGCCTTGGTCCCTCGTAAAGGATAGACTCGACGCACGGTTGAAGACCCTGCAATACGACATCGCAGGAGCGCAGTCATGTGTATTTATTTCATATTTTGCAAACTCTCTCTGAAATCCGAAAAAAGTCCCCCCACAGCATGTATGTTGCCACTAAAAATTGCATCTGTCGTCTTTGAACCCCCTCTACAACACAGCGGAACGCACTTGGCCTTAAAGTAAATATTAGAAATTTTGCATACTTATCTTAGTTCAATAACTAATAAAATAGAATATAAAGAATGCTCAAAGGAGCGCCTCATGCCGGTAAACCATATGCCGTTGCTTTCATTCAACTGCGACTGGCCACTTTCTTTAAATCCTTGGCACAAGGCATTTGAAATACCCGGTTTTGTGACTAATAAACAAATGCTCTCCTGTAAAAATATATAATAAACCGCGAAGTAGAACTTCCTCGATGTCGTCACCACAACCACCCGTCGAAATTGTGTGCTTTGTGCAACTGCTCCTTTTGCAATGTTCTTGTACCATGCTTCGAAAATTAAGCAGATGATGTGAGCTATCACGCTCGGCACGGGAAGCGAGGCTACCATAGCGACACCACACTTTGAGCACCTAAAACTGTCGTCCTCTCTTAACAGACCTTTCGAGTCTGATTTATTACGCTTGAAAAATTAGCACCGTCAGCAATTTGCATATTCAAGACTGGTTTCTATTTTATAGCATGAAGGACATCAAGTAGTTTATTGGGATAAATGATATGACTGTAGCTAACAAACAGTTAATCAGAATAGTTCTTATAAAAACGATGTCTATTTATGCCTCGACGCATTTGAATATGTGCCGCTGCGGTCAAAACGTTGTCGACGAACGCCTCATTACCGCACCTTCCCCATATATAATACCAATAATAATCAAGAATGATCAAGATAACGTAACAGAATGGTGACCCACGTGGAAAGGGCAATAAATGTTGCTAAATACAAAAGCATGCACGTAACTAGGTGTGAAGGTAGTTGTGTGTCACAATCAGTGGCGTAGCCAGGGTGGGGGTGGGGTTGGGGGGCTCACGCCGGCGCTCGGCCTCCTCGTAATAGAATTTTTCGAGGGATCAAATATGTTATTGATAACTGCATTGCCATTGCCAAAATGCTACAAACGCGTTCTTGAACGCTGCGCAGTGTCATGACAAATAAAATGTGTATTTCTTCATAAAAGAATATACTAACATTCAAAAATTGCGCCCGAAACAACTTATATCAATGCTTCCGTGTTTGCTGTCACTTTAATGAGTAAAGAAAGTATCATGTGAACTTTAGAACGATATCAGTTTGAAATGTGCAAATCAGTGCATGCCACTCATAAGAAAAATGTAAAGGCCATGAAATGAACATGTTGGGGACAAATATATTAATAAAAAATGGCTAACCTCCCTGCCTTTCCCTCTTTTGCATATCTCTCTCTCTCTCTCTCTCTCTGTCATTCAAGAACTTCGTTTAGATTTTTGTACATAAGCAACGACCAGGGAAAAATCTCAATGACGCAGTCATTTTTACAATGTATTGCGCAGGAGCAGTTGGCCCCGGTCATGTATTGTGAATAATTGCACCAAAATATAGTCGCAACAGAGAGGACATATAAAAAGCAGGAGTTCTGCGAAATATAAGAGGGAGAGTCAAATGAAAGGTAGCTAATGCGAATACACGACAAACGTGGTACTTGATTTACAAGTATAGTCTTCATGAGCATTTAGACATTTGTCCCACTGACTAACAAGTCGCGGAATTCTCGTCTTATAAAACTCCTTGGATTGCTGCTTCAAAAAGTATGTAACTGAGCCTTTCACGTCATCGTACGACATGAATGTAGTTCGCTTGAGTTGTTTTTTCAAATGCTGCAAAATGTGAAAGTCGGAAGGCGACAGGTCTTGGCTGTATGGCGCATGTTTCAGCGTTTCCCACTTAATCTTTGCCAGTTTGCTATTAACCACGTCAGCAACGTGGGCACGGGCACTGTCGTGGGGCATGATGACCCCATTCGTCAATTTCCACGTCGTTTGTTCTTCATTGCTAGACGCATACGATCCGACACTTCACAATATCAGAAACGATTGATAGTCTCTCCATGTTTAAAAAATTCGATCAATAATGTACCCTGACAAACGAAATAAAGTTCAACAGCACCTTTCCAGCAGAAATGCCGGCCTTTGCTTTGCTTGGGGTGGTAAATTCACATGTTTCCACTGTAATCTTTTCCGTCGCGTTTCAAGCTCATAGTAACAGTACCACGATTCATCCCCGGTCACAATTGCAACAAAAAGTAATAATAATAATATTTGGGATTTTATGTGCCAAAACCACTTTCTGATTATGAGGCACGCCGTAGTGGAGGACTCCGGAAATTTTGACCACCTGGGGTTCTTTAACGTGCACCTAAATCTAAGCACACGGGTGTTTTCGCATTTCGCCCCCATCGAAATGCGGCCGCCGTGGCCGGGATTCGATCCCGCGACCTCGTGCTCAGCAGCCCAACACCATAGCCACTGAGCAACCACGGCGCGTACAACAAAAAGTCGTCACCCTCATTGTGTTACCAGATTAGATGTGTCAAGGCAGCGCCGAACTTTTACATCTTCTGGCGATGGTTCAAAATCATGTGCTTTCATTGCGCACACAAGAGCCTATAACCGATATGTTCACAAATTATGGTGTGACCCGAACCGTGACTGATGTTCACACTCCCTGCCAATTCATCGATATTTATCTTCCCTTGATTTCTAATCAGCCTTTGCACTTGGGTTGGGCGTGATTGCACGGTGGCTTTGGCCCGCTCTTGGATCGTCTTTGCAACTTTCATGTCCCTTTTTGAACCATTACCTCCAATGCTTCAGAGTGGCCAAGGAAATGCAATGTTCTACGTACACGGCAGCTATACGGCGACTCATTTATTTTTGGGAAACATCTTCAGCTGTCAGAAACCTCCCGACACCACGCTGTTCGACTTTTGGAGTGTCCATTACGTCACGCAACCATGTCCAACCCAGTGTATGAGAGCGTTAAACAACCTTTATCCTCAAGTCTGCGCGTCACTTCTGTAAATAAGAGTTTCCTCTGTCCTTCGCGAATGCTTCGCCCATTATGAACCAAGCCAATTATACGCGGGGTGGGTTGGCTCACTTTCAATTGACTCACCATCCTGCATCACAAAAGCGGATATAAAACGGCATATGGAAATGCGAAGAGACTCGTTGATAAAGGGCAAAATGTGTCACTAAATCAATGTTCGCTGCAGGTAAACATATTACCTCGCAACAACATGTTTAAGTTATCCTGTAAGTCTCCAGTAAATCTGCTTATCTAAGAAAAAGTCAGTGTACATAATGCGTCAAGCAACGCAAATAAGCATGTTGAGCAACCATAGATTCACAGAGCACAGCCTACCTCCCACCACAAGCCCTGATGTATCACGTGCGACAGGAGTTGGCGCGCTTTCTCCTCACTTTTTTCCCTTGCGCACACAAGACTGAGCCACCATTGTAGGCTCACCCATGCCCCCTCCCCCCTCACGCTTTCACTTGCACGTACAGCATGCAGCGCGCTCACGACGTTATAGCCCTTGGACTTTATACGGAACATGACAGCAAAAAAAAGGAACGCGCCTGGAGTGTCCGCATAATTGCTATCACAATAATAAAATAACAGTATCAACAGAAACGCCCCATGGCCCATTACTTTCCGCAAAAGAAGTAACAAAATCGAACTTTCACCTTGCGACAATGTGCTGCGCCACAACAATGTCTATTTTTTTGTGGGGCGGGGGCAAGGAAATGAAAAAAGAAAACGGAAGTAAAGCACGTTGACCACAATGGAATGCCTACTTTGGGCACCTAATGCGGCTACAGAAGGAATATCGAAGAGAACGTAAGACACTTGGTCCATAGAGAACCATACGCATACACCGGCGAGAGAAAACCACATACCATACATTAGCGAGACAGAATTTTCCGGACAGCTCAAGTAGAACGCGTTGCAATCCTTCGAGTCCCCGCTGTGACGGCGGCGAGCGACAATGCATTGTCTCTTTTTCAAGTCTCCTAGCCAGAAAGCGTCCAAAACTCTGGCAGGCGAAAATCCACTCGGCCAGTGAAAAACGAACGCGCATCGAAGTACGCCGCGTAATGACCGGGGCAACACAAGAAAACCCTATGCTTTCTTGCTGGTTTCGGCAGCCCGGAGGTAGCGACAACAAAGAAAATTGAAGAGGCTCAATGTGTCCTCGCGAATACAAATCAATCTAGAAAAAGAAATAAGAACGTAACTACCTTTACAGGTTTTAGTGTCTTGACATGGATGCTTTGGCTCAGGTGAAAAAAATAATGTTGATATTCTTTTCTGTGGCATCACGCCACAAATGAACCACCACAATGCTTCGTCTCAACAGACGAAGCATTGTTTGCGGAGCTAGCAATGCCCATTATCACCGTGTCTCTTCGCATTCGCATATGCTGTTTTATCTTCGTTTTTATAATGCAGGATGGTGAGTCAAATGAAAGTGAGCCAACCTACCCCGCGGGATATTGGCTCGGTTCATTATGGGCGAAGCAGGCACGTAGAACAGAGCGATCTCTCATTTACAAAAGTGACGCGCAGGAGTGAGGATAAAGGTTCTTTAACGCTCTTGTACACTGGCTTGAACATGTTTGCGTGACCTTTCACCTAGCTAGCAAGCAGCTTGGCTGCCCCCAAGCTACTTGCTTTGTCAACTTGTTTGATAGTGTGTTGACTTGGGTTGTCTCGTTCTATGGTCCGATGTACGACTTTGGAAAAGTCAGTGCACCTTTGGCGTCCAATGTTTATAACAATATTAAACCCACAAATCTTCGGAATTGCAAATCTAAAGCACGACTTTGGAAATGTCAAGGCACATTGCGCATCAGTAGTTTCAGAGCTTCATATGAATTAAGTTTAAAAATTGAAATTCATACGCTGCGTAGATTCCGTGGCCTCCGCGAGATGCCGCGACGAGCCTGGTCATTATCAAAATACCCTAGAAAATTTTTGCTCGGATGGGGCTCCTTGCGTTACGATATGTCGCTCTCGGTGCATGAGCGTTGCCGCGAAATCCAGCGCGATTTCCCAACGTTCTCACTGTAATGTCTTTTCGAGCGTGAAAAGGACATTCTTGACAAAATCCAGCATGAGTTTCAGCATCGCGGGTTGTTTTTGTCGGTGGTGCATGACAGCAGGAAAAATTTTCGGGGAGGGGGGGTGGCGGGGGGTTGGGGCGGCTGCAGCTCCATAAGCCCCCCTCGCCCTGGCTACGCCCCTGGTCATATTATCGTAGCAGTAACTCCCTGGAAGTCAAAGCATCCTATTGCTACCTCGCTGTTTGATATGTAGTGAATTGTAATGGCAACAACATGCAGATCACCTAACAGCTGAAGCGAGCCAAACATTAGGCTGCTTGAAAGGAAGCTTCTACCTTGCCCCGCTGTCCCAAAGCTGTTACTTTTTGCGACCTACCTTGGACCCGAGCTACGATACGCTTCACCTGTGTGGGACCCAAATAACACTACACTAATACAGGCTCTTGACGTACTACAAAATTGTTCGGCTTGTTTCATTCCACCTAACTACAATCTAATTGCTAGCGTCACCATAAAACTTTGTGTAACCAGTGTAACCATAGAACATTGATCTACATTACTTAGTGTGGTCAATTTTGAGACTATAATAAATTTAAATATCAAAATAGTAGTACAATTTCATGAATAGAGCACAGAAAGTAGCAATACGATGAGTAGAACCGGTCACGAAGCTGTAGCGCCAAGTATATGGATTAAGAAAATTGCGCAGATTAGCGAATTGTGCCTTGCTTGAACATTAGTACTGCATGAAGTAGTAAGATACAAGCAGCAATACAGAAGGCATGAAACAGGCTATTTGCATTATCACTGGGTGACGACAAAACATTGATTTAGAAAGTTTTGAAATTTTAGAACTGGTAAAAGTTGAAGTCGTGCACGATGTGATATAGAAGCAATTTTTCGTGAGAGGCGCTGATGCCTTTTCTTTGTGCGCTCTGCATTTGTTTCACCGATAGCATTTACACCTGGAATGGTTCTAATGCAAGGATAGAATGTCGCTACACTTGGCAAAGTTAAAATATATGTATTTTCTTCAAAAAAGAACAAAATGGGTGCCCCCCAACCACCCCAAAATTTATTTCCTATAAAGGCCAAATCTCAGTAATCTTTACTCTTCAGAACGAAACTACCAAATTCCAAGCCAAAATAAACCTTTCCTAAGTAATCAGTTGGACGAAGTCTTCACGAGCCTAATGTTTTGTTAATCGGAAGAAACTGTTCACCGAACACTATCACTGGGTGTTAAAGGGATACTAAAAATAACTTTATGCAAACTGTTGTTCTCAGGAAAAACCTGTTTTGTGGCACTTTCCCAATTCATTTACACTTGTGTGGCATCAAAACATGCATTAATTGCTGAAAAACCAAACATTCATTGCTGAAAAGCAAAAAGCAACCCCATCATCAAAATTTCATTCCATAGCTGAATAATTGTTTGGGTCCAGAAAACATCCTTCATGTTGCTTTTGTATTTATCATTATTATCTTAATGGAGCCCTATCATAAATAAATATGTCAAAAACGTTGATATTCACTCCACATGTGCGAAGTGCAAAAACCAAAATAAGAGAGGCTGCCGCAGCGCAGTTAACAAGTGAACTCGGTATTTACCGCTGTGTGAACTCCAGGCAGAGGCTTGTGCCCTAGGAGAAAGCAAACTTGAAAGCAAAGTGGACGAAAAACATGCGCTTGGAAGCCTGGAATGAGTTGGTTCCGTGCATCACTGGCAGGGTTTCAATGCATATGGGGAAGCTCTTTGCAGTAAGAAAACTGCCTGCTGCACAAAACAATTTTTAAATCAGGAATGCTTTCCCGAGTGTGGTACAACAGAAAATTAAACCTTCTGCAATAAAAAATAAAGAACATAGTATCTCTCCAACTTCATTATCACTGGCAGATTCCTGGTCCAAGAGAAAGTTAAAGGCAGATAAGAATTAATGTCTTTGAAAGTAGCAGCCTGGGAAAGCTGAAAGCTTACACTGGTTAGAAATAAGCGTGTGGCAAAGTGTAAGTATGAATAAGGCATTTCAGTGCTTTCTCAGGCTCATCATAATGTTCCTCCTCGACAATTTCTAGGGAATAAAAGGCTATGGCTTACATGTAAATAGGCATCAACCAGATGTTGAGGCCCCAAAACGCAGCATGGGCACGAAAACGTGTTGGCTTAATAATATACAATATCAGCGCTAATGTACAGCTCTATAGAGGGTGTCACACGCAACTTGAGCAAAACAATAAAAATATACGGATGAAACGTAGCTGGACAGGACCAATGCAATGTTGTTTTACTTCGATTGGAGATACTCATACTTTTTCTTTCCGCCTAATTAGATAATTAGCCTTGTTGAATGAACTAACTTCTCAAATATTATAGTTTAATTACAAGCATCAATGAGAAAATTGCAGGGAAAATGAATACCTCCCAATGCAACTTTATGTTGCTCGATCTTTGCTACATAGAAGTATTTTTGCGAGCGTGAAAGAATCCCGCAAATACGCAAAAATGTCGCGTGACTGGCCGCTTGAGGCACTTCGCGTGTACGATTTCACTTGTTTCAGTATGAATTAAAAATTATTAACAAAAATAAGTTATCCTTGTGAGCTATTATTTAGACGAGAAAGAAATTTGAAAGCCCCGCGCTTTTTGACGTAGTCAACAGCCCAACCCATCGCGTGCTCCCCAAACCTAAAAATTTCCCACGTTTATTCACTCGAATTTTGTGGTGTGGACACCTGCGAACAAAGCAAAATTTCTGAACGTTTCATTTTTCCGCAGACGATAGTGCTCTTCCATGTTCCTCACTTGCATTATCTCTCTTCTGTGCGCTGTCTATTCTTTATAAGACACATTGAGGCCACAGTGACGAATCGGTGTTGAAGCGGCTGTCATGCGCAGGCTATTTCGAAAGAATAGCATTTGCTCCTAACGCAAACGCCATCGTGCCTTTGCTTTTTGCAAGCGCATTACGACGTTACAAACTAGTTGGGGAGCCTCCTAGCTTAAAAGCAAAATTTTCAAAAATCCTCAGTGATTCATTTTCGCTGCCCTTTCGATATCAGCACAATCCCTCAACAAGAATTCACAAACACAACCTGAAGTGTATCCTTCATGCAGACAAGAATGTGCACCACTCAACTTGCATGTCACTACCCTGACCGGTCAAAATCACAGACGAAACACTCTAGTGACTGTAGCAGGACGCCCGTATTTCTGCCAGTCACGTCCAACCCGCAATGCATGAATGCAGGACCGCAGAAAAAGTAAGGACTGCGCAATGTATACTGTTTTTCATTCAGTGGGCTAATATTAAGCACAATAACGTTTTTGGAGCTTAAAATAGGCGAAGTGACTGATAAAAACTGGCAAGTATTTTTCAAATAACTTTTTTTCTAATAGAGATGCTCACTAACCAATCATTCCGTGATTGGGGGGTAGCAGCTCAAAAATGTAAAGTAACTCTTTCTTTTTTTTTTCGAGAACGTGCTCTGTTTATGGCGTAAAACAGGTATTTTCTATATGAGAATAAAAAATGTCCGCAAAAATACCTCTTCTTTGACACACATTTGTTTCAGTGTTAGCCAGCCGTTGGAGGCAGTCACGCATTTGTCATTTTCACGAAGTGTGTTTGTACAACAACGCTCTTCATTCATTGTTTACACTTAGAACACAACTTCGCTCACACCTGCTTGATCATACCCATTAGGTTAGCAAAGGATCATTTCTGACCACTGTAGGCTAACGATCATTTCTCCCGAGAAAAATGAGGCACTGGAATCACTTACCTCGTACCACAATGGACACCACTGAGCCAGGTGTGCTTAAAACTGTCGTATCGATCCTGCTGCAAGAATACTGAAGAACTACATTTTGCGTGTACTTTCTTTTACATGTGCCACCTATTCCGTATCATGTTTTTTTTTCTTGTTCTGAAGGCGAAGTGCTTAGGTGTCTATGTTGGCGGTTACTATGGCCAAACTGCGCCGTAACGAAAAATAGCCAACGCTGCAAAGAGTGACATCGCGGCAACAAGTGCTCAGATTTCTGAGGGAGATTCCTGTGAACAAAGTAAAATAGTGCCTTTGAACAGAAAATTTGGTACATTTCGGCCTGGGTGGAAATCGAGCCCAGGTCTGCGGGGTGCGAGACGAGCGCGCTTCACTGAAGTCATGGCTGCTCCATATTGCTGGCTAACTAAGGGTGGGCCTAGTTCGTGCCTGATATCATACATCACGTGGTTACAGAGGCGCGCTCGTGCCACTGCTCGTGCGTTCATCGTCGTCTTCCACAGCTAGCTCCAACGCCGCTCACCCTGTAAGCATTCCCATACTGCCCCTCCCTCTGCGAAGTTGCTGACGGTACTGTACAGCCGCCAGTCTGTGCGGGGATTTTGTTGAGTTCTGTCGTGAGATCTGAAGGACTGTTGCCGGATTTCTTCATAAACGTATTTTAGTCGTGACAAAAATGATGCCAAATGTTCAATGAGGATTTCGGGTTAACGTTTCGCAAACGTGTATCACCTACTTAATTTTTTGCTGTTCACTTTTGCAGTGTATGTCTCTCCCGTCTCAAGTGTAATTATTCCCTAAGGATACTGCAAATCCATAAATAAAATTACGATAACAATAATAATCCTAATGTAACGAAGAATAAGCGCTGGTTAGCCAGGCACATCACCAGCATTTTACGCACGGGGTTGGTTCTAACATCTCGCAGGATTCTGACTGCCGCAATGACTGCGACCTCTTGTTCCTTGCTTACCCTGTCAATAAACACCTTGAAAATTGGTGGAGGTGCTGGGTACGACTCCATCAATGCTGGAACCTCGAAGCCGAACAATTCGTCCCTTTCGGCCTATGATACAGGAGCTAGCCTATCTTTTCGAACCATGCCATCTGATCCAGCCAAACAAGCTGCACCCATGGCACTACCTGTTACCTTCCCTGCCGTCCAGCGTCACTGGGAGCGTGAGATTTTCGAGGGTACCGAAGATCACGACGTCGAGGAATGACTCGCTTCGTACGAAAAAGTCAGCGCCCACAATCGCTGAGATGGTACGGTTAACCTCCACAACATAATTTTCTGCTTGAGCAACGTTGTACAATTGTGGTATCGTAACCACGAATCCGCTATCCGTATGTGGTCGGTGTTCAAGACCAACTTCACGGAAGTCTTTGGCCGTCCTACTGCTCATAAACTTAACGCCGAACAATGCATGCATGGACGCACCCAGCAACCAGGTGAAAATTCATCAGCTACACAGAAGATATCGTTGATCTGTGCAACAGAGTCGACGCAACGTTGTCAGAAGTCTACAAGATCGGACGCATCCTGTAGGGAATGGAGGACGACGATTTCCAGATGGTGGCTGCCTGAAACCCGACCATAGTGTCTTTCGTCGTTACGTTGTGCAAGAGTTACGACGAACGTCGAAGGCATCCAGTGGTCACATGACATCCGCCCTCAGAGTTCGCCTCTCACGCATGTCCTATGCTCGGGTTTGATGAGTTACCTCTAATGCACCAGATAAAGGAGTTCGTTCAAAAACTTGCTCGGCAGCTGTCCCTTGTGCCTTTACGAACGCGCAACCATACTGCCCATTCACACAGGGTTTAAGGCCGTCATCAAGGAGCAAGTCGCTGAGTGCTTACCAGCTGTTATTTACCACCCTACCGACGCGACAACCTTGCCGTATGCTGACGACGCTGCAAGGCCACCATTCGCTCCACGTCCCCACCCCCCATGTGTTGCGTGACTGCCCCGGAATCCTTTCTTACCGCCCGTACAACAGTTGCCGCGCCAGCCAAATCCTTAGCGCGCAGTGGACAACCGCCCAATTTGTTGCAATTTTTGTATTCGGAAACACGTTTACTGCTTTTCTACATGGCGTACGCCGCCTATCTATGATTACCGCCAACCCATGAGCATTCACGTCTTTCGACAGCTCCAACCTTCTGTGCCGCCAGGTGCAACCTTCGTTCTTAACATTATTCGTCGTTCTTCATCCCCAGGCCGCCGCTCTCTCTCCAATGAGACGCCCGCCAAACCCTCTACCTGAGGAAACCCGAGTGCTACAGTTCCAGAGGCGAGAACTGCATGCCCTTCGATTTACCAAACGCCTCCAAATAACCTCCGCAACGTTATTGAGGTGTGAATCTAAGGGTTTGCAACATTCGCACTGATCAATACGGGCGCAGCAATCGCGATGTTATGCGCTAGACTTTGCCGATGGGTAGGAAAAATAACATCACTTTGCGGACTATATTTGAGTACTGCGAGCGTACACCTTGTCGAACCTTTGGGAGTCTGCACTGCATGTGTTCGCATCGATGAGTCTGATCATGTAATTGAATATTTGCATTACCGACCTGCTTCGACAATGTCATCCTAGGCTGCGACTTCTTTTCGTTCAATATTGCCATCATTGCTCTGCCCGCGCCGAGGTGCAGTTGTCGTTCTTTTCAAAGCAGCCATGGAGCAAGATCATATGTGGCCTACAAGAATACTTGTTGCCGAAGTTACTGATATCCCTACTCATTCAGCCAGCGCCGACTCTCGATCTCGTGCACGTGATGTAACTGTGCAATTTTAACAATGTGACTTCTGCGCCTGTCGCCATTCTCTTCCGACGCCCTTTGTCGTCATCGCCCTCGGTACTGACTGTGGTGTGATTCGTTTGTGCAATGTGTCTTTCCTGTCAATTACGTTGCGTCGCGGAGATGGCCTCGGCTGCGCTGAAACAGTGGATTACTCACTGCTGTTCCATGCTCCAGACGACGTATATTCGATATCCCTCGCCACGCTCGACAGTGCGACTTTATTACTGGGGATTTCTTCCATCCGTCAATATCCGGTGATCTTACAACCGCACAACGCACGGAACTTGCAGCGCGCTCAGTTTGCTATGCGAATTCACCTCCACTTTCTACTGCTATCAACATTCTATCGGCCGCCCTATCACAGTATCGCACAACATCGACACCGGTTCAAGTGCCGCACGCCGCCAGCAACCCTACCTTCTCTCGCCTTCTTAATGCCGTGTCATCGATGAACAAGTGAGCAATTTACTTCGCCATGACATGATTCAGCCATGCCATAGCCAGTGGGCACCACCAATTGTCCTCGTAAACAAGAAAGATTGTTATTTTGGCTTCGTCATTGATTTTAGACGTCTTAACAAACTTACGCGTAAATAACGTATATCCCCTACAGCGAATAGACAATGCTCTTGACTGTTTGCAACGTGCCGAATTCTTTCCTCTTTTTATTTGAAGTCCGGATATTGGCCAGTCCTTATGTTAGAGGCTGACTGCTCGAAAAGCGCCTTCGTCATATCAGATGGATTACACGAATTTAATGTCACGCCATTTGCCCTATGTAATGCGCCGGCTACTTTCGAGCGTATGATGAACACCATGTTGGCGCGGTTTCATGTGGCACACATGTTTGCGCTACGTAGATGATGTCGCGGTCTTGTCACCTGATTTTGCGTATCACGTCCAACGAGTAAGAGAGGTATTAAGCTGCCTTAATCCGCCGTGGTTGCTTGGCGGCTATGATGTTATGCTGCTAAGCACAAGGTCGCGGTTTCAAATCCCGGCCACGGTGGCCGAATTTCGATGGGGTGAATTGCGAAAACACCGGTGTAGCTGGTTTTAAGTACAAGTTAAAGAAACCCAAGTGGTCCAAACTTGCGGACTCCCCCACTACAGCGTGCCTCATAATCGTATCGCAATTTTGGCTTGTAAAACCCCGTAAATAAAATAATTTATTGTAAGGTATCTAACTAAGGTTAGCCTGCACCTTCACATCAAGAAAGGCTTTATGCTGCTCGTAAGCTTATCGTCTTAGGCCACGCCATATCCAAAGAAGGTGTGCTTCCGGATCCAGCAAAATGCTTTGCAGTTGCGGAGTTCCCAAACCAATCCTCCTGAAGAGTCTACTCAATTTCGTAGGTTTGTGCTCGTATATTCTCCGCTTTGTGAAATTCTTGGCTGCTCCTTTGATTGAGCCGCTGTCTGGAAACAACACTCCATCCACCTGGTCGAAAACTTGCTATGACGCATTGACGACCTTACGACATCTGCTCACCTCTCCTCCTATTCTGTGACATTCCGACTCTGATGCCGCGACTGAAGTCCATACAGATGCTAGTGGAGTCGGCCTTGGGGCAGTTTTCACCCAACACAAACGTGGTATTGATGAATACGTAGTTGCTTATCCTAGCCCACGTTCAAAAAGTCAGAGCTAAAGTACTCCTAGAGAAACGTAGTGTTTACCCATACTATGGGCCGTTACGAAATTTCTACCTTATTTACATGGTCGCCAATTTATTACAGTGATGGACCATCACGCGGTGTACTGGCTCTACTCATTTAAAGACCCCTTCTCGCACACTGATCGCTATATTTGCAAGAGTACGACATACGGGTCGTCTACCGGTCTGGACGCAAGCACACCTATGCCGGCGGTCTCTCCCGCTCGCCAAATTTACCTTACGTACACGGTCTCTGGCCACTCAACTTCGTCTTGTCAGAATGTGCCATTGATGACATGCTCTCTAAGCAGTGCAAAGATCCGTAATTTTCTTTCGTTTTTGAAGTTGCCGACTGATCTTGCAACTGTTCCGGCATCTAGGACAATACGGTGGCCGGCGCATCACTTTGTTTTTCACGACCAACTTCTCTATCGTGGTAACTTTCTCCCTGAGTGTCGGCAACGGCTCTTAGTAATACCGCCTCCTCTTCAGACTGTATAATGCGCTTGGTTTCACATTGATCACCAATGTGCGCACGGTGGCATATTAAAGACGTACACCCATGTTCGGATCCGTTATTGCTGACTTGGCATGTACAAGTTTCTTCGTAAGTGCGTCCGTTGCTGCGTCGACTGGTAGCACCGAATATCGGTCCCTAATTGCACTACCACACGTTTACAGCCGCTTTCTTGTTCATCAAGTCCTTTTGATTGCGTCGGAATCTACCTTTGCGGACCGCTTTCTTGTGCCGGAGTTGGCAACCGCAGGATTATTGTTGCAGTGGATCATCTCACACGCTATGCCCAAACCACTGCACTCACATCTGCCACTCCCCAAGACGGTACACCATTCGTACAGCGACATTTCGTTCTTCTTCACGGAGCTCCTTAGGAACTTCTTAGTGGGGGAGGTCGCGCTTTTCTGTGTGACGTCGTGACGCTGCTTCTCAAGTTGTGTCACATCATCCATCGGACCACGAGCGCATACCATACGCAGACGGTCCGGTTGATCATACTATTCAGACATACTCTTGGCGACATGCTCGCCATGAACGTTGCATGGGGCAATTTTAACTAGGACGCCGTGCTTCCGTTCATCGCGGTCGCCTATAAAACTGCCACTAAATCTACACCTAATTTTTCTCCCTTCTTCTAAATGTACTGCCGCGTAGCTTGCTGCCCCATCAATACCATACTACCCTACCAACCTGATTCATCGGAATGCGTTCCTACATCTCAAGATGCGCGGCATGCTTACGAATAGAAACAACTCACCCGCTGTCTTACCACCGCAGATCATATGCACCAGAAGAATCGTCGAGGTGTCTCTGACCCGTCAAGTTTACCTTCCGATTTTTTGGTTTGGCTGTGGGTCTTGCCTTTGGCTCCCGGCCTTTCCTCTAAGTTGTCCGCAAGATATCATGGCCCTTACCGTGTGCTTGAACAAAATTCTCCCGTGAACGATGTAATAGAGCCTGTGTTGCCATCTTCTCATCAGCGCCGCCACAGTCACTACACTGTTTACGCAGATCGGCACAAGCCCTCCTTCGATCCTTCTATTTTAACGTATGCTTAGATCGGAAGGATAGTGCCTCTTTCTCCGGGAGACAAAGGTGCCAAAGAAGGGCCGCCGGTTAGCCACGCGCATATAGATGTACATGTACAGCTTTTAGACTCTAATGGCACATACCTACTCTGAGGGATTGGCCAAGAACCGGATAATTCCTCATACAATAAAAAAAAGGATATCAAGCATATTATATACAACAAAGAAAAAGTGCCGCTCAGTCAGGCACATCACCAATGCTTTACGCGCAGGGCGAGTTCTGACTGCTCGTAGGGTTCTGACTGCCACACCGAGTTCGACCTCTCGCTGCTTGCGTACCCTGTGAATAAACGCCTTGGCACTAGAGATTTTTTGAGTTATTCCTGGAAAACATAGTATATTCATCAGGCCCATGCGTCCTTTGACGATACTTGGCCCTTGCGTAACGCACACCGCATTGTATCATCATCGCATTCATCAGGCCTGCAAAAGCCACATTGTGCTTGACTGGCGAAGCCTGACAGGCAGTATACAAGTCTTACAGAAAAAAAATACCAGTAGTTGACAATAGTAGAACTGACTAACTGCGCAGACGTTTTCATTTTTAGACCAATGCGCGCATAATACACACACTTACATACGTCTACATATATAAACACAGATTCATATAATTGCAATACATACATTGCAAAGCAAATTTGGCTCGTACAGTTTTCAAAGCACCACATAGTTCATTTTCATGGTACATTAAAAGGAAATACATGATCATTAAGGACAACGGACTAAGCTCCCAATTGAAAATACGCCATTGGCGAGGATTCAAAAACAAGAGAAGCGAAACCAAGGAAACTTCAGCAGCAACAAATTGCAGAAACAAGCCTTGCGATAACATTTTATGTGAAACCATTCCGTAGGCGCAATGCAGAACGATATAATAAAGACACAATTCTTTATATGGCGTATCTACCCAAATACGCTGGTTTTGTTGCGTTCGTAATCTGATATTGTATTGGTAACTGCAGCACCTTACAAAGCAAATGATTGAAGAATTCCGAAGCGCAGTATTCGCGCATCTTTTTACGGTATATATACGGTCACCTAAAAGAAGGGGCAAGTAATAATGGGTTAGCGTTGTTTGAGTACCTCCCGTAATTTTCGGGGGCTATCTACCTATGTTTCTGTGTATGTTTGTCTCTAAACGTTTTCCCGTCTACATGGGTCACTAGGTAGCCCATGCCACAATGTACAGCACGGCAGGCTACTGTGGTTAGGAAACAGTCTTCAATATGAACCACCGTAATCACTTGGCTCACTAAGTATTTTGCATTGCACCCATACGTGTCGCGTCTGAACGAACCGCTGATGCCTACATGGGTCGATATAGCTGTGGGACTTGGTATATACCGCTTTTCATGAACCTCCATGACGCCTACTCGAAGCACTGGTTATGTGCAGCTCAGTCTGCGCTGGTGTTCGATGAACCTATTTGAGGACAAGTTGGATCACTGGTTGTTTGCCAGCAAGCATGTCTCGCTCTTCAATGAACGCTGTTTAGTATACTTGGGTAACAAGCTCTATGTCCCTCGGAATGGGCTGCTCAATGATGGCGTAAAAAATTATTTATATTTCTCTGATGTTGGGCAGAATAAAACGCACGTCACATAATTTTTTTCAAGGAAAGCAACCCAGCATTTCAGCAGGCTTTATTTGTATTGACCATGTGTTTCTTTTTCGCCAACGCTTTAGGGAGCTGCGCTATGAATGCAGTGGGTACGCCCCGCTCCTCAATAAATATGTCGCCAACAAGGGCCACTATCAAAGTGCCGCTGGGTGTGCAGCATGTTAGTGAACAACTTTGAGTGTTCGCACGCACCGGCGTGCCACGCTTCTGGGCTTTAAAACCACACACGTACTTTCCCCCACTTGGTATCCGAAGTGGCCTGCGTGGACAATTCCGAGATGGCTGTGTAGGCATGGCCGGCAAGTGGCCACGCGCAGTGCCTCCAGGAAAAAGCGCAAGAGAGAGGAAGGCGCAAGAAAAGCGCACATCACGCTTTTCTCAGCGTTTTCACGCATCTACTCGAATGCGCTTCCAGGGCCACGTGCAGGCTTCGCCGTGGCTGCGCTAAATGACACCGAGTGTTCGTAGGTAATCACAATTGATTAGTCTGCCAAAGAAGGAAACTACAGAACGTCTTATCGCTTGCGTAAAATAAAGGGAACCCTTGCTAAAGATGCATGCGCCTGCTGCGGCTTACGTGAGCGCTTTGTCGTTGCGCGTTTGTCTCCTTACTTTTTTAATCGTACACTTCATTTATCCATGTAGGCTCGCAATGCTGAGGACCGTCAGGTTCAGTTTGATTTTCTTGTTCCTTTCTTTTCTACTTCTCACTTTGGTTCCGTGAAGCCACCTATTGAATCATTTAGCTGAATCAATGCGACGGAAATGCCAGAATGACCACTACTGGGGTTCAATAAACGTGCCTTCAAAAATACAGATTTTCGCTTCCTATTTCTATTGCTTATCGCTATACTATCGACAGTCATCATGACGTAAGTTCTCCCGTAATTTTTATGGGAATCTACAATAGAGGCTGTCCTTTTTGAATACCATGGAACCAGGATACAATAGTGCACTGTTAGAATCAGGGACGAGCGCACTTCCTTGTTTGTGTGAGGCTCTGGAGCGTTGATCAGTCTTTATGCAGTGGCTTACATAGTTGCCCACGCTTACATAATGATGCTTAAGCCATGTTCCAAAAATATGACTATCGACATAGGTGCTTTATCTTGAGATCAAATGGCTGATTCCTATGAAATAATCATTGTGACGGCTGCATGTGCTCTTTCAACGCCACAATCGTCAGGCCGCTAAGCAGTCATCGCATCTGTCGGGTCCACGTTTCTCACGCCATCTTTTCCAGAGGTTATAAATATAGGCGGTATTAACGGATTGTTCACATGGCGCCTTGATAGCGTAGGGAAGCGTCTTCCGAGGTTACCGGCAAACATCCATTCTTTACTGTGATTTTTACCCCCTGAAAACACCATACATCCCCTTGTTATTCATTTTTCGTCAAAAACATCCCATGGTTAATGCTTCGAAAATCGATACAAGCCAGATATAGGAGAGTGGTATGGTGAATGCAAACATTCATGGTTGCCAAGAATGAGCATATCGGCCCCCTGCTTGATGACCGCATCTGATTGAAAAAAGCACCGAATAATGCTACGTGTTAGCTGGTGCTGTTGTCATTATTTTAAGACAGCAATGCAACAAGTTCGTTTTCTCCGCGAATCCAAAATATACGACCTGGTAGACTTCATCGGCGTTTTTAGAGCTCACTATATTAAGCCCAAATAAGATTCAGCTGACTTGGCAGACAATGCCCATTGGATGCGCCGGAAAAATCTAGAAAATCGCAGATTGTGGAATAAATTAAGGTGTACTAGAGAGTATTAGAATACGCGCCCAAACGTTTGGGGCATCTATGCGCAGCGAGGAAGCCACTGCGCATGCGTGAGACGCAAACGCCGTTTGGGTTTTGTGCCGTGCACGCTGTTTCACTGAGTTATTGGGATCTCCAAAAGCTGCCCCATACGCTTTGTGTCAACAAACATTTCGACCCCCATCGATACTACGGCTGTAATCCAGCACTAAACTCGGCTCGATTTTTGGTAACACGTGAAGTTTGTAACTAGAAGTGACTATGGTTATCGCTTTCTTTAAACTACCGTGTGTTATGAATATTGATTCATTAAACGCAGCTAATTCCTAATTAGATTGTTGACATCACGACTCGTAGGCCTAATAGGGCTTAAATTGCCCGGTAAAGGCACGTGAAGTACGTTACTCAAAAACTAAACGCAACTAATTGTTCCTGCTAATAGAATAGACTCTAAGGAGTAATTAAACTTGAAAACACGAAAATTAAGACTGATTATCTCACCGTAAAAGAGTGTATTTGATAATTCTAATATATCTTCTTTGACGATGTATTGGCGTTGGAAGCGCATAACGGTACCCGCAAACGTAAAGGCACAGCAAAGCGCCATTCTAAATTATTTCATTCATGCGTACCGCAACGCTGACACCCGCACAGCTCAACGCGGCTCGAGAATTTCGGGGCTCTAGTCTAAAGCTCTCTATTGTTGGATTGAGTCTGCCAATTGTAATTTGTGCGATAAAGTGTTGGCTTTTGGGTAGTTTGGAGAATAAAATAAATAATTCAATTCACAGATTCGAATTATTATCATGGTTGGCTGTATGCTGTCAGAACTATCGGCGCAATATCGTAGAACATCTAAGAAAATGTTTCAAATCTTGGAAATATAGGCTGTCTTATAAAGCATGGTACCGAAAAAAATATACCTTTATTGAAACTTTGGATGAACAGTTTAAAATTATCCCAAAATTGATAACTAATTTCCTTAAAGCCTGAGAAAGTAAAAACTCTCTTGAACACATGCTGTTTTGCAGCTCTGCGCATGATCGGTGGAAGCCATTGTTTGCACTGAGCCTAACATTTGTACGAATAAACCTTGAATTGCGGTGAACACGTCCTGAACAACCATAATTTAGGCTTTTGCTAGGTTTGGGATCACACTTTATTAATGTAAGCTGAAACAAAACTTCACTGCTGAATTCACCACAAAATCTAGGCTCTTAATAAGCCCATGACAATTTAACACACGCAAGTCGTTTGTTGAGCGATATTCAGTCATGAGTTTCGGCATTGAGGCAACTGCTCAATCATTCTCTGATTCACATGATAGAATGTACAAGTTTTATTTACAGTCGTTACACGAGAAAATTCTTTTTTTAGAGAATAAAATTACTGCGGTATTTAATTATTTTGAGATAGTGCGGCAAGGAGGTGACAAGCGCAAAAGCAGACATGACTGCTAAGTACCACAAGGCAGAGCACTGGAGCTTCCAAGCCTCATTGCAAAGCTGTTCCTCCCCGTGGCTGTGGTTTCAAGCCATCCTCTAATTAAGCGTGACCCATAGCTGATACTTATGAAATCTCTCCCTGGGAGCAACTACCTTGGGTCAACACCTACTCTAATTTGTTTAGAGTAGTATTCGCAAGCGTGCCTGAAAGTCTTTGCTAAACCCTCAAAATCAACGAACTGATCAAACTGTTTATGCCTTTACATATTATGATTTGCCGATCAGTGACTGACCACAGGCCTCTCCCGTTGTATCCACAATCACCCGCACGCCACGCCGCTTGTGTTCACCCTTACCTGCGCTAAAGTTTACTTATTTTCCTGTGAAATTGCTCCTATGTTCATAGTTGTTTATACTAATTTTGCCATTCACATCTTTTATACATAGGCTCAAACCTCCGAAGTGAGTGTTATTGCGAATCGTTGCACTCATGACAGGCGTGCCTGCCTATTGCTATACCGTAGAACACGAACACCGCTGTAAAATAGGCCGAGATATGGTCGACTACCTCCGAAGCTTTAGTCTTCTCTAATAATAACATTTTACAAAAGTAGTCTTCAAGAATACACAATATGTTCTGAAACCTTACAGTTGAAAATTTTTATTTATTGTGCACGTAATAACGCTTTTTTGTAGGCTCAATGTTTTGCGAAGGACAGAGCTCCTATGTAAATAAATCACTCGAAACCATGAACAAGTACCCTCACAGGATGTGACATGAGCTGAAGAACACATGCAACTCATAGTTCCAACTGAGGCTTACTGCTCCCTCAGGGTTACACCTGACTGTGAGTCTTAGATAGTACTATTTAAGTTAGTTCCTCTGGATCTAGAAGCAGTGCAATGTTTACAAACATACAGAAAGGCAATTCGTTTTCAGACACAAATTCTGTCGCATGGCCAACCACCTCAAAATTCTCTCTTGTTTCACAATTTTCACAGGCTTAGAAGAATCGATCAGATATTATTATCATACCAAGCGGTGTCGAGGATATTGACGTCATCCTTTCGAGTAGTTATTCCTGCTGTCGTGAAGCGTACATGACGTCTTGTGTGACAGATTGCCTCTTGTAGAATTGTTCAAAGAAATATTAGCTGCTTAACTCCATGCAGAGCGGAAATACCAATCCAGCAGAACACGTCGCTGGATACATCTTGAAATATCTGCCTTTAACTCGGCATGGTAACTACATAGCTAACGACAAAGTTTTACGTCTGTGTTCATCTTGCTTTGAAATAAATGAATGCCGTGTTGAGTTTTACGTTATAATATATCAAGGAAGGTAACGGTGTTGTGCTTGCAATGTACGCAGTGCGCGGATATATGAGAAGCGATAAATATGCGTGGACTCCTGGGAGAAATAAGCGTGCTACATAGTGTAGAATATGCAGAAAGAGGTAGGAGAAATACTTTTTCTAAGGGGGTATGGTAGGGCAAATGGGCCATCTTCCTTTTAGCTTTCTGTCCCAACAACTGTTTGATATTTCATTTGAAACCTTGCGTGTTAAATAATAGTG
Source organism: Dermacentor variabilis (assembly GCF_050947875.1). Lineage (NCBI taxonomy): Eukaryota > Metazoa > Arthropoda > Arachnida > Ixodida > Ixodidae > Dermacentor > Dermacentor variabilis. Next base: position 37,278,848 of record NC_134574.1, read on the forward strand.
CTTTTGCCTCTCATTTGGCATATATTTGCAAATCACCCTTTTTCTTTGTATTTGAGAAACATATTTTAGGCTGGGATACAAAATTAAATGTACCTTTTCTCAGAAACAAAAAAAAAGTTGTATTACCGTGAAATTTTGGAAATAATTCATTTCCAAATGTTAGCGGCTTAAACCTGCACCTAAAAAATTGTGTTCATGCATTCATCTCATAAGAAAAAATATTGCCCTTGTCACAAGCCCAAAAAGACATTTTCCAATTTATTCTTTTTTTCATAATAATACTTCAGACAGTTTTCCAAAGCTTTATCGTCAGGTGATTTGCAAGGAATATTAGTATATTCTAAGAAGAATTCAGCGTAATCGGTCACATGGTTTTCTAGAAAAGGCACATAAAGATCCGAAAAAAATACAAGAAAGAGTTTGGGGAAAACTCAATTTCATGTTTATTTTTACATTCCAGGAGGCGCTGTTTTTGGCGCGCTTTCTAAATGGCTTGGCGCGCTCCTGTGCGCTCTCCACTTCAAGATATTGATCCGCAAAGTATCTATTAGGTTTAGTAAAGAAATACAAAAAATTGGTTTTTGGCCCGTATAATGCAAGTGTCGAAAGCATAAACTGTAATGCCAATTTCGCTATTATATTAGACAACTGCTCCGTCACCAAATAGACCCACAATGAAGTGAAACAAGACAAACACAGATGTATTCCGATAAAGCAAACCTCAATGCAAATGCACAACGATAAAAACGTTTCCACAGGAGAAATACTGAGAAATGTTCAGGCACCGCTAGCTGCCACATGAAATAAATATTTAAAAATATGGAAACTGATGGCGAGCTTATTATAATGGCAGCCTCGTGAATTTTTCCTACGGGTCGCTGAGTGGCGACCTCTCTGCTTAGAACAACATACAAATATTATTTCTGCAGCAAACGCAATGGACGGTGCAAAGAAGAAGCACAAAAGTGTTAATTGCACCAGACACTGTACATAAGCACCAAGTTCATGCATTTATTATTTGGAAGAATCTTCACCTTAGAAAAAACTAAGGTTTGGGGCTGGAACTTAGGGACGACAGCAGGGTTCGCCAGTGGATTAGTCACATATTGCCTCTTGCCATCTCTTCTAACTGTTTGATATCTCTGCAAATATTTTCCAGGTTTCATCAGTGAAGACATACAGCGACTAAGCCTCGCAAATTTCTGTTTACACATGCAGTATCGTATTGTACGCATAGTAACCCGTGAAATAACAAAAGCTTGTAAATGGCTCTGCGGCACACGCTTCCGTTATGTAAAAGCTACATTTGAGGACGTCGCCCACGATGTTATCGTCAACGTGCTGAAGTCGCCGATACATAGTGATCTCAATAGCTACGTGTACAGTCAATCTTGTGCGCAGTTTTAAGAAAGCAGAAAAGCAGAGAAAACACGTTGCCCCGAAGAACTCGATTCGAATAGCCAGTTTGTTTTTTCATGCTACACCTAGAGGCATACTAAACTTTATGCAACTGGTTGCCAGGCTCATTAATCGTGAGAGCAACCGTTTGAGTGCATGCGGAATTGTTTCGCAAGAGCTTGCGCGGTTTTAGACAGCGGTGACTCCAACGCAGTCCTGTCTAAGGCTTCGGTATCGCTTCCGAGTATTCAAATCCAAATGGTTATTTATATTCGAATAACGTCCAGCTGGAACGAAATTTCACATCGGCCACGGTAGTTAATGGTGCAGTAGCGTTGTGCGCAATCATAGCAACATCGGTACTGATGAAGGGGGGGGGCGGGGGGGCTCCTATTTCTTTTATTACATCCCACAAGTACCACTTAAGAAGATGGCGGGTGCAAACTATAGTGAGCGGATGTGTCGCTAATTCCAAAAGTGATTGTGCACATTTTAAATTTTGCGTCATTTCACCGAGCGAGTGATGTGTTCCTCAGTTTCGGTGTCGAATACTTGATGTTTTACCACCCCCTTGTGCTTGAAACGTAAAATTTTGTAAGTGCGCCTATTTCGCCAAAGATTTCTCAAACTCGGCCACTTTCAGGCTAAATAAACAACTGAAATTCAGTTCCTTGTTACCTCGTATGATGAAGCCGTTTACAAGGATGAACATTTTGGTTGAAGAATAACGAAATGACGGTACACAAAATGACTGCAAGAAAACAGATAATGAGTTTAAAAGCACAGTGCAATAACACTAAGCAATCAGGTCAACAAAAGTGCTCAAAGGTATGTTATTTTGTTTAGAACACGATTGTGTCGGAGATGGCGCATCGTTACTTGGCTACGGTGAAGCTCAGTGGGTGCAGCGGTGTACAGACAGACCACTTAAAAAGGACCGGAACACAGAGATTTGGAAGTGTTATTTGCCACCGCATGGATAGTCTTGTTAACTAATCACCAGTACATATATCTTGTACGTGAAACATGGGATCCTTCAACACATCTGCAATGCAGAAGTTCTAGGATCATCCGTTGAAGCGTGGCTGGCCTCCAGCACTGCGAGAGTTTCAAAGGAGCGGGTCTCATGAAAAAGACACGGCCTGACCATCCTGAAAAGCTACCGGACCTCTGCCGGGAGTATCTTCTTGTAAAAGCAAATGAAAGAGAACACAACCTTGCACGCAGCCACGGCTATGACCTATAAAGAAAAGCAGGCGTTTGCGAATGCACTGTATTTGACAGAAAGTTACTCAACACAGGTAGTCGGGCGATTTGGTTAAGCACGACAGATGTACATTAAGACCTCGACTAACGCCACAATATACACATAGCGCATACTTTGTAAGCAGGTCCTAAACGTACAGTCCTAGTGATGCCTTAGAAAATTTAATGGTTTCAAAAGAAGAAAACGTTCCTGTAACGGGCACTTGTCTCCTCGCGAAGATGAACACGCTGTTTCAAAAGCGTGATTGGCCAAAACACTGATAGTCCGGTATCTCTATTCAGTGGTAGTCGAATATCATAGGTGGCGCAGGCGATTCGGTCATATTAGCCCGCAACTCAAGATGTAGAAAAGTCTTGTAGAGCGCAGTTTGTCTCGGCTTGCAATCCTGCAGTTACGATTCCCAAGACCATCTCAGAAAGTAACTGGACGTCGGTCCGAATTATTTTGTTCCGGAACGAATAGATGCAGCTAAGGTAAAGTGTGGAATATTAAGAAATTTTATTCATCAATTCAGAGAAAATCTAGAACTTACAAAATATTTTGCACGGCAAGAAACCCAAACTTGTACACACAGCTAAGAGATGAGCACAAGGCTTAAAAAGGAATTGAAGATTGCGAAGAATTCATGTCTGCCAGCCTTAACAGATAAATTCAAGAGGGAATCCGAAAGACGGCTGGTGGTATAATAATAGCAATAAGAAGGATAGAACTCTTTTTCTTGCCATTGCCAATGATGGTATCCCAGTCAAAGATGACAAAAAAAAGCAGAGGTTCTCAACAAGCATTTTCATTCAGTTTTTGCAAAGACTTGTAGCATTGCAATTTCTGATACGACGACAGTATTACCAGAAATGAAAAACATTGCCGTGAGAGAGGACGGAGTGGAGGCTTTGTTGTGTAATGTGAACCTGCAATTAGCTCGTGGACCTGATAGAAATTCCAATCATACTTTGAAACTGTCCTCAAAACAGATGGCACCTTTCTTAGTAATACTATTAGGCAAGTCGTTAGAAATTGAGAACCTGCCTCAAGATTGGAAGATAGCCAACGTGACTCCGATATTTTAAGAGGGGGAGCGTACACACGTAGGCAATTACACTCCAGTATCTTGAACCATTATAATGCAGCGGTGGCGTAGAGGTAGAACACCCGCCACGGGCAAGAGGTCCGTGGTTCGAATCCCGGTGCCAGCAATTTTCCACCGGTTTAAAAAAAAATCCGCGTGTTGATAAAATTACATAAACAGGCCTGGAGTGTGGCCTGATCCTGGTGACCAGAACCGGTAAACCACTCCCTCACCAGAGCAGGAATGGCCACGGTGCAGTACTTGGCCATAAGCTCCTATGTGAACAACACAATCAAACCCCGGCCCTCAGTCCCTAGCAGCTGTGAAGCAACTGACCACGGCGGCGGTCAGACCTGCGACGCAGCAGAGGGTGCTAAGAATCACTGGCTCCGGACAGGCCGCCATTGGAATATGAACCTGGCAACATTTAACGCTAGAGCGTTATCTAGTGAGGCGAGTCTAGCAGTGCTATTGGAGGAATTAGAGGGCAGTAAATGGGATATAATAGGGCTTAGTGAAGTTAGGAGGCCAAAAGAAGCATATACAGTGCTAAAAAGCGGGCACGTCCTGTGCTACCGGGGCTTAGCGGAGAGAAGAGAACTAGGCGTCGGATTCCTGATTAATAAGAATATACCTGGTAACATACAGGAATTCTATAGCATTAAAGAGAGCGTGGGAGGTCTTGTTGTGAAACTTAATAAGAGGTACAAAATGAAGATTGTACAGGTCTACGCCCCTACATCCAGTCATGATGACCAGGAAGTCGAAAGCTTTTATGAAGACGTGGAATCGGTGAAGGGTAAAGTCAAAACAAAATACACTATACTGATGGGCGACATCCATGCCAGGGTAGGCAAGAAGCAGGCTGGAGACAAGTCAGTGGGGGAATGTGGCATAGGCTCTAGGAATAGCAGAGGAGAGTTATTAGTAGAGTTTGTAGAACAGAATAATATGCGGATAATGAATACCTTTTTCCGCAAGCGGGTTAGCCGAAAGTGGACGCGGAGGAGCCCGAACGGCGAGACTAGAAATGAAATAGACTTCATACTCTGCGCTAACCCTGGCATCATAGAAGATGTGGACGTGCTCGGCAAGGTGCGTTGCAGTGACCACAGCATGGTAAGAACTCGAATTAGCCTAGACCTGAGAAGGGAACTGACGAAAGTGGTACATAAGAAGCCGATCAATGAGTTAGCGGTAAGAGGGAAAATAGAGGAATTCCAGATCAAGCTACAGAACAGGTATTCAGCTTTAACTCAGGAAGAGGACCTTAGTGTTGAAGCAATGAACGACAACTCGTGGGTATCATTAAGGAGTGTGCAATGCAAGTCGGTGGTAACTCCGTTAGGCAGGATACCAGTAAACTATCGCAAGAGACGAAAGATCTGATCAAGAAACGACAATGTATGAAAGCCTCTAACCCTACAGCTAGAATAGAACTGCCAGAACTTTCGAAGTTAATCAACAAGCGTAGGACAGCTGACATAAGGAAGTATAATATGGATAGAATTGAACATGCTCTCAGGAACGGAGGAAGCCTAAAAACAGTGAAGAAGAAACTATGAATTGGTAAGAATCAGATGTATGCTTTAAGAGACAAAGCCGGCAATATCATTACTAATATGGATGAGATAGTTCAAGTGGCTGAAGAGTTCTATAGAGATTTATACAGTACCAGTGGCACCCACGACGATAATGCAAAAGAATATATTCTAGAGGAATTCGAAATCCCACAGGTAACGCCGGAAGAAGTAAAGAAAGTCCTGGGAGATATGCAAAGAGGGAAGGCAGCTGGGGAGGATCAGGTAACAGCAGATTTGTTGAAAGATGGTGGGCAGATTGTTCTAGAGAAACTGGCCACCCTGTATACGCAATGCGTCATAACGTCGAGCGTACCGGAATCTTGGAAAAACGCTAACATAATCCTAATCCATAAGAAAGGGGACGCCAAAGACTTGAAAAATTATAGACCGATCAGCTTACTGTCCGTTACCTAAAAACTATTTACTAAGGTAATCGCAAATAGAATCAGGAACACCTTAGACTTCTGTCAAGCGAAAGACAAGGCAGGATTCCGTAAAGGCTAATCAACAATAGATCATATTCACACTATCAAGCAGGTGATAGAGAAATGTGCGGATTATAACCAACACTTATATATAGCTTTCATTGATTACGAGAAAGCATTTGATTCTGTCGAAACCTCAGCAGTCATGGAGGAATTACGGAATCAGGGTGTAGACGAGCCGTATGTAAAAATACTGAAAGATATCTATAGCGGCTCCACAGCCACCGTAGTCCTCCATAAAAAAAACAACAAAATCCTAATAAAGAAAGGCGTCAGGCAGGGAGATACGATCTCTCCAATGCTATTCACAGCGTGTTCACAGGAGGTATTCAGAGACCTGGATTGGGAAGAATTGGGAATAAAAGTTAATGAAGAATACCTTAGTAACTTGCGAATCCCTGATGATATGGCCTTGCTTAGTAACTCAGTATACCAACTGCAATGCATGCTCACTGACCTGGAGAGGCAAAGCAGAAGAGTGGGTCTAAAAATTAATCTGCAGAAAACTAAAGTAATGTTTAACAGTCTCGGAAGAGAACAGCAATTTACAATAGGCAGCGAGGCACTGGAAGTCGTAAGGAAATACATCTACTTAGGGCAGGTAGTGACTGCGGATCTGGATCATGAGACCGAAATATTCAGAAGAATAAGAATAGGCTGTGGTGTGTTTGGCAGGCATCCTCAGATCATGAACAGCAGGTTGCCTTTATCCCTCAAGAGAAAAGTGTATAATAGCTGTGTCTTACCAGTACTCACCTACGGGACAGAAACCTGGATGCTTACAAAAAGGGTTCTTCTCAAATCGAGGATGACGCGACGAGCTATGGAAAGAAGAATAATAGGTGTAACGTTAAGGCATAAGAAAAAAGCAGATTGGGGGAGGGAACAAGCGCGAGTTAATGACATCGTAGTTACATTCAAGAAAAAGAAATGGGCATGGGCAGGACATGTAATGAGGAGGGAAGATAACCGATGGTCATTAAGGGTTACGGACTGGATTCCAAGGGAAGGGAAGCATAGCAGGGGGCGGCAGCAAGTTAGGTGGGCGGATGAGATTAAGTTTGCAGGGACGGCATGGCCACAATTAGTACATGACCGGAGTTGTTGGAGAAATATGGGATAGGTCTTTGCCCTGCAGTGGGCGTAACCAGGCTGATGATGATGATGATGATGATGATGATGATGATCTTCAAATTACGTTTCCTGTAACACGCTCGATCATCTGCAGTACTCTAATCCGATGAGGAATTTTGAAGCAAATAACTTTATTACTTGAGCTCAGCATGCGTACTGCTTTTTTCTTTTTTCGTGCCTAACACAACTAACCGAATTTACTCATGACATTGCAATCAACTTGACCATGATGAACAAATTGATGTACTTTTCCTAGACTTGCGGAAAAGATTTTACTTCCCGCATAATCTGCTTTGCTTAAAATTGCGATTCCCTGGAAGTCCTCAACATATTCTCGGCTAGTATTCACACCTGTGTAAGCAGCAGGTTGTTCTTAATGGAGTGACATCGGCTCCAATACACGTGCTAACGAGAGGGCCTCAAGGCTCTCTACTGGGACCGCTTTAATTTCTGGTTTATCCTGATGGCTTTTTAGTAGGCTCCAAACCAGTGATTAGATTGTATGCCGATGACTGTTTCGTTTAATGTTAAGTGAAATGCTCTGCTCATATGTCTATCTTGCAGGACGACATTGAAAAAAAATGTTTATCGAGTGCAACCGGTGGCAGATGACTCTGAATACCGGTAAATGTTATCATAATCGCTTAACAAAGAAAAAAAAATTAGCCTCTAAGGTAAACAACATTGCACTCAGTACCACTGAGCATGTTAAATACCTCGGAGTTACGTTTTCTGAAACGCTTGACTGGTCGAATCATTTTGAGTCGATTGCCGCAAAAACTTACCGTAGTCTTCACTTTCACATCTCTACATCACTTCACTTAACATCGAATGAAAGCACAGGATGCACTTAGCGCACACGGTGTAATTGGGCTCGAAAGGAATGTCTTGGGTAAATCTTTGCAGATTTTAGCCTTTCTAAGAGTCAATGCTTGGTTTTGTTGGACAGCTGTTTTCTGAGGAAGCGGAGCATCCAGTTACCTTTCCCAACAACACGGTGGTCTGGTTCGCTATTGGGAGTGGTCCACGTCTAGCACTTGCTACACATGGTTCGTCCAAAGTGTTCCGCAGCTGGAGTTCCAGGACAGGTCGTATAACCCGGTTTCTTCTCGCCCACTGTTAGTTCAGGATCTCGCAGATGTGATTACCATGACCAAGAGACGGGCTGACTGAAACACAAACTTCGATGGAAACAGCTAGTTTTTGCCATGTGGCCAGTTAACAGATCTACATGGGTTGGTATTTCTGAAAGCAACGACACCTGAAATCAATTTCCCAGTTGAGCAGTTTTTCACAGAAGGCACGACACTTATACACCGTGATCTGCTTTTGAAGGAGTAAGCGGGAACCAACGCTATATCGTCAGTCATGTAAACGATGCCAGTCTCTTTAGTAAAACAGCTGCCTGGCCCACGTGATCACAAAACAGCATTGATGGCCTTTGCAGTTAATTAAGCAACGACTCATGAAATTATCGGGCCAGTTTTAGCATGGAAACACGCAAGGAATTGTGCTCCTGCGCAATTAGGTTTGTTTTCAGGATGAATTGTGATTAACCCTGTATCGGCTGTACGGTGTGATGAAGCATACACTTTTATTGAAACCACTGCCTATGCCTACGTGACCATACGACAGCACTAGATGGCTTTCCAGATGGATAACTGACGACGCTACAAATGCGATTCCCAATTCGTCAGCGTTGTATGAAGGCTGCAGCAGTTATCCGCCATTATCTTTTGCAAGAGAAATTCATCAACAACGCTACATTCTCTCAATGTACAACGCCGTTCTCTGAAAGAACCGTGCACTCCCATTGAAACAGCTGCCTAGGCCCATGTCATCAATTGGCAGCACTGGATGACCTTTGCGTCTACACAACCAATGATCCCGCAATGCAGTTTGCCAGTTTGGCAGAGGTGCACGGAAAGCGCAACATTTACACACTTTATCTGCGTTTTCAGGATCACTCGGGCATCAAAGCTACATTGAGTACACTGGGGATATAGCATACACTTCGATGAAAATACCTGCATGGGTCCACGGGACGAAGTGACTGAACTGGATGGCCTTTGGCCTCCCAGATTGGCAGCTGTATGGCGAAGGGACGGAACTTATTCGCCATTATCGACGTTTTCAGGAGTGTTCAGGCATCGGCGCTGCATCAGCCGAGCTTCTACAGAAAGAACTGTCTAGATCAATATTACAAATGATAGCCTCGGACGGCCTTTGTCGCTACAAAGGTGATGAAAGCTGAGACCAGATTTACGTTTCGGCATCGGTGCACGGAGGCACGACACTTTTGCGCCATGATCTACGCTTGCACGAGATATCATGTGCCAACGATACATGGATTGCTTAGCGAACAAAGCACACACATTGAATTAAAGGTGCTCCTATCTTGAAGGAGGTGGATGGGATGCCCGACAGCAGCCTTTCAGCAAAGGAAACTGGGTTGTGTGGCAATTTTCTTTTGGTTGTTTCAATCAAAGAAATGACAGGGACAGAGTTGCCAGCATCACTGTCAACAGTATTATGTTTAGTGAACGCTTACTCATTCTAATTTAAGTCTGGTTAACCTCCCTGGCTTTCTCTCATTTGCATCTCTCTACTCATTCTAAGCACCTAACCTACGATTCGATGAGCAAAACGTGAACAAGGTGAAAGTTGGAGCCAACGTTTCGACAAGTGGAGTTGTCTTTTTTAAGTCCACTTGTCGAAACGTTGGCTCCTGCTTCCACCTTGTTCACGTTATGCTCATCGCCTTGAATTTGTATCTCCTACATTCGCCGTGTTTTAACCTACGATTCGTATTTATAACATGCACTTTATCACTTTGTATTCTAACGTAAGAAAAAAAATATTCATGTGGCTCTTTCCCATATACTTCAATAAATTAGGAATAGGCCCTTGGCGACTACTGTATCAAGCTTCTTACAGGCCATCGGACATGTCCGCTACGCCCATTCTGAAATTGTTGGAATTGTTTCCTGCCTCCTTACTTCACTTGCCTGTTTACAGTGTTATTATGAACCATTGCTAAGTAGAATAGGAGCTTAAATTTATCAAAAAGGATGAATGGGCTTTCCCGTCGCTCTTCTTTAGCCCGTTGAGGATCACTTTTTGGGGAGAAATATGCCTCTCCAATTTAGGAGTTATATATCTTTAGTGGTGTGCAAATACTCGAAACTTCTTATAGTATTAGTATTTTAATGTTCGAAATATCAGAATATTATTTTAATATTTCAAAACACTAATAAAACATACTATTTGAGCCGCAGTACAGAAAATTCTCACCTCCAATACCATAGTATAGAGGAGGAGGAGGAGCAAACATTTTATTTGCTCTAATTCTTTATAAATTAGCGGTGACAGATGTGGTCGGGCGTCTTCACGGTCTTCTTCCCCATCTGTGCAGGCTTGACACCCCTATTCCAGGGCACCACTGAGGGTAGCTACTCGGTGAGCACGCCTTACTAGTCCATGCTGGATTTTCGGGGCGCTGCTGGAGAGTACCCTCTCCCACTGTTCTGCACTCGGGTCTTTTATTTGAAGGAATTGTTGATTGTCAACGCATACCCATGTAATGTGATATAAGGTGGGCTTAAATAGTGAGAACTTGTTCGAATAGCAGACCAGGCTATGTTACTTAAGTGCTGTACTTTAGAGGCTGTACAGCAATCGTTCATGCTTACTGAAGAATCCTGTGCATGTGAAGAAACTTTTTGCTGCATCATTTGTGCTTTTAATAAACAGCTCTTCATAACGCAGTATGCAATGACAGAAACTTGCTAACTCTAAGTATACTAGCATGTGAACGTCATTTACCATTGTGATATCAGCTGTTCATTATTCAGAAACTATCCATATTTGATTTACTTCTGGCATAATTCGGTTCAGTCTCAAAAATACCTATTTGCGCATCCTTAAAATTTTTATTGCAGATTGAAGTTCTTCAGAGTGACTTTCGGAGAAAAAAGCTGGTAAATAATTGTTTAAACGACAATAAAGTGACAAGACCCTTTCAGTATTTGCAGTTTTGCATGTTTTATTTTTTCTATGCAGGATAAAGCAGCATAACTGTTTTTGTGTGTAGTTTTTTTGTGAAACTTACAAAAGCTTGTTTTACAGTAAATTAGGTGAAGTGGCAGCACTCCCAAACTATTGCAATGACAGACACCAAGGAGCTAAGTGAAAAATGAGTTTTGGAGAGAGCTAAGGGGCGACAGCACAATAAGAATATTTTTAGAAGCCTCGGAAGGTTGCAGCACCTCCATTGGGATGCTAGGCAACAATTTCTTCTGAACAGGCACATTTTTTTCAATATATTCCGTCACAGCCACAGATGTACAGCGGTCAACCTTAAAAGGGTTAAGGAATTCAGTCCTCTGGCATGTGGCACATGAAAGACTCAGCGTTTCTTTGTGTCTGTCATATTCCGCATGCGTCATGCTAAGCAGCTCGGTGCACAACTACACGGAATCCTCGTTATAACATTGATTCAATCGTTGAGGCAGAAAACACACTTGACTGTAAGCAGTATTTTCTTTAATGCAGACAGTTATAATTCATTGTAAGGCGAGAAGTACATTCCAATTGCATGTGCACTCGTGAATTGTAACTTCAAATGAAGCCACACTCAATTCTAGGGACATGGCAGTATTGTATTTGGGGCATTGAAAAGCACATTGAAATGCTCCACATTTTAATAAGGAAAGTTTCAAGAAAGAAATAGTTTTAGTTGTCAGTAGTTTAGGTTTCTTTATGAATGACGTAATTTTTTTTTAAATTTCGTTTCTATGCAAGCAAAGTTCACATCTTCGACATTCAGCATATTCATTAACCTATTTTGCTACAGTGTTTTGTTCCTCTTTGTTCTTTCCTTCATTTGACACTTAGTGGAGCCTGTGCCACATTGAATAAATTTAGATGTTCATGCTGTGAAGCTGTACCCATAGAAAGTTGGAATAAAACAAGACAAATACATAAACAATTTTCTCTATGACGAGGGCATGTTGCATGTCATTCTTTGCATGTGAAAGTTGCTTTTTAAAACTGGTTCTGGGTTTTTGTTGTTTTTGCGGGCTTCACGTGTCGCAAATTTTCTGGTGCCAACATGCCCTATGTAAAGTACTTTGGCCTCACTTCTCGCATGGGACCAATAGCCTCTGAGGAGCCCAAGCTGGACAGCTCAAATCAAAACACATGTGTTGTGCTTTTGTACCTCTCGGAATTTTTATGTTCGTTTAGGTTTATGTTAAACTCCTGAAGAGCCCGATTCGGATTTGTCAAAGGAGCATACAAATGTTGTGCCATTCTATGGCTTGACATTTTTATGTTAACTTTATTAATGTTAATTATGCTAGTCTCTTCAGAATCCTACGTTGGACTGCTCAATCCAGAATACAAGTACTGTGCTTTGTTATAGTTCACAACATCCTAATGTTTGTGATATAGTTCCAGCAAGCGTAGTGTTTTCTTATTATTTTATTTTTAAGTATCTTAAGTCATTTAATGCCAACGCACCCAATTTTGTCAAGAACTGTTCCATTATGGCAAACCATTTCAAGTTTGCTTGACGTTCCAAAGTAGGTATAATGATAAAATTTTTGAAAAAAATTTGCTTTCATACATACACCTGAGTCACTGCAGGGCAACGAATCAGCGTTTTTTTTACCATTACAAATGTAGTCAAAAAATTTAGATATGTTTGTTGAAGCCTCGAACTCTTCCTCCCCATTTATTTTCCTTCGCAAAAGTTTTCTAGAATTTTTGCAAAAATTGACTGTTCTTGCCCAGCTATGCTAGAAGGCACTGATACACGTTTATTTTGAAAGGGAAATTGTATACTTTAGATATTCATATGGTATTCATGACAATACACTGAAGTATTGTGACTGTGCTAAAATTTGTAGTTTGAATTTGTTTCTTCGAACGTAGGGAAATACAAAAGGCATAAAATAAATATGGAATCAGACTGGTTGACTTGGGATAGCTGCAAAATATTTCAAGCCTGGGAGGTTCAGTTGATCACCTAAAAAAATTTTGCAAAAACCTTTGTGTCGAAAGCGAACAAATTATCTTTGGTGACGGCCGCAAAAGTATGTCACCTATCATTACATAGCCCTACATGTCTGCTCTGCATGTGACGAGTAACGAAAAGTATTATTCATTAAGTGCGATAAATTATTTTTATATTGTTCGTTTGTGGTTCACACATACAGCATAATATATGAAGCAATGTCATCTGGCAAGCAAAGACTGTTACTCTTGTTACGTGTAGAAAGACAGACGGAAGAGACTATTTACAGGCTATTTACACGGGAGCCAGAGCATCAGGACGACATTTGCTCGCGCCAAGGGCACAGACCCACTTCGTCGTTCTCGCGGTGGCTCGTCTCTTGAGCATCTCGCGATAACATCGTAATACTACCCCCCCTCCCCGGCGGCAAAAAAAACGCGGTCATGGTACTGTTAAATATCCAAGGAGCGTGGAGAGGTGTAGGGCTTGAGTCGGGCGAAGTGGACAATGTCACCGGTTGTCACAGCGGAGGACGTAGTCGGCATGGGTAGAACCATTTCATAGGTGACCTCGATCACTTGGTGGAGCACGCAATATGGGCCTGTGTAACAGGAAAGAAGTTTTTCAAAAAGCCAACTTTACGCGATAGTAACCAACGCAACACGATAGTGCCGGGCGCAAAATGGGCATCACGGTGACGGAAGCGTTGCTTCTGTTTGTCTTGAGACACTTGTAGACGAGCGCACGCAAGTTGGCGAGCATGGTCAGTATGGTCAATTGCATCACGGGCATAATCGCTAGTTGAAGATGTGGTGGACGGAAGCACACTGTCCAGTGGTAGCGTCGATTCTCGGCCATACAAGAGGTAAAACGGGCAAAAGGCAGCAGTTGCGAGATGGGAAGAGTTGTACGCAAGGGTAATGTAAGGTAGAGCCAGGTCCCAGTCGCGGTGGTCGTCTGGAACGTATTTGGATAGCATGTCATAAGGGTGCGCTCCAAACGCTCAGTGAGGCCGTTCGTTTGAGGGCGGCCGGAGGTGGTAAATTTGTGCTGTATTGAGCAGGCACACTCATGTGTTCCTGCTTTTGGCCAAAGTCTTCAATGACTTTGGCAAAAAACGTAGGCCATGATCAGTTAGTAATTGGCGCGGAGCACCATGTATCAAAATATTATCTAGGAGGCAGTCCGCAACATCAGTTGCGCAGCTGTTTGGAAGAGCGCGGGTTACAGCGTAGCGAGTCGCGTACTCCACCGCGACTGGAACCCACTTGTTTCCTGATGTAAATTCCGGAAATGGGCCGAGAAGGTCCAAGCCGACACCATTGAAGGGCCCGGCATGGATGTCGAGCGGCTGCAAGTTACCAGCGGGGAGCTGGAAAGGCTTCTTGCATCGTTGGTAAAGTTCACAAGCGGCGATGTAACGTCGTGCGGAAAGTACAAGGCCCGTCGTGAAAAAACGGCGACGTACACGGTCATAGGTTCGAGATATGCCAAGGTGGCCTGCCGTTGGTGCGTCGTGAAGCTCTGCAAGAACGGTGGAGCGCAGGTGTTTAGGTATTACAAGTAGGAACTCAGAGCCGTCCGGATGAAGTTTACCACGGTACAGAGTACCGCCGCGGAGTACGAAGAGAAGTAGAGTAGCATCAGCCGGAAAGTGTTCAAAACGGTCGATGAGCGCTCTGATGTAGGCGTCACGATGTTGCTCATCAGAGAAATGAAGCAGCGGTGATACAGAAAATACGCAAGCAGCACTGGTAATATTAAAGGAGTCAGAGTTGTCAACAGGGTAACGCGGCAAGCTCTCAGCGTCTTGGTGCAGGCGGCCAGACTTGTACACCACGGAATATGAAAATTCTTGTCGCCTCAAAGCCCATCGACCAAGCCGGCGTGTAGATTCTTTTAGCGATGAGAGCCAGCAAAGAGTATGATGGTCAGTGACTACGGAAAAAAGGCGACGGTAAAGGTAAGGACGGAACTTCGCCACTGCCCAGACAACAGCAAGGCATTCTCGTTTCGTAATGGAATAGTTACGCTCCGATGGTGCTAGGAGGCGGCTCGCATAAGCAACAACGCGATCTTGGTCACGCTGACGCTGGGCTAAGACGGTACCTATGCGATGAACGCTGGCATCTGTATGCAATTCTGTAGGGGCATCATTGTCGAAGTGTGCGATAATGGGTGGTGAGGTTAGAGGAGTGACGACACGAGAGAAGGCCGCGGCTTCCGAAGTACCCAACGAGAATTTTACGCCTTTTGTCAAAAAATTAGTGAAGGGTCTAGCAATTGCCACAAAATCTTGAAGAAAACGACGTAAGTACGAGCATAGCCCTACAAAGCTTCGAACGTCTGCTGCTGTCTTCGGAATCGGAGAGCTCCGGACAGTGCGTGTTTTGTCGGGATCAGGCTGTATTCCGGAAGTGTCAACGAGATTACCCGGAAGAGTAATTTGGCGTTGGCCAAGGCGACATATGGACGAGTTAAGTTGCAGCTTGGCCTTTCGAAATACATCAAGTATAGTTGTTAGACGCTCAAGGTGAGTGTCAAACAGTGGCGAGAAAATGATGAAGTCGTCGAAGTAACAGAGGCATGTGGACCATTTGAAGCCTTGGAGGAAGGAGTCCATCATGCGCTCGAAGGGGGCAGGGGCGTTGCATAATCCAAACGACATTACTTTAAATTGGCATACGACATCAGGTGGGATGAACGCGGTTTTTTCTCTGTCCATATCGTCAACAGCAATCTGCCAGTATCCAGAACGAAGATCAATAGAAGAGAAATAGCTGGACCGTGCAGGCAGTCAAGGGCCTCGTCTTTAGGTGGGGGCGGGTAGACGTCTTTCTTTGTAATGTTGTTCAGATGACGGTAGCCAACACAGACGCGCCACGTGCCGTCCTTCTTCTTAACCAACACCACAGGTGACGCCCAGGGGCTCGAAGAACGCTCAATGATGTTTTTATATAGCATTTTGTTCACTTGGCTTTGAATTACTCGGTGTTCCGACGCAGGAACTCGATACGGTCGTAGGTGAATAGGCGTAGCATAGCCAGTAAGAATCCGATCGATGCTTGACAACGAGCATCTGGCCTAATGGGCGATCGTCGAAGTCGAAAATATATCGCTAAGATGATAATACTTGGCAGAAATCTTCAGCCTGCGGAGAGGACAGGTCCGTCGCAACCATTTTCTTCATGTTGGAATCGGCGCCTGAGGCTGGCACGAGGGTCTGCAGAGCTCGAAAGTACCACCGGTCAGTAACGCTGCTACGTGATGGTCGCCCAGACAAACAACGTTGGCAGGGCAAATATCTTGCGGTAGAATTTGCTTTGCCAATCCAAAGTTAAATAAAGGCATGCGAGTGTGGTTCGCAGTAATAGTAACTTTACTGTGCGGCACGGTAACGGCAATCTGCAGTGGAATGTTCCGCATAGGAGTGACGAGGTACTCGCCATCAGGAACTGGTGGGGAAGACAACAGTTCAATATGGGCTGTTGACTTTGGCGGAAGGCGGAGAAAGCCGGTGGGGCGTAAGCGGCACTGGGTTGCGTCAGTATGTTGCGTCAGTAGGCAGAGCAGTCAATAGGAGCAGAATGCGCGGAGAGAAAATCGATGCCGAGAATTAGGTCGGGGCAATGAGCAATCACGTTGAAGAGCACGGGAGTGTGGCGGCCGGTAATACTGACACGTGCTGTACACATTCTGATCAGAGGCACAGCACCGCCATCCGTAACGCAGACGACGCGTGCCGACGCCGGGGTGAGGAGCTTGTTCGGTCGTCGTCGTAAGGCAGCACTCATAATAGAAAGATGTGCTCCTGTATCGACGAGTGCCGTGAGAGCATAGTCGGCAACGTCAACGTCAACAAGGTTTTGGTTCGTAGGTAACGTGAGCAGAGGACTTGAGTGCAGGGTCGACAACGCAGCTTCACCTCCAGAAGCTGCACTGCGTAGTTTTCCGGCTGGATCCTGGAGGCGATAGGCGCCGAAGAGAAGCGACGGGGTAGGTGTGAACGAGACTGATGGCGTCGAGGTGAGGGCGAGTGGCTTTAGTGAATGTTCGGAGCAGGAGAATCAGCGGCAGTGGGTTCATGGCGGGTAGTATAGGGAACAGAAGGTCCAAAAGTGCGGGGATGCGCGGCGGCGTATGTCCGAGGGGGTGGTGGCCATCGGTTGCGACAGTGACGAGCGACGTGGCCGAAGCGATAGCAGTGGAAGCCGATCGGCCTGTCATCAGGGGTACGCCATTCGGACGGGTTGCGGTGTTATTTGGCAGAAAAAGACTGCCGGGGATGAGGCGGGCCGCTACAGAACTGGGGAACGCTCTGTTGAGTAGTTGACCTCACGGAGGTCAGACAAATGTTCTCAAATTCCTGTCTGACGATGGCCTCAATAATCACAATAGTGGTTGCTGATGGATTGGGAGGCGTCGCTGAGAAAGCTGGCGAACAGGCGACCTCGAGATCGCTGCGAACAATACGGGTTACATCGTCAAAGGTGGTAGTCTGACGCGGGCGACCCTCACATGTCGACGTAGCAACAGTGTTATGTAGCCGCGTGATGTGGTGTGAAATGCGGCGGCTCTTAGCTTGCTCATGGCGACGGCATTCTTTTTCGATGGCGTCGATAGTTGAGACGTTGCCGAAAACAAGCAAATTGAAATCGTCGTCGGCGGTGCCTTTTCGGACATGCTTAATTTATGTGCTTCAGACATGGTCAGCTTTGCGGCATAGAGCCAAGACGTCGAGGATATATGAAACGTATGGCTCTGTAGGTGTCTCAACACGAGACGCAAGAGCCTTTCTCGCGGCCGCCTTGCGCTCAGTGTGGTCGCCAACAGTCCCGTAGCTTTTCTTTGAAACTGTCCCAACTGGTTATCTCGGCGTCATGCGTTTGGTGTCACATGCGTGGGGTGCCGCGAGATAAAAGATGACATTGGCTTATATAATAGTTGGGGCCCACCTGTTATTAGCGCGGGCATGTTCATATAGCTTGACCCATTCCTCAACATCCTTTCCCTCCAGACCAGAGAACACACCAAGGTCGCGATGTTGGGCAACGTGACGATTGGAGCGGTCGCATCAGCCGAAGCCGTAGCAGAGGCGGGCTCGTCACCGGGAGGCATGGTGACAAGTTCGATGTAGCGGCCACTCCAGAGTTCCGTGGCGAGGACGGGGCTTGTTCACTTCCACCAGAATGTTACGTGTAGAAAGGCACAGATGGAAGAGACTATTTACAGGCTATTTACACTGGAGCCAGAGAGCCAACCCGACATTCGCTCGCACCAAGGGCACAGACCCACTTCGTTGTTATCGCGGCGGGTCGTCTCTTGAGCATCTCGCGATAATATCGTGATAATATAATTAGCCACCAAAACTACTAAATAAGCTGATGGCTTTCTTTTATCATTACGAAGGCAGGTGACGTCAAGTGCCGCAGTCTCGACACGTATTTTTTTAACATGAACACGATAAGTGGTCGCCAACGACGTCTGATTACATCTGACTCAACACGGCACATAATACTTTTATAGATGAACTTTTCCGGCTCTGAAACAGTGATAAAACGCAACAACACAACAATTTGTTCATACTTGTGAAGGTTTTCAATTTTAATTATGATGGTGTCTTTTACATGCATCGTCATTGGGTTCCAAGCAGCAGGGCAGAGTGTCCTGCACCCTGTATGTCGCATTGCATTGTAGTGCGACCTGTCCTTTAAATAGCTTTGTATGAACAATATCAGCACTCTTTCTGGATTTACTATCTACCTAATAGCAGATATTTCTTTTTGTAAACTGCATGAAACATATCTTTTAGCACTGCAGTACTCCCTCACGAATTTAATACGTATGAGGTCTGTCAGAAAAGTATTCGACCTTATTTTCTTGCGAACACCTGATGGATATGAAACAAGCGCGCTCGCATGAGCCACTCTTGAACCTATGTGCGCATGCCCGAATTTTTTCCCGCTTGCCGATAGCGTCAGTCACTGGGACGCAGCGTTTGAGTGAGGTAGTGTGCAGTGATCTCGTCGGTTTTTTTGTTGCAAGGAAAATGGCGGAGCGACTGGAATGGTACTACTGCATCAAATTTTGCCAGAAACTAGGTTACAGTCAAGTTGAAAGAATTCGGAAGATTCAGACGCCTTTCGGTGACTATGCTATGAGCAGCACACAGATTAAGTAGTGGTACAACCAGTTTGAAGACGGCCGCACATCGGTGGAGAGCGAGCCACGCTCCGGTCGGCCATCAACATGCCGAAATGACAAAGTCGTTGCCGAAGTGAACGCTGTGGTGACGCGGGACCGTTGTGTGAGTATCCCAGAAATTGCGGAAGAGGTGGGCATCAGCACTTTTTTCTCCACATTCCATTATGACCGAATATTTGGCCAAGAAGGGAGTTGCGGCGAAATTCATGCTGAAGCTGCTCACGGTGGAGCAAAAGCCACTTCGTGTTTAACTCTCACAGGACTTGCTGGATTCCACAAATAGTGTCTCCGACTTCAGAAACACCATAATCACTGGTGACAAGTCTTGGGTGCACGGGTACGACCCAGAATTAAAATCCCAGTCGTTACAGTGGAAGCATTCCACGTTATAAATACCAAAGAAGACCTGCCAAGTGCGCTGAAAAGTGAAGGTGATGCTGAGTGCTTTCTTTGACTCCTGCAGTGTGGCACATCAAGAGTATGCACAACAGGGTCAAACAATCGCCATAGAGTACTACAGCGATGTCCTCCGTCACCTATGTGATGCTGTGCGGTGCAAGATACCTGAGTTGTGACCAGGAAATTGGCGCATCCATCATGAAAGTGCTCCTGCACATTCCTCGCACTAGATTAAGGTTTTTTTGGCAAAAAAACCAGACTCCTGTAATTGAACAGGCTCCTTACTGATATGATGTGCCCCCCCCCCCCCCCGACACTTCTGGCTGTTTCCCAAAATCAAGAGGCAATTGAAAGGAGTGCGATTTCAGACAAGAGAGGACATTATGTCTGCAACAACAGCTGAGCTACACTGCATTCTGAAAGAGGCCTTCTCGGAATGTTTTCTACAATGGCGGCACCACTCGGAGAAGGGGGTGTAGTCCCAGGGAGACTACATTAAGGGAGATTAGGCATGCAACGCTCCAGTTAAGCCAGTTCTTTCGGCCAAAGGTCATACATTCCACTTCATATCCCGTAGACTTTCCCATTATAAGTATAGATACACCTGTATGTACTACGGGTACAATTTCCTAGGATATTAGTGATCATTGTCCAGTTTTGGTAGTGTATTTTATGAATAACAAGCAACACAACGAATTACTTATCAACACATTTCCAATGACGCACTGGATTTATTTAGTCAGGCTGTAATGACGCGTGACTGGAATTTCGTGCTCAGAAAAAAGAACGTAAGCGAAGCATATAGCGAATTTTACGGAGCTTTTGTGCGCATTTGTGCGCAGGTTTTGACCCACAAAATTCAGCTTGGGCCAAAGGGAACACCACAGGGGGCGGTGATCTCCCTGACTCTGTTCAGCACCTCCCTGATCAACCCGTCGAGGGCCCTGAACAAAAATCCCGTACAATAACCACACGATCTACGCGGACGACATCACTATCTGGTGCTCCAGCGGATGTGAGGGTCAGGCCGAGGGTGCTTTGCAAGAGGCTATCGATGTGACGGAACAGTATCCTATCCCCTTTGGACTGAGGTGCTCCTCCGCTAAATCCGAGCTCTTGCTCTAGAAGGAGAGGCCCAGAGGCGGGTCTCACCGGTCCTGGAAGCCAGCAACGGAGAGCCACATTACGTGATTCTCCTGTAAGGGCTCCCAGTACCGCGGGTAGACACTATCAGGGTGCTAGGAATGTTTATCGAGTCGAACGGGGCCAATGAAGCCGTCCTCAAACGCATTTGTTCCAAGACCGAAAGCGCCCTCGGCCTGATCCGAAGAATCGCCAACACGTACCGTGAAATCAGGGAGGACAATCTGGTCTAAATTATCCACACCTTCGTGCTATGCCACCTCACTTATTCAGGTGCTATGCACAACTGGCTCTTATCGGAGCGCAACAAGATGAATGCCCTATTCAGAAGAGTCTTAAAGCTTGCCCTCGGCCTTCCCATCCAAACGCATACAAAAGACCTCAATTTGGGTATTCACAATACGTTCGAAGAAATCGTTCAAGCCCAATATTTTTCCCAGTTTGTCAGACTCTCCGGTACCCCAGCGGGCCGACCCATACTTGGCAAGCTGGGACGTAACCCTATGGTAGGAAGTTGCCCAAACACGTAAGAAGTTGCCCAAACACGTAAGATCCAAGATTTACATACACCAGATGGGACGCAATATACATCCCAGCTACAACGAAGGACGAAGACGAGCCAGGGGTAAAGCCCTGCTCGCCAGTGCTCGCTTGAACAAGGACCGAACACGCTTCAAAGACGCTGCTTCGTACGTTCAAGAAGAGGCCTTCTCCTCAGTGTTCATCGACTGTGATTCTAAAGTACTTAGCTGCAGTACCATCCGCACTTCTAGTTCCAGCGCTGCAGAGCAGGTTGCCATTGCTCTTGCATTGACGCACAGTATATATGACACAATTGACACATATGAAAGGCCGCTGTCAAGGCCTTTCAGATAGCAATGGTGGCTCCCCAGGCCCTACGTATCACCAAATTTCTAAAGACATCAAACATCACTCTTTGGCCTGGTTCACTGCGCACCTTGGAACCATTGAGGGTGCCTCAATTATCCCCTAAGAGGAGGCGCACTCGGCTGCACGAGGTTTGACTGATCTTGCGCTTCGTAACGCGTCCTCTCCTGGGCGACCCGAGCCTCTCTGCTCGTACAACGAGATTTGGAAACATAATTATCTGTCAAGAAGACTCCTGCCTTCGCCGCACTCCTCGGTGTGCAGGACCCAGATAGTCATTCTCAGACTAGAGTGACAGGCTGGGTCTCTTACCCAAGCCCTGCGGTGCTGCACAAAATGTACCCGAAGGGTTACCAAGCCCAGGCTGCCCTTTGTGTGGTGATTATGCAGACTTCGAGCATGTACTGTGGGGCTGCGCCTCTGCCGGTCCCCCTCTCACCTAAAAGAAAATGATGGAGCTCATTAGAGCCCAGGACCAGACCTCTCAAATCCTCGCAGTCCAGAGGGCTCGACAGAGGGCCGTCAGGTTTCATCTCATGGTCCCCGAGTGGGCCTAGCCAGGTGACGTTTAGTTTGCTTGCGTCTATAGTGGACCAAATAAAATTGTTTCACTCACTCACTCACTCACTCCACACACCTAACAAAATTTCTAGATAAGCATGCCGTTATAACAAATTCGCAATTTGGCTTTAGAAAGGGAAAATCTATGGAGACACCTATTTTATCCTTGAAAGAAAATAATGTGATAGCTATAGAAGGTGGTAATTTCGCCCTCGGGATTTTGATTGACTTTAGTAAGGCGTTTGATTGCCCCAATCACGACATTCTTATATCTAAACTTGCTATGTTTGCAGTTCGCGGCGGTCCCCTCGCCTTGATGAAGTTATACTTGAAAATGGGACTCAATTTTATGTATCGATAATGTCCAATCTTCTTTCTTGTCAATTAAAAATGGAGTGCGACAAGGAAGTGTTTTGGGCCCACTATTATTTAACTTATAGGTTAATGACCTAGTAAATATTGATGCTATAGTTGATTTCTTTGTATATGCAGATGATATTACTTTAGTCTTTACTGGAAAGGATGCGAGCGAACTAATTATTAGGTGTAATGCACTGCTACGTAATCTGTCTGAGTGGCCACAGTGAAATAGAATCAGAATAATTCCTGATAAGACGAAAGCTGTTCTCTTTTGAGCAAGAATTATTATTTTTGAACTGGAACATTCAATAACGTATTAAGATAACAATATTGAGCTAGTTAACTAACATAAAATACTCGGTATAACATGTTCCTGTCATCTAAATTGGGATGCACATTTTATTCAACTTCGCAGTAAATTTTCTGCAATAGCCGGGTGCT
Source organism: Dermacentor variabilis (assembly GCF_050947875.1). Taxonomy (NCBI): domain Eukaryota; kingdom Metazoa; phylum Arthropoda; class Arachnida; order Ixodida; family Ixodidae; genus Dermacentor; species Dermacentor variabilis. Next base: position 37,301,796 of record NC_134574.1, read on the forward strand.
GGCTCGCTGTAGAGCTCTCATGCCGGTGAAAACCAAGTTAAAAATTTATCGTGCATTATTTACCTCCCAACGTATTTACTGCAGTTTAGTATGGGGGAACACAACACAAACACGAATAAAATAATTACAATAAAAAAGCGCTCCTCTGGCACTTTTTGAGCATTAATCCCCTGTCTACGACATAAACTTTGTCAGAGAAATACAAAATTATATGGGTCGACCCCTATTACGAATATCGCGTTTTACATAAGTTTTATTTCGCAAAAGAAGAGTTAAAGAATTGCATTTCATCCATAGTGGCCTTGCAGCGCCATAAATTGCCAGTACATCTAAGAAACCCTGATCCTTGGTATGTACAGCTGCAACGGAAAAACAATGGCACAAGTGAATCATGACCGGAGCGAAAAAATTGCGACACGCGGCGCTATTGTTGCAGAACGCGCTGATAGCGAGATTGCCAGGCATATTCCATTTCCAAAGCGGGGGTGGCCGGCAGAAAGCAGCCCATCCCGATGTTGCCCCATCGGATATTCAACATCTTAAAAACACGCTTGTGCATTTCTTATCGGCCGAACCATGCGCCGATGTAGCTGCGCACATAATTTTGTTTTTTTTTTTGCGCTGGCGTTGCGAGCAACGGTATCTTCATCGCAGCTTTCCTTCAAAAGATTTGCTGGGCGATGCACTGTCAAAAGTAGCGTGTGGAAGTGCCTACGTCATACGACAGCAAGACTTTAAAAGCAGGTGTAGTTCGCATGAAATTTGCCATAACGACTTTAGGATGCCGCGAATCGACAAGGAAACAAAGGTCCAAATCTTAACCCCTGTTCAAGCTGGGCGGACAAGGAGGAGCGTTGCTGCGGAGGTTGGGTGCTCGCTTGGAAGCGTTACGCGGATTGTTCGAGCTTTCCTCCAAGAGACAAGGATTGAAGACGCGGCTCGAGATGGGCGCCCAAGACGGACCAGCGATGAAGAAGACAGATTGATTGTCGCCGCTGCCTGTTGCGACCCTTTTATAACAGCCAAGGAGATACGGCAGGAACTCGGCCTTCAGATATCGCTTACTACTATAAGGGAACGCCTTCGTTCAGTGGGGCTCCGCAGTAGAATGTCTTGCCAGAGGCCACTTTTGACACGACAAAACAAGACGCTGAGATTGGTGTTTGCCACAAGACATCTTTTCTGGACGACTGAAGAATGGATGAATGTAGTGTTAACCGACGAATCTACCTTCAGCAGCAAGTAGGACCAACAGCGCCGTGTCTGGCGGCCAGACTGTGCCCGGTAGGTTGTGTGCTTACGTGTATAAAAGGACAGGGAAGCAGCGCTTGCCTACGTGTTCTTTCGTCTCACATATGTTAAGAACAAAATGGCCGAATGTTTATGGCAGCTGCTGCGGTGGTCTTTTCATTTTATTGCATTTCTCTACGCCTGGCATATTTTAAAACCTGTTGCTAAGGAGTTTACTTTTCATTTAAATCCTACTACGCGAATTTCTGAAAAAAAACTGTTGAGCTGCTGCGTAACAAGCAACACGTGAGCTTTGTTTTTTGTTACAGGTTTGAGCCCGAGTATACGCAACACGTCGCTGCTAGCGACCGACGATCCGTCAATGTGTGGGGTGTTATAACATACCGAGGGCTTGGGCCGCTCATCCGGATGGAGCTCTGACAGCATCAGCCTATGCAGACATACTCGAAAGGAACTTAATTCCTTTAATCCTGGATGGCCCGTTTCCAGGTGGATGCTTCATTTTTCAGCATTACAGGAGCCCCATCCACACAAGCAGGTATAATTAATTGCAACCTATATGCACTTCGCGCAAAAGAACTGGCAAACTTTTTGCTCACAAGTTGTAAATGGATGCTATGAATTGATATTAGTGCATTGCAATGGAGGACTAAGAGTCTGTTTTTTTAAAAATAATATTCTCAGTTGAGGCCTATATGATGTGGGCATTCTACCGGTGCCTTTTGGGGCTAATGAACATGTGACTGTTGTCATTTAACTTTTTTTATCTTTATCCACTTACAACGTTATTTTCTGGCTGATCCTTCAGAAAAGTTGTCACTATTATTTTTTTCTGTTCATAAAATGTCGAGCCCTAAGGCTGTTATTTTTTCCGAACTAGTGGTTTCGTTCGGTATTTAAGAAAGTAATGCACCGCGGTGCTTATGCACAACAGCGTTAGCTTTCAATTATTGCACCCTCATAACTCCCATGTGCTGTTTCTATGTTTCTGCTAAGCAAAAAGCTTCCCAAGCTTTATGATTTCAAAATGTCTTTTTTTTAAAGGATGGTGCGGCAGAGGCTTGAGGAGCTGTGCATTCAGAAGCTTCCATGGCCTCCAAAAGGAGCGGACTTCAATATTATTGAAAATGTGTGGGGCCTCATGAAGCAGCAACTAGCAAGACGGCAACTGCATGGAGCGTCAAAAGATCTGTTTTGGGAGGCTGTGCAAGAGGAATGGACGCGACTCCAGGGCCTGCCTGGTATTGCGAGCACACTCTATGCCTCACTGCCCGCACGGGCACCCAGTGTCGTAATGGCTGGTGGAGCTTTCGCCCGTCACTAAGCCACTAGCCTGGAAGGAATTTCTTAATTCATTGACAGCTGTCAATTCATTTTATACTTTTCTTTATTTCACGTTCTGTGCTATAATGTTAAGGACATTGAAAATTAAAGACAAAATTTAGAGCTCAAGCTCTGCTGCGATCATTTGTTGCCAAAAAGTAAACTCATCTCTAGAATGTGCATGTTCATGCATGGTCCCCTGTATCTTCACTAGCGCTGACAGCCTTTGACAGTCTATCGTCCAGCAAATTGTGGGCTTTGAGGGAAACGTTCGCTAAAGAAAATGCTGCCGGCCAAAACGCCAGCTCAAAAAAAAGAAAAACAAATGAAGTCATGTGCGCCACAACGTTGGCTCATGATTCTAGCGATAAGCAGCGCATAAGCTATCATTTAAAAAGCAAGCTTTCATATGGGCAGCTTTCTGACGACCACCCCCGCGTTGGAAATGGAATATGCCTGGCAATCTCGCTATCAGCGCGTTCGGCAACAATAGCGCCGCGTGTCCCAATTTTTTCGCTCCGGTCATGATTCACTAGTGCCATTCTTTTTCCGTTGCAGCTGTACCACGTTTTCGCACTGAATACAACAATCTATTTTTACAGTCTATTAAACACAATTTACCAACAATCCTTAATAATTACGCTGACACTGCTAATTTTTCTCGCAGGGGATTGACTTTCTCGCAGGAAACATGTAAACATATAAATTTCATGTATACTGATTTTAATTGTGTGGTGCCATTTGATGATTTTTTTCTTAATCTTATCAAACATCTTTTAATGTTGTTTGTTTCTGTATCGAAGGACATTTATCATGTGAATAGGCTTATATTTGAAAATGTTACAATTGTTTTTGTTTGATGCTTGATGTTACATGTTTGATGTTATAAAGTACTCTCTGTTATGGCACTGCCATGTACAACAAGATCTCTTCGGTCCTGTCAAGCTGCTTATGACAGCTTTTAGCCCGCCCAGGAGGACGTTTCTAGTGTGTACTAGAAGAATTAACAAAGTTGAAGTTGAAGTTGATACAGGAAACATATTACTGACCGCGTCTGACTGCCGACGTCGCCCGTTACGTCAAGACTTGCCGAGTCTGTCAGCGACGGAAGACACCACCAACAAGGCCAGCAGGGCTACTACAGCCAATCGAACCTCCTTGCTGACTATTTCAGCAGATCGGAATGGATTTGTTGGGACCGTTTCCGACGTCAACATCTGGAAATAAGAGGATAGTCGTATCGACAGACTATCTCACCCGCTTCGCTGAAACTAAAGCACTACCGAAAGGCAGCGCAGCCGAAGTGCCAAAATTCTTCGTGGAGAACATGCTGCTGCAGCATGGCGCCCCAGAAGTCCTCATCACCGACAGACGAACGGCCTTTACTGTGGAGCTCACCCAAGCCAGTCTGGAATACAGTCAGACAAGGCACAGGAAGACAACTGCTTGCCAACGACAGACGAATGATCTTAGGAAGTGCCTGAATAAGACCCTCGCCGATATGCTAGCAATGTTTGTCGACGTCGAACACAAGACCTGGGATTCTGTCCCGCCGTACGTAACATTCGCTTACAACACGGCGGTGCAAGAAACAACACAGATCACACCTTCAAGCAGGTTTACAGCAGGAACCCGACGACGATTCTAGACGCCATGCTGCCGCACGTCACCGACGAAGAGAATCTTGACGTCGCCATCTATCTCCAGCGCGCCGAAGAAGGCCTGCAGCTCGCCTGCCTACGGATCAAGAACCATCAGCGTACCGAAAGGCGACACTACGACCTCCAACGACGCGTACCAGCCAGGGGAGCGTATTTGAGTTTGAACCCGCTACGCCGAACAGGACTCAGTGAGAAACTGTTTCGACGCTATTTCAAACCCTACAAGGTCATCCGACGTATTGGCGAACTGGACTATGAGGTCGTGCCAGACGGCATTTCGCATTAAGAGGCGCCGCGCGCGATCTGAACTGGTCCACCTAGTGCGTCTTAAGCCCTTTTACGCAAGCTGACGAACTTCCTTATTGTGTTGTTTCTTTGCTACGGGTGTTTTTGTTTATTACTTTCGTTTGTTTGCAGAATCGAGTCGATGCTTTATAAGAGGGGGTATGGACACGCGTACTTCTTTATCTTTATCGGGCGACCACGTCTCACCACCCAACAAATGTTATCGCAGAAAGCAGAACGCGCCCGCATGTATCGGAAGTTTCTGGAATGTCATCTATGATTATATTCGCAGTTTGTCACGGAACCTTGTGTAGCGTGATTACCTGTATGCACGACGCGAATAGTGTAGAACTTTGTGGAAGACACGATGGTCCCAGCGATTACTGTGGAAAATTCCACGACTGACGCATAAAAGCCGACGCGCTTGACCCGCAGATCAGATTTTCGACGATCGCCGAGTGTGTTCGCCGCTGTTGTTGTTCTCTGAGTGTAGCCTGCTTTTCAAGACACAAGTTCGTCCTATAATATGCTTATTTCGTTATTCACAGTTTTGCCGCCTTCTTCACCGTCACTACTACTTGACAAAATTTATTTGTGTGTGTGTTTCTTACACTTGAAGAAACATCGTGGGACCTCGAAGAATTGAGCGCTGATGTGATGGCGTTTTATGAGTATATACAAGAGCTGATATTGGGGAACCGATAAATTTGACAGCCTGAGTCTTCACGGTGGTGTAAGCATCCTTCGTGTAATTGCTGCATACTTCGCTATCCCTAATGCTATTTTGCCTTTCCGGAGAAGCTGCAGTCTCTCTCTCTCTCTCTGACTCTCGCTCGCTCTGTTTTTTTTATTTCTTTCAGTTTATTAGTTTGAGTTTATTATTCTTTAAAATAAATGCATTGGAAAGATGCAATATACTGACGAGGTTCCCAAAGTTAAAGACTGCAATGCGACCATCTGTCCTAGTATGCGCGTTGCTGCACATGACTGCTGTTGATTCTGATTTCGAGGGAATCCGGCTTGGCCTCTTTTTGGTTACTGAGTAAATTATACGGTGTTTCCTAATTATCATGCACAATACTTAAAAAAAGAGAAGTTGCATTACTCGAAGACAAGCTAGTGCACATTGTGTCCAGTGCAGTGGAGTAGCCGTCAATAATTTTTCATTATTTTATATTTAATGAATTGCAATAAAGCATGTAATTAGAGAAGTTCTGTCATAATTTTCAAGGTGTGTATGAGGCATTTGTACGCACCCCAAAATGATTTACAAATGCGTTATTTTCAGCGACGTACTAATTGCGCAATTTTTCTCCTGACTGGCAAGGAAACCTCTCGAAATATGAAAAATACCACGCGAGTGCGCCCCTATCCGCATCAGAGACCAGCACCCTCAAATATGCTGTCAGAAAGCAACTGCATTAACAGTCACAAACCCGAAGAGACAGCGCAGCAAGACCTTGATTTTAGCACGCAAGAACCACTAACAGAAAGTTTTGCGGCTTCGCAGCTACTCTTTGCTCTTATTTCTGCTTCACATTTATTATGCGTATCTCAAGGCCGACTGATCACACTGATAGCAAAACCCCTTGATAACGCGGCCGAAGCGCCGCTTTGAGCACACAGAAATATCAAAAAGTCATGTAATGTGCATTGAATGTTTCAAATCTCGGTTTCACTCTAATCACATTGAAAGAATGCGTGCTAGAAAATTGCTTCGGACCAACGCGAAATTAAAGTGGCCGTTTTATTTTTCCTGAAAGTGTACGCGAGCTGCAAGAACGGGTTCGTGTCATAAACTACACGCGAAAAAAAACAGATCGGGAGGTAATTAACGTTCAGAGAAAAAACAAAACCGATGCGCTCAAGCAAGTAAATATGCCACTTCTGAATGATCCGAATTGGCAGTCAGAATCTCTGCTCAAAAAAAAAATAGAAAAGAAACAAGAAACCAAATCTGATTTCAGCGTGTCCTTATTATCTATGAATTCGTCAGCTCCGTTTAACACCAGCCTAGAGGACGTGTTCGAATAGGTCTCCTTTTCAGCTACGCAGTACTGTGTCCGTTTTATCACACCTTCAGTGGCTTTCTTGATGGCCGACGTGAAAATTCTACGGCAGAAAGCCACTATCCTTGCCTTGAAATAATCTCACGTCCATCTCGATCATGTAAGCAGTATCTTCGACATAACCCAAAAGAAAGAAATCGAACAGAGAGAGGTCAGGTGACCTAGCCCGCCAATTATCAGGCCCATCCCTTCCAATCTATTGCGCATGCAAAGTCGCATCCCGCTAGTTTCATGCTCGGCTGTTGCTGTGTGCTGGCTTCCCATCATGCTGATACCACAGTGGTGGAAGACGTGACAGCCGGACTTTATTGAGGAACTCATCCACCACTCCTTCAAGGATTTCGCTCACGTAACGCTGTCCAGTGAGTGTGTGATCACACAAGATGCGACCACTTATAGCACCGGCGTAAATTCTGAACCACACATTGAGCGACAACTGGTACTGTGCCGATTCCACTTTACTCAGTATAGGTTGGAGTCCATCCAATAGTGTACATTATGCTAATTTGCCTAGATTTTCTGCTAAAATTGGCTGCGAAATCTGTGCACATTATGCTGCTCAAACAGTCCAGTGGCTCGTCGGCTGTGAGAACCCAATTCGAGAAATCTAGACGATTCTACATGTTCCTATCTTCTATGCATTGGTGCTGGTTATGTAGTACGGGTGAAAGGCCGTCATTTAGAAGCCTCCAAACGGATGACTTTGGTACCTGCGCGGCAACGTCCCACACGATAGCATGAGGGTCCGGGGCCATAGACACTAGAACGTCCAAACGTAGGCTAGAACTAAATAATGGAGTCCTCCGCCACTGATTCTTGCAGCTGCCGGTTTGTCTTAGGTTTTCAAAATTTGTGATGATAGTCGGTACGTTTACGGTCTTCCTCTTGTTGCCATTTGCATATCCCAACTTTTATTTTTGTCATGCTCTTCTTTCCGTCTTTACTTCCCCTTTCCCTTCCCCTAGTGCAGGGTAGCAAACTGGAGGTTTTACCTCGGGTTAACCTTTCTGCCTTTCTCTCATTTGCATCTCTCTCTCTCTCTGCAGATCCCCACGCAAGGATCATGTTTACCTTTAGCACATTAAAGAAACATATGGCGACTGGGACAAAAGAGAACACACCTTAAACGTTTCCACTGACTTTGTCGATTCGCTTTTTTGGCGGTAGAATTTCTGAAAAAATATGCGTGCAATTTATCTATTTTAACGCAACAGCTATCACACATTGCTTCCGATTGACATCAAACGCCACCTGTTACTTCGGTCGGGGAGCGGAAGATAAAGCACCAGCTTGATCCCGATCTTTTCCTTTATTTTCTTATTTAGTTCTAGATAACTCAGACAGGCCCGTTCGAGGGCGCTTCTTTATGATCCCGGTGGGACCGCGGTCCCGTGGTATTATCCATATTTCTCGGGGTTTGCTTAGCAATCGAAAAAAAATAACTACGGAATTAGTACGTCGCCGAAAATATGCTAGATATATGTATTTTGGCTGCGCCTTCAAATGCCTCATTGATATTTTGATGATTAGGGTAGTACGTCTCGAATTACATAAAAATAATTACCTATTTAAATGTCAGTAACGAAAAAATTACTGGCAGCTACGCCACTGTACTGTAAACAATATGCGCTAGGTTTTCGTAGAGTAACGCATTGCTACGTTTTTTTAAATATTAATTATCGCACCATATCATCATTATTATTAGCATCATAAAATAATAATTACCGCCCCATATCATTACCATCCATTCCAGTAAAAATCCTAGAGCACATAATATACTCGCACCTCATTGAATTACTTGAGTCTAATTCCTTCTTCAGCATTTATCAGCATGGTTTCCGTAAAGCAGTTTCGTGCGAAACGCAATTGCTATGTTTGAATAACGAGTTGTTTATTAACGCGGATCATGACCTTCATACTGTTGCAAATATTTAGATTTTGTTAAAACATTTGACTCCGTCTCATACGACCTACTTATTTTCAAGCCTAATCAACTTAACATAGATTCCAATGTACTTGTATGGATTAAAAATTTCTCTCTAACCGTTGTCAGTATGTGATAGCAAACCACTTCTCTTCACCCAATTCCGCCGTAACATTTGATGTCCCGCAAGGTTCCGTTTTGGGCCTTCTGTTCTTCTTGATTTAAAATAATCATCTTGCTATTTGCTTTCTTCCTCAACTGTCCGACTATTTGCAGATGATGCATGGTTCACCAGAAAATTACTAACCATGCCGATTATCTCAACCTGCAACGTGATATAGATAGGGCATTTCAATGGTGCAGTGAATGGCTCATGATACTTAATACAACGAAATGTAATAGCATGCAAGTGTCTCGCCACAGCACTAACCATTGTCCGCGTACTTACTGCTTAAATAATATTCCGTTACTATCTGTTGATAGCTATAAATACTTTGGCATTCACATTTCTTCTAAAGTTTCGCAGAATACGCCTGTCGAATATTTAACGAACAACCCCTATAGCATGCTTTGTTATCTGCGTTGAAACTATTTTGATGTCCCATCGTCCCTGAAGTTAACAGTTTACAAAACCTTGGTACGTTCTGGATTAGAGTACGCATGAGCCATATGGGATCCTACTCAGACTACACTCACCTGAACTCTTGAAGCCATTCAGAATCGCCGAGCACGTTTCATCTTATCGAATTATTCACGTCATTCCAGCGTCACATCTATCGGGAAAACCCTAAACTTGCCTTACCTTTCGTTGCGTCGAAAGTCATCTCGCCTTAACCTTTTTCATAAAAGCTATTATTATGAAAACGAGTTGAAGGTTATATCTTCAAGGACCGATCATCGCTTCAAGGCTGGTCTACCTTCTTGTGGCACAAAATTGTGTAATGACTCTTTTGTTCCTAGAACAAATGTCGCATGGAACCCCCTCCCCTCCACAATCAGCACCATAACTGATGACCACATGTTCAAGATTGCTTTACAAGACACCTTGTAATATTGTTTTCTTTGCTGCACGCCTTACCATTTTGCCCCTACTCATTTCTGCAGTGCCTCTGGGCCCTGAAAGTATTTTAAACAAATGAATAAGGAAATAAAAATGTTGGCGCTTGGTAGGTAATTGGGATACCCTGTCGGTGTTTAGGACCTTTGCGTGCTGCTGACGATGTTTCCATTCCTAATAAATGTTGTGAATTATTAGAAATGCTGTTTTTTCTTGAGTCGTTAGCATTGCTTACTGGAAAGGGAAGCAATACTCAGACGCACAATATTCACGTGCATTTCACACTCCATTGATAAAAGAGTGATGAATATAAAGAATATTCGCTTGACTACATGCGAAAATATTACACACGGTGGACGTTTTTAAGGCACCATGAATAAAGCGTACAAATTCAATTTTTCCATCAAAATTGTTCGTTAAGTGCTGCCCAACCTACAAATTTGTTTTCAATTGCTCGCTTTTATTTGAAACTCGATGACATATTACGAAAAGATAACTTAAAACGTAAAATCTGCGCCTGCATATTTTTTATATAAGGAAACTTCTGACTTTTGTAAAATTACTTGTGGAACATCTCTTGATGAAATTCCTGCAAGAAGTGTTGCTATGATGTAATAATAATAAACTTAGTACGTGTACATTTGAAATTTTGATACGCTTCCCTGTCTAACGGCATAGGTTTTATCATGTTTAAAAGCGTACTTATCGCATTTTCTTCATAAAGCAACCAACTTCTCGTTGCCTCGATTGTGTCGCAAAATGTAGTTGCATTCGCCACACGAGAATATCAAAACATCTGTACAGGCAATCGCTATAGAAGCTCGCCCGCATTGTCACGTGGAAGACTTCTATTGATTTGCGGAAATGTGTGTATTGCTTGTATTTCTCCATTTATTTTTAATGGAATGCAAAGTTTTGTGCATACGTAAAGAAATAACAATAGATGCAAAGAACTAGCGTATTTCAAGCATTCCTGAAGGTGTCAGCTGGGCAGCCAATCGCATCACTGGGCCGAGTATCATCTATTGAATACCCGGCAATCTTTCTATAATAAAGAAGAGGACGATCGTCGGGTCAGGGAGCGGGTCCGCGCGTTCGGAGGTGGACCTGAAGCGATCTTTTACGTTCTGGGCTCAGGTGAACGCTAATAAGCACCTATCTGAGTCTTAAGTCCCTCTCGACTGTTCCGTGTATCACATATTCTACATTAGTGCCGAAAAACCCGGTAGCAGAGAGCCGAGACCAAGCGTCAGGAGACTTCACTGGTGGCTACCGGCAACGTCAACCGCCGCGAACCACGGAGGTAGACGCATCAGCTGGCCGCCATGGATAAGCTAAAAATGAAGAGAATCACGCGAATGGCTAAGAAAACTAAGATAATTCAAGAGCTAAGTACACTGCTAGAAAATAACACCGCGACAGTGTGACAGACTCATTTACAAGCGTTCAATCATTTACGAGCGTTCAATTACATTCTATTTCAATCGGCTTTTATTGACAGATGCGGTGTTTCTACGGGAGCTTTTCTAGAAATTCGTTCAATATACCTGAAATCGACGCCGATTGGGTGGAGAGATGGCGTTTTTCTGCAGAAATCAGGCATTTGTATTGTCTCAAAGGTTGCCCCTATTTTTGGCAATATTTACCTGAGTAAGGTTGACAGCTCCTTAGAGAAAGCATTAGGTGATAGTGTTATCAAGATATTTCGTTACGTTGATGATTACCTGATTTTCTCCAATAGGGAAGAATTCGATTCCGCTGCTACCTCAGTAAGCAAGCAATTTAACTTTATGGAAGAGGTATAAAGTTTACCAAAGAATTTCCTCAGCGACGCCTTATTCAGTTTCTTGACAATTGCTTGGTCTTCGAACAAAATAACGATTGTTGACAGTACTCCCCAAGATCTTGGAAGCCCTTGCTAAACTTTCAATCTAAGCATTCCAGAGTAGCAAAAAACGGAATTGCCATGTCATGCCCGAAGTCTTCCCTCACCAGATCCTGCGTGCACAAAATGAACGCAAGTTTTATTGCGCAGGTCCGGCGCCTATTAGTAGCAGGTTATCCTAGTGTAGCAGTGGCCACTGGGGCTGAGCGCCTAAAGAAGTCGGTTTCGAGCGGGACGAACGTGAGAACAGAAACCATAATAGCAAAAAGAGAGTAGTGGCTTTTCCGTACTTTCATTCAGTGTCACACAGGGCTTAAAAAGTTGCAAGTAGATATGATGTTAATGTTGCTTTCACTGCTCCCAATAAGCTAGGTAAGATATGCGCTGCTGTACAGAGGAAAAAGTAGCAGGTAAAAGGCAAGAAAAGAACAGATATTTGTCAAGTGAAGCACCATAAGAACAACAGTTTTACTGACTGTCGTATGGGTGTGGTTTATAAAATTCCCCTTAGCTGTGGCCACTTCTACGTAGGGCAAACGAGACGGTTTCTCAATCAGAGGCTAATGGAACATATATGGTCGTTAACCGGTGGATCGCCTTCTAATCTTTCCCTACAATGCCAAAATTGTAACTGCACGCTAGAGTTAGATAAATGCGCGATATTGTACAGACATAAGAATGAAGATACGTGTCTTATGGTAGAGGAATGGCATATTTATAATGGTGGAAGTGCACGCGTCAATCAGCCTTCGATTACTTTAGATAAGGAAGAGATTAAGTGCCTTAACAGTTATCTGTCACGTAGACCGGCACATGTACCCGACTGACACCTGGTGATTCCATTCCTGAGCTTACGCAGATGAGTTTTGTGTCTTCTTTCTTTTTGCGCCTCAGTGCTCCCTTCAGTTGATAGTCGGCGTTCGTGTTGCCAACTTCTCTGCTCTTGTGTCCTTTCTGCACGCCTCACCTCTTTTTTGCATTATAGGACAAGTCTTTTCATCTTGACGAGCCTCGCAATTAGGCACGTCGTGTCTCAGGCAGTTGGCATCTGTTTCCTTCATCTCGGCACACAGTGAATGATAACAGTTGTAAGAATGCTCGTTGGCTTATGTCCTTTATAATATGAAATAAAACGAAAACGGGATAAGATACAACATGCTAATCTCTTGTCTGTGTCTATGCTGTGGTCTATTGTTTGTATTCTAGATGTTTTTTTTTGCGCTCAGTGACAATATATATTTTCAGGGTAAAATAATATTATTTCTTTAAATTTCAATTGAAATCATACTATAAGGTCCTTAGTTCTCTATTGCATTACCTACTTCTTGAAATACTAATGTGGCACAAGCGAGAGAGAGAGAGAAAGGCAAGGGAAAGACAGGGAGGTTAACCAGAGATTATCTCCGGTTGGCTACCCTTTACTGCGGGAGGGTCAAGGGGATGCAGTAGGTGAGAAAGAAAGAAGGATTAAAAAACGAAAAAAAACTAAGCACACACACGCACGTACACACGTACCATTTCTGAGGGCACTGTCACGCAGCCCGCAAAGGCGTTCCTAGTCTTACGCAGTGTCACCGTACAGTCCTACGTCACACAGTGTGCTGCCACAATTTGTCAGAAAGTCCCGTCTTTCAAGTATCGCAGCAGCGCGCTCATAGCGGACCGCGCTGATGTTCGCGTAGGCCAGGTTCCAAGGATCTTGTTTTCTGTCATTGTGCGCTTGTCCAGTTAGTCTAAGGTGGCTGAGAGGACTGCTCTTTGTGAGTTAAAACGAGAGCACTGACAAAGAAGATGCTCGATCCTTTCGTTGCACTCGCAGAAGTCATACAAGAATGGCTGTTGGCCATTCCGATAAGGAAATAGTAGGCATTTGAAAATGCTACTCCAAGCCATAGACGGACAAGAAGGGTGGAGTCACGTCGCCGAAGCTCGGGCGGAATATGGAGCTGTAAATTAGAGTCTAGGGTATGGAGGCGTGCACTTGTGAAATTGGATGAATTCCATTGGGCTAATTTCAGGTCACGCGCAAGTGCGGAAAATTTTTTCGCTTCGTCAGCTCTCGAAAGAGGAATGGCAACGCAGTTGACGCCGCCATGGCCAGATCGGGCAGCTGCGTCTGCTCGATAATTGCCATGTATGTCACAGTGACTAGGCAACCACTGATACATTATATCGTGTACTTCGTCAACTTGTAGATGGTGGGCTTCTCTAATCTCTGCGACGAGCTGCTCATATAATGCATGGTGCAGTGCTGAGAGTACACTCTGTAGGGCTGCCTTAGAATCACAGAAGACTGACCATGCGTGGGATGGTTCCTACTTAATGAAATGAAGAGCCGCACGCAGGGCTACTAGTTCAGCAGCTGTCGTTGATGATACATGTGACGTGTTTAGCTGTACTTTGACGAATCTTCTAGGTATCACCACAGCGGTAGCTGCGCTTGCAGATGTGACTGAACCATCGAGGCAAACGTGTACGCGGCCACTGTGCACCTCATCTAAAAGTTCTAATGTGGCCTGCTTAAGGGCAAACGACGGCATGTTGGCTTTCTTCAATATTCCTGGGGATGGTGAGGCGTATGTCAGGTCTGTGCAGGCACCATAAAAGTGAGGATGGTCCTGCTGCAGGCATGTAGATCGATGGCAATGAGGTACGATTGGCATCAGTTATACGACTGAAAGTTGTGTGTGGCCTTTCTGTGGGTAGAGCGGCAAGATGGTGAGAAGGTAATCGGGCAACGTGCCGAATATGCGCCCTGAGAGCATCGGTTGCCAAATACGTTGATATTGGATGATCTCGAGCTGTGACAATCGTTGCCGCTGTAGACGCACAACTCGGTAGACCGAGGCACGTCCTTAGGGCTTGAGCTTGTAGTACCTGGAGTACACGCAGGTTTGTTTTGCTGGTGTTCCCAAGCACTGGCAGGCTGTATCTTGCGAAACCTAGGAACAAGTCGTTATAAAGCTGCAGCATTGACCGCACCGAAGTGCCCCATGACTTTCCGCCGAGAAATTTGAGGAGATGTATTATTGTCAATAATCTCTTCAGGTATGAAACACGCGGGCTCCATGATAGGCCGCGGTAAATCATCATCATCATCATCAGCCTAGTTACGCCCACTACAGGGCAAAGGCCTCTCCCATACTTATCCAACTACCCCGGTCATGTACTAATTGTGGCCATGTTGTCCCTGCAAACATCTTAATTTCATCCGCCCACCTAACTTTCTGCCGCCCCCTGCTACGCTTCCCTTCCCTTGGAATCCAGTCCGTAACCCTTAATGACCATCGGTTATCTTCCCTCCTCATTACATGTCCTGCCCATGCCCATTTCTTTTTCTTGATTTCAACTCAGATGTCGTTTATCCGTGTTTGTTGCCTCACCCAATCTGCTCTTTTCTTATCCCTTAACGTTACACCCATCATTCTTCTTTCCATAGCTCGTTGCGTCGTCCTCAATTTCAGCAGAACCCTTTTCGTAAGCCTCCAGGTTTCTGCCCCATATGTGAGTACTGGTAACACACAGCTGTTATACACTTTCTTTTGAGGGATAGTGGCAACCTGCTGTTCATGATTTGAGAATGCCTGCCAAACGCACCCCAGCCCATTCTTATTCTTCTGGTTATTTCAGTCTCATGATCCGGATCCGTGGTCACTACCTGCCCTAAGTAGATGTATTCCCTTACCACTTCCAGTGCTTCGCTACCTATCGTAAACTGCTGTTCTCTTCCGAGACTGTTAAACAATACTTTAGTTTTCTGCAAATTAATTTTCAGACCCACCCTTCTGCTTTGCCTCTCCAGGTCAGTGAGCATGCATTGCAATTGGTCTCCTGAGTTACTAAGCAAGGCAATATCATCAGCGAATCGCAAGTTGCTAAGGTATTCTCCATCAACTTTTATCCCCAATTCTTCCCACTCCAGGCCTCTGAATACCTCCTGTAAACATGCTGTGAATAGCATTGGAGATATCGTATCTCCCTGTCTGACGCCTTTCTTTATAGGGATTTTGTTGCTTTCTTTGTGGAGGACTACGGTGGCTGTGGAGCCGCTATGGATATCTTCCAGTATTTTTAAATATGGCTCATCTACACCCTGATTCCGTAATGCCTCCATGACTGATGAGGTTTCGACTGAATCAAACGCTTTCTCGTAATCACAGAAAGCTATATATAAGGGTTGGTTTTATTCTGCACATTTCTCTATCACTTGATTGACAGTGTGAATATGGTCTATTGTTGAGTAGCCTTTACGGAATCCTGCCTGGTCCTTTGGTTGACAGAAGTCTAAGGTGTTCCTGATTCTATTTGCGATTACCTTAGTAAATACTTTGTAGGCAACGGACAGTAAGCTGATCGGTCTATAATTTTTGAAGTCTTTGGCGTCCCCTTTCTTATGGATTAGGATTATGTTAGCGTTCTTCCAAGATTCCGGTACGCTCGAGGTTATGAGGCATTGCGTATACAGGGTGGCCAGTTTCTCTAGTACAATCTGACCACCATCCTTCAACAAATCTGCTGTTACCTGATCCTCCCCAGCTGCCTTCCCCCTTTGCATAGCTCCTAAGGCTTTCTTTACTTCTTCTGACGTTACCTGTGGGATTTCGAATTCCTCTAGGCTATTCTCTCTTCCACTATCGTCGTGGGTACCACTGGTACTGTATAAATCTCTATAGAACTCCTCAGCCACTTGAACTATCTCATCCATATTGGTAACGATATTGCCGGCTTTGTCTCTTAACGCACACGTCTGATTCTTGCCTATTCCTAGTTTCTTCTTCACTGTTTTTAGGCTTCCTCCGTTCCTGAGAGCCTGTTCAATTCTATCCATATTATAGTTTCTGATGTCCGCTGTCTTACGCTTGTTGATTAACTTAGAAAGTGGTGCCAGTTCTATTCTAGCTGTAGGGTTAGAGTCTTTCATACATTGGCGCTTCTTGATCAGATCTTTCGTCTCCTGCGATAGCTTACTGGTTTCCTGTATAACGGCGTTACCACCGACTTCTATTGCGCACTCCTTAATGATGCCCATGAGATTGTCGTGCATTGCTGCA
This sequence comes from Dermacentor variabilis, assembly GCF_050947875.1. NCBI lineage: Eukaryota > Metazoa > Arthropoda > Arachnida > Ixodida > Ixodidae > Dermacentor > Dermacentor variabilis. Next base: position 37,318,302 of record NC_134574.1, read on the forward strand.
ACACTAAGGTCCTCTTCCTGAGTTAAAGCCGAGTACCTGTTCTGTAGCTTGATCCGGAATTCCTCTAGTTTCCCTCTTACCGCTAACTCATTGATTGGCTTCTTGTGTACCAGTTTCTTCCGTTCCCTCCTCAAGTCTAGGCTAATTCGAGTTCTTACCATTCTATGGTCACTGCAGCGTACCTTGCCGAGCACGTCTACATCTTGTATGATGCCAGGGTTCGCGCAGAGTATGAAGTCGATTTCATTTCTAGTCTCACCATTCGGGCTCCTCCACGTCCACTTTCGACTAACCCGCTTGCGGAAAAAGGTGTTCATTATCCGCATATTATTTTGTTCTGCAAACTCTACTAACAATTCTCCTCTGCTATTCATAGAGCCTATGCCATATTCCCCCACTGACTTGTCTCCAGCCTGCTTCTTGCCTACCCTGGCATTGAAGTCGCCCATCAGTATAGTGTATTTTGTTTTGACTTTACCCATCGCCGATTCCACGTCTTCATAAAAGCTTTCGACTTCCTGGTCATCATGACTGCATGTAGGGGCATAGACTTGTACCACCTTCAATTTGTACCTCTTATTAAGCTTCACAACAAGACCTGCCACCCTCTCGTTAATGCTATAGAATTCCTGTATGTTACCAGCTATTTCCTTATTAATCAGGAATCCGACTCCTAGTTCTCGTCTCTCTGCTAAGCCCCGGTAACACAGTACATGCCCGCTTTTTAGCACTGTATACGCTTCTTTTGTCCTCCTAACCTCACTGAGCCCTATTATATCCCATTTACTACCCTCTAATTCCTCCAATAACACTGCTAGACTCGCCTCGCTAGATAGCGTTCTAACGTTAAACGTTGCCAGGTTCAGATTCCAATGGCGGCCTGTCCGGAGCCAGGTATTCTTAGCACCCTCTGCAGCGTCACAGATCTGACCGCCGCCGTGGTCAGTTGCTTCGCGGTTGCTGGGGACTGAGGGCCGGGGTTTGATTGTTGTATTCATATAGGAGGTTGTGGCCCAGTACTGCACCAGGGTGGCCAATCCTGCTCTGGTGAGAGAGTGCGTTACCGGTTCTGGTCAACGGGATCAGGCCGCACTCCAGGCCTGTTTGTGCAATTGTCTCAACACACGTTTTTTTTTTGTATTTTCCGGTGGAGAATTGCGCTGCACCGGGGTTTGAATCACGGTCCTTTTGCACTGGAGACGGATACTCTACCGTCCCCGCAGGAGTTAAATAAAAAATTGGAGAATGGGGTTTTGCGTGACAAAACCACTTTCTGATTATGCACGCCTTAGTGGAGGACTCCGAAAATTTCGACCACCTGGGATTCTTTAACGTGCACCAAATTCTAAGTACACGGGTGTTTTCGCATTTCGCCCCCATCGAAATGCGGCCGCCGTGGCCGGGGTCCGATCCCGCGAACTCGTGCTCAGCAGTCTAACACCATGACCACTGAGCAACCACGGCGGGTCCCGCAGGAGTTGTACGCCTCATTTAACCTACAGTGGTGCCCAATTTGATCAGTCAAGGTGGGCCAATCTGAGCTCGGTTATACCGCATGGATGGCACTCGGCTAGAGAACCTGGTATTTATGACCTGCACATGTGTGGCCACACATAATTGAGGATAAATAATTTTTTCTTTTAGGAGGGTTTCTGTACAGTGATAAAATGAAGGAAAAGACATTAAAAAAAGAAAAAAAAGGGGAAAAAAAGGGAACATAACTTATGATTTGAACTCGTGATCCTTCAATGTTGCCCGGAAAGGTAGCTCAGTCGGTTGGTCCGTCAAGCCAGTGGTTACTTTCAAGCGCCATTGCTTCTGCTCCGAGCCTCATCCTTATGTGGAAAGGGGCTGGTGTTGTCCGCGACAGTCGATTTTGGATTTTGGAGTGGTTGGAAGGCATAATTTTTTGGAAAAATGGCCGCCAGAGGAGCAGCGTGAACTCGAGCGGCTTTAGAGACTAGGAAAACTGCCTTAAAATATTTAGACTTGAGGGGAAGCTTCGTTAACAAACTATAACACGGCAATCAGCACTCGAATATAATTATAAACCTAATAATAATTGTAAATATTCATCTCATCTATAGGATCTAAAGCGCTCGCTGTTTCTTGCCTCTGCGTGTAGTAGTTAAGAGAGCCATTTTAAGCGCGGAGAAGAGGGAAGGAAAAGAAAGCAAACTTGCAGCGCCGTGGTTTTAAGGCGCAACCGTGGTAGAGAAACGGGAAGGCGATATAAGCATGCGTGGCCATGATACGCACACGACAAACTGCCTTACAATATTTAGACTTGAGGGGAAGCTTCGTTAACAAACTATAACACGGCAATCAGCACTCGAATACGACGAGAGAAATAATTGAGACGTGGAAAATTCCCTTGAAATAAATCTGGTTTGCAAGACAAATGCTTGTATGTATTGAATCTCTTAAAAGATGAGGGGGGAAATATGCGCTCACCGAGAGGGCACCGTCAGCACGAGACCACCACCAAGCTCCTTACGGGGATGTGGAGAGCTTCGCGGCCGGAACGAAGCCTCCCCTCTCCGCCGGCCAGGCGTGGAAAACGCGCTTTCCGATCGCTCAAGGTTGCGCAGGAATAGTATAGTTCTAGCGTCTAATAAAAGCTTTAACAGGTGCGAGGACGGCACGCATAGCGTGGGAAGCTAGCCGCCGGAATAGCTATCTTCGAGAGCTATTCTATATTATATTATATTATACTTCGAGAGCTATGACTGATGCTTTTCTATATATGTGTATTCATCTCATCTATGCGATCGCATGCGCGTGCTGTTTCTTTGTCTCTGCGTGTAGTAGTTAAGAGAGCCAGTTTAAGGGCGGAGAAGAGGGAAGGAAAGGAAAGCAAACTTGCAGCGCCGTGGTTTTAAAGCGCAACCGTGGTAGAGAAACGGAAAGGCGATATAAGCATGCGTGGTCATGATACGCACACGACAAACTGCCTTACAATATTTAAACTTGAGGGGAAGCTTCGTTAACAAACTATAACATGGCAATCAGCACTCGAATATAATTATAACCCTAATAATATTTGTAAATATTCATCTCATCTATAGGATCTAAAGCGCGCGCTGTTTCTTGCCTCTGCGTGTAGTAGTTAAGAGAGCCATTTTAAGAGAGGCCGCGGTAAATAATTACCCCTAAAAAGCGGTGTTTCCATGCATTTGCTACTGCTTGCCCATTGACCTTTACTGTGTAACGCTTCATTTCCTTCCGAGTGAATGTAACAAGGCAACATTTCTCTGAACACAGCTCTAAGTTCTGTTTTCGCAAATACAGTGATGTTAGCGTAGCTGCATTTTGTAGCCGTGCTCATACCTGCAGTCGTGTTACAGCAGACGCCCATATGCAGATATCGTCGGCATATATCGATATCTGAACTGTGTTGGGCAGGCATCGGATTAGGCCAACGAGCGCTAGGTTGCCTTGCGGTACTCCACGGCAAGTTTGGTGCTGAGTCGTGGCGCCATCCACGGTCGTCACGAAGAAATGCCTGTTGGTCAAATAACCGCACAGCGACTGAAAAGTGCGGCCCCCGATTCCGGCTTCAATCAGGGCATCTCTAATGGCATAATGTGCTATATTATCATACGGGCCTTTTATGTCTAGGAATAGTGCAGCAGTGAGTCGTTTCCGACGTTTTTGATGCCGAACAAACGTAATCAAATCGATGACATTATCTATGGATGAGCGCCCACGCCGGAAGCCAGACATAGCATCTGTATGGTATGGTATGAAGAACTTTATTTAGGTCCTGAGGGATCAGTCTGGGACTGATGCGGGCCGCTCCCACGTCGGTACAGAGAGGCCGAGCCCCTCTGCCATCACACGGGCCCTCTGGACAGCCCTGAGTTGGTCCGCCAGCACTTCACTGTGCAGCATTCGCTGCATACATACATCTGTGTACACGTTGTAATTTTCCAGGCACCATTCCAGGTGCGCTAAAATCATTATTTAAGTTATTTTCCCTATGCAGCTGGCCAGAGCGATGGGGCGGTGCGATGACAAGTTTAACGGTGATTTACCAGGTTTGAGAAGTGTAGCCAAGCGGCTGCATTTCCATCCACGTGGAACCAAACCGTTGCGCCAAGACTCGTTGTAATGGTTTAGCAGCATGAGTCGTGCTTTCTGCCCAAGATTGGCGAGCGCCGCATAGGTGACCCCGTCCGGGCCAGGTGACGAAGAGCGCCTGCATGTCGCCAGTGCCGCTTCAAGCTCCTCCAGCAAAAAAAATTACATCCATGCGGGAATCCCGTGGCACAGGAGTGGCACATGGTGTAATTGCCCGTTGGAACTGCAAGCTGGAAACTCTGGGATGTCAATTTCGCCGAGACCTTGACGGAAAGCGAGGAATTTGAAAGGAGCACGCTGTTGTGGTGATACGCGCAGCCCAAGCACGGTTCTCCATATCTGAGATAATCGCTGACGTGGATCCAACGACTCACAGAAACGTTTCCATCTTTGAGACTGTAGTGTATTGATGCGACGTTGAATCTTCTTTTGCATTCGCCTTGCCCCTAGGAGATCATGGATGGATTTAGTTCTCCTGCATCTTCTTTCAGCCCGCCGGCGAATTTCTCGTAGTCGCTGCAGTTCTGCTTCAATTTCTTCATGTTTCGGGAAAGGCTGGAAACTACGCGTAGCCTCTTGCATGGCTTTTTTAATTTTGTGTTCCAGAGTTGAATGGTTCCCTTGCTGACATAATCCCTCCATGCGCGACTGAAACGCCGACCAATCAATTTGCTGGAGGGTCATGGAGGAGCATTTCGATAGTCCCTTGATCTTCAAGTACGTCGGAATACGGTCGCTTCCATGTGATTCGATGTCTGTAAACCAATGCACGTTTCATTCAAGACGCCGAGAAACCAGGCTCAAGTCTAGGCAGCTGCTGTACGTAGGCCCACGTAAATATGTCGGACTACCATCGTTGAGGCAGTAAAGGTCGTGCAGTGTGGCAAAGGATGCTAGTCGCCTTCCCCTGGAGTCCATCTTCAAACTTGCTCACAGCGGATGGTGATCATTAAAATCTCATGTGAGAATCGTAGGGCCGGGTGTAGCTGATAGCACGTCGTGCAGTCGTTTAGAGTCGAAGCCACTTGAAGGAGCAATGTACACAGGGACGAGTGTGAACCTAAGCTTGTTTTCACGATTAAACAAACGTACTTGTTGTCGTCGTGAGGCGGGACTGGGTGCAACACGTAAGTCAGATCACATCTAATATATACAATTACCTTGGTCACATCACCACAGGAAGAGGACAAGAATGCCTCATAGCCAGAAATGCGTATAACATTCTGCACGTTCGGTTCGCATATTATAAGGATAGGATAACGGTTTTCAACGACAAAATGTCTAAAATCTGAAATTCTTGATTTGAGGCCACGGGCATTCCACTGCAGTAAAGATGCTTTCTTGACTTCCTTGTGGAAGGGCAACGAGGTGCGGGCCATGGTGCTATGCGATGCTTTTAAGTACTGGAGTTAGCGCGTCCAATACTTGCAATGCGCTACGAGCAGCCGGAGTGTCCATGTTCGTCAGTAGTAGACGCATGACATTCGTGAGCGATTTGAGCATGGCAATCACTTGTGAGTCCTTGTGTTGCATTTGATCCACTGTAGTGACATTTGACTTTAAGTGACGAGTCATTTGCTGTGGCTCTGACGCGTGGCATGTCCTCGGCAGTGCCGGCCACGCCTCACTTGATGAAGCATGGCCACTTCTTTCGTTGTCATTCATGCTCTTACTGGAGACAGATGGAACAGGACGTGGCATTGCCGGACGAGACATTTCCCTTGAACCGGAAGAGGATTTCATAGACTTTCGTTTCCGGGAGCGATGTCACCTTATCGCTTCAAAATCATCTCTGTGTGACGATCCGTCTGTGACCGTTTTTCTCAAGATTTTCTGCTCTTTCTTTAGGCGTGCACAGTCCTTTGAGGATGCAGCGTGCGATCCTTGACAATTTGGGCACTTGAGCTCTGTTGCACGGCAAGTGTCAGTGTCGTGTTGTTCGGAACATCGTGGGCATATCGTTGTATTTCGGCAGACAGCACTCACATGTCCAATTCTTTGACGCCTTCTGCGCTAAAGTGGTTTGGGTACGAAAGGTCGTACCACATGCCGAAAGTGGCTAACCTTTAAATGTGATGGTAGGCAGTCACCTTTAAACACGAGCCTTACACAGGTAGACTTGCCAAGGCGCCGAGCTTGTAGTAAGGCAACACCATCTGTCGCAGGTTTGATTAAAATTGGTAGGTCGCTGTCGTTAATGAATGTGTCAAAGTCAAAAACAACACCAGCCGCTGTTTCGTTGTCTTGCGGAATGAGGTAGTGGTCATTGATATTGCCCAGGAGTTTTACTGCCATCAAAGCATTAATTTCGCTTCGGTTGTGGATGTCAATAGCCAGGACGTCGTTTCGAGTATTAATTCTGACATCTTCGATTTCTCCTGGACAAGAGCCTCCAGAGAAACGGAAATCGCTTGTCGATTAGGGCGGTTGAGGTTGTCGGCAGGTGTGTCTGGCACAAAAAGAATTGTGTGGGCCGATGACTTTCGCTGTGGAACGACGGTAGACTTACTTGAAGAAGAGCGTCCGCTGATGTTTCTTCTCTTGAACTTCCGGTTTACCACTCTATCGAAGCCTTCGTCATCTGAGGCGTCATCGCTTGAGCAGGAGTACAACATAGTGTCCTCGCTCTCAGCTTGACTGGGTGGGCAATTTCTCTTCCTCGGGATGGCACCTGCCGAAGTAGTCACGTCGCGTCGGCATTTTGCCGACTCCACTTCCATTGTCGTGGCAATGGGAGCGGCGTCTCCCATTAAAACACGGGAAAAAGCCGAAAATACGGCAGCGCGAAGGCATAGTGGTCACTACGAGAATCACCGTGGGACAAGCAAAGCGAGGGCGCTGGCAAACCAGACGAATTCAGACACTCCGCTGATTTGCTACAACACTCAGTATTTCTATGGGCCACCGTCCTACACACACACACTGCCTCGAGCGTGACACAACACGTAAGTACTTAAACAATGACAACAAAAAAAAACGCAACGACATTTACAATATTCCCTAACGCCTAAATTGTGCGCATAAGAATTTTTATGTCGCAATATGTTGGCTGGCGTGGAAAATGTGGCCTCCTGCAGCACATTGTAAACGGAGCGAAAAATTAGTAACATTCCCTTGATAATCTGGAGATCGCTAGAGAGAGGGAGTAGGTGACGCGCGGGTGTGATTAATATCAGCCGCCGCAGACAGACCTCCGCCCACGCAGCGCTTTGTTTGCATATACGGTAGCGGTCGACGCGCTGGCCGCTTGCCATCAGTGAATAAACGACTGCGCGCCAGCCACTGTTGCACCATCTAGTAGATAACGTCGTCGCAGAGCTGGTCTAGCGCGGCACTGCACTTGTCTACATCCGGTTTCCCCATGCGTTTATCCTGCGCTTTCCGCCTCCTGGTTCCGCTTCACATTCCTACACACACAGGTGCACTCTTGCTGTGATCGATCGCATGGTTACGCCGGGAGAGGGCGCCGAGTGCCGACACTGTCACGAAACGCAGGAATGGTAGCCAAAGAGATGCGTTTTAAAATTAATAAAAATTGGGAGAATCCTCGTAATGCGTAAACAATCTTTGGCTCGGCTGCACCTTCATTATTGCTCATTTTTCGAACTAGCCAATAGATATGTACCCATCGCTTTACTTGAGCAACAAAATTACTAACCATTAGTAGACAATTATCAGCATTTTTCTAGCGATTGTTTTGCTTATCATGTGTCTCCTGCTTACACCGTATCATACGCTTCGAAGAGAGTTCAGTCTGGTACGATCCCAGTATTATAATATTCTATTTTCTCTTTTGCTGCGTTCGGTGCAATGTTTATTCAGAATAAGAAATTTGTATTTCTGTTCTGGAGGCTGGGAACCTGCTCTCATTCGCTTTAAATGTCTCGTTGCGTCGGAACCATGCGGAGCTGTCCTTGAAGTATTTGTCACCGGCGACGTTGCATTGTTCCTCAGCCTCCTCTTGGCAGAGGTGAGGCCTGTGCTACTGGTGTCGTTCCGTGCTCTCTTCTTGAATAGCCTTGGCGCTACTTTTATTAGGTGTCGCTCGATCGCATTGTTTCCGACCTGCTTCAGCAAGCCTCCTCTAATCTACGTTATGTCCTAGTTCCTGTCACTATTCTTTCTGTTTGCGACGCTGATAATCCCATCGCCGTTCGGCGTGACATAGCCGCTTACCCCGTTCCACCAATTTTGCGTTTCCTTTGTGGCATTGAAGGAACAGGCCTCGACACATCCGACCCCTTCAAAGCGATTTTATGTATGCTTACACGTCTTCCAGATGGACGAATGCAGATTTTGTCTCCAGTAAATCGAATGTGCACATTTCGCAAGCGAAGCATTGAACGAACCACCTATCGCATTGTTTCTCACCGGTTTAGTTTTGATGAAAACGCTGTCTAGCAACATCAGGTTTATAAGCAAATGATGCAATGGAAACACTTCACGTCACTACACCTACTTCAGTTTTGTACCAAGCAGTTATTGCTGCTTTCATCTTCAAAATACTTTAACGTTTAGGATTGAGCGTTACTTCGAGGTTATACATTCATCCGCACCCTTAATGAGGTTGAATAATGTAATGGATAAAGCGTGATAAACAAAACTGGTCATTGACTTCGACTACTGCTGCTTCCGATTTCCCCGACAAGCTCACAACTTCGTTCGCCTCGTATCATGACAGGTCTCTTCAAGTAGACTTTAGACATATTTTTCATTTTTGAGTAATTATACATATTTTTCATTTTTGAGTAATTATACTTCTTCTCGAGGAAGAGTCTTTTCTGCTCTGACCTTGCAAAACGACCTAGTATTGATAGTTTGACGTCAATTGCAATTACTTTCGTGACCGTTACCTGCAGGGCACCATTAAATTCAACTTTGTGTATTACGCAGACAAAGCACTCAACGAAATAGTTAACGCGTGTTCAATATTGCTGATTCACTGTTCCTGAGAAAGCTTCCCGCATTGCTCGCCACGTAGAAACATAGCTCCATGCAAATAGACTCCAAGTACAGTCAAAAGTTCTGGTATTAACAAATATTTTAAAAAGAATTATATGTGTGACGTTACCTGAAGATGATTTAGAAGTTCCAACTCACTATTAATGGAATGTTAAATATCATGAATACGTTGCAATAGGCAGACGCGTTGGTGCATTTTTGTTATTTTTCCTGCATTAGTTTTCTTCGAAGAGCTTCCAACCTTGTTCGGCGCGTTGCATGACAGCTGTCTGCAAGTGGACTCCACACAAATTATTCATTTTTGATTAGTTATACTAGTTCTAAGCGAAGAGTCGTGGCTGCTCTGACAATACATTATAATCTAAAGTTCACAGTTTGACTTCACTTAGACTTACTTTAGAGACATTAACCGGCGGGTTGAATAAATTAATCGCTGTGTATGAATAACTAATTAGTACGTTGCGCTCGGCATAGGTGTTGGTGTATTTTTGTTATTTTTCCAGCATTAGTTTTCATCGAAGAGCATCTGACCTTCTTAGGCGCGTAGCATGACAGCTGTCTGCAAGTAGACTCCAGACATATTATTCATTTTTGAGTAGTGATACTTGTTCTCGAGGAAGAGTCGTAGCTGCTCAAACAATACAAACCTATCTAACGTTCACAGCTTGACGTCAATCGTACTTACATTAGAGACCGTTATCCGGCGGGTTTCATTAAATTCAACGCTGTGAATGAATAAATCATGAATAGGGTGCACTCGGTACAGGTGTAGGCGCATTTTTGTTATTTTTTACACCCTTAGTTTTCCTGTGAGAGCTTCTCACCTTGTTCAGCGCGTAGCATGACAGGTCTCTGCAAGCAAACTCCGTGCATACTAAGCATTTCATGAGTAACCATAATTCATCTCAGGAAGCATTGTTGCTGCTTTGATCTTCTAAAAGAATGTAACGTTCACAGACCGAAGCTACTATAATTTATTTTAGACTGTCAACCGAGGCCACCAGTAAATTGAACGCAACATATAATGCAGACAATGCACTATGTACGTAAATTGACCGGTATAGTTAAATAGTCTACATATCTACCAATTAATTGTAGTTCCTCTGGGATCACTAATGCGTGTCCAGTAACCTGAAGTAGATTGACAAGGTGGTGGGCTTTTTTGTTGTTTTTTTGTGTGTTTCTGGAAGACCTTTGTACCATATTTGCCGCATAACGTGGGAGGTGTGTGTCAATAGACTCCATGTAGTCTAAGCATGTTTGAATAATAATAATTGCTCTCCCAAATAAATGTGGCTTCTTCTGTCTTCGAACAGAATCTAACATTCACATTTTGACGTTATTGACCTTGTTTCAAAGTGTTCAACCTGGGTCAGCAATAAATTGAATGTGTTATATAACGCAGGCGCGGCACTCAATGATCTTTTTAACGCACGTTTATTCTTACCGCTTTAGCTTTCTTAGAAAAGTTTCCTACATAGCTCGCTGCGTAGAATTACATGTATACGCAAGTATACTCAATGTAAAGTAACAGCTGCCTAGCAATAATAATTTCTTTCGAAAGCTCACTACGCGTAACGTAACTTGAAGATGTTTTCATAGCTTCAGGTGCACGGCTAAATGGAATGCGGCAAATCCGGAATAAGTTGCAATCAACTACATTGTTGGTGCGCTTTTGTTCAACGCACGCTACTTCTCCTGGAAAAGCTTCCTACTTTGTTCGCCGCTTGGCAGGACACGTGTCTGCAACTAGACTCCATGCATCGTAAGCATTTCTGAGCGATAATAACTCATCCGGTAGAATTGTTGCTGTTTCGATCTTCGAAAAGAGCTTTGAATTCAGAGTTTGACTTCAATTAGGATGTTTTGCAGATTCAGTGTTTATTGAGGTTTTAATATGGTAGTATGTTGTTGTTAAGTTTGACCTTGGTCCTACATGTGAAGAGAAAATTATCCGCAGCACTGAAACAGGTAATGTCATCTTAAACCAACGCTCCTACCGGTCTTCAGCCTGTCTTCTGCTCCTGTGTGGTTCTGTAAATCAACAAAACCGCCTGCCGAGCAATTATCGAAACTCTTAAATCATCACATGTAAGGCGTACCTTGCAAACTTTCATCCTGGGTTCAATATAAACCAGCTTCCTTCAAAAAATAGGTTACGCTTTTTTTTCAACTAAGGCAAACTCTGATCAGGCCATTCTCATATATTGATATGTTTCCGCTGTGTACACAAATTTCAACCTATCTGCAAGATTTGAATAATGTCGAAATAACTCAAAAATTTCATGCAAGCACACCCCTCTGAAGTATTCCTAACGTCACCAAAGCTACTTGCTATTCTCAACTATTTTTACTTCGATTTTACCTACTACTTACACATTTTATACAATACCATGGGAAGCACTTTTGGGCCGATATATGGCAATATCTTTATGGCACAATAAAAATAAAATGCAATAAAATCACTACAGTAAACCAGCTGCCTATCTTCCCCACATAGATGACATCTTCATTGTGTGAGAACATACCACAAGTGGACCAAACGCATTCATTGGTTAGTTTAACCACTTTTATCCTTACTAAATTCAATATGCCCCACTGCATGCAATACTTTCCTTCAAATAACAGGTTGTAATCAAAAAGGTAAAGTAAAAGCGACGCTTTACAGAAAGCCTACTGATGGCAGTTTTTAGGATCGATCGACGACTCGGGATATTTCTAACGAGAACTATCTAATCTGCAGAGAAAGCGCACAACAATCAAATCTAGCAACGAAGCTGGTTATTTTCGCAATATAACTATATAAAGTGGAACACTAAGTGCCACAAATTATCTCCACAGCAGCCTTAACTGTCCTGCAGGGGCGTGCCTCAATTAGAGAAAGCTAGAACAGAGTCTAAAACAGAGTGAAACCAGCCGCGTAGCATTCCTACTAATACAATCTAAGAGACTTCCAAACATCACGAAAAATTCGGCGGTATGTTACACACATGTTACACTTGAAGGCAAAGGCTTGCCGCAGGCTAGGTTGTTCCTGTCTCGCGTGGTCCCGGTGTTGATTTCACAGTTGGGCTTCCACGGCTCGTTTTCCACACTACGATACTGCATCGCATGCTCGCATAGCGTAGTCAGTCTCGCGCCAACGACGTTTCTCTTCCACTATATGTTCCATCCTCTCAGCAGGGCATATAAATGTATTGTGTTCTGTGTGTTGCATGGGTGATTTCAATGAATGTATGCGCTGTTCGCTTTACTTTTCTGATCATTTGCAGCTATAGCTATATGGGGATTTGTGCCATTGCATTTTAGCTTGCTCACGGGGGCATGCGCCATAGACATGATCAAGTTTTTTTTGCCACCCGGCTAGATCCCATGTTTCTGCAGGTTGTATGCGTGATTACAATGAGTGTGTGAACTGTACGCTTCACTTTGATGAGTGGCTGTAGTCTCGCTATTATGAGAGGGATGATACATTTCAGTTTTTGCACGTTACGGGGGTTCTGAACCATTGCGGATCATGACACTTTTTGTAGCATTGGACCGCAAACGACGCATTCAATTCAAAGGAACAACTTAGGGTTTTCGCCCTAATATTCTACGGAAGTACTAATCAATCATAACAAGCCATGATCGCTTTAGAAAAGCGTTCCCGCATGTAGCAAGAGTCACTTATTGCCGCCATATAAATTCTAAAGGTGCGTTAGTATGCGGGAAACAAAGCTTCAGTGTGACGTTTCCTCGTCCCAGGTGTGAGACCTATAACACCGTAAAATTGACATCAAAAGTTAACGCAAACGAATGATTATATCCATGAAATCAAATACAATTTATCATCACTCAACAAAACGTTATCTGCATGTTAGGATGTTCACTGCGGGAAAAACAACATATCTGCGAAAGAGGACATCCACTTCCTCTTTGAGAAAACTGGCAATATGCGGAAACGGCCAAAAAATTCCTAAGGAGGGGCGCATCATTTTTTCTGCCAGGCCAAAATTTCAATAGAATTACACTTCATATCAAATATACCAACATCTGGCCCACTTCATCACATCGCCAGCGCATCGCATATTCCCATGCGATGCGCTGGCGATGTGATGAAGTGGGCCAGATGTTGGTATATTTGATATGAAGTGTAATTCTATTGAAATTTTGGCTCAACCAACTCAAAGTCGAACTCATCTTTGCTCGCACTACCCTTTTCTTTCATTCGGCGCTCGTCCGAGCCATCCTCAACGGAATCTTCTGTCTGGCACCATTGCATCTGTCATTGATTACGAAGCGTTTGTAACCAGCCTGAAACGTCACCTTGGGCTGTAACCTTCATCCTTCCCCTCTCCCAATTTTATACATGTGTGTATATATAACGCTACTCTCTTTAACAATTGAATGTTTGTTGATTGTTGCTGTGTGTCTTTATATATTAATTTTTCTTTTCAGCTGTTGCGGATGCCAACAGGGCTGTTGCGGATGCCAACTCCTTTCTTGTTGTGTCCGCTTCATTGGAAACAGCTGACAAGGAAAGTAAACGCCTAAGTACAAAGGTTCCTTTGCTTGAAGAAGTAAACGCTGTCGTCTGCGATACCACCTTTTGTGTGGTAGATGTATTATGGGATGTGACCAAATAGCTATCAACAATTGCCAGTAGATACGATAATGAGGAAAATACGATGAAATGGTGCAACGTTCTCTTTTCTTGGTCTAGAAGATGACCCTAATTAGCATCGGGCAAATTAGGAAAGAAAGGTCGCAAAGTTCTGCTCTGATAACCTGTACATTTCGGTAACGAGCCTCCAAATAGAGCTTGTTCACCGGAAGAGCATAGTGAACAATGAAAAAATAAACTAAACGCCAATCTTCACTTGCCGAGGTGCTTGGTCACCGAAGCTGTAGAGATATTGTGCCTTATGTTGGGGAACTTGTCAAATACCGATCCCCATTATGCTTGCCCATTACGCTCATTGCTCGTCAAAGTGATATTTGGCACAAGCGCACGCTTGTCTTCATTTTAAAAAGCCATAATTTTATTTCTACCATTAAAATGACTGATGTGTTTAATTCCCGGTCGCACGGTACACGTTGATGTTTTCCTTCCTATTTGAGTAATGTTTTTGGCCAAAGCTAGAACGATGCACGGTAGTTGGTTGACTTAGATCCTTAAAGCAACCGAGGCCAAACACATCCACGAAGTGGGTGACCCAATAATTTGTTTCCAGTTTTGAGGTGTTAAACGCAGAAGTGCGCGTGCTTTGTCGTCCATCTTGTGTTTTGACAGCCTATTTATATGTGCGTTTCGTAGTGAAAGGAATGCTGTTCAGTACGATAGCTTCGCGCCTCTGCCTTGCGAGACGTGAGCCATTGCCCCTGGCTTCGCACTGCTGACGGGATTGGTCCACCTCCATTCAGTTTTCTGTAGACAGAAGAAACATTTTTCCGGAGTCTTAGCCATGAACAACTTGTTTCTAAAACAATGTCTATCATAGCCAAGTTGGCATTTTCTAGGATAAAGACCAGATTTCGACATACGTGCGTAATCTCAACCGATCATTTGCTACATGCTCGATGATTTTTTTCTTTGACAAAGCAACAAGCCTGTCAAAATGAAAATTAATCATTGTGGCTTTTATTGACTAAGTTTTGCAGTGATACCAAATTCTTAGTTTTTGACAGTTCAAGCAACGTTGTTGTATATTCTGCTATATGGAAAGAGGATAAGAGGCGCAGACGTAAGAAGCGAGAATTAAATGTTGCCAATATTATCTGTAATATTTATTATTATTTGGAGGGTACTGCCCAAGAAGGATGAGCTGTGTTCTTACTTAGGTGATAGTGACTCATAGAGACCAGTCTCCATTCTCACGTAGCAAACGAAGAACGTTGAACAAATAGAAGAAACTAAGATGCCAGTCCAACTAAATGTTCGCCCCGCAGAGGCCGCGTCGAGAAGCACCTGATCTAGGTTCAGCCACAGGCTCTCCCTTTATAGCATGCGCTGTAGTGTTGCAACCTAGTTCTCAGATCGTCATGATGCCGCCACACACAAGCCCGACAAACACAAAAGCGAAAGTAGAAAAATTTTGCTCTGTACCGTAACAGCTTGTCAGCACAGTGAAAGGCAGTAATTCATCATTTATTATTCTCCTGAAAGTAACAGACGACGTACAACGGAGAAGGACATGGATAATTAATTTGCTGATTAGGAAAAATGTGACTGAAAATCTGACGGCTTGTTCGAAATACTTTGCTGAGGACGACTCTTTTATTACCGGTGAGTGGACAATTGCTTTGTTATACACCGTAAGTACGTTGCTGGCGTTTGAAATTGCGGAGGCTACTTTCTTTACCCAGATGCTTTAATAAATTAGTGATGTACCTTAAGCTTTATTTGTTTCGCTTAGTTTAGTATTCTCCTCTAACATTAGTGTTACTAATGTCATAAGCGCCAGGCATATTCTCCCTAACGTTCTTTTGCGGCACGCACCGGTGCAGGCACTATAATTAGCTCGGAAGGCCTGAAGTTGATACTGACACATGCTTTGCGATGAAGCGCCATATCCTTTTGATAGCATGCTTTATATTGGTGGTATAAGCAGATGAGGATGTTTTCTCATTCATCTCGGCCAGTTCCCAGTTGACTTGTTCAGAAAAATTTGGGCGCCACTGCAAAAAGCGCTCGTTCCACATTCGTGGTATTCGGCCGGGTCATAGCACCTCTTGTTTGCTTTCTGACGATGTAAACACAACCAGAGACTTGTCAGAACTGTTTTGATTCATTTCCAAATCATGCATGTAGACGTATACGTGTGAGTATGTAACTCACACACAGTGTCCAGCAAAAGCGAACAAGTGTCAATCATCGTATGGAGACTACCAGATCACACAAATAAGCCAACTATAAAGAAATAGGTGTAACGCGACTCATGAACGGAACTTCATTTTTTTTATTTCAAGACACACTTACCATGTAATTAGAATAATTTTAGCCTCGTTCTATCAGCGCAGAATATCTGCACTTACCATCTGAAGGCTCGACCGACTTTACACCCTATATTTTTTTTAGATCATTCGTGACATACTGAAACAGTATACACAATATGGAGTTCCATATACATGTCAACAGCTGTCAACTATCTCACGTGTTGCGGCGAACCACCAGTGCAAACAAGAAATTGCGCCATTTGGAAGCACAAATACGCAGCACAGATTACGCACATACTACGCACAATAATGAGTACACACTACGCACAAGCATTTCCCCTCTTTTTAACCTCCGGCTCGAATCAAAGGTTGGTTATCTTTAGAAGTGAATGATGCGTCTCGCTATGGAACCAGCACGTTCACACGGACAGCGAAATATTTCCATGGCTTTGACGCTGAAATGCTTGAGGCCAATAAAAAAAATATGATCTGCAGCAAGTGCTTTTTCGTCTTAGACGAAACACCTCGATTATATTCAACCAGCGTGAAATTTCAACACACCACGAAGCGAGACAGCCACCGTGAAGCTGGATATCGTAGCCTGCTTTCTTTATTGGGACAGTGTTCTCAGTAGAAGTAACACATTATGAAGTTGCCAGTAACATAGATTGATGTGAGGTGTTGAAAAAGAACACGCTGTGTGTTATTAGCGGTCAAAATACCGTCTTATTGTTTGTATTGACACTGAGCGGTGGCATCTTGCTGATACCACAGAAATGGAAGACGTGACAGCCTGACTTTGCTGATAAACTCAGCCACCACTCCTATAAGGATTTTGTTCACGTAACGCTGTGATCGAGCAAGAAGCAACCGATTGTAGCACTGACGTAAATTCCAAACCACACATTGAGCGACCACTGGTACAGTGCCGGTTGCGCTTAACTCAGTATAGATTGGAGTCCCTCCAACAGTGTGCATTATTCTAATTTACCTAGGCGCTTCTGCAAAAATTGGCTTTATATGTGCACATTATGTTGCTCAAACAGTCCGGCGACTCATCGGCTTTTATGAGAACCCAATTCGAGAAATCTAGACGATTCCACAGGTTCCTATCTTCTATGCATTGTTGCATGCTAAGTATTGCGGGTGAAAGGCCGTCAATTAGAATCCACCAAACTGATGACTTTGGTACCTGCGCTGCCACGTCCCCCAGGCTAGCATGGGGGTTTGGAACCATAAACGCTTGAACGTCCATACGTAGGCTAGAACTGAAAGATGGAGTCTTCCGCCGCTGATTCTTGAAGCTGCCGGTTTGTCTTAGCTTTTCAATACTTCTGATGATAGTCAATACGTTTGGTATACCGCCACACTACCATTGCTGATATATATGTTTACGGCCTTCCTCTTGTTGGCATTTGCAGATCCCAACTTTTATTTTTGTCACGCTCTTCTTTCTGTCTCTACTTCCCCTTTCCCTTCCCCTAATGCAGGGTAGCAAAGCGGAGTTTTTAACACTGGTTAACCTCCCTACCATTCTCTCATTTGCAACTCTCTCTCCCTCTCTCTCTGCAGATCTCAACGCAAGAATCATGTTTACCTTTAGCTCATTAGAGAAACATATAGCGAATGGGACAAAACAAAACACACCTTTAAACCTTTGCACTGACGTTGTCGATTCGCTTTTTTTGATGATAGAATTTGTGAAAAAAGATGCGCGCACTTTATCTATATTAAGGCAACAGCTACCACATGTTGCTTCCGACTGACATCAAACGCGACGTGTTACTTCGGTCGGGGCGCGGAAGATAAAGCACCAGCTTGATCACGATGTTTTCCTTTAATTCCTTTATTTAGTTCTGGATAACAAAGAGAGGCCCTTTCGAGGGCGCTTTTTTATAATCCCGTTGGGACCGCGGTCACGTGGCATTCCCTATATTTCTCGGTGTTTACTTAGCAATCGAAAAAAATAACTACGGAATTAAGTACGTCGCTGAAAATAGGCTAGGTATATGTATTTTGGCTGTGCCTTCAAATGCCTCATTGATATTTTGATGATTAGGGTACTACATCTTGAGTTACATAAAAATAATTACCTAATTAAATGTCAGTAACGAAAAAATTACTGGCAGCTACGCCACTGTACTGTAAACAATATGCTCTAGGTTTTCGTAGAGTAACGCATTGCTACGTTTTTAAAATATTAACTATCGCACCATATCATCATTATTATTATCATCATCAATGAATAATTACCGCCCCATATCATTACCATCCATTCCAGTAAAAATCCTAGAGCACATAATATACTCGCACCTCATTGAATTACATGACTCCGATTCCTTCTTCAGCATTTATCAGCATGGTTTCCGTAAAACAGTTTCTTGCGAAACGCAATTGCTATGTTTCAATAACGAGTTGTTTATTAACACGGATCATGACCTTGATACTGATTGCAAATATTTAGCTTTTGTTAAAACATTTGACGCCGTCTCATACGATCTATTATCTTCATGCTTAATCAACTTAACATAGACCCCAATGTACTTGCGTAGATTAAGAAATTTCTCTCTAACAGTAGTCAGTATGTGACAGCTAACCACTTCTCTTCACCTAATTCTGCCGTAACATCTGATGTCCCGCAAGGGGCGTTTTGGGCCTGCTGCACTTCTTAATTTAAAACAATGATCCTGCTACTTGCTTTCTTCCTCAACTGCCCGACTCTTTGCAGAAGAGGCATGGTTCACCAGAATATTACTAACCATGCGGATTATCTCAACCTGCAACGTGATATAGATAGGGCATTTCAATGGTGCAGTAAATGGCTCATGACACTTAATACAACGAAATGTAATAGTATAGTATGAATAGTTTCTCGCCACAGCAATAACCATTGTCCGCGTACTTACTGCTTTAATAATATTCCGTTACTATCTGTTGATAGCTATAAATACTTTGGCATTCACATTTCTTCTAAAGTTTCGCAGAATACGCCTGTCGAATATTTAACGAACAACCCCTATAGCATGCTTTGTTATCTGCGTTGAAACTATTTTGATGTCCCATCGTCCCTGAAGTTAACAGTTTACAAAACCTTGGTACGTTCTGGATTAGAGTACGCATGAGCCATATGGGATCCTACTCAGACTACACTCACCTGAACTCTTGAAGCCATTCAGAATCGCCGAGCACGTTTCATCTTATCGAATCATTCACATCATTCCAGCGTCACATCTATAGGGAAAACCCTAAACTTGCCATACCTTTCGTTGCGTCGAAAGTCATCTCGCCTTAACCTTTTTCATAAAAGCTATTATTATAAAAACGAGTTGAAGGATGTCCTTTTTCATCCACCGCATTATACATCTTCAAGGAGCGATCATCGCTTCAAGGCTGGTCTACCTTCTCGTGGGACAAAATTGCGTAATGACTCTTTTGTTCCTAGAACAAATGTCGCATGGAACCCCCTTCTCTCCACAGTCACCACCATAACTGATGATCACATGTTCAAGATTGCTTTACAAGACACCTTTTAATATTGTTTTGTTTGCTGCACGCCTTGCCATTTCGCCTCTACTCATTTCTGCAGTGCCTCTGGGCCCTGAAAATATTTTAAATAAATGAATAAGGAAAAAAAATGTTGGCGCGTGATAGGTAATTGGGATACCCTGTGTGTGTTTAGGACCTTTGCGTGCTGCTGACGATGTTTCCATTCCTAATAAATGTTGTGACTTATTAGAAATGCTGCTTTTTCTTGAGTCGTTAGCATTGCTTACTGGAAAGGGAAGCAATACTCAGACGCACAATATTCACTTGTATTTCACACTCCATTGATAAAAGACTGATGAATTTAAAAAGATATTCGCTTGACCACATGCGAAAATATTACACACAGTGGACGTTTTTAAGGCACCATGAATAAAGCGTACAAATTCAATTTTTCCATCAAAATTGTTCGTTATGTGCCGCACAACCTTCAAATTTGCTTTCAATTGCTCGCTTTTATTTGAAACACGATGACGTACTACAAAAAGATAACTTGAAACGTAAGGTCTGCGCCTGCATATTTTTTATATATGGAAACTTCTGACTTTTGTAATATTACTTGTGGACCATCTCTTGATGAAATTCCTGCAAAAAGTGTTGCTATGCTGTAATAATATTAAACGTAGTACGTGTACATTTGAAATTTTGATACGCTTCCCTGTTTAACGGCGTAGATTTTATCATGTTTAAAAGCGTACTTATCCGCATTTTATTCATAAAGCAACGAACTTCTCGTTGCCTCGATTTTGTCGCAAAATGAAGTTGCATTCGCCACACGGAAATATCAATACATCTGTACAGGCTATCGCTATAGAAGCTCGCCCGCATTGTCACGTGGAAGACTTCTATTGATTTGCGGAAATGTGTGTATTGCTTGTATTTCTCCATTTCTTTTTAAGTGCATGCAAATTTTTGTGCATACGTAAAGAAATAACGATAGATGGAAAGAACTAGCGTATTTCAAGCATTCCCGAAGGTGTCAGCTGGGCAGCCAATCGCATCCCTGGGCCGAGTATTATCTATTGAATACCCGGCGATCTTTCTATAATAAAGAAGAAGATGATCGTCGGGTCAGGGAGCGGGTACGCGCGTTCGAAGGTGGACCTGAAGCGATCTTTTACGTTCTGGGCTCAGGTGAACGCTAATAAGCTCCTATCTGAGTCTTAATTCCCTCTCGGCTGTTCCGTGTATCACATATTCTACATTTGGTGCCGAAAAACCCGGTAGCAGAGAGCCGAGACCAAGCGTCAGGAGACTTCACTGGTGGCTACCGGCTACGTCAACCGCCGCGAACAACGGAGGTAGACGCCTCAGCTGACCGCCATGGATAAGCTAAAAATGAAGAGAATCACGCGAATGGCTAAGAAAACTAAGATAATTCAAGAGGTAAGTACACTGCTAGAAAATAACACCGCGACAGTGCGACAGATTCATTCTATTTACAAGCGTTCAATTACATTCTATTTCAATCGGCTTTTATCGACAGATACGGTGTTTCCACGGGAGCTTTTCTAGAAATTATTTCAGTGTACCTGAAGTCGACGCTGATTGTGTGGAGAGATGGCGTTTTTCTGTAGGAACCAGGCATTTCTATTGGCTCAAAGTTGCCCCTGTTGTTAGCAATATTTACCTGAGTAAGGTTGACAGCTGCTTAGAGAAAACATTAGGTGATAGTGTTATCAAGATATTTCGTTACGTTGATGATTACGTGATTTTCTGCAATAGGGAAGAATTAGATTCCGCTGCTACGTCAGTAAGTAAGCAATTTAAACTTTATGAAGGAGGTATAAAGTTTCCCAGAGAATTTCCTCAGCGACGCCTTGTTCAGTTTCTTGACATTTCCTTGGTCTTCGAACAAAATCACGTTTGTTGGCAGTACTCCCCAAGATCTTGGAAGCCCTTGCTAAACTTTCTATCCAAGCATTCCAGAGTAGTAAAAAACGGAATTGCCATGTCGTGCCCGAAGTCTTCCCTCACCAGATCCTGCGTGCACAAAATGAACGCAAGTTTTATTGCGCAGGTCCGGCGCTTAATAGAAGCAGGTTATCCTAGTGTAGCAGTGGCCACTGGGGCTGAGCACCTAAAGAAGTCGGTTTCAAGGGGGACGCACGTGATTACAGAAACCAGTAATAGCAAAAAAAAGAGTAGTGGATATTCCGTACATTCAATCACTGTCGAGCAGGGATTACAAAGTTGCAAGTAGATATGATGGTAGTGTTGCTTTCACTGTTACCAATAAGCTAAGTAAGATATGCGCTGCCGTACAGATGAAAAAGGGGCGGGTAAAAGGCAAGAAAAAACAGATATTTGTCCAGTGAAGCACCACAAGAACAACAGTTTTACTGACTGTTGTATGGGTGTGGTTTATAAAATTCCCCTTAGCTGTGGCCAGTTATACGTAGGGCAAACGAGACGGTTTCTCAATCAGAGGCTAATGGAACATCAAAGGTCGTTGACCGGTGGTTCGCCTTCTAATCTTTTCCTAGATTGCGAAAATTGTAACTGCACGCCAGAGTTAGATAAATGCGCGATATTGTACAGAGATAAGAATGAAGATACGCGTCTTACGGTAGAGGCATGGCATATCTATAATTCTGGAAGTGCATGCGTGAGTCAGCCTTCGATTATATTAGATAAGGAAGAGATTAAGTGCCTTAACATTTATCTGTCACGTAGACCGGCACATGTACCCGACTGACACCTGGTGATTCCATTCCTGAAATTGCGCAGATGAGTTTTATGTCTTCTTCCTTTTTTCGCCTCAGTGCTCCCTTCAGTTGATAGGCGGCGTTCGTGTTGTCAACTTCTCTGCTCTTGTGTCCTGTCTGCACGCCTCACCCCCTTTTTGCATTATAGCACAAGTCTTTTCATCTTGACGAGCCTCGCAATTAGGCACATCGTGTCTCAGGCGGTTGGCAACCGTTTCCTTCATGTCGGCGCACAGTGAATGATAACAGTTGTCAGAATGCTCGTTGGCTTATGTACTTTATGATATGAAATAAATTGGAAAGGGGAAAAGATACAACATGCTAATCTCTTGTCTGTGTCTATGCTGTGGTCTATTGCTTGTATTCTAGATGTTTTTTGTGTGCTCAGTGGCAGTATATATTTGCAGGGCAAAACAACATGATTTCTTTAAAATTCAATTGAAATCATAATATAAGGTCTCTAGTTCTCTATTGCATTACGTACTTCTTCAAATACTAATGTCGGACAAGCAAACCGAGAGCACTAGCAAAACAATACGAATTTAGACACTGCGCTGATTTGCTACAGAATTCGGTATTTCTATGGGCCACCGTCCTATGCACGCACACATTGCCACGAGCGTGACAGAACAAGTAAATAGCTAAACAATGACAACAAAAAAAAGCGCAACGCATTTACAATACTCTCTAACGCGAAATTTGAGCGCACTTCTATAGGGATTTTTATGTCGCCATGTGTTGGCTGGCGCGGAAAATCTGCCTCCTGCAGCACATTGCAAATGGAGCGAAAAATTTGCAACAGTGCCTTGCTAATCGGGCGATCGCGAGAGAGAGAGGGAGTGGGTGACGCGTAGGCGTGATTAATAGCAGCCGCCTCAGACAGACATCCGCTCACGCAACGCTTTGTTTCCAGATACGGTAGCGGTTGACGCGCTCGCCGCATGCCATCAATGAATAAACGACTGCGAGCCAGCCACTATTGCACCATCTAGTAGGTATCGCCGTCGCAGAGCTGGTCTCGCGCGGCACTGCACTCGTCTACTCCCGATTTCGCAATGCCTTTCTCCTCCGCTTTCCGCCTGCTGGTTCCGCTTCACATTCCTACACCCACAGGTGCACCCTTGCTGTGATCGATCGCATGGTTACGCCATGAGAGGGCGCCGAGTGCCGACACTGTCGCGAAATGCAGGAATGGCAGCCAAAGAGATGCGTTCTAAAATTAATAAAAATTGGGAGAATCCTCGTAATGCGTAAACAATCTTTGCCTCGGCTGCACCTTCATTATGGCTCATTTTTCCAACTAGCGAATAGATATGCACTCATCGCTTTTCTGGAGCAACCAAAATTACTACGCATTAGTAGACAATTCTCAGCATTTCTGTAGCAATTTTTTCGCTTATCATGTGTCTCCTGTTTACACCGTATCATACGCTTCGAAGAAGAATTCAATTTGATACAATCACAGCATTACAATATTCTATTTTCCCTTTGCTACGTTCGGTGCAATCTTTATTCAGAATAAGAAAACTTGCATTTCTCTTCTGGAGGCTGGGAACCTGCTCTAATTCGCTTTAAATATCTCGTTGCGACTGAAGCATGCGAAGTTGACCTTGAAATATTTGTGACCGACTACGTTGCATTGTTCCTCATCCTCCTCTTGGCAGAGGTGAGGCCTGTGTTACTGGTGTCGTTCCGTGCTCCGTTCTTGAATAACCTTGGCGCTACTTGTATTAGGTGTCGCTCGATCACATAGTTTCCGACCAGCTTCTGCAAGCCTCCTCCAATCTACGTCATGTTCTAGTTCCTGTCACTGTTCTTTCTGTTTGCGACGCTGATAATCCCGTCACCGTTCGGCATGACATAGCCGCTTACCCCGTTCCACCAATTTTACGTTTCCTTTGTGGCATTGAAGGAACAGGCCTCGACACATCCAACCCCTTCAAAGTGATTTTATGTATGCTTACACGCCTCCCGGATGGTCGAATGCAGGTTTTGTCTCTAGTAAATGGAATGTGCACATTTTGCATGCGATGCATTGAACGGACCACCTAACGTATTGTTTCTCACCGGTGTAGTTACGCTGAAAACGCTGTCTAGCAACATCATGTTTATAAGAATATGATGCAATGGAAACACTTCACGTCACTACACCTACTTCAGTTTTGTATCGAGCAGTTATTGCTGCTATCATCTTCAAAATATTTTAACGTTTAGGATTGTGCGTTACTTCCTACTTAAACATTCATCCGCACCCTTAATGAGGTTGAATCATGTAACGGATATGTCGCGATTAACAAAACTGTTCATTGACTTCTCCTACTGCTCCTTCTGATTTCCCCGACAAGCTCACAACTTCGTTCGCCTCGTAGCATGACAGGTCTCTGCAAGTAGACTGCAGACATAATATTCATTACTGAGTAATTATACTTTTTGTCTAGGAAGTGTCGTTTCTGCTCGGACCGTGCAAAAGAATCTAATATTCACAGTTTTACGTCAATTGCAATTACTTTCGTGACGGTTACCTGGCGGCACCATTAAATTCAACTTTGTCTCTTACGGAGACGAAGGACTCAACGAAATAGTTAACGCGTGTTGAATCTTTCTGATTCACTGTTCCTGAGAAAGCTACCCGCATTGCTCGCCACGTAGAAACATAGCTCCATGCAAATAGACTCCAAGTACAGTCAAAAGTTCTGGTAATAACAAAATTTTTAAAAATTTATACGTGTGACGTTACCTTAAGATGAGTTAGAAGTTGCAGCTCACTATTATTGGAATGGTAAATATCATAAATACGTTGTACTCGGCACAGGTGTTGGTGCATTTTTGTTATTTTTCCAGCATTATTTTTTGTCGAAAAGCTTGCCAACTTGTCCGGCGCGTTCCATGACAAGTATCTACAAGTAGACTCCAGGCATATTATTAATTTTGATTAGGTATAGTAGTTCTAAGGGAAGAGTCGTGGCTGCTCTGACCTTGCATTATAATCTAAAGTTCACAGTTTGACTTCACTTAGACTTACTTTAGATACGTTAACCGGTGCTTTCATTAAATTAATCGCTGTGTATGAATAACTAATTATTTCGTTGCGCTCGGCACAGGTGTTGGTGGATTTTTGTTATTTTTCCAGCATTAGTTTTCCTCGAAGAGCATCTGACCTTCTTAGGCGCGTAGCATGACAGCTGTCTGCAAGTAGACTCCAGACATATTATTCATTTTGGAGTAGTTATACTTATTCTCGAAGAAGAGTCGTAGCTGCTCAAACAATACAAACCTATCTAACGTTCACAGCTTGACGTCAATCGCACTTACTTTAGAGACCGTTATCCGGCGGGTTCCATTACATTCAACGCTGTGAATCAATAAATCATGAATAGGGTGCACTCGGTACAGCTGTAGGCGCATTTTGTTTAGTTTTTACACCCTTAGTTTTCCTGTGAGAGCTTCCCACCTTCTTCGGCGCGTAGCATGACAGGTCTCTGCAAGCAAACTCCGTGCATCCTAAGCATTTCATGAGTAATCATAATTCATCTCAGGAAGCGTTGTTGCTACTTTGATCTTCTAAAAGAATGTAACGCTCTCAGACAGAAGCTACTATAATTTGTTTTAGACTTTCAACTGAGGCCACTACTTGTTAGCACACGTTTATTCTTGTTGATTCATAATTCTTGAAAATGGTTGCTCAGGGCTCGTACGTAGATTGCCGGTATACGTAAATAGTGTGCATATGCTCCAAATAACTATATATACTTTGGGAGCACTAGTGCGTGTCACGTAACCTGAAGACGATTTGCAAGGTGGTGGGGTTTTATTTTTGTTTTTTAGTGTACCTGGAAGACCTTCGTACCATATTTGCCGCATAACCTGGGAGGCATGTGTCAATAGACTCCATGTAGTCTAATCATGCTTGAATAATAATATATTGCTCTCCCAAATAAATGTGGGTGCTTTTGTCTTCGAACAGAATCTAACATTCACAGTTTGACGTTACTTGACCTTGTTATAAAGTGTTCAACCTGGGCCACCACTAAATTGAATGTGTTATATGTAGCAGGCGCGGCACTCAACAATCTTTTTAACGCACGTTTATTCTTACCGCTTTAGCTTTCTTAGAAAAGCTTCCTACTTAGCTCGCTGCGTACAATAACATGTATACGCAATTATACTCAATGTAAAGTAACAACTGTCTAGCAATAATAATTTCTTTCGAAAGCTCACTACGCGTAACGTAACTTGAAGATGTTTTAGTAGCTTCAGGTGCACGGCTAAATGGAATGCGGTAAATCCGGAATAAGTTGTAATCAACTACACCATTGGTGCGCTTTTGTTCAACGCAGCTACTTCTCCTGGAAAAGCTTCCTACTTTGTTCGCCGCTTGGCAGGATACGTGTCTGCAACTAGACTCCACGCATCGTAAGCATTTCTGAGCGATAATAACTGATCCGGTAGAATTGTTGCTGTTTTGATCTTCGAAAAGAGCTTTGAATTCAGAGTTTGACTTTATTTAGGATGTTTGCAGATTCAGTGTTTATTCAGGTTTTAATATTTTATTATGTTGTTAAGTTTCACCTTGGTATTACATGTGAAGGGAAAATTATCCGCAGCACTTAAACAGGGAATGTCATTTCAAACCAACGCTCCTACAGAGAGGCCTGTCTTCAGCTTTGTGTGCTTCTGTAAATCAACGAAACCGCCTGCCGAGCAATTATCGAAACTCTTAAATCATCACATGTAACGCGTACCTGGCATACTTTCCTCCTGGGTTCAATTTAAACCAACTTCCTTCAAAAAATAGATGACATTTTTTTCCAACTCAGGCACACTCTGATCAGGCGATTCTTATACATTGAGATGTTTCGGCTGTGTACACAAATTCACACATATCTGAAAGACTTGAATAATGTCGAAGTAACTAAATATTTCAGGCAAGCACACCCCTCTGAAGTATTCCTAACGTTACCGAAGCTACTTCTTAT
Source organism: Dermacentor variabilis (assembly GCF_050947875.1). Classification (NCBI taxonomy): domain Eukaryota; kingdom Metazoa; phylum Arthropoda; class Arachnida; order Ixodida; family Ixodidae; genus Dermacentor; species Dermacentor variabilis. The sequence goes on from NC_134574.1 coordinate 37,345,492, forward strand.
TCTTAAGAATTTTTACTTTGATTTGACCTACTACTTACAGATTTTATACAATAGCATGGGAAGCACTTTTGGGCCCATATATGGCAATATCTTTATGGCGCAATAAAAATAAAATGAAATAAAATCAACACAGTAAACCAGCTACATGTCAGCCCTACATAGATGACATCTTCATTGTATGAGAGCATACCACAACTGGACCAAACGCTTTCATTAGTTAGTTTAACCACTTTTATCCTTGTACTAAATTCAATTGGCCCCAGTGCATGCAATACTTTCCTTCACATAACAGCTTGTATTGAAAAAGGAAAAGTAAAAGCGACGATTTACAGAAAGCCTAATGATAGCAGTTTTTAGGATCCATTGATCACTCGTGATATTCCAAACGAGACATATATAATCTGCAGAGAAAACGCACACCAATGATATCTAGCCACGAAGCTGGTTATTTTAGCAATTTCACTAGGCAAAGTGGAACACTAACTGCCACAAAATATCTCCACAGCAGCCTTAACCGTCCGGCAGGGGCGTGCCTCAATTAGAGAAAGCTAGAACAGAGTCTCAAACAGAGTCAAACCAGCCGCGTAGCATTCCTACTAATATAATCTAAGAGGCTTCCAAGCATCACGAAAAATTCGGCGGTATGCTACACACATGTTACACTTGAAGGCGAAGGCTTGCCGCACGCTAGGTTGTTGCTGTCTCGCGTGGTCCCGGTGTTGATTTCACAGTTGGGCTTCCACGGCTCGTTTTCCACACTACGATACTGCATCGCATGCTCGCATAGCGTAGTCAGTTTCGCGCCAGCGACGTTTCTCTTCGACTATACGTTACATCCTCTCAGCAGGGCATTTAAATGTATTGTGTTCTGTGTGTTGTATTGGTGATTTCAATGAATCTATGCGCTGTTCGCTTCACTTTTCTGATCGTTTGCAGCTATAGCTTTATGGGGATTTGTGCCATTGCATTTTAGCTTGCTCACGGGGGCATGCACCATAGACAAGATCAAGTTTTTTTTTACCACCCGGCTTGATGCCATGTTTCTGCAGGTTGTATGCGTGATTACAATGAGTGTGTGCACTGTACGCATCACTTTGATGAGTGGTTGTAGTCTCGCTATTAGGAGAGGGATGATACATTTCAGTTTTTGCACGTTACTGGGTTTCTGAACCGCTGCGGATGTTGATAATATTTGTAGCATTTGACCAGAAACGGCGCATTCTTTTCAGTTGAACAACTTAAGGCTTTCGCCCTAATATTCTACGGAAGTGCTAATCAATCATAACAAGCCATGATCGCTTTAGAAAAGCGTTCCCGCATGTAGCAAGAGTCACTTATTGCCGCCATATAAATTCTAAAGGACCGTTAGTATGCGGGAAAGAAAGCTTCAGTGTGACGTTTCCTCTTCCGAGGTGTGAGCCCTATACACTCCGTAAAATTGACTTCAAAAGTTAGCGCAAACGAATGATTATATCCATGAAATCAAATACACTTCATCGGCACTCATAGAAACTTTATCTGTACGTTAGGATGTTCACTGCGTGAAAAAGAACATATCTGTGAAACCGGACATCGAGTTCATCTTAGAGAAAACGTCAATATGCAGAAACGGCATTTTCCTGATTATCAAACGATAATGAGGAAAATACGATGAAATGGTGCAACGTTCTCTTTTCTTGGTCTAGAAGATGACCCTAATTAGGATCGGGCAAATTTGGAAAGAAAGATCGCAAAGTTCTGTTCTGATAACCTGTACATTTCCGTAACAAGCCTCCAAATAGATCTCGTTCACCGGAAGAGCGTAGTGAAGAATGAAAAAATAAATTACACGCCAATCTTCACCTGCCAAGGTACTTGGTCAGCGAAGCTGTAGAGATATTGTGCCTTATGTTGGGGAACTTGTCAAATACCGGTCCCCATGATGCTTGCCCATTACGCCCATTGCTCGTCATCGAGATATATGACACAAGCGCACGTTTTTGTGCATTTTAAAAAGCCATTGTTTTATTTCTACCATTGAAATGACTGATGTGCTTAATTTTCGGTCGCGTGGTACACGCTGATGTTTTCCTTCCTATTTGAGTAATGTTTTTGGCCAAAGCTAGAACGATGCACGGTAGTTGGTTGACTTAGATCCTTAAAGCAACCGAGGCCAAACACATCCACGAAGTGGGTGACCCAATGCTTTGTTTCCAGTTTTGAGGTGTTAAACGCAGAAGTGCGCGTGTTTTGTCATCCATCTTGTGTTTTGACAGCCTATTTATATGTGCGTTTCGTAGTGAAAGGAATGCTGTTCAGTACGATAGCTTCGCGCCTCTGCCTTGAGAGACGTGAGCCATTGCCCCTGGCCTCGCACTGCTGACGGGATTGGTCCACCTCCATTCAGTTTTCTGTAGACAGAAGAAACATTTTTCCGGAATCTTAGCCATGAACAACTTGTTTCTAAAACAATGTCTATCATAGCCAAGTTGGCATTTTTCAAGGATAAAGACCAGATTTCGACATACGTGCGTAAGCTCAAGCGATCATTTGTTACATGCTCGATGATTTTTTCTTTGACAAAGCAACAAGCCTGTCAAAATGAAAATTATTCATTGTGGCTTTTATTGACTAAGTTTCGCAGTGATACCAAATTCTTAGTTTTTGACAGTTCAAGCAACGTTGTTGTATATTCTGCTATAGGGAAAGAGGCTAAGAGGCGCAGACGTAAGAAGCGAGAATTAAATGTTGCCAATATTATCTGTAATATTTATTATTATTCGGAGGGTACTGCGCAAGAAGGATGAGTTGTGTTCTTACTTAGATGACAGTGACTTGATATTTTAATACTCATAGAGACCAGTCTCCATTCTCACGTAGCAAACGAAGAACGTTGAACAAATAGAAGAAACTAAGATGCCAGTCCAACTAAATGTTCGCCCCGCAGAGGCCGCGTCGAGAAGCACCTGATCTAGGTTCAGCCGCAGGCTCTCCCTTTATAGCATGCGCTGTAGTGTTGCAGCCTAGTTCTCAGATGGTCATGATGCCACCACACACAAGCCCGACAAACACAAAAGGGAAAGTAGGAAATTTTTCCTCTGCACCGTAACAGCTTGTCAGCACAGTGAAAGGCAGTAATTCATCATTTATTATTTTCCCGAAAGTAACAGACGACGTGCAACGGAGAACGACATGGACAATTAATTTGCTGATTGGGAAAAATCTGACTGAAAATCTGACGGTTTGTTCGAAATTCTTTGCTCAGGACGATTCTTTTATTACCGGTGAGTGGACTATTGCTTTGTTATACACCATAAGTACGTTGCTGGCATTTGAAATTGCGGAGTTTACTTTCTTTACCCAGGTGCTTTATTAAATTAGTGATGTACATTAAGCATTATTTGTTTCGCTTAGTGTAGTATTCTCCTCTAACATTAGTGTTACTAATGTCTTAAGCGCCAGGCATATTCTCCCTAACGTTCTTTTGCGGCACGCACCGGTGCAGGCAGTATAATTAGCTCGGAAGGCCTGAAGTTGATAATGACACATGCTTTGCGGTGAAGCGACATGTCCTTTTGATAGTGACACGTGTACTTATCTTTATCGGGCGACCACGTTTCGCCGCCTAACAAATGTTATCTCACAGCGCGGGACGTGCATGCACGTATCCGAAGTTTCTGGAAAGTTATCGATGCTTCTATCCGCTGTCTGTTGTCGACGTTGATGAAAGAGATCGCGAGAAGACCGCCTTCATCACCCCAGACGGCCTCTACGAGTTCAAGGTTATGTCATTTGGACTGTGCTCGGCGCCTGCAATGTTCCAGCGCGGGATGGACACGGTTTTAGCAGGATTGAAGTGGCACACCTGTCTCGTTTACTTGGATGACGTCGTTTCCTACGCCGGAAATTTTGAGAATCAACTTAGGCGGCTTGCAACAGTACTCGAGGCCATCTAGTCATCAGGGCTCACTCTGAAGCCAGAAAAGTGCCACTTCGCTTACGACGACCTTCTGTTCCTAGACCACGTCATCAGCAAGTCTGGAGTCGGCCCCGACTCGCAGAAGACAGCTGCCATCGCAAAGTTCCCGCAACCCATCGACAAGAAGGCAGTGCGTAGATTTCTTGGCATGTGTGCCTACTACAGGCGATTTGTCAAGGACTTTTCATGCATCGCAAAGCCGCTAACACAGCTAACTAAATGTGACGTCGAGTTCAATTGGGAAACGCCGCCGGCCGACGCATTTCAAGATCTCAAACGATGCATGCAGTCGCCGCTCGTACTTGCGCACTTCGACGAGCACGCCGATACCGAATTCCACACTCACGCCGGTAGCCTAGCCCTCGGTGCCGTCCTAGTCCAGAGAAAAGATGGACATGAACACGTGATAGCTTACGCTAACCGGTCGTTGTGAAAAGCGGAAGGCAATTATTCTACAACGGAAAAAGAATGCCTCGCCATCGCTTGGGCTACAACGAAATTTCGCCCATACCTATATGGCAGGCCATTCAAAGTGGTCAGCGACCATCACGCATTGTGTTGGCTAGCTAACTTAAAGCACCCTTCAGGACGGCCGGCATGGTGGAGCCTCAGACTACAAAAATACGACGTCACTGTAACATACTAATCCGGACGAAAACACTCAGATGCCGATTGCCTATCACGCGCCCCCATTGACCCACCACCGCAAGATGACGTGGATGGCGACGCCTTCCTTGGAATAATAAGCACAGAAGACTTCGCCGAACAACAACGAGGCGATCCGGAGCTAAAAGCCCTAGGCGAGTATTTGGAAGGGCACACCGACGTTGTCCCTACGGCATTTAAGCGTGGATTGTCTTCGTTAATGCTTAGAAACAACCTACTCGTGAATAATAACTTCTCACCAGTCCGCGCCAACTACCTTCTTGTTGTTCCGTCGGCGCTGCGTCCAGAAGTACTGCACGCCCTGCATGACGATCCGACCACTGTGCACCTCGGTTTCTCCCAGATGCTATAGAGGATACAACAAGATAACGGTATTAGTGGCCGCACCTAACGGCCGATGTCGCCCGTTACGTCAGGACATGCCGAGACTGTCAGCGACGCACGACACCACCTACAAGGCCACCGGGATTACTACACCCAATGAAGCCTCCTTACCGACCTTTTCGGCAGATCGGAATGGACTTGTTGGGACCGTTTTCGACACCAACTCCCGGAAATGAGTGGATTGTCGTGGCGACGGACTATCTCACCCGCTTCGCTGAAACTAAACCTCTACCGAAAGGCTGCGCAGCCGAAATGGCGAAATTTCTCGTCGAAAACATCCTGCTGCGACATTGTGCTCCAGAAATCCTCATCATCGACCGAGGAACGGCTTTTACAGTAGAGCTCACGCACGCCACTCTGCAATACAGCCAGACAAGTCACAGGAGGACAAATGCCTACCATCCGCAGACGAATGGTCTCACGGAGCGCCCTAACAAGACCCTCGCCGACATGCTAGCAATGTACGTCGACGTCGATCACAAGACGTGGTATTCGGTCCTGCCGTACGTAACATTCACTTACAACACGGCGGTGCAAGAAACAACACAGATCACGCCATTTAAGCTGGTCTACGGCAGGAACCCGACGACGACGCTCAAAGCCATGCTGCCACACGTCACTGACGAGGAGAACCTTGACGTCGCTATCTATCTACAGCGCCTCGAAGAAGCCCGCCAGCTCGCCCGCCTGCGGATCAAGAACCCGCAGAGGACCGACAGCCGACACTACAACCTCCGACGACGCTTCCTCGACTACCAGCCCGGCGACCGTGTTTGGGTATGGACCCCGATGCGCCGACGGGGACTCTGTGAGACACTACTGCGAGGCTATGTCAGACCCTACAAGGTCATCCGACGTATTGGCATACTGGACTATGAGGTCGTACCAGACGGCAGTTCGCATTTACAGCGCCGCCGCGCACGATCTGAAGTGGTCCACGTGGTGCGCCTTAAACCCTTCTACGGACGCTGACGAACTTCCTTATTATGTTGGTTTCTGTGCTACGAGTGCTTTTCTTTATTACTTTCGTTTGTCTGCAGCATTGGGTCGATGCTTTTTAAGAGGGGGGTAATGACACGTGTACTTATCTTTATCGGGCGACCACGTTTCGCCGCCAAACAAATGTTATCTCACAGCGCGGGACATGCCTACATGTACCCTAAATTTCTGGAAAGTTATCGATACTTCTATCCGCTGTCTGTTGTCGCCAAACCTTATGCTATCTGATTTCATCGCCTGACGCGAATGGTGTAGAACTTTGTGAAAGGCACGGTAGTCCCAACAATTAGTCTGGAACATTCGACGATTGATGTATAAAAGCCGACGTGCTTGACCTGTTGATCATATTTTTGACGATCGCCGACCGTGTTCGTCGCTATCGTTGTGCTATAAGTGTAGCCTGTCTTGTGAGCACAGGTTCGCCCAATAAAAGTTAGTTTTGTCATTCACAGTATCGCTTCTGTGTTCTTCTACGTCACCACCAAGTGACAATAGCATGCTTTATATTAGCGGTATAAGCACATGAGGACGTTTTCTCCTTCATCTCGGTCAGTTGCTAGTTGACGTGTTCAGAAAAAATTTGGGTGCCACTGCAAAAGCGCTCCTTCCACATTCGTAGTATTCGGCCTGGCCACAGCGCCTCTTGTTAGCTTTGTGACAATGTAAACACAACCAGAGACTTGTTAGAACTGTTTCATTTTCAAATCATGCATATACACTTATACCAGCGCCATTGCTCAATAGGAAACGATTGCTAAATTTCGGAAATCTTGGAACAAATGAAAGTTGGTCCGATTGGTTATTTGCTGCTTGCGTTTCGCCACAGTATGAAGCCAGGTGTCTGTTGTGTTGCCAAGCTAGGAGCCTAACTCAGACACAGCGTCCAGCAAAATCGAACAAGTGCCAATAATCATATGGAGACTACCAGATAACACAAATAAGCCAACTAGAAAGAAAAAGGTGTAACGCGACTCATGAACGGAACTTATTTTTTTTTATTTCAAGACACACTTACCATGTAACTAGAATAATTTTAGCCTCGTTCTCTCATCGCAGAATATGTGCACTTACCTTCTGAAAGCACGACTGACATTACCGCCTATATTTTTTAGATCCTTCGTGATATACTATTACACGGTACACAATATGGAGTTCCATATACATGTCAACAGCTGTCAACTATCTCACGTGTGGTGGCGAACCACCACTGCAAACAAGGAATTGCGCCATTTGGAAGCACAAATACGCAGCACAGATTACGCACATAATACGCACATAATACGCACAATAATGAGTACACACTCATTATTGCATTTCCCCTCTTTTTAACCTCCGGCTCGATTAAAAGGTTGGTTATCTTTAGAAGTGAATGATGCGTCTCGCTATGGAACCAGCACGTTCACACGTACAGCGCAAACATTTCCATGGCTTTCACGCTGAAATTCTTGAGGCCAATAAAAAATATGATCTGCAGCAAGTGCTTTTCCGTCTTAGACCAAACACGTCGATTCTATTCCACCAGCGTGAAATTTCAACACAGCACCAAGCGAAACAGCCACCGTGAAGCTTGATTTCGTAGCCTGATTTCTTTATTGGGGCAGTGTTCTTGGCACAAGTAATTCATTATGAAGTTGCCAGTAACATAGATTGATGTGAGGTGTCGAAAAAGAACACGCTGTGTGTTATTAGAGGTCAAAAGACAATCTTATTGTTTTGAATTGATACTAAGCGGTGGCTTGGTGGCTATGGTGTTTTGGTGCTGAGCACAAGATTGTCGGATCAACTTCCTACCGTGGCGAACGTATTTCGATGGGGGCGAAACACAAAAACGTCCAGGTACCCTGCACTGGGGAGACGTAACCCGCCGTGGTTGCTCAGTGGCTATGGTGTTGGGCTGCTGAGGACGAGGTCGCGGGATCAAATCCCGGCCATGGCAGCTGCATTTCGATGGGGGCGAAACGCGAAAACACCCGTGTACTTAGATTTAGGTGCATGTTAAAGAATCCCAGGTGGTCAAAATTTCCGGAGTCCTCCACTACGGCATGCCTCATAATCAGAAAGTGGTTTTGGTACGTAAAACCCCAAATAATATTATTATTATGGGGAGACGTTAAATATCTCCAGGTGTCGAAAACTAAACCGGAGTTTCCCCACTACGGAGTGCCTCATAATGAAATTATGGTTTTGACACGTAAAATCCGAGCATAAATTCATTCGACGCCTTCACAACGCGTTCAATTTTATGTGCATAAATGTTAAAACGCAAGCATTTACCTCATCACCACTGCTTCGTGCTATTGCACATTGGAACAATGCCGTGGACCACATCGCCTCCATGCAAAACCGGAGATCTTTTTGTGATATCCTGAATACGCCCTCTTCAAACAATGGACTGGGATTTTCTACGGAGCTATTAGTCTACGGTATTCTACAGTACTAGCTGAGCGTGTACTAAAAGTACGCGCTCAGCTACTTTTGAGAAAATTTGCAGTACCAAAGTTGGACAGTAATAATTCGGTTCGTGTGTGGCCTCCTTTGAACAAAACGGTAACACACGCCACTTTTAATTTGTCTGCGTATAGTCCAGTGAGCAGCATTATATTGCATATATGCGTAAGTGAGGCAGCGACAATATGAACCACACCTTTAATAGGAAGGACAGCAATTTTATTCTCTCCAGGAGAGCATGTGTTCTTAAAGGCAACGATGATCCTAGTGACGTCATCTGTTGGCATAGGTGATAAAATATAGATTCATTTCTACTGGAGGGTAAGTATGAAAGTAAATTACGGGGTTTTACTTTCCGAAACCCCTTTCTGATTATCAGGCATGCCGTAGTGGGGCACTCCGGAAATTTGGACCAACTAGGGTTCTTTAACGAGCACCTAAATCTAACTACGCGGGTGTTTTGGCCTTTCGCCCCCATGTAAACGCGGCCGCCGTGGCTTGGATGGGATCCCGCTTCCACGTACTTAGCAGCCCAACACCATAGCCACTAAACAACCAGGACAGGTAGGCTAAGTATGAGCCTATAGTCCTGGTTAAATGAGCGTTAACGAATTAATGGTGTATTCCTGCTGAGATAAAGTGATCATTATGTTGATAACCAGTAAGACCCCAGAATAGGCTACTCCATTGATCCTTAATTCCGAAGCGAGGTCTTTTTTTCTTGCTTCCTGTCATTGAGTTGATACCGTGTCAAAGCAGTTAGGGCTGGGCAAGATAGTCGAAAACTCATTACTATAGAAAAAAAGACTTTGCCTTCTTTAAATCTGAGTTTAACTTCTTCCGGAACTTCTCAAACTCGCTAACTCTTTCGGATTTCTTGTTTCGGAAAAGCGATAAAACATTTTATTATTTTGTTCAGTTCTTTTCAAAAGTGCTCCTGTGATACATTCTTATATAGCCTTCCTATGCTTTTTTATAGCTTGTGTCCTAAATGCAGTGCCAAACTATTGTAATACTTTGCAATAAATATATCGTGCTCGGGGAATGAGTCTGCTTCCTTGTATAATGCAGCCCAATTGATATAAAAGACCAAATCATAAAAGCGGGCGAAACTGTTCCTATAAATTCTCCGCTGGCGTGTGGCAGCATTTATTTCAGCTTTCTGCGGCAAGAGCGAAAAGAAGAGAAAATGAACACTGATTCTAGACGAGAATTTACCTGGCGTATTACCATCCTGAGTCTAATTAGTAAAACACAGATTTAATAATGTTTCCAACTGTGGTGATGTGCGCGTGGGCAAATCAGTAACATTCTCGCTACTGTTTTAGAGCATTGGTTCGCTCTACCTAATCTTTTAAAGGTTATCTTCAAGCAATCTATTATTAAAATCACTTAACGCAAGGATGGACCATTCATTAAGGTTTGTATACTTCAAAAACGGTTCAATCACCCCAAAGAACTTATCTAAATTGTCTTAAGGGGGACGATACACAACCATTACGACCACTCTGCAATTTACAATGCCGACTGTTTCAAAGTGATTATGAACAAGATAATAACTCTACAATATACCAAAGGACAACTAGTTATGAACTCATAAAAATGCGCCACCCCCTCGTTTTCCATCTCAAAACACGGAGATGAGTTTATAGTCAGGAACCTTTGTGTCATCTGAATTGCAACAAAACTATGCTTCGTTAAAAGCAACAAAAGCAATAGTAAATGCAGTTTCTATAACTCGGAGTCTATTGGTTCTGATTTATTTCTTTAGCTCTCGCCGTTTAAATGGTAAAAGGATAGTGTGTTTCGCAAATTGGATGCACCATTTTTTTACAAGTGAGAAAATGATTCGGAAGTGAAGTATGCCATCATTAAGCTATTGTACTGCGCTGTCCTGTAGTTACATGATCTTAAACAATCTTACCGACGTCCTCCTCGCAAGCGATTCTAATTGTTCGTGCTCCTGGTTACTTTGAAAAACGAAATTTCATTTTATGATTCGATTGCCAAAACATCATGACCACAGTCACTGGGTCTCGTCCAGAAGGAAGGCGATGCAACCCTTCAACGTCACAAGGCTCAATTTAGGGCAAATTGAGCTTTGTTGCAAGGCTGTTAACCTTGGCAGCAAATTTTATGTGGCTGTCGCAGGTCATTCATGAATTTCCATATTTTGCACCCAGCTGTACTGGCTTATGTCATCCAGTTCCTGGCACAACTTTTGGATTTCTTGAATGTGATGGTTCGTCTCGACGTCGTTTACTCTCTTGCTCAGATGCTCGATTTCATTGCCGTACCTATTGGGTGCCTCTAGTAGGTTATCATATGTTCAGACATTTGTTGAACTGACGTTTCAATGCTCGACGCAGTTCGACGAAGTTAGACAGTCAACTTTCACTGTGTGTTTCATCAATTTTTTGCTAATCTCAGCAAGCTGTCTCCTGAAGACTGGAGAAGACTTGTTACTGCCGCTATCATTATCACGAGACCCTGATGAACACCATGTCAAATATTTAAGGGCTGTTCTCGTTTCGGCAAATAAGTCCTCGTTTCAATATCTTCATAGCAGGCAGAGCAAACATAAAAATTGTCAAGCAATGTGTAAGGTACTCTAAGTTATAGAACGCAACATAAGTGCCCGAACAGTTGCGGCTGCGGTGGGCGAATGGATGCAATCAAACAGCAATTGAGGGAAAAAAGGTGACTAACCAGTAAAATTGAAAGCAGTTTTTCAGCGCCCGAGTACAGCACAAGCAACCACCACCGCTACCCAATGATTTATGAAATCTGATGCTTAGCCGGACTTTACAGGTGGCCAGTAAGGGGAGTATGTTCCCGTGATGACTAGCAAAGGACGCAAGGTCATGCAGTGTTGCTGGTGGGGTCGGCTGACAGGAAAATTGCAGATTACGCTTTATGCGGTTTTCTTAGTAGGGACGCCAGTCAGTAGCTGTAAAATTCAAAACAGTTTTTCAGCAACTGCGTACAGCACAAGCCACCACCCCCGCTGCCGGATGAACCTAAGCGTCACTACATATTAGCGAGTCGTCAACTAACATAATAGCTAAGTTAACTAACCAGGAGTACCTATATCTTAAACGTGTAACACGGGATCCTTCCAGAGATCTCTAATGTTAAAGTTCTAGGAGAATTCATTGAAGCGTGGCTTGAAGGAGCGGTTGCCATGAACAAGAGAGGGGCTAACCATCCCGAAAACCGACAGGGCCTCTGCCGGGAGTATTTTCTTGTGGAAGCAAACGGAAGAGGGATTAGACTTGCAAGTAGCCATGGCCATGAGCGATACAGAAACGCAGCTATTTGTGACAGCACTGACGAAATAGGTTGGTGTATGAGACAAAAAGGTATTCAACACAGGTAGTTCGACGAGTTGGTTAAGCATGGCAGACGCGCATTAAAGACCAGGACGAAAGGGACAAGACACAAGTCGCATACTGCGCAATCCCGTCCTAAGCGTACAGTCCTAGTGATGCCTTAGGAGATTTAAGGGTTTTGAATGAAGAAAATTTTGCTTTATTGTGCACTTGTCTTCATGAGAAGAGGAACACGCTGTTCGAAACTGCGTGATTTGCCAAAATGCTTCTCGCCTGGAATCTCTAATAAGTGGTAGTCCCATACGGCAGGTCCTACAACTGATTTGCCCACTCAGCTTCGCAGCTAATGCTCTAAAAAATCCGTAGAACGCAGTTCGCCTCTGCTTGCAATCTTGCAGGTATGATTCCCAAGACCAAGAGGCGGGCTGACCAGCTGAGAAAGTAACGGCACGTTGACGTGAAGTAAATTGTTGCAGAAAGAAGAGGATCCACCTGGATGAAACTTGGATAACACTTTACGTTCTTCAATTTAGAAAAAAATCTCGAACTTACGAAATATTCTACAAGACGAAATCTATAGCTTGTAGAGAAAACTAAGACAGATCAACACAGTTATTAAGAAAAAATAGCAGGTTGCGAAGAATACATAGCTGTCAAAGAGCATATAAACTCATAAGGAATCCGCAAGAGCTCTGGCGGTAAAGTAAGAGCAATAAGAAGCAAAATACTGGCATTGGTGCTATCACAAATGACGGTAACCAAATCACAGATGACCAAAGAAAAGCACAGGTTTTCGACAAGTATAATAATTCACTTTTTTCAAAACCGTGTAGCATTGCAATTTCTGACAACGAAAGGACTACCGGAAATGGGAAACATTGTCGTGAGCAAGGAAGAAATGGGTCGTTCACTGCGTAATCTGAGCCCGCATTCAGCATGTGGACTCAATGAAATTTCTAATCATATTTATCAACACTGCTCAGGACAAATACACCTTTTGTAAGTTAAAACACAAGTGTATCTGTTTCTTTCTACGTCCTTGTTCAGCCGCGCTTATACACTCCACCACGGACATTTCTAAGTAATACTATTCAACAAGTATTCAACAAAGTCTTGGTTTCGTCTGTGCAGATTTGAGCCTTTCTAAGAGACAAGGCTTGGCTTTGTTGGACGGCTGTTTTCTTATGGAGTGGAGTATTCAGTTGTAGAAGTGTAATTTCCCACAACAACACGGCGGTGTGGTTCGCTATTGGGAGGTACCCATGTCTAGCGCTTGCTACACGTGGTTCGTACAAGGAGTTCCCCAGCTGAAGTTCTAGGAGACGTCGTATAAACCGGTTTTTTTCGACCATTTTTAGTCGAGAATCTCGCAGACGCAATTCCCGTGACGAAGAGACAGGCTGACCGAAGCAAAAACTTCGATGGAAGCAGATGGCTTGTCCCATCTAATCAATTAACAGACCTGGATGGCATCTGCATTTGTAGATGCGATGACGCCGCAAGTCAACTTACCAGTTCAGCAGCTTTTCACAGAAGGCAATACCCTTAAACGGCGTGACCTGCGTTTGAAGGAGTTAGCGAGAATCAACACTATATCGGCCGTCATGCAAACGAAGCAAGTATTTTTACGAAAACAACCGCCTGGCCCATGTGATCACAAAACAGCACTGGATAGCCTTTGCAGTTAAATAAGCAATGACTCATCAAATTATCGCGCCAGATCAGCATAGGAACACGCGAAGAATGGCACTTATGCGTCATTACGTTTGTTTGCAGGAGCAATTGTTGATCAACCCTGTATCGGTGGGACGAATCATACACTTCCATTGAAACCACTGCCTATGCCACGCGACCAAAGGACAGAACTAGATACCCTTTCCAGCTGCACAACTGATGACGATCGAAATCGGTTCTTCAGTTTGCAGCTTTGTATGAAGACCAGGGCAGTGATCAGCCATTATTTTCTTTTGCAGGAGAAATCCATCAACAACGCTGCATCGGCGGTTCTCTCAAAGCCGTTCCTGGGCCCACGTGATCAATTGACAGCGCTGAATGACCTTAGCTTTTACACAAGCAATGACTTCTCAAGGCAGTTTCCCAGTTCGGCAGTGGTGCATGCAAGGCACGGCGCTTATTCCTCTGTCTGCGTTTGCAGGAGCACTCGGGAATCAAAGCTGTATTGACCATTCTTTGGATATAGCATACACTTCGATAGAAACCCCTGCGTGGGTCCACGGGACCAAGTTACTGAACGGATGGCCTTGGGCCTTCCAGCTTGGCAGCTGTACAGGAAATGACGGAACTTATCAGTCATTATCGACGTTTTCTGGAGTAGTGAGGCATCCGCGCTGAATCGGCCAACAGCAGATGTAGAATGTGCTTCGACACAAAGAACTGTCTATAGCAATAGGGGCTTGTTGGTACGACATATCTTCTTTTCTTATAGCGCAAGCTTGAAACGGACAACGGAAGGCACATCTGAAACACAAGTGCTGTGTGTGTCAAATGTGCCTTCTGTTGTCCGTGTCGAGCTTGCACTATAACAAAATAAGAACTGTCTAGGTGAATGTGACAAATGACAGCGTCGGACGGCCTTTGTAGCTACAAAGGGGATGAAGGCTGAGACTTGATTTTCGTTTCGGCAGCAGTGCACAAAGGCATGACCCCTTTGCGCCATTAACTACAGGCGTTGGTGGGGGTAAACGGTAGATACAGAAGTTCTGAACGAGAAAACAATTACGAACATGGACACACAAACTATGAAAGGAAAAGCATTTATAGCTAACCTCGCAGACTGAAACAGGCTAGGTGCCTACTGCGCCTTTCAAGAGGTGCGTAGCAAATGGCTAATGTTCTAAGAGCCAAGATGGGAAAAAATTGCGGGAGATATTATACTGATGTCGAGTACATGCCCCAACAGGTCACTCAACAAGCTTTGAATGACATGAAGTAGTTTATCAATGCCACCCTCTGCCAGCAAAATGACTGCCTTCAACAACACCACTCGTGACCCAACAAAGCCACACTCCTATACTGATCTGGTACAAACAAGTACAATAGACTTCAATTCGAAGGCTGCATCGACTAAGCTTCGCCAGCAAAACTAATAACTGCGCTACAGCAATTATGACTGTGGCAATAGAATTCTTGGTTTGGGCACGTCAAATCTCACAATCTTATGTGACAATTCTTAGGGGGACTGAAAAAAGTGCGGCGTACTCGCACAGTTCCTAGTCACATATACCTGCTCAGCACATGTGATACTACTTAAACAAAACCATTGCACTTCCACCCTAGCTGGATACAACACGTCTATAAATAACCACAACACAACCAAATGACGTCTATCTAGCAGAACAGTGTCCACACACGACAATGCGATATATCGCATGCATAACAGCTGTAATATTCAACACGTAGTCTTGCTAATACTTTCCGATGTTTGATTTGAAACCTAAGTATTTTACGATTAGCTGTTAGTTGTTTTTTATTGAACATCATTAATGCAGCTATATTGACACCAGAAACATTGGACATCGTTTTATAGCGAAGTGGTGAATGCGAGTAGAAGCTCTCTATAGTTTGCTTTGATGTCATCAGCAACTGAAAAAAAAACTTAAGAAAACTGGCATTGCTCACGAACTTTATGTTATGAAAAAACGGGGCAAACATATTGGCAATACGTTGAAAAAATTCAAAACGTGTTAATTACGGCTAAATGAGAATTGGTAGACCTTCGTGCTCAGCCTGTTTAGGGGTGGTTAATGAGAGGCTTCAAGGGTTTCGTCGCTGCTTGGCAAGAACAAGAACAGGAGAGAGAGAGAGAGCAAGGACAGGAAGTGCTGGAAGATCAACCAGACGAGCACCCCGTTTGCTACCCTACACTGGGGTGGGGAAATTGGAACATAAAGAGAAAGAAAGGGAGAGAGTAAGCATTGAGTGTGTGTTGGAGGATGCACAGGGACACAATAAGCTGTCTCTTGCGCCGATGAACTTCAAATGATGTAGTAGTGCTTTTCGTGCCAGTGGCGGGTGTGGCCATGGTCCGATTATCTTTGACTCGGTGACGGATCTTCGAGTCCAGGCGGCTAAAACCTACCCACTAAGAGAGGCGTTGTACATTGTTGCGAGGGCAAATAGACAATAGGTGCTCGATGCTTTCCTCGCCCACACAGGAGTCGATTTATTATATAGGGAAGCCGGCTGCACTTTTGGGTGAAAATTACCAAAAGTTTTGAACCGCTTTGTTTAAACATGTACTTGAAAAAAAATTACCTAATACTCGGTTGTACCAAAATTTTCGTGCTATAGAACGCATGTAGTTGCTTGTCACCGGTATCACGGTTGCGGGGTAGCGGTGTTGATATCTTGGTGAATATTGGAATATGTCAGTAACAGACAATTAAATATAATTCAGTGTTAGGTATATGCACAGTTTGTAGAAAGGTGCTTAATCAAGCATTCCCCACTGTAATGCGGCTGTTATACGCGATGCCTCGCAGGCTTATAAAACAATTGCGCCATCCACCCTCTTCAAATTTATACAAAGCAGGTAGAATGTTAGGTGTACTCTACGGCGAAATTCCATGCTTCTGGTAACAAGTACTGGAACGATTTTGTTCACCCGCCTTATTGTTTTGCCAGTTATTATTTTGTTTTCCTCGGCGTGCTCAGTAAATTGCATATGCCAGCTTGTTTCTATTTCGCAATATGTGAGGTAGAGTGTGACTCATCCGCACTCAAAGTTAAGAGTGTGTGGGAATTTTAGGAAGTTGTAACAAATTACGTAGCATATTGCTTCAGAAAGTTATGAATGTGTTTCGCAACAGACGCAATACTTAAACCGCTGTCCTTATGTAACAACAAAGGCCACCATGATCATGTTCAGCAAAGGTGGAGGGAGCGCTATCGCAAGTTTGCTATCTACATCGGATGAAATGAAACACCGCCTGCGTAAACATCTTTTTAGTGCTCCAAAGTACGACGCGGGGTTCTGATTGGGCTCTGATTGTGCATGGTCGAAAAATTATGCTGTAATTTTAGGTCGCTTTCAAACAAGATAAATATTGATTATTCTAAAAGGTATTATTGCGTCAAACCCAAGCTTGGGATACGAAGCAGAAACTCGAAAAGACCACCGGCTAGCTCCCACGCCATGGCCCTTAGTCGAATAACTCTCCTGATGGAACCTGAAACACCAACAAGGGTGGGTAACAGCTTAAGCAAAGATAACTGCCTTGACCTATTTAGCAGAAAAGATGCACTCTATGCTCTCAGAACAACGCTTTGGGGAGTCTATGCAGAAATCACAACATCGCAGGCACACGATTACATATAGCGGAGACGCTAACCCGGAAACGTACAAATAAAATAACGAACTGGGCACAACAAGACCAATCTTAAACAACACAACACGATTCCATACGCGAGTTGGTGCAACAGTTGCAGTCAGATTTTGTCTGCCACCAAAAACTCACAGCAACAATATAGACACCAGATGTGCACAGGTGTCCGGTGTCTGTGCGGATCCGAACGTCTTTGCACAGGCAACAAATTTGCTTGCTCACAGACGCTTCCGGAAGATCAAATTCTGTGAGGCTGGTTCAGGACTAACAAAAGGATAGAACAAGCTGCGTCATCAACAGCAGGCAGAAAAAAAAATTGGGCGGACAAAACAGAAGCGCGAGGATTCGCAACCATTGTCACATAGAATTGGCGGAAATGCCATGATGTGCACATCGTAAACATGCTTCCTCCGTCAAAGACTACTCAAACCACCGCACACGAAACCGCACAATACCATCATCATCCAAATTATTCTCCGTATACACAAAATTGATGGTGACGACAACGTCCAAACACTGCAACAAAGGTACATAGCTTCAGACAACTTACCACTTTATAAAGACTATCCACACGAGCAGCAAGCCCTAGCGGAGGCCGATATTACAGATAGTAAAGGAATTAATTATTAATTATGGGGTTTCACGTGCCAAAACTATTTTCTGATTATGAGGCACGTCGTAGTGGAGGACTCCGGAAATTTCGACCACCAGCGGTTTTCAACCTGCACCTAAAGCAAAGTACTCGGGTGTTTTGGCATTTCGCCCCCATCGAAGTGTGGCCGCCATGGCCGGGATTCGATCCCGCGACCTCGTGCTCAGCAGCCCAACACCATAGCCATTGAGCAGCCACGGCGGATTACAGAGAGTAAAGTGAGGGCAGCCCTAAGCACCATACAACGTAACACGGCGCCCGGAGCAGAGGGCGATCATTTCGCACTATTGCGGAATCTCGATGTTCAGGTGATCCGGTAACTCATTGCATGCAACATGTAACAGAAGGAAACCAAAGCGCTTCCACAATAATAGCGTCACGGTTATTATTACAGTGATAATAAAGTTTTGAATAAAATGCCTTCCCAAACCTGAGACCAATATTCCTGACTTCTTGTGACGGCAAACTCTCCGAAGACGTAATTGTGCACTTCCTAGCTTGACTCGAGGATAACTAATTGTTCCGCAATACCTTGTTCGGGCAATGTTCATGTTTTTCCTAAGCTGGGCGTATTGACGCGACTGCAGGAGGATGTTGTGTATGGCTCCAATACAACTCAAAGCACAGCCCGTCTCCCTCGAGACTTCCAGTTGGCCTTCACCAACCTCTCAAGCATCCTCATTTTAAGCCATTTCGTCGGGTCCTGATGCAGAAAACGCAGTTACGGCTACTTCACAACCTTCTATTTAAACTTATGGCCATCATCAGCCCATGAAAAATTATAAATATTTCATCTAACTTTCGACTGTTGTCGTGAGGTGGGTTTCATCGAATTACATTATTCCTCTCGATACCTCTTTGAATGATACCATCGTTCCATGATACCAGCTAGGCTGATGATGATGATGATGATGATGATGATGATGATGATGATGATGATGATGATGATCGTTATCGAGTCCAACAGTTCGCCTCGCAGTGAACTAAGCGTGTGCATTGTCACATATGTATCCTATGTATTTTAGAAAATTGTCAAGGCTTGAATCAGGAGTGCCAAAGGCATTCAGGATTTGATTGCACAGGGTGATAAGTTTTGAGTCTTACGTTATTTCAAAAATCGTCTATGGCAGACAGCCAAACGTTTGTTCTTGAGCTCTAATATTTGGAGTGGTGGATATCACCAGCATGGCAAATCGAAACACATGTTTAAGGAATTCACAAAGATTCACTAATTACCAACAGAATTTAAGGCACATACTGCAATTTATGAATTGCAGCCGCTGAGCTTGCAAGAAGTAGCCATTTGAAATAAATTTCTGTGGTGATACCGGTTTCGAAGTATAACTTCCCAAAGTGTGAAATGAAATGCATGGGCGTTCCAGTTATTTACACAATTCAATGCATAAAGAACATCTATACACTAAACATCTTTATCAACATCTTTGAGTGGCGTCATTCTGAATATTCATTCCAAGTGGATACACCTGGCGAACGCACCGGCTACATTTCGTAAATTGCAATATGTGCCGTAAAGTGATTATTTCTAAAGATAATCAGTGGATTTCTGTAATTTATTTGAAAATGTGTTTCGATTTGCCGTGCAAGTCATGTTCACCTCTCTAAATAAGCCAGCTCAAAGAATAGAATGATGTTATCTGCAACCGTCCTTTTTATAAATAACTTAGAACCTAAATATAATCACCATTTATATGCGATCGGCCATTCGCAGATATTTCCTTGGACAATGCAGGTCATATAGTATGTTTACAAATATCATGGCGCCTACACTTGGTTAAACTGGTAAAAAAACCGCCGTGTGACACGTTGAAAGATAGACAGGGACATATATTTAATGAGATAAAGGTGGAGAGGGTGGCCTGAACGATGTAACTCTACCCTGGTACTTCACGCTCAGGAATATGTTTTGAGGAAGTACAAAGATAGGGCAGGAATATGAAGGTAGTATGGTGAAGGTTTTGATGACAGCTGCTGCATAATTTACTGCTCTTGCGCAGTCAGTATCTGTATGTTTCATTGCACATCCACCACGGCGAAAAGGAGTCCAGGCATACCAAACAAGCCTGGAGATGGTCTCTGGCTTGTACAAGTTTCACATACGTTCTCGCCATAGGCATATTTTAGTGACATACCTGCATCTGCATCGTCTGTATTGCGTGAACGTTTGGTCACAACAGCGCCTGGATTACTCATTACCCAATCCGTGGGGGACATCTCGCAGCCCTCTCGCTGGCCTTGATATTCAGAGGTCAAGCGTGCAGTGGTACGCTGGGCTTTATGTTCGCAAGGTTTGGGTAAGGGCTGGTTGGGAATAGGCGATTGTATTCGTCGTCCTTTTTTCCTCTTGTCTACGTATGCGCAGTAAGTGACATTTGATACCTTTGTGTTCGCGTCAGGGCTTTGGCTGTTCAATTTATATGTCACCTGCGCAACTTGATCCGATGTCGCCTTGGGTCGTTGACCGGCGTAACTGAAGACAACGAGCTCTTTCTTTACCGTGTTAACATTTTTGGGATTCATATACTTTTGGAGGGTTGTGCGTGTATGTATACATATTTGTCTAACCATATATGTGGGTCATTGGGTAGCTGAGGCAGAATGGATAGTGCAACTGGCTGTTGTGCCGAGGCAAGAGCTTTTGAAAGCAACCATAGGACCAACAGAGCTGCCTGAGTATGTGGCAGTGCGTACATACCTGCTGCTTTTTAACGAACCTCTTTCACGCCGACTTGGAACACTGAGCATGGGCCACTCGGTTTGCGCAGGTCTTTAATAAACTTTTCTGATGCGAACTTGTGTCACTATGTACCAATTTATCTTTCTAGAATAACAGAAAGGATCCTTTACATTTCTGCGATGCTGTGATTGAACCAAAGTTAGAACTGTTGCTCAATGGCCGGAAGCCGACGCATTAACAACTGCGCAACAGATGAACTACGTATGCGCGGCTTTAACGTTTTAGCAAACTAAACCACAAATGCGGTGGGTATGTGCCAATATTCAATCAGCCTCTCGCCTGTTCGGGTCACTGAGTATGTTCCACTTAGTGTACGGTAGGCAACGGAACAATTCGCAACGTTCTCAGGCAAAGGCGCAACAGGTTTCTCTTCGAGGAGTACAACAGAATAGAGTACAATACCCACTCACCCACCCTGGTTGCTCAGTAGTTATGGCGTTGGGCTGCTGAGCACGAGGTCGGGAGCTGTAATCCCGGCCACAGTGGCCACATCCCGATGGGGGCGAAATACGAAAATACCGATGTACTTAGATTTACCTGCGCGGTAAAGAACCCCAAGTGGTCGAAATTTTCGGAATCCTCACCTACGGCTCGCCTCATAATCAGAAAGTGGTTTGGCATGTAAAACTCCATAAGTTAAATATCGATACAATAATTCTCGGCATCGTCACCAGATGGCGCAACATGTCCAGAAAGAAGCGCGAGAGAAGAGCCCCGTTGCCATATTACGCATTTCTCAGCGTTCGCGCGCATTGGCGCGCCATTCATATCGATGGCCGAGCCCAGACTTCTCGGTGCGGGCGATAGATGACGTGGAGTACCTTACAGTAAGCGCAAAAGAGTAATTCCTGCGCAGTACATGTCCCATGCATTACTCTTTTTGTCTCTGCGAATACCCTGCGTCGCTATATTGTTTCAATGCGTGAGAAGAGTTCTGCCAGATTTTGTCTTAAACTGCCGACGACTGGTAACTAGTGACTGCGTCTGACGGACTCTTACGCCTGACGGACTGTGACGGACTCTTATTTTTCTTACGCCATTTGAGCTAAACGATGAAGCACAAAACTTATCTGACAAATCTTCAACCTGGTTTCCCGCAAACGCACAAAAAATGAGTATACTACTACACCATGTGTTCATTTCAGTACAAGGTCCCCCATATGACGAATTGTCAAAAAATAGTGAGAGGTGAGAAATGTTGGCAAAATTTATTTCAAAATTGTCGTCGCCGATTTTTATCAAAATCTTAGAGAATGTCCACGTATAGGTGGTAAAATTATTACTGCGCGAACATGTCGCAATATTTTATTCTAAGTGAAGAAATTGAGCGTATTTTAGACGTATACTTGAAATCTGAACAATGTCTCAGTGTAATAATAAAATAAAAGTGGCGTTCATTTTACTTCTGAACTCGTGATTTTTTGTTGCACTAAAAAAGAGTGACACGGACTGTGCTTTTCTTACCTCCTTTTAGCCATGAAATCGGTCGAGCTTAGGTGTCGAGGTTCTGCTGGATTCGTAGCAAGCACGCGAGAGCGCATAAAGCAAGTTTTCTTAGACATGTCTGGGAAACCTATTTGTGGCTTCGATCTCCTAAATACGTGTACTATCTGAATGTTCCCTGTCGACATGTCTCATACAACAGCCTAGTAGGAAAGCGCGATGACGGCATTGCAAGTGGATGAGCAAGCTGGGTGACTACAGATGTGAGCATTCACAGAACACATCCGAAATAATTTTTTTTTCATTTTAGCGCAGAAGATTATACTAGGCATGAAAATAGTAGCTCACCACGGACCTACGACTACGTTTTCAAGACCTATTTTTAACGCGCAACAAATGTTTAATGACACAATGTGCAAGATGTTGCTGTTGACTCGCAAAACGTGGCTAATTCTAGCCTAACGAGGCGTAGAGAAGACTGTTTTCTCCACGTTATCTTTTTTGCGTCGAGTTTTTACCACCTTTCACACGGAAATAGGGTGAACTGAATTTAATTAATATTCGTTTGACTATACGCAGTAATGTTACACTAATTTGGAAGTTTTTAAGGCACCTTGAATAAATTGTACAATTTGAATTTTTTTCATCACCCACATTTATTGAGTGCCGCACAATTTACAAAATACTATGTTGCCCATTGCTTGTTTTTGTTTTAATCTTGATGGGAGATTACAAAAATAGGGAGTTAAAAGTAAGGTATGGCCTACATTTGATTTGTATAAAGAAATTTAGAACTATCATAATAATAATTGCGGGCAATCTTTTTATGAACTTCTTACAAAAAAGTGTTGCTATTCACTATTATTACTGACCGTAAGAGATGTGGAATAGAAATTTTGATAGCTTCTTTGTTCAACGGCGGAGGTCATTATCATGGTCGAAGGAACAGTTATCCGGATTTTACTTATAAAGCAACGAACTTCCCGGTGAATCAATTTTATTGCAAAATCAAGTTGAATCTGTCACACGCGAATATTAATACATTTCGAGAGGCAATGGCTGTAGAAGCCGGCCCGTATTCTTAAGAGGAACGTCTTCGCTGGTTTATAGAAATGTAGGTATTATTTCCCCTTTCCCCTTTTATTTTTAATGACCCGCTGTGCTTGCTTAGTGGCTATCGTGGGCTGCTGGGCACAAGGTCGCGGATGGAATCCTGGTCACGGCGGCCACATTCCGATGGGGGCGAGACTGCGAAAACACCCGTTTACTTAGATTTAGATGCACGGTAAATAACCCCAGGTGGTCGAAATTTCTGAAGTCCCCCACTATCGCCTGCCTCATAATTAGAAAATGGTTTTAGCACGTAAAACCCAATAATAAAATATTTTTAATGATCCGCAAAGTGATATGCATATATATAGTAATGATAAATTATGTTATTAACGAGCGTGTTTTATGCATTCCCGAAGGCGTTAGGTGGGTAGCCAGCGGCATCGCCTAGCCGAGTAACGTCCCTGGACTTTTATATTTACAGTGACCAGAGGCTGCTGAGAACACACGGAGCGGCGTGTTTTCTGGTCATTAGCGATGCAGATCTTAAAAACTAAATAATAAAGTACACGTTTTACGCAAAGCGCTTCACTTTCTTTATTGAAATTAAGGTGAACCTACCTTAACGACGCATTTGTGCACCACCGCTAGAACTTATTCAGGGTCCTTTTAAAGATAAATTGGTCAACATCTTAATTATTTAGTTATTGCCTGCGGAATGCTTTAAAATGCATGAGATTATAAACTGCATAAAAACGACCAAGAGTTCAACGTTCTAATCTATTCGCTCATACTCATATTCATAGTTAAAAATGACTTATCAAAGAAGCAATGCATTGAATCATGCTTGTTGGGCTATGTTGTCCATGATATGGAATAAAATAAACAGGACAAATTATTTATTCATTTATTTCAAGGTACCTTACAGGCCCCGAGGGGAGCATTGAGTATGAGGGGGTGTCGTTGGACAAATGGTAACAGAAAACCGATACATGGAGGTAAAAATTTGAGAGCTAGAAATGTTTACAATGATAACGTGCTTGCAAAACAGTGTTACAAATACAAACGCTAAAGCAATAAAAAAGTTGTCGGAAAAGAAATGAAAAGTACAGTTCACGGCCTATCCCTCGCGCAAAGTAAGGCACAAAGCGCGGGCACATAAAACAAGCAAAATTGAAACAACAAATTCAAAAAAGAGGAGAGAGAGACTTCGCGCATATATGACACGTATTATATGACATGACTTATGTAAAGATGAATATATTTGTAATGATGAAAACTGCGGGTTCACTAGTTGTCTGAATTTATTGTTGCTCATTTGTGCGACAGTGCTTTTAGGAAGCGAATTCCATAACCGAATTGCTCGTGGTGGAGCCGTGAAGTTAAATGCGTTATTGTTCTCATAAATACGAGTGAGTCATAAATTATTATAAAGCCGTCGTGATGTGCAAGACGCGCGTTCCAGTGGCAAGTTTGCTGACTTCATTTGGTGAACATATCTGTGGAGCAAGGAGAGGAGTGCTATGTCATGTCGGCTACTTAGTGACTGAATGGAAAGGTCGAGTTTTATTTGAGTAAAACTTGACTGTCAGTTGTAATTGCGGGAAAATATTTGACCAGCTCGGTTTTGGATGGCTTCTAAGATGCATATTAAGTATTTTTGGTAGGGAAACCATATAGTGGACGCGAGCTCACGCTCAGGTCGTACAAATGATAGGAATGCTAATTTACAGATGTTGCATGGGCATTTTCGCAAGTTTCGACGAATTTACCCAAGAGATTTGGAAGCATTTGCGCATATGGTTGCGATGTAAGAGGCCCAGCAAAGGCTCGGTGTAAGATTAACGCCTAGATATTTATGTACTGATGCCTGAGATAGCAATCTGTATATTGAATGTAGGAAAGGAATGATTGCATGTTTTTCGTATGATTAAGTGGCGGGTTTAAACACCTTGTAGTGTATATTGTGAACCGACTACCAGTGAAACGGTGATTGCGTCCAGCTATACTTGGCGTCTCATCGTGGAGCGCACAATTAGCCGCGTAGCAAACTAGCCATGGATGTGATTGATAATTGTGGAGGCTGTTCGATGCGGCGTCACTTTAATTCCGGCTGCAGAGTCGAAACTCGGCGGAACAACGAGCTAGTGTATTGTGTTCTACTTTAGTCTTTAGATTTGTCCTGTTGCTCTTCTTTTCCTCTTTCCTCCCTTCCTTCCTATCTTCCATTTCTGTGTTGCTGTCACCTCCCTTCAGAAGAGTAGGCAGGCGTTGTGCCCCTTCCGGTGGCATTTGCCAGCCTGCTCCTCGCCTTCCCTTTCCTCTTAACTGTATATATGTGTATATGTGTTCAAAACAAATAATAATAATAATAATTACTTTGCATTTAGATGAGTTAGGTTTCATTTGCCACTCTTCACACCATTTGGTAAGGAGATGAAGGTCCTCTTGAAGAATGCGATGATCATCAAGGCTGCGAATTGGTCGATATAACATACGATTGTCGGCAAAAACACGAATGCAGGAGCAGATGTTATTTGGCAGATCATTGTTGTAAATAAGACAAGGCGAGAGTCTCAGTACGCTGCCCTACGGTACACGGGAACTGACATATGCAAGGGGTGAGTTAAAATTATTAACTACTCTTAACTACTGACGATTTGTTAGAAAGTTACGAATCCAGGAGAGCGTTAAGCAGTCAAGTCAAGTCAAGTCAAGTTTATTTCCAACAACACCGAGTCGGAGGTTCTTGCGCGAAAAGATGTCGCAGACATCTTGAGAGTGCCCAAGGACTAATTTGAGAACAGATAATTTGGAAATTAGACGGCAGCGAGCTACACGGTCGAAGGCTTCGGAGAAGTTGAGGAAAATGCAATCTGTTTGAAGGCTACGGTCTATATTAAAATGCAAGTCTGTAGTGAATTCTAGTAACTGCGTCTCACATGACAAGCCTTTCCTAAATCCATGTTGGTCAATAAAGAAAAAAAAATATTTGATTCCAGATTATTATAATTTAGGATGAAATGATATGTTCTACCATTCTGCGGCAAACACTTGTCAATGATATTGGACGATAGTTTTCTGGAGAATTCATGCTTCCCACCGTGCACCGCTGCTACATTTCCAATTTTCCACTCTAAGGAAAGCTGGCCTGATGATAATGACTGGCGGAAAATAAGGCATAAAGATTTGCTAGATAGTGCGGCTGTATTCTTTAAAATTTTTGAGGTAATATTTTTGACACCCGAAGAAGTATTCAACTTAAGGTTATTTGTGAGACCTGTGATACCATTCTCTGTTACATCGATGGATTGAACGTACTGGTAATATAGAACAGCGACTTGCGGCAAATTTGTATGGTCTTCTATTGTGAGTATGGATGAAAAAATGCATTAAAGACGACTGGAAATTCCCTGTGGCTCATTGGAGCTTGATTACCATCACTTAGTGAAATGTGATGCAAGCCACTATTACGTCAAATCGCCTGCCAAAATCTTTGGGGGTTGCTTTTGAGTAGTTAGAATAGATCTTGATAGTAGTATTTTTCTTTAGCATCTCCTAAAGACGAGCAGGAATCTTTCAGAAATGAGCTTTATTTATCCCATACTGCGGGAGAGTTTGTACGCTTTGCAGTTGCGTATAGCCTTTTCTTCTTATTTTTGAGCTTTCGAAGGCACTTGGTGAGCCGAGGGTTCTGTCTATGGTCTATTACTCTGATTAAAAGGATATACGGTTCCACTAAAGAACGCAGGTTTTCTTTAAACAGAAGCCAGTTTTCGTTGACTAACCAAGCAGAAAACAAAGCTAAAAAGGTGCCAGAAAGAAATGTCTAAAGTTCTTAGTTAGTTTTGTCATAATCTCCTTTGATGTAATCTCGGATGGCTTTGTTTGAGAGGCCTGTAAATTGTAAGGGGGTCTAAGGGTAAGTTGTAGTAGCTTGTGATCGCTGAAACCGTATAAGTTAACAACTTCACCGACTGTTTCAAGGGTGTTAGTGAAAACTAAATTTAAAGTGTTAGGGCCACGAGTGGGCTGGGTAAACATTTGGAATAAATTGAAGTCTAACATTAAAGATATAAATTCCTTTGATGTATGACTTCCGTTGATGTATGAAAAGAGGGTGATAGGTTATATCACTCGATTAAAGGAAAATAAAAGCCACCAAAGAGCTAGACGATATCAGCTTGACCGAGTTCCAGAGCTTTAAAAACACTATTGCGCAGTTGAAGAAGAATGTACTGGTTTGTATCGGGAGGATGAAAACAAAATCATATCAGTAGCTTGCTGCTGTAAGTTAGACATTGAGCCCGTACTATCTCAATACTGGAATCTAAATTAATAACTTGTGAGGTAACTGTTCCTTTGATACTAAGGAGTACGCCAACACCTCACTTTTCAGTGCGACAACAACTTAACATGTTAAATCTGCTATCATCTGCAAATATTTCATT
Organism: Dermacentor variabilis; assembly: GCF_050947875.1. Classification (NCBI taxonomy): domain Eukaryota; kingdom Metazoa; phylum Arthropoda; class Arachnida; order Ixodida; family Ixodidae; genus Dermacentor; species Dermacentor variabilis. The sequence goes on from NC_134574.1 coordinate 37,372,975, forward strand.
ATCTGTTATTTCAGGGTGTAGCCATGTTTCAGTAAGAACAAGAATATCTGAACGGGTGTCATTAAGAAATCAGGCAATTGCACCGCATTTAGGCAACAAGCTTCGGATATTTGTGAAAGGTATCGATGATGGTGGCGCGGTTACAGGTGGCTTTGACTTTTTACAGTTCATATCATGATATGTGGTTTGCTGCTCTTTCCCACAAAGAACAACAGTTTTGCGAGCGCTATCAAACTATAAATCGGGTCCCCAATGCGTTGTTGATCGATTGGTAACGTAAAAGCCTTAGTTTCTGTTTAGGCGAAAGCGTTTAGCTGCTTTCTTGCCTGCCGGACAGCTGACGAAAATACTTCGCGAATTGAGAAACCAGACCCGTCTAGTTTTCGCGCAGAAGACAAGGGGCAGCCTTTCTCTTGGAAAACCTCAGTTTCGCAATAACAGGACTCACCCTGCCTTCTATAAACTTCCCTAATCGGTCGGTCCTTTCAACGCCCCCCCCCCCCCCCCTCTGCGCAGTCTTGAATTCCGTGCCAAACCTTTCAGAGCAAAATTGTATCCCTATTTTTTGCAAAGCAGCCCAGTTGTTTTTAACATCATCTGTTATTTCAAAGAAGCGCAGGTTGGACCGCCACATACGGTTGTCCGCGTTCTCACATCTAGAAGCTGTTCTATACAGCATATTGGAAACGTCACGCAATGTTTTCAAATGTTTTCCAGCGTCCCCAGCTGGTTAAGATGGCATAGATGCTGCAAACGCTACTAGCTTTGTATTTAGCAGTTTAATTTAGTTTACAGCGGCAGCGGTTTCTTCATTCGCTCGTTTGAAGTCAGTGCTCAAAGCCTTCTCCTTTTCTGTATGTTTGAGTACACTTTACAAAGCAGCTGCCTGTGCCTTTTGGAAATCTTTACAATTGGCTTGAAAAGCAGTCGCGGCGTATTCAAGCTTTTTTATTCGTTCGAAGGCAGCGGCGAAGGCGTGGGCCTCAACCTTCCACAAGGGACCAGGATTTCGCTCGACGTCACCCGCGAGGACAAGTCACATCCCAAGGAAAGTAAAGTACATTCTTGATAACAAAGCAACCGACCGCTTAAACGTGTCAGTCCCCTCTGCCGGGCACGACATCGCTACGATACAATAATTGCTAATTTACCCGAAGCAGGTAAGTAATCTGCAACAGGTAAGTAATCTGCAACAATGGCATCGGTGACGAAGTCATACTTGAAGCGATGTCATGCCCGAAGCGGACGATGGCTGGCTGGCCTCTAAGTCCCCCGTTGGCTGTGGCGATGGTAGTAGCGGTTCCAGGTTGCCAGAAGAGTAGTCGAGCACTGTTCATATTAGGCCTTGCATACGTGGCCGAATCACAGGTTAGGAGCGGTCTAGTTTCACCTTGTTGGTTGGCCCCGAGGGTGATGTAGCAATAGGCTCCTGTCGTGGCCATCTGCAAGAATGGCATTGATGAGGAAGGCATACTTGAAGTGATGTAGTGCCCTATATATGTCATATGACAATATGACAATCTCTATGTCTGTGTCTATGTAGCAGTGTGTTAATTGTACTTTAGATAAGTGTGCACGCTGGGTGAGATTATGTATTTTCGGGGCAAAATAACATTATTTTTGTGAAAATTTTATTGAAATAAAAATATAAGGTCACCCGGTCTCTATTGCATTACATACTTATTCGAATACAAGTGTCGCAGAAACAAAGCGAGAACACATGCACGCGAGATGAATTGAGGCACATTGCTGATTTGCTGCAACAATCGTTATTTCTATGGGCCATGTCGTACGCACACATAGCAACTCGAATGTCACAGAGTACACATATATACGTAAGCACATAAACAATTGCGACAAAAAATGTGTCAGATTTGTATAGTTTATCTGTGTGCTGCTTCCTTTTTGATGAAAGAAACCGTACTTTGTTCATCAAGTCGTTACCATGTAGACAGTGAAGGTCGATATATATGTTGCGATTTTGTGTTGCAGGGTGCGCGATGGTGAATAGTCAACCTCTATGAATTTGTTGACGCTGCTAAGCGAAATATTTTGTATGGTACTGTGTCTAGCCTAATGGACTGTGAATGTTGTATTATGTTAATGTGAGATTTTATTTGTGTATGTGATCCGAGGTGTCGAAGCGCAAAAAACTCTCAGCGCTACAGGAGCGGTGAAGTTTTGTGTAATATAAAATGCAGGGATCATTAATATAGGAGTGTGTGGATGGGATCTTGCTATTATACATGAATTCAAGGTCACCTATACGCCCACCTTGAGGGACTTAAGTCTTTTCATCAACGCTCTACCGAGGACTCTCATGTATAACCATGCCAGCTTCGTTTTCTTATCATTGTGTGGTTATCGCAAAGATTGGTGAGCAATCTACATCTAATATCTTACACCAATGCGCACTCAGCAAGTTTATCTATGAGTTCCCAAATGATCACAATTATTTCACGTGCTTATTATCCTAACAACCTTTTTCTACTGACTTGCTATTGTTTGTTCCTTGGGTACTCTTTAAGCAAGAGGCTCGCACAGTGGCTATAAAAATTGGGTTGGCGAAAGCGTTCTAAAGGAATAATGAAGAAAAATTATCCTTTTGAGTGTATGTAGCCTGTGTGACATGTAATGCAAAATGTCAGGCACTTACGTTGCTGACATAGAACATCTCACATGTGATTTACTAAAGTATGATACACTGCGTTACAGAGGCGGGCGACTTCGATCTCAAAAGAGGTATGCTCTGCATTTTAAGGAGCCAATACGCCAAGCTTTACTCGACGAGGGACGTCACGCTATTTCCAAAATAATTCCGGAAATACACTCCAAAGGCAGTATCCCAAGAAGTGGGAATATCCTAATTTCTCTGTTCGAAACTTATTGCGTGTGTTGTTTTGTGTGTCTTGTAAAACCTTGCAGTATGATGAGGCTACATTTACCAGTCGCACGCTTATAATCCACGAAATTAAGCTAGCTATTGGTAAGCCGCCTTTATCGAAAACATCCAGCCCTGATAGACTTTGAAGTTAGTTTCACAAAGCTATGAAAGCAATCATCAATCTCATATTATTGGACATATTTATAATATGTTTAGTGGTGGGCGCCCTTCCGCCATCTATTTGCAAAACCTACATAGTCTCAAATATCAATAGTTCAGATAAGGAGAAACTGCGTTCTTTTGAAAGCTGCAGGTCAATGGAATTGTCAAACATGGATTATCAAACATTTGCGAAGGGTTTTATTTAGCTTAGGTCTCATTGGTTCCCATCAGACATGCGGAATTGCGGGTCGATCCATTCAAACCAATTGTGGAGAAGGATTGGAACGATATAGTGGGTTGTCTTCTCTAGCGCTTTCATGTGGGTCGCCCTCTTCGGCGGTTTTTCTCGTGAGCGCCGCTCGCGCTGAGAGTCCCGGCCCTGCGCTGAAGGTCGGCCCAACCGCTGATGGCGAATAAACGCCTTTACAAGTGGTGGAATTTGCTTCTGCCAACGCCGTTAACTCTGGAACTTTGATCCCCTACTTTAAGCTCAGGCACGCCTGAAGACGCATCCCTGCAAACGTATCCTTCTGCATCCCAGCAAGCACCTCCTCAGTAGGTCCTGTGCTCTGGTGGGCCTCGACACAGAGACCCTGCCAATTTCAGCGGCGCGGACGACACCGATGTTGAGGACTGGCTGACGACTTATGAAAGGGCAAGCGCCCACAACTAATGGGATGATCCTGCAGAACTGAACAACGTGTTCTTCTATCTCTCTGGTGTCGCCAGTGTCTGGTACAACAACCATGAGTCGGACTTTCTGACGTGGTGCACGTTCAAGACCTATTTAGTGGCTGTGTTTGGTCACTCAGCTGCACGCAAGCTGCGTGCGGAACCGCGTTTGCGAGAACGTGCACAGCAGCCGCGTGAATTATTTACCAGCTATATCTTACCAGCTTAACAGCTTACGAATTTGTCTAAGAAAGTCAAGGAGACGATCTCTGTATTCGAAAAAATCATAAATGTCTTAAAACAGATAGAGAACGATGCTTTCAATATGCCACTTTCCAAGACTCCTCAGTCCGTGACGCAGATCAGCACTGTAGGCGAAAGCTACGTGGAGCTACGCAGGCAGAACTAGTTGACACGTCGCACTTCTTGGCACGACGACCTCATTGCTGGTTTGGCTACCATCTCCGAGCAGTAAGCGTTGCTTGCTGAAATGGAAGCGTTCGTTTGGGAGGAAGTTGCACACCAGCTGTCCTTGATATCCTTCGCTAAGACGCCGCATCTCCAACACCCTGCATCAAATTTTATGCCTCCGCTCCGTCGCGCAATCAAGCAGAAAATCGCCGAGGCCTTGCCAGATCGGAGCCAACATCTTGCGGCTGCACCACTAAGCTACGCTCACGTCGTTGAGCCACCCCAACAGGTCCCGTCAGCTGCACGACTCACCTAGGCTGAAGTCTTTGTGAGGACCCAGTCAGTCTGCAAGTATGCTTCTGAGTTCTGCCGACTCCATGACTAACTCCCGACTGCCGCTCGCCGTGCAGTCAAGTCAGCAGCCGCCCCGTAGAACGCGTCCTGTGACACGGACAGGACTTACCCTTGCGAGCCGGTGGCGTACTCCCGACAACCGGCCGATATACTTTGCGTGCGGCTACGCCGGTCATTTCGCACGATTTTGTAATCGTGTGCCGCCGCCTAGATCAGCTTATGGACTTCCTTTCAGGTTCATCAACACCACCAACTACTAGAAAGCTATGCCCTAATGCTCCCCATTTCGCCAATCGCGACAACCTGCTTCACAGACGCAATTATAACCCCTAATGATTATTAGTAGTTGAAGTTTATTCATAGGAATATAAATGTATAGATATAATATACAGATGAGAGTCCCAAAGTAATGATACTGAAAACGGGACCCTCGGTTAGTAACTACAACAGAATTGTAAAATTGTTTACAGCATAACAGTGGATAGCATAATAATATATTAGTTGCAGAAAAAGCAAATGATAACGAAAGAAAAAAGAAGAAAAGCCCAACAAGCTATGCTCTAATTGATGTAGTGTAACAGAAACAACAACGGAAGCGACAAAAATTATACAGTTGTTAAAGGCAAAAAGGAAAAGAAAACGAACAAAGCGAAAAAAAATGTGGCGCAATAGGAACATTGCAAAAAGAAAGAACGGGTGATACTTATTAGTTAGGTGAATATGAAAATACAAAATTCATTAGGAAAAATTTTCAGAGGTTAGCAGAAAATCTTCTAGCGAAGCTTTGAACGCTGAAATATAGGTAGTATTTTAAGCGAAGCAGGAAAACGATTTCAAAGTGTAATGGTAGCGAATGTAAATGTTTTTTTACCATAGTGCCAACTGATGGTAACAAAAAATAACTAGAAGCGAACCTAGTAGTGTTTGTATTTCTAAGGGAGCTGCTTTTATTATACTGAAAGGTTAGCTGGGAATCAAGCAATTTATAAAACATTATTGCTAAATTGTAGTTGAATGATCTTTTTGTACATACAATTTTGTACTGCTCAAGCAGGCCGATAGCAGTAGAGCGCGGTGAACTGTGGGTGAAGATACGGATTGCTCGACTTTGTATATGCTGAACTGAAGACAAATAAAATAGACATGTATTACCTCAAACGAATAATCCGTAGTTAATATGTAAATAAATAAAGGGAGGGGGGAAATATGTGAATGAATGAAAGCAAAGTAGATTGAAAGCAAAGCAGAAGGATAAACGTAGTGTTGTGCCTTGATAAGCGCACGGATACCAAAAGCGCACTTCAGCTTGACATGATTGATGTGCAGGTGAAGCTTGAGATGGCTGTCTAGGATAACCCCTAAAAATGTTGCTAGTGTGAATACTATGATTGCATAAGATTAACGAAGGAGGAATATTTAGTGACTTTTGGTGCGAATGAAATACTAAAAATTTCGTTTTAGATGGATTAATGACTAGATCGTTGTCATTGCACAAATTCATTAGGTGGGGAAGATTCTTATTTAGTTTGGCTACTAGATAAGAGATACATTTATCAGCCGTAGATACAGTTGTATCGTCAGCATATCGAACGTAATGAGTTAATTTAGTGACGTTTGGCATATCATTATTGTAAACAAAAAAAGCAAAGGCCCCAGTATTGAGCCTTGTGGTACCCCTTGGTTAAGTTTTTTAGAACTGGAAAAAGTTACACACGCATAAACAATAAATTTCCTATCAGGCAAATAACTTTTTGAGAAGGCTAGGGCAGCGCCAGTTATTCCATATGCTTCAAGTTTACGACATAAAATCATGTGTATAATAATATAAAATACCTTACTAAGGTCTAAGAAAACTGAACCAACGGATTCATTATTGTCAAAACTATTCTTAATAAAATCAGTTGAGCTAAGTAGAGCTAAATTGGTGGAGCTTCCTGACCGAAAACCAAACTGGCGGGATTTAAATATATGGAATTTTTGCAAATCCATGCTTAATCTGATCGAAAATAATTTTTCAATTATTCTACTTAGGATAGAGAGAATCGAAATTGGATGGTAATTTGAAATTAATTCTTTATTAGCTTTTTTAAAAACTGAAATAACCTCAGCATGCTTTAGAAATGGCGAAAATACACCCGATTTAAAGATCAGGGTAATTACTATGCTCAGGGGTTCGCATATGGCATCAGCGACTAGCTTTAGGTGGCGCGCTGCAATACCATTTAATCCTGGACTTGTGTTACGAAGATTACGCGTGATAGAAAGCACTTCATGCGGCGTGACAGGATGAAAGAAAAACCTGTGGCTCAGGCGTTCTATTTTAGGCTGAAAAGTTGTTTGTTTGGTTCTCTCTGGTAATGCGAAATGATCAGGAAAAGCGTTTGCTTTATGAGCAGGCTGACAAAAACGTACAATATTAGAGATCAACTTAAGGGGCTCATTGTTGAAAAAGTCATTCAGCAACTGCCATTGCTTTTTAACGTTGTTTTTATTCTGCAAGAACGCTGTTTCATAGTAAAGCCTTTTGGCTTCTCTGAGAGTCCTCTTAAGAACGTCGCAGTATGTTCTGTACCAATTTTTCAAAGAACAGTTGAATGGTTGCCTTTTAGTCTTCTTATACAAATTACCTTTCTTGTGCAAACTCTTCAGCAGACCATCTGACATGTAAGGAGTATTGGGGCGTTTAAATCGATTTTTACATCGCATAGTTCGAGAGCAAGTACTGATAGCTTTAGTGAATAAATTGCAGACGAAATTAAGAGCTACTATAGGGTCTGCAATAAAATTGAGATCGGACCAGTCAGTGGAGCTAATGGTAGAAAGTAATTTATCTGTGTCGAGTAGTGTAGTGAAGTAAGAGGTGACAATGTTTGCCAAACGTGTTTCGAAGATTGCGAAAATCGGAAAGTGATCAGTGAGGTCAGTGTTAATAACGCCCGCCAAAATGGGTACGTCTAGGTTTGTTAAAACATGATCAACTAGTGAATGCGAACCCTCACCAACGCATCTTGTAGGCAATGTAATCAGGGATTCAAGGCCGTAGCCACTGAAGCAGTCAGTGTAGGCTGTATACAAGCTAGAATTAACATCCAGCAAGTTGATGTTTACATCTCCCGCAATCATTAAACTCTTATTTTCCGATAGCAGTTTGTTAAGTATGTTATCAAGAGCATAGATGAAATCTGAAACGTTAGAACCTCGTGACCAATCAACACAACGGAGAACAAACCTTTTAGTGCTGCATGCCTCGATGGGCTCGTTAGTTTCCATCCATACAGTTTCGCAGCAATCTACGTGAAAGTTTAAATCACTTCGGCGAGAAATAAAAATGGCAGCCCCACCATGCCTACTGTTTAAACGGTGACAGTATTCAGGACTGTAAGAATGAAACCCATACATGTTACTATCATCGCAAGAAAGCCATGTTTCGGAAACACAAATCATGATCAAGCGAAGATAGCGAATCATGATCAAGCGAAGCGAAAAACACAAAGAGAAATCATGATCAAGCGAAGATAGAAAATTCTTTATCCCCTCGTGATTCTTTCGTAGACTGCGTGCACTAAAATAAATCAGTCAAGGATTAGTGTGACAAAGTAAACAACGAAGTTCATGAGAATACGTAAGCGACATAGCGATAAAAAAGTGACCAGGCACGTGTAATCAGCACAATAGGCTCTCTTACGGGAATATGCGCAGATCTGACTCGGCTGAAATTCGGAACACCCTGCTATCACTAGCTTTCAGAGCTTTGATCTGGCTGTTTTCAGTCCAGGGGTACTGCCACTTTCTTGCCTTTTTCAGGGCAAGTGCTTTGGCAAAGAGCATTTTATTAGTGATTGTCAAATGGTCGTTCAAGTAAACAGCCGTGTCGTTTGTGCCAGAAAACCCAAGGTGGCTCACACGGAGCCGAGCCTTGCGGGGTCTCTTTACGAATTCATTTTTCTTGTCTATTGAAACAAAGCGAGCAATTAAATGTTGATCGGATGATTTGGACGGGACGCGATGAGCTGTCTCAATGTCAATTTCAGATGCAGGACACTCGATGACGTCGCCCATACGCTTCAGGATGGCTCGGCATTCCTTCCGCTTTGTCAGAGGAATTCCTTTAACTTTGATGTTGTTTAGCCTAGCATATTGCTCCAAATCAGCCACCCGTTTCACAAGCATTTCATTTTGAGCCAATAAGGACTTCTTCGAAGTCATGAATTCATCCTGCTTCGCTCTGAAGTCATCAAACAGGTTACTCATAAAGTCAATGCTTTCGCGAAGCGAGGCATTTTCAGACAGACCGAAATCGTTCAACTTCAGTTTAATCTTGGAGCCCATTTCTGACATAAGGAATTCCATCCTATTGTTGAAATGTTGTTCCAGTTATTCAATTTTTTCGCAAGTTCTTGACATGTAGGCATGACCTAAGAAACGTGTGGGCAAGCAAAAAGAATATTCAAGAAAATAAAAGTGACAAGAAAACGTAGCAGTTGCAGCTAAACAAAGTTGAAGCAGCTAAAACAAAAATGCAAACAACCAATCTGAAAGCACAAATGCTGAGTTTAGGTGTTGCACAATTGCAGCAACTGCCACTGCCAAATGATCCGAGCCGCTGCTGAAGCTTCCTTATATGCCCTTGGAGGTAGATCACAGCTGTAATCCACGCAGCCGCAGCTGTGACCGTCGATGAATTTGCAGCACGTGCTCAGTCCAAACAAGCTCGCCTGCTGTGTCCAGAAATAAACACTGGAAAACTTGATAAATCCAGAGCCAAGACGGCCAAGTCGATGGTATGGTTCCTGTAAGAGCAGGCGCAGAGTTTAGGCGTTGCACAATTGCCGCAACTGTTCCTGCCAAAATGGCAGAAACCTAGCAGTCTCCGTTTCGACGTATGCGCAGCCTTCCGCGCCGATCCGCAGTGGGCACACTCCGTAGTTTTCTAAACTTATGAGCGCTTTCGACAGCGGTACTATTTGCGAGAAACGTACAGATAGGTTCTGAAGTTTATTCGCTCTTGCCCCGATTGCCAGCGCCGGAAATCTCCCTTCCTCTCGCCAGCAGGTCTGCAGTCTTTACCTTGCCCTGTCCGGCCGTTTGGGCACGTCGTTATGGATTTGTATGGCTCCCTTCGCCTGACATCGGCTGCAAACCACTGGGCCATTGCAGCGGTTGACCACCTTACGCGATACACCGAAGATGCCGACCTCCTAGCAGCTACAGCGCGCGATGTAACCTACTTCCTGCTACAGTGATTCATCCTGCGTCATGGATCACCTGAGGAACTGCTCAGTGATCGGGGACGTGTCTTCCCATCCGAAGTAGTTGAAATCACTCTTAAAGAGTGCCACGATGTTTATCGCACAACTATGGCGTACCAACTGTAGACCAATGACCTCATAGAACACTTTAATCGTACGCTTGGCGACATTCTCGCAATGTACGTCACCTCCGACCACACAAATTGGGATGCCATTCTGCCCTTTACATCATGCATCTACGATTCCGGCCCTTAGAGCGCTAATGGCTTTTCACCCTTTTACTGATTGTATGCCTGGCGCCCGTGGCGCTCAGTCAACACAATCTCTCCGTAGAAGCCGGATGCATCTGAGTGTGTGCCTGCTTCTGCCGCAGCCAGCCATTACGATGAGTGTCGCGATCTCGAGCACGCCTTTACCTCAAGTGTCCGAGAGCGCTAGAAGAGCGCTCACGGTTACACCACCACTGCACCCGCGTTCCTCCCTGGAGCGCTTGTGTGGCTCTCGGTGCCTTCAAATGCACCTGAGCTCTTGTCGAAACTACTGCCGAAGTATGAAGGCCCCGACCGCGTCATCAAACGCGCATCGCCCGTCAACTACGTGATCGAGCCCGTTGAACCGTATTTAGACGCGCCATCGTGAACGGGACATTCAGTGTCGACCGCCTGAAGACCTGTTATTACCCATTCACAGTGGCAAGCTGTTAGGTCGCCGGGTGGATCCGTTTTCCTTAGCCGGGGGTAAATGTAGAGAAGGATTGGGAACGATACAATCGGTCGTCCTCTTCAGCGCTTTTGCTCGTGACTGCCGCTCAAGCTGAGAGTCCGTGCCCGGCGCTGACGGTCGGCCCAAGTGGCGTTGGCTAACAAACGCATTTACACAACATACATATAGGCCATACACTTCTTCAGTACTGTTACGTTTCCACTGAGGAGCATGCAATGCTCCAGAAACACCTTGCTAAAGCTTTTGATTGTGTCAGTCATTCCTATTTATTTTCTCTACTGGAACATGCCAATACTGGTTCAGTTGTGCTTAAAAGCGTCAGGCTGGGCAACAGCCGTTGTTCTAATAGCTTAGTTATTAATGGCCATCGCTGCGAACCCGTTTATATTTGCTCTTCGGTAATACAAGAATGTTCGATGCCCCCACTACTATTCGCCCTTTACCTGGAACCACTATGCTTAAGCATTATGCATTCGAGTTACACCCATGGCTTCAATATACTGGGTAATGAACTAAGGTGTTAGCTTATGCAGATGATCTGGCGTTCGTCACGGATAAGCCCAGTGTTTAAAAGGTAGTATCGACAATAGAGGAATTAGGCAGCGCATGAGGTACACGAATGAACTCCCCGAAAACTTTAGGCTTATGTTTTGGCTCATGGTGCAATAAACCAGAGCAGTTTGCGGGAATTAATGAGACATATGTTCCGCCAAGGTATTTTGGTCTGCCCCTTGATATATACAGCGCGCCGTATTTCAAAGAACGGATTTCGGCCCTGCAATGCTACGCCCACACATCCGTTTCACAGTGATTTTCTATTCTGGGAAGGGCTGAAGCCTGAAATAAGTTTTTGCATCAAAAATTTACTACGTATTGCGTTTTACTAATTGTCCCAGGCTCTATGCCCAACACGTTCATGAAATTTTAGCAACCTTCATATGGTCTTCCACTTTTGAGCCCACGAGGCGAGTTAATATCTTTAGGCTAGCTAGTGAGGATGGGCTGAGCTTACTACATCTTTATGTGCGCAAATAGTGTTTCATTTCTTCTTTTTTTCGCGGTATTTCACATTCTATATTTCGGTCAATCATGGAAATCGCACTAGTTAATGTTTTAGCTGATTTAGTTCTTTCTTCAAATTTTTATTCGCATTTATGCTTGTGGGCATTATGCACGAAGCTTACTTGGCGGTTTGTTTCCTGGCAGCTTGGTTTTCTACTTAATACTTGCACTCCGTGTGGCGTAAAACATTACGAAAAGTTTACTGTGCATGCTATTTCCGCGTCTATTTTACCTATCAGTATACATTGAATGGCCAAGCCACGATGTACGAAAGTGAGTTCGTATGAGGTACATATCTCCTTGCTGCAAAACATTCTTTTATAAACTTCCTAATGAAATGAAACCGGTAAAAACGCGGCCGCAGAAAAAGGGTATCTCTGTCTCTGCCGCCAACTGTCATCGTGGTGATGTGCCAGAGACAATTTACCATTTTTTTATCAGCTTCAAAGACGCCATTATATTTTGGTGTGTCCTAAAACAGACTTCCATGAAAAAGTTTGAAATCAACGCTCGCACAGTGCGATACCTGCAGCCGACCTCTGATAATAGTGCACCTTTCGATATGTATTTTCTCATGGGCATGAGCAGTTTCTAGAAAACGCGAATAGTGGATTGCAACACCGAACCGGTTGTACCTACCTACCAGGGTGCATTTCCTTCAGATGACTGTGCACCTAAAACATGTTTATGATGGACTTAATATTCAAACGGACTGGTATCCCATTTTGGTGATGTGCCTATGCGTACCACCCTTCTAAACTAGAACCAATGCTTCCACCCAATGTATAAACGCTGCTTCCTCAGTGTTTGACTGTCATTGTGCCCGCCATTCTATGACTTTATACAAATGGTCAATCTGTTATCGAGTTGTGTGCTACTGTACAAATACCATGTAAAAAAGGAAAGGTGGCGTGTAGTGGTAAATACCTGGGATTCCGATCTGTAGGTCAGACTATCGAATCCTGGTGCTGGTATTCTTGTTATTTTTATAGCTCTAAATACCTATCTGTTTGTGTATTCAAAAAATTCAAGCGACAGCCTGGCCCCACGTATTTCTCTCTCTAGAGCTGTTTTCAGCAGTAGTACCCAGCGTCTCTCAGTCTGCGACACCTCTCCAGCGCACCAGCATCCAGCGCACGACACTGGGCCCATAATCCCGCGTGGTACTGGACACTGTGTACTACGTTATGTTATAGGGATGAACTCAATATAGAAATCTATGAGGGAAAAGATAGAATTCACTCATGCAGGCAGTTCACCGGTAATATAGAGACTAGCACTGCAGCGGAATCAAAGCTGCAAACATGAGCAGAGAATAATGGCATATTGAGAGAACATCAGAGTAGCTTATGAATCGGGAGGCGTGTGGATGATATCTTATTTGACTTGAAGGCCCCTCGCCTTCGCTCAGGGGGTCCGCGAGCCGCGACCAGCACGACGAAGGAATAAAGGCGCAAGGAACAAAAACCGCTTTAATTTACGATAGAATGTAACGCTCAAACAATTACCGCAGCCTCGAGGCCAATAGCATAAAAGAACAAGGCAAAGAAGCAAACAGCAAAGAAGCAAAGCAGCAAAAAGCAGTAAAAGCAAAGAAGCAAGCAGCAAAACAGCGAGGCAACAAAATATACGAGCCAAAGAGAGCGACGAAAGAACGGCCGTTACAAATCATTAACAAACACAATCTTTCGGTCGATAACAGAATGCATAAAGCGCAGAAAGCAAGCAAGCACTGAATCAGGCGCGCAGACGCAGTTCCAAAAGCGAACAACAAGAGCACTCTTTCTGCGTACACAAAACGCGTTTCCCCCTGCTCTGCAGCACGCTCGGAAGAAACTAGATGGGCCACGCCCCACCAGCGCCTCCCCAGGCCCGCGCCCCCGAAAAAAAAGCCATAGTCATAGAGAAAGGAGTACAACAAGAGCGGACACTCCCTTAGGGCCCAGCGGCCGAATTCACTGCAGCGCACGAAGCCGTGGATGTTAAAACCTGAAGCACACTTCCGGTTTCGGGTTTGTGCGCGCGCGTTTTGAATACTAGCTGGTGCGCGCCACGCCGGCTCCGTTTTTTTTTTGCTTTTGCAGCAAATGTCTATTTTTTATTTATTAAATATTTATTTGCAAATCATTTTATCAAGTAAAATTGATTGCGAACGATCTTCACAAGGCTCCATTGAATATGTGCCACGTGCAGTTTCATAAAGACGCAAGACACCTTGTGAAATGAGGCAAAATTAACGTTTATTTTATTCTTTGTAAATGCTCGTCGCGGGCTTTTTGTGCATTCATCCAGCGTTGTGGCACCAGGTAAGCAGCAGTAGTTTCCGCAGGAAGCTCCACCAGACGACGTGACCTGAAAAAAAATACAAGCGTTATTTTGGTATTAACATGTAAGAATAATGCCTGTAGAGGCGAAGCGTACGAAAGTGGCGAGTGGGCAGCATTACATACAAAAGCAGTTCGTATTTACACACACGGCGTAGAAAATACCCGACTCATCCCAAGCAATACCGTACATACCACAAACACATTCTAATTCCAAGCATTCCAAGCATTCCACTCTCCCCAATACTTATTCCTGCACTTTAATAGCACGAATGCGCGGGCAGCGGCGCGTTTCGCGAACTTGGCTACAACCGACGAGATAGTACGCTACGAATACACAGAGGTGGCCTCAATACAGGCTCTCAGCCATAGCATGCTGGACGCGCCCCTACCCTACCTACCCTACCTACCCTAGCACCCCTACCTCGAAGGTAGGGGTGGCATCGAAGTGAACAGCCGTCGTAGTTGACGTAGAAAGGGATGATTTTGCCTTGGAATATGGCCATGATGGTTTCAGTATTGGCCAGGCGTCGTGCACCCCCAATAATCAATGTTGGGTCGCACCTGCAGAGGGTTGAGGCGATGTCATCTTCTGAGTAATCTGGGGGAAGTGAGTGCATCCTCTACAGGTGTCGATAGGATCGGCCACATGTGTGGCGAGTTCTTAAGGCTTACCATTGAATTGCAGACTCTGGATGTTGTGGTAGAGATCTGCATGTCTCATGTCTGGTGTGCTGATTAGAACGGTCTTGTTGATGGTGCTGACACGAATTTGGTCAGAACTGGTGCAGTCGGTGATGGGGAGCCCCGCAACCTTGAGGATGACTTGTCCGAGGATGCATGCATGGATTGCAGCGCAGTTGAGGCCCCCACGAACTCTTAGGATGATTTTATAAACGCTGCGCTGCAGCGGCGGGGGCTTCGGTTCTGCTCTTGATTGAGTCCTGTGGGCCACTGTGGGATATGCTGGTGGCGAAGGATGCTGACGCTGTCTTGAAAGGTCATCGTGGATCTCGCGCCAGGTGCGCGCTCCATCGCGCTCCGTTCCTGCGCCCATGCTAGGCGGAGCTATGCCCAGCAGCTAGACGGACAGCCGAGAGCCCTAAAAAGGGCTGTGGCTTGCGTAAGGGACTTCGGAGTTGCTAAAAGAACTGTCAAGTGCCGATAACAATCACATAGGTCCAGGCAGGAAATCAGGCTCTTGAAGTGATCGGGTAGGCACAAAAAGAAAAAATGCAGGAGCCGAGGCAACATGCGACTGCTCGCACCGTCGTCGTCTTCTTTCTTTCTCAGATGGTCAGCCCGCCTCTTGGCCTTGGCAATCGCACCTGCAAGATTGCAAGTCGAGGCAAACTGTGCTCTACGGGATTTTTAGAGCATTATCTTCGAAGCTGAATGGGCAAATCATTTGTGGCACCTACCGTATGTGACTACTACTGATTAGAGATTCCAGACGATAAACCTTTTGGCAAATCAAGCAGTTTCACACAGCGTGTTCCTCTTCTCAAGAAGACAAGTGCCCAAGAAAGCAAAATTTTCTTCATTCGAAACCGTTAAATCTCCTAAGGCGTCACTAGGACGGTACGCTTAGGATGGGATTGCGCAGTATGCGCTACTTGTGTTTGGTCCCTTTCGTCCTGGTCTGTAATGCGCGTCTTTCATTCTTAATGAACTCGTCCAACTACCTGTGTTGAATACCTTTTTGTGTAGTACACCGGGCTCTTTCGTCAGCACAGTCGCAAATGCCTGCATTTCTGTATCACTGCATCAAGTAGCCATGGCTATCCATGGCTACTTGCAAGTCTAATCCCTCTTCCGTTTTCTTCCACAAGAAACCTCTTCCCGGCAGCTGGGCGGTCGGTTTTTGGGATAGTTAGCCCGCCTCTTGTTCATGGGAACCGCTCCTTCTAAATTCTAAAAGTGCTGGAGGCAAGCCACGCTTCAATGGATTCTCCTATAACTTCAACATTTGAGATCTGTGGACGGAACCCGTTACACGTACTAGATATAGGTACTCCTGATTAGTTAACTTAGATATTATGTTAGCTGAAGACTCGCTAATATGCACTGACGCTTAGATTCACCGGGCAGAGGTGGTGGCGACTTCTGCTGTGCGCGGGTGCCGAAAACGTGTTTTGATTTTTACAGTTCCTGACTGACGTCGCTACTAAGAAAACTTCATGAAGCGTAATCTGCAATTTTCCTGTCAGCCAAACCCACCGGCAGCACTGCATGACCTTGTGTCCTTTGCTAGTCATCAAGGAAACATACGCCTCTTATTGGCCGCCTGTAAAGTCCGTCTAGGCATCAGATTTCTTAATTGATTTGATAGCGGTGGCGGTTCATTCACTCATTCATTGATTATTTACAACATATTTTACAAAATATGAAAGCATTACTGGACCCATAGCCATTGGCTAGTCCCGGGTCTATAGTCAACTTAGGATATAAAACGCAGCACGCGAGCAAAGAAAAGCAGCAGACATGATACATAATTGTAATATTAACATAGATAACTCAGACACGAAGGTAAATATAACTCAGTGTTCTTTATCATGAACGTGCGCGAGCAACGAAACAGACATAATACATAACAATAAAATTGACATGTACAACTTGAGCAATCGACATGTACAACTTAGACAGGAATGTAAATATAAAGAAATGTACTTTTACCTACATTATTTTTCAAGAAAGTATTTTCTCACAGCAGACCTAATGTTACCGGCTTCATTTATATGTATCGGCAGAGAATTCCAAATAAGTACGCCGTTAAATTCCACGAGCCTTTTCCCATAGAGATTATGACAAGGGGGCAAATGAAGACTGATTATCTGCAGCTCCTCTATTTCGTAACGGGATATTAAACAGGGTAATTGGAAGTAGATTATTGGTTTCGATAATACTTTGAATTACCTAAGCAATTTTGAATTCATACAATGCATGCACTGGCAACACATGAAACGAGCTATACAAGTGGGTACTGGATTTTGTACACCTCGAAGAGGTAATAATTCTTAACGCGCGTTTTTGCAGACGAAATACAGGCTCAAGGTAAGTTATAAAAGTGCTTCCGCATGAGTCAATACAATAAGATGTGTGACTCTGAACGAAGGAGAGATATTGACTGGGAAAGCTGCATGGCTTCAACCCGCGCGTCTAAAGATTTCCTAGAAGCAGTTCTTACGTACAATCTTAGCCAAGTAGTTACCAGACCTACTCGCAGTAATAACATTCTTGATTTAGTACTTACTACCAATTATGAACTAATAAATTCATTACACTATGTTAAAGGTGTTAGCGATCACAACATTTTGTTATTTAACATAGCTATTGAACTTCCTACCCGCCAGCCGTCTACTAAATACATCCGAGATTACAATAAAGAAAACTTTGCAGAAATTAACAATGAGCTAGAAACATTTTTTCTCGACTTCCATCAATCAGCCCCTTCCAGAACAGTTGAGCAAAACTGGTTACTCTATAAACATTAACTTTTGTCTCTTCTTGATGCCCATGTTCCTCTTGTACGTATTCGCGGGGATGCCGGCAGACCCTGGTATTCGAACAACCTTAAAAACTATCTAGGAAAAAAAGCGCATTTTCCGCGAACTCAAACGACGCAACAATCCGCAAAAATGGGAAAGATACTTGACGGTATTGCGGGAACACACAAGTTTGCTGAGGCAATCTAAACGCAAATATTTCCACCAGGATCTGTTGAGAATTCTGCGTGTCAACCCTCGCAAATTCTGGAACTCATTATCACATAAACGTACTTCATGTCATAGTATCGCACTAATCAACTCGGACGGGTCTCCTGTTTCAGTGAATCAGCGTCCCGATGTCATGAACTCTTATTTTTGCTCCGTTTTCACAAATGAACCTCCCACTGATATTCCTACGTTGCCATCTACTAACTTTTCGGAAATGCCGGGTACTAAAATAAATACTCAAGGAATCTCCAATTTCATCGATAACCTTAAACTTTCCAGTGCGCCAGGCCCAGACGGCATAACGGCCAAAGCTTTAAAGGGAACCAAATATCAATCTAGCCGCTCCTTGAAATTGATTTTCACTCAATCTATTGCCTCTTGCACTATTCTGAATGATTGGAAAATTAGCAGTATTCTACCTGTGTACAAATCTGGTAGTCGTTCTAGTCCAAGTAATTACCGCCCTATTTCCCTAACTTGCATACCTTGTAAAGTTCTGGAGCATATATTGTACTCCAGCATTGCATCTCATTTAGACAAGCACTCTTATTTTCTTTCCCGATCAACATGGATTTAGGCGAGGCCACTCATGTGAAACGCAGCTGTTCGAATTGACCACAGACCTTCACCTCCACCTTGACTCCCGTTTCCAAACCGACGTTATCTATCTCGACGTTGCAAAGGCGTTTGATCGTGTCGCCCATCTACGTCTTAACGCGAAACTTGCTTGTCTTAATCTCGACCCACTCGTATTGTCCTGGATTGAATGTTTTCTCACAAACCGCTCACAACGCACTGTCATTGATAAGCTCAAGTAGACAAGTAGGCCAGTCTTGTCAGGTGTACCACAGGGCTCTGTGCTCGGAGCTCTTTTGTTTCTATTTTTTATAAATGATCTCCTAATAGCATCCTTTTATGAATTCGGTTATTCGCTGATGACTGCGTCTTGTATCGGCTCATATCCTCCCGTAATGATCAACTAATACTCCAGGAAGACCTAAGCAAAATAGCAAATTGGTGCTCTATTTGGCTCATGTCCCTCAACGTTTCCAAGTGCAAGTACATGAGTGTAACTCGCAAGCGGGACATCATTAACCATCAGTACTTTCTTAATTCCACACCCATGACTAAATTTGACTCTTACCGTTATCTAGGCGTTACTATCACTTATCAGCTTAGGTGGTCTGCACACATAACTCAACTTGTAAACGACTGTTCTAAATCACTTGGCCTACCCTAAAGATCGATTTTTCTGTCTCCTGTTCCGGTACGCAAGCTCGCCTATCAAACATTCATTCGGACTAAACTTGAATATGCCTCAGCAATTTGGAACCCTCACCAGTCCTATCTTACTAACTCGCTCGAAGCAATGCAGAATCGCGCAGCACGTTTTATCGCTTCAAAATATAACTTGCATACAAGTATAAGCGGCAATAAATCATCCGTCAGCATCCCTAGTCTAGCACTTCGTAGGAAGATTTCACAACTTTCCCTTTTCCACAAACTCCATTACAATTTCCCACACCTCAGGAACACTCTCTTACTTCCGCCCAACCGCTCTTCTAATCGTCTCTTTAACAACCTGAGTCTACAACGTCTCCATGGTTCCTCTAATGTATTCAATCACTCTTTCTTACCCAGTGCTATTGAATTGTGCAACACGCTACCCAACAGCATAGTAAATGAAAATAATCCAGACAAATTTAGACACATCTTGCCATGTTTTCTAAACAAAAAAAAATTAAATTATGGGGTTTTACGTGCCAAAACCACTTTCTGATTATGAGGCACGCCGTAGTGAAGGACTCCGGAAATTTCGACCACCTGGGGTTCTTTAACGTGCACCTAAATCTAATTTTCTAAGTTTTCTAAACCATTAACCTACCTGTACTATGCTGTTACTCTAACATCTAAGTTCTTTTTTTTCACTTTTCTGTTATATTGCTGATTGTGTTGCCATTTGTACTTCCGGTTAGTACCTTACTTTGTTTTTCTTTTTTTTTTAATTTTTCTTGCCCGTCGTCTACTAGCATGTATACCAAGTTTCGTTTACTGTTGTACTAATGAATTAACCTTTGTATAATAATAACCATAGTGTTTCTTGATGCTTTTGCCCTCGCCCCCTTATGTAATACCCTGAAAAGGGTCCTTAAGGGTCAATAAATTATGATGATAATGATGAGTTATTCATTCACAGCGTTTTATTTATTGGAACTCGCCGGTTAACGGTCTCTAACGTAAGTACAATTGACGTCAAACTGGGAACGTTAGATACTTCCGCAAGGGCATAGCAGCCACAGCTATTCCTCGAGAACAAGTATACCTACTCAAAAATGAATAATATGCCTGGAGTCTACTTACAGACACCTGTCACGCTACGCGCCTAGGAATGTCGGAAGCTCTTCGAGGAAAACTAATGCTGGAAAAATAATAATGCACCAACACCTGTGCAGAGTGCAACGCATTCATGAGTAATTCATACACAGCGTTTAAATTATTGGAACCCGCCGCTTAACGGTCTCTAAAGTAAGTCTAAGCGACGTCAAACTGAACGTTAGCTTCTTTTGCAAGGTCAGAGCAGCCACGACTCTTCCTCGAGAACAAATATTACTACTCAAAAATGAACAATAATTCTGGAATCTACTTGCAGACACCTGTCACGCTACGCACCTAAGAAGGTCGGAAGCTCTTCAAGGAAAACTAATGCTGGAAAAATAACAAAAGATGCACCAGCACCTGTGCCGAGTGCAACGCATTCATGAGTAATTCATACACAGCGTTTAAAATAATGCAACCCGGCGCTTAACGGTCTCTAAAGTAAGTCTAAGCGACGTGAAACTGAACGTTAGCTTCTTTTGCAAGGTCAGAGCAGCCACGACTCTTCCTCGAGAACAAGTATAACTACTCAAAAATGAACAATATTTCTGGAATATTCTTGCAGACACCTGTCACACTACGCACCTAAGAAGGTCGGAAGCTCTTCGAGGAAAACTAATGCTGGAAAAATAAAAAAATGCACCAGCACCTGTGCCGAGTGCAACGTATTCATGATATTTAACATCCCATTTAGCGGTGAGTTGAGACTCCCAAATCACCTTCAGTATCATCACGCATATCAATTTTTTTAAATATTTCTGATTACGAGGGGTTTCGACTGTACATGAAGTCTATTTGCATGGAGCCATGTTTCTACATGGCGAGCAATGTGGGAAGCTTTCTCAGGAACCGTTAATCAGCAAGAGTGAAAGCGCGTTAACTATTTCGTTGAGTGCTTCGTCTGCGTAATACACAAAGTTAAATTGAATGGTGCCCGACAGTTAACGGTCTCGAAAGTAAGTGCATTTGACGTCAAACTGTGAGCATTAGATTTTTTTGCAAGGTCAGAGCAGCCACGAGTCTTCCTCGAAAACATAAATAATTACTCAGAAATGAATAATATGTCTGCACTCTATTTGCAGACACCTGTCATGTTACGAGGCGAATGAAGTTGGGAGCTAGTCGGGGCAATCAAAAGGAGCAGGGGTAGAAGTCAATAACCAGTTCTGTTAATTGCGGCATATCTGTTACATTATTCAACCTCATAAGGATGCGGATGAATGTTTAAACACGTAGTAACGCTCAATCTTAAGCGTTAAAATTTTTTGAAGATGAAAGCAGCAATAATTGCTTGGTACAAACTAAAGTAGGTGTAGTGACGTGGAGTGTTTCCATTGTATCATATTCTTGTAAACCTGATGTTGCTCGACAACGTTTGCAGCAAAACTAAACTGGTGAGAAACAACACGTTAGGAGGTTCGTTCAATGCATCGCATGCGAAAGATGCACATTCCATTTACTAGAGACAAAATCTGCATTCGACCATCTGGGAGACGTGTTAACATACATAAAATCGCTTTGAAGGGGTCGGATGTGTCGAGGCGTGTTCCTTCAATGCCACAAAGGCAACATAAAATTGGTGGAACGGGGTAAGCAGCTATGTCACGCCGAACGGCGACGGGATTATTAGCGTCGCAAAGAGAAAGAACAGTGACAGAAACTAGAACTCGACGTAAATTAGAGGAGGCTTGCAGAGGCAGGTCGGAAACAACGTGATCGAGCGACACCTGATACAAGTAGCGCCACGGCTATTCAAGAATAGAGCAAGGAACAGTACCAGTAACCGAGGCCTCACCTTTGCCAAGAGGAGGATGAGGAGCAATGCAACGTGGCCAGTGACAATTATTTCAAGGTCATTTTCGCACGGCTCAGGCTCAACGATGCAATTAAAGACAATGAGAAGCAGGTTCCCAGCCTCCAGAAAAGAACTGCAAGTATTTTTATTCTGGATAAATATTACACCGAACGAAGCAAAAATGAAAATAGTATGTTGTAGTGCTGTGATTGGGGTACCCAATTGAAGTGTGCTTTGAACCTCATGATACGGTCTAAGCAGGAGACACAAGACAATAAAAAAAATTGCTACAAAAATACTGAGGATTCTCTACTAATGCGTAATCATTTTTGGCTCCGGAAAAGCGATGGGTACACATCGATGTGCTGGTTAGATAAACAAGCGATAATGAAGGTGCAGCTGAGTGAAAGATTTTTTACGCTTTACGAGGATTCTCCTACTTTTTATTGCTTTTTAGAATGCACCTCTTAGGCTTCCTGACCTGCGTTTCGCGTCAGTGTCGGCTCTCGGCGTCCTCTCACGGCGTAACCATGCGATCGAGCAAAGCGAGGGTGCACCTGTAGGTGTAGGAATGTGAAGCGGAACCAGGAGGTTGAAATCGGAGGAGAAAGGCATGGGGAAACCGTGAGTAGACAAGTGCACTGCTGCGCGAGACCAGCTCTGCCACGACGACATCTACTAGATGGTGCAACAGTGGCTGGCACGCAGTCGTTTATTCACCGATGACATGCTGCGAGCGCGTCGACCGCTACCGTATATGGAAACAAAACGCTGCGTGGGCGGAGGTCTGTCTGCGGCAGCTGCTATTAATCGCGCCCACGCGTCGCCCACTCCCTCTCTCTCGCGATCTCCCGATTAGCAAGGCAGTGTTGCAACTTTTTCGCTCCGTTTGCAATGTGCTGCAGGAGGCAGATTTTCCACGCCAGCCAACATATTGCGACATAAAAATCCCTATAGAAGTGCGCTAAATTTCGCATCAGGGAGTAATTGTAAGTGTTGCCTTTTTTATTGCAATTGTTTAGGTACTTACGTCTTCTGTCACGGTCGCGGAAGTGTGTCTGTGTAGGACGGTGGCCCATACAAATACCGAATGTTGTAGCAAATCAGCGCAGTGTCTGAATTCGTCTGGTTTTCTAGTGCTCTTGCTTTGCTTGTCCGACATTAGTATTTTGAAGAAGTAGGTAATGCAATAGAAAACTGGGGACCTTATAGTATTATTTCAACGAAATTTTAGTGAAATTATGTTATTTTGCCCTATAAATATATAATGCCACTGAGCGCACAAAAACATCTATAGCACAAACAACAGGCCACAGCATAGACAAAGACAAGAGTTTAGCATGTTGTATCTTCTCCCCTTTCCATTTTATTTCATATCATGAAGGACATAAGCCAACAAGCATTTTTACAACTGTTACCACTCACTGTGTCCGGGGGGAAGGAAAGGCATGCCAAGCGCCTGAAACACGACGTGCGTAATTGCGAGGCTCGTCAAGATGAAAAGGCTTCTCAATCGAGTGTGTGCGACGAGATTATATGCCAGTTCAAATCCTACTCTTCTTTGTCCTCCGTTCACCGCTTCTACGTCAGGGAGTGGTTTCTCTCCGAATTTTTGTGTGTGGGTTGCCTAGTGCGTTGACGCGACGTTACCTACGCTCCCTACCTGCGCACAATTGAGTGGGTTTTCTCCGTATTAGTGGGATTCCTTTGTGGGTTTCACCATTGCGCTCACAAGACCCTCTGCCATGAAGCAAGAGAGAAAGGGGTTGCCCTGATGGTTTAGGACATAACAAGGCCAGCGTGACGCCAGGGACAGATCTTCTCTGTCCATTTGTGCAGAAGCATGCACGCTGAACGTTTTTATACTTTTTGTCTTCGATGGCACCACCCACCCGCAAAAATGTATTAAAAATCTGTTATTTCTCATTTCTCGTTTTCGCGGCCGAACCTTCTGCGATGGTAAATCTGGTTCGAGCTCCACGCAGACGCTGCTGAAGATCGCCGAAACCCTGTCGGCGTAACCACGGATTACCAACTCGTAACAACATGTGGCAGCCTTAGAAGAATGCATTTCTTCCCTGGTACCCCATTTTTCACAGTGAATATGAATCTGAGCGAAGAGTTTAGAATGTTCAGTTCTTGGGTGTTTGTATGCAGATTATCAACCCAGGTATTTTAAAACATTGCGCAGAATATAGCCGAATAATTATGAGGGTGGTGCACTTATTATTCAAGAGACCTTAACTAAATTTAGCTGTTGTGTACAAATGGAGTGAGTCGTTATAGTAGGTTCATCATATCATCAAGATAGAGACTTGTGTGTGTACGTAAAACGGTTACCCTTATGATATGACTAATAAAAATCGGGCCCCTCTGCTAACACCCTTTCTTATATATATATATATATATATATATATATATATATATATATATATATATATATATATATATATATATATATATTTATTGTCGCGAAGCTCTTTGAGCAGTAAGCGTTCGCGACTAGAACGTTGGAGCAGCGAGAGGTAGTGTAGCCGACCGAGCACCGAAACAAGGTTGTTCTTTCTCGTCGTCGTTGTCTCTCTCCCAGCCACAGCCCCACTGCTCCCTATTTTACAGTACAGTTATCTCCCCCGCGGAAAAGGAAGCCGTCCCGGTGACCTACGGGTAGGACAGCACAGGCGGATCATAGTAGGGCTTGAGACGCTGGGCATGCACAATTTCGCGGCCACGACGGCGATGATCTAAAGGTAGCTCGAGGGGTTCCACAATATAGTTGACTGGAGACGTTTGTTTGATCACGCGGTATAGGCCTTGGTACTTCGACGCGAGTTTCGGTGACAGTCCAGTGGTAGAGGCTGGAACCCAAAGCAACACTAGCGAGCCAGGAGCATAGGATACAGGAGCATTGGAACTTTCTCGATGGTGCTTCTGGCGTTCCTGGTCTTCTGACGTAAATATACGGGAAAGCTTGCGACACTCTTCTGAGTGTGCAGCAGCTTCGGATAGGGTAGTTGTTTCCGTGGAGTCAGGGCGGTACGGAAGGATAGTATCCATTGTGGAAAAAGGTTCGCGTCCATACAGGAGAAAGAAGGGCGAAAAGCCCGTGGTAGTCTGCGTGGCGGTGTTGTAAGCGTAGGTCAGAAAAGGTAGAACATGGTCCCACTTTGTTTGGTCGGATGCAACGTACATGGCCAGCATGTCACCAAGAGTGCGAGTAAAGCGCTCGGTCATGCCATTAGTCTGCGGATGATACGCAGTAGTGGTGCGATGAATGATGCGGCATTCTTTGAGGAGAGCCTCGATGAGGTCGGAGAGGAAGACGCGGCCTCTGTCACTGCGTAATTTCCTGGGAGCTCCGTGGCGAAGGATGATGTGGCGCAGGAGAAACCAGGCGACGTCACGTGCAGAAGCGCTGGACAAAGGGGAAGTTTCCGCATAGCGCGTAAGATGGTCGATGGCCACGATTACCCAGCGATTGCCATCTGATGTGGTTGGCAGAGGTCTATAAATGTCGATGGCGACTCGATCAAAAGCACGTGCTGGGCAAGGCAAAGGCTGCAATGGGGTGGTTGAACGACGAGGGGGATCTTTACGGCGTTGGCAAACCAAACAGGAGCGGACATAATGATGGATGAATCGATACATCCCCCGCCAGTAGTAACGAAGGCGTAGACGCGCGTATGTCTTCAGTACCCCTGCATGCGCGCATTGGGGATCGTCGTGGAACGCTGCGCAAATATCCGAACGCAGGTGTCGCGGGATGACAAGCAACCATTTGAGGCCGTCCGGGAGGTAGTTGCGACGGTACAGGAGCCCGTAGCGAATGGAGAAGTGATGTGCTTGGTGACGTAATGCGCGATTGTTAGTGGGTGTCGATGGGCCGGACAAAAAACGCAGCATGGACACAATCCATGGGTCTTTCTTCTGCTCCAGAAGAATGTCCGTGGCAGCAAGGGAAGACTCGGACAATGAGGCGTTCGGGAAGCTAGCCTCGTCTGTTAGTGGCGAACGAGACAAGGCATCCGCATCCGAATGTTTGCGGCCAGAACGATACAGTACTCGAATGTCATACTCCTGCAGTCGAAGGGCCCATCGAGCAAGACGACCGGACGGTTCTTTTAAGGATGACAGCCAGCACAGCGAATGGTGATCAGTTATGACATCAAACGGGCGGCCATAAAGATACGGACGGAATTGGGTTATGGCCCAAATTTTAGCCAGGCACTCCTTTTCTGTAACAGAATAGTTCAATTCAGGTTTAGTGAGTGCACGACTGGCGAAGGCAACGACGTACTCATCGAAGCCAGCCTTTCTCTGAGCGAGAACGGCCCCAAGGCCAACGCCACTGGCATCCGTGTGTATTTCAGTTGGAGCACTGGGGTCGAAATGGCGCAGGATTGGTGGTGACGTCAAGAGACGACGCAGCTTTGTGAAGGTGGCATCGATCCGGTGACCAGGTTGAAAGGTTGTGGCCACCATGAAGAAGCTGCGTTAAAGGTGCTACTATAGTGGCAAAATTGCGGATGAAACGGCGAAAGTATGACGCTAATCCAATGAAGCTGCGCAGTTCTTTCAAAGTTGTTAGTCGGGGAAACTGGGCAACAGCTTGTAGTTTCGCCGGAGCAGGAAGTACACCTTCTTTCGACACGACATGGCCGAGGATGACCAGCTGCCGGGCAGCGAAGTGACACTTCTTCAAGTTAAGCTGGAGGCCAGCATCGGCGATGCACTTTAGGACGCGTTCAAGTCGAAGTAAGTGGGAAGGGAAGTCCGGTGAAAAGATAACGATGTCGTCCAGATAACACAGGCATATCTGTCATTTGAGGCCGCGCAAGATGTTGTCCATCATTCTTTGAAATGTGGCAGGCGCATTGCACAGGCCAAACGGCATCACGGTGAATTCAAATAAACCGTCAAGTGTGATGAAGGCCGTTTTCGGACGGTCTGACTCAGCCACTGGCACTCGCCAGTACCCGGATCGTAAGTCTAAGGATTAGTAGAATTCAGCGCCTTGGAGGCAGTCTAGCGCGTCGTCAATACGGGGTAGCGGATAAACGTCCTCCCTTGCGTGTGATCTTAAGTCGCCGGTAGTCCACGCAAAAGCGAATTGTGCCATCTTTCTTTTTTACCAGCAATACAGGAGAAGCCCAGGGACTGTGCGAAGGTTGTATGACACCGCGTTGGAGCATGTCTGCAACTTCCTCAGCGATCACGCTACGCTCCGTGGCGGATACACGATATGGCCTGTGGCGTAAAGGCGCATGGTTGCCGGTGTCGATGTGATGGACAACTGTGGAAGTACGGCCTAAGCGAGATTGCTGTAGGTCGAATGACGTGCGAAAGCGGTCTAGAAGATGGACGATCCGGGCGTGCAGCGCTGGAGTGAGGTTGGGGTCAATACTCTGGTAAAATGTTGGGTCACATGGCGGCGTGGGAGGAGAAACTTGAAGGGCCAGGGCGTCAACCGGAGGAGAAGCCGGGTCGTCAGGCACATCGTAAAGGAAGCTTGGTTCGATTTCGTCGGCATAACCAAGACACTCATTGTGGAGCAGCCTAGCAGGGCAAGGAAACAGGTTCGATACATAAAGTGCGCTCGAACCTTGTCGAATGGCAAGAAGGGCAAAAGGAAGCAAGAAAGGATGGCGGCGAGCAACAAGCTTAGACGGCGTGAAAAGAACTGTGGAGTCGGAAAACCCAACGCAAGAAACGAATACAAGTGCGGCAGAGTATGGAGGAATCTCGGTGTCGGCGGTGACGAACACACGACTCGAAGTGTCATCAGTATCTTCAAGAACGTTGGTGCCGAATGGCGACAGCGCGAGTTCAGCACGGCCACAATCTATAACGGCATGATGAGAGGACAGACAGTCCCAGCCTAAAATCATGGCATGGGAGCAGCGAGGCAGAACAGCGAACTCAATATGGTATAAAGCGCCGCTTATAACAACACGCACTGTACACTTCCCTAAGGGTTCAATCGGCGCAGCGCTTGCTGTGCGTAATGAAAGGGCTGCATAAGTCGTCGCGACTTTTCTAAGGGTAAGACGAAGCTGGTCCGAAATCACTGATATTGCTGCTCCCGTGTCTACAAGCACACGAACGGCAATGTCTTCTGCATACACTTCAAGGACGTTCGCAGGAAATAAATGAGGTCTTGAGGAGTTCGCTGAGATCGCCGTTCTTGCCTCCGGAACTGCGGTCCTTAGTTTTCCTCTCGGATAGCTTCAGGACGACGGATAAGCGGCGACAGAGAACGCCGACGGGGAGACGGAGACCTACGGGTATTGAAGGGTCGGGAAAGAGGAGACGAGGCTTCGAAGGGCTGAGCGGCAGGAGGAGTGAGTGCCCACAACCATTTGTTGTGGGCACTCACTCGGTTGTACAACGACAGCCAGTCCTCTACGTCATGATCGTCAGTTCCACTGACTATGGGAGTATCCCGTTGGCGTGGCGCACCAGGACAGACGACTGGAGGCAGTGCCAAGGGTGGCGCGGTAGGGCTAGTCTCCTCAGGCATGGGAGATGTGACCGGGATCATCCGGCTTCGGAGTTCCAGGTTGGCAATAAGTCCAGCACCTTCCACCAAATGTCGCGAAGCACTTTGAGCAGTAAGCGTTCGCGACTAGAACGTTGGAGCAGCGAGAGGTAGTGTAGCCGACCGAGCACCGAAACAAGGTTGTTCTTTCTCGTCGTCGTTGGCTCTCTCCTAGCCACAGCCCCACTGCTCCCTATTTTACAGAACAATATATATATATATATATATATATATATATATATATATATATATATATATATATATATATACTAGTAACTGTAGTGTGGCGGTATACTAAACGTCTCGACTATCATCAGAAATTTCGAAAACCTAGGACAAACCGAAAGCTTCAAGAATTACTGGCGGAGGACTCCATCTTTCAGTTCTAGCCTACGTATGGACGTTCTAGCATTTATGGCCCCGAACCCACATGCCAGAGTGCGGGACGCTGCCGCGCAGGTACCAATGACATCAGTTTGGAGGCTTCTAAATGACGGCCTTTCTAGGGTACTACTTAACAAGGACCAATGATAGAACATACGAACATGTAGAATCGTCTAGATTTCTCGAATTGGGTTCTCACAGAAGCCGAAGAGCCACCGGACTGTTTGAGCAACATAATGCGCAGGGATAAGGGCAATTTTCGCAGAAAATTTAGGTAAATTAGCGAAGTGCGCACGATTGGAGAGACTCCAATCTATATTGAGTAAAGCGCAATCGGCACAGTGTGTGTGTCACGGATCTCCTCCGGAGAACACTCTGGCCGAAAGAATGGAATAGGCGACAGGCGTACCCACACAGATGCACATTTAATACAACCCACGCGACAAGAACAGCAGCACACAAACCTAACAAAACTAACACAAAAACTATCAGTACACACGAACCGGTAACACTGCCACTAGCGTTCCATTGAGAGTGGTTGGCGTTCGTGCTTACGTCTGGTTCGGTGCGGATGTGGCGTGGTGTGGGTCCCGTAGCTGGCGTCGGAGTGGCGTTCGACGTTTGAGGACTGGCGTCGCTGGAGGCGTCGTTGGTTGCGTCGTACACGCTCCCGGTCCAAGCGCCCGTGGAGGTGTGGCCGATGACGTTGGCGTTGGGGCACCACCCGGAAGAGTGGTGACAGCGGTAGAGACACCCCTGGCCGTAGCAGGTGGTGGCCTCCTCCGTGGACTCCCCGGAACGGGCTCAGGAACGGCAGGAAGTCTGCGGTGCAAAGCCGTAGAACACGAGCACGCCGAAGCAGTAGCCGGCGTCGCTCTCTTCCGGTCGAACCGTCCCTCACCCGCCGAGTCTCCGCTGCTTTCTTCTCCCCCCGTGTCTCGCCCTTCCTCGCCCTTTTATAGCCTTCTTGTTAGTCCACGTAATCCTTCTCTTCGTCTTCTTCTCTTCTCCACAAATCGTCGCTTTCCATCTCACCGGATACTTCTCCACCAATCATCTCTTGTCACCTCACTGGAAACTTCTTTATCTTCTTTCGTCTTCGGTTATTCCACGTCATTCTTAACGCCATCCTCGTCGTCTTCTGGAAACCTTTCTTCGTCTAGCATTTTATTTTATCTTCCCTCTTGTATGTGACAAGGGCCCCCTCTCTCAAGAGTTTTTCCCTGAAAAACTGCTCACGTCGTCCTCCTCTTCATGTCATCCAACCAGCCGACTATCTTCTGTGGCAATTCTGGCCCCAACACACCACACAACACAACGTAGATGACCAGCACACACCAAAAGCACATCACTAACACACCACTGCCGTTGTCCATACAGTGTCTAACATAAACACGTTAATGTCCACAACGCACTCGTTTGTAAAATCACGTAACAACCACACCAACACCAACAACACGATACATCCCTGAGATGCATAGCACAGCAGCAACAACAAGATACCTCCCAGAAATACCTAGAGCTGTTCAGTTGGCTCTACTGATGATGTCCGCTGCAACGTTATCTCTGCCTTTAATATATTCCACCTAAAATGCGTATTCCTGTAATGCCAAACTGGACTTACTGGACTCCTTACTCTGCTTGTCCTTGCTATGCTTTCCTTTGTTTACGTGCTTATCCTTGTTGTGTTTCTCCTTGCTTTGTTGCTTTTCTTTACTTTGCATATCCTTGTTGTCTTTCTCCTTCCTGCCTTTGTCCGCCTTCTCCTTGCTTCCTTTGCCCACCTTCTCCTTGCTTCTGGATCTCGAGCTGCGTTCCTTAGAGGAGCCTTTCTTGGCCTTCTTGGACCTGCGCTTGCCTCCCCCTTTCTCTTTGGTGCTCTTGCTGCTCTGGCAGCTTTTGCAGCTTAGCCAAGTATAGAAACCCTTCTTTTTCTGCTTTTCTTTACTATCCTTGCCTTTGCTTTTCTTGTCTTTGTTCTTACTCTTCTTGTCTTTGGACTTGTCTTTGCTCTTGTTCTTCTTGTCTTTTGACTTGTATTTGCTCGGGCGCTTCTTGTCTTTGGACTTCTTCTCCTTACCCTCTTTCTTTCTTTCCAAACGCTGCATTGCTCTGCCTATCGCTTGAGCTCTTGTCTCCACTGCGGACGAGAAAGTGACTGCCCCATCACTCGCCTGAGTTGTCGTGGACTTTTCCTCTTTTGGTTTTTCTTCAACGTCGAGCATCGTCCACTCGGGATCGGGGTCCTCGACACTTCTTGCACCCGTAATGTTTCCCACGATGAGATCGTAGATGGGTTGCTCTACGCATTTTGCCACTACCTGGCCAGTATAATATCGCGTGGACACTAGAATCCTGGCTTCAGGAAGGTACCCTACTGTGCTATCTGCGAGAGTGAGGGTCGACGTTTGCCCTGTAAGCTCCTCGTCCTTCCCCAGGCTTCTCCCAACCAAAGGTGTGTTGGCTCCGCTGTCTCTAAGCACCAATATAGGATGGTCCCCTATTTGCCCAACCACCACCGGCATTGCTGCTTTTGATTTGGGTGCTCAACTCACCACCTCATTTCCCAGCGGAGTTTGTTCTCCTTTTCGCGGTGGAACTTCAGGTGGTGTGACAAGTTCTGCCCGAGAGCCGACAACGCCTGCAGCTTGGTCTTGCCCCAGAGCTATCCGCTCGAATTGTTGCGGATACGCGTCCAAATCATCTCATTTGTCATCAAAAGGAGCCATCAACTTTCTTGGACAAACCCTGGCCGGCCTAGGAGAATCGGTACCCGCAAAGGAACGCTGATTATCGTCCATGACCCCCTCATATCCTCCTGCGATATGCGCCTGTTTCCACAAAAGGAACTGCTTCTCACGTTCTATCCTTCTTTTCTCCTGCTCTTCTGACTCGCGAGCTCTTCTAGCCTCTCGCTCTTCTGCTTCGCGAGCGTCTGTGCGTGCTTGCGCCCTTTCCTCTCTCTGCCTCTTTGCTTCTTCTTTCTTCTCGTCCCAGAGACGCATCGCCTCTTCCTTGCTTAGCCCTAGCTTGAGCGCAAGTTCTAGCGTTTTTGCCAAATCCATACTTTCAGCCGTCGAGAGATCGGAAAGATCTGAGACAAAGCTAAAAGAAACAAGGAAATGAATCCTGGCAGGTTCGCCACTTGTCTTTGTCACGGATCTCCTCCGGAGAACACTCTGGCCGAAAGAATGGAATAGGCGACAGGCGTACCCACACAGATGCACATTTAATAGAACCCACGCGACAAGAACAGCAGCACACAAACCTAACAAAACTAACACACAAGATACAAAAACTATCAGTACACACGAACCGGTAACACTGCCACTAGCGTTCCACTGAGAGTGGTTGGCGTTCGTGCTTACGTCTGGTTCGGTGCGGATGTGGCGTGGTGTGGGTCCCGTAGCCGGCGTCGGAGTGGCGTTCGACGTTTGAGGACTGGCGTCGCTGGAGGTGTCGTTGGTTGCGTCGTACACGCTCCCGGTCCAAGCGCCCGTGGAGGTGTGGCCGATGATGTTGGCGTTGGGGCACCACCCGGAAGAGTGGTGACAACGGTAGACACCCCTGGCCGTAGCAGGTGGTGGCGTCCTCCGTGGACTCCCCGGAACGGGCTCAGGAACGGCAGGAAGTCTGCGGTGCAAAGCCGTAGAACACGAGCACGCCGAAGGAGTAGCCGGCGTCGCTCTCTTCCGGTCGAACCGTCCCTCACCCGCCGAGTCTCCGCTGTTTTCTTCTCCCCCCGTGTCTCGCCCTTCCTCGCCCTTTTATAGCCTTCTTGTTAGTCCACGTAATCCTTCTCTTCGTCTTATTCTCTTCTCCACCAATCGTCGCTTTCCATCTCACCGGATACTTCTCCACCAATCATCTCTTGTCACCTCACTGGAAACTTCTTCTTTATCTTCTTTCGTCTTCGGTTAATCCACATCATTCTTAACGCCATCCTCGTCGTCTTCTGGAAACCTTTCTTCGTCTAGCATTTTATTTTATCTTCCCTCTTATATGTGACAGTGTGGTTCGCTCAAAGTGGTTCAATCGCTCAATGTTTGGTTCGGAATTTACGCCGGTGCTATAATCGGTCCCATCTTGTTCCATCACACACTGACTAGACAGCGTTACGTAAACAAAATCCTTGAAGGAGTGGTGGATGAGTTTCTAAGCAAAGTCCGGCTTTCACGTCTTCCATTTCTGTGGTATCAGTGAGATGGGGCGCCAGCACACAGCAGCCGATCCTGAAACTAGCTGGATGCGACTTTGGCTGCGCAATAGACTGGAAGGCAGGGCCCTGTAAATTGGCTGGCTAGGTCACCTAACCTCTCTCTGTTCGGTTTCTTTCTTTTGGGTTATGTCGAAGATACTGCTTACATGATCGAGACGGGCGTCAGATTAGTTCAAGGCAAGTATAAGGGATGTCTGTCGTACAATTTTTGCGTCGGTCATCAAAGAAGCCACTGAAGATGTAATAAAATACACAGCACTGCGTACCTGAAAAAGGAGACCTATTCAAACACGTCCTCTAGGATGGTGTTCAACGGAGCTTACGAATTCATAGATAATAAGGGCACACTGAAATCTGATGGGTTTTTTGTTTCCTTGTTCCTTTCCTTTTTTGGGCAGAGATCCTGACTGCCAATTCGGATGATTTAGAAGTGGTATATTTATTTTCTTGAGCGCATCGGTTTTTTTTTGTCTACACGTTAGTTGCTTCCCGGTCTGTTTTCTTTCTTCGCTTGTATTTTTTTACACGAACCTGCTTTTGCAGATCGTATACATTTTTATGAAAAATGAAACGGTCACTTTAATTTGGCTTTGTTCCGAAGCTAGTTTCTGGCAGGAACTCTTTCAATGTGTTGGGAGTTAAGCCGAGATTTGAAACCTTAAATGCCTATTATATTGCATTTTGTTAATTCTGTAGGCTCAAAGCGGCGCTTCGGCCGCGTTATCGCGGGGTTTTGTAATCAATGTGATCAGTTGGCCTTGAGGGACGCATGATAACTGCTAAGTACAAAACAGGCACAAGGAATAGCTGCGAAGCCACGAAACTTGCTGTTAGTGCTTCTTCAATACCATTATCAAGGTCTTGAACTGTCTCTTCGTGTTTGCGACAAGCACCGCAGTTGCTTTCTGTCAGCATGTTTTATGGCGCCGGTCTATGATGCGGATGGGAGCACACTCACGTGATATTGTTCATAGTTCGAGAGGTTTTCTTGCCAGTAAAAAAAAACGTTTGCGCAAGTAGTACGTCGCTGAAAACAACGCATTTAGAAGTCATTTTCGGGTGCGTACAAATGCCTAATTGACACCTTGAAAATTATGAAAGTACTTCTCGTGTTAGATACTTTATGGTGATTACTGAATTAAATCACAAATAACGAAAATATTATTGACGGCTACTCCACTGTACTGGAGACAATGTGCACTAGCTCTTCTTCGAGTAATGCACCTGCTCTTGCTTTGAGTCTTGGTGCAGGATAATTGAGAAACACCGTACTTACTCAGTAACCGAAATTAGGCGAAGCCGGATTCTCTGGAAATCAGAATGAGCAGCAGTCATGCGCAGCAACGCTTATACTAGCACCCACAGGTAAAACAAAGAAACGAAGAGAGAGAGAGAAACGGCTCCAGCTTCGCCGGAAATTCAAAGCAGTATTAGTGATAGAGAAGTATGTGGCAATTAGACGCAGGATGTTCACACGACCGTGAGGAGTCGGGCTTTGAAATTTAACTGTCCCCCACTATCAGATCTTGTATATACTCATATAACGCCGTCACATCAGTATTCAGTTCGAGGTCACACGATGTTTCTTCAAATGCAAGAAACACACACAAATACATATATTGTCACGTAGTAGTGACGGTGAAGAAGGCAGCATACCTGTGATTAACGAAATTAGCGTTTTATTCCGTGAACTTGTGCCCTCAAATGCAGGCTACCCTCCAAGAACAACGATGACGGCATACACACTCCACGATCGTCGAATATCTGATCCGCGGGTCAAGGGCATCGGCTTTTATGCGTCAGTCGTCGAATTTTCCAGAGTAATCGCTGGGACCTGCGTGTCTTCCAAAAAGTTCTACACTATTCGCGTCGCGCATACATGTAATCAGGCTAGACAAAGTTCCGTGACAAGCTGCGAATACAATCATCGATAACATTCCAGAAACTTCCAATGCATGCGGGCGCCCATTCTGCTCTCTGCGATAATATTTCTCGGGCGTTGTGATGGAGTCGGCGGATAAAGATTGCGTCAATACCCTGCCTTAAAAAGCTCCGACCCGATGCTCTAATCAAACGAAAGTAATAAAGAAAAACACCCATAGCAATGAAACAACAAAACAAGTAAGTTCTTCAGCGTTCGTAAGAGGGCTTAAGATTCACCACGTGGACCACTTCAGACCGTGCGCGGCGCCGCTGTGAACGCAAAATGCCGTCTGGCACAACCTTACAGTCCATTTCGCCAATACGCCGGACGATCTTCTAGGGTCCGAAATAACGTCGCAATAGTTTCTCACTGAGTCCTCGCCGACGCATTGGAGTCCAAACACGGTTGCTAGGCTGGTACTGGACGTAGTGTTGTCGGAGGTTGTATAGTGTCGGCTGTCGGTACGCTGCTGGTTCTTGATCCGTAGGCGGGCGAGCTCTCGGGCTTCTTCATCGCTCTGGAGATAGGCGGCCGTGTCAAGATTCATTTCGTCGGTGACGTGCGGCAGCATGGCGTCGAGCGTCGTCGTCGGGTTCCTGCCGTAAACTAGCTTGAACGTGGTGAACTCTGTGGTTTCTTGCTTCCCAGTGTTTTAGGCGAAGGTTATGTACGGCAAGAGGGCATCCCAGGGCTTGTGTTCGACATCGACGTATACGTTGCTAGCATGTCAGCGAGGGTCTTATTCAGGCGCTCCGTAAGACCATTCGTCTGTGGTTGGTAAGCAGTTGTCCTCCTGTGCCTTGTCTGACTGTATTGCAGATTGGCTTGCGTGAGCTGCGCTTTAAAGTCCGTTCTGTTTCACTCTGGCAGCAGCTGCGGCGACGTACGCACCTCCTTCAATCAACTTGTCTGGATTTTCGCAGAGGCCAGCGCTTCATCTGATACCTGACCAGGATTGTTCTGTGTGTCCCGCCTTCTGCATGACTAGGCTGAAACCACGGCCTTCTGTCGCTTCCGTCTTGGGGGCGGTGTTTTCACTGGAAAGCTAGTTTCACTCTGTCAGCGGAAGCGGTGACGTATGTACATACGTCACTTAATCAACTTGTCTGGATTTTTGCAGAGGCTGGCGCTTCATCTGACACATGTAATAGGCTCCGGACTGAGCCGTGGCAGCCTGTTTGTTTTTCAAGAAAACAGACTGCATGAGCAACTGACCGTTGTTCCAATTGGCTTTACCAAGACCGGGGATGTTCTGCGTGTCCCGCCATCTGCCTGACTGTACTGTAACCACGGCCTTCTGTCGCTTCCGTCTTGGGGCAGTGCTTTCACTGGAAAGCTAGTTTCACTCTGAGGGAGGCAGCGGTGACGTACGCACGTCATTTAATCAACTTGTCTTGACTTGTGCAGGTTGGTGGCATTTCTTATTCTGTGCTTAAGCATAGCTCCTCTCCTGTCGTCGCTGTTGTTAGTGTTGTAGTGCTTTCACCTTGCTGTGACTTTTCATTAGAGTGTCGTATATGCCATATCTGTGCCGCCTTTAGGCTATGGAGGGTTCTGGCTCTGGAAGCCTGCGCGATGTCGCAAAATCTCTTGCTGATAAGCAGCTAGGTACTATAAAGTAGGTCACAAAAGTGTTGGTAAAACTGACAGCTAAGCTTGAGGCGTTTGCGACCGACATGAGAAATGTCGTTGGTGGAGTTTCTAACTCTAATACAGAGATTCGCAGTGAACTTGGAGCCAGTCGCAACTCCATTGGCTTTATGAACGATGGTTTCGAACAATTCAAGAATGATGTTGACGCGTTCCGTCGCGAGCTGACTACAGTAGCGGCTGAAAATCAGCGATATAAAAGAGAAAATGAGCAACTAAATAAAGAACTGCAGGGAAGCAAAGAGATAAATAGTTGAGTTGGAACAATACAGCAGGAACGTGAACCTTGAGGTTAAATGACTATTGTTTGTTGCAAACGAAGATCTGAGAAGAAGTGTTGGACGAATTGCCACAAGTATAGGCACAAGCGTCTCGGAGAACGACCTTGATGTAGTACATCGTGTCCCTTCTAAAGATAAAAACAAACCAAATATGATCATAAAGTTTTTGAATAGGTCTGCACGAGACAGAGCGAACTCTGCTGCGCGAACCGCTAAGTTAAGCACTGGGACCCTGGGCTTTGAAGAGAGTAATCCTGTATATATCAATGAGCATCTGTGCGTTGAAAACAAGCGTCTCTTGGGTAAAGCTCGACAACTGCGGCGAGAAAAAGAATGGAAGTATGTCTGGGTGTCACAGTGAGAGATCCTGATGCGGAAGTCTGAAAAATCGCCTGTCCTACATGTTACCTGTGACTCGGACCTAGACAAGGTGCGTTAGGTTATCCGCTATGGCGTACTCAACGCCACTTATGTCATGGTGCCAACAGATAGAATGGCACAAGAACAAGCGAGGAACCAGTGGATCTTCTTGCTTTTCTTGATATTTTTGAAGAAACTTGAAGGCGTGTTTCTTCAGATACCCACGCACATTTTCCGAACCGATGTCGTTTCGTACCTAGCCAATGCACCTAATAGTGTCCCTATGTATGTGAGCTCTAAACTACTGTCGGAAACAAAAGTTCTGTTTATGAACGTTATCATTTTGACCAATATTGTACACTTTAGAGCCTGAAGTACATCAGTCTTACGCTCGTTTGTTCTTGCCGGCTACAGTGTAGCGGTTGAGGGCGTCACCCACATCACAATTAAAATTCCCCTTAATATTCTCTTCAGCAGTTGGGCTTGCATGTATAGCATTTTATTCATCTCTATGCCAACGGCACTGTTTCTACATTGCAATGGCTGTCTTTTTTTTAGAATTAAGCTTCAAAATGGCTCTGAAATGTACTAGTCCCTCTGAATTAAGCGCGATTGTTGTGCATCAGCACCCATCGACTCCGAGCCTTTGAACATACAGTCAGCCCGTTCTAAAGAAGACCAATTGTTCAATTTTCTAGATTAATTTCAGTTTAAATTGGCTGTCATTATGTTGACTGGTACATGGTACCGCAACGACTCCGATCTTGCGCCTATTGATGAGTGTAATGTGCCAATATAAATAGACTCTGGAGGTGGCCGTGTATGCATATATATGCAAACAAGTATCAGCTATCAGTATATTGATGAATGGGCTCGGTGCTGTGAAGACATCGAAATTCTGTTATTCAAATTCGAAAACTCTATTTACTGTCGTGTATAGACCTCCTCAAGGCAACATCAACAATTCTCTTCAATTTTTAGATGAATTCTTTTGGTTTGTTAAAGATAATAATTATACATTAGTACTCGAGGTGATCTGCACATTGAAATGCTCACAAACGCCAGCAAGCAAACTGACCTGTCAAATCTACTTCTTTCGCATGGCCTTTCAAATGTTAAAGCTACCCCAACTCGCATTGGAGCTGTTACAGCAACCTTGATAGATCTATTTATAACAAATTCTATTAACCTACTACACCATGGTCCGATAAGTATCACTATCAGTGATCATTTGCCAATTTGCCTATTTACTACGGTTGAAATTAAATAGATGCACCCAATGAAATCAGACATTTAATTCCAAGACATTAATTCACAATCTCATTCTTGCTTTCGTGACGAAATACGTTTCGCTGAGCTGGGATGACGTACTCTCCTCTTCATCACCTGATAACTCCTATGACCGCTTCATTAGGATTGTGTGCACAGTATACCAAAAACACTTTCCTTACAGGCATGTAAAAAACCCTAAACACGCTCGCAGGCCATGGATCTCCTCTAAGTTAATCAACATGATAAAAGAAAAGAATGGGCTGTACCATGCGTTTTTGGATACCCGTAACCCAGATGAGTTGAAGCAGTTTAAAAAAAAAATATCGCAATAACCTCACTAAACTGCAAGAACAAGCTAAACGTGACTATTACTACTCCATGTTCGATGGTATCGTTGCTGCAAAACAGACTTGGAATAAGCTGAATTCTGTTTTATCATCAAGGCGATCCTCCGGTACTATTAAAAGAGCTCAAGATTGGTAATGAGGTTCTTAAAGATGAAGCGCTCGTTAACAAATTTAATGATTACTTTGCCTCTCTAATTGAAAGCACTTATGATCAAGATGCCTTGATGTATTTACCCATTCCCCTTACACATCCTTCGTATCTTGGTGAGACTGATGACATTGAAGTTTGAAATGTGTTCAAAAATTTTAGGCCATCTAAATGTGAGGATGTGCACGGATTAAAAATACAATGTTTTTTGTTATTGAGCTGCTCACCCCTTGCCTCACTCACATTTACAACATCTCCTTAACCTCTGGCATTTTTCCTCAACAGATGAAAATTGCAAGGGTAGCTGTGGTGTACAAAGGCGGAGAAAGGGAAAATTTAAGTAAATATAGACCAATCTCAATTCTTCCACTGTTTTCAAAAGGTTTAGAAAAAATGATTCTCCTGAAGATGACTGCCTTTTTTAACAAGTATTCTGCTTTAACACCATGTCAATATGGCTTCAGGTGAGGCTGCTCGAATGGACCTGCTCTTCTTAAACAAAAATAAAAAAAATTTGAAAAATATAGAGACGAGGAAACTAACATTGGCAGTATTCCTTGATTTCTGAAAAGCTTTGAGAGAATTAATCATGGAACACTATTAGAAAAATAGAACTCTTATGGTACACACGGTATAGCTTTAGATTTAATTAGAAGTAACATGACCAACACAAAGGAATGCGTATCCATAAATAGAAAATTATCTTCGTTTAAACATATTAAGCAAGGTGTGCCTCAAGGTAGCATATTATGACCATTTCTATTTATCATTTATATAAATTTCAATGTGATTATTGATGATTCGATTAACTATAATATTTACGCAGATGATACTAGTTTATTCTTCTCAGGAACTAAGGAGGATGAACTCATGAATTTTGCAAATGTTTTGCAAATACTTGGCAAAATATATAACTGGTCAGTAAAAAATTATCTCCAGTTAAACTGCTCCAAGACAAAAGCGTTCCTCTTTAGAGCAAAGTCCACGCCTTGTGATCTCGCCCAGTGCCTCACACTCAATGACACAAAAATAGAACTTTCCGCTACAGCAAGAACATTGGGTGTTATCTTTCATGAATTGATGCTATGGGACCACCAGTCCGATTACCTACGAAATAAACTTAGGAAAGCGTTAGATATGTAGCGTGGATGCCAGACGCTACTACCAATACAACTGAAACTTATGGTTTACAATGCACTATTTGACACTCTACCACGCTATTGTAACCTCGTCTGGTCAAATAGTACTAAGAAATCAATAGAAAAGACGGGGAACGCGGGAGATGGAAATTCAAGACGATGAGCAAGACGTTAACAAGGTGAATGCAGGAGCCAACGTTTGGACAAGTGGACTTGTCTTCTTCAAGGCGACGTATGCTTTCCTCGCCACAGTATATATAGGTGGGGTTCTTCTAAAGGGGAGAGGTTGTGAGGCGGGCGGATGCAGAAACGAGGGAAAATGTGCTAGCGTGCCGAATGGAGAGTGAAGGAACACTGTGTACAAGGTCAAATCCACGGCACCCCCCCCCGCCCGTTCTGTCAACGCACGCGCGTTAGCCGGCTTGCCAAGGGCGTATGTCACGCCGGCTGACAAAAAAAAGAAAGGAAAGGAAAGGAGAAAAAAAAGGGGGGGATATGCCAAGAAAACAAACTGTTGTTGCCTATTGCTTGAAGTTTAGCATAGCGAATAGATTCTAAAGCTCCCTTTGAAACGTTTATGCCTGTTGCAATGTCTTGAAGTTATGGGTAAGGTATGATTCTCTATTTTCTTTCTCGTTCAGAACGGAAATTTGACTGTAAGATGTAGAGTTTAAGTTCATCAAAGTTATGACCTGGTTGGTTGAAATGCTCGGCGACGGCTTTGGGAAGCTTTTTAGCTGTGTCCGCGCGATGTCCGTTTTATCTGACCTTCATTGATTGTCCTGTTTCACCAATATATTGTTTCTTGCAGAAGGAACATTCAAGCATATAAATCACATCCGAACTTGAACAAGTGAAGCTAGATTTGACTTCATGTGTATAACTATTTGCGGTGCTCTTAATTTTAATGTCACTTTGAAGGTGCCTGCAGGTTTTGCACCTAGGGCGACAACATGCTTTTATTACGGAAGAATGCTGTTGGCTGACTTTTGCGTGCACTAACATGTCTTTAAAGTTCTTGTTTCGGCGATAGGTAACCCTGGGCACATCCGGGAACGCTTTTCGCAGACGCTCGTTACTTGATAATATCGGGTGGTATTTTCTTAAGATGTTGTTTATGTTTGAGAGTGCATTAGATTATTAGAAGCCGGCTAACATTAAGCATTAGAAGCCGGCTAACGCGCGTGCGTTGACAGACCGGTGTAGGGGGGGGGGTGCCCTGGCTTTGACCTTGTACAGAGCGTTCCTTTACTCTCAATTCGACACGCTAACACATTTTCCCTCGTATCCGCATCCGCCCGCCTCCCACCCTTTCCCCTTTAGAAGAACCCCACCTATATATACTGTGGCGAGGAAAGCATACGTCGCCTTGAAGAAGACAAGTCCACTTGTTGAAACGTTGGCTCCTGCATTCACCTTGTTCATGTTTTGCTCAAGAAATCAATAGGTAATTTAGTTTCACTTCAAAAGAATGCCTTACCTGTCATTTCAGACATGCCTTACAATGCACATACGCGTGATATATTCCGGAAATTTAAAATTTTACGAGGTGTTCACCTTAACGAGTATCAACTTATGTGTTCTTTTACACGTAACATTATTAAGGGTACTAACCATATCATAAACATCGCGAACTTGCAGCGG
Organism: Dermacentor variabilis; assembly: GCF_050947875.1. Taxonomy (NCBI): domain Eukaryota; kingdom Metazoa; phylum Arthropoda; class Arachnida; order Ixodida; family Ixodidae; genus Dermacentor; species Dermacentor variabilis. The sequence goes on from NC_134574.1 coordinate 37,414,609, forward strand.
AATCCTTCTTTTCGCCTAAATTGATACACTGAATACTGGGAAGTCCCGCACCTTCGGTATAACTATAGCCTTCAAGCACTCTCCTACTGTCTTCCCTCAGCACTTAAAAAATCTCATATAAGTGATGTAAACATACGTCCTCTATCCAAGAGCACCGTACTAAAAAAATTTCTGTGAATGTTAACTGTTCATTTAGTAGCTTGAAAAGTATTTCGATGACATTTCAAAGTGTTCATTTCTGGTTTTCTTGCATATATGTATGCGTATCTACATGTGTGTATGAATATATTTGTATACATCTATGTGTGTGCATATATATATATATATATATATATATATATATATATATATATATATATGTGTGTGCGTGTGTGTGTGTGTGTGTGTGTGTGTGTGTGTGCGTGTGTGAATATGTATATATTAACCTTGCCATAAGTATGTACAAAGAATATCGTGACATGTTACTGCCTGTTGTTCACGGGGAGGTGGGACTAGTCAAGCTGCCGTTATAGAGCTTTTATCGTACCATCCCTACCACTTTGTATACATCAGTGTACTTATGTGGTTAAATAAACTTCTCCTTCTTCTTCTGTCGGTGATGATGACTTCTGGGGCGGTATGTCGCAGCAGGATGTTCTCGACGAAGAATTTCGCCACTTCGCCTGCGTTAACTTTCGGCACAGCTTTAGTTTCACTGAAGCTGGTGAGATAGTCCGTCGAAACGACTATCGACTTACTTCCGGTTGTTGACGTCGGAGACGGTCCCAACAAATCCAGTCCCATCTGCTGAAATGGTTGGCAAGGAGGTTTGATTGGCTGTAGTAGTACTGCTGGCCTTGTTGGTGGTGTCTTGCGTTGGTGACAGTCTCGGCAAGTCTTGACGTTACGGGCGACGTTGACGGTCGGACGCAGCCAGTAATACGTTTCCTGTATCAATTTAAACTTAAACTTTATTATTTCTTCCAGTACACCCTAGAAATGTCTTCTTGGGCCTGTTTTACATGGCAGGGCGATAACAGACTGTACTTTATAGCATGAAACATGTAACATCAAACAAAAACAATTTTCAAGTTTACAAATATAAGCCAATTGACAGGATAATTGTTTTTGATATAGAAAGAAACAACATTCCAATATGTTTGATAAGATTAAGAAAAAACATCAAATGGCATTACACAATTAAAATCATTATACATTAAAATTATATCTTTAAATGTGAAGAATTCACAACCACAATTCACTGCGAGATAAATTATCAGTGTCTGCGTAATTATTCAAGATTTTTTGTAAATTGTGTCTAATATATTTTAATTTCTATTCAGTGCGAAAACATGGTACATGCCAAGAATCAGGGTTTCTTAGATGTACTGGCATTTTATGGCTCTGCAAGGCCGCTATGGATGTAAGGTAATTCCTTAACTCTTCTTTTGGGAAATAAACATGTGTCAGACGCGATATTCGTAATAGTGGTCTACCCACATAACATGGTATTTCTTTGACAAAGTTTTTGTCGTACGCAGGGGACTGGTGCTGGGAATGTGCCGGAGGAGCGCCTTTTGTAAAGTACTTATTGTATTCGTGTTTGTTTGAGTTTTGATCCCGCATACTAAACTACAGTAATTAAATTGGGAGGTAAAAATAGATGACTAATTTGTAACTTGGTTTTTACCGGCATGTGAGTGCTACAGCGAGCCAGCACCCCGGCTACTGCGGAAAATTTACCGCGAAGTTGATTAATGTGAGCATCGTAACTTAGATGACAGGAAAAAGTTATACCAAATATTTTATGCTGGTTAACTAGCTCGATATTGTGATCCAAATAAGTTACTCAATGTTCCAGTTCAAAAATTTATTTCTTGCTCTAAAAAAACAGCTTTCGTCTTAGCGGGAATAATTATGATTCCATTAAACTGTGACCACTCAGAAATATTACGTAGCAGTGCATTACACCTAATAATTAGTTCGTTCGCATCCTTTCCAGTAAATAATGAAGTGCTGTCATCAGCATATATAAAGAAATCAACTGTAGCATCAATATTTACTTGGTCATTATCGTAGAAGTTAAATAACGATGGGCCCAATACACTTCCTTGTTGCACCCCGCTTTCAATTGACAAGAAAGAAGATTGGACAGTAACGACACATACACATTGAGTCCTATTTTTCAAGTATGACTTCATCAAGGCGAGGGGACCGCCTCGATCTCCATACATAGAAAGTTTAAATATACAAATATTATGATTGAGGCAATCAAACGCCTTGCTGAAGCCAATGAAAATCCCGAGGGCGAAATTCCCGTCGTCTATAGCGAACACGATATTTTCTTTCAATGATAAAAGAGCTGTCTCCGTAGAACTTCACTTTCTAAAGTCAAATTGCGAATTTGTTAAACGTGATGTTTGTCTTGAAACTTTATTAGACTTGTGGAAATAATTTTTTCTAGAGCATTGGAAAAAATTGGTAGTACTGATAATGGCCGGTGATTCGAGACTTTATTTACATCAGTTGTTTGAATAACACCGATATTCTAGCTCGTTCCATACGATTCGGGAAAGTAGCCGACTCTATTCTAAATTGAATATGCGAACCAACGCACGAGTTATGGGAAAGTGTTCCATAACGTATTTCATTGGCTTAATTTGTAGTGTATCGATATCTAATGTTCTTTCTGTTACTTAAATTTATTATTGTGGCAAACACCTCATGTTCAATTGTTGGTTCCATGAATATAGTATTAGCAATACTATTATTCAGTGAATGAGCAACCCGGGGGTCGTGGCTGTACGCTACACCTGCATTCAGAAAATCAGTACTGAAGTGGTTAGCCAGCGCTTTACCGCTGAGTTCATAATTATAATCGGTTATCAATTTGGGTATATTCCCTTTAGTTTCATGACCTAAGACGCTAATTATTACTTTCCAAACCGCATCTGGACGCTTCTTGTTAATTTCCGATAAACATGTTGATAGTAACCCATTGTCGCTTGCCTTACTATTTTATTCAGTCTATATCTTTCTCTCTTAAATTCCTTAGGTTTAATTTCTGATCCCTATTGCAAGAACGTATGATAAAGGCTTTTTTTTGCTTTTTATGAGCTCGACGTGCTCGTTGGGGATCCACGGTTTTAGTATCTGTTTTTTGAAGTTCTGACCTGTCTTACTAGAAAAGGCGCAATGTAAATGCGCACAAAAGTTTCAAGAAGCTCGTTATATACTTCGCTTACGTTCTTTTTTCTTAACAAGAAATTCCAGTCGTGCTTGATTACAGCCTGACTAAATAAATCCGGTGCGTCATTCGAAATGTGTTGATAAGTAAGTAATTCGTTGTGTTGTTTGTTACTCATAGAATACTCTACAAAAACTGGACAATGATAACTAATATCATAAGAAATTGTGCCCGTAGTACATACAGGTGTATATATATTTGTAATGAGAAGGTCTAGGGCAGATGAAGTGGAAGCAGTAACCCTTGTTGGTGTGGTTATGAGAAAAGTTGAGGCAGAAGAAAGTATTAGGCTGTTTATATCGTGTACATACTTGTTATCCTCAAAAATATTTAGGTTGAAATCAACTCCACAGACAAAATGAACATTTTCGACTAAGCAGCATTCCAAAACATTACTAAAGGAACCTAGAAACACCTTCAATACTGACATTCGGAGGGTGGTATATTACTGACAACACCTTCTTGGTGTTTTTGACTTGGTGAAGTGACGACTTCTGAATGAAAATTCTGGCACCATTTCATAATCACAATTATCTTTAGCATCAAGGGCGACACCGCCTCCTCGCCTATTCTAACGGTTCATGTAAAATGAGTTATAGCCTTCCAGTTGAACAACATCGTAGCTGCTTTGAAACCAAGTTTCAAAAATCATTTTGACATCAAACTGAAACGAAAATTCATTGAGGAAACAAGTAATGCTGTCGCCCTTGCCAACAGCGGAACACGAATTGAAATGCAAAACAGAGGCATGTGTAGTATCTGGCAGATTAACATTTTGTGGTTGTAAAAATAAAGGTATTTCATTTGAACAGAGGGTGTAGGCATGCAACGCGACATTTAGCATATCTTAGAAAGATCATCGTCTTCCTCTATCCTTATGATTGGTGTGTCATCAGACTGTCTCGCGAAAACCTTGCCATTGTACGAACAGACGGATTTCCATTCGTGATCACGTTTTCTACCGATAGCGATTCCAAGCACCCACACGGTCTGAAGTGGTCCACGTGGTGCATCTTAAGCCCCTCTTACGAACGCTGACGAACTTCCTTGTTTTGTTGTTTCATTGCTTTGGGTGTTTTGCTTTATCACATTCGTTTGTTTGCAGCATTCGGTCGATGCTTTTTGAGGCAGGGTATCCACACCATCTTAATCCGCCGACTCCATCTCAACGCGCAAAAAATATTATCGCAGAGAGCAGGATGCGCCCGCATGTATCGGAAGTTTCTGGAATGTTAGCGATGATTGTACTCGCAGTTTGTCACGGAACCTTGTCTAGCCTGATTACATGTAAGCGCCAAGCGAATAGTGTAGAACTTCTTGGAAGACACGCAGGTCCCAGCGATTACTCTGGAAAATTCGACGACTGACGCATAAAAGCCGATGCGCTTGACCCGCGGATCAGATTTTCAGCAATCGCGGAGAGTGTACGCCGTTATCGTTGTTCTTTGAGCGTAGCCTGCTTTTGAAGGCGCAAGTTCGCGCAATAAAACGCCAATTTCGTTAATCACAGGTATCCTGTCTTCTTCACCGTCACTACTACGTGACAATATATGTGTTTGTGTGTGTTTCTTGCCTTTGAAGAAACATCTTGTGACCTCGAATTGAATACTGATGTGACGGCGTTATATGAGTATATGCAAGAGATAATAGTCAGGGACAATTAGATTTCAAAGGCCGACTCCTCATGGTTGTGTAAGCGTCCTGCGTCTAATTGCCACATACTTCTCTATCACTAATACTGCTTTGAATTTCCGCCGAAGCTGAAGCCTATTTCCCTCTCTCTCTTCGTTTCTTTGTTTTACTTGTGGGTCCTAGTATAAGCGTTGCTGCGCAAGACTGCTGTTGATTCTGATTTCCAGAGAATCCGGCTTGGCCTCATTTTGGTTACTGAGTAATTTATACGGTGTTTCTCAATTATCCTGCACCAAGACTCAAAAGAAGAGCAGATGCATTACTCGAAGAAGAGCTAGTACACATTGTCTCCAGTACAGTGGAGTAGCCGTCAATAATTTTTCGTTATTTGAGACTGAATTCAGTAATTGCCATAAAGTATATAACACGAGAAGTACTTTCATAATTTTCAAGGTGTCAATTAGGCATTTGTACGCACCCCAAGATGACTTCTAAATGCGTTGTTTTCAGCGACGTACTAATTGCACAAACATTTTTTTGTTACTGGCAAAAACGCCTCTCGAACTATGAAAAATATCACGTGAGTGTGCTCACATCCACATCATAGACCAGCGCCCTAAAATATGCTGACAGAAAGCAACTGCAGTGCTTGTCGCAAACATGAAGAGACAGTTCAAGACCTTGATAATGGTATTGAAGAAGCACTAACAGCAAGTTTCGTGGCTTCGCAGCTATTCCTTCCTCCTACTTTGTACTTAACAGTTATCATGCCTCCCTCAAGGCCGACTGATCAAATTGATAACAAAACCCTGCGATAACGGGGCCGAAGCGCCGCTTTGAGCATACAGAATTAACGAAAAGCAATATAATAGGCATTTAGTGTTTCAAATCTCGGTTTCACTCGCAACACATTGAAAGAGTTCGTGCCAGAAACTTGCTCCAGAGCAAAGCCAAATTAAAGTGACCGTTTTATTTTTCATAAAAATGTATACGAGCTGCAAAAGCAGGTTCGTGTCAAAAAATACAAGCGAAAAAAGAAACAGACCGGGAAGCAACTAACGTGGAGACAAAAAATAAAACCGATGCGCTTAAGAAAATACATATTCCACTATTAAATCATCGGAATTGGCAATCGGGATCTCTGCTCAAAAAACAGAAAGAAGAAAAACGCCATCACCGGTACAAAAATGACTGTTTATTAACCATTGATATATTGTTGGGGAAGTGTTGAAACGAGGGACTTCAACGAATTTTCAAAAGCAATTGAGTTCGCTCAACACTTGCACAACAATGTTATCGTTGAGTGTTCTCAAAAAACAATTTATTGGGTAATTTGTGTTGATTTTTGTAATTGTTTTTTTTTGTTGTGTAGCAGTTGAGTCCAGTATTAGTAATTAGGACTCGCATATGAAGACATTCCAAAAATTTTAAGCGAAGCGTTGCAACCTCATTGCTGTCGCTTTGCGGCAGGTAGGTTCCTTCTTTCACCTCGTTTTCATAAAAAGAAAATAATGTGTGACCGATGGGGTGGCATTGAACGTCGACCGTTGAGCCCGATGCTCTAACCATTAGGCCAGGAACGCGCGCATGCTCCTCTGGTTCGACAGCCAGTAAGTTCTGAAATGCTTGGCGCGTGCGCAGCGTGCCAATTGCTCGTGCTGTGGCTAAAGTTCAAGTGCCTATCTCCGGCACCGCCCCACTTTCGTAGCCGTTTTCTCTTTCTAAAAACTGCAGCGTTAGACTAGCTTCATGACGGCCCAAATTCATAACGATTTATTTCTTCGCTGGTGTAAAAATGCCATTGTCGTTTTAACATACACTAGATGACATAGCAATTGGTACGATCCAAAATGAGCACGTTTCGGGGAGCAGAATAATGCGAAGTTCACTCGCAAACACGGTGACTACGCGCATGTGGAGTTGCCCAAAAGTAGACACGGCGGCAGCGCGGCCGGTGATAAGACAGGCGCCGACACGCACGTTGCGCAGCTCAAACCTCGAAAATCAACTATGGGCCATCCAGCAAGCCCGTGAGGCGGCGAGGAGACAGGATCTCCGGACTTCCTCTGGGGTGGCCTTGGCGCAGGCCACGAATTTGCCGGATTGTTAATAAAGTTGTTACCACCACCACCACGCGTGGGAAGAAGAAGCAGCGCCGAGCAGTGCAGACGTGGAAGCATCGGCTCCGTTTCTTTTTCCATGCTCCGCTCGTTAGTTTTGAGAGTGCAACGAAAAGCAGCATACCATTGGATCCGCGAAGCGACGGCGAATATACTGACACTATGAAGAAGAAGACGCGCCTCGCGGCACAGCCGCATCGCCAACGCGCGGCTCGTCTCGCCTCGCGCTGTTGATTGCTGGCGTCCGTTTAGACAGTGTTTCGGGCTGCTTCGCCGTTCCCGGTTGCTGTGCCTTTACATTAGGAGCCGCCAATAAACCTTTTCTCAATTGGTGGAGGTGCTGGGACTCAAACCCCGTCGCTTGAAACCCTGGAGCTGAGATCAAGAACGCTACCACCCGCCATGACCGACAGCTCCTCCCAAACGGCACCGACGCCACAGTCCCTCACCTGCACCGGCGTTCCACGACAACGGGACCCCAAGGTCTTCAGCGGTGCAGACGACGAAGACGTAGAAGACTGGTTTGCGTCATATGAACGGGTGAGCGCACACAACAAGTGGGATGATCCAGCCAAGTTAACTCACGTCATCTTTTACCTGGCTGGTGTTGCCCAACTGTGGTTTCACAACCACGAAAGTGACGTGCCCACATGGTCAGTCTTCAAGACTACCTTTACGGAAGTGTTCGGCCGACCCGCTGTTCGCAAGCTGCGTGCCGAACAGCGCTTGCGCGCCCGAGCACAGCAGACGGCGGAAACGTTCACAAGCTACATAGAAGACGTCGTGGACCTTTGTAAACGAGTCAACGCCGCAATGCCCGAAGCTGAGCGAATTCGCCATATACTGAAAGGCATCGATGACGGTGCATTCCAGATGCTTCTAGCCAGGAATCCGCGCACGGTGTCTGAAGTTGTCAGCCTGTGCCAAAGTTACGATGAGTTAAGGAAGCAACGCGCTTCGACTCGGCGTCCTTCGGGAAGCGACGAGTTGTTGGCGAGCCTTGACAACATGTACGACCCATCCTCATTCTTTCAGCGGGTCAAGGACTTTGTGCGTGAGGAAGTTGCCCGCCAACTTTCTTTAGTCCCCTTCACTCAGGAGCCCACCTCCCGTCTTCCAAACTCGCTCCGCACCCTCATTTCCGAAGAGGTCGCCCAAGTTGTCCCTTCCGCACACCATCAGCCGCCTGCAGCCGCGAATCTCAACTCTACGCGGGCAGTGCAGCCTGTCGCCACGCCTCTCACCTATGCGCAGCCAGTCCTGCCTGTGGCCGCGCCTCTTACGTACGCGCAGGCAGTACGCAGGCCTCCACCGGCGTCTTTCACGACCCAGTCCCAACCGCTGCCACCGGAAGCCCATGCTACATCTTGGACCGCACCGCGAGCTGATCCTTGGCGAACACCTGACAATCGACCCATCTGTTATTCTTGCTGCACTCCCGGACACGTCGCCCGATATTGCCGCCGTCGTCCTCAAGCGTTCGGCGACGCCTCGCGGCCCTTCCAGTACGGCAGCCAGCCATTTCGCCAATACGCCGCTCCTTCCCCCCAAACGTATGCTCGTGCTGACATCCCAGAATTTCCTTCGCGTCGCTCGCCATCCCCTCGCCGACGCTCGCTCTCCCCAATGCGTCGGCGTCCCGCACCACCTGACCAGGAAAACTGAACGTCGCAGTTCAAGAGGCAAGAACTGCGCCCCATTCGAACTGTCGAAGTCCTCGCGCCTCTCCTGCTAACGAGGTCGAAATTTGTGTAGATGGTGTTCCAGCATTCGCTCTTGTGGATACCGGCGCAGCCGTTTCTGTGATAGCCGCCAAACTGTGCCGTTCGCTGCGCAAGGTGACCACGCCGCTTTCTGGACTGTCGCTTCGTACGGCAAGCGCGCAGCACGTCACTCCGCACGCAGCCTGTACTGTGCGTGTGCTTATTCACGGCATTGTTTACATCGTCGAGTGTATTGTTCTTCCCACCTGCTCGCATGATGTCATCCTCGGATGGGACTTCTCATCCAGTCATAAAGCAGTGATCGACTGCGCACGCGCCGAAGTTGAATTTGCCCCTTGTGACGCACCCTTGGCCGAAGATTGCGACCGCCCTTCTAAACTTACCGTGCGCGAGGACACAGATATTCCACGTGGCTCCTTCGCCCTCGTACCCGTCTTTTGCGATGCCATCGCTGATGCAACGGCCCTCTTCACGCCGTCCGACGTCTTCATGGGCCGTAAATCTCTCCCACTACCCTTCGCGACGCTTGACATGGCTGGTGGCTGCAGCAATATATACTTTTACAATCCCCTCTGTGCGCCTATTACGTTGCTCGTTGGTGAATGCCTTGGCTTCGTGGAACTCCTCGACTCTTCGTCTTTGGTTGACGTCCCTGGAGACTCTTTTGACGTCGACCCCGGCCAACCATCTTCGATGTCCGCGCTTGAGGAACCGTCGAGGGTTGCGTTCTTGAATGCCATCGCCGATACCCTCACACCTGCCGAACGCGCCGACCTTCTTGATCTCCTGCACAAATTTAGAAGTTCATTCGACGTTTCGCAACCTCACCTGGGCCGCACGTCGGAAGTGCAGCACTGCATTGACACCGGTTCACATCAGCCGTTACGTCAACGACCATATCGCGTCTCTGCCGAAGAGCGTCGTGTCATTACCACCCAAGTCGAAGATATGCTGCGCCGTGATGTTATTCAACCTTCGCACAGTCCCTGGGCATCTCCTGTCGTTCTCGTTCGCAAGAAGGACGGGTCTATTCGCTTTTGCGTCGACTACCGTCGGTTAGATAAGGTAACGCGCAAGGACGTCTATCCTTTGCCGCGCATCGATGACGCCCTCGACAGTCTTCAGGGAGCAGAATTCTTCTCGTCCCTTGACTTGCGTTCAGGGTACTGGCAGGTCCCGATGGCTGCGGCCGATCGCCAGAAAACCGCATTCATTACGCCTGACGGTTTATATGAATTTAAGGTGATGCCTTTCGGGCTTTGTAACGCCCCTGCCACCTTTGAACGACTCATGGACAACACGCTGCGTGGCCTCAAGTGGTCTATATGTCTGTGTTACCTCGACGATGTCGTGGTTTTCTCGCCTAATTTTCCTACTCACCTGCTCCACCTCAGACAAGTTTTGACCTGTCTAACGAGCGCTGGCCTTCAACTCAACCTCAAGAAGTGCCGCTTCGCCGCGCGAGAGCTCACCATTTTAGGCCACGTTGTGTCCAAGCACGGCGTACTACCTGATCCTGCAAAACTTCGAGCAGTCGCCGAGTTTCCGAGGCCTCAGACCATCAAAGAACTTCGAAGCTTCGTGGGCCTATGCTCATATTTCCGGCGCTTTGTTCAAAATTTCGCATCGATCATGGCGCCATTGACTCAGCTTCTACGCGGTGACGCCGCCCTCTCCTGCTGGTCCCCTGCATGTGACTCCGCCTTTGCTACGCTGCGTCGTCTTCTCATCTCCCCACCTATTCTTCGCCATTTCGACCCGTCAGCTGCAACTGAAGTACATACAGATGCCAGCGGGGTCGGTCTCGGCGCCGTACTCGCCCAACGAAAGGCGGGCTACCCCGAATATGTAGTCGCCTATGCAAGTCGCACACTGACGAAGCCTGAGGCCAATTACAGCTTGACCGAAAAAGAGTGCTTGGCTTTAGTATGGGCGCTTGGCAAGTTCCGACCATATCTGTACGGGCGCCCATTCGACTTGGTCACAGATCACCATGCGCTTTGTTGGCTCGCCAACTTGAAAGATCCCACTGGCCGCCTAGCCCGTTGGGCACTACGTATCCAGGAGTACGATATTCGCGTCGTATACCGCAGTGGACGCACACACTCCGACGCAGATGCCTTGTCTCGTTCACCTTTACCTCCAGACTCGGCCTGCGCAACAACTTCCGCACATTCCGTGTCATCTCTCGACATGGACTCCTTTGCAACCGCACAACGTCGTGACCCGTGGATCGCTTCTCTTTTCGACTATCTTTCTGGATCGTCGACCATCCCTGTATCCCGAACCCTCCGACGCCAAGCAGTTCATTTTGCCATTCGTGACCAGCTGCTGCACCGACGCAATTACACTCCTGAAGGTCGTCGGTGGCTTCTGGTGGTTCCCCGCAGCTTAAGGTCTCAAATATGTGCCGCTTTCCACAACGATCCGCAGTGTGGCCATGCCGGAGTCTTCAAGACGTACGAACGAATTCGCCACCGCTACTACTAGCGCGGCATGTACAATTTTGTTCACAAGTTTGTTCGGTGCTGTCTTGACTGTCAACGCCGCAAATCGCCGCCTTTACGCCCATCTGGTGCCTTGCAGCCGCTCTCGTGCCCTGCCACACCCTTCGATCGCGTCGGCATCGACCTATACGGCCCGCTTCCTATGACACCAGACGGCAATCGGTGGATCGTAGTTGCTATTGATCATTTGACACGCTACGCCGAAACTGCTGCTTTACCAATTGCTACAGCATGGGATGTAGGCTCTTTCGTCCTACATCGCTTCGTGCTTCGACACGGCGCACCTCGGGAACTCCTCAGCGATCGAGGTCGCGCCTTCCTCTCCGAAGTCGTCGAAAGTTTGCTTTCGGAATGCCATATTATTCATCGGACAAGCACGGCATACCATCCACAGACTAACGGGCTCACAGAGCGATTTAACCGCACACTTGGTGATATGCTCTCTATGTACGTGGCATCTGATCATGGTAACTGGGACCGCATCCTTCCATTCGTCACGTTCGCGTACAACACCGCGATCCAGGCCACTACGGGATTTTCACCTTTCTTCCTCCTGTATGGCCGCGAGCCTACGCATACCATCGACACGCTCCTTCCATACCGTCCTGACGCCTCCGAGTGTCTACCTGTTTCCGAAGTCGCCCGACAAGCCGAAGAATGCCGCCAGCTAGCGCGCTCCTTTACGGCAGAGCAACAGCAGCGCCAGAAAGAAAACCGCATCGACACGCATCCCAACACGACCTACGCTCCAGGCGTTCTTGTGTGGTTGTCAGTCCCTTTCCAAACGCCAGGGCTTTCCTCGAAACTCGTCCCAAAATTCGAAGGGCCTTACCGAGTCTTGGAGCAAACATCCCCGGTGAATTTTCTCATTGAGCCCCTGTCACCACCTGAAGACTTGCGCCGGCGTGGACGTGACATTGTCCACGTCTCGCGTCTCAAGCCCTACCACCACTCTCTGCCTCCCGATTCTTAAGGTGCCAGGATGGCTCTTTTTGTCCGGGGGAGATTGTGAAGAAGAAGACGCGCCTCGCGGCACAGCCGCATCGCCAACGCGCGGCTCGTCTCGCCTCGCGCTGTTGATTGCTGGCGTCCGTTTGGACAGTGTTTCGGGCTGCTTCGCCGTTCCCGGTTGCTGTGCCTTTACATTAGGAGCCGCCAATAAACCTTTTCTCAACACCAAGATTCGAGGTGGGGCTTGTTTTTTCGCAATTTTACGGAACGTTTTCTGCTCCTTAGTGAGGAGTAGGGCCTTTGCTGGGCCTAGTAAGCCCACCTGAACGCAGCCATGGCGGATACAAACATGGAAGATGAAGATTTTACTGGAAATGAAGGAAACAATGGTCAGGACTACTACGGCTCGCAAGTAGTGGCTGGCCGAAGATCACGAGCTAGCACAAAGGCTGTGGATGTGGACAGCACATTGCCACGTAATCAGCGAGAGCATGGAGTCAAAGGAACCGCCGTCGGTGGAATGGTCAAGAATCGGGTTATCAAAGCTTCGAGGATGCCTCAACTACCCGAGGAGCACAGAAAGATCATTATACGACCTCGAGGAGGGCTCAATTTGAACAAGGTGAGCACCACCACGATTGGTTCCGCGGTCATCGAGGCGTCCGGCCTAACGGAACAGGAGGCCCATGAAGACGTTGTCTGCCCGAACTTCATTCAAAATATCATCGTAGTCAGCACACCTAAGCCCGAACATGCTGCGAAGTACGTTAGAATCAAGTCTTTCAAGATTATGGAAGTGGAATACGAGGCAAATGCATACGAAGCGGCACCACATGCCACATGCAAAGGCGTCATCCGAAGAGTGGATATCAGAGACTCGCAAGCTATAACAAGAAACATCGTGCATGACTTGAACCCGCTTGCGCTGGCTGCCAAGTGCATCAGGACGTCGGGATCGGTCATCGTAGTTATCGATGGACTCAAAGTGCCTAATTTTGTCAGGTACGTATCCACACTAATGAGATGCTACCTTTACAGGAAGCAATTCGACGTCTGCGTCACCTGCGGAAGGGTCGGGCACCGCTCTCGTGTGTCCAACACATGACTTTGTTCAGTGCGGGGATGTGGAACTCGCAACCCAGGAGATGAACATGTGTGTGTACCTAAGTGTAAATCTTGTGAAGGCGATCACCCTACCGGCGACAAGTTTTGTAAGCAAAGATTTCAAATCCCTTACGTCGTACGACTTCGTCGAAGAGAGCGCAACAGGACCCGGTCGTCAACAAGAGTGCAGTCGGAAGCGCAACAGCTAGCGCCCAACCATCGCCCCGAGGACAGGGAGCACTCACGCTCCAGGAGTCGCACCAGATCCAGGCATCGTTCCTAATCCAGGGAGAGCAGGCGCTCCAAGTCAAGGGAAGCAAAGGTGCGCTTCGTGCAGAGGGACTCAATACGTGGCGAGAAGAAGACGCCAGGAACCACTTGGGCTGACAAAGTAAAAGGTATGGCGAGAGTTGCTGGGGGCGCCTCGGCTGCTGTGGGTGATGACAATGATGCCACAATAGAGCAATTAATTAAAGAAGTAACTTCTTTAAGAAAAGCTAATGCAGAATCGACAAGGCAGGCAGCAGAGCTTCGTAAAAAAGAGCAGTCGAGCCCTGCTAGAGTAGGGATAGATAGACCTGTAAGCAAAAGCAGCTATCCAGGAGAATCCAGCTCTCCTGCCCCTAAAGAGAGGGCGGTGAGTTCCGAGTATGAGTCAGTCTTCTCAGACCTCAGTGAAATAAAAGATGCAATTAAAGCGATAAGAGAGACAGTGGAAACGACCAACTTTAAAGTGGACCAATTGTGGAAATGGAGACTAACGGAGGAGAAAAGACTTAGGAAAATTGAGACGCGAGGGGATAACGATGATGAGTATCTGCCATTGGAGGCGGATAGTATAAAGTCCATTCCTGGACTGTCGGGGGCGATCACAAAGAGGAAAGTAGCGCGTAATAGAAAGGCAGCCTCACCTAATAACAATGGACAGTAATTATGGATTTAACGTGTGGCAATGGAATTGTCGCGGGTTCCAACACAAAAAAGCAGCACTGCGACAGGTGATCAGGTCATCTGAGGCCAGGCCAAAAGTAATTATGCTGCAGGAAACCTTAGCGGACGAAATTATGCTTAGCACGAGGTCGCGGGATCGAATCCCGGATACGGCGGCCGCATTTCGATGGGGGCGAATGCGAAAACACCCGTGTGCTTAGATTTAGGTGAACGTTAAAGAACCCCAGGTGGTCAAAATTTCCGGAGTCCTCCACTACGGCGTGCCTCACAATCAGAAAGTGGTTTTAGCACGTAAAACCCCAAATATTATTATTATTAATTATGCTTACTGGGTACAAAGTTATATGTAGAGACAAAAAAAACGGGGAGGGGGTTGGCGACCCTCATTGACAAAAAGTTGCCATACATTGAGCATGATATTCATCTTAGACATTCCAGGTTTGAATTTATTCTAGTTGAGATCATACTTAAAAGGAACAGAGGTAAGACGCAAAGTATATTCTGTTTGAATATTTACAGCAGTCCTAACGACATGAGTCAGAGGTATAGAGCACTCTCCAACAAGGTGCTTTCGGTTGCCAAAAACTCCCCGCTCATTATTGGAGGGGACTTTAATGCTCCCTATCAAACATGGGGATACACTTGGAACACAAAGAAGGGAGAGGAGCTATGACGTCTTGCCATGGATCGGGGGTTATGCTTGATTACTGATCCGGCGTATCCCACCTGCTGTGGCGCGTCCACAAGCAGGGACTCCACACCAGATCTTACTTTCGTAAACAACTCAGGAGGAGCCAATTGGGAAAATTCAAACATGGATCTCGGGAGCGATCATTATATCATACACATAACCATACGCATACCGAGACAGGAAACTAGAATCTTTAAATTCACTGATTGGGATCAGTTCAGAAAAATCAGGGCGAACAGAAGGAAAGTGGGGCCTCTAGATGCCGAGCAGGATCCCCTTCAGACGTGGGTCACCCAGCTCAGAGAGGACGTCAAAGGGGCCACTAAAGAAATCAGGACAGAGGAAAATATTGAGGCTATAGACAGCAGGCTGGCGCATCTGATTGAGGCCAAACAGTCTATAATACAGAGATGTAAAACGCAGAGACTTAACAGAAGGCTAAGAAAAAAAATTGCGCAATCAAACAGAGAAATTGATAAATACTCGAAGATTCTCGTGAAGCAACAGTGGGATGAGGTCTGTAATTCGGCTGATGGTAGACTCAAGCATGGACGTAGCTGGAACCTCCTCAAGCACCTGCTCAACGAGAATGAAACAAGGACAAGCAAGAGAACAGCTATATCTAAGTTGGTTCATCAGGAACGCCAAAATAAAACACAGAAGGATATCATGAATAGTCTCGCAGCCAAATATCTCCCACTTAAACAACCAAACGAAGAATACGAGAGCCCCGAATATACGGGAGACACATGTGAAGAACTTGACCAGGACTTCACTAAGAGAGAAGTGAGGGCGGCTCTTCAGTCTTAATGGTAGATCGGCGGCTGGACCTGACGGAATAACTAACAGGATATTAAGAAATCTGGATGATGAATCAAATTCTTATCTAACTGAACATTTCAATGAGTGTTGGAGAAAAGGGGTATACTCAGAGGAATGGAGGGTGGCCAATACTATCCTCGTACCAAAGCCAGGAAAACAACTCACTCTGGACAACCTCCGTCCTATTTGCTTAACGTCCTGTCTAGGCAAAGCTATGGGACATGTCATCCTAAATCGACTCACTAAATACGTTGAGCACAACGACATGCTTCCATACAACTTGATCGGCTTTCGTCCCGGGCTGTCAACTCAGGATGCTATGCTGCTGATCAAACACCAACTTATACAGGCCAGCCCAGCGCATGCGAAAGCTCTTTTGGGATTGGATGTGGAAAAAGCTTTTGATCGTATAAAGCATAAGACAATACTTGGCGTCCTCTCGGTGATGGTGTTAGGTAAGAGACTCTTTAACATGATTAAGGACTTTCTTAGAAATCGAACTGCACAACTCATGCCGGGTGAGCTCAAATCAGAAGCTAAGAATTTGGGAAATAGGGGCACTCCACAAGGGGCTGTGCTCTCACCCATGCTATTTAATTTAGCAATGTCCAAGGTTGCAAAAAATCTGGAGAAAATTGAGAGTATAAATTATGTGGTATATGCCGACGACATAACCATATGGAGTGCCAAGGGTAATGTAGGACAGACAGAGACCAGATTACAGGAAAGCTTATATGTTTTAGAGAACACACTGAAAGACATGGGGTTGAAATACTCGGCAGCCAAATCAGAACTCTTGGTCAATAAACATCGCAGAAAAGGTCGCAAACCAAGAGGTTACATTCCGGAAGATGAGCCAAGAGTGTGCTTATACACTCATGAAGGATCCGCAGTCAGGCTAGTTGATACAATCAAGGTTCTTGGGTATCACATAGACGGAAACAATGCTAACTATAGAACAATACAACATATCTCGAATAAAACAGATGAAGTCATTAGGTTACTAAGGAGAATTACTAATAGACACAGAGGCTTAGGGGAGGACAGCGCTTTGAGGCTAATACACGCCTTTGCTCTCTGTCACTTCACTTATGTGGCTGGATTATTCAAATGGAAGCAGGCAGAACTTAACAAACTTACTGTGATGCTCAGGAAGCTCGTTAAAGTAGCCCTAGGGATACCCAGTAACGCTGCAACTGACAAAATTATGAGTCTAGGGGTGCACAACACAATGGAAGAAATCGCGGAGGCCCAACAGCTAGCGCAACACGAAAGATTGACAAAATCACGAGCTGGCAGGAACATATTACAGGCAATAGGTGCAGAACTGAATGCATCAAGGAGCCCAATAGAGGCTGAAGTAGAATTAAGGACTGACGTTACGAAGAAGATCAGAACCAACCGTCTCCCCAGAAACATGCATCCAGAATATAATGTCGAAAGGAGAAAGGCAAGAGCTAAAGCACTCTTGCAGGAAATAGAACAGCAGAACCAATTGGCAGCTGTAATTGATGCAGCCTGGATGAAAGGTAAAGAAGCATATACGGCCATTGTATCAAATTATCAAGGGAAGGTGCAAGGTGCTATCACTATTTTTACCAAGGACCCCATGGTGGCGGAACAAGTGGCAATTGCTCTAGTCATCAGGAGTAATAAGTGGGCCTGCATTTACAGTGATTCGAAATCCGCTATAAAATGTTTTGATAAAGGCAACGTAGCTGGTGTTGCAGCGAAATTTTTGAAAACATTGCGATTATAAGAACTGAAATTCGATGGTTTCCTGCGCATATGGGAAAAGTGGACGAGACTCGGATAAACCTCAATGAGGTTGCTCATGAGTTGGCACGAGGACTTGCTAACCGTGACAGTCACAACCGAGCCGTTCACCATCAAGCCAGGGAATCTAGAGATCATTTAATAACATACAACGACATTACCATACACTACTATTTAGGACGCAGACGATTCCCATTGCCACATTCAAAACTGAGCAGGGCTCAGGCAGACTCACTGCGCTTATTGCAAACAGGTACATATCCCACACCGTACACAATTAATAAAATATATCCAGAGAGGGAGATTAGGATGGACTGCAACGATTCTAATGGCATCATTGGAATCAGACATATGTTGGCGGGGTGCCCCGCGACTCTCCCCAACCTCGTTCAAGAATGGACACAGTGGGAGAAAAGGATTCAAAGCCCATTATTTCAGGACCAACTAAGGGCCGTCCAGAGGGCCCATGATGTCGCTCAAAGGCTTGGCCTGACAGTGCCAACGTGGGTGCGGCGCGCCTTGACTTAAGATGTCGAGCCTCCGGACCTCATTCGAATAAATGTTTTCACACACACACCACCACGCGACGACGCTACCTTTGAGCATCCGACGCGCTGTGGGAACCGTAGGATGCAAGCGGCGCACATGCTGCAAACATACACGTGAGAGATCTTCGAATTTCCTGCGACGCACCCTCTGGCCGGAAAGTAAATATCGCTATTTTTATCCAAAGGCCGTGGTACTAGAGATAAAACAACGAACACGCTTTGAGATCGCATTGCGCAGCCGCTGTAACCATTGACTTCAAAGAGATTCTGATTCAGAAACAGCCGCAACATTATCGCAGCTAATCGCTGTATCTGCGGCTGCTGCCGACTCTCGCATTGCAAGAAGCATGCGATTTATTTGAGCCTCGCCGAACTGTCGTCCTCTCTCAAGCCTGCAGGACAGGTCCCGTATGTTCAGTTAAATAGAAGAACACCAAAGGGAAATGAAAGAAATAGAGGTAACGGACACTTATCACACCTTACTTGTCACCTCGTCATCTGCAAAGGCGCTATAAACTATTCCAATTGCGTTACTTTTGTAAAAATAATAAAATTACTAGTAATTTCTATTTCTAGGTGGTGCTACTAACGTCAAGGCAGCGTTCGGGTGTGTGCGTGTGCGCACGCGGTTGCAACCGTTGTAGCTTCCTTTTGAGCACACTTTTGCAACAGTACACATCGTTACCGCTAGTTTCGTAGCCGTATATTCTGGTCGTATTTGTTGTTTACGCTACAAATTAGGTTGTTCATGAAACTTTATGAAGGTTAGTGGATGAAAAATTATTATTAATTAATTAGTCGTTTTTCCGTGTGGTTATTTTGTGTTTGAAAGGTTTTGATAACTCCATACGATAGTGAAGCTGTGAACGGCTTTCGAACTCAGTTGGTTGCCTTGTGTGTTGGTTCACGTTTCGTGCTTTTCGATGAAAGTATTTTTTTTTCTTTTCGGACATCATGACGCACATTTTAGTGAAATACTTTAACGACGATAAGTGGGACGTTTATCCGTTGAAGTCGTTGGCTGACTCAGCTACAAGTCCTCGACTGTTGTGCGAGCCCTGGCTGTTTGGATGAGTTGCGCGGCAGAGGTCATGATGCCTGTTGGAGTGAAGGCACCCCGAAAGAGTCGCAGCCGAGCTTCTGCAGATAGGCAAGTAATCTCATTTAGCCTTTCTTCTATTTTGACATTGACAAGCATGAGATGTTAAGCACACCGTTCACTTTCTTCAAGCAAACCGTATGCCCTGGAGCGAGAGCGCCCAATACTAACGCTCGCTGCCGCCGTCACTTCGTTTGAAGCAACAGTAGGCGAAAAGGCAGCGGCGCTCCACGTGCGTAAAATTGCATTGCTTCCTTTATTCCTGCCTAATGACCTTTCCTTATTTTGTATGAGAGAACACAATCGGAACATAAAGATCAGCTTCTCTGAGCAGTGATAATTTTGTACAGTGGCCACGCCATCCTTCATAGGGGCTTACGTGGGCCCTCTAAGCGCTTGTTATCGCGTTCCGATACGTGAGAGGCGCGCTGCCTTTCAAGGTATTTAGGCAGACACTACGGAGCTTAGGAGAACCGCGACAAATAATTGTGCAGCAGGTGTGCAGCTGTGTTACGTTTGTACCACACTCGTACCGGAAGGCGGTGTTGCACGTCACGCTTACGTATTTCGCAACTATGGCGGCCGCCGTGGCAATTTGGGGCTCGAGGTCGTGGATACGATCCCTGCAGCGGCCGCATTCCAAAGGAGCGGAATGCAAAAACGCTCGTGCATTGTGCATTGTATGCACGTAAAAATTTTCCGGAAGTCAAAATTATTACGGAGTCCGCAACTACGACCTGCCTCATAATCAGAGCATTGGTTTCGCACGTAAGACATCATAATGATTTTTTTAATCCGTAGTGGCTCATCGTATACCATACGGTTATTGTGGTCACCTTTTGTGCCGTAGCGGTTAAGCGCGCCTCCATTTAGGTTGCGCCTAACGGTGTGGCGCACCGCAAAATATACTTCGCCTCTTTGGGATTGGCGGAGAACGGCCAACCGATTAGCCGCAACTTCCGCGCGGTGACTGTTCACGGATACACAGCGCAAATGAACAGAGGTGTGGTGACGACGTCGGGAAAGAACACAGCCGCCGACGGGCTCGCCTTATCACCTGTCACTGTCAAAACTACCGCAGTAAGCATGTTTATCTAGCGCGGCGCGTTTCTGTTGAAGGCGTACTGTGCAATTTTAATTGGCGATAACCGAAACATGCTACCGTTCTCTGCTGGCTCTGAGCTGGGCCGATCCGAATGTGCGTTCCTTGCAGAAGCGAAAGGAGCGCCACTCGGCGTGTTGTCGCCTCGAGCACCAATTTCGCGGTGAACAACGACGCGTGCATGAAGCTAGCTCACTGCGCAGACGCTATAGCGCAAAACGCGCAAGGGCGTGTACGCGACGTTCTGCACACAAATCGCGTGGGATGATCGGAGACACGCTGGAGCGGCTAGCTTCAAGCAAGCAGTGCATGTTCTCACTCGTACAGGCACGCTCACGCTCGCATCGCTCTCGGCGTATCTTTAGGTCATTCCTGCTGGTGGACTTCTACCCAAAGATTCGATATCTGCTTGGTGTTGGCTATGTATTGTCGCGTGGTCTTTGATGCTGTGAGAGAGCTGGCAATATTTCTCCCCGCTGTGAAACATCGCTGTGCGTGTCTTAGCTAACACTTACCGTAGTGACCCATTTCTTCCTTTTCTAGACAGCACTCGTAAAGAGTCGCAAACTTTTACTTGCCAGTATAGTGTGTACATCTATTTTGTGCGCAGTTATGTGCAGTGTGTGGCAGATTGTGAATCCGCGCAATCTCATTTTCTGTCCGCATTCCCTTCTCACAGGTTACACATGCAGCAAATGCCAAGATACTAAAGTGTTCAACCTCAAGAGCAGCTTGACGTCGTGCAAGAGACACCCGTTGATATGTTGCTGATTCACTAGCAAGCTCGCCTCTCTGTTGCCACTCTTCATCAAGTGGGATTTTTAACTATTTTTTGTGCTGCTGTGTGGTGTACTAGCTGCCGCATGGACGCTGTGAAGGCTTACTTTCGATTTGCTCTGGCTTTTAGGACGGGCTACCTTTTGAGGGAGGTATTTCCTTTTGCTTGCGAGAATGTTTACAAGCCTAACCAAGGGATACGTGCGTACTGGAAACAGCAACGCGAACAGAGGCGGACGACGGAAGCCGAAATAGGTAGGAGCACACACGAGCCCAAGTTCAGCTAAGTTTATTTTTGAAGACAGGGGTATTAAAGCCGCTTGTCAACTTCACAAAGGTAATGAGCCGTGCATGCGTGGCAGAAACAGCCACGAGCGACGAGAAAAAAATATGAAAAAGCCATGTCTTGTAGAATAAACGTGCGTGAAAAAAGAGAACTATCGGACAAATCTTTCGAAAAAGCGAAATATTTGTCCGATGAGTGATACTACCCAACGAGAAATAATCTTGAGAACTACAAGTCTTTCCCACTAAGGACATCAGATAACTTGGTTATGCATTTGTTTCGTTTGTGATCAATAAATATTGCTTCTGGAACTCCTCTGGTGTTGAGGTTTAGAGCAGACAGAACGGTTGTTTCATCACAAAGACCAGAACACAAGAGGACTAATGGAAGAATTATTATTGATCACGAAGAAACATTCATAAGCAAGATTTCTGTGACCCTTAGTGGGAAAGAGTTGCTGCAGTATTTCACGTTAATATCACTTACAGGACAAACCTTTCACTTTTCATGTGTTTTTTGTTTTTGACGCACATGTTTGTTCTACAGAACATGTCTTTCGGTCCTTTTTTGTTCTGCCGGGCTGTTTCTGCTGCGCATGCATGGCTTTTTCATTGTGAAGTTGGCCAATGTGTTTAAAATCTTATCTTCACGAATAAACTTTTAGTTGAGTCAGCGTTCATGTGTGTTCCTACCTTAATTCATCCTTCTGGTCTCTGTTTGGGTGGTTCTCAAATATAAATGCCCACCGAATTGGCGAAGTGTCCATAGAATTGATACATGAAATATTCGTGCTGTTTATTTCAGGAAGAAGGCTATAGGGGTCTTATCTACTCTGTTTTTAAAACTTATGCATATTTTTCTAGTTCAACTTCAAGGAGACCCCAGAGGACGCCAATAAGAGTGATGGTAACTTCATTTGTGTGAGATTTATGCATTTCATCCATTCAAGGCATGACATGTCACAAGCCTGTAAGTATGCAAGTATTCGGACGTTTTAAACATACTAAGCTCAAGTTTGGGGTTCTCATCACGCTGTTTTGTACTGTGCTGCGTTCTCCAGGCGCGGGAACCTTCTTTTATGTCGTCAGTGCATGGGATCTTTTTGTAAATATTGGAGAAAAAATTGTCTTGAGCTTAAATATGCATGTATATCACTTGTAATTTCCTTTCAACACGGGTACTGTATCTCGCTCTGTCTTTGTTACTGCTTTGTCCCAGTTTTTTGGAACCTTTATGTATTTTATGCAATAAAATTCTGGTAGCATTTTAATAACATTTTACCTGCGCAATTGAGGTCATTGATTTTTCGTATACGCATTTATCTGCGTTTTTCACGTTCTCACCAATCTGGCTGTCCAGTCATTGAAACCTTTTCCCATCCTTTATGACAATTTCTGGGGTACTTGATATTGCAAGTGCAGGTAACCATCTATTTGGCTCTTTGGAATTGTGTTAGCCGAGTGTTACTGCCAATTTTCTGTGCTAAATAATTGTTTTCTCTTATCGTTTAAAGTATTAGCCTTGCCTTATCTCTTTATTGACTGAGGTACCAGTTACTTGCTGGGTATAGTGAAAAAGTCCCCCAAAAGTGTTCTAATGAACTTTGTGCAAGTCCAGAAAAATGAACTGAAAATGAGCTCACTAAATTAAGAAAATACCACCAACAAACTCTTGTGTACCTCAATTTAAAATATACAAATGGTGTACTGCTCTTGCAAACCTGGCTCGTCAGAAACATGATTCAGGTGTTCACCCATGCCAGACAAATTTCTAAATGATGTCTCATCAATTAATAGCTAAGTTGAGTGATGTTATTAAATAATTAGGGAACCTGAAAATATATACATCTCGAAGACAAAGAGCTTAAACAAGTCTACTTTGGTACTTCAAGTAATTTTAATTGCGGTGAAAGACGTGTTCTAAAGCTTGTATATATTTACGTGAAGCCATTTGTTTCAAGTCTGTTATTTTGCCTTCTCACAATCAGCCGTAACTGTTCCTTTGATTGGTTAATGTGCTAAACATTTGATTGTAACGTATTCAGATGTCTTGTGTGTGTTCACACGCAAGCAACTTCAAGTGTTCATGTGTTCAAAGTTCGTTGTTAAAATGGTATGCTTAAGCCCTGCCTTTTGAGTCGCTTTGCCTTCTAGTCATAAACTTAGGTCGCAAGGAAAGACCACAATTATCGTTTTGATTTTATTAATATGTATAGGTTTTTTCAAATGTATTTACACTGTTAAGAGTGCTGTAGGTACTAGCCTATGTCTGCAGGTTCGATGTAGTGGTGCCTTATGTACTGTAATAATATTTCATGGGTACGCATGTTACTTCAACTTCAAATTGATCAGTCTCTCCTTTGCTTTGTTTGTGAAAGTTATGAGCAGGCACAGGGGCATGCAAGTGTGACTAGGAAAGCAATTTCGATATATGAATAAAAATCCACTAGCCCAACGAAATGTCAATCATATTTCAATGGCCACTCCTGAAATCTCAATGCCATCTCAACTGGGCCACAACGTACTTTTCAGTGCTGTGACAACAATAACTCAACAGCAGGTCAACAGAACTACCACAAAATTTCGTGATTCATTGTCCCTTATCTCTATTAATTCCCCCCATGTTATCGGCATCAGAGACTTGGCTGCACAATGGTATTTACAAATCTGAGTTCATCCGGTTTTGTTTCCGTGTGCTTAGACAGGATTTGCGGTACTGGTGGTGGCGTGGCACTGCTTATCCGGTCGGATCTACTATTCTCAGTCTTGCCTTCTCCTCCAGAAACAGAATCCGTGGGGTGTAAAATTTACCTTCATAACCAGTGTATTGTGATTAGTGTTATATATCGTCCCCCTGGCTCTGCTCTTGATGTTCTTCATGCTGTTGCAAATTTCATGAGCGAGATCAACATTGCTTCGTCGAGTTTTATCTGTATGGGTGACTTCAACGCCCCTGGCATCCACTGGCCATCATTGTCTGCAGTCGGTCGCGACGCAGCTATTTGTAAAGAACTAATAAACATTTCCTTGTCCTTTGGTCTCACCCAGGTTCTTCCTAGTGGAACCAGATTAAACTCCGTCCTTGACTTAGTTTTTTTAAGCGCTAACCTAGCCAAACGTGACTTTTCTTGCGCGGTAATTGATGGTATTTCAGACCATAACGGCGTTTTAGAGTCACTCTCCTGTCGAATTTCTAAATCCCCCTACACGTTTACTAGTTCCCGTGATTTCACTCGTGCGGACGACAACTCCATTAATGATGTCTTATCTCATCATTTCGATACGTTTAGTGCACTTGCAGACAACCAGGACGTCAACTGCCTTGCTAATTACTTTCAGCGTCTTGTCAAATGATGTATCGAACGTTTTGTGCCCATTAAAACTAAGAAAAGAAATTCGAACATTCAATGGATGACTTTGATATCTTGCATTTGTCTCGTCGCGTTCGAAGGTTAAGGCGTTCCAGAAGAGGCACTGATCCTATGGCGTTGGACAGATTTGTTAAGGCAAAGAAAGAACTCAATCTTAAGCTGCAAAATGCCAAGGATTTCTTTTTTCGCGTTCGCCTGCACAATTTGTTAAGAACTAACCCACGAAAATTTTGGTCTTCTATTTTACCTCGCTATGCTTCATCCACTTCTTTCAGAACAGATAATGACGTCATCAAGGACCCGGCGGTGATATCCGATGCTTTCAACAAGTATGTCCAATCCGTGTTTGTTTCCGATAACAACTTTATCCCGGCACTTACCAATATAATTTCTTCTGAAGCAATCAGTGACCTTGAGATAAACTTAGTAGGCATCCTCAACCTTATCATTAACCTGGATGTTAAGAAATGCACCGGTCCGGACGGGATACCCAACGCATTCCTGGTTCGTTATTCGTTGTGGTCATCAAAATATCTGTCAGTCATACTCAGAAAGTCCTTATCATTCTCTACTGTGCCTTCTTCATGGAAGCTAGCCAAAGTGCTCCCTCTTTATAAATCTGGAGATAAGCAGTGTTTGTCGAACTACACACCAATTTCACTGATGTCGCAGTCATGCAAAATGTTGGAACACATCATTCGTAAGCACATCACGCTCTTTCTGGAATCAAATAATTTACTTTCTAACATGCAACATGGGTTTAGGCGCGGTTTTAGCACGTTAACGAAGCTAGTTGAGTTCACGCATGACATTTCCTTTAACCTTCATGTAGGTAACCAGGTCGATGCCATTTTTATAGATTTCTCGAAGGCATTTGACACCGTTTTACATTCTAAACTTATTGCTTAACTTAATGCTGTATTGAATTATCTTCATTTAGTTAACTCGATTTTAAGCTTTCTCTCATTTCGCTCCCAGTTCGTCTCTTACAGTTCGACTGACTGCGCTACTGTTGATGTGACATCAGGTGTACCAGAAGGCTCCGTCCTTGGGCCGCTTCTTTTTTTATTACACATAAATGATTTGCCACTTCACTGCTCTTCTAACATCCCTCTCTATGCTGATGACTGCGTTCTATATGAAGTGATTAAATCTTTTAATGATCATTATCGCCTTCAAGAGTCGTTTTCTAGGTTTTGCAATTGGTGTAACACTTGGCAAATGAGCATTAATTTCAATAAAAGCGTTCTGATGTCATTCTGCAACAGATCTTCCCCCTCCCTTTTAGGTTACTCGTTCAATGGCCGTGCTGTAGATAAGGTTTCTGAGTGTAAGTATCTTGGTGTCCTTTTTACGCATAAGATGTCATGGTCCAAACACACTGATTACATACACAGTAAAGCACAAAAATTAGGTTACTTGAGGCGAACGCTAACCCGATCTCCTAAAGACACAAAGTTACTAATGTATAAAACTCTAATCCGCCCTGTTCTTGATTATGCATCAGTAGTTTGGAGCCAGCATAAGCATTTAGAGATTAATAAACTAGAAGCTATACAGAAAAAAGCTGTGCGATTTATATGTCATCGTTACGATCGCGACTTTTCGCCCTCTTCAACACTTTCTTCCTTGAACCTAAACACGCTCTCTTCCCGTCGCCGTGTCGAATCATTAAAATTCCTGCATTGAATTGTCAATTCTTTAGTTAGGCTCTCAAATGATAATTACATTATCTTCGCGCAGGGATCATCAACCAGAAGACATCATTACCTAAACTTGATACGGTACTACGCACGTACTAACATGTTCAAATTCAGCTTTTTTCCCCGCTCAATCGAAGAATGGAACTCATTACCTGGATCCATTCGCTCATGCTCATCCAAAATTTTTGCAACCGCCATCCCAGATGCATAATCGTGCTCACCCATGCCTGGCATCATTTGTATAACTTCTTGTGTATTTTTCTTTCATCGGTGCTCTTTTGTATAGGTGTGCGCTTGTGTTTATTTGTGTATTTTCCTTTCATCAGTGCTCTTTAAAAGTGCTCACTTGTGTTTACCGCTGTATATTCCATTGCATTTTCTGTACCTTTTCTTAACCCACTCCTGCTATAGCGCAAATAGCATTGCAGTATGTATAAATAAATAAATAAATAAATAATAACTAAATAAAATAAACGTCAGTTCAGTGCACTATCAATGGTAATCCAACAACCATTCAACAAAATGAACACAACGAGCCGTCTAAGCGCAATGGAATTTCAATGGTAACTTAACAATTATTCAACATTGAGGCACTTCATGGTGTTCCAATTACATTTCAATGGCCAATATTTAAGACCACTCAACAATCAGCCCAACAATTCTCAAACAAAATTTCCACAATTCATCAAGAAAAACAACATTGTGCCCTTATTATCTGTTAATTCGTAAGCTCCGTTGAACACCAGCCTTGAAATTGACCTTGAAATAATTCTCACCGGCATCTTCATTGCCTCTTGCACTGCGCGTGTTTGGGCACGTTTTGTACCGCGCGCGGTATGTGCTTACGTGTGTGCGTGGACATTTTATTCCAAGGTTGATTTACAATTTGTTTCACACTTAGGGGAAAACTCGGAGCGGATTGCATCGCGATGGGGCGAGCGCTTGGGTCAGGCGGCGGCAGCAGCTCGCGCCGGCTCTGCTGCTCGATAGGCTGGGTCTTCAACGGCGTCGTCTCCTACGGCAGCGCGCGCTGGCCGCATTGTCGGGAAGCGTTCTACTGTAAGTTACAGTGCGCCGATCTCATTGTTACTGCGTGAAATGAGCCGCTATTTTTTACTAAGCGTTGTGCGACGCCCACTGATACTCCTCGCAGGTAAGTTCATCGCTAAATAGTGCCGGGCAGTCATAGACGACGTACTGATCCCATACATTCTTGACGGCTTGTTCCTGGTAGGCGACTATATATTCTAACGCGATAGGTCCCCGAACCACACTGCTCGTGTTCTGCAAGAACTGCTGGAAGAGCGCGCCGTCACTATCTTGGGGTGGCCGCCTCAATTCCCGGGCGCCGCAACCATTTAAAATGTCTGGGGCTCGTTGAAAGCATCGCTGGTGCACCATCCCCTCTATCAGTAGCCCGAGGACAGGCTTCGATCCACCATCGTCAGCCACTGAGACGTGCTGCGAATGAAAGCATCCCTCATCCAAGTCACTCACTACTTCACAGCCTTCCAGGATGAGCGCTGTCATCGCTGACGCTGGGGACATAACGAGATACTAACTGAAGTTCGGAGCGTGACGTCTCTACTTCCCCACCGACGGCCAGGGTCTGTCTGGCATAGTGAATGATTGTCGAGAAAAACCACTTCCAGCTCATTGTCTTAACCTAAGGCATTCCTTTAATCTTATCCGTTTGTTTCATCGTGTTCGACCCCTATAGTTATCATTGTTGAGTGCTTTGTTTTCCTTTCGAGCCAGATATAGACTGAGCACGTTGCGCGCACATCTTGGTGAGTCTTGTCGCTGCTTATTACGGTAGCACACAAAGTGAAGAAATATACGTGCATGCGCCCAGTACCCCGGCCTTTCTAAAGAACAAACAAAGCATGTTGTCAAAAGAAGTGTGTGGAACTCAGTTCATCATCATCATCATCATCATCAGCCTGGTTACGCCCATTGCAGGGCAAAGGCCTCTCGCATACTTCTCCATCTACCCCAGTCATGTGCTAATTGTGGCCATGTTGTTCCTGCAAACTTCTTAATCTCATCGGCCCACCCACCTTTCTGCCGCCCTCTGCTACGTTTCCCTTCCCTTGGAATACATTCCGTAACGCTTAATGATCATCGGTTATCTTCCCTCCTCATTATGTGTCCTGTCCATGCCCCCCATTTCTTTTTCTTGATTTCAACTAAAATATTATTAACTCGACTTTGTTCCCTCACCCAATCTGCTCTTTCTTATCCTTTAGCGGTACACCCAT
Source organism: Dermacentor variabilis (assembly GCF_050947875.1). NCBI lineage: Eukaryota > Metazoa > Arthropoda > Arachnida > Ixodida > Ixodidae > Dermacentor > Dermacentor variabilis. The sequence goes on from NC_134574.1 coordinate 37,443,259, forward strand.
CATACTTCTTCGCATAGCTCGTTGCGTCGTCCTCAATTTAAGTTGAACGCGTTTCGTAAGCCTCCATGATTCTGCCCCGTACGTGAGTACTGCTAAGGCACAGCTGGTATAAGCGTTTCTCTTGAAGGATAATGGCAACTTGCTGTTCATGATCTGAGAATGCCTGCCAAACGCACACATTATCGCCAATGAAGTCTCAGAGTTTGGCGTCGCACAACGTTTAGTAAAAAATATCAGCTCAGTTCCTGCAGTATAGATGAAATCGGTGCACTGCGCCTCACAGTAGCATGCTTCCCAACAATGCGGCCATCGCTTGCCGCCGTAGCAGACGACGCAGATCACGACTCCGCCCCTCGAGCGTCTGCGCCTGCTGGAGCTGCTGCCACTGCACGACTCCATTGCCTGCCGCATCGCGATGCAATGCGCTCCGAGTTTTCCCTATGTCTGGAACAGACTGTGCATGCTTCTGTTTGCCTTTAAGAAGAGCGGAACGCTTGAAGATTATTTTTGTGGCTGCACTGCGGCCAAACCGCAGCGTTGGCTTCGCTATGTAAGTGACGATGATCAGGTGATTGGAAACGACATCGTATGCGCCACCGGAAAGATCGTCGGCACATACGAAGCGGCACATACATACAGCACATACGAGCTAAAGACGTTTTTGTACTTTCTCACAAAATGTTTGCTACAAATCCGTGTAGTGTCTGTTGGCGACAACGGACTTCCATCGACACTGTGCGGAAAAAGAATATATCGCTGCAAAGCACTAGTATGACATGCGCACACAATTTAACTAGTACGTATCCTACAATATAGAATTGAGGCAGCAATGTAACTAGCTTGGTCATTTTTTAACAGTGCTCAAGAGGCGGAAGTTGAAAGTATTAGTAATAATTTCTGCTTCAGCAATGCCGGCGCGACCAAGACGCGAGCGTGTATCGTCAGTAACTCGATCTATCGGTGCAGTGGTGACCCGTACAAAAACTATTCAGAAGTCATTGAAGTATCCTTCGTCAATGTGTAGTTTTTTATTGAGGAGTTATCGAGAGTTTGTTGGAGAATAGTTCGGTTAAGTGTTGAGGGCTCTTGAATATTGGTCAATGGAACTTAATTGAAACACCATTGGGTATTTCAATGTTGAATAATTGTTAAGTTACCATTGAAAGTACATTGTGCTTAGACGGCCCGTTGTGTTCGTTTTGTTGAATGGTTGTAGGGTTACCATTGATTCTGCGTTAAACCGACGTTGTGGTAGTTCTGTTGACCTGTTGTTGAGTTATTATTGTCACAGCTCTGAAAAGTACATTGTGGCCCAGTAGAGATGGCATTGATATTTCAGAAGTCGCCATTGAAATATTATTGATGTTTCGTTAGGCTAGTGGATTTTGATTCATATATTGAAATTGTTTTGCTGTTCACACTAGCATGCCCCGGTGCCTGCTCATAACTTTCCCAAACACAAACGAAAGCAAAGGAGAGACTGATCAATTTGAAGTACCTTTATTTACACTAAAGATGCATGCACATGAAACATTACTACAGTACATAAGGCACCATTACATCGAACCTGGAGACATAGGCTAGTACCTACAGCACTCTAGCAGTGTAAATACATCTGAAAATAAGACCTATACATATGAATTCAATCAAAGCGATCATAGTGGTCTTCAGTTTCGGCTTAAGTTTGACTAGAAGGCAAAGCGACTCAAAAGGCAGGGCTTAAGCATACCCTTGTAAAAACCTACTTTGAGCCCATGAACACTTGAAGCTTCTTGCGTGTGAATGCACAAAAGACATCTGAATATGTTACATTAATATGTTTTGCACACTAACACATCACAGGAAGAGCTACGGCTGAGTGTGAGAAGGCAAAATAACAGACTTGAAACAAATGACTTCACGTGAATATATACAAGCTTTAGCACACGTCTTTCACCGCAATTAAAATTTAATAAAGTACCAAAGTAGACGTGCCCGAGCTTTTGCCTTCGAGATTTATATATATTCAAGTTTGCCAACTATCTTATAAAATATCATCAGTCAACTTAGTTATTAATTGACGAGACATCATTTAGAAAGTTGCCGGGCATGGTGTACACTTGAATCATATATTTCTGACGAGCCAGGTTTGCTTTCTTCAGAAGTAAACTTGTAAAAATGTTGTGTAATAAATGCAGCTTATCTCCTTGGCACAAGTGAAGAACAAAAAGTACACCTATTGATTGTGTTAATTTGGCGTACAGAAGAGTTTGTTGGTGGCATTTCCTCAATTTAGTGAGCTCACTTGTAATTTTTCTGGACTTGCACAAAGATAATTAGAGCACTTTTTGGGGCCTTTCTCCCTATACCCAGCAACAAAGTGGTACTTCAGTCAATAAAGAGATAAGGCAAGGCTAATACCTTAAACGATAAGAGAAAACAATTATTTAGCACAGAAAATTGGCAGTAACACTCGGCTAACACAATTCTAAAGAGCCAAATAGATGGTTACCTGCACTTGCAATATCAAGCACCCCAGAAATTGTCATAAAGGATGGGAAAAGGTTTCAATGACTGGACAGACTGATTGGTGAGAACGTGAAAAACGCAGATAAATGCGTATACGAAACACCAATGACCTGAATCGCGCAGGTAAAATGCTATTAAAATGCTACCAAAATTTTATTGTATAATATACATAAAAGTTGCATAAAAATTGGGAGAAAGCCGTAACAAAGACGGAGGGAGATAAGTGATATACATGCCTATTTAAACTCACGGCAATTGTTTCTACAATATATACAAAAAGAACACATGCACAACAGATGTTTAAGAACTACGAATGCTTGCATACCTACAAACAAGCATGTGACAAGTCATGCCTTGAACCGATGAAATTCATAAATCTTACACACAGAGGAAGTTACGATCACTCTTATTGCCTTCCTCAGGAGACTCCTTGAAGTTGAACTAGACAAATGTACCCTATAGCGTTCTTCCTGAAATAAACAGCGCAAATAACTTCATGTGTCAATTCTATGGACACTTCGGCAATTCGGTGTACATGTATATTTGTCAACCATCGAAACAGAGACGAGAAGGATGAATTAAGGTAGGAACACATAAACGCTGACTCAACTAGAAGTTTATTCGTGAACACAAAGATTTTAAACACACTGGCCAAATTCACACAGAAAAAGCCATGGATGCGCAGCAGAAACAGCCCGGCACAACGAAAAGGGCCAAAATACGTCCTGTAGAATAAACATGTGCGTCAAAAACTAAGAAAAACATGAAAACTGAAAGGTTTGTCCTGTAAGTGATATTAGGGAGAAGTACTGCAACAACTCTTTCCCACTAAGGGTCACAGAAATCTTGCTTATGAATTTTTCTTCGTGATCAATAAATAAAGCTTCCATAAGTCCTCTTGTGTTCTGATCTTTGTGATGAAACAATCGTTCTTTCTGCTCTATAGCGCAACACCAGAGGAGTTCCAGAAGCAATATTTATTGATCACAAACGAAACAAATGCATAACCAGGTTGTCTGTTGTCCTTAGTTGGAGAAAGTTGCAGTTCTCAAAAGAGTATTTCTCGTTGGTTCGTATCACTTATCGGACAAATCTTTCGAAAAACCGAAATATTTATCCGATAGTTCTTGTTTTTGATACACGTTTATCCTACATGACATAGCTTTTTCATATTTTTTCTTGTCGCACGTGGCTGTTTCTGCCACGCATGCACGCCTTTTTACGTTTGTCAAGTTGACCAGTGTCTTTAATACCTCACTCATCAAAACTAAACTTTTAGTTGACCTAGCGCTCGTGTGTGCAGCTACCTATTTCGCCTTCCGTCTCTGTTCGTGCTGCTGTTTACAGTACGCACGTATCACTTGGTTAGGCGGGTAAACATTCTCACAAACAAAAGTAAATGCCTCCCCTCAAAACTTAGCCCATCCTTTACTACTAAACGCCAGAGCAAATCGAAAGTAAGCCTCCACAGCGCGCATGCGGCAGCTAGTACACCACAGAGCAGCACAAAAATTCGTTGAAAATCCCACTTGATGGAGAGTGGCAACAGTGACGCGAGCTTACTAGTGCAACAGCCACATACCAACGGGTGTCTTTTGCACGACGTCAAGGTGCTGTTGATGTAGAACACGTTAGCACCTGGGAATATGCTGCATGCGTGACCTATGCGAAGTTAATGCGGACAGAAAAGGAATTTATGCAGATTAAGAATCTGCCGCACACTGCACATAACTACGCACGAAATAGAAGTACACAGTATACTGGCAGGTAAAAATTTCCGACTCTTTACGAGTGCCGTCGAGAAAAGAATAGGGTTGCTACGGTGAATGGTAGCTAAAGCACGCACGCCGATGTTTCACCGCGGGGAAGAATATTCCCGGCTCTTTTGCAGAACCAGAGACCAAGGCCACAGTGCATAGCCGATACCAAGCAGATATCGAATGTTTGTGTGTAAGTCCATCAGCAGCAATGATATAAAGATACGTCGAGAGCGATGCGCGCATGAGTGTGCCTGTACGAGTGAGAACACGTACCGCTCCTTTGCAGCTAGCTGCTCCGGCATGGATCCGATCCCCCCACGCGATTTGTGTGCAGAAAGTCGCGTACATGTCCTTGCGCGTTTTGCGCGGTAGCGTCTGCGCAGTGAGCTAGCTTCATGCACGCGCCATCGCCGTACAAACGGTGCTCGAGTGCGACGCTTAGCTCGAGGCGACAATGCGCCGATTGGCACTCCTTTCGCTTCTGCAAGCAACGCACATTCGGATCGGTCCAACTCAAAGTGGCAGCAGAGAACGGTGGCAAGTTTCGGTTATCGCCTAGTAAAATTGTACGGTACGCTTTCAATGGCAACCCGCCGCGTTAGCTGAAGATGCTTACTGCGGTAGTTTTGGCGATGATAGGCGATAAGGCGAGCCCGTCGGCGGCTGTGTTCTTTGCCGACGTCGTCACCACATCTCTGTTATTTTGCGCTGTATATCCGTGTACAGTCGCCGCGCGGAAGCTTTGACTAATTGGTTGGCCGTTCTCCGAAAATCCCAAAGAGGTGAAATATATTTTGAGGTGCGCCGCACCGTTAGGCGCAACCTAAATGGAGGCACGCTTAACGGCTACGGCACAAAAGGTGACCACACTAACCGTATGGTATACGATGAGCCACTGCGGATAAAAAAAAATCATTATGATGTCTTACGTTTGAAACCAATGCTCTGATTATGAGGCAGGTCGTAGTTGGGGACTCCGTATTAATTTTGACTTCCTGAAAATTTTTACGTGCATACAATGCACAATGCACGAGCGTTTTTGCATTCCGCTCCTTTGGAATGCGGCCGCTGCAGGGATCGTATCCACGACCTAGAGCCCCAAATTGCCACGGCGGCCGCCATAGTTGCGAAATGCGTAAGCGTGACGTGCAACACCGCCTTCCGGTACGAGTGTGGTACAAACGTAACACAGCTGCACACCTGCTGCACAATTATTTGTCGCGGTTCTCCTAAGCTCCGTAGTGTCTGCCTAAATACCTTGAAAGACAGCGCGCCTCTCACTTATCGGAACGCTATAAGAAGCGCTTAAACGGCCGACGTGAATCCCTATGAAAGGTGACATGGCCAATGTACAAAATTATCACTGCGCAGAGCAGCCGATCCTGATGTTCCAATTGTGCTCTCTCGTACAAAAAAAGGAAACGGTATTAGACAGGAAAAAATGAAGCAATGCAATTTTACGCACGTAGGGCGCCGCTGCCTCTTCGCCTACCATTGTTTAAAACAAAGTGACGGCGGCAGCGAGCGTATCGCGCGCTTTTGCTCCGGCGCATGCGGTTTGCTTGAAGAAAGTGAACCTTGTGCTTACCACCTCACGCTGTCAATGTCACAATAGAAAAAAGAAGCTACGTGCTCATGAAAACGAGATTACTTACCTATCTGCAGAAGTTCGGCTGCGACTGTTTCGAGGTACTATCGGCCAAGAAAGTAAACGGACCATGGCTTAGGTGGCTGGAGCGGCTGCGGGGCCACACCGGGGCGCTGCTATCGAGCTGCGCGCGCTGACGGCGAGAGTGCCCCGAGTGACGCCTGACGTCGCCCTCACTCTCACGCGGGGCCTTATCACGCTTGATAAATTTCTAGTGCACTGTTCGGTTACCCTGGCGCTGACGGTCGCCACGAAGGGGATCGTGCATCGCTAGTAATCCAGCACATGGCGCTACCGCACAGTAACGGACGGCCATAGGGTATTAAACCGCCGCATTGAGAAGGAACGAAGGCCCGTTCTAATTGTTGTTTTGCTTATATTCACATTATCTTTCATATTAGTGCATGTCGCCGATGTCCACCGCAGCTCAATTTAAGGCAGCATAACGCAAGTGCCACAACGGCGGCTACGGCGATACGCGCTCTTTCACGCCAGTGTGTGAAGTTTCAGGTGCCAAATATTTCTGAGGGCACGGCTTTTCTGTCGAGATTACTTTTCCGGCATTGTCTCGAGCAATGCGTTCAACATTGGCCACGAGCTCCACCACTGGAAAAGCCGGCGCCACCGTCGGCGTGACGAGGCATGAGGGATCACGTGGACACAGCAGCCGCGTCGGCTGCTTCGGAAGCGCCGAAGCGAGCTAAAAACCTAAGTTTAAAGTCGCACCTTCGCCGCGGTTCTGATTAAGTGGTGCGGCTTTAGCGCCTTGGGTGTCTGCTCGACAACATCTGAAGCTACTATAATAGGTAGTGGCTGCTTTTGGAGGCGTGCAGAATGGTAGGCTACTGCTCGGTGCCGCAGTGCCGCACGTACGCAACAGAGCCCGGTGTCAGCCTTATTCACACGTAGCCGCAGGGCAAGAAGCTGCGTGAAGCTTGGCTGGCGAAATTTATAACCGGCAGACAGCCATCGGCTACAGCTCGCGTATGCAGCAAGCACCACGCGAGGAAAACTTCTGCTACGGCGCCGGGACTGCGCGATGTTCGGTGAGTAGCAGAAAACACGCACTGAGACGCTCGCCCGCTCCCGCTACCCGGCTACTGCCATGACGCTTTATTAGGTCTGTGAACTTGTTGATACTAGATCCTGGCAAGTTCACTAGAATGGATAGGGAGCGGTAAGAAGAGCATTAAAAAAGGCATGGCATATGGTCATGTTTCTGTTGTGAAATAATGCACTGCATTACGAAAAAGAAGCATGGGGAAATCGCACGCTGAGAAGACCAATAAACATACAATGCGACGCAACTTGAGAAATAATATTGAAATCTCCAAGAATTTGGAAGCTAAAAGAAAGATTGAATCATCGCGACGGCACATCACAGTCGTCGTAGGCGTCGAAGTCTCTATGACGAAATTATTTTTGAACAGTTCTGATAGCGTCCACGCAAAAGTGGTTGCATGTGTACTAGGAAATGCTCATATTCTGCGGCCTAAAGCTCTCGGTACGGTGCGAAAATTCGTCACAGCGAAAGTAAAACATTGTGCGCGGACATGCATGCAGGTGCGAAGTCGGTCGCCGTGAACTCGTGCGATGGCTACACGCATTGAGGCTTTGTTCTGTTATGCGCCATTTGGTCATACAGACCACCCACTATAAGAACATATCTAACATAGTTTTCATTCAGCGAATGCCGACCTTTCACGCAAGAAGCCGGTTCGAGACACTCCATCGTGGCGACCGCGCGTACTGGCCTTCAGTGTACGTATTCGATAAAGAGGTAGCGTCTGTAAACAATTGTGTGCTTTCAGTTTGCCCAAGATTATTATATCGAGAGTCAAAAGCTTCCCTGGTTTTGAGAGTACCTATATAAATGTCCAGGAGGGCTGCCGCATGGTGTTTTTATTGAGCGCCGTAAACGAAACCTGTGAAGGTGTACAGAAACTCGTATATAATGCACCAAATTTAGTTGCATTGCTGGCCGCCGTTTCTCATTCACACATAGAAGTTACATCACTAGTACCTTGTTTGTCATATCATGAGAAGCCAACAAACACTGACACCAAGGACAACATAGGGGAAATTACTTGTCCTTAATAAATGAAATGAAGTAACAATAAATTAATGGAAATTAAAGTGGATGAAAAAACAACTTGCCACAAGTGGGAAGCCAAACCACAACCTTCGCATGCGAAGGCTGTGGCGTCAGCGAGTCATGCTCATCTCGCACCCTGGAGGCCCGGGTTCGACTCCCACCTAGATTTTCGAAATTTTCTAATAAAAGTCAAGGATTGGCTTTGTGTGCACATACCTCCCGGATACATTTGACGCCAATGGGAGCATTTTTCACGTGTTTTTTTTTTCTCTTTGCACTATCGGCCATTGTTGGTACCAGAGCTCGGTTGCACACTGCTGAGGCCGCCGAATTTTCCCGCGATGAGGCGTATAATTATTTCGCATTAAAATCGTTGCTGGCTACTGGCTTGTGCCGTCACTGAACAAATTCTTTGGCTGAGAATAGTTTTTGCCATTTCCAAATTTTGCTGATATCTTATTACACTGGTGAAATGCGAAAACGAAAAAGTAATTAGAACATCTCTTATGCTTGACATCTTACGAGTGGGATGGGCTATGAGGGTGCCACCTGATAGCGTGGCAAACGTGCTGCGACCCTAAAGGGAATCCTTGAGAATTCAATACTCCAGTGCCATACCCAAAGGCGAATGTGGAAAGGAAAATCAACCTTCTAGTTTACGTTTTGTGCCCAGCATGACAGTATGAATGCAATGTTCTAACATCCAAGGTAATGAAAAAAAAATTGTAGATCGAACCCACTGTGGTACTGGATGTTACGTGCGACATTTTGCAGGTTGCTGGCTATTCAGCTTCGCTTGGGGCCCGCAAAGCGTTAGCAGCCGAAGGAACATGGTGTACTTTGTTCAACGAACATGGTTGGGAAGCATCACACACCGAGATGACATTTCAAATAGGTTTCTTGTTGCACCACTTATATTACATTGTAAAAGCATAATGTAATCAAAATGTTTTTCAGTGCCAATACTTGAGAAAGGGTGCAAAATGTAAAAATTCATGATACTTTGAAGAAAATCTGAAATTGTTCAGCCAGCCATGTGTGCACTAAGCATAAATTGGCCCTTTGTCACTAAACCTTATGTCTGTATGTCTGTATTCTGCCGTATATCTCGACTTAATGACAGCGTTCTGCAAATGAAAATAATCTTTTTTTTCACTTGTAGACCTTGAAAACATGAGAAACCACTTCCGTTCAATAATTATAAAAGGAATCAAACATTTAAGGAAACTGCTCAGTGAGTAGTTGAGTGCCATGGAAAATCTATGTTACATGAATATTTTTTTTAGTTTTTAATAAGCTGTATGAATTATGAAGTTATCACAAAGAACGTGGTCACATGGGAGTAACATGTTACGGTTCGGTACCTCCTCCAGCTCACTTGGTGGTCTACCTTGCTGCTGCTCATTGTCTCATGTAGCAGCATAACATACCGAGTGAGCTGGAGCAAGTGCCACAACATCGCTACCGTGGAATCCCAAGAATTGCCCCACCCCCGAAAGCTAGCCAATCCATGACTAAGAACTCAGCTTCAAGAAACTGAAAGTTAACTGCAAGAAAGTTACTCACCAAATTGAAAGTTAGCCCTACATCCTTTGTTCACTCAATTTTCTCTTGACTTTAGGTGGGCTATATCTCGGGATGTTATGGTATGTTCTGGCTTTATATTGACACCCTTGTGTGTAATAAGACACCCCCCCCCCCAATACATGCTCCTCCTGACAAATAAAATTAAACGGGTTCGTAGAAAAGCCATGATAGTAATTTATGATGTTGCACAAGGCTTGCTATAATTATTTCCACGAGTTTTGAGGTCGAATACCTTCCTATAGGCAGCAAGCTCCTGATGTCGAGACATGGCATTTTGCAAGTGTTTACTTTCGTGCTCTTGTGCCTGCTAGTATGCCAACTTCTGGCCAGTCTACTGTACGAATCACAGTGAATGCAAAAGATTGTGCTAGGAGAGTGGTATTTGTTTAGGCCATTGTCATGTACGACCATTGCACCCTCCGCCAGGTGAAGTAGAAAGTGCTCTGCTATCATCGGGGGGGAGGCGCTTGCTCCATCAGAGGGTGCAAGAATGCAGTTTCGTACATGCTCGCCATTGCCACATTGTTTCGTTCCCTGCGTTACAAACTTCCTACAACTTATATGCTCCAATCCTTAGGTACAACTAATGCAAACCGCGTACCAGGAGCAATGTGACATGGTAGTATGTCTCATTCAAATCCATGATGTGTAATATATATATATATATATATATATATATATATATATATATATATATATATATATATAAATCGAGTCCTATTGCTGTCACACTCTGCTGTGCCACTCCGGTCCTCTTTAAACCTTCATTTCCAGGTCAGATTATGTGCAACTGGGCATGAGTAGGCATAGGGCATCACCACCAGAACGTGGAACGTGTCCAGAGGGAAGCGCGAGACAGGGGTTTCACTGAAGCACGCGCCTCATACATGACGCGTTTCAGCTGTTTGCATGCATGGATAATCATCGTTGATGAGTTGTCCCGAGTATTTCATTCTCGAGTTTCGAGGCCTCGGTACTTCGTATGAAGCAAAAACGGATAATAAGGGTATTTTTTTATTCATAACCGTCTTTAATATCATAAACTGTGGGATTTTTCGTGTTTTGTTGAATAGTATATCCTATTGCTCAAACTATTGTTCCGTGTTGAAAATGCTGAAATGAATTTCGCTGTTAATGTGTAAGTTGAGTTGACTTAAATAGTAGTGCCTTGATAATGTTTTTTTTTTACTTTAGAAAGAAGCATCCCGAAAGTTTCTACTTGACGACAACCTAAAAGAAAGAAAGGCATTTTACCCTGCTAAATTCATGTCTAGTATTTATATAGTTCTTTTCATTATTGTTACGATTTGGGTTTAAAGTGATATTGAGTTTAATTCAACTTTAACATTGATGGTGATTGTAAACCATGTTAGATATGTCTGTGCAACTAACTGGCTATCTTCTTCCACATGGTTGCTTAATATGAAGGTTTAGAAAACAAGTAGCTTCAAAATATATTAATGTAATGACTAATGAATGCGTACCATTCATGCACTTTACAGAAAGGCAGGAAAGAAAGCGGTTATCATAATGAAAGTTTCTGCTTCTAGCTTTCATAATATCAATTTTCAGTGATGTGCTGAAAGCCGGTAGTCGTGCCCAAGATTCGCGTTTCATAATGCTTGATTTTACTTATGTTACACTATACTGAACATTATGTGAGAGCAAGATAAACATTTCGCGTTGTGAAGGGAAGAAAGGGTATTTGCTAAACAAAAAGAACATGCTTACAGACGGCTTGACATTTCTGTAACTCAGAAAAGCACACACATGTTCGCTCAGTAAATCTGTCATTTTAGTAGTGGTGTGGCGTAGGAGCTTATTTTTTAGTGAGCAGGCTGTTGCTCATATCATGTTCTGTGCCACTGTCCAGACAAGCGCATATAAACATCCTAAATGCACAATCATTTGGTGGCAAAGCCAATTACCAAACTAACAAGATAGTGTGCAATCATATTTCCGTGCAAACTAATTTTTTTTTATTTGGAGGAATGACATCGTGTCTACTGATATGAATACTGAAACGGAGTTACTACTTGGGGCACAGCCTGTATTACACCTGAATTCATGTCAACACAATGCAACAACTAGTCTTGAATAATATCTCAAAATGCCTTCTTAACTCGAAAAGGCAACAGTGCACAGATGAAAATTTTGTACTTGGAGCTAATGATATGAAGAAATGACATACACTATACTTCACATAAGTAGACAATCAAATTTGCCTTTAATATGGTGCAAGTTCGTCAGTACTGGGGAACATGCTAGGATTTTGAAAACTCTTCCCGAGATTCACGTACTGTAACAAGTTTAGATAATTTCGCTTTATGGTAGGATATATATAGCTGGATTGCTATGATATTTCAACCCCCCTAGAGGCATTTTAATAACAAGCAGGGACAGCATTAAAAGGAGACTCATTGAAGAAGGCTAACAAGACAAAATTACACAGTCACAACGTGACGTCTTGCGCCTTGTGGATTGTATTGCAGATGCAGGTAAATCACAAAGATAAGAGAACCGCACGTAAGCAGCCGCGTGTACTCGCTAGAATGCACGGTAGCACTTGGCTGCAAATATGTTGTACGCCTTCGAACATTTCTTGCACACACCACACACACACCACATAGGACACATTCACACTGCGGAGACATGCGATTTTTTCGAGGAAACTTCGTGGGCTGCACGATAAATACAGAAAGCATGGATGACAGAAGCGCAGTCCGCGCAGATTCAACAAAGCAACAGGAAAGCAATGCGGAGGACACGGGTGTAATCTGCGCCACACGAGCGATCAATCCTCGTAGATTCGAAGCTTTCTGACTGAATAAGTTACAATTCTTACGGAAACATAGCGTACTGCACATGTGTAGCTCCGAGGTCATGTCATCAATTTATAATGCTACAGTAGAGGCTGACGACAGCAACAAGTCATGTAAAACGAAGTGACGGCGCGGGTAGCTCGGGCAGTAGCGCAAGACGTCGTGGATGGGCCTCAAAACAGGTGAGTGCACTAAAAAAGTAGCTGGCAAACTTTCCCGAAGGGAGCAGTGGGAGACTTCGCTCGCCAGCTGCGCCAGCCCCTACCAGGCACTGCTGAGTGCTCAAGCCAATGGAGTGCTGGACTAGGGGCTCCACCTACTTGCGTTCCACACCTATTTCTTTTTCTTTTTTAACAAGTGTTTTGGTATATATATATATATATATATATATATATATATGTGTGTGTGTGTGTGTGTGTGTGTGTGTGTGTGTGTGTGTGTGTGTGTGTGTGTGTGTGTGTTTGTGTGTAATCTTCCAATCATCGGCCAGCGACGGCTTCCTAAGAAGTGTATACATGAATCTCGAGGGCCATTTCCAGGAGCGCTGAATATTGAAACCACGTCGCAGAATTTGTTTCAGTGCTTAACTAAAGCGCACAATATAGACTCTGCGATGGTTGGTTTTGTGTTGCAACATATGTATGTAGTTAGGCGCAATAAGGCACAAAGTGTGCTACTTAATATTTTAGACATCACGGAGGTCCCAACAACCTCCCTATTCTACAAGTAGCGCCACCCCCCGTGCCGTTTCACAGGGGTTGCTCGTAGCCATCGTAGCATCCATCCATCAATCTTGTTTCTTCGTTTACATGTGCCTTCGGTCACACGAGCTGCTGCGATGTCTTTTTCAGTCGTTTTTTTTTTCGTTTGCTGTAATGAACTGTGACTTGGTTCGCATACGCAAAAGTGCCAGCAGATAGCTTTTCTCTCGCTGCAAACTCGCTGTATGCGTGGCGCGCCAGGCAAACGTGGACCAAAAATTTTCATGCCATGGAGTACCTGTCCTTGGTCCTTGGATGTTGTGGAATGTTCAGTGGAGTCAGAAAGAAATAATGCGTATTATTAGCGTTCCGCAGGCCGTCCCCTACGCAACGGCATGTATGCGGGAATAACTGTGCAGCACCGGCAAATTGGAGAACGCTTTTCGACCGCATCGTCCCATTTAAAAGGTGAGTAATCGTGCTTGCTAACTACACACATATTGCGCGTGCTTTTAGCGTGTGCGTAAAGCGCCTTGCGAAGGTAGGAAACAGAACTCCCACGACCACAGTGAAATCTGTTCTGATGCTTGCTGAGCGCTGGTTGGCACAATTTGGTGGCGCAACTTTATTTGCCTAATGCTAAATTGGAAATATTGATGAATATTTCCTTCAGGTGATAGATATTAGGTTCGACAACAATTGTGTTCATCATTTGCGCGAGCTGCCGCTTTTCTGCGGAAGTTGCATAATAATGACTCATATGCCTATTCGTCGATTCTTACTCTTTTTTTTCTCTTACACATGCATCCAGGATCCAAATAATCTGTTTACGCAGTTGTCGGTTTGCGAGCAGTTCTAGATGAAAGTATAAAGCTAATTCAAGTGATCTTGCGCGCGACACTGACCCGATGTAGATGGCTGTCGCGTTCGCTCGTCCCCTACAAGTCGTACCTCATGCGAGCAACGACATTGAGCGGCGTCTCCCCGGTGTTGCCGGTTTAGGGCACCAAATAAGCGCCGAAAGTGACGTGACGTGTGCTTTGTTAATTTAAATTGTTGTGCTTTACTGCAAGGAGGAGCGTAAAATATTTCTTGAAAGCCTTGCGGAAGGTTCTTAACCTTGTACATATCAATATAGTCGTCTGCTACTTCCATGCGACAATCGGTAGTATTTGACTGATGTACATCCAGTACCAGCTTCGGGCTATTGTCTAGTCTCTCATAGCCCTTCCGGGCGACGAGGGACGAATTCTAGATTTCAAGAACCGAGTGATTGAGTGACAAGAACGAGGAAGCTCTTAGCGCGACGGCCCGTTTCGTCGCTCAAAGACGTTGCTCGTAACCGTCGCGCACACAATAACTCTAATAGGGTTTGTGTTAAAAATAAGCAATTAAGGTTTGCTACTACTACAGCTTAGGTTTTATGACACGGTGTGTTGACATAACTTAGACGTAACTAAAGACGACAAGAGAAAGTTGCTTTTACTAAGCGTTGGAAGAAAATGAATTGCTACATAAAAAAACATTTATTTGCAATATATTGTTGTTGCGTGTCTTAAAAATTTTACTCTCACGAAGGGATCCCTATTATCACAACATTCATCAGCGACTTCGACCTTGTGCTATGTTCCCACCCTGCCGTGGTGGAAACATTGTTTTTGTTAATATTTTTATGGTGCTTCTTGCATGTGTTCACAATGTGACTTCTAAGTGCCACTGCCGTAAGTTAATGCAGAACTTATTTTGTAGTGGGGTGAGGCCGTCACCGTCAACAGCGTCCACGTCAGGGAGGAGCTATGGCTGCAGCAGCATTGTGTGTAATCAGATAGTCTGGTCAGGTATGACTGAAGTGTATGTGTTTGCAAAAAATGGATCTCAGTATCATTCGTCGATAAGGTTATGGACATATTACTCATCACTGCTTACTAGAAAGGCTAAATATTTGTTCAACTTTATTCAACTTGCTGCTTAGTTGTGTTTGTAGATGCACACCATACACACTACCTTGTTCACTATAAACTAGACTTAACATGTCTTGTTGTTTATTTTTTCTTCCATCAATCTCTTGCGTGCAAGTTACATTCCACATTCATCAGCAGCTTTTTAAATGCAAAACTCCTCAAGTATTTCCCTATTTAACTGCCTGGCAAACCGTCTGAGCACTTGTGTGTTTTGGAAACACAAGTAACATTTACAAGCACTTCTTCGGCCGTGTCTGCCAGGTCGGCAGCGCCTGCTACAGCATTTACAGCGTTCCAGTGCTCCCTAAGCTCGTCATTTAGGCACCTGCCTGTTTATCCAATGTAGCACTTTCTACAAGAAAGTGAAATGTTGTGTACAACCCCCACATTGTAGTTAACAAAGTGGACGACACGCTGCTTAGTGCACGTACCTTCACTCACAGCGTTGCTTACCAACCTGCACATTCTTGTGTGCATTAGTGTCACTAAAAAAAACACGCGCACTGCACGTGTTCGCCGCCTTTTCTTTAGGTGGTGGGACACTCTGTCCACATTCGGTATTCAAAAGGTCACATTGGGACATGCATTATTGCACCGAGCGGCTGCCAGATCAGCTTTTACCTCTTTAATGAGGCTTTTATGTAGGGCCAGGTATTCTATAACACCAAGGTGTTATCAGCATACCTGGCCCTACATAAATAGCTCGCTTGTTGCTGAACGCTGCAATAAAACTGGTGCACAAGATTTCCCCAGAAAAGCTCTCGTGCAGTTAAGAGCTATGCATATTTTAACTTGGAGTGCGCCGAGTGGTAGTAAAGGAAGGGTTTCTTGCTCCTAAGAGAGTACATACAATGAAGGATACCATCATTTAGAATTAAACATCGAAGAATTGCAGCCGACCATCTACTGGCAACTCATGTATGAACTTAAGTCCTACTGAACACTTATAAAAACACCTACAACTTTTTTAACAGCAAAGCCACTCCGCTCAGCAGAAGAAAGTCATTGGCACTACCCATCCCACGCCCCCCCATCCTACCCACGCCCACTGGACATGCAATAACGCACGGCCGAGTAGGTGCCTTCTGGTTGTGCCATACATACACGGGTGTCCCACTGTCTAAATAATGGTGGCGAACAAGTGAGGTGTAGGTGTTCTTTCAGCATCATTAAAGCTCCCATGAATCTGCGGCGTGGTAAACGATGCCGGGAGTCAGGAGCATGTCACCAGCTTTGCTAATTGCAATGTAGTGGTGGTAACGAGATTTTACTTGCCTGTGGAAAGTGCTATACGGGTGACTGAATGACCGGCTTAGGATGGATCAGAATGCTGTAAATGCTCTCGCAGGCGCTGGCCACTTGGCTGACCACTACCAAAGATGTACCTAAAAATTCTCCCCATGTTTCGTAACGTGCAAGTACTCAGTCGGTTTGCCAGGTAGTTAGAGAAATGTTTGAGGTGTTTTGCATTTCAAAAGCTGTTGATGAATACATAAGGACTCCACCATTGGTACTCGCTGATAGAGAAGTGTTGTACCTTGAGACGAACCTGGTGAATGCTTTGTAATGGTTTCTTGTGGGTGCTCATCAGCTTCACTGCGCATTTGGTTGTCCCCTACATGGCACATTTGTTTATGCATCTGTCTGCACATTAACTGGGCATGTGGCAGCCTCATTGCATGTTTCTTATGAATAAAGCCTGTCATTCGAAGTCTACCACTCTAGCTTGTCCCACCTTTTTTCAGTTAACCTTGCTCGCACTAGTAATTATGTCACAGGAGCTGCGTCAACACTACTAGGTCAACTTTCTGTGTTCACTTTACAATTATTTCTCTCGTATTCCAAGTACAATAGCCAGGATCTTCAATTTCGTTGAATGATACATGAAGGCTAGTATTCACTGTGCTGTAGTTACTACAGTAGCGAGGAGTTTTCTAGGAAGCTTGCTTTTTTCCTCTCTACTTTATTATATTCTTCGTAAGCTATACCTATTCATGCAAATAGGCCTTGTAGCAGAGTCTATATCCAGTTGCATCATTTTTT
Organism: Dermacentor variabilis; assembly: GCF_050947875.1. Lineage (NCBI taxonomy): Eukaryota > Metazoa > Arthropoda > Arachnida > Ixodida > Ixodidae > Dermacentor > Dermacentor variabilis. Next base: position 37,460,384 of record NC_134574.1, read on the forward strand.
GCTTTCGGTCTATACAGCACAGACCACATGGCTGGTACATAGTTAAGTCTATCATTATGCTCTATCATTAAAGAAGCATGCAATTTCGCACATCGTGCAAAATTGCCTGCTTGCTCTTGCTAAACCGTTTGCTGGTTATTGCTATGTTGCTCATCAAATGAATTTGATTTCATCAGCACCACCGCTCGGCAGTTGTGTAATTTTAATAGTGATAATCAGCCAACAAGCTCTAATTCTACAGCTGTCACGAAATAATTCTATTCTTTTGGGTCTCTTTTCATGTTTTTGGTCAGCACAGTAGGCTGTCTTCTATTTATTCTGCTTGGTGCTGTTGAGGTGAGAATGTGTTCAACAAGCAAATGAAAATTTTAATGCTGTCCTTCGAGTACTGGGCAAATGAATTAAAAACATTACACGTAATCCCAAAAGCATTTCTCACGAAATACTAGTGTCAAGGTGAAGCATCGTATGCACTGTAACTCTTATGGTTTCATATTGGGTATGCAGGTATCTCTAGCTAAAGATGCTTGGGCATGTACTTTACACATATTAGCTAGTGCTTTAGCTACATGAAGCGACCTACGTTGTGACTGCTGAAGTCAAATTAATGGTTGATAAACCTGCTTGTTTTTACTTTGCACTTACATTTCTGTGGTGTTTTTAGCATTGTAGCTGTGTGACAACTGAAGTATTCCAACAATGTTGAAGCTAGCGTGCACCCTTATTTCTACAGTATGCCGGCAGACACCTGTCACCGTATTTGTGCATTTTCAGAGAACCAGCCGTATCCTCTAGGTGAAATTTGTAGTGTCATTCTGAGTTTGCCAGTCAGTTCGTGTAACTCTAGAGGACAAAATTTGCACAGGGAGGGAAGCGATACCATATAACGTGACCACTGATAATCACTGCCTATTTTGATGGAACAATGAAAAATTTTAAAAATGGATGTTTGCTTATATTGTGCAGAGGTTCTTTCAAAAGAAAAAGGTGAGTTGTAATACAAAGGTGTGAAATCACAATAAAAGTGTGTAAAAAAAGCGTAAATAGGCTCAGACTAATTTCTATCTCTTCTTGTCTAGAAAGGACGGCATTTTTCGTGCATTCATAATGGGCGCTTGCTGACACATGTCATATTTATGTGGGATGCCTCACCGATTTTTCGCCATGGGTAGCAACAGAAGAACAGTTTTAATTTGGCCTGAAGCCCTATTGCGGCGAGCCACGGCCATGTCGGACGAGCGTTCTGGTCATCTCAGTGAAATATGGAGGTTTATTTGGCACATATTTAGTTCCTGGCCAGTACGCTCTGCGTAGATTTGACCACACCTGATTGGAATACAGTTCCCCACCCCTGACACGCGCTAGACAAGTTTGATGGTTTCTTTAACCAAGGAAACCACGCTTGCCTGCTCGCGTTTCTCAGTTCTCTCGTGGATGGTCCTGCAAAATCAACCTACTTTTTTCGGCTGGAAATATATGTGAATAGTATTCGACAAGTGAATTGAGAAAGACATCTAGGGAAGAGCGGTTTTTCTAAAATTACCACTAAATTTCTCATGCGTTCATCATTGGTAGTGTAGTCTATTCTATCCCACTCATCGTGTGCATATTTGGTCAAATATACAAGGTCGTCCAGTCTTAGTACGAACAAGGCTCAGCGTTACCGCGCCCCGGAAAATACCAGTCTGCACGACACAGCCGTGCGTTGAAGCTAAGTGGCGCAGGCGTGCCGGGCAGAGGGGGAGCTTCGTGTGATCTTCTAAAGCGCCGGAGCGCGCCATGCTTTAGCGAATGACACAGGACACAAAGTCCCACCTCCAAGCCTCTGTGCGCCTGCACTGCTTAGCATCGTTGCACGACCGTGCCGTGTGCGCTCGCGCTCTGCGGAGTGTGTCCGCTCTGCACCGTGTTCGTATTATGAATGGGCGACCCTGTACATGGGGCAGACTGGCTGGTCCACGAGCATGTGCCCAAGAGAGCACCATTATTCACTCAAAGCGCAAGTATGCTAGCCACACTTGATCGACTGACACGACTAGTGATGCACGCCAAATTTAGATTGCTCATGTTTTTCACCTAAGGCAACAGATTGATCAATAATATCACTGAGGCATACCCCTTAAAGATAGGACATGTGTCAACCAGCGATCATTATGATTGCATTACGAAGAGCAATACTCTAAATGACACGGAATAGCAATCGTTCCGTGCTTATTTATTCTATTTTTATGCAAGTACTGTTTATCGTGATTTTCTAAATTTGTATTGCAACTTGTGCCTTTTGTCTTCAAGAATGCTTGTTCAGCACAAGTGCATACACAGTGTAAAGGCTGAATTCATAGCTTTTGTGTCCCATTGTCTTCCTTCTGTCCCTTGTCTTACACTCAAAAGGTAAAAATGAGCGTAAACGAAACTTAAATATTGCTTTGAGAAGGAATGTCCCTACCATTTGTCATTTCCGATCAGTATAGTACTACTACTCTGGCTTTTTAAAAGCGTGCTAATATGTACGTCTCATCAATGTAGAAGATAGGACTAGTTGGTGGTAGCTGAACTTGGACATCATGAGAAGCGCAAAGGCACACACAGGGAAGACACAGACTGAACGGGCACTAGACACCAACTGAAGGGCTTAATGACAAAAACAACAACGCACATATTGCGCAAAAGCCCACATAAGATGCAGAAGATGCAATTGTCACGCGAGAGAATTTCAGTGCCGCTTGAGATCTGCTTTTTGCTTATCATGCAAGGCAAGGGAAACAGTGATCGCACATTTTTCAGCTTCATTGTTAATGCAAAAAGTTGTTTTAAATATTTTCTAGCTTTTCAAAGCTGCGCATGACACGGGTGCCCTGAAAGTCAGGCTTGCACGAGTACTGCCTACTGTGATGTGCTAGATGTCTCCCCCCTGCGAACGACTTAACAGCTGTGCGGTGCTCTCTCAGCCTTTCATTCATGCAATGGCTGTTCTGGCTGAAGTAATATCTCCTACATAAAACTGGCATCCTGTACACCACACCCGCTCTGAACTTCTCTAAGCATGTAGTGTCTTTGTCTGCCTTGACAGCACTATTCACGATATTGCACATGCGTACAAGCTTATCAGGTGGCAAAAAACCACCAGGAAGCCACATTTCCAAGCCACTTTCTTCGGGTGTTGGGCGAGGTCATGAATGTATGGCATAACAACAAGCCATGCCTTTTCGGTTTCAAGCTCATTGTGGCATGTCTGGCTCCCTAAATTCATTTCTTTAATCAAACTTTTTGCCATAGAAGCCAACAATTCTGCAGGAAAGCCAGCATGGTGCAGGCGTAGCACTTAGAACTGAAGGCTGCATGTAACCTCATCGTCACAAAGCTTTTTGAGAGTAGTGTTCATGCAGCTTATTGCAATGACCCTCTTTACAATCTTGAAATGAGCTAAATTGTAGCTAAGGACTGGCTTTTGGAATGTGGATGGTATCAATGGCACATCTGACCATCCTGAAACATGATATTGATATAAACTGAAGGCACACCTCTTCAGGTAACTCAGACATGAATTTGAACATTTTGCCACAAGAATCAAAAGCACCAAGCACTTACTTCACCAGTTCTTCAGAATTCTGAGACCACACTTACTTAAGGATAACTCAGTAATCCTCAAGATATCTGAATCTATGTAAAATCTTAGCTGTGCATGCTGTGTCAAGGCATGTGAAAATATGTTTGTCGCAATATAATAAGAAGAGTTCACTTAAGGAGGAGCAATGCATGATTAAATACAAATCATCACCTATTGAAGAACGGGGCTGTGATTACAAGGGACAGTTGGAGAACACAGCTAAAATCTTAAAAATTCTTCAAAGTTGTGAGTGTTCAAACGAGTGGTTTTCAAAGGCAATAGGTACAAAGCCATTGATGGTTTCGCGCACAGAGCAGAAATGTTGGCCTTGCCGAATAGAATGGAAAAGGTCTACTAGATCAGTAGAAGTGTAACATCACAGCGAAACCGAATACCGATCGTTATTCTGAAAAGTTCGGTATTCTGCAGTTCATAGTACTGAAATATTTTTACATGGAAACTATAAGAAGTCTGCAGGAGATTTCTCAGAAGTTCGTTATTCTGAAAAGTTTGTAATGTGGTGTTCATACTAACGAGGTTTCACTGTGCACTGATGAGTCCGAATAAACACACATCAGCCTCAAGAAAATGAGCCTCACGTTTGTTACTTGGAGGATAGTTAGAGTTCAATAACCGTTTAGTTTGAACTGTGATAATGGTTTAGTTTGAAATCTGAAACTTGTCATCAGCACAAAAAGGGGCGTGTTAAAAGGCACAGATACTGCTGAGCACAATCACTGAACTTCAAACATTTATTTAAGCAGCAGGTACTTTAAATTAGGAGCTAAGATCAGCACGGCGATCTTATCTCCTGTTTCTGCATGGGATCTTGCACCCTTGACAAAGCCATCACACGGCCTGGAAAGTCCTCGAATATACCTTAATTTTTGTCTGAGACCTTTACAAACCTTTGTTTAGGTACTTCAAACAATTCTGTGTTCAGACAATGGTGGATGGCTCACCCATTGTGCAGCACTTAAGCTTCCATTCAAGCAGCTTCATGGGGAGGGGGATCAGGGGCTGATAATGGAGGATGCTTTCTTCTGCCGTGCAGTGCCACTCTTAGGTTTAGCTGAACTTTGTAGTGTAGGAAAAGGGTTCGGGTATGAAGTGTAGCGAATAAGTCAATTAGAGTGGTGGCTTATCAGCCGTTTCTCAAATGCCTTTACTTTTGCTATTACTGGAGCACCATATGTAAAAAAATTCCCGCAGCCTACAATAATGTTCACTACAGTTCTCGCTTATAACCCCCCCCCCTATCCCACATATAATAAATAATTGGTTCACGTCACATTTCATTGCATTAATTTACAATTTTCAGCCCAAGCTTGTTGAAACTGCGTCCACATATAATGAACATGTCCAACACAGCTGTACTCTTAGAACAAATATTTCTGAGGTGGTCACGGTAAAAGGCGGGTGCACACAATGTTCTGAAGTTTGAAGTTGCAACAAGACTTGGCGCATTCCCCGCTGCAGACTAGTCATGATGAAAATCTAACTGCCGAGATGAGTGACTGCTGCGCACGGTTTTCAGAAGCCAGAAGGGAATTCTCATTTTCAACCATGCAAGGGCAATCATACTTTGGGGCACGTCTCCTGTGTGCTTCGGAACAAGACCATGTAATGCATGATGGCGGTGGCCATGGGAAACTAGCACGCGTAGCTCTCTAAGTCACGTGTGTCGCGCTGTTCTCCTTGTGACACCGCTTGCAATCTTGGCGGCCTTGACAGCACTCGTTCTTCCACTGTTCTCTGCTTGGCGCTGCGCCTATATTTGAAACAATTGTTCCGCCTTCTCTGTCAATTACATTATTTCGAGGTTAGACTGTACGAAATGTGACTGTTTGCTTCCATTAAAGTGGCGAAATTGGATAACTTAAATCCTTTACAGAAAGGTGAATTACTTGGTGAGGTTGGATTTAACCCCATTTTTCAACAAAGCTTATTCGAGGTGCAGAAATTGAAAATTATGGCGGTGCATCAGAAATCGACGGCCCTAATTAACTTATACACTACTGCTTTATACAAGTGTGATATAGTGTTAAGAGTACTGCTCAGAAGATAAGACACTTCATATTGCAGGTACAGATTGGCGTGGGATTTGTGATGCTACTCAACAACTGGCATTACATATTGAAGTCTGCTTCCGACGCAAAGTGCACATCATATGTTGCACGGCACCTGTGGAAACCAGTGCAAGCAGGTGAAAGAAGCCTGACTGAACAGGCATGCCGGACAATGTGCCATACATCCGGAAAGCTTCCGGCAACACCGGAAAAAGTGGCTGCTATGACTGGCTGGTCCACGAGCATGTGCCCAGGAGAGCACCATTATTTACTCAAACGGCAAGTATGCTCGCCCCACTTGATCGACTGACACGACTAGTGATGCACGCCAAATTTAGATTGTTCATGTTTTTAACCTAAGGCAACATATTGATCAATAATATCACTGAGGCATATCCCTTAAAGATGGGACATGTGTCAACCAGCGATCATTAGGATTGCATTACGAAGAGCAATACTCTCAATGATACGGAATAGCCATTGTTCCGTGCTTATTTATTCTATTTTTATGCAAGTACTGTTTATCATGATTTTCTAAATTTGTATTGCAACTTGTGCCTTTTGTCTTCAAGAATGCTTGTTCAGCACCAGTGCATACACAGTGTAAAGGTTGAATTCATAGCTTTTGTGTCCCGTTGTCTTCCTTCTGTCCCTTGTCTTACACTCAAAAGGTAAACATGAGCGTATACGAAATTGAAATATTGCTTTGAGAAAGAATGTCCATACCATTTGTCATTTACGATCAGTATAGTACTACTACTCTGGCTTTTTAAAAGCGTGCCAATATGTACGTCTCATCAATGTAGAAGACAGGACTAGTTGGTGGTAGCTGAACTTGGACATCATGAGAAGCGCAAAGGCACACACAGGGAAGACACAGACTGGACGGGCACTAGACACCAACTGAAGGGCTCATTGACAAAAACAACAACGCACATATTGCGCAAAAGCCCACAAAAGATGCAGAGGATGCAGTTGTCACGCGAGAGAATTTCAGTGCCGCTTGAGATATGCTTTTTGCTTATTATGCAAGGCAAGGGAAACAGTGATCACACATTTTTCAGCTTCATTGTTAATGCAAAAAGTTGTTTCAAATATTTTCTAGCTTGCTTTGCAAAGCTGCGCATGACACGGGTGCCCTGAAAGTCAGGCTTGCACGAGTACTGCCTACTGTGATGTGCTAGATGTCTCCCCCCTGCGAACGACTTAACAGTGGTGCGGTGCTCTCTCAGCCTTTCAATCGTGCTATGGCTGTTCTGGCTGAAGTAATATCTCATACATAAAACTGGCATCCTGTACACCACACCCGCTCTGAACTTCTCTAAGCATGTAGTGTCCTTTGTCTGCCTTGGCAGTCTGCAGTCTGCCTTGACAGCACTATTCACGATATTGCACATGCGTACAAGATTATCAGGTGGCAAAAAACTACCAGCAAGCCACATTTCCAAGCCACTTTCTTCGGGTGTTGGGCGAGGTCATGAATGTATGGCATAACAACAAGCCATGCCTTTTCTGTTTCAAGCTCATTGTGGCATGTCTGGCTCCCTAAATTCATTTCTTTAATCAAACTTTTTGCCATAGAAGCCAACGATTCTGCAGGAAAGCCAGCATGGTGCAGGCGTAGCACTTAGAACTGAAGGCTGCATGTAACCTCATCGTCACAAAGCTTTTTGAGAGTAGTGTTCATGCAGTTTATTGCAATGACCCTCTTTACGATCTTGAAATGAGCTAAATTGTAGCTAAGGACTGGCTTTTGAAATGTGGATGGTATCAATGGCACATCTGACCATCCTGAAACATGATATTGATATAAACTGAAGGCACACCTCTTCAGGTAACTCACACATGAATTTGAACATTTTGCCACAAGAATCAAAAGCACCAAGCACTTACTTCACCAGTTCTTCAGAATTCTGAGACCACACTTACTTAAGGATAACTCAGTAATCCTCAAGATATCTGAATATATGTAAAATCTTAGCTGTGCATGCTGTGTCAAGGCATGTGAAAATATGTTTGTCTCAATATAATAAGAAGAGTTCACTTAAGGAGGAGCAATGCATGATTAAATACAAATCATCACCTATTGAAGAACGGGGCTGTGATTACAAGGGACAGTTGGAGAACACAGCTAAAATCTTAAAAATTCTTCAAAGTTGTGAGTGTTCAAACGAGTAGTTTTCAAAGGCAATAGGTACAAAGCCATTGATGGTTTCGCGCACAGTGCAGAAATGTTGGCCTTGCCGAATAGAATGGAAAAGGTCTACTAGATTAGTAGAAGTGTAACATCACAGCGAAACCGAATACCGATCGCTATTCTGAAAAGTTCGGTATTCTGCAGTTCATAGTACTGAAATATTTTTACATGGAAACTATAAGAAGTCTGCAGGAGATTTCTCAGAAGTTCGTTATTCTGAAAAGTTTGTAATGTGGTGTTCATACTAACGAGGTTTCACTGTGCACTGATGACTCCGAATAAACACACTTCAGCCTCAAGAAAATCAGCCTCAGGTTTGTTACTTGGAGGATAGTTAGAGTTCAATAACGGTTTAGTTTGAACTGTGATAATGGTTTATTTTGAAATGTGAAACTTGTCATCAGCACAAAAGTGGGCGTGTTAAAAGGCACAGATACTGCCGAGAGCAATCACATAACTTCAAACCTTTATTTAAGCAGCAGGTACTTTAAATTAGGAGATAAGATCAGCGCGGCAATCTTATCTCCTGTTTCTGCATGGGATCTTGCACCCTTGACAAAGCTATCACAGGGCCTGGAAAGTCCTCGAATATACTTTAATTTTTGTCTGAGACCTTTACAAACCTTTGTTTAGGTACTTCAAACAATTCTGTGTTCCGACAATGGTGGATGGCTCACCCATTGTGCAGCACTTAAGCTTCCATTCAACCAGCTTCATGGGGAGGGGGATCAAGGGCTGATAATGGAGGATGCTTTCTTCTGCCGTGCAGTGCCACTCTTAGCTTTAGCTGAACTTTGTAGTGTAGGAAAAGGGTGCGGATATGAAGTGTAGCGAATAAGTCAATTAGAGTGGTGGCTTATCAGCCGTTTCTCAAATGCGTTTACTTTTGCTATTACTGGAGCACCATATGTAACAAAATTCCCGCAGCTTACAATAATGTTCACTACATTTCTCGCTTATAACCCCCCCCCCAATCCCACATATAATAAATAATTGGATCACATCACATTTCATTGCATTAATTTACAATTTTCAGCCCAAGCTTGTTGAAACTGCGTCCACATATAATGAACATGTCCAACACAGCTGTACTCTTAGAACAAATATTAGAACAAACAAAAAAGTGGTCACGGTAAAAGGCGGGTGCACACAATGTTCTGAAGTTTGAAGTTGCAACAAGACTTGGCACATTCCCCGCTGCAGATTACTCATGATGAAAATCTAACTGCCGAGATGAGTGACTGCTGCGCACGGTTTTCAGAAGCCACAAGGGAATTCACTCATTTTCAACCATGCAAGGGCAATCATACTTTTGAGGCACGTCTCTTGTGTGCTTCGGAACAAGGGCATGTAATGCATGATGGCGGTGGCCATTTGAAACTAGCACGCGTAGCTCTCTAAGTCACATGTGTCGCGCTGTTCTCCTTGTGCCACCGCTTGCAATCTTGGCGGCCTTGACAGCACTCGTTCTTCCACTGTTCTCCGCTTGGCACTGCGCCTATTTGAAACAATTGTTCCGCCTTCTCTGTCAATTACATTATTGCGAGGTTAGACTGTATGAAATGTGACTGTTTGCTGCCCTTAAAGTGGCAAAATTGGATAAGTTTAATCCTTTACAGAAATGTGAATTTCTTGGTGAGGTTGGATTTAACCCCATTTTTCAATAATGCTTATTCGAGGTGCAGAAATTGAAAATTATGGCGGTGCATCAGAAATCGACGGCCCTAATTAAGCTATACACTACTGCTTTATACAAGTGTGATATAGTGTTAAGTGTACTGCTCAGAAAAAAAAGACACTTCATATCGCAGGTACAGATTGGCGTGGGATTTGTGATGCTACCCAACAAGTGGCATTAGATATTGAAGTCTGCTTCCGACGCAAAGCGCACGTTAGATGTGGCACGGCACCTGTGGAAACCAGTACAAGCAGGTGAAAGAAGCCTGACTGAACAGGCATGTCGGACAATGTGCCATGCATCCGGAAAGCTTCCGACTACACCGGAGAAAGTGGCTGCTGTGAAGAGTATGTCAAGAGTCACGTTATTTAAGAAACATAACTGTATATATACAAATTTTGTGGATGAGTTAGCATTACATGATGTATGCTCAATGAAATGAAATGCCCAAACAAGAATGAGGCAAGTGCCTATATATAGATATTTTCTTTTTTCCTGTTGTATATGCATTCTGTCTTGGTACATAAATGTGTCTGTGGTTTGGAAAATCAGCACAAAATAATTTAGGGATATTGGTTTCTGTCTAAAATCGTGCACAAGGCTTCCCCCATAATCAGGAAAGTCAGGTGGCAACATGTGCCTTTAATCGTTGATGAGCCGTTAATTTTGACAAGGCCTTGGCAACCCGCCGTGGTTACTCAGTAGCTATGGTGTTGGGCTTCTGAGCACAATGTCATGGGATCAAATCGCGGCTTCGGCGACCGCATTTTGTTGAGGGGGAAATGCGAAAACACCCTTGTACTTAGGTCTAGGTGCAAGTTAAGGAACCCCAGGTGGTCCGAATTTCCGGAATCCTCCAATAAGGCGTGCCTCATAATCAGAATATGGTTTTGACACGTAAACCCCATAATTTATTTTAATTTTATTAGGACCTTGGCAGTTTGAATTGTATTCACCTGCTGCTTATTGTCTTAATAGAAGTTAGCATTTAAGCACCTCATTGGCATTGAACATTAAAATGTAGACTTGGCCTGTGTTATTGTAGCTTTTCGTGCTGAAGCTTTCACTTCACTGCTTTTGACAAAATGCTTCTGAAGAAAATTGGGTTCCAACACAGCTTACAATATTCTATGATCTAATAAAAATTTTTTAAACCACTGCCTTTCCAGTGTGTTGACTGTTGTCATCTGATTTGCAGCTTTACAATCTGCGGTTTTCAGAGCCATGCAATTTCAAAACACTGTTCTCATTATTGAAGTTTGCAAGATATGGCCTGTCAGCACTTTCTGTTTACTTTCAGTGATCTCATTTCATGTAAGCGTAAGAATGAGGAAGGAACTGCTACAGAAAGAAAGCACCTCGTCTCATGTACGCTGTGACCTGGTAGCTGATCTTGTCCTATGCGAAGCATCCTAAAATTCTCATGCCTGTCGTCAATGACAAAAAAAGCAAGGTGCTGGACATTAAGCAGACTTCCAGCACTTGCCGCCAGCCTGAGTTAGAACGGACTATAAAGTGTGTCTGTAACTGGCCTTTTGCTTCTGCAAAGATTCAATTGTTTTATGGATCAAAGTACTGGTGACTCGTGTACTTGCATCAACAATCTGCCGCAAACATGTTTTAGAAAGAAGCAGGCGTAAAATGCTGTTCTGTATTTTAAGATGTTTGTTCAAGCTTTTTTACCTAGAAGATGTAGGTTGGCTTAGCAAAGTGTCAATATGGAGATTGAAAAGTACAACACAAAAAAGTGGCTGATCTCATGCACTGTGGAGATCGATGTAAGCGAAGCTTTTTATGCTATTTTCTTTGATATACAACCATTAAGAGTGATGTTGGCGGCAAATGTGTAATTTCATCAACGTTTAGCCCAATACGAGAGCGGTAAGTTGATGGAAAGCATTACCTTGTGTGCACCACTGCTCTTTGTCTGCATAGTCCACAGAACACTCAGGGAGGCGTGTTTGTTTCTGGCGTTGTTACGAGTCATTGTTTGGAATTGAGCATTGTCATTGCCTCGCATGGTACACCGCATCATGGCAGAATCATTAAACTTTTATTGAATTATGGGCTGTGTGTACTTCAAGTAGATTATATAATTGTAGGTACATTGTATACATACTCAAGGGGAGTGGAACATTGGGCCAGTTGGTCTGGCGTGTTTAAAGAGGAAAAGAACCACGACATGAGACGGGACGTAAGACGAACAAGTGAATAGGACGAACAGTAACTAGAAACTGAGGTTTATTACCATGAAACACATAGCAGCAAAAGGTCGCATCTGTGCGCAGCGTGACCTAACATACTGAAGAACAAGATGAAACACACTTGCCCGAAAACAACTGTCATTCGTTAACAAAAAATTTGTTTGCTCTATCTAGGAGAGCCACCGAAGGCTCACTTACACACGTGTCTATGCTAAGTCAGCGCATGTCTAAAGTCTCCCAGTCCTACAATGATGTCTTGATTGAATCTGGGGTAGCAACCTTTGCAATCCCTGGTGTGTCTGGGGAGAGTGGCGCTGCTAATACCCTTCAAAGAGCGGAAATGCTACCGCCGTCTATCATTAATACATTGGCCCGTTTGGCTAATGAAAACACTGCCGCATTGCAGCGGAAACTGGTGCACCACATTGGCGGCGCAGTGCACGTACTGGAACTTGTCTTTAGTAGTACAGGCGATCTTGCGCGTACAATCTGCCACGCGCCTATATAGTTGGGATACCTTGCAGGGGACTGAGATGATGAGTCAAATGCTCTGCCTGTTTTGCCATCACATTCTTCAGGTTGTGTGCCATTTTGTGCACGTACGGCATGACTTCTAGGAGGCCTCTGTTGTGGGGGGTCGCCTACTCCTGCCCACGCGCCTGGTGCAGCAGCTTGCACAACAGCGATTCAACCACTGTCTGAAGAAAGGCTGAAAGAAGGCCTGGCTTTTTCAACTTATTTACTTTGTACTGAATATTTTCAGCTGTCTTGTTCTACTGGCATAACTTCAAATAGGATAACATAACTTCGAAAGGTAGCAGAGGATAGAGTGGACAAACCAGACAGCTTGCGCCTTACAGCTCTCCTGCATGCGGTAGAGACATTGTAGTCAAATGGTGGCTCTCCTAATCTGACAGGAATTTGGGTGGTCGAAGAGCAGAGAAATTATGCAAAATTCGAAGCCAAAGATCTGCCCCCTGAGGCTTTGAGTGCATCTGCAATGTGACTAAAGCCAACCTCCAATGAGAAGAGGTGTGGCTTTGGCAAAAAACACCTAAAAAATCCCCTGTATATCTGCGAAACGTTGTGATGCATGTATATGTATTCTCGCTGCAAATAAAGCAGCTCTGGCTTGCCCACTGGGTATGATATGTTTGTGTGTACTATTTGCTGCATTTTATTATCTGAAACTTTTGTTGAATCGATCTTTTGCTTGAAGTGATTGCAGCAGATTTCCTTCATTCACTTATTGCTACAAATCATTGCAAAACAATTGACTTATTCTATATTTATCGCACTCTTCTTTTAGACTGCCTGGAGAAATACACAGGTGACCATCCAATGGGGCCACGAGCAACACCTCCGGAGAAGTGCCTTGCTTCTCTGCGGAAGCACCTTCGGAGCTTTCTATAGAAGCAGGTCACCAGGGCAAGCGAGTGCGAAACTAAGTACAGCATAAATACAGCGATTTTTTTCAATGCAGTGTGCAGATAAGCAACTTAGTGCGTGGTGCATTACATTGATTTTTATGGCATGAAAATAGCCACATGCTTGGCCACATGTGGAACAGACTGTACAATTCACAAGACTCCAGTTCCCATGAAGATAGCCTGTCGCGAGCTTTCAAAGTACAGTGGCTACTCCTTCAGTTCATCGCACAACTTGCCGTTGACGTGCTGTGCCCACGATCATATCCAACGTTCCACCCAGCACCCACCATGCTGCACCGCACCCACCGTGCCACCCGTCACCCACCGTGCTGCCCGTCCCCCACCATGCCACCCGTTACCCGCCGCGCCGCCCAGCACCCACTGTGCCACCCATGACCCACAATTCCACCCATCACCATAATCCAGCATGATGATGGGTGATGGATTCCACCATGCCCAAGAACGGGCAAATTTTCAATAGGGCGTTTAAAGAGAATTGGATACAGGTGGTCTCCAGGTGGTCAAAATTAATTTGCAAGGCCCTTACTACGGTGTGCCTTAACATAAATTTGTAATTTGTTCTTGAATATTTTTATAATTTAATTTAAGATTAACAGGATTCGAAATATGACCCTATAAAAGGGCTATATAGGCAGCCCGTATATGGACATATAAATTGGGCATATGCGGCCATATATGGCATATAAGCTGCCCATATATGGACAAAGTAAAAATTGGGAACATATGACGATATATGGTTAATATATTCCATATATGAATATATCTGCCTAATTTTTTTCAAGCCCATTTATGGCATTTTCCATAGAAGACCAGATATGGCATTTTCGTAAGGGTCATCACGGTTGCTAGGGCTTAGTCAACCTGCTGAAGTCAGCTTGTTGCTCTAGGATCCCTTCCGAGTTTTCAATTTGGAAAAATAAATTTTTTCAATTGTTTGGTAAATTTGGGGCTCAAATGTTGTAGGGCGAACAGAAATTTTTGGGTAATATGGCGGGCGGGCAGCCGGAATTACTTGGTGATATTGCCTTTAGAAACCTAAATTTGGGCGCATATGGCTGTGGGCCAACACAAATTTGCGCGCGATAGGGGCCTGGGCAGAATAAATTTGAGCGCGATATGGGGCTGGTCCAACCTGAATTTGTGGGTTGTATTTTTGTTATTTTTTATTTGTGAATTACTGTGGACAAGGAGTGCAAGTAGGGTGAGCAGAATACACAAGCTTATTCAAACAAAAGAACAGGATGATACAAGTCTAAAACTTTTTCCAAACAAATTCATTGGTGATAAGATCGGTGATTCAGACAATTTTAACAGCTTGGTTAAAATGCAGCTCTAACCTATATACGAAATACCAATATTGTTTATACAAACAATAGGCAGGTCGCGAATGCTGTGGAAATATTTCAGTAGGTTTATTTCACTCAGCTATTCCTTCTGAAAAAAAAGTACAGAAAAGTGTCAGTCCTTGCAAAAATTGGTGTTAGAGAATGGGGGTACTTGTGTGTAGTGGGTCTGCTTACCAAGGCGGATACGTATGTTTTGTTATCTAAGTGTAGCCCATGAATATTAGGTTTGAAAGAGACTCTAGTTGACTTTTGTTTCTTCGAACTTGTAATAGTTATACGCCGCTTGCGGTAAGTAATCCAGTGGGGGATAAGCACGCATAATTTTACTGTAAGTAAATCGTACTGCTTTCCTTTCATTCTTTCTATGTTCGTGTTAATTTTTGTGTGAGGGTCCGAAACTATGAAAATGTGCTCCACTCTTGGCCTAACTAAGGAAAAGTAAAGGGGTAGTGTAACACCAGGCATGGCAGTATTGAGTTTGCGGCTTAGAAGGCATAGATCTAAAAAGCGGCAGATCAGATGGTATTAAGCGCAACTTCCAAAAGTTCCGCGCTAACTTTAGACATCAGCATATATAGCACCTGTGTATATAGACCTCAGTAAATGTGCTGCAGCCAAATTGTAAGTGTAATATACGAAGTCTGTTTTTGCGTGTTAATGGGAAACAGACACATTTAGTTGCATCGAGAAGCATTCTCCATTGCTTACATCTTTTAAACACACTGCCTAAGTTGGAATTAAGGCCACATTGGTCCTTAATGCAGGTACCGCCTCTTAACAAATACAATAGTCAGCAAATTGAGTGTTAACCACATTGGAAAGATAATTTATTAGCAAAAGAAATAGGAGTCGATTACGCTCCCCTCATGTATTCCATAAGATACCGGAATGCAGCCAGAATTCGTTGAATTTGTGAGCTCTTAACTATTCGACAGGTTTACCACACGAAGATGTTAAGGAGATCGGGCGATAAATTTGTAGTAATATACGGTTGCCTTTCTTCAATATCAGCACCATTCCGGTTCACTTCCAGCCATCTGGCGATTCCGCTGTTAGCAGAGAGACACGAGAAAAATGGCAAGTGTCTTTAGCTGTCGGCTAAGAGACCCGAAGGCGAACGCCTTCTATAACATCTTGTAGTTCACCATAATCCTCCTTAATACTGTATAATCCACCCTGAACCACTCTAATACACCTTCATGTATGTAATGGACCTTAATCCACCTTATTACCCTTCCATCCCCTTAATCAACCCTAATCGTCTCTAATTCGCCTAGTTACTCCTTATTTCAATCACTAATAAATAAAAAAATAACCTTTGCTAATCAGTATTCCTCTCCGCACACGGCTGGTTCGCTTATGGCTTTCTATGGTTCACATATTCCGCCACAATCCACCTTAGCTCAATTACTTATCAAGCATTATTTGCTCTGCTAATCATGATTCATGTTATTATTCTTTAATCACGAACTATTCGTGGGCTTGAAAGCATAGCAGCGATGTGCGGCGGTTAGCCGCACCACCTGTTGCTTTTACAGAGCATCCCCTTAGCCTGTCTTCTGACCAGTCTCTCCTGTCGGCCTTGTGCTGCCGTCAGGGACGCGGTGCTCCTTCACGGCGCTCCTTAACTTCGGTTGCAGCTCGTCAGACTTCGGAAGATCCCAGTGACCAGTGCCTGCCACACCGCCAATGCTCGTGAAAACTGTCACCCTATCCACCGTATCTGATCTCCGGAACGCTAACCTCGGCACATGTTACTGAAGCGTTCATGACGCCAATATGGTTGGATCAGAGGCCAGATGTTAATCACGCGTACTCTAGTGGGCTTGGCAGCACATCAGCGATGGCCAGCACTTGCCCGCATAATTTGTTCGTTTTACAGGCAAAGAAATCCTAATCGCTCTACGCACCATGTGGTCGTTACATGGAATCGTTAGTGCTACCAAGCCCCAGCTGTTGTGATATATCATGTGACTGTATCATGTGACTGTACATCTGTACTACTTGAACACTTCCTTATCATGGCCGATATTTAGCAGAACCCTGGCCCTTCTACTCGATCTAATCAAGAACCAGACAAATCATCACCAGAAATATAAACCACGCTACATGAACTGCAAGCCGGTCTGGTGGCACTCTTGAACCAAATAAACTCTATACATACTAATCTCATCGAAAACGACACAGCCTTAGGTGACATCTGAGAAAGGCTAACAAAAACAGAATCCGATTGCTGTACCCTCGTTCTGCTCCAAAGCGAAGTAGGAGACGTGCATGCAGTAGCGTCGCAAAATTCTCAGTTAATCTCTTCGCTTAAGCCGAGAATAGATGATGCGCAAGATCGAGCTCGTTTATCTTCAGCCTGCAGGATTACGTGACTGAGGTGTGGGCAGAACCGAAAAATTCGTGATTGGCGTTTGTCAGCAATACATGAAAGTATCAATTGAACCTACAGAAATCGGAAGAGCATATCTGCTAGGCCCGTTCAAAGGTAACGTAATGAAACCTACAATTGGTAGTTCTTCATATTTGACGGAGAAAGAGCGCGTTTTGTGAAACGCGGGATCGCCAGAAGGAACGAACTACCGCGTAAACGATGACTTCTTACTGAACAAGTGCCTTGCACGGAAAAGTCTATCCGTATTTGTTGTAGCGGGTGACAGAGTGACGGAGACGGCCCAAGAGCAACAGCCCAACTATTTATTTCAGCGACCACAAACTATCTTTATACGCTGCTTGCCTATGACGTAACACAAAAGAACGAATCATGTTTGACCCTTGTTAGCACAGTGCTTCATATCACTTCTCCCTTTCTTTTAAAACTGCAGTCTTTGCACGGGTCTTCGTTTTCGGGTAGACCTCCTCAAGACCAGCGGGCTTCTGGGACCGAGAGCCTGTTCGGCTGGAAGGGATGTTGGAGGTGTTGTCGAAGGAACAGGCACGGCACCAGTTTGTTCATGAGTGGCCAGACGGCACCGGCCTTCTGGCGTTGACATCGGCCAATTCTTGTCGTCGGGGCTGGGGTGAAGCGAGTCGGGAGCATCCGTTTTGGGGCCACGGGTGATACAGGCACGCGACGGAAAATTTGGTCCAAGTAAGACCTGGCTAGGCCATCTGCAGTGCCGACCGTTAGCAACCCTGAATCTTCGGTGCTCTTGACGATGCCTGGATGCCAACGCCTCCCTTGGTCAAAGGTTCGCACCCCCACCTGGTCGCCGGACTGGAATCTGAGAGGCTGCGAGTAACTTCGAGGTAGAGAAGGGACACAAGTATCCAAGCTAGAACGAATTTGGTAGTTCAGCAGCATCTCTGACGGAGACTTGCCGCACGGTAGTGGGGTACGTCGATAGCCTAGCAGCACTCGCGCTAGTTTTCTTTCGAGATCGTTCACCATCGAGTGCTTAAGAAGGGCATCATTTACTACGCGGACCGCGCGCTCTGCCAGACCATAAGATTGCTGGTGATACGGTGCACTGCGTTGATGAGTTATGTTGTTGACAGTCATGAACTGGGAAAACTGCTGACTTGCAAACTGAGGCCTGTTATCTGATACACTGTTTGTGGCAAGCCAAAACGAGCAAACAATTCGCGAAGCCGCGCGATTGTGACTTCTGTGGTAGCCGAACTGATGAGAAGTGCCTGGATCCATCTAGTATGCGAGTCGATGACAATCAACAGCATGCGTGCTTCTATTGTTCCGGTATAATCAATGTGACGGCTTGACAACTTGGTCCCCGTTTCTGGCCAACAGATAGGAGCCTGTCGATGAGACATTGGCTGTGCTTGTACTCATGAGATTCACGAACGTGCAAGCCTTTCGATCTCACCATTCAACCAATACCACCAGAACAGCGTCCGAGCCAGTCTTTTCATCGCAGATGCACCATGGTGTGACCGATGTAGCTCAGCCAGTATGGAGACTCGCGATTTGCGGGGTGCGACGATGCGATGACCCCAGTAGAGCAGGCCTTCTAGGCTTAACAGCTCCAGTCTTTTGCCAAAATAAGGTTGAAGGTGATTGTGACACGGTGACAAGCGTTTAGGCCATCCATTAGGTACAAAGTACTGCACAACGCTGAGGTTTTCATCTCAGTTCGTCAGCGCCCGTATGGCATCCGCTGGCACGAACGAGATGTCAAGGGTCCCTGAAGAAGGCACGTATTCTGGTAAGGTACCTGATCGACATTCATCTCTAATCGGCACGGGCAAGCTGCTGAGTACGTCCGCATTGGCGTTTTTCTTGCCGGCCTTGTACCCGATGCGGTACCGATATTGGCTTAGAAACAGAGCCCATCTCTGAATACGTGCAGACGCCATTGGGGGGCAGGTCGATCTTCTCGTAGATGTCCCACTAGTGGTTGGTGGTCCATGACCAATACAAATTCGCGGCATAGCAGGTAGTCTCGAAACTTTGTTACTCTGAACACCAGTGTGAGCGCTTCCTTCTCGAGCTGAGAATAATTCTTTTCGGCGTGTCTTAACGTGCGTAAAAGGAAGGCGATGGGCTTATCCAATTTCCCAAGTCGGTGTGAGGTTACGGCGCCTAAACTCGAAGGTGATGGATCGCATTCCAAGCAAACTGGTTGGGTGGCATCGAAATACGTCAGAACCGGCGAACTCAGAAGTATTTGTTTAGCCTTGATATATGAATTTTCCTGCCCCGTTACCCAGTGAAATTAACGCTTTTTCAAGCAGAAGATACAGCGGGGCTAACATCGTTGACATGTGTGGCAAGAACTGGTGATAATAAGTCAACAGACCCAAAAACAAGCGCACTTCGCACGCATTCGTAGCCCATGGCGAGTTGCGCATTGCTGCTAGGTTCTTCTCAAGCGAATGCGAGCCGCCTTTGTCAATGCGATGGCCCAGGTAGATGATTGAGTCTTTGTGAAAATGGCATTTTTCGGCCTTCAGCGTGGTACCATTCTCTTGAAGCCTGCGCAAAACGTCCCGGAGGACTGAGCCACAACCGTCTTGACGTTCCGGTATCAATACATCGTCCAAATACACCTGCACGGCTGAAAGACCAGCCAGGACCGTTTCCATGCGGCTCAAAAATTGCGGGGTCCGAAGCGACTCCAAGCGAAAGACGATTATAGCGGAACAACACCTTGTGTGTGTTTATCACGGCCAGCTTCCTCGCCTCCTCATACAAAGGAAGTTGGTTATACGCATCCTTAGGGTTCATTGTTGTAAAAAATGATCTCCCGCGTAGGGACGCAGAAATGTCTTCAATGTTTGGTAAAAGGTACTGCTCGGTTATGCAGGGAGCATTGATTGTGGCTTTGAAATCGCCGCAGATGCGAAGGGAACCGGCTTGCTTTAATACTGGTGCGATTGGCGCCGCCCACTCAGAATGTCCTATGGGCGATGATATGCCTTGCTCAACTAAATGGTCCAGCTCAGTTTCCACTTCTTCGCGAAGAGCATAAGGGATTGACCGCGCCTTGTGGAACATCGGTTGGGCGCCTTCTCGAATGTGGAATTTCACCAGTGACCCCTGAAAGTTTCTGAGTCCTGCGTCAAAACGGGCAGAAAACTCGGTCCTGAATCTGTCGGGATCTGCTGACGTCTATTGAACCGTAGCGAGAAAACCGAATGGCAAGAGCGAAAACGATGGGATTAAGTCCTTTCCGCAAAGACTGGGACCCGAAGAGCCTATAACAATCAGTGTCGCAGGTACAGTCTTCCACGCAATATGCGCTTCAAGGTGCAGTTCACGGATGATGGGTAGCATGCCCCAGTAACAGCTGCGCGTGTGTTTGCATTTAGATAAGCGTGGCCAACTAAGACAGTGCTTTAGATACACCTGAAATGAATCACCTGAATCACCTTTATCACACCTCACCTTTATCACCTGAATGATAGAAAACGGTGATCCCGTGTCAATAATCATGTTCAAGGGCACGCCACCCCAGCAAATAACTCTGGGGAACGCCTGGAGCAAACATTTCTTTTCTCGCAATTCCTGCAATGTGAAAACTTGAAATATCGCTTTCCTCCGTTTCGGATATTGCGCATATAGCGCTCTCATAACGACGTGTGTTAGAGATGCCATCGCGCCTACGGCCATCCCGGAGCCCGATTGGGAGTGGCATTTCTTTGCGAAATGACCGATTTTCCGACAGAGAAAACACTTCTCCTTTTTGTGCGGACAGTCGCTTGCTTCGTGATCGTAGTTTCTGCAGCGCGCGCACTCAGTATGGTCTGATATCGGCTCTATTTACTCGCTACAGTGCACACTACTGCATAATTATCAGGTCTAGTCATGACGCTTACTTACAGTGGGGCTGTCTCCGCCGCTGGGGCAATAGTTTGAGCTTGGGCAAGTCTGAGCTCAGTTTTTTCAAGCAGCGCCTTCTGCACCACAAGATTTCGGATGCCACAAACAATGCGGTCCCGTAATATGCGGTCCAAACTGGTGCTGAAGTTACACCGATCCGCAAGCTTGCATAGCACAACAGCATAGTCTCGGACAGATTCCTTTACAGCCTTGTACCTTGTAAAGAACTTGTAACTTGCGGCAACCTCATTATTCTTGGGCGCATAGTGGTTATTTAGGAAGGCAAGTGCTTCCTTATAACTCAGGCGATTTACTTTCTGGGGGGGGGGCGCAGTGTTCCACAAACATGCCTACCGTCTTCGTTGACAGCGTCGAAACCAAGAGTACCCTTTAATCATCATCTGTCTTTATTTATTTATTTATTTATTTATACATACTGCCGCGCAATTTGCGCTATAGCAGGAGTGGGTTAAGAAAAGGTACAAAAAATGCAATGGAATATGCAGCGGTAAACACAAGTGAATACTTTTAAAGAGCACTGATGAAAGCAAAATACACAAGAAGTTATACAAATGATGCCAGGCATGGGTGAGCACGATTGTGCGTCTGGGATGGCGGTTGCAAGAATTTTGGATGAGCATGAGCGAATGGATCCAGGTAATGAGTTCAAGTCTTTGATTGAGCGGGGAAAAAAGCTGAATTTGAACATGTTAGTACGTGCGTAGTAGGGTATCAAGTTTAGGGTCATGATGTCTTCTCTTTGATGATCCCGGCGCGAAGTTATTCTAATTATCATTTGAGAGCCTAACTAAAGAATTCACAATGCAATGCAGGAATTTTAATGATTCGACACGGCGACGGGAAGAGAGCGTGTTTAGGTTCAAAGAAGAAAGTGTTTAAGAGGGCGAAAAGTCACGACCGTAGCGATGACATATAAATCGCACAGCTTTTTTTCTGTATAGCTTCTAGTTTATTAATGTCTAAATGCTTATGCGGGCTCCAAACTACTGATGCATAATCAAGAACAGAGCGGATTAGAGTTTTATACATTAGTAACTTTGTGTCTTTAGGAGATCGGGTTAGCGTTCGCCTCAAGTAACCTAATTTTTAGTGCTTTCCTGCATATGTAATCAGTGTGTTTGGACCATGACATCTTATGCGTAAAAAGGACACCAAGATACTTACACTCAGAAACCTTATCTACAGCACGGCCATTGAACGAGTAACCTAAAAGGGAGGGGGAAGATCTGTTGCAGAATGACATCAGAACGCTTTTATTGAAATTAACGTTCATTTGCCAACTGTTACACCAATCGCAAAACCTAGAAAACGACTCTTGAAGGCGATAATGATCATTAGAAGATTTAATCACTTAATACAGAACGCAGTCATCAGCATGGAGACGGATGAAGAAGAGCAGTGAAGTGGCACATCGTTTATGTATAATAAAAAAAGAAGCGGCCCAAGGACGTAGCCTCGGGGCACACCTGATGTCACATCAACAGTAGCGGAGTCAGTCGGACTGTAAGAGACGAACTGGGAGCGAAATGAGAGAAAGCTTAAAATCCAGTTAACTAAATGAGGATTATTCAATACAGCATTAAGTTTAGCAATAAGTTTAGAATGTAAAACGGTGTCAAATGCCTTCGAGAAATCTATAAAAATGGCATCAACCTGGTTACCTACATCAAGGTTAAATGAAATGTCATGCGTGAACTCAACTAGCTGGGTTAACGTGTTAAACCGCGCCTAAACCCATGTTGCATGTTAGAAAGTAAATTATTTGATTCCAGAAAGAGCGTGATGTGCTTATGAATGATGTGTTCCAACATTTTGAATGACTGTGACGTCAGTGAAATTGGTCTGTAGTTCGACAAACACTGCTTATCTCCAGATTTATAAAGAGGGAGCACTTTGGCCAGCTTCCATGAAGAAGGTACAGTAGAGGATGATAAGTACTTTCTGAATATGACTGACAGATATTTTGATGACCACAACGAATAACGAACAAGGAACGCGTTGTGTAACCCGTCCGGACCGGTGCATTTCTTAACATCCAGGTTTTATATAAGGTTGAGGATGCCTTCGCAGTTTATTTCAACGTCACTGATTGCTTCAGAAGAAACTATATTGGTAAGTAGCGGGATAAAGTTGTTATCGGAAACAAACACGGATTGGAAATACTTGTTCAAAGCATCAGATATCACCGCCGGGTCGTTGATGACGTCATTATCTATTCTGAAAGAAGTGGATGAAGCATCGCGAGGCAAAAAAAAAAGACCGAAATTTTCGTGGGTTAGTTCTTAACAAATTGTGCAGGCGAACACGAAAAAAGAAATCCCTGGCATTTTGCAACTTAAGATTGAGTTCTTTCTTCGCCTTAACAAATCTATCCAACGCCATAGGATCAGTGCCTCTTCTGGAACGCCTAAACCTTCGAACGCGACGGAACAAATCCAAGATATTACTAGTCATCCATGGAACGTTCGAAGTTCTTTTCTTAGTTTTAATGGGCACAAAAGGTTCGATACATATTTTGACAACGCGCTCAAAGTAATTAGCAAGGCAGTTGACGTCCTGGTTGTCTGCAAGTGCACTAAACGTATCGAAATGGTGAGATAAGACATCAGTAATGGAGTTGTCGTTTACACGAGTGAAATCAGGGGAAGTAGTAAACGTGTAGGGGGATTTAGAAATTTGACAGGAAAGTGACACTAAAACGCCTTTATTCTCTGAAATACTATCAATTACCTCGCAAGAAAAGTAACGTTCGGCTAGGTTAGCGCTTAAAAAAACTAAGTCAAGGACGGAGTTTAATCTGGTTGCACTAGGAACAACCTGGGTGAGACCAAAGGACAAGGAAATGTTTATTAGTTCTTTTCAAATAGCTGTGTCACGACCGACTGCAGACAATGATGGCCAGTGGATGCCAGGGGCTTTGAAGTCACCCATACAGATAAAACTCGACGAAGCAATGTTGATCTCGCTCATGAAATTTGCAACAGCATGAAAAACATCAAGAGTAGAGCCGGGGGGACGATATATAACACTAATCACAATACACTGGTTATGAAGGTAAATTTTACACCACCCGGATTCTGTTTCTGGAGGAGAAGGCAGGACTGAGAATCGTAGATCCGACCGGATAAGCAGTGCCACGCCACCACCAGTACCGCAAATCCTGTCTAAGCGCACGGAAACAAAAGCGAGTAGAGTGAACTAAGATTCGTAAATACCATTTGCAGCCGTCTCTGTGATGCCGATAACATGGGGGAATGACTAGATATAATAGATAATAAATCAGGAAATTTTTTAACAATACTACGAGCATTTATATTTAAGACAACAAGGTTTTCAAATGACCAGGATGAATTCAGGAAGAGGATGGAACGGAAGTCAAATGGCCAGACTCAGAAGAAACACGTTGAGCGGGTGCCATTACTAATGAGTTTGAATTGCCATCCCAGTTATAACGAACCTTGTTAATGAAAGCATTATCATATCTCAAATTCACAACGGAACCGCTGTCCCGAAAAGAGGCTGATGCGTCCCATATTTCTTTCCGAATTAACCGAACCCTTGAAGAGAAATCTTCTTTAATGACGAAATTTGAGCCCTTGAGTTTTGAAGCGTTCCTAAGAACCTCGGTTCTGTCGCTGAAGTTAGAAAGTTTTAGAATGACGGGACGACTGTAACCAGTGCGTGCTCTACCGAGCCTGTGGCAGCGCTCAATATGAGGGCAGCTAGTCTTCAGCTGCTCAGTAAACACAGATGAAACTGCAGTCATCAGGGTGGTAGCGTTTCCATCCATAACTCAGAAATACCGTGTATTATCAGATTGTTTCTAGGAGAATGATTTGGAAGACTGTCATTTTTTAAGATCAAGTCCGTTACCTTAGTAGTCAAGGCATTTATTTGAGCACGTAAATCACACAGTAAACTGGAGTCTTTGGACATAGGAGTGGATTCTAGTGCATGAACACGTGACTCTAAAACATCAAAGCGACGCGCAACTGACTGTTGAAATAACTTAATTTCCGCAACATCTCGTGCCAACTGAGTCTGCCCCTCCAATAATTTACAGAACATTTCGGATACCAAAGGGTCGTTTTTCTCATGGCTATCAAAGGAAGGGCGAGCATCATCATTCTCATCCAGAGCAGAACCGGATCCGCGCCTAGACTTAGACCGATTTCCACATCTCCGCTCAAGAGAAGACAACTTGCGCAATACAATGCATGCGAGCAGCAGGATACAAGACGCTGTGGGCAAGCGAGCAGCAGCAGAAAGCGATCATCAGATCGGATACACTCGGCATCAGAATAGTAACATACCTACATGAAGAACAAGCAGTTATTAAACATGGTGCCGGTGCCGCTGCAGCCTAGCCCACTGCAGAGTCGATCCACGCGCTGGACACTTATACCGTCGGCTGTTGACGTCACAGACCGAGAGTTGTCTATGATTGGCCCATCAAAGGACCGGACATCGGGGTGACTTGCATACTGTAGCTTGAAGTGGGACACGCCGAGGTAATCGCATATGGTAGCGATAGAGCAGTTCCTGGGCAAGCACTCGGTGACATCCACGTGCTCGACCGCAAAGGGAGCCAAGTCAGATGAAGCAGTTCCAAGCCATGTGATGCCGCAAAGGGGGGGTACAGCAAGGAAGCCGAAGAACTGCATGAAGAACAAGCAGCGATTAAACTTGGTGCCGGTGCCGCTGCAGCCTAGCCCACTGAAAATACATATATCATTTATCATATATATCATATATCATTTGCTTCAAAAAATGGCTCCAGTCGAGTCAAATAAAAATCCCACTTATCTTGATTTTCGTCGAAACTTGGGGTACCGAGTTCCGTTACTATGGCCATGACCGCCGACGCTCCGTATACTCGATTACTTCCAGTACCCAGCAGGACTCCCTGTGCTATCGAGACGCCACTGTTCGTGGCGGGGGCTCCGCGGGGGGGTCACGCTCGTCGCCACTGTTGTAGCGGGTCACAGAGTGACAGCGACGGCCCAAGAGCATACGCACAACTGTTTATTTCAGACACAACAAACCAGATATATAGGCTGCTCGCCTATGACGTAACACAATAGAACGAATCATGTTTGACACGTGTTAGCATAGCATTTCACATCAGAATTCACAAGAGCTCAGGGCAAGCCATTTAGACTGCGTCTCAACAAGTTACTTATCAAAACATTCACATATGTGTGCTTTCCCTGCTCATAAACAGTCGTTTATATTCCGCGATTTCCATCACCGTGTCGTCCTGTTTGTGCTGAATTGAGCCTCACCTCTATTTTCATCATCTATACAAACGTCAGGCGCATCATACCCAAGTGTGACCAGATTAGTAGTATTATTGAATATACTGAATGTAAAGATGCTGTTACCGAAACGTGGCGGAACTCGACAGTTTCTGATATTGATCTGCCGTTCTATTCTTCCGAGTTCGACGTATTCCACCTGGACCGCAAAGGCAGACGTAGTGGGGTTGTGTTCACTGTAGCCTGAAGGGATTTACGATGTTCTGCTATTAATTTTCATTCACTACTTGAGGTATTGTTTGTATTGTGCAGCGCACCTCAGCCTGCCTCGCTTTTCGATGTTTGCTACCGGCGTCCCGATGCAGGTGCGCATGTTGTCGCAGAATGTCACAATGTTTTGAGCATAATTTCTTAGACTAACCCCAATGCTGAAATCAGCCTTCTTGGGGATTTAAATTTTTCTAATATTTCGTCGGCTGATCTGGTTTTAAAGTTACCTAATTCCCATGAGGCAGCTGATTTCGTTGACACGTGGCTAACATTAAGACTAACACAGCTTGTTTCAGCACCTACAAGAGGGAGCGAAGAATCGTCAGACATCATGAACCTTCTAGTTACATCCCTCTGTGGTAGTTCATTGTCCCATACCTGCCTTACTTGTTTAGGTGAGCATGTTGCAATGCATAATTCTTTTATTAATGTGCTATCTAAAAAAAACAGTTGATCTACGACAAGGGAAATTCCGAAGCTATCAGTGAGGAGCTGTCTACATTTTCTGACTGGTTCTCGCTTGATTTGTCTCAACTCAATGTTGAAACTAATTGGTGTCTCTATAAACACAAGCTGCACGACTTCAAGAAGGGTACTAATTTGGGCTAGATGGTTAGAATTCATGACAATAATTACGCAACCCCTGGTGGTTGCTCAGTGGCTATAATGTTGGGCTGCTGTTGGGCTATGATGTTGGGCTGCTGAGCACGGAGTCGAAGGATCGAATCCCGGCCACGGCGGCCTGCATTTCGATGGGGGCGAAATGCGAAAACCCCTGTGTACTTAGATTTAGGTGCACGTTAAAGAACACCAGGTGGTCTAAATTTCCGGAGTCCTCTACTACGGCGTGCCTCATAATCAGAAAGTGGTCTTGGCACGTAAAACCCCTTAATTGAATTGAATTGAATACTTACGCACCACTTAACACAAGGACTTGAAGACTTGGACATGAAGCGGAAAAAAAATGATCGCCTTGAGAAAAACTGCGTTAGTGTGGCTTCATTGGAAATATCACAAAAAAACTTAGTTATCTTAAAGTGGCCGGATTTTGCCAGCGAAGAGCGATAGATGTGTAGACAATCGACATGTGTAGACCATCGGTGAGGTTAGAAGAGTGACAATACGAGAGAAGGCGGTGGCTTCTGAAGTAACCCACGAGAATTGTACGCCTTTCTTCAAAGATTAGTGATAGATGTTGCAATTGTCACAAAATCTGGAACAAAGCGACGAAAGTACGAGCATAGTCCCACAAAACTTCGGACGTCTGCGGCTGTCTTCGGAACCGGTAAGGCTCGGACAGCGCGAGTTTGGTCGGATCAGGCTGTACTCCGAAGGCGTCAACGAGATGGCCCAGAATAGTAATTTGACGGTGGCCAAAGCGACATTTGGGCGAGTTAAGTTGCAACTTCGGCGTTCGAAATACATCAAGTATAGTTGTTAGACGCTCAAGATGAGTGTTGAACGTTGGCGAGAAGACGATGTCGTCGCCGAGGTTGCAGAGGCCTGTGGACCATTTGAAACCCTGGAGCAAGGAGTCCATCATATTGACGCACGATGATTTCAAATTACGCGCCAGCCGCCTCCTGCGTCCGTCCAGCTGCTTACTGCTACCTGCGAAAGATAGCGGCAGTGAAGCGGGCAACACGGGCCCGCAAGGCACGCGCAATCGGAGCAACGTGCCATCAGCGCGGGACACGAGGGAAGAAGAAGAGGTGCGGGTCTCTTGCGAAAAGACTGTGGACGTTCTAGCGAGGCTCTCGTTTAGCTCTTTGTCGGGCACAAGTTCGCCCAAGGTAGATTGATTAAAGTACCGTCACTCAACTGTGCGTTACAAATTTGGTGGAGGTGCGGGGTATGATTTCAAGCCCTTCTCAAGCCAGAGAAAGGAGCCCGGACTCACGGCGACTTGGACCCATCGAGTTGACTCCTGTTCACCAACGCAGCAGTCGTCGCCTACGTGGTGAGCCCCCCGAGTTTTCCCCTTTGCCGGTTTCTATCGGAGCGTCAGCATCTGCTAGCGGAAACGCTACCGAGATGACGACTCAAACCACGCCAACTCACATCGTGGTCAACTCGCCAATGACGCCAGAGCCTTTCCACGGCGACACATTTGAAGACGCAGAGGACTGGCTGGAACGCTTTGAGCACGTCGCTGAGTTCAATGGATGGAACGGAGAGCGCAAGATACGAAATGTTTACTTCGCATTAGAGGACAGCGCTCGAACGTGGTTTGAAAACCACGAAGCGACGTTTGTGTCGTGGGATGCTTTCCGACGGGAGTTGCTGGCAACTTGCCCGAGTACCGACCGCAGGGAGAGGGCCGAAGCTGCCCTGCAAGCAAGAAACCAGCGTAATAACGAAAGCGTGGCCATGTATGTAGAAGACATGTCCCGCCTATTCCGCCGAGCCGATCCCAACATGAGCGAGGACAAGAAACTACGTCACCTAATGCGCGGCGTAAAACAGGAACTGTTTGCAGGGTTGGTTCGGAGCCCGCCGCGCACCGTCGCTGAGTTTCGTGCAGAGGCGACAACAATGGAAAGCACGTTGCAACAGCGATCAAGGATGTACAACCGGGAGATGAACATCACCTCTGTAGACACAGTTCCAGCCGTCTTTGGAAATAGCGTGGACATCATACGAGAGCCCGTGCGATCTGTAGTGCGAGAAGAGCTCCAGCGGCTACGGCTTGACCAGAACGCTCCAACGCCCTCTTCCCTGGCAGACCTGGTTCGTGAAGAGGTCAGGCAGGTCGTCCGAGAACCACAGCTCAGTGCGCAGCCCCAAGCGCTACGACTGCGCCAACCGAGCGTCTCATATGCCGATGTGCTGCGGCAAACTCCCGCACGTGCTGACGTCGCCGCCACTTCCTCTATGAATAGCTCGATGCCTCGAACTACACTGCCGCCACCCGAGAGAAGATTCAGGAAGGCTGATGTATGGCGCACTCCTGACCGAATACCCCTCTGCTACCACTGTGGGGAGGCTGGCCACCTGTACAGAATGTGTCACTATCGCCAGGCAGGGCTTCGTGGTTTTCCGGTGAACGCACCTGGCCCCCGAAATGGTCAGCGTCCTTCGGAAATTGAAGAATACCTGTCCACTCGTCAGAGCTCCCCATACGCCTACCAGCAACACCAACCTCGATCAGCAGCGCCGTTTAGGCATCGGTCACCGAGCCCCCGCCCGTCTTCAAGCTCCCCAAGACGCCGTTCACAGAGCCCGCTTCGGGAAAACTAGAGTCAGCGACCTCGGGAGGTAAGGTCGCTGCCGACGCGAAAAGACAAGAACCTCCATCGATGACTCCGAGCGACGACGAGGGACTCAGAAACCAGTGCCACAAGAGCGACGTTGGTTCCGATTTACGTGTGTTTGTTGACGGTTACGAAGTGAACGCGTTAGTGGATACAGGTGCAGATTACTCGGTAATAAGTGGTGAGCTTGCCAGGAAATTGAAGAAAGTGCTGACACCATGGAAAGGGCCACAAGTTCGCACCGCAGGAGGACACCTCATCGACCCCGCTGGAAAATGCACGGCTAGAATAGGAATACGAGGCTTCACGTACGTCGCTAGCTTTATCGTCCTTCCCGAGTGCTCAAGAGACTTGATTATTGGCATGGACTTCTTGCAGGATAATGGCGCTGTAATCAACTTGCGGGAATCATGTGTTTCCTTTTCAACAAAGCACGCTATCGCAGCATTCAACACTGAAGAAAAATTCGACGCCCTTTATATTGCCGATGACGACGTGATGCTTCCTCCTAGATCCAGCGTAGCCGTCGCAGTAAGAAGCGACGCGTTCAGTGACTGCGAAGGAATTGCAGACAGCAACACCAGTCTCCTACTCGAAAAAGGGATCTGCGTGGCAAGAGGGCTTGTTCAGCTGCGTGGTGGATGTGCCAACGTTTTCCTCACTAATTTTGGAAATGAGGTGCAACATGTCGCGAAAGGAACCGTTATTGCCAGCCTTAATAACTTCGTTCAAGTTACAGACCTGAGCATCCCAGAGATTTCAACATCAAAATTCCAAGATGCGGATTCTGTCCTTGCAGCCATCGACATCGAACCAGGTCTATCGCCCAGACAGAAGGAGCAAATAGAAGCCCTCGTAAGAGAGTTCGCCGAATGTTTTTCAATGTCATCCAAAGTCCGGCGGACATCTATTACCAAACATCGGATAATTGTCGACGAATCAGTGAGGCCTATTTGCCAGCCTCCCTACCGAGTGTCACCAAAAGAGAGAGAAGCTATAGGAAGTCAAGTTAAGGAAACGCTGAAAGATGATGTAATTCAGCCGTCGGCAAGTCCGTGGGCGTCGCCTGTGGTACTTGTAAAGAAAAAGGACCAGACCTTGCGCTTCTGCATTGATTATCGTAAGCTGAACGCCGTCAAAAAGCGGGATGTGTACCCACTTCCAAGAATCGATGACACTCTAGATAGACTACGAGATGCCAAATTCTTTTCCTCCCTGGACCTCAAAAGCGGCTACTGGCAGATAGAAGTGGACGAACGAGATCGTGAAAAGACGGCATTTGTGACGCCAGACGGACTATATGAGTTCAAAGTGCTTCCATTCGGCCTTTGTTCCGCACCTGCCACGTTTCAGCGGATGATGGACACTGTGCTCACCGGTCTGAAATGGCAAACCTGTCTCGTTTATCTTGATGATGTCGTAATTTTTTCTACCACCTTCGAGCAGCATGTGGAACGACTGCGGGCTGTGATGAAAGCTATTAGATCAGCAGGTCTGACGATAAAACCGCAGAAATGTCATTTCGGCTTTCGCGAGCTTCTCTTCCTCGGCCATGTCGTCAGTTCAGAAGGCATTCGCCCGGACCCTGAGAAGACTGCGGCCGTGGAGAAATTTCCAAAACCAACCGACAAAAAGGCTGTTAGGCGATTCTTAGGACTTTGCGCCTACTACAGACGCTTCGTGAAAAATTTTTCAAGGATCGCCGAACCACTAACGCGGCTAACAAAGGAAGACGCGCCTTTCGTCTGGTTGAATGAGCAGGAGAACGCTTTCAATGAGCTCCGAAAGCGTCTTCAGAACCACCCAGTTCTTGCTCATTTCGACGAGGAAGCCGAAACTGATATTCACACAGACGCAAGCAATTTAGGACTCGGTGCCGTTCTCATTCAGTGGCAAAACGGAGAGGAACGAGTCATTGCGTATGCTAGTCGAACACTTTCGAAGGCTGAAGTGAACTACTCAGCCACAGAAAAAGAATGCCTCGCGGTGATATGGGCCATCAGCAAGTTTAGACCATACTTATATGGCCGACCCTTCCGAGCTGTCAGCGACCATCATTCATTGTGCTGGCTGGCGAATCTCAAAGACACATCTGGACGGCTAGCTAGATGGAGTCTACGGCTGCAGGAATACGATATAACGGTCGTCTACAAGTCCGGTCACAAGCACAGTGATGCTGATTGCTTGTCACGTGCACCGATTGAATACACGGAATCTATGCTTAGGGAAAATGAACACGATTGCCCGTTCCTAGGAGCTGTGACAACATCGCAAATGGCTCAGCATCAGCGATCCGACGCGGATTTACGCCTGCTCATTGATTACCTAGAAGGACACCCTGTTGACATTCCACGACCTTTTGTCCGCAGCTTGTCGTCGTTCGTCCTGAGAAACAATGTCCTGTACAAAAGAAATTTTGAACATAGTGCAGAGACTTTTCTGCTCGTCGTACCTTCAAAGTTACGACTCGAGATATTGGAAGCATGCCACGACGACCCATCAGCAGGACATTTAGGAGTGAGCAGAACATTCGCACGCATCCGCATGAAGTATTACTGGCCAAAGTTATTGAACTCTGTGCAACACTACGTAAGAACCTGCCGGGACTGCCAAAGACGTAAAATACCACCATTCAAGCCAGCAGGCTTCCTACAACCGATACAGCCACCGGAAACTCCATTCGCACAAGTGGGAATGGACTTACTTGGCCCCTTTCCCACATCGTCATCGGGAAAGCGTTGGATCGTAGTTGCAACTGACTACCTAACTCGATATGCCGAGACAGGGTCTCTTGTCAAGGGAACGGCCAGTGAAGTCGCTGATTTTTTCGTCACTAACATAGTACTACGGCATGGCGCTCCTAAAGTTCTCATCACGGACCGAGGAACCATTTTTACTGCCCATTTGACACAGTCCATCATGAAATTGACGCACACGAGTCACCGAAAACCCACCCCATATCATCCGCAGACAAATGGACTGACTGAACGACTGAACAGAACACTGACTGATATGTTATCAATATACGTGGACATGGAGCACCGAACATGGGACAGGATACTACCGTACGCCACGTTTGCGTACAATACCGCTGTGCAAGAGACGACTCAAATGACACCTTTCCAACTCGTTTTTGGCCGGACCGTCACCACAACCCTAGATGCAATGCTACCAGTAGATGAGACCTTCGAAAATGACAATGACGTCAGCGACTTCACACAAAGAGCTGAAGAAGCACGGCAGCTGGCGCGACACCGCATTCAGCAGCAGCAACAAACTGACGCGGACCGATACAACTTGCGACGAAGAGACGTCCAGTATGCACCTGGAGACAAAGTATGGGTGTGGACTCCCGTACGGATGCGCGGCCTGTCAGAGAAGCTTCTTCGTCGTTATTTTGGCCCGTATAGGATAATGCGCCGAATCAGTCCATTGAACTACGAAGTTGCTCCAGAAGGTCAAGCAACCTCATCACGACGGCGGCATCGAACAGAAATCGTCCATGTCGTCCGAATGAAACCGTACGACGACAGGCAAGAGTTGCTTCCGCCTACAAACATTGCGAATTCCTGAAAGTCTGGAAACCACCGCCTTCTGTATGCGCATCGGGACGATGCACTCTTGGAAGGGATGCTCAAAGGTGGCAGGGGCGTTGCACAATCCAAACAGCATTACTTTAAATTGGTGTAGACGATCAGGTGTGATGAACGCGTTTTTTGTCTCTGTCCATATCGTCAACAGCAAACCGCCAGTATCCAGAACGAAGATCAATAGAAGAGAAATAGCTGGAACCGTGAAAGCAGTCAAGTGCATCATCTATGCGAGGGATCGAGTAGACACCCTTCTTAGCAACTTAATTCATATGACAGTAGTCTGCACAGAAGCGCAATGTGCCGTCCTTCTTCTTAACCAGCACTACAGGTGACGCCCAGGGACTCGAAGAAGGCTCAATGGTGTTTTTGTCTAGCATTTTGTTCACTTCACTTTGAATTACTCGGCAATCCCACGCAGAAACTCGATACGGTCGTCGGTGAATAGGCATAGCACCGCCAGTAAGAATTCCATGCTTGACCGCCGGCATCGGGCCTAAAGGGCAATCGTCCAAGTCGAAAACATCTCGGTAGGACGATAATACTTGGCAAACATCTTGAGCCTGCGCGGAGGACAGGTCCGTCGCAACCGTTTTCTTTATGTTGGGATCGGCGCCCGAGGCAGGCGCGAGGGGCCTGCGAAGCTCGCAAGAACCATCGGTATAACGCGGTCATATGATGGTCGCCGAGACAATCAACGTTGGCTAGGCAAATACCTTGCGGCAGAATTTGCTTTGACAATCCAAAGTTAAAGATAGGTATGCGAGTGCGGTTCAAAGTAATAGTAATTATAGTGTGAGGCACGGTAACGTCATAATGGGGTGGAATGTCGGGCAGAGCAGTGACGAGGTACTCGCCATTAGGAACTGGTGGGGATGACAGGAGTTCGGTAAAGGCTATTGACTTTGGGGGTAGGCGAAGTAAGTCGGTGGGGCGTAAGCAGCAGGAGGGTGCGTCAGAAGGTTCTGCTAGCATTGGCAACTCAAGGCGAAGGGTACTGGAAGAGCAATTAATAAGGGCAGAATGGGCGGAGAGAAAATCGAGGCCGAGAATGAGGTCGTGGGGGTAATGAGTAATTACAGTGAAGAGGACAGGAGTGAGGCGGCCGACGATGCTGGCACGTGCCGTACACATGGCTATGATAGGCACAGTACCGCCATCCGCAACGCTGACGACACGTGCCGACGCTGAGGTGAGGAGCTTCTTGAGTCGTCGTCGGAAGGCAGCACTCGTAATAGAAAGATGAGCTCCTGTATCGATGAGTGCAGTGGCAGTATTGCCGTCAACGTGAACGTCAAGAAGGTTTTGGTTCGTAGGTTACGTGAGCATAGGATTTGAGGGCAGGGTCGACAACGCAGCTTCACCTCCATAAGCGGCAATGCCTAGTTTTCCGGCTGGGTCCGGGAGGCGATAGGCGGCGAACAGAAGCGGCGGGGTTCGGGCGAACGAGACTGATGGCGTCGAGGTAAGTGCAAGTGGCTGTAGCGAAGGTTCGGAGCAGGGGCATCAGCGTCCGTGGATTCATGGCGGGTGACATAAGGAAAAGAAAGTCCAAAGGTGCGGGAATAAGTAGCAGCGTATGTCCGAGGAGGTGGTAGCCATCGGTCGCGTCGTGACGAGCGACGTGGCCGATGTGACAGCAGTGGAAGCAGATCGGCCTGTCATCTGGGGTACGCAATTCGGACGGGTTGCAGCGAGATATGGCAGAAAAGGACTGCCGGGGACGAGCAGGGCCGGTAGAGAACTGGGTAACGCTGGGTTGAGATGTTGAACACATGGAGTGCAGACCCATGTTCTCAAATTCCTGTCTGACTACGGCCTGAATCATGGCAATCGTGGTTGCTGGCGGATCGGGAGGCGTCAAGGAGAAAGCTGGCGAACAGGTGGCAGGTCGCGGCCAACAATACGGGTGACGTCGACACAGGTGGTGGCCTAACGTGGTCGACCCTCACATGTCGACGTAGCAGCAGTGTTGGCTAGCCGCGTGAGGTGGTGTACGATACGGCAGCTCTTAGCTTGTTCAAGGCGGCGACATTCTTTAATCATGGCGTCGATTGTCGAGATGTTGCCGAAAACAAGCGAATTGAAAGCGTCTTCGACGATGCCTTTTAGAACATGTGACACTTTATCAGCTTCATACATAGTATTGTCAGCTTTGCGGCATAGAGCCAAGACGTCAAGGATTTATAAAACGTACGGCTCTGTAGATGTCTGAACACGAGACGCAAGAGCCTTTCTCGCGGCAACCTTGCGGCCATTGGGGTCGCCGAACAGTTCCCGTAGCTTTTCTTTTAAACTTTTCCAACTGGTTATCCGGTCGTTATGCGTCTGATGCCACACGTGTGGGGTGCCACCCAGGTAAAAGATGACATTGGCGAGCATAAAGGTTGGGTCTCACCCGTTATTAGCGCTGGCAGGTTCATATTACTTTATCCTTTCGCCAACGTCCTGTCCCTCCAGGACAGAGAACACACCAGGGTAATGTATGTAATGTAATGTAATATATATAATAGATACATATATATATATATATATATATATATATAATATATATATATATATTAGCGCCCTACCGACTGACATTTCATCAGCAACACGCTCGCTGCTAACTACCATGCCGTAAATAATCATAATAATGATGTACTAGCTTTTCAAGCTGATCTTTTTTTCATCGAAACTTCGTGAAAAAAAATGGTTAATGAGCTTGAATACTAACAAGTCATGCATTTTATTTTTTAACCGCAGGCCCCTCTATCCTGTCTGTAATTATGTGCTCAATTATTCCAATATTTTCTTAGTTAGCGCTTAAAATACCTTGGTATCAGTCATCGCCCCGATGTTGTCATGCCATACACGCATTAACAATATAACAAATGCTAACCGCTTGCTTGGCTGCTCGCACCGTAACCTGCGACTTGATGACTTCACTAGAGATGCCATGATAATGCGTATTATCATGAACCAATTGTATCAAATCATGTGGGTTGCGCAAGAATTTGTGGGTGATAGAGGGTTGAGCCAACCTAAATTTGGAGGTGATATTGAGGAGTAAAACCAAACTTTGGGGCCAATATTAGGGTGCGAATATTATGGGGTGGCCAACATAAATTTGGAGCTGATATCGTGATGGGCTAACTTAATTTTGCGGGTTATATAAGGGTGGCCAAGGTAAATTAGGAAGTGATATGGCGATGGGATAACTTAAAATTTGGGGTGATATTGGGGTGAACACAAATTTGGAGGTAATATGGAGGTGGTTGAACCTAAAGTGGGGATGATATAGGGGTGTGCGAACCTACATTTTGGCTTAATATGGGGTGGTGGTTGTATGGGAATGGGTCAACGTAAATTTGGGAGTGATATTGGGGTGGACAATATAAATTCGAGTCAAAGAAGGCTATGCATTAGGATACAATTCTCTCTATTTCTGCACTTTCTGTGTGACATTAGGTGACTATTCATTATTGTTATTGTCATAATGACTACCTTCATTTTCAGACGCTCTTTAGTGTTTTATTTTGTTGTATATGAAACAAACATGGGGTCATTCCGCTTTTGAAATTGTAAATAATCAAATGTTTGCTGAGATGTGACGTAAAGCCCAAGCTGCGAATACGATAAGTTGGGATATAGTTTTCAGCAATGTGATAAGTTTGAAAATATTCCTTTGTTTGAGTGCTTCGTCGACTTTTGTACGTGTTTCAACACAAGCAGCGCATGCAAAGTAATTTAGTAGAACCTTGGGCTGTAAAGTTTTGTTAAAGCAATAATTATAATTAAGAAGTATTTTAAACAGAATATAGCCTCTGAACAATCGCCTTTAAATGTTACGTTGGCTTGAGGATAGTAATCATGAAACCTTAGTGTCAGCAATTGTTTATCTTTGAAAAATAAAAGAATGAAGCCTCATGTAGATCTATTTCGTAAAGCTACTTCCATGCAGCCATTTTCTATATGCCCATAATAGAATTTATTGCCCTAGAAAATCTCTACAGGTGTCCTGGGTGACGGGCTTTTATTAGCGCTAAAGAAAAAACTCGTGATGGAGCTGCTAGGGTGATTCAGAGTTTGTCTTCAGTGTTCTTGCACCACGCCTGAGTATAGCCCGTCTTTTCGTCCCTTACTTCTAGTGGATCTTTCTTTATTTCAGTTTGATATACCTCCAAACACTTCACGGGCACTGGTTCATCAATCTTCTCACTTGTCACGAGCAGCTCGTGAAAAGTGGCACCTGAAAAAGTAAAAAAAGGCTGGCGCTTAGATAAATAAGTATTTCGTTGTGTAAAACACTGTCGACTGCCAAGTTGAAAAGGATTGCGCAAAAGGAAAGATAAATTCCTGAGCTTAGTTTCATAAACTGTGCAATGACCACGAGTCTGTGCAGCTAGCGAAAGTATATTTAAACAGTAAAATACAAATGGCATCAATTGAATATTGCATATGTGTCAAATGGGCTGCGAATTGTTTTTGCCGTGTGTTTGCTAATGGAGAAAAGCGCGCATATTTTTCAGCATCAAAAAGTGGCATAACAAATAGAGAAGAATTAGTAAAATAAAAACAATGAATATATGCTTTCACATTTTGCCAACAGGGATTGCAGGCCATTATTTATTACTTCCCTCACAAAGGAAAATATTCAAAACAGCACGTGCACAACACGGCATAATAGAATATTTCCGCGTGTTCATACTTTGCTATGTACTGATGCATTAATTGTGCATTATGTAGTCGTAGTAATGGGCTTATAGCAAATACAAAGTAACGTTACGTATCAACACCACAAAGACGTTAATTGGATGCTTGCCATGAGTCAAACCACCTCTAATCCATCAGCGCCGATCCAAACGTCAACACAGCGCGGGCAATGTTCTTGACGGGTCCGACAAAAGGCCCCCAATCCGCCCTTTACCTGCCAGCCTAAGTGAAGGATGAAAGGGAGGACAAGGACGACGATTTAGGAGTCACAGACAACTAGAGGTTTATCACGAGTCAAACCATCACCTATCCATCAGCGCCTCTCCAGAGGTCAACGCAGCGTGGACACCAACTTTTGATGGGTCCCACAAAAAGTCCTTACCCTGTTCTCTACCTGGCAGTTTCAGCGAAGGATGAAAAGGAGGGGAACAACGGCCAACGACCTGAGAGGTGCAGGTTGGTTTCTTACCACAGATTCCAAACCAATCTCTGTGGAAGCGGAGTTACTGCCACTTATTCCGAGGATGGGCGTAGAATCGCACCGCACTGAACGATTATTTGCTGCTTGACAGTCTTCAGATTCCCTAGTCGACTCGTCTATGGGGAAAACGACGGTATTAAAAGCGAAGACTTTTTGAGCAATGGGCAACAGAGGGTACTGATATGAACTTGCACCTTTACCTTGCTCCTTCATGAAGTGGGCTTTCGTACTGGAGTCGTGTAACTAAGCCGATGAACCCTTTTTCTTCATTATCCACAACTTGAAGTAGGAGTCGACAGACTTTGTACATTTTATGCCCTGAACGCCAGCCTAGCTGCCACAGTAATGAAGTCCAGCATTATCCAAATTTCTACGAATAAATTGAATAATTGGGCAAACGCTCGCAACAGTTCCGTTAAAATAAATGATCAGGTCTTCAGAATTATGGTTAAGAAAGAGCCAGGAATGCGTACGGTCGAAGGCTAATAGAATTTCACGGCGCCCTCATTTGGAATGCCATACAGACACAAATGGGAATGCAGCCCACAATTTTTCTTCGGCCATGAAGCGCTCCTTGTTCAGAGGATTAGGGGTATAATTAGACAAATGGTCAACTTGTTAGCCGTTATTATCTGTATAATTGAGTCATGTGTGATATAATATTGGTATTCACTTCTGTTTTCCTGTTGTCACTGCGGTAATCGCTTGCCAAATTTCGTAGGTACATCGAACAATTGATCCTTTTATAGCCAGCCAGGCTATGAGACCAAATAAACTTTGCGAAATTTTCTGTAATGTGAAGATTCAAATGACAATAAAGAAACGAGCATATGGAGCTAAATTATGACGATAGTTGTGTAGTAGTAACGATATTCATTAAATAATTTAGAATGATACCTTAGAAGCTGTATTAAAAAACAAAACTGCTAATACACACTACCAAAACTACGAATCCTGAACCCTAGCTTGGAGGGCTGACCAGTTCTAAGAGCTATGCAAGGAGAAATAAGGTGCCAATAATAGACAGGAAGTTTGGGCATTAGGAAACGATATTTTGGCGCGTATATCGTCGAATAATATTATAATTTGAACGTATATACATGCGAACCATAATCGTTGCCCCTGTCTAGGCTGTGTTGTCGTGAACGGCGGCTTGGCTGATACGAATTATTGTTTTTAATTAGAACAGGTGCCTAGGCTCTTGTTTCGTGAAATTCACAAAATTAATTCACACGCGGCGTCACGTAGTGGCACTGCTAAGTAGTCCGCGCATGGCGTCCTAGATCACAGGCTTGGCGCGTCCGTGTATACGAACACTGATGTGTTCGTATACACGGACCGATCGCTTGCAGCACACTGAGATCGCTTGCTCGCTTGCAGCACACTGAGTGGCCAAAGTTGCAATGTGATTCAAGTGGGCGAGAATTTCATTGAAGAGCTTCAGATACCACTCCCTTCATGGCAGATTTCGCAAAAGCGCTGGCGTGTAAGGCGTTTATTGAAAAGTGGCAAATGCTCGGTGAACTTGTGGCGCAGCAGGCGAAAGTGTAGGGTTGCCATGCTTAGGGAATCCGTGTTGAGTAGGTTCGACTCCGCGCACCATCGGATAAACATAAAGAGTCTCTTTACAGCGAAGCTGTCTATGGCTAGCGTCTCGGGGTGTTTCTCGCATCCGTTGAAAGAAAATATCGTCATCAATGGCTCATACCCCCTACGCATTCATAGCGATGTAAGCAAGGAGAAAATGCAATGGCTCATAGCCTCGTGAAGCAGAGGCTACAAGCGTTCAGCAAAGTGAAGCGAAAAGTGCTTACATTCTTTGGAATCACGTATACAATATACACAACAGATACGTTTCCAAAAGAACAAGCTCAATACAAACATCCGAACCACATAACTGATGATAAGGCACTTGTAATTGCAATGGGGCGCAGGTAGCGCTTCTCGCAAACGTTTCCCGTTAAAGATTACTGTTGCGCAAGCTGTCGTGGCAAGGCCCACTTTCGACGTGGCACTTAACATTCCTAGAGTTTCATACATAAAATAACCAGCCTAGCGACTAATTTCAATGCTGTTGCAGTATCACTGTGTGCGTTGGCGTGCGGCCAAAATTACCATTCATGCCGCTACCCTAAGATAGCACTACTAACATTATTTTAAAGCCATAAAGCATTGCATTCCCCCTTCTACCGTTGTGGTGGTGGTCTTCAAGAGCTTCGCTGGACATTCACTTTGGCCGGTGCGAGATTGCGAGTTTTTTTATACCAACTTGGCTTACTGGGCACATGCCCTGTAAGCCAAGTTGGTATAAAACAGTTTCATTGAAGACCAGTGCAGACCAAGTCACACATACCCAGTGCTCAGGTGGCGCCAAACAACTTCATGGAAGAGCACTACACAGGTTGTCCGACGTGTCCAGTTACCCGTGTTGGCGGAAAAGAAGTTCGTTGAAGAGTGGTACACAGTGCCACATGCTCAGTGAGTAAAACAGGTCCGACGTTTCGTTTCGAACAATGCACCCTCAGCACAGCTGCCAGATGCTCCAAGCATTCGACTACAGGTTACACAGTGGTCCGTGTTGGTTGGTAAACGGTTGCGTAACTGCCTAAATATATGGATGAATGGAGAGACAGAAACGTAAATAGTCCTCAGAATGTCCACGAAGTACGCTAAAATGTTAATGCTCCAATAGTTCAAATATAGATTGACCCATAGACGTTAAGAATGAGAAAGAATTTTGAATACGACACCTTTATTTACCTCTACGCTCGGCTATTCTCGCTAGTCGTTGCAACAAGCTGGAGTTTTCCTAAAACTCTCACAAAGGCGTCCTTGTTAGATGCAACGCTGGCATAATCAGCACAAGAAGTAATGTCTTCCTTGGTGGTGCCAAGTGTGATGAATTTGCAGTAATTTTAAAGTCATTCTGGATAATCGTATCAATGAATTTATGGCGAACGCGTTAAACGAACCACAATAAGCGTGGTACCTTTGCTAGCTTTGTTCACGAATATAAATCTAGATTATAAAAACACGACTATAGGTGGACAGCTAAATTTCAGGAAAGTTTTGGAAAAAAGGCATAGGTTTGACCTATATTTAAATAAATACCGTAGTTGAGGAAATAAGGAATACAGAGGGAAAAAAAGAGGCATATTAGGCTTTTTTATTTTGGAAGCTTTGTTCACTAATAGAAGTCGAGACTGTACGAATACGAATAGAGGTCGATAGCTCAATTTAGGGAACGTTCTAGAACAAAACAACATAGCTTGCCGTACGTTCCAATAAATACCGTAATTTGAAAAATTCAGTGTGAAGGAGAAACAAATTTAAATAAACACGCTACAAATTTGATTTGCAACGCAGCACGTCGTCTATTAATAACACTGGTCATGTCAAAGTATTCCACGGCGCTCACTTAAACTGAACGTACGACCGATATGTTCTCGTCGAAAATGAAATGCACGTGTGTAAAGAAGAAACGAAGAAACAGAAAGCGTGCGTACAAGAAGCAAGATCTATGGAACATTCTACATATGGTACGGCAAATGGAACGCAAGAAATAAGAAACTGCCAGAAAAATTATATTTTAGCTAACGGAAAGATGAGCTACAAGTAATGTTTGCAGTTCTCAGGCGTGTGGTCATACAATCACAGGCGTCATGCTCCAGGCACGGAAACTGTGAAGACGGAGCAGACGAGCCACAAGAAAGATCCACAAGACAGAAATGTGAAGTCGAATGCAAAAAGGCCATGACAAAGACATGACAGCCAAGCAATGCCTGCGAGATCAACCTATTTCTTGAAACCAAGCTAGATAATATTGAGGTAATGCTCTGCACAAAAAAACGTGTATCAGTGAGAAACTTTCGACGCTAATTTTGCAGCTAAACATGTGTCATGTACGCGGAAAGATAAAAAGAAGCTCAGTTCATGCGTTGGAATTAAATAAAGCTTACTATCCTGAAAGACCGCAAGCTGTTCAAACGCATATAGAAAAATCTATCACGTGCTCGTCATTGCATTCCAGTAACAAAGCGCGG
Organism: Dermacentor variabilis; assembly: GCF_050947875.1. Taxonomy (NCBI): domain Eukaryota; kingdom Metazoa; phylum Arthropoda; class Arachnida; order Ixodida; family Ixodidae; genus Dermacentor; species Dermacentor variabilis. The sequence continues at coordinate 37,502,831 of NC_134574.1, forward strand.
AAGGTAAAGTGGGTTGCCAAAGTAAAGGTACGCCCTCACTTTCGGAAAAAAGCGCGCGAAAGGTGGCGAGCTCATTTGGGCAGTGCTTGTGGTGTCGCCTTCTCGTCTCGTGTCCCTTCTACGTTTTCCGCTATTAAAATCAGGGTGGAGAACCAGCAAGCCCAAGCTGCTATTCTAAACAATCCTCGCCGCTAAAGCGCCTTTCGTGCCGCGCGTTTTTGAGCGCTTCGCCTTCCTTGCGCGCGCTTATTTCCTCAAGTGAGGACGTGCTATACCGCCTGCGCAACTTGATGGGACGATCATCAAATACTTAACCCTGACACAGACAAATTCGACGGTATTCACGGGAAATTCTGTGCAGCATGCATTTTGTTGTCGTGGGCTGCTTGATGCTGCAAGGAATGTGGGCTTGAAAAAGAGCGGTCGCTACTTCATTGCATCGGGAAATGCTACCCGCGGTGCCCTATGTTGACATCCAGCTTGTTTGCCTTGGCACTGACCGAAATAGGTTCATAACAGAAGACGACGACGACTTCGTCCGGCACACATGTACCATAAGTATGGAGATATTGTTGCAATATATAAATAATACTGGTGTATTCCTGGCGTTGGTGTGTTATATACAGTGGTTTACGATTGCCGTGTTATGTGTACGGGAACTGTGTTGAGTGAGAATGCTGACACGTGGACCTGTTTATCTTTTTCGGGTGAGCGCTTTTTACCATCTAAAAAATGCTATCACACAACGCGGGACTCGCCTGCATGTATCGGAAATTTCTGGATTGTTATCGATGCTTCTATCCGCTGTTTGCTGTTGCTGAATCTTGTGTAATCTCATTGCAGGTATACGCGACGCGAATGGTCTAAAACTAGCTAGAAGACACGCGAGCCCCCGCGATTACTGTGGAACTCTCGATGGGTCTTGTATGCAAGCTGACGTGCTTTATCCACTGATCAGTTTTCGATGATCGCCGACTGTGTGCGCCGGTGTCGATGCGCTTTAAGTGTAGCCTGTTTTTGTGGGCACAGATTCGCGCAATAAATGTTAGTTTCATATTTCACAACATTGATACTCTGTTCTCTACCGTCACTGTTAGGTGACATCTGGTGGAGGTGCTAGTTCGTTCATCTACCGGACACCCCCGACAAGGCGTGATCCAAGGCCAGAACTCAAAGACAATACCGAAACCATCTCGGACCATCGGGCAGGTCGTCGACTGCAACAGCTGCCCCCGGAGTACGGACTTCTACCTGAGAAGACCTAGACAATCGTGGCGAAGACAATCCTAATGGCTGTACCAGCGTCTCCCATTCTGCTGCAACTACCATGGGACTCACCAACCATCCATGGATCATCGACTGAAGACCCAGAATTCTGGCTGGAGACCGACGAACGAATGGGGACTTTCAACAACTGGGACTCCGACGACAGGCTGTGGCTTGTTTACTTCGCCTTAGTTGACGCCACCAGAACGTGGTTTGAGAAACGGCAATCAACCATGAAGACATGGGACCTCTTCCGTAGCGGCTTCTTGATGACGTTCACGAGCGTTGTGCGCAAAGAAAGGGCCGAAGCTATGCCAGAACCCCGAGAACAACTACCCAATGAGACCATCGCGATCTTCGCAGAATATATGAGCCGTCTATTCCGCCACGACGGCCCGGAAATGTCCGAGGAGAAGAAAGTCCGCTTACTCATGCGTAGTGTGAAGGCGCAACTTTTCGCGGAATGGTACCAAGCCCCATGAAGACCATCGACGAGTTTCTTCGCGAAGTCACCAGCACCGAGAAGACACTGGATATGTGGAACCAGCACTTCAACCGACTCATGAATTCAACAAACTACGGCGGAGTTCAGTCACTGACCACCGACCACCTGCGCGAGACTATCAGAGTGGTCGTGCGGGAGGAGCTTCAGGAGCTGTTCCCTTCATGAAAGCCTCAAGTGATTTCGATTGCCGACATCGTACGCGAGGTGGTCCCACAATTACTCGTAGTTCCTCGATCGCCGCAGCCTCAACCGGAAGCCACGAGTAACGCCGCCGTAACCTGCCCCACGTTCCCAATCCGCGCCAGCACCAGGGCGATGTAACGACGCAGTTCCACTGACCGCTGCCGCAGCCAGCTAGCGCGCCCGTTGCCCAGTGCAGCCACATGAGGAAGACGGGCATTTCGCTTGCCCCTGACAATCGCCCGCTCCGCTATCACTGCGGGGAAGCCGGACGCCCATATGGCGACATGTGACAACGACCAAGGTCAACGCACTCGTAATATCATCGACTGCCTCGCCACTCTCAACGTAGTGCTCGACGGCCATTGCGTTCGCCGTCACCAGGCAGCTAACTGTCGCCATAGCGCCGTACATACACTGGCCCAGCCCGGGACCGGTCTGCAAGCGCATTTTCGGAAAACTAAAAGCAGCAACCGATGAAGGTGCTGTTGCTGTTTATCGAACTGACGAATATCCTCCACCGGCGACGAAGATGCCGAGGAGATTATCTCGAAACATAACGACACACCGCCATTCCGACGAAGCCTGGAAGCTGAGAATGCACCGGCCAAAGACCTGACGACGCGACGTACCTGCCACACCTCAACACGACGCAGCCGCGATCCGACGCCAAGACCTAACTGCAACGCAAGACAAAGAACAATCGTCTTCGACGTGCTTCTCGACGGCCACGCAGTCACTGCGTTAGTGGACATGAGAACCGATGACTCTGTCATCAGTGGATTATTCGCTGCCCATCCGAAGAAAGTGAAGACTGCATGGGACGGCCCTGAAATTCGCACAACTGGCAGACACCTCATAACGCTGAAAGAAATTTGCACCGCCTGAATTACAATTCATGACCAGACCTTCCATGTAACGCTCATTCTCATGCAACAGTGCTCGCGAGACGTAGTCTCGGCAGGGATTTCCTTTACAAGCACGGTGCCATCACCGACCTCAGCTCGAAGTCGATAACGCTGTCCACAGACCAAGCAATACCTTCGGAGAGACCTTCCAGTCATCATGCCTTGAGTCTACTTTAGGACGAAGTTAGCATCCCGCCTCGCTTTAGCATTGTCATTTCCATCGGCAGCGAAACATCCGCAGAGGTAGAAGGTGTCATCGAGGGAGACCAACGTCTACTGCTCGAGCGTGAAAATTGTGTCGCAAGAGGGATCGCTTGACTGCACGGAGGGAAAGCCAAAGTAATGCTAACAAACATCAGACAAGAGTTGAAGCACATCATCAACGGCACGACGATCGCATACATCGAGGAAGTAGTGGACACCAGCAACGCGTTTGTCTTCTAGGATTGTGCGGCATCTACGCCGACGACTGTAGTTCTCGAACCAGACTTTGGCACAAATCCAAGTCTCCCCCTGAGTAAACAGGAACAGCTTAGAAATCTTCTTCGACTGTACAAAGACTGTTTTTCGACGTCAACGAGGATTCGACAAACACCAGTCGCAACGCATCGCATAATAACCGAAGAGTGCGCGCGACCACTCCGCCAGAACCTTTACCGAGTTTCTAATTGACAACTTGAAGCTATTAGGCAATAAGTCATCCAAATGTTGCGCGACGACATCATCCAGCAGTCTAAAAGGCCGTAGGAATCACCTGTAGTCTTGTCGAAGATAAAGGACGGAACCCTACGTTTGTGCATCGAGAATCGTCGATTTAACAAGATCAAGAAGAAGGACGTAGACTCCCTTCCCACGGATGGTCAATGCATTGGAGCGGCTCAGCTACTCTAAATATTTCCCGTATATGGACGTCAAGTCTGGCTACTGCCATGTAGATGCCGACGAAAAAGATCGCGAAAATACCGCCTTCATCCCGCCCGACGGCCTCTATAAGTGATGACGTCGTCATCTTCGCCGGGACATTCGACCATCACTTTAGGATTGCGACAGTAATAAAGGCCATCAACTCATCCGGTCTCACTCTGAAGCCGGAAAAGTGCCGCTTCGTTTACGATGAGCTTCTGTTTGTAGGCCATGCCATCAGCGTCTTTGGCGTCCTGCCCGAACCGCAGAAAGCTGCCATCGCAAAGTTCCCGCAGCCCATCGACAAGAAGGTCATGCGCAGATTCCTTGGCATATGTGCCTACTGGCGGATGGTGTTAGGAGTATGGCAATTAAAAAATTGAGTACCTATAGCGGTATTATCCACAAGTGCAGACGACTGTAGGTCTTTTCCATATCTACACTCTAGCGATGGCCCTCGTATGCGCAATATACATATCTCAAAGGCCATTTCGTTCACGGCGGCATTTCTTGAAAGCGATTGCGGGAGCCGAAAGCACGTCATGAGCGTCAGTGTTTGGGCACCACCTATTACGTGGACAAGCACTATCAACAACGGGAAGACGCAGACCTGGTAATGATACGCATGTGTGGCAATTGCTGACACTATTTGAAGTTATGACATATGCGGCTGCAGCAGAAGTGTCCAAGTAATCTGCACCCGTTTGCCGAAGATCAAGCCTTCTGCGCCTCAACAGAAGCAGTGCTGTGCTTAAGTGCAGCTGCTTTCCAGTGAATGCATGCAATATTTTCAGATAATGAGCACACAGAATGAGAGCTTGTTTGTAGTAGGAGTATCCAACCACCGTGGTAAGTGATATGAATAGAGGAGCCAGATATCATTTTATAGCTCTTCAGTTGGTGTTTGCGAGTGCGAACACCTGCGCGCGTATATTTATTTATTTATTTATTCAAAATACCCCCAAAGGCCCTCATTACGAGGGTATTACATGGGGGGGGGGGGTCAATCACAAGCACTGGTTGTAGTTTGTACATACTAAAAACAAGAGAGGTTAACAGAAGTAATAATACAGTGAAACATAGTTAACATACAAGATAATTAGGTCACAATTATTACAGAGAAAACATTAATACATATTAGGAGAACATAAGGCAACTGCACTAAAAACACCAACAAATATCTAAAAACACTGTAAAAGTCCCAAAAAAGAATAATAATACGATTAGTCGACAAGTCGTGAGCGAATTAAATTGTGAAACTTAGTCAAGTCTGGTTCCGTGGCAATGACTGATGGTAAGGCGTTCCATTCAGTTATTGTGCGTGGTAAGAACGAAGATGCATAATGGGATGACTGGCAGTTAATGCGTTTGACTTTGTATGGATGGTCACGGCGTGGAAAAATAACTGTTGGTGACTGAATGAAATCATCGTGAAGTGATGGATGGTGATAAAGCTTATGGAAAAGTGTTAGGCGAGAAATTTTACGGCGAAGTGCTAAGTTGTCCAAGTCAGCTTTATTCTTTAACGCGGTGACGCTGGTGTAACGTGAATAATCTGAAAATATAAATCGCGCAGCACGGTTCTGCAAGGCTTCGATGTTACTTATGATATACGTTTGTTCGGGATCCCAGATGGCAGACGCGTATTCTAGTTTAGGACGGATTAATGTTGTGTATGCTAGTTTTTTAACATGCATTGGGGCTTCTTTTAAGTTATGTTTAATAAGTCCGAGAGTACGATTTGAAGAGGCAAGGGTAAGGTTAATATGATTATTCCATGATAAGTTTGATTGAAGATTGATGCCAAGGTACTTGTAAGTAGTTGCGAGTTCCACAGGGTTGTTATCAAGGGAGTAGGTGGTTAGAATTCGTGGCCTATTGGTGAAAGACATGAGTTTAGTTTTGGAAATATTTAATGGCATTAACCAATTAGAACACCATGCACTTATTGCGTCCAGGTCAGTTTGTAGTAAGTGGCTATCGGTGTTACTTGTTACACATCGGTAAACTACACAATCGTCTGCAAATAGTCTGATTTTAGATGAAACGCAACTGGGTAAATCATTAATATAAATTAGAAAGAGTAAAGGACCAAGTACGCTGCCTTGTGGAACTCCAGACGTAACATCAGCATAACATGAGTTAGAATTGTTAACTGATGTAAACTGAATTCTAGATGAGAGAAAATCGGTGATCCATGCAATTATAGTAGGGTGAATGTTAAGCTGTGAAAGTTTAAGTACCAACCTATGGTGTGGAACACGGTCAAATGCCTTAGAAAAATCTAAAAATATTGCGTCAACTTGGAACCCGGCGTCTATTAGTGCGTGTATGTCGTTAATAAATCCGGCAAGTTGTGTGTCACATGAGTAGCCCTTGCGAAAACCGTGCTGATGCTTAAAAATAATGTTATGGTCTTCAAGGAAGTTGATTACTTGACTGTGTATGATATGTTCGAGTAATTTACAAATAGTGCTGGTTAAGGAGATGGGACGATAATTAAGGGGAGAAGCGCGATCACCTGATTTGAAAATGGGTATTATTTTAGCAATGCGCCAGTCATTAGGAATACCACCAGTTGATAGTGACTGGGAAAATAGAGCTGTTAACAGAGGACAAATACTATGCGATGTATTCTTTAAAATTTTATTGTTGAAACCTAGATGGTCGGCACTAGATGACATTTTAAGATTGGTTAGTAGAGATAAAACACCAGCCTCACTGATGTCTACCTCATGCATTGCGATTCCCACTAATGTCTTTAAAGTTGGCAATGAGTTAATGTTTTCATGAGTGAAAATTGTTACAAACGTATCATTAAGAAGTTGAGCGCAATCTGAATCGCTGATGGAAACACCAAAAGAATCAGTAAGAATGATGTCAGTGCGAATTGCAGGGTTCACCACACGCCAAAAGTGACGAGTATTAGTTTTTAGCATGGATGGTAAATCATGAGAAAAAAAGTTTTTGCGAGTGGATTTTAGTAATGCCTTATAAGCCTTTTCACATGCTTTGTGTTTATCATGAGCACTCGCTACACCAGTCAGCTTAGCCTGCCTGTAAAGTCTTTTCTTTTTGTTATTAAGCCGCCGAAGCTTGTTAGTAAACCATGGAGAACTGCTTTTGTAGGAAATGGATAACACAGGAATGTAGGTGTCAATGAGTGAACTGAGGGTGGCCTTAAACAGGACCCAGTTCTGTTCAATGGAACGGGAATGAAAATCATGCAGAAATTGACCTGAAAATGTGGTTAATTCATTGTTAATTGCGTCGAAATTGGCTTTACCGTAACACCTTATTTTCTTTTTGGTAATTATTCTTTTGCTCACGCAAGAGTTAATGCATCCAGTTATGACATCATGGTCAGCGATGCCTGCTTCATGAGTTATGTCAGATAATATATCCGGATTATTAGTTAAGATTAAGTCTAGTATATTGGCAGAAGTTTCAGTGGATCGTGTTGGTTGACTAATAAGTTGGGTTAATGAAAAGTCAAGACAAGTGCCGAGAAAGGTATGCGCGGCCGCATCCGTGGCCGATACGGAGAGCGTCGACCAATCTATATTAGGAAAATTGAAATCGCCAAATATGATAATCACCGACCTCGGAAAATGCGCGCACACCTCGCTCAACACTCGATGATACTCTTCGGAAAACGCGCCAGACATGTCGGGTGGGCGATAAAAAACGCCAATTATCACACCAAATGCAGCACCCTTCAGGGAAATCCAAATACATTCCAGAAAAGAATCGATAATGATGGGTGCGGCGATGAATTCTTCCTTTATCGCGATGAGCACACCGCCCCCTCTACGCTGTTGCCTATCACATCGAAAAAACTTGAAAGTGGATTCACTCGTAAAGATGTTGTTATCGTGTATGGTGTTGTTAAGCCAGGTCTCGGTAAGTAACACTAAAGAAGCCTGGAATGAATCGATGAGCGATGAGAGTGCAATACCATTAGCGATAACACTTCTAGCGTTGGTGTATAAAAAGAGAAATTTGTTATCAGTGCTAGAGTGCAATTTTACGGGTGATCCAGTAGATGAAACTGAGCTTAATGAAACAAAAGAGGAGGAACATCATTGATCCCTGCGCCGAGAAACAAGAACAGCCTGGCCTTCATTGGTGTTCCACTCGTAAACTTCGTTGTTTAAGTGCAGTTTGTTGAAAACCAGACGCACTCGGTCTCCGTCTTTCTTCATAGTTCTCGAGAACTGGAGAAGTTTCCGTCGCTTTACGCGAACTGCTTCCGAGTAATCTCGCGAGATGCTGAAGTTAGTGTTCTTCAACTTATGGCCGCGGCTCAGAACCAATTCAACTTCTTTTTCATTGAAAAATTTGGCTATGATAGGCCGCTTCTTCTCAGACGAAAAGCGGCCCACACGATGTGCTCTCGAAATCGACGTCACGGTAAGCCCAAGTTTTTGGGTACAGAAATTACTTACGAGTCGTTCTGACTCTTCCCAAGTTTCAGACCTCGCCGAATCTGTTAATCCATAAAAGAGAACGTTAGACCGCCTAGAGCGATTTTCGAGGTCGTCAATTTTTTCCTGTACGCCTACGAGACCGTTGTCACTGCTCGTGATGGACTGCGCACATGGGGCCGCTGCAACTTTCTGCTCTAGATCAAGGACACGCTTTGTCAGTTTTTCTAAATCATTCTTTAACTCAACGTGCATATGAAGCACCTTGTTAACAGATTCTTGCAGCGCAGAATTGCTAGCTTCAACACGCAAGATAGAGCCAGCCACAAGGTCTAGCTTTTCCTCTTGAGCCTTGGTCATGGGTCCAGGGTTTAGCTCGACATCACCATCCAGAACAAGCAGGCACAACAGATACGATGCACAAGCGCGAACACTTTTCAAAACATGGGGTGGCCACGACACTGCTAAAAGACAGGCATCATCGTCACGATAGGAATAAGCGTCATAGTAGCTAACCTGTACAAACATCAGCGGTGAGCGCAGGATCGCAGTGCCAGTGCCGTGGCCCAGGGCGGCGTTGGAATGCGCGCACTTTTGTACTGCCCGCTCAGCTGACTCAGTCCCACGTTGCCAGACGGAAAAATCTGCGGCGTCCAGAAGTGGCGGAGCATCCAGCAGAGGTGAAGTGGCAAAAAACGGTGTTGATAAACCGCAGTCCGTTGACGAAAGTGCGCCGAGCCAGGGGGAGCTTGTATCGCTGTGCCATTCACCGATGGGTGTCATCGGGACCGGTTGCATCGAAGAAACAGACCATGGCCGGCCCAGGAAAATCGGCAGCAGGACCTGTACAAACATCAGCGGTGAGCGCAGGATCGCAGTGCCAGTGCCGTGGCCCAGGGCGGCGTTGGAATGCGCGCACTTTTGTACTGCCCGCTCAGCTGACTCAGTCCCACGTTGCCAGACGGAAAAATCTGCGGCGTCCAGAAGTGGCGGAGCATCCAGCAGAGGTGAAGTGGCAAAAAACGGTGTTGATAAACCGCAGTCCGTTGACGAAAGTGCGCCGAGCCAGGGGGAGCTTGTATCGCTGTGCCATTCACCGATGGGTGTCATCGGGACCGGTTGCATCGAAGAAACAGACCATGGCCGGCCCAGGAAAATCGGCAGCAGGACCTGTACAAACATCAGCGGTGAGCGCAGGATCGCAGTGCCAGTGCCGTGGCCCTACATCAGAGAGAGAGAGGGAGAAGGGAACAAGGAAAGGCAGGGAGGTTAGGGCGGCTATTATGTCAAACTCTTGCCTTTGCTTCGTGTTGTCGACAGATTTGACTGCGCCCTGCAATCTGCTAGCCGCCTGGTTAGCGCCGATGGAAGAGCGGCCAGAAAAGCGGTGGTCTAACGTTCGAGTCCCGGAACAGGACAAATTTTGCTTCTATTGTGAGGCTTTCCTTTCGAGGAACACGTATGGGCTTTCTTTGTAGCAAACGCTACGAACGGGTGGATGTCTGATTTTTCCTTTAATGATTACTTCTCTCCACCTTGCGGGTATCCACAGAACTATTATGTCAAACATTCAAATTGTATTTACTATGCCTTCACGGCCTGGTGAAGTGAAGTGGAGATAAATGTTGATCACATTAGTTTTAGCGGTTCGTGTGAGAAATGAATTGATAGCCTGTATCCAAGGAGTTGTGTCGTCTTCTTAACCCAGGGATTTCCGCAGAATAATAGAGAGGGTAGTGCGCTGCGCGAAAGTGCCGCGCTGAATGAGCAGTGACTACTTCAATGCACTTTGACAGCGCTGCTCTGGCCTGGTAACCACATCAAAGTTGTTGGAGGCCATAACCAAATGATGAACCTGGAGTTCCGTGAACAATATGACGGTCGTTTGAGCTGCGTATTACAGCTCCGTCGCCGCGTGTGCAGCGTTCCTTCTCAGTTACATGGTTGGGGGAGTAACATCAGATGAATCCATGGCATGGGAAGCTTCAGTATCACCAGCAGGAGTGCCCTCGTTACGAGAGGTAAGATTCCCAAGTCTGGTACACAGAAACCTTAAGCACCGCCTTCGTGCTTCGTGGAAACCGCAACAATAGAGACAGCAGGATGCAGGTGTATGTACCTCGTACGTAACACGACGCCCCGGAACAGGACGTTGAACAAAGCTTCCGTTAGCTCTGGCGCCATTATAAAAGAAACATGCTCTGGTTCACTGATTCGAACGAATTTTTAATGCTGTGGTTACTACGTATTTACGTATTTACGTGGTATTTACGTGGGTATTTACGTGGTATTTGCCCACGTAAATATTTATCTGTTTATCATTGTATGTTTGTCTCCAACCGTTCTCTCACCTACCTGGGTCAGTGCGTATTCTGTAGTGGAATTGGTAGCGCATTGCGCTGTTATACAGACGTAACATGGTTCGAAAATAACCACCGGACGAAATTGGATCCCTGAGTATGTGACAATCCGTACATACGTGCCGCTATTGAACGAGCCTATTTCCTGCCGATATGGGTCACTATAGACGCGGGACAATGTAGGTACTACTGTTCCAAGAAAGCGTGTGACACCAACCTGCAGCAGTGGGTATTTGCTACTTCGCCTTTGGCCCCTCTAGTGAACCTTTTCGATGCCAACTTTCGTCATTGGGTATGTTCCAAGAGGTGTGTGGTGCTCTTCAATAAACGCCTTTGACGTCAGCACGGGTGGCTAGGAGGGTGCCATTGGGAATGTGCCGCTATAGAATGACGAAAAATATCTCTTATATTTATCTATTGCAAAGCGGAGTCGAACGCACGTCACGAGCGTTGCCCGTAGACAGCAAGCGTTAGCAGGCTGCACCACTGATGCGCTAAATATGCGTCGCATTTCAATCAACGTCTTTCACCCCAACACTTAGTGGCCTGTGCCATGAATTCACTGATTATGTGCCGTTATTGAGTGAACCTCTCGCCAACTTGTGTTGCTGAGTGTGCGGCAAGCGAGGCAACTTTTCTCAGCAGTCGCAGGCATCGGCCCGCCAGGCTACTCGTCGCCGAGGCCACGCACCCACTTCTAATAAGTGCCACTGGATAGCGCAGCGTGTCCAGTAAACGAGCGAGAGATGAGCCCGGTTGCTGTATGACACGTTTCTTCGCGTTCGCACACACCGTGGCGCGATGCATTTAGGAGTACACGCGTAGGATTCGTGCAAGCGGCACTAGATGGCCCCGAGTGCCCTGAGAAACGCCCGAAAGAGCTGTCGCGCTGAACTAAATGCCTCTTTTCGACAGTGGCAGAACATTGCACTCCCACATTGATTCTATACTGACGCATTACCGTCAATAGTCATCGTCAGATGGTTTCTGCCCCATTTTTTCCTGGTACTTTTTCTTCGTTTTATGTACTTGTGCCCTTCCGGGCTCTCCAGCTTTATTGTAGTAGTGTTTATTTATAAAAAGGACGTATATTTAAAGAATAGTTAGACTTTTTATTAGTGGGTTTTACCTGTTAAAGCCACAATCTGATTATGAGGAATGCCGTAGTGGGGGACTCGGGAAATTTGGATCATCTGGGCCCGTGGATGGGTTCTTTAAGATGCATATAAATCTAAGTAGCAGGGTGTTTTCCTATTTCACCCGCATCGAAATGCGGCCGCCGTGGCCGGCATTAAATCCCGTAACCATGTCCTTGGCAGCCCAACTGCATAGCCACTAAACAACCACGGCGGGTAAGAATAGTTTGAGAAGCCGTGAACTTGATCAAGTCAGAAAATGTAAACGCTGAACCCCTGTATTTACTCTAGGTTAAGGCTGGCAATATGTGGACAATATGTAGACGACCTTTATTCCAAACTGCCAAGAAACTGCAGGGTGCAGTAACACCTATATACACTTTCCCAAAATTAAAATCTAAGCAGATCAACGCGCATTGAGGTATATCTTTCTCTTTCAAAAATTATGCAGGACTCATAAATTGAATCAATTCGGCTCAGACTAATGAATGACAGACTGGCCGGGAGATTTACCCTTAGTTGATACCCCAATCGGCCCTCTACCGAAGAATAAGGCAAACTCGCCGCTCTACCAAGGCTAGGAGGTAGACCTACTTAAGGAGACTCAAATTTCAAAGTATTGGCATCCATGTATACTCGGATAAGAAATGTAGGCTAGAAATCAAACCTCAAAGGAGCACTAAAGCGACAACAGAGCCGAAACACTCATACTCAACTTTCAGGTTATTCATGTTCCCGGAAGAAGAAAATAATAATAGTACTTTGAAATCACGTTTTTAGAAACGTGACAGCACCCACAAAGCATACGCATATCCCCTACCATTTCACATAATGATGGCTTCAAGTACAATTTATTTTCGATTATCATTAAGCACTTGAATTTGTTACTGTGCTCTTATGTCAGATGGGAAACGGCAGCGCATTCTTAGATGAATTTTGACGATTGGCTCTCTAATCGTAGTGATGTTCTTTTCTTCACTAGCGCACTTTTTTGTTTATTTAGAATGCTTATTATTTTGGTTGATATTGAAGGGAAACTGGTAAATATGTAAATAAATCAATAAATACATAAATTGAAGTGTAGACAAAGACAGTGTGCTCTAGCCCCATCGCCATATCTCCCCTGGTAGCAGTGCTAGTGCTCCAGGAGCCCTGATAGGTTTGAAAAAAAAAAAACGCTCCTTTTGCACCTGTGGTCAGTGATTTTCAGATCTTATAATTTGTCGGAGATTCCTGCTGTTTTCGTCAAAACTGGAATTGAGCGGCAGAAATTTCTCGTCCATCCCACCAGACGACGCCAGCCAGAATGCACCACCGGCTTCGCCAGCGTTCTGCTGGTTTCCCCCGTCAGCCAGATCTTGTCATCTTCAGCGGCACGGATCACATCGACATCAACATTGGTTGTCATCACATGAGGCAGCTAGCACCGAGAACGCACAGGATTGCACTATTAAGCTCAACAATTTCAACATTCAGTTAACGGCCGTGACCAACTTGGTTTCAAAACCACGACGCGAATCTTCCCACGTGCGCCTGATTCAAGTGAAGCTTCCCAAAAGTCTTGTCAAACTGCTGTGCGCAAGGTCGTTACAGAACAACGCCTACAAGGCTTTCCTAATGTACACAGGGGACAACGTCGACCTCTGTAGAGGGGTTAACTCGACGGACACACATCATGAAAAACATTTTGAACGATGTCTTTCAAATGTTTCTGTCTAAGACCACTGACACTGTAACAGAGGTCATCAAGCTTTGTGAAAGCTTAAAGGAGTTCAGCAGGAAACTTCTTTTGATACAGTGTCCATCTGCGCCAGACGAAGCCATATCGAACGTTGCCAACGCTCCGGACCTTGACCCATTACTCTTCCAAGTAAAAAAAGTTCGGTGGCGCGGAGGTCACACGGAAACTTTCACCGCTTCCCTCTGCCGGGAATGCGCCTTCGTCTTTGCCTCCACAGCTTCGGTTGGTGATACAGAGACCAGCTGGCGGCGCTCTACTTTCTCCCCGCGAGACTCAGCCAGTGCCGATACCAGTTGCCAGTGCCGAGATACATGCGCGCACTCACGAATATGCGCCCCACCTTGGCCGGGGCTGTCGCACGGCCACCACATCAGACGTTCTCGCTATTAATACAGCTTTTCATGCAGCCGAGGTACTCACTTAGCAGTGGAAGAGGGTAAATCTGCAACGATTAGTTATCTTGTTTTCTGAATGGCTTATCTAGCCACAGCTCATAATTCTCCGTCGCAGCATGGTGTACTATCGCCAGAACTTTTGGCTTAACCCTTATGTTTCACTGTACCAGATGTACTCTGCATCACTGAAACCTGACCAGGCATCCCCGTGCTCAAACCACCAGCTCCCACTGACTGCTGCTCGCAATCGCGTCTACACCTCTCGCTTGTCCCACAAATTGGACTGACGTGTACGTGAACGGCATCGCCGCACGTTCTCTCGTCGACACTGGTGCAGCAGTTTCTGTCGTGAGCGCCGAACTTTGCCACTTGTTACAAAACTTTGCAATTTCGATTGCAAAGAATCGATTGCCAAAGCAAATTAACAGATAGCTGTAAGGAGTAGGCATATTATTTTTATCGGCCGTATCAACTTGTAAACATTTACTTGCAAACTAAGGGAACAGGCATGGGGCGCTTTAACGTAAAGTTATTCCAAACTTTTCTATTCAACTCTTCATGAAACCGTCCACAATTGTTCAAAACATATTTCAGTCAGCCCCATTTCGCCTGTCAGGCAACCTCACGGAAACCGCGATAGCTCACCATCTGATACGACGTGTAAACACTGATTATACATGAATAGACTGAACGACAGAAAAATCGCGAATTTAAGGCTTGGCGCCTTTAAGGGAATTTAAGGCAAACAAAAGTGGCCTCCCATAAACGACGAGAGCGTCTGATTGGACTCCTGAGGCAACCCTGTGGGTCATCGCCCGTTGCTTCCGTAGGCAATTACGAAATTTAGGCGCGAGGAGATTGGAATGGTTTTACATTATAGGGCGCAGGATGTCATCGCGCACATCAAACATGAACACATCCCACTTGATGACCTTGCACTCGCCGTCAAAATGCTACATTGGGAAACGCTGTAGCAGCAGCGAGCGAAGTGACCTTCGTGCTGCCGAGCGCTTCAACGCAAACTGAACGCCGAGAATACGAAGGACTCACAATGCTACGAACCGCCCCCATGTTTCGACTGCGCCCCCAAGGCAGGTCGCTGTGAAGGTAGGGCCGTGCGATCACCTGCACTCGCCACATACGGAGTTGAAGCTGGAGTAGATCACCGCCCCCGTCACTCCCCTCCCACCCGTGCCTCGCAACATTAGGTGCCGGAAGGCCGCACGCTTCCTTTTCGCCTTCCTTCATATCACGTGGGCGAGATGGGACCATGATGATCGGCTCTCCTCCCATGCTTTCGGGGGGGGGGGGGGGGTTACCGGCGGTGTTATCGCCCTTGGACTTTGTACGGAACATCATGGCGAAGGCAATGGCAGAAATCGCCTGGAGTATCCGTATAATCGCTATCGCAATAAAAACGGCGACATTATTCTTACAGGGGTGGATAATATTTACTGACAAATGTCAAAGAAACAGACAAACGTGAGACACGAACTAAAGAACGAAAGCACTGGTAATTGTATAACAGTAAAACCTGCATCGAGCAGAATGACTGGTAATTAGAATTATTTACTTACCTTTGCAGAGGTAAGTGTTATCCCCTGAAAAAAATAAAGCAAGAAAATATTAGTAGTTTCTTTTAGTTTATCTTTGTCAAATATGTTGCATATAAAAGCTTCACATAATCAAGAAAACATTAGGCTTCATTCCAGATAAAAATTCTACTGAACAAACGGTAGTAAAATTAAACTAAAGCTTCCAACCCGAGAGAACGCTTCATCGTACCTTGTCCTCATTCTCAAAGATAGGTCGCTAACCGGCAACATACGCAAACTGCAGACACAATCATCATCGTCATAAACAGTCGATATTTATGTCCGCTGCAGGACAAATGCCTCTCCAAATGTCTACAATTTTCTCTGTCTTGCGCTAGCTGATTACAACTCGCGCCTGCAAATTTCCTAATTTCATCGCCCTACCTAATTTGCTGATGTCCTCGACTGCATTTTGCTTCGTTTGGCACCAGTTATGTAAGTCTAATGGTCTTCTGCTTATCTAACATACGCATTACATGACCTGCCCAGTTGCAATTTTTCACTTAATGTCAAGTGGAATATCGGCTATTCCCGTTTACTCGCATGTCCCCTTCAGTCACGACGTCCACATTTGTGGACGCGCCCTATTTTTGCCATTTATGTGCAGTGGTAGCAAGGAACAAAACACAAACATAAAGCTTAGCGTAAACTGAACATTCTCCTAACCTAATTTCTCTGTTGCCAAAAACAGCGCCTTCCAGTGTGAAACCAGAGCGTTTTTTGCACTGGGTCGCGCTGGGGACACTGATGCTCGCTTAGACTCACTGACACACCAGTGAGAACACTGGATAAAAGCTTGGTCACACTGTACGAGACGCTGGTTGCACTGTCATAAGGCTTGGGCGCACTGGGTTGTGTTGTAGAGGCACTGGTTCTCGATGCATTTCGCTGGTTCGCAATTGGAAACTGCGATGGTTGCGTTTGTGTCGCGCTGGTCCCAGTACGAAAGGACGAGTGCTGATAAACAATAAATACTTTATACAATTTCATCACCTGATACTATTATCTTGGCCTAAATAGTGCTATATCTTGGGGTCATAAAACTCTAATTAGTGTCGCAGCTGGATGTAAAGATGCGTGAGCTTCCCCGTTTATGCATGTACATTTGCCACTGCAGATCACCTTCGCTTTTGCATTTTCTCTCTTGACTGGGTGGATAGCTGAATCCTTCAACGAAACCACGCAAACGCAGAAGACGCCGCGTTTTTTAGTAGTTTGCACGTAACATATGACTGGGAGTTGTCACCATTGTGGCAGTGTTGTGGAGTGCACATGAAATCCAGAAGTTGCGCAAACGCTCTCGAATGAACCTCGAGTTCGAAGCCTATCGTCGGTTGATATTATCGCCCCTATAAAAAGCTCATGCGATTCGTGCGCTTTCATTTTCTGTCTTGTGCTAAAAAAAGGTTCTGAGGCTCAAACAGACACATTCTAGCTTTCGGCATCTACACGCGCCAAGATCAGTCCCCACCGAATCTTAGGCCTAGCGCTTTCACCAAGTCAATCTGCACGTTATCGGTGCGTCTGGGCACAGGAATCAACAAGTCTAACAAGGATTAACAACTCTCTGTTTCAGCTTTCGCATCGGTGTTATTAAATAAACGATTTTTGTGTCTGCAATACCAGCACAAGAAGCTCGAAGCGCTGATTTGACCCATCATAAGCATAGGTATATGTGCTGTCACCGTGGCTGCCAGCACATGTGGCATTGTTTCTCTTACGAAGATATATGACTACACAGACGTACAGACGTATCGATTGAAACACATCACTGAACTAAGAAAACGTTGCAAGAACAAGAAACGCATATCGAAATCGGCAGTAACAGCCCATACAGCCTTCCGGGTTGGCGGTTCAATCATGATTTTTTTCGAAGTTAAAATACCAATCGCAAGGTAAAATCGATGTTGTGGCACTTCTAAGAATAATGCTGAATACGTATAGCAGCTTTTTCTTTCTGGCACACGCGTGAGTTTTCGTTGCTGGCCGACAGCGCTGCTACAATGTCTGTGCGAGACGTATCTCTGTGAAACTAAACCTGCTTCTCCATCTTGACATGGTAAATTCTACATCCATCTGCATCTGCTGGCATTGCGTAGTAGGACGAAGAAGACGGCGTTTCGAACGGTCGCTTTTTTATGTTCTTCGATTGAAAGGATTTATGGGGCCCTGGTGTAGGTGCTGCTCAGGCTTCAGCCAGAAGCAATGAGTACCGTGTTGTGCTACGTCGTCTTCCTACCGGTAAGCTGGTTGTGGACTCCATTTTCCTGCGTGCTGACTTAAGTGGTCGACCGTACAGACCCTAAGACTTCAGAGACGCCCTTCGGAACGATATTGATCTGAAAGAAATGAGTCCCATTGGTCAATTTCAGATGTTGGACGTGTGGATGGTGACGTGCGAATCAGCGATGACAAAATCAAAGCTGGTCACGTGCGGAGAATTATCCGTAAAAAGCAGACGCTGCGTCGCTGCAGGATGTCGTCGCGCAGTGTGGACGGCCCTTCAAGGAGGGAGGCAGTTGCGGTCGAGTGACAACCCAATTTGAAGGGGACACCTTCGCGGAGACAAACAATGACAACTTGCGGATGAACACATGAGGCGGCTCTGGTAGACGGTTCTGAAGGTAGTAGATGAGAGGCCGGAGTTATGACTCTCCGCGCTGATTTCTGATACTGTGATAATGGAAAGAAGTGTGTCCTCTTCATCGACGTCGAATGCCGACGTTTGAAGTGGAACAGGCGACAGGCAGTCGGCGTTGGTGTGTCTACGCCCGGACTTCCACACTATCCTCATATCGTATTCTTGTAAGCGAAGATTTCAGCGTGCAAGACGGCCAGATGGATCTGTCAGATTGACGAGCCGGTGCAATTAATGGTGATCTGTCAGAACTCGAAACGATCGGCCGTAGAAATATGGTCGTACCTTAGCAATGGCCCACACAACAGCAAAGCATTTCTTCTCCGTAGTGGAATAGTTCCTTTGACCACCGGCTGTACGGAGCTTAGGTCCTGGCCACGGTGTCGTCACCTTGCGAAGTGCAGTAGCCAGTTGTCCGCTCATAAAATAATCGGCACCAGTTTCGACAAGGCGTTTACCGGGTGGCCATATGCAGAAACGAATATGTCGGCTGAAACAGGTTCAGTTTTCGAAGGAAGGTGCCGAAGGTACGCAGTCATCGTTGTCGTCATCGTTATCGTCGTCGTCGTAGACGTCGCCGTCGGGATAGTGTAGGATCTTTCGAAGTGCGTTCGACAGCGGCCCCATCCCCGGATGTCGCTGTTCTTAGTTTCCCCAACTTGGGCTCATGGGCCGCTTGAACACGGAAGCGGAGAACGTAGTGTAGAGGCTATGTGACGCCGACCGTCGATAAAGTTGTGATCGCGACTGGCGCCTCTGCGGAGACGGAGACGGGGTCGTTGGTAGGGACTGTTCGAACGGTGGGAACTGCGCGTACCGCGACAAGTGTTGAATGGCGAGGTATTGCTGGATTTCTGAAGGGTGCTCTCTCTCACGTGGGCGACGAGCGCCGGGTGATAGCTCTGGAGTCATATTCTTCGAAAGTAGGCGCGGTACAACTGGCCCGCTTTACCACACTGGAAGCAGAGGGGCTGAAAGTACTTTTGTGTATTGATTCTGGGGCTCGTGAACTCGTACATATTTGGGTGTGAAGCTTCGCCCTTGAAGTGGCACCGTGGTTCTTCAGAAGGTGGGTTACGGTGGTTCGCGGGCTGCGCAGGTAGTCTCACTGCTTGAGCCTAAGTAAGTACGGGGGTGGCTTCAGGTCTGGTTTGTACGAATTGCTGTGCCACCTCGCGGGCTTCTTCGCCGACGCTATCAGTGAGGGATGTTACGGTCGGCTGAAATCGCACTCCCTGCAGTCGATCGAGCTCCTCACTCATGTCACTACGCACAAGCTCTCGATGCGCATCGGTGTCACAGGGCAACGAGAGAGAAGATGCTGATCCCAGGCTCATTTGGCAATCGTAGACCGAGGAGCGTCGCTCAAGGGTCCGCTGCATTGTTGTCGCCTCACTGAAGAACTCAGCTACTGCAGCTGGAGGCCTCCCGATCAGTCCCGCAAACAGCTGCTATTTCACTGCAGGCATCAGCAGGTAGACTTTCTTCGCTTCTGTCATGCCTGGGTCAGCACGCTTGAAAAGCCGCGACATGTCCTCTGCGAACATGACTACACTTTGATTCGGCCTTTGAACCTTACTCTTAAGGGGTTGCTCTACTTGCTCATTTATTGTGGAAATGCTGCACGTGTCACGTATCTACGTTGAAATTATTTCCAGGTGGAGATGGATGGCTCGCGGTTAGCGAACCATGGTCGGGCAGTGTCCTCTAGGTCGAAGTACGTGTTCTTTAACTTTTTCTGTTCATCCCAATAATTGACGTTGCCCACACAATCTAAGTCATCGAGCCAGTTGTCAACGTCCTCAAAAGGCTCACCATTGAACAGCCGCGGCCAGCGTGGCGTGTGGAGAACCAGCGACGCAGGAGGCTTTCCCTTCCCGTATGTCTCCTGTGTCTGGCTTGTGGTTGTGGTCGAAATCGTCCGCAAATCTTGCAGGCCGTATTTCGGAGGCAGTCTTTGAAGCAGTCGGCTGTCACGTAGGTTGTCCGCTTCAAGTTTCTGGGGGTCAGAGTATATATGCCGGACACAGCAACTGCACCAGTTTGCCACAGACAAAACCGCAAAAAGATTTTGGTCGACGCTATAGACCCTTTATAAAGCCGTCCTGGCACCGTCATTGTTGTCTTTTATTGGGAGCAACCCAACATGCCTAGCATGTTGCACCAAATTGCACCGAATGTCTGTCAGTTGTGTCACGGTCGTGCCAATATATATATATATATATATATATATATATATATATATATATATATATATATATATATATATATATATATATATATTAGGTTTATCAACAATTGAATGGTTTGTGGAAGAAATCTATGTAGAAAAACACAGCGAGCTTTGTGTTCACGTTTCGGCAAGACACCGGCCTTTACGTAGTTTTAGAGTATGATTTCACAGACGTAGCCACAGCTCCTCCGTACAATTAGGGTAGATCATTTGCGCAAAATTGCGCGACTTGTGAGCTGGAAAAACGATGACCATGTTAAACAGTCATAAAAATCATGACATTACAGGGTATGATAATATTTCCTCTTAATTCGAGTCATCATCCTTGGGAATGTGCTACCACACAAACGAACAAGAAAAACGTACCTACTGCAAACAAGTACATTTGCAAACAGGAGCCATTTGCAGCAGCACAACAGGAGATATGAGACGGCTGCATTTCAAATGAAACTTTGCGATAACTGGCTTCACGGAATGTCTCTCGGTGCATATTTTGCTACTACCATTATTGGCCTACGCCCGCCGTGTTAGAACCTATCCATCCATCCATTCATTCATCCATCTATCCATCCATCAATCCTATCATCCTTCCATCTATCCATCCATCCATCCATCCATCCTTTCATTCATTCATTCATTCATCCGTCCATCCATTCATCCATCCATCAATCAATCCATCCATTCATCCGTCATCCACGCATTCATCACTTTTCGCCAACCCACTGGCCTGGTTGTTTACTAGACTGCGTCACCAGGTATGTGCCCGTGGTAGCGATGCCATCGTTGTCGTTCTATCGTCGTTATTCTTGCTTCGTACTTTCACTGTTTCTTTGCAGCCATCAGGCCTTGTGCACTGACTAAACGTAGATCTTGTGTCGAGGGCAACGAGGGCACTGTTGCGGTTTTTGAGGGCGACAGAATTGGACAGGCGGCTGTAGCC
Source organism: Dermacentor variabilis (assembly GCF_050947875.1). Lineage (NCBI taxonomy): Eukaryota > Metazoa > Arthropoda > Arachnida > Ixodida > Ixodidae > Dermacentor > Dermacentor variabilis. Next base: position 37,524,058 of record NC_134574.1, read on the forward strand.
TGAACAGATGTTGATAGAGCTGCAAGTGTCACTGAGCTGTGCGATGACAGTATTCGGTGACAGTGACCGATTGTGATTGTGTGTCTATGCTCCTTCCTGTCCTTATGTCTACTTTGTTACCCCTTTACCTCCCCTCTCTCCCCAGCGTAGGGTAGCCAACCGGATCCTTTTCTCTGGTTAACCTCCCTGCCTTTCATTTTCCTCTCTCTCTCTGTAGATCTTGTTTCCGAGCTTGGTACTCTACACATGTGTTCATAGTCATCATACCGTCGTGATAGTCGCATCATTGCAGTTCTAGTCTTGTTATCTGACTTTGGTCATGGCATCGTCCTCACTCCTTCGCCGTGATACAGTCGTAACCCACTAGGGTCACACCTTCGTTGTGATTCAGTCATGGTCATTCCGTCGTCGTCACTCCGGCTTCGTCGTCTGATTCCCGTCATGTCGTCGTCATCACGGCATCGTCGTCGCGCGGGCTTCGTTATACAATCATCGTCACACCATTCACGTCATATGCGTGTCCTCATCTCATTTTCCTCATACAATTGTCATTATTGCGCACTCTTCATGAAGTCGTCATGCAATCAACTTCAGACCATCATCGTGATGCCGCCGTACATGTTCACTAAGATTATTCAAACTTTGTCTCGGTAGTGTCGTAATCATGTCTTGCCCCGTTGTTGTCCGAACACAGTCGTCACAGCATTGTCGTCATGTCACGTCGTTACGCTGTCTTTTAATTAACGTCACCTCTTCAACAGCGTCATTCAATTGTATTGATGCAGTTGTCATACCGCCGTCGTAGCTCCAACGATATCACCGCTTCTTCGCAATTCCATCATAACAATGCTTTCATCATCATCATCATCATCATCAGCCTGGTTACGCCCACTGCAGGGCAAAGGCCTCTCCCATACTTCTCCAACAACCCCGGTCATGTACTAATTGTGGCCATGCCGTCCCTGCAAACTTCTTAATCTCATCCGCCCACCTAACTTTCTGCCGCCCCCTGCTACGCTTCCCTTCCCTTGGGATCCAGTCCGTAACCCTTAATGACCATCGGTTATCTTCCCTCCTCATTACATGTCCTGCCCATGCCCATTTCTTTTTCTTGATTTCAACTAAGATGCCATTAACTCGCGTTTGTTCCCTCACCCAATCTGCTCTTTTCTTATCCCTTAACGTTACACCTATCATTCTTCTTTACATAGCTCGTTGTGTCGTCCTCAATTTGAGTAGAACCCTTTTCGTAAGCCTCCAGGTTTCTGCCCCGTACGTGAGTACTGGTAAGACACAGCTATTATATACTTTTCTCTTGAGGGACAACGGCAACCTGCTGTTCATGATTTGGGAATGCCTGCCAAACGCACTCCAGCCCATTCTTATTCTTCTGATTATTTCCGTCTCATGATCCGGATCCGCCCTCACTACCTGCCCTAAGTAGGTGTATTCTCTTACGACTTTCAGTGCCTCGCTGCCTATTGTAAATTGCTGTTCTCTGCCGAGACTGTTAAGCATTACTTTAGTTTTCTGCATATTAATTTTTAGACCCACTCTTCTGCTTTGCCTCTCCAGGTCAGTGAGCATGCATTGCAATTGGTCCCCTGAGTTACTAAGCAAGGCAATATCATCAGCGAATCGCAAGTTACTAAGGTATTCTCCATTAACTTTTATCCCCAATTCTTCCCAATCCAGGTCTCTGAATACCTCCTGTAAACACGCTGTGAATAGCATTGGAGATATCGTATCTCCCTGCCTGACGCCTTTCTTTATTGAGATTTTGTTCCTTGCTTTATTGAGGACTACGGTGGCTGTGGAGCCGCTATAGATATCTTCCAGTATTTTTATATATGGCTCATCTACACCCTGATTCCGTAATGCCTCCATGACTGCTGAGGTTTCGACTGAATCAAACGCTTTCTCGTAATCAATGAAAGCTATATATAAGGGTTGGTTATATTCTGCACATTTCTCTATCACTTGATTGATAGTGTGAATATGGTCTATTGTTGAGTAGCCTTTACGGAATCCTGCCTGGTCCTTTGGTTGACAGAAGTCTAAGGTGTTCCTGATTCTATTTGCAATTACCTTAGTAAATACTTTCTGGGCAACGGACAGTAAGCTGATCGGTCTATAATTTTTCAAGTCTTTGGCGTCCCGTTTCTTATGGATTAGGATTATGTTAGCGTTCTTCCAAGATTCCGGTACGCTCGAGGTCATGAGGCATTGCATATACAGGGTGGCCAGTTTCTCTAGAACAATCTGTCCACCATCCTTCAACAAATCTGCTGTTACCTGATCCTCCCCAGCGGCCTTCCCCCTTTGCATATCTCCTAAGGCTTTCTTTACTTCTTCCGGCGTTACCTTCGGGATTTCGAATTCCTCTAGACTATTTTCTCGTCCATTATAGTCGTGGGTGCCACTGGTACTGTATAAATCTCTATAGAACTCCTCAGCCACTTGAACTATCTCATCCATATTAGTAATGATATTGCCGGCTTTGTCTCTTAACGCATACATCTGATTCTTGCCAATTCCTGGTTTCTTCTTCACTGTTTTTAGGCTTCCTCCGCTACTGAGAGCATGTTCAATTCTATCCATACTATACTTCCTTATGTCAGCTGTCTTACGCTTGTTGATTAATGCTTTCATCAGGTAGTCGTAATTGCGCCTCCGTTGTCATGTTATTGTTGTCATACCCTCGTCTTCATAGTTCCTGTCCTGCAATGGCTCTCATGACATCTATATCATGCCATCGTAAACTAATCATCAGCGTCGTTCCTGAACCGTCATCCAGCTCTCCTCTTCGCCGCCGGGGTTGCTTAGTGCGTTTGACGTTCCGCTGCTAATCACGAAGAGGCGGGATGAAATCGCTGCCGCGGGTTCGGCATCTATAGTAGCATAACGCGAAACCTCCCGTTTACCATGCAATGGGTGCAAGGTAAAGAGTCTTAGGTAGCCGAAGTCCCGCCCTACGGCATGACTCATAATGACGCTGTAGCGTGACAGCCAAAATTTCATTCATTTATAACTCTCCTGTTCCCGACATCGTCATCCAATTCTCGTCGTAGTTGTCGGTGTCACAAACCCATCGTCTTGCATTCGTTCTCAAATCGTGGTTATCGTTCCGTCGTGGTGATTATAACGTCGTTGTGCGATCTCCTCCGGTCGTTACCGTCCCACTGCTGTCTTCACACAGCCATCATTACTTCAGTATCATGATGCCTGTGCCATCACGCTGTTTTACCATGACTATCCCTGCAGTTATGTCATCCCATTGCTGTCATGCCGTCGTCTTCTTAACTTTCGATGGGGGCGAAATGCGAAAACACCCGTATGCTTAGATTTAGGCGCACGTTAAAGAACCCCAGGTGGGCAAAATTTCCGGAGTCCTCCACTACGGCGTGCCTCATAATCAAAAAGTGGTTTTGGCACGTAAAACCCAAAATATTATTATTATTCGTCTTCTTAACGCCTTCGTCAATCTGTTCAAGTTATTGCTTCTTCATCATTCTTGTAGCCATGCTTTCATCACTAAATCGTAATTATGTGCTCTTGCCATTCCATGTAGTCATTGCGTCGGCATGAGACTGTCGCTACTGTGCCTTCGTTACAGTACCGTCATGGTCGAGCCATCGTTGTCATTCGAGGTTCGTCTATAATTTAATCCAATACAATCTATACTGTGCATGAACGTGGACATCATACCATCGTATATACGAGGGTTAATCCAGAAATATGGTTCCGATCAAATTGAGAAATGGACAACATTGTTTATTCTCATCGAATCTTTTATGATTGGATGGATGAAACGTTTCTCTGTCTTTCTACGTAATCACCATCTTTTTCTACGAATTTTTGTAGACGGTGCTCCAATTTCTGTATCCCAATGTCGTAGAAGTTCACCGCAAACCCTTTGATGAAGCGTTTCACCTCTTCTTTGACTTCAACGTCGCTCCGGACGCGCTGGCCACTCAAGTGTTCCTTTAACTTGGACAACAAGTGATAAGCAGTGGGTGCGAGGTCTGGAATGTTCTGTGGGTGGGGCATGGCTGTCAACGCAAAGTTTTTCAAAACTTCTTGGGTTTGAGGGGAGACTTGAGGTCGGGCGTTGTGAAGCAGCGTTACACTGGGTGTCAGTCATCCTCGCCAGCGGTTCTGGATAGCTCGCCGGAGTTTTCTCAGTGTTGCACGATAACTGTCGAGTTGACTGTTGTCCCAAGCTCCGAGAAATCCATCAGCAAGTACTGGTCATGCCTTTGGCATCAAAAAGGAGTTTTTTTGAACTTCTTCGCCCCTGATGACTCTGGGTGATGCCAATTTCGAATTTTTGTTTTCTTTCGGAGTGAAATGAAACACTGACGTTTCGTCTCACGTAACAATCGAGTGCAACAATCCTTCCTCATCTGCCTGGCACACTTAAGAAACTAGCGAGCTCAGTCAAAGAGTTTCTCCTTGTGGTGTGATGTCAATAGCCACAGTACCCATCGAGCACAACACTTCTGTTACTCCAATGTTTCAGTCAAAGCTCTTTCGAACCCTGTCCTGAAAGAATTGCCATGAATCAGACGCAAATTCACGGACAGTGATTCTCCTGTTTTGAAGCACTTCGCGTTCGAGCATCTCGATAAACGTCGCCGAAAGTGATGGTTTTCCACTGCGTTCTTCATTGTGAACTTCCAACCGGCACTAAACTCCTTGCACCACTTTCGGACGTGTTGAATGGACATAAAGTTGTCGCCATAGACTTATATCAATTGACGATGAATATCCACGGGTGGAGTCCATTTGGCATGCTAAAAGCGAATTACGGAAAGAATCTCGCACTTGGCCGGATCAATAATGGGAACCTCCATATGGCACAGAGAAGCGCAGCCGGAGACAGTCGAGGGTGGGGAACAGCTGCGCACAGGAGTGTTGCCTGATTTCGCTTCGCAACTTCCCAGGCGTATGGAGCTCTTTGGGAACTTTATTTCTGAAACAACCTTGTAGCTGTCGCAATTACGTTGTCATGAAGTATTCATGTCACGCTGCAATCTTATACCACTACCATTATTTCAGTAATCGACAACTCATTGTAGGCATAACGTTGCTCTCATATCACCTTTCTCATTTCACTGATACAAATGGCCGCGCAACGAGCGCGTATTGCGGAGGTTGTGGGCAAAGCTCTCGCGGGCGACAATATTATTCTTCGCCCGCTTTCATTTCTATTTTCTTTATTATTTTCTAGGTTTCAATTTCAACGACAGCTAATTTCCCAGATGCTTTCCTTCGCTTCATTGTCTTGTCGTGGACATGATGTATATGTACATATATATTGCCACGTGTCATGAAAGGGGACTGGTGACGTTTACCGAGGGCAGCTAGCTCCAGGAGAAAACTGTGCTTAGCACGTGGACTTCTTTCATCTTGTCCTTGCCTACCTCTGTTATCGCACTGTACTCTTCACTAGCACATGTGAGAGGACGAGAGGAAGGATAAGATCGCGGGACGGTGGCTGCTGCGTGTTGTTGGTGGTCAGCCATCTTAACTACCCTGACACATTTTAACGCGACAGCGTTAAGGAGCTCGTGTCGCAGAAAAGCTACTGTGGTCGCTGTCGACGGCGCTGAGGAAGCTGGCCGTGAACGAAGAATGGCGGTAGGCAATCCATAAATAAAACAACTTTCAAAATGGGCTGGGTGGGGATCGAATCAGGGTCTCCGGAGTGTGAGATGGAGACGCTACCACTCAGCCATGAGTCCGATGGTTCAAAGCGGGACAAAAGCGCGTCTACGGAATGCAGTGTTGCCTTAGAAACGTGCCGCAGAAAGTGATGATGCGGTGTATATCGCTAGCTATGAGAATCTATATTACAGAAGTTGCAATTGAACGGGTAGGGAAGTACGTTTCCACTACATTTCATCTGCGCTTGGTGCACACGCAGAGTTATCTTGCGGCAAACAGAGAAGACCCCCGCCTCGCAACGCACGGCGCTGCCCCGACAGGTGGCGCGCTACTCACCCGCTTCTCCCCTTCGTCTCGTTTCAGCGCGTTGGCGCCGTGTGGGGACCGGTGCGAGGGTGCCCCAGTACCCTTGCGTTTAATAACTTTTCTCACTCTCTCTCCTTCCAACTTCCAGCGTGCGTCACTCGAACCCTCCTGTTTAGGCGACGCGGGTCCTCTTTCCGCTCACAGCGCGATTCCTAGGTGAGCCTCTGATGCGGGACGCCTCTGAAGTGATCACTGCGCCGTAGCGCGTCGGGTGAGAAAGCGTCCCCTGCTATGTCTGCCGTGCTGCTAGCGAGGAGTCATGCATCTGCCTGTTGCTCCCAAGCGAGATAGAGGACGATCCCATCGAGGCGTCAGCCCCACAATCGCGTCCGCCTTCATGGCGCGTCGCGGCCCGGCTGTCCGTGCCGATCACAACGTTTGGCTCGCGCAGGTCGTTTCTCCCTCCGAGAAACCGAGTTCTTTGGTTCGTGCCGTTTGTTCAAGTGCACGTTTCGTTGCCGCGCTGCACGCTGCGTTGCTCGGTGCTCACCGCGTGTCTTTGTGTGAATCAAGAGTATGCCGAGCGAATGAGTGGGCGATGCGAATGGGGTGCCATAACGCTATCGCGTTCCACTCTTGAAGGCGAATAATATGCGTCCTCCAAAATTTGTATACATATTGTAAATACAATCTGCTCTACTCCCAACATCACCGTAACATATTAGTAAGAGGTGCGGGGTACCACAGCTCGAAACGGAGCTCCGCAGTGGACGTTGCATAACCGTCCGCACCACGAATGACGGTGAGCACTCGGGGTCAACGTCGTTGCACCCTCCTAAGTCACCGTCGCATGCTTCGTCACTGTCACCTTCAGTTGTCGTTGTGCGACCCGAGGATTCTGAAACTTTCTGCGGGACTAATGGCGCCGACTTTGAAAAGTGGGTGGCAATGTAGGATCGCGTCAGTGGAATCAACAGATGGGAACCTATAATAATGCTAGCTAACCTGTTGCATAAGAGGCACGGCAAAGGTGTGGTCGAAAACTACGAAGAGGAGCTAACCAGTTGCGACCGATGCAAAGAGAAATTGACGAACTTGCTTGGCAAACCTGCCTGCCGTAAATTACCGCAAAACAGAAACTGGGCTCCTGTACCCAATCCCCCATGGAGTCGTATGTCTCTTACTTCCAGGACGTGCTCGCACTTTGTCGTAAAGCCAATCATGACAGGAGAGAAGCTAAGAAGGTCGGCCACGCGCTTAAGGGAATTGCTGACGACGGGTTTAATCTGCTCCTGTGCAGAAGCTGCTCTACTTTTGATGCAATCATTAAATAGCGCAGACAATTCAAGCAGGCCAAAAGCCGACTCGTCTTGCAACCATTCCCCAGACTTCCCAATTCTGCCGCAACGCCGACGTGTAAAGATCAACCCGCACAGAAGCATGCGTCGCCATCAGAGGACGTGGTGCGAAACGTGAGACTTGAACTGGACGCGATGGCACCCGCAGCTTTAAGTTCGCGTAGCCCTGATGCTACCACATTTTCAGTTTCCCTCCTAGAAGCCATCGTTCGCCAGGAACTTGAAAACATTAGTTTACATTCTGTGTGTACTCTCGCCAATACCACAGCTAACGATCGTCCTTCTACTGTTTTGGCTTCAAGCCAACGCTTCTCGGCGCGTTATCGCAACCTAAGTCGTAAACCCCGGATGACTAGCCGATATGTTTCACTTGTCACTGCATTGGTCATGTCGCCCGATACTATCACAACTCGCGGCCCTGAACACCTCGCACGCCGACCAACCTGAGCCGTTTTGATGGAAATGCCGGCATTGTTTCGCCCACCACCGAGTAAGAGCGCCAACTCTACTAGATACAGGTGATACAGACGCTCCATCGCCGCGCAGACACCAGTCTTTCACCGTTCCTTTACGGTTGACTTCGCGAAAATGATTGCATTTGACTTCACCTCTGCACAGGCCACGGGCACACGTCTCCTCCTTGAATTGTACATTGATATCCTTGATTTCGACGACAGGCCTTTAGGGCAAACATCTGTTGTTCAGCACCGTATAAAAACGGGAGACACGAATCCCATTCGTCGGCGTCCCTATCGCGTATGGCATGCTGAACGCCGAGTCATCCCATCAGAAGTGGACAACATCCTCCGCATTGGGGCCATTAAGCCATCCGCTAGTCCTCAGGCTTCGTCTGTCGTCCTTGTAAAAAATGAAAATGGTACGAGGAGTTTTTGCGTCGATTATTGCCACTTAAACATGATCACGCGAAATGAGGTCGACCCACTACCACGCATCGATGACGCCTTGGGCTGCTTGCACGGAGCTAAATACTTCTCGTCCATGGAAATTCTAACCGGCTACTGGCCGATATCAGTTGTTGAACTGGACCGCGAGAAGACGGCCTTCATCACGCTGGATGGCGTATATCAGTTTAAATTCATGCCCTCTCGCCTATGCAATGCTCCTGTGACATTTGAACGTATGATTGACTCTCTTCTGCGAAGCTACGATTGGACCACCTGTCTCTTTTACCTTAATGACGTTATTGTTCTTTTTCCCTCACGCCGCAGCCACCTTACCCCGCTCACTGCCATTAACTCCACGAAGCGTCAATTCGGGCTCCTCATATTACCGTGTTGGGACACCTCGTTGGCGCATGCAGTGTCCAACCAGATCCGGAAAAAGTTCGCGCCGTACGCAGTTTCCCTGTGCCACGTTCTGCTTCTGACGTGCGCTGTTTCATCGGCCTGTGTTCTTACTTTCGCCGTTTCATCAAAACCTTCGCCGACATTGCTCGGCCCTTGAACAATCTTCAAAAGAACACGCTATTCTCAATGGGCCCGGAGCAGACTCACGCGTTCACCACTCTCATCGGATTTCTGACCACCCTCATACTCGCCCACTTTGATCCATCTGCAGCGACCGAAGTTTACACTGACGCAAGGAGCCATGGCATCGGCGCTGTCTCACCTAACAACAGAATGGCACCGAGGGTGCGATAGCTTACGCCAACCGCCTGCTGTCACCTGCCGTATAAAATTACTCCATCACCATGCGGGAGTGCTTGGCTTTAGTTTGGGCTATCGCCAAGTTCAGGCCATATTTGTACGGCCGCACGTTTTCGGTCTTCACAGACCACCACGCACTCTGGTGGCTGTCTTCAGGACCCTAAAGGACCCTGCAGGACCCGACTGGACGGCTTGGTCGCTGGGCTTTGCGGCTCCAGGAATTTTCATTTAGTGTCCATTACAAGACTGGACGCCTCGACAAGAATGCGGACTGCCTCTCGCGTCACCCCGTGAATCCTCCCGATCCTGTTGCCTATGCTCCGGTGACCTGCGTGATGGCTTTTTCCTGACATGACCGACATGCGCGCTGAGCAACGCAACGAAACCTCACAGTTTATCATCGCCGCAGCACTGACGCCACATGCCGCATGTTGGTTCTGCACGATGGCGTCCTCTACTGCCGTAATATCAACCCTGATAGTCCTGAGTTGTTCCTTGTCCTTCCTCGTCACTTGCAATCAGTCGCTCTCGAACAACTTCACGATGCACCGACGGCGCGACACCTTGCCGTTTTGCGTTCATACGACCTTGTACGACGCCGTTTCTTCTGGCCGGGTGTCTACCGCTCCGTGCGTTGTTATGTCGGAACTCGCGAATTGTTTCAGTGCAGGAAGAAACCTCCCCTGTCACCTGTCGGACAACTTAATCCAATTGAAGTTCCCTCTGAACCGTTCTTTCTCGTAGGCCTTTACATGCTCGCTCCTTCTCCGACGACGACTAGATAACAAAAGCGTCGCCGACTAGTTGCGCAACAGACGTCGCCGATTTTCTTCTCCACGACGTTATTTTGCACCACGGTGCACCTCCACAGTTGCTTATAGACCGCGGTTGCACGTTGTTGTCGCGAGTTGTCGACGACCACATGCGCTCTTGTTCCACTGAGCACAAGAAGTCCACCGCTTACCATTCACAACCGAACCGTCTTACGGAACGTCTCAAAAGAACAATAACAGAGATACTGGGACGCCACGCTGGCCTACGTGACGTTCGTATAAAATACGTCCCGACATCACACCACAGCATCATCATCAGCCTGGTTATGCCCACTGCAGGGCAAAGGCCTCTCCCATACTTCTCCAACTAACCCGGTCATGGACTAATTGTGGCCACGGCGTCCCAGCAAATTTCTTAATATCATCCACCCACCTAACTTTCTGCCGCCCCCTGCTACTCTTCCCTTTCCTTGGAATCGAGTCCGTAACCCTTAATGACCATCGGTTATCTTCCCTCCTCATTACCTGTCCGGCCCATGCCCCCCCCCATTTCTTTCTCTTGATTTCAACTAAGATGTAATTTACCCGCCTTTGTTCCCTCATCCAATCTGCTCTTTTCTTATTCCCTAACGTTACACCCATCATTCTTCTTTCCATAGCTCGTTGCGTCGTCCTCAATTTCAGCAGAACCCTTTTCGTAAGCCTCCAGGTTTCTGCCCCATACGTGAGTACTGGTAACTTACAGCTATTATACACTTTCCTCTTGAGGAATAGCGGCATCCTGCTGTTCATGATTTGGGAATGCTTGCCAAACGCACCCCAGCCCATTCTTATCCTTCTGGTTATTTAAGTCCCTTGATCCGGATCCGCAGTCACTACCTGCCCTAAGTAGATGTATTCCCCTACCACTTCCAGTGCCACGCTACCTATCGTAAACTGCTGTTCTCTCCCGAGACTGTTAAACATTACTTTAGCTTTCTGCAGAATAATTTTCAGACCCACCCTTCTGCTTTGCCTCTCCAGGTCAGTGAGCATGCATTGCAATTGGTCTACTGAGTTCCTAAGCAAGACAATATCATCAGCGAATCGCAAGTTTCTTAGGTATTTTCCATCAACTTCTATCCCCAATTCTTGCCACTCCAGGTCCCTGAATACCTCCTGTAAACATGCTGTGAATAGCATTGGAGGGATCGTATCTCCCTGTCTGACGCCTTTCTTTATTGGGATTTTGTTGCATTCTTTGTGAACGACTACGGTGGCTGTGGAGCCGCTATAGATATCTTCGAGTATTTTTACATATGGCTCATCTACACCCTCATACCGTAATGCCTCCATGACTGTTGAGGTTTCGACTAAATCAAACGCTTTTTAATAATCAATAAAGGCTATATATAAGGGTTGGTTATATCCCGCAAATTTCTGTATCACCTGAATGATAGTGTGAATATGGTCTGTTGTTGAGTAGCCTTTACGGAATCCTGCCTGGTCGTTTCGTTGACAGAAGTCTGAGGTATTCCTGATTCTATTTGCGTATTACCTTAGTAAATAATTTGTAGGCAGCGGACAGTAAGCTGATCGGTCTATAATTTTTCAAGTCTTGGGCGTCCCCTTTCTTATGGATTAGGAATATGTTAGCGTTCTTCCAAGATTCCGTTACGCTCGAAGCCATGAGGAATTGCGTATACAGGGTGGCCAGTCTATCTAGGACGATGCTCCCACCATCTTCAACAAATCTGCTGTTACCTGATCCTCACCAGCTGCCTTCTCCCTTTGCATAGCTCCCAAGGCGTTCTTTACCTCTTCCTGCGTTACTTGTGGGATTTCAAGTTCCTGTAGACTATTCTCCCTCACCTTATCGTCGTGGGTGTTACTGCTACTGTATAAATCTCTGTAGAACTCCTCAGCCACTTGAAATATCTCGCCCATATTAGTAACGATATTGCCAGCTTTGTCTCTTAACGCACACGTACGATTCTTGCCTATTCCTAGTTTCTTCTTTGCTGCTTTTAGGCTTCCTCCGCTCCTGAGAGCCTGTTCAATTCTATACATAATATAGTTCCTTATGCCAGCTGTCTTACGCTTGTTGATTAACTTAGAAAGTTCTGCCAGTTCTATTCTAGCTGTAGCGTTAGAGGCTTTCATACATTATCATTTCTTGATCATATCTTTCGTCTCCTGCGATAGCTTACTGGTTTCCTGTCTACCGGCGTTATCAACGACTTCTATTGCGTACTCCTTAATGATGCACATAAGATTGTCGTTCATTCCTTCAACACTAAGGTCCTCTTCCTGAGTTAAAGCAGAATACCTGTTCTGTAGCTTGATCCGGAATTCCTCTAGTTTCCCTCTTGCCGCTAACTCATTGATTGGCTTCTTATGTACCAGTTTCTTCCGTTCCCTCCTCAAGTCAAGGCTATTTCGAGTTCTTACCATCCAATGGCCACTGCAGCGCACCTTTCCGAGCACGTCTACATCTTGTATGATGCCCGGGTTCGCGCATAGTATGAAGTCGACTATATTTCTAGTATCACCATTCGGGCTCCTCCACGTCCACTTTCGGCTAACCCGCTTGCGGAAAACGGTATTCATTATCCGCATATCATTCTGTTCTGCAAACTTTACTAATAACTCTCCTCTGCTATTCCAAGAGCCCATGCCTTATTCCCCCCCTGACTTGTCCCCAGCCTGCTTCTTGCATACCCTGGCATTGAAGTCGCCCATCAGTATAGTGTGTTTTGTTTTGACTTTACCCATCGCCGATTCCACGTCTTCATAAAAGCTTTTGACTGCCTGGTCATCATGACTTGATGTAGCGGCGTAGACTTGTACTACCTTCAATTTGTACCTCTTATTAAGTTTCACAAAACCTGCCACCCTATCGTCAATGCTATAGAATTCCTGTACGTTACCAGCTATTTCCTTATTAATCAGGAATCCGAGTCCTAGTTCTCGTCCTTCGCTAAGCACTGGTAGCACAGTATTTGCCCACTTTTTAGCACTGCATATGCTCCTTTTGTCCTCCTAACCTCTGTGAGCACTATTATATCCCATTTACTACCATCCAATTTCTCCAATAACACTGCTAGACTCGCCTCACTAGATAACGTTCTAACGTTAAACGTTGCCAGGTTCAGATTCCCATGGCGGCCTGTCCGGAGCCAGGTATTCTTAGCACCCTCTGCTGCGTCACAGATCTGACCACCGCCGTGGTGAGTTGCTTCGCGGCTGCCGGAGGCTGAGGGCCGGGGTTTGATTGTTGTATTCATATGTGAGGTTGTGGCCAATCCTGCTCTGGTGAGAGAGTGCGTTACCGGTTCTGGTCACCGGGATGATGCCGCACTCCAGGCCTGTGTTTGCAATTTTCCCAACACACGGGGTTTTTTGGTATTTTCCGGTGGAGAATTGCACGGCACCGGGATTTGAACCACGGTCCTCTTGCACGGGAGGCGGAAACTCTAGCGCCCCCGCAGGAGTTAAATTAAAGATCAAATTATGGGGTTTTACGTGCCAAAACCAGTTTCTGATTATGAGGCACGCCGTAGTGGAGGACACCGGAAATTTCCACCACCTGGGGTTCTTTACCGTGCACCTAAATCTAAGTACACGGCTGTTTTCGCATTACGCCCCCATCAAAATGTGGCCGCCATGGCCGGGATGCGATCCAGCGACCTCGTGCTCAGCAGTCTAACACCATATCCACTGAGCAACCACGGCGGGTATTATATATATATATATATATCTATATATATATATATATATATATATATATATATATATATATATATATATATATATATATATATCCCGCAGGTGTTGTACGCCTCATTTAATCTACAGTGGCGCATTATTTGATCAGTCAAGCTGCACGAATCTGAGCCCGGTTATACGGCACGGATGGCACTCGAGCGGCTTTAGAGACTAGGAAAAGCTTGGGCACGTGCTAGGTGAGCGCGGCACGCATAGCGTGGGAAGCTAGCAAGAGTAACTATCTCATGGACTGCTGCTGACGAGGGCGAAATACCTTCGTGTAATTGTAATAACCATAATAGGACTACTTTCGAAAACAGAAGAACGGCCCAGAGGGGTGTACTACGAGTGCTATGACTGATGATTAAATATATATATATATATATATATATATATATATATAAATATATATATATATATATATTTATATATATATATATATATATATATATATATATATATATATATATATATATATATATATCATCTAAGGGATCGAATGCGAGCGCTGTTGCTTTGTCTCTGCGTGTAGTAGTTAAGAGAGCCACTTTAAGGGAGGAGAAGAAGAAAGGAAAGGAAATTTTCTGAAGCGAAATTGCAGCGCCGTAGTTTTAGAGCGCACCCGAGGTAGCGAAACGGAACTCGATATAAGCGTGCGTGGCCATGATACGCACTCGACAAACTGCCTTAAAATATTTAGACTTGAGGGAAAGCTTCGTTAACAAACGATAACAGGGCAATCAGCACTCGAATACGACGAGAGAAATTATTGAGACGTGGAAAATTCCCTTGAACTAAGTATGTTTTGCGAGACAAATGCTTGTAAGTATTGAACCTTTTAAAAGATGATGGGGAATTTGAGCTCACCGAGAGGGCAGCGTCCGCACGAGACCACCAGCAGGCACCTAACTGAGACATGGAGCCTAATGCCTAATTAATAGGGTTCAAAGCCAACCGTCCGACTAAGTTGGTCAGTGGGCATGTGGCACGGTGTGTCTAATAGTATGTGCCACTCTTCACAGCTGCTTGTTGCTAACGTGAGTCCATGGTGTAACGGGACGGGGTATGCGCCCTGCGTATGTACCGCTCATGAATGATTGCTTTTAGCGCTGACTTGCAGCAGTGTGTACTGGCCACTCCGTCTGTGCTGCGATTCAATGATGCTCTTTTATACGCACTTAGGTATCTAGGTAATTGCCACTGTGAATGTGTAGCTCTAATGTGATGGCAAATGTGTACGTATATATATATATATATATATATATATATATATATATATATATATATATATATACATAAGCGCAGAATTGATGGCTGCACCGATATATGGCGCAATATTTGCACTGGAAACCAGCGTGCAGTAGCGTCAGGGGAGCGGGAGAGGCGTTCAGGTGCATATTGAGCAGCCGATTTTAGAATGGCCGATTTAGGCCAACCAAATTCCATTCGAAATCGCTTAGAGTTATCTCATGCTGGACAAAATCTAACCCGCTTCACATGGGCTGCGCAAGCACAGCTACCCGGCGACTCAGCAAGCTG
This sequence comes from Dermacentor variabilis, assembly GCF_050947875.1. Classification (NCBI taxonomy): domain Eukaryota; kingdom Metazoa; phylum Arthropoda; class Arachnida; order Ixodida; family Ixodidae; genus Dermacentor; species Dermacentor variabilis. Next base: position 37,539,118 of record NC_134574.1, read on the forward strand.
CGCCACAAGTTCACTGGGTTTGGTTGCGTGTGTGCCGCTTTTCAATGAACACCTGTGAAGCGAACACTCCAATGAGCTGCGCTATACGCTGTGTGTATATTTGAACGTATGCTTTTGCTTTGCACCGCTCTTCGATGAACATCTCGACATCTTGGGTCGCCCAGTTGCGTTTGGTCGCATGGCGAGATGGGAAAACACTCCTATCATTCACATGCAACGATGCGCCATGCATATATGATCTCAATTGTGCTCTTCTTGGGAGTGGATGGACAGCGGGGTAGGAAGAAGCGCGAGAACAGAGACTAGCGGCTCCATGATGCGTTTCTTAGCTCATGCAGCTGTGCATTTTGAATGCCAAGTTGAGACAGCGTGGCGGTGCCGCTGCATGGCGCAGAATTCTAATTTTGAAGACCAGAATAGGAGTCCAACTGCTGTACACGCCTTATACGCAAGACCTTTCGAAGGGGGCAATACCATTTTTGTCTTTATTACTGCAGTGCCAAACTTATAACCGTATACAGTTATCGTGAGATGGGCTCTGCCGATATTTTGGTGATAAATATCTCAGTCACTGTTCTCTCTCTTTCTAAAATTCTTCATTGCTGCTTTGCTTCCACTTTCAAAGTGAAGTCGCTCGTTTTTTTTTTTTTGGTGTGGGTCCATTGATACCTTGCACATGGAAACCAGATCTCTAGATGGTATACCTGAGCGCTTTATCACGCCTGCACTCTAGCGACAGCCATAAAAATTTTAGATTTAGTTTCGGTCCTGAAGTTCTTCACATCGGAACCACCGGAAACTAGAAAAACTGCATGATCTTTCACGACGCGTATACCTCCGATTAGAACATGTCACCAGACACAAACAAACGAGTAGTGAACAATAGCCACAAAGTTCTGTAGCTTACAGGCCCTGTTGACTGTAAGATGCACTGCATAGAGAAAAAACACGCAAATAGAAAGCGAAAATTTTCGTGAAACACAAGTTGTTTTGGCATGACAAAAGCATCATACAAAATTCAGACTATACGATGGGGTACATCGACTTTGCCGTCGAAGCGACAATTGAAATGAAAAAAAAATATTTATTTGTAAATTTGAGAATACCGGTGTTCCGTGTATTTCTTTGAAATCCTAATACATGTGCTATGAAAAGAGTACAAAATAAGGAAATCAATGTTTTGCACCAAAGTTTCATCTCATCGGCGCTGCTGCTAACGCCGTTAAATGATTTTCCACCGCTGACAAACATAATGAGACAAAGCCGACGCACGGCACAGTTGGTAAAATTTGTGCAAGTTAGCTTGGAATAAGTATTCTTGCGTGCCGCAATTATATCAGTAAAGCGGCTTTACCAATGGCCAAATGTGCTTTGCGAACGGTTTCACTGAAAGAATTTGTGGTGGAGTTGCCAAATAATTGATACGGGCGGAATAGCTGTCAAGGTGATCGATAAAAAGCCTGACTGCGCCACAGATTGCCCTATCTCTGACATCTCCCCATCTGGCCACTTGGACAAAAAGAAAAATGTCAACAGGAACAGCGTCTCTAAAGGAAGACGATGTCAACGTCTCTTTGCCTGAAATACGATGCGAATAGCAGAAGAAATGAGTGGATAGTGAACATGTATAGGAGAGAGAGACAAAGACATCGTCGACATTTCAGCACCAAACCACTTGTACAACCCTGTACACCGGCCTTGCATTCTTAAGCAATGACACTCGGACTCTCTCTCTTTGTCTTAACTAAGTGTTTTCTGTCAGCTTTTTGCTAATTTTTGTACACGGTTGGTCCGTCTTTCACAGGAGAATTATTCTTGTGTAACCTCTCATTGGATGCAAACGCAAAGGAGTCACTCTGGGACGTCAGATGTCCGCAAAATATGCTAATGCCCCTGTAAAAAATCTCCACTTCAGTGCTCCTCTAAAAAAAAGTTTCTCTTGAAGCTCAGAAGCTTTGTGAAGGTAAGCTGTACTTCATCAGCACAAAGAGTGAGTCGTAGTGATTGGCTGCTTTAAGCTACTTCGGTGGATCATTGGATCATAGCTACTTTCTCTGATATAAAATTCATAGCGCGTCCTATGCACACTGCAGTAATAAAAAATGGGGCAGTTAAAATCAGAAACTTCGTTTAGTATAAACATGCTTGACATATATTAAGAGCTCAGCATAGAGAATAATCGTGAAAAAGATTTTGGTTATAACAAATGTTGCTCTGTAGGCCTTATTTAAATGTCATTCCAAATTTAGTGACGCCCCTATACCGCAGCCACCATCCACTGGTGGCACAAGTGGACGATGGCACTAGTGGAATTTCTGGGCATGATTATTAAAAATAACCTAGGTAGTTCATGTATATTTATCTTACCACTTTTTATAACGACAGTCCCGAACATTGCAGCCTTCGCATTTTGAGGTATTATACAACACTTTACTGGCGTATTCTCCCGAATATATTCAGATAATGTTTGAAGCACTGGCTTTACCGTGTGCTCCACTTGGGCCTGCATGGCCGTGCTTTGCACTGACTAACACTGCCACGGTTTGGTTATACACAAACGCCAAGTAAACTACAGCGGAAGAAAGGCGCTGCCTAAAGGTAGATCACATCATGCGCCACACGGAAATAGTGCTATGGCTATCAACCTAACACTCATTAGCCTTTTCATTATTTGTTTCATATTGTATGCAAGTATGTCATTTCCCCAATGCTTTGCAAAGTCACCAAGCTCATTAGCTAGAAAGCATAACTAAACATAAAGTATTATAATTGTCACCTATATATATATATATATATATATATATATATATATAGGATTCGAGGCAATGACACAACATATACCTAAACTTCGCATAACGTGTAACGGCTGCGTACGCAGAGTTTCATTCAAAAGCTATTCAGCTTTTTACTTCGCAACATGACTCTGTTGTGGATTAGGAACAGCCAAAACGTTCTTATAAATTGTATAAACATAAATTTATTTTAACACAGATTTCGTATACCTTTATTTATCGCCTTGATAATTTGATTAGTGATTCGCCCCGTTGAAACGCTGATTTCAGCGACCCTCCTTCTGCGGCAGCTATATTCAAAAATTCAAGAACCAGGGCAGTCGATGAGGATATCACAGACATTTACGCTGTATGCATTTGCAATATTACCATTCAAAAATTATTCTACAACATGTGTCGTAAGTTTAAAGATCAATTCTCATAATTAAGTGGCATAGCATTTTAGAGAAGCTTCCCCCTGAGCAGTGTACATTTACCCCAATTACGCAATATATATTTTTCAGCATACGAGAGGAAACCAGTGAAATACCTATAAAAACGAAACTCCATCACTTGAGTTTCAATACGTAAGTGCTCTGATTCGCGTATTGTTTGAACGAAGAGTGATTTTAGACGTATTGATGACAACGTAATTTGTTGTTTATGGTGCCATATATGAATGGGCATAGCCTTCTACCTAAAATATAATTCAACAAAGAGTAGTTTCAGGCGCAGTTTCTTCATGCTTATAACTAATAAAGCTGTCCACTACAGAGGAAGATAAATTATTCACTATGCTTATCAACATTGAATGGAGAATTTTAGATTGTTTTATTCACGCTAGGCCAGAAGGGAAAACAATTTTAATTTTACAGCCGTATATTCTATTTGATTCCGCCAATATAACACTCAAAAATAATTTTATGGTTCTTCGCGCACGTTTAGTGGCAGTTGCTTGTCATAAACCTTGGCTCCTTACTTGTACACGACCACTCCCGTGAATGGAGATGTCACAGTCATGATTAGTTGGAAATTTCTGGTGTAGTAATATTATTGGACACATATCATGCCCACTACAAGGACAATGATTAATACTGACATTGAAATACCCATCATAAGCAAATACATATGACAGGCGTTGTGTACTTACGTAGTTGGCGACAGTCTGCATCGCAAGAAAGAACAACAAAAATATATTAATTCTCACTGTATTACTACTCAAGACATATTCCTAGGAAAACCGCTATGCATAGTTAATAAATAGCTAACATTGCCTGGCAGCGAAACTTTCACTCTATAAATGGTCGACAAGAAAACCCCTAATTGTGTTTTTTTAACTCTGTTTCTCACACACACAAACACACACACACACACACACACACACACACACACACACACACACATATATATATATATATATATATATATATATATATATATATATATATATATATATATATCAAATTATGGGGCTTTACGTGTCAAAACAACTTTCTGGTTATGAAGCTCGGCGTAGTGGAGGACTCCGAACATTTCCACCACGTGAGGTTCTTTAACGTGCACCTAGATCTAAGTACACGGGTGTTTTCGCATTTCGCCCCTATCGAAATGAGGCTGGCGGGGCCTTAGACACATGCGCACACACACACACACACACACACACACACACACACACACACACACACACACACACACATATATATATATATATATATATATATATATATATATATATATATATATATATATATATATATATATAAGTGGGCGTGACCAAGCGTTAAGGCACAGTATTCGGTTGGACGTCATGGTCTTTTCGTCACAATCAACTGACAGAATTGACCTCAGTAGCATCATGAGCACGTCCAAAAAGGACATAAACATCTCAAAGTAAACAGGAGCAGAATGCGACGTCCCTGTGGGGCAAATGATTACTCTTCTTTGACGCCAATGCGACAATCGCAGGATGACTACAGCGAGACAAGTTAGTCACTTCAGTGATCGTCTAGGAGGTAGGGTTTTCGCTAGTATTTGACCAAGAATTCCAACTCCGTCGAATCATAGGAAAGCCTCAAACCTGATGAAACAAGTCGCTACCGCCATTAGGGAGCCATTCGACCCATTTGCCCATGTTTATTGACGAATACCTTGCGAAAACTTTCAGCACAGTATTATCACCGAGAAATCTTCAGTGATGTATCCACATACGTCCGTCATTGTGATACGTTGCAGAATTGGAATAAACTAAAAAGCAAATGATTTGAGATACTGATGACTCTGCCACATGAAAAAGAACCTTTCGACCTTCTTTCTAAGAACACAAGGTGGTCTTGCCGGACGCGGCTCGTCAAAAAGTTCATTTACTTCCTTACAGATTGCGCCGCCCATTATGTATTCGCAGTTGCTCACAAATGTGCCTCACATACCGTGCCCTAAAACGTGGTCGCTGCTGGAAAGCCGAAGAAATTTTTTTATACCGCGGAACAGGATTAACCGCGAGAAAATTTACCCAGTCTCCGAAACACGACAAGGTTCGTCAGTTCTTCTCATCGTAAGACTATAATAACACGACTAAATTGAAGATCAATGAAGAACCTCAAAAACCCTGGATTCAGTGCCTTTCGGATATCGTTAACGAATATAAGAGGACTTCACTCGAAGTCACCAGATATCCTTCTTTTCTTGCGTATGTATTAGCATCTGGCCCACCCCTGCTAAACCGCTGTTAAATAGCAAGTCCGGAAATGTGGATGACGCATATTGGATGACGCTGGATTAGTTGTCGTAGACACATATAAATCCACCGGAAAGTGGATGGCAAAAGGGCGAAAGGGTGCCGTGGTATATCTTTTGGTGAGGGAGTCACACTGCGTAACAGGACCTACGTGGAGCTTTTTTTCATCTACATTAATTTCATTGATTTATAATTTACCAATTATTCCATCTAATTACAATGTTTGAGAAGCTGAATAAATAATTCCTGCTCCTCCTGCTTACGATGCTTATGAAAGGAAGGGCCTTTTTGGAAGAAACACCAGGCTTCGTCGTCGGGGACGTAAAAGCCTTTAGACCGAGACACAAAGGTTCAGATCGCCTTCAGATTTTCTTTTTCTCTCTCGTACGCGTTCACCGCATGCCCTGTCGCATGCGTGCTTCTATCCTCATCTTTCTTTTCTTGACCTGACACTGCGTGTGGCAGGCTCCGTTACTTAAGACCAAATGTTTCACCAAAGGTTGTAAGATTTATGCAGGTGCCCTCTACGCGGTGAGGCAGTCAACTTTAGCCTGCACTCGAAAGTGTTATTGCACAGGGGGCGTACAGCAATTTCGTTAACTGATATGAATATACAAGTCTTATAAGTTCTTTTTGGAAGCTTTAAATGCAGATGAAAATTTGAATGCGGAAGTTGTAAAATAGTTTCGGAAATGTGCAACCGTGTAGTATTTCCATATACACCATGCCAATGGCTTCTTATTTTTACAATACAATGAAATGGACCATCTAAAATACATTACCAATTTCTAAAATACCTACGAATGCGATACACGCAAAGTCCTATAAATCGTTCAGTTTCTGAACTCGACCATTCTCGCATAATCGAACAAAGATTCATGGTGTTTTCATAGTATGCTCTCCACTTTAGAGATGGTTAAATGTATTAGGCGTGTATTTTGTTTTCCTGCTAACTCCAGACTACATTAAACTCCAAAAAAATTTAAAAAAAAATGTATATTTTCCAGGTGCACCTTCAATTCAATTTCTATTTATTTTGGTTTTCGTTCTTACATTGCCGATGATGATGAACGTAATCAGTGATTAAATAGTCACGGTGAGTGGATAATTGTCCTAAAGGCGGAACACAGTGTGAATAATCGGTCAATACACATATATGCTACATATATTAAACGAATTCGTAGAGCAAATATAAAATATTTAGTAGCAAACTTTACTTACTTAGGCCCGACCTAGAGACAATCTCTAGAAGAAACAAAAGATAGTATTAGCTTACTATGGGTGATTATTGTTAAATGCTGTTAAGCATTTTGACACTGAAAAATCACGTCATAGTTACGAACAATACTTAGCATTCCCTGAGCGAGAAAAATACGGGTATTCGAGAGGCTCCGTTTTTTGTTTAACATATACCTAGAAAGTTAGCAGAGGGTGGTGGTTGTGTTGGTGGCATGGCAGTAGGCGGGGTTAGCCTGGCATTATAAAGTAAAAATAGGTCAACCTAGAGGCAGTAAGGGTAAAATCGGACAAATTCATGCTGGTACCAACAAACAAATTTGCAGCCTTAGAACAGAGAGATGAATGTGACATAGAGGTAATGAATGAAACCGTAACTAGGCTGGCTTCAAAGGCAGCAGTAGAAGTGGGAGGCAAGGCACCAAGAGAGCCAGTAGGCTAGCTCTCTCAAGTAACAAAGGACTTAATAAAAAAAATGATATAGAAATAAAATGTCCAACTCAAGAGATAACATACAATTTGCGGAAGTGTGAAAACTGATCAAGAAAGCAAAAATAAGTTATATATAAAATTATAACGTGAGACAGACTGACGGAACTGTAAAATACGCACGCAGCCTGAAATGAATGAGAAGGATACTTCGCGTACGAGAAACCAAGAAGATGCAAATAAAGATAAGCAGGGTATATCATCAGCAATCTCGAAAGTATAGTAAAATCAGCGGAAGAATTTTCTACTTATTGTACAGTACCCAGAGGAGTAAGAATACCTCCATTCGAAACAGTAATGAACGGGATACAGAAGCTCCTCCTATAACTAGCGCTGAAGTCAGAAGGGCCTTGCAAGACATGAAACCGGGAAGAGCGGCAAGAGAAGATGAAATAACACTTGATTTATTCAAAGACGGAGGAGACGTAATGCTTTGAAGACTGGCCGCTCTCTATACAAAGTGTCTATCCACTGCAAGAGTCCCAGAAAACTGGAAGAATACAATCATTGTACAAATTTACAAAATGGGAGGCGTTAAGGAATTTAAAAATTATAGGCCCAGTATCTTACTCCCAAAACTATATAAAATAGTCACCAAGATAACTTTCTCTCGAATAAAGGCACCACTGGACTTTAGCCAACAAAGGGAACAGGCTGGCTCCTGGAAGGGACACCTTACAATGGATCACATCCACGACATCACTCAGGTAATTGAGAAATCCGCCGAGCGTAGTAAGCCTTTTTATATAGCTTTAATATACTATGAAAACCCATTTGATTCCGTAGAGATACCAGCAATCATAGAGGCATTACGTAATCAAGGATTGCAGACCGCTTACGCAAATATCTCCGAAAATATCTACAAAGATTTGACAGCTACTTTAATTCTGCAAAAGAAAATAGGAAGATACCTCTAAAAGAAAGCTTCAGACAAGGAGACACCATCTCTCCAATGCTATTCACTGCGTGGTTGGAAGAAGTATTCAAGCTAATAAATGGGAAGGCTTAGGAGTAAGTATCGACGGCGAATATCTCAGCAACGTTCGGTTTGCCGATGACATTGTTCTATTCAACAACACTGCACACGAGTTACAATAAATGATTGAGAACCTCAACAAAAAGTGTGTAAGAGTTACTTTGAAGATTATTACGCAGAAGACAAATATAATGATGAATAGCAGGGCAAGGGAACAAGAGTTCAGGATCGCCAGTCAGCCTCTAGAGACTCTGAATGAGTACGTTTACCTAGGTAAATTATTCACAGGGAACCCTGATTATTCCATGGAAATTCAGAGAAGAATAAAATAGGTTGCATCGCTTACGCAGACATTGTCAGCTCCTCACTGGAAGCTTACCACTATCATTGAAAATGAACGTGTACAATCTGTGCATTTTACTGGTGCTGACATGTGGTGCAGAGACTTGGAGACTGACAAAGTAGCTTGAGAATAAGTTAAGGACCCCGCACAAGCGACGGAACGAAGAATGCTTGGCATCAATTTAAGAGACTGAAAGAAAGCGGTTTGGTATCAGAGAACAAACGGGTCTAGCCGGTATTCTAATTGATATTAAGGGAAAGGAATGGAGCTGGGCAGGTCATGTAATGCGTGAGTTAGATAAACGTTGGACAATTAGGGTTACAGAATGGGTACCAAGAAAAGGTAAGCGCAGTCGAGGACGGGAGAAGACTAGGTGAGGCGATGAAGTTAGGAAATTTGGGGACACTAGTTGGAATCGCTTGACGCAGGGCAGCGGCAATTGGGTATCACAGATCGCCTTCGTCCTGCAGTGGACATAAAATCGGCTGCTGCTGCTGATGACGATGATGAAATAAATGAAAGGAAAAAAAGGAAAGAAAGAAAAAAAGACACTAAGCAATATAACTAAGTGCTGTTGCTTATAGCTTGAAATTTACCATAACGAATATATTCTAAAGCTCCATTCGATATGTTTATGCTGTTGGTTGCTGTCTTGGACCTGTGGATAAAGTATGATTCTCTGTATTTTCTTTCTTGTTCAGAACGGAAATATGACTGAAGAAATACAGATTAAGTTCATCGAAGATATGACCTGGTTGGTTAAAATGCTCGGTGGCGACTTTGGGAAGCTTTTTACCTGTGTCCGCGCGATGACCGTTTAATCTGATGTTCATTGATTGACGCGTTTAAACTATATCTTGTTTCTAACGGAGGGAACATTCAATCACATAACTCACATCCAAACTTGTAAAACTAAAGCTAGTTTTGACTTCGTCTCTGTACCTATTTGCAGTGCTTTTAAATTTAATATCTGTTTGAAGGTGCCGGCAGATTTTGAACCTGGGGGACAACATGCTTTTATTACAGGTGATTGACGTTGGCTGACTTTCGTGTGGACTAACACGTCTTTAAAATTTCTGTTGTGGTGAGAGGTAACCGTTGGTACATCCGGGAAAGCTTTTCTAAGACAGTCGTTATTTATTTCCGCAGGTTGTTGTTTGCGCTCGGGAGTGCATTAAAATAATTTGTTATAAACGTGGGCGATCTGTAAGATTCTGGGTTACGCTGTTTCTTAGCTAATTCCCACTGTCTCTCCAAAGTTGGCGCGGCTTCATAAGCTCTATCGAGAGCAACTTGTGGATTCTTTTGTAAGAAAATACTAGTGAGATGGTCTGCTTCGTCTGCCATTTTAACGAACCTTCTCTTCTCTTCTCGCGCCCCAAGCGTCGGTCGTCGTCTTTTTCGTCTTCCCAGCGGTTTCGCTTGAGGCACTTGACAAGTTTCTTTCTCCCAGCGTTGTTTGAAGGTCATTCATGAGGTGAATATAATGGTTGTCTTCGCTGCAGATTCTTATTTGTTTCGCCTCACGAAAATTCCTGGCTTGCTGTGTCGCAGGTGACGACTGTTGTAGTCTAAATTTCGCTACCGTAGCTGTATACACGTTGTCACATTTAGTTTGAGCCAAACTTCTAAATATGAAACGCATTTGGACGAGAGTTCAACCGAGTGCATAAAGTTGGCACTGGCCTAGAGTTACTCAGGCTATTTCTAATTTTCCCTTTAACTAAGGATTATTTATGCTTAATTTTCAACCTTTTTAGACAATATATCTCACATGGCACTTTGTTCCGCGTTCCAAATTAAGCCCGCGAAATATGAAAAATTAAGGGGTGACGGTGCGATTTTGCTATGTTTTTTCTTGCTGCTTTCAAGCGTGCGATAAATGACCAAGGTCGCCTGCAAGGAGACTAGTCCGCGACAGGACGTTATGTCTGGTCTAGGTATCCGGGCATGCGACTATTATTGCATGACGGCGCAAATGTGTGCTGCTAGCCGAGCGGTGCCGAAGCGATAAAGCCTCTAAGGAGACGCAGGAGAACAGGAACATAGCTTGGTTTTTTGATGATTGAAATGGGAAGAGCTGGCAGCCTGCCTACGGAGTGCAATGGGGTTGGGCAGGAGGGCGGCGTTAGGGCTAGAAGGATTGTCCAGTTACCTTCAGACAAAAAGCGCCCTTTGATTATAATGCATGTTGGAAGAGGTCACCATCAACTGCAATGCATATTTGGTATCTCATAGGCGCATTATCTGAGGCGTTCTTGATTATGGCATAAGGAATGGCGTTGCAGACATGTCTTATTTTTTGTGTTAGGTTACCTGATGTTGTGGTTCGTGTCCTGTATAACTGATCCTTGACGTAGTTCCAGGGAAAGAAATTGTGGGGAGCTAAACCTGGCGACCATGGCGGCCAAGCAATGGGCTTTTGCCGTCCAATCCACTGCTGCTGGAATACTTCATGCAGCCATTTTCAAGCTTCACTGCTGCCGCCCACTGGAAAGTCATCATGTTGATAACAAATATCCTTTATCCTAGCCAGTGGAACTTCGCAAAGAAAATTCTCAAGCGCCCTTGGTTGTCATTGACGTATCTCTTGCTCGTGAGCGTGTTATCCAAAAACACGGGGCCAATAATGGTGTCACCCTAAATTACACACCACACATTAACCCACCACTGATATTGGCGATCTGTCTTCAAAACCAAGTGAACGTTTTCGTCTCTCCAATAGTAAGCGTTGTGGATGTTCACTTGGCCATTGCGTGAGAAGGTAGCATCATCGGTCCAAAGTATTTTGTTGACAAATCCTTGGTCCTATTCCGTCCTGATTATATTCTTATTATAAGTCCTTTCGATTTTGGAAATCGCAGGGCTCCAACATCTTGTGCAGCTGCACGTGGTAGGGTTGAAGTTGCCTCTTCCTAAGTACTCTCCACATTGAAAACTTCGACACTCCAGCTTCAGCACCTTCACTAAGAACACTTGCATGTGGGTCTGAAGAAAACTTTGATAGAATATCTCTCTGAACGTGCTAGTCCAGGATTGAAGATTTATGTCGTTTCTTCATAAAATTCCCGGTTAGTCTCAGTGTTTCATATCCACGCACAATCGTCATTGAGCACGGACTCGTGTCAGGATGCCAGATTTGATATAGCAAAACTGCGCTTCTTCTATGCCCACTTGACGCACATAGGACCAAAACCATATCCGCTCTTTTTCATTGGAGTAAGCCATAGATGCTGCTCAACATTGGTCACAACCAAGCAGCATTTTTTAGGAGAACATGCAGTGATACGGGCGCCTGAGGAGCACTGGACACATTGCAGTTCGCTGGGATTGATTCAGACGACGTAAATAAGGTATGATCTACATCCAGTAAACTGGAATAGCCTGCGGGCGCATTCCCTCAGGGACTGACGCGCCGGTCACAGTGCACAAACCTGAAGGCAGACGCAGCCACCCGATACTGCAACCACGAAGCCATGCGCAAGTGCGGGGTGCGAGATAAAAAAAAAAGCATCTGGTAGACAGCAAGTGTGAGAAAGAGAGCGGAGCGAGCCTGTGCGAAAAAAAAGTAATCGTCTGAAGCAGACATGCGTAATCTACCTTGAATATAGCAAAGGTTATTTTTTTACCATTAGTTTTGTCTCCGTGTGATTTATCCGCTATTATTCGAGGCCCAAGGTTTAAACTTGCAGCATTATCGTTCAATTCGAAAACTACTACAAGGACATTTGTGTACAAAGCAAAATTGTAGCAGCCGTCATAACCTTCCATCTTTCCCACGCGCTTCGCCCTTTCCTTCTTCCTAGCAGAATCAAAATGCTGCTGTCGCCTTTTCGTGGCCTTAGACCATTTATCGCTTCCCCAACGCTCGGTCAGCAGCATGCACTTTGCGATAAGAGCCACATGCCCAAATGCATGCACCAGGCATAGCGGCCTGTCGCGGACCAGTCTCCATGAAGCCGACCTTGTTCGTACATCGCACGCTTGTGAGCAGCACAATAACAGTGTGCAAGCGACCCGTAACGTGGTATTTTTTTCATATTTCGCGGGCTTTCTTTTTAAATTTTTAAATAATGCGGTTTAACGTGCCAAAACCACTTTCTGATTATGAGGCGCGCCGTAGTGGGGGACTCCGGAAATTTCGACCACCTGGGGTTCTTTAACGTGCACCTAAATATAAGTACACGGGTGCTTTCGCATTTCGCCCCCATGGAAATGCGGCCGCCGTGGCCGGGATTCAATCCCGTGACCTCGTGCTCAGCAGCCCAACACCATAGCCACTGAGCAACCACGGCGGGTGGCTTTCTCTTGAATGCGGAAATAAGGACCATGTGAAATACATCATGTTCGATAGAATTTATTCAGAGGTTTCGGAAGGTGCTCTACAGCTTTCCTTATCACACTTCGGTTCTGCAGCCAATACTTAAAAAGTTGAATAATTAAACCTATCTAATTGGTTAGGTTAACAAAATAAAAGAAATAGCTTGAGTAACTCTAGGACAGTGCCAATATACTGTGTTGGGTTCAACTCGCATTCGAGTGCGTTTAAATTTTAAAAGATTACTTAAATTATGTGGGCCACCCTGTACACTGTGCCAAGTCATGCACACGTGGCCTTGAAAAAGACAAGTCCACTTGTCAAAATGTTGCCTCCCGCTTTCACCTTTTTCTGGTTTTAGTTACACTACTGAAAGGCAGAGCCAATGACACCTTCATCCTTCTACTTTCTAAGAAATGCTCTAGAGCGGCGTCGGCCAGCGTGCAAAGTCGCTTTGAGCAATCATGCAGGTTATTTATCATGTGACCTTAGTTAGTAATGTACTTTTGTCGTAGATAAAAATTAACAAATTACTAATTTACTTCTTTTGTTTTGAATCACCGAATTATTTTCATCGCTTCTACATTTACATTTACTCACGTTCATGGCATAAAAATCTTCATCACGTAATCTTGCTGTATAATTTTTGAAAATGTATAAAATGATTGTGTATGATGTTGCTGTAATCGCCAATGCAGGGGCTTGCGGCTTTATCAAACTCTCGAAATGAGCTTTTTCCGCACGGCCCTTCGTATCATTACAATGTGCTCACGCGAAAATAAAAGTCATTGCCCTTGTCATCAAAAGTACCTGCTATTACGGAAAAAAATTTAACTGCTCACCCCCATGGTTCCACCACTGTATATACTTGACAACAGCGCAGCTGTTGTCATGCTCTTTATATTGCAGATACGCATCCTCACGGTGCTTGCCACCTGCGTGCGGAAGAAAAGCGGATATGTAAATTTGAAATGTTGCTACACTGAAGCACTCCTAAAATGTTAACATATTTGGCTCATACGGCCCAGACGGCTTTTATAAGATCCCGTTTGTTTCAAAAATAAGCCGGCATAGACCAATATATGATTAGCAATAGCAAAAACATAGATGTGATTTAATGGCGTGTTGTTTCATAAAGCACAGAAGCTACATGGCGACAAATGCACATCTCAGTTTGCTCCTAGATGGTCAGAAATGCCCGAATGCATGGAAAAGCTTACGGAACGAATTACTCAACAAAATTGGGATACAGCAGTTGTGGAGAGTAAAGTAGTAGGCCATTCATACTTCAAGACCAGTCGCTCATTAAATAGGAAAATTAACATGTTCAAAAAAGATCCTATTTAAGTGCCTAGTTTTAGATAGGCCAGCCTTGAAGACCTCAATTTCCTTCTGATATGAGCTCCTCCGTGCCACCATTACTAAGTTATCAAGGATGTGCGTCCTCATCTTCATCATTAGTTTCTATTTATGTCCACTACAGGATGAAGACCTCCCGCGGCGCTTTCCCATTACCCCTGTCTTGCGAAACTTGTTTCCACCTTGCGCCTGTATATTCCCAGCTTCTTCACCTCACCTAGTTTTCTGCCGTCCTCCACAGCGTTTCTATTCTTTGGCTCCCATTCTGTAACTAACGGTTCTCCGGTTATCTACCCTATTCATGAGATGGCCTGCCCAGCTCTATTTTTTTTTCTCTTATATTCCACTAGAATCTTATATTCCACTAGAATATCGACTTTTCCCGTTCGCTCTCTGATCCACACCACGCTTCTTTTTTTAACGTTACGGCTAACATTTTTGGTTCGATCCATTTGTGCATGGTCCTTGTTCTCTAGCTTCTTTGCTAACCTCCGGGTTCCTGCCCATATATAAGCACCAGTTAAACGCTATGGTTGCACACTTTTGTTTTCAACGACAGCGGTACGCCCACAGTCAGGATTTGGTAATGCCTTGCGTATGCACTCCACGTCATTTTAATTATTTTGTAAACTTCCTTCTCATGTTCAGCGTCGCATTCCGTTCATTTGCGGAAGGCGACGCTGAACAAGACTTATACAAGCGTACTCCTGTAAAGACTCTAAAGGCTGAGTAGCGATCCTGACTTTTTGTTCCCTTGCCAAGTGCATTATGTTTGT
Source organism: Dermacentor variabilis (assembly GCF_050947875.1). Classification (NCBI taxonomy): domain Eukaryota; kingdom Metazoa; phylum Arthropoda; class Arachnida; order Ixodida; family Ixodidae; genus Dermacentor; species Dermacentor variabilis. Next base: position 37,554,120 of record NC_134574.1, read on the forward strand.
CTTTTGCATATCAATGTTCAACCCCACTTTTGCGCTTTCTCGGTTAAGGTCATCAATCGTTTGCTGTAATTCGGCCCTAGTGTTGGTGAACATGACAACATTCGAGTCCGGTACCACTTTTATTGCAAAATGCCATCTGGCACGACCTCTATGTCCAGTGCGCAATGCGTCGGATGATCTTGCAGGTCCGAAATATAGTTGTAACAGTTTCTCGCCAAGCCCGTGCAGCCGTATCAGAGTTCACAGCCAAACACGGTCGACAGGCTGTGATTCAAGGCAGCGTCGACGAAGACTGTAGTGCCGGCTGTTGGTCCCTTCCTTGTTCTTGATGCGCAAGCGCGCGAGCTGTCGAGCCTCTTCGGCGAGCTGGAGGTACGTGGCAATGTCGAAATGCACTTAGTAGGTGACGTATGGCAGCAAGGCGTCGAGAGTCGTTGTCGGCTTAATTCTGTAAACCAGCTTGAACGGTGCGATTTGCGTTGTTCTCGGCAATGTCCTGTTATAGGCAAAAATTACATAGAGTAGGATGTCATCCCACGTCTTGTGCCTGACGGCGACATGCATTGCTAGCATGTCGGCGAGTGTCTTATTCAGCCGCTCCGCAAGAGCATTAATCTGCGGGTGGTAAGCAATTGTCCTCCTTTGGCTTACCTGGCTGTATTACAGAACCACCTGGGTGACCTCGGATTTTAAGGCCGTTCCTCTATTGGTGATGACGACTTCTGAGGCACCATGTCGCAGCAGGATTTCTGGAAGAAGAATCTGACCACTTCCGTTGCACTAATTTTTGTCAGAATGTTTGTTTCAGCGATGCGGCTAAAGCAGTCCGTTGCCACGGCGAACAACTCACTTCATGTTAACGTCGGAAAGGGTCCCGACGAATTCATCCCGATCTTCTGAAATGGTAGGCGAGGAGGCCCGATTGCCTATACTAACCCCTCTGGCCTTGTCGTTGATACACTGTTTCGATGACAATCACGGAAAACCTTGAGGTAACGGTTGACTACAGCGGTCAGGTACGGCCAATAATGCTTCTGTTCTATTCTTGCATATGTACGGAAAAATCCGAGGTGCCCGGCTGTCTGATCGTGATGCAGGGTGCGCAGGACCTGTGACCGGAGTTCTGCAGGCAGCACGTGGAGGTAGATTGTGTGGGCTGAGGAAAAGTTATTCTCCCCCAGGACGTGATTTCGCAAGGAAAACAACGGCAATTCCGGCCTAAATACACAAGAGACAAAGTCAGTTTAGCCTCCCAAATACTCAGCAAGGCTTCTGAGTTCTCGGTCTGCTCAGTGCTGCTCTGCGAAATCGTCTGAGCTCATTGTTGCTCGAAAGGCATCGTCATCCAGTTCGCCTTGCGGGGGCGAACTGGATGGTCTGTAGGGCCTGTAGGGGTGCTCGACAGGCAATGAGCATGACAATGCTTCCGTCCGAAATTGTATAGACTAAGCGATGCCGAACACCTCGAGTATGAGACTCCGTCGTGGTGGGCAATCGGAGGTATCATTTCAGTTTGCCATTCAGCACATGGCGTGGTGGTTGCTTGCCACTTTGAAGTGCGTACCATGCATATATATATGATGCTGAAATTTGGGCGTATCCCAGATGATTGCAATACACACTTTCTGCGGCTTAGAATATTCCGCTTCCGCTATCAGCAATGACCAGCAAGCGTAAGCAATTACGCTTTCAACTCCATGCTTCCTTTGAAGAATCATGGCACCGAGGCCTATGCTACTTGCGTCGGTGTGGATTTCCATCTTGGCGTCTTCGTCGTAGTGTGAAAGCACCCGTGGTGACTGCCGCCGTCATTTCAGCTCCTGAAATGGGTCTCCTTGACGCTTTTCCAATTAAATGTAGAGGTCGAATTTGGAGAAATGGGCTAATATTTACGCAATTCTTGAAAAGACTATTAAAAGCGGCTGTATAGCCACACGGGCAACGAACCTGCGTTACCCGTGTGAATAGAACCTCATCGTAAGCAAAGCGGAACTTTTCGTGCTTCAGAGTGAGCACAAGTACTTCCTCAAGTCGCCGAAGGTGATTGTCGAAATTCCCGGCGAAGAACACGACGTCATCGAAATAGACCAAACAGGTCTGCCACTTATACCCTGCGAACACAGTGTGCGTCACGCGCTCGAGTTGCAGGCACCGAGCAAAGTCTCAATGACTTATCTTTGAACTCATAGACGCTGTCCGGCGTGGTGGAGGAGGTCTTCTCGCTATCCCTATCGTCGACTTTTATTTGCCAGCAGCCAGACTTGAGGTCCATCGACGAGAAGTATTTAGCGTTGCAGAGCCGATCAAATGCGTCTACCGTGCAAGGGGGTATACGTCTTTCTTCGTCATCTTGTTCAGTCGACGATAATCGATGCAGAAACGTAGGCTTCCGTGCTTTTTCTTCACCAGGACAACAGGAGATGCCCACGGGCTCTTAGACGGCTGGATGAGGTCGTCGCGGAGCATTTCGTCAACTTGTTGCCTAATATATTCACGTTCTTGCGTCGAAACTTGGTAAGGATTCTGGTGGATAAGTCCAGCGCATTCTTCGGTTATTATACGATGATCTGGAGCTGGTGTTTGTCGAATCCTCGATGATATCGCAAAGCAATCTTTTTATCGTCGGAGAAGACCTCGTAGCTGTGGCTGCTTACTCATGGGCAAGCTAGGATTTATGCCGAAGCCGGGTTCGGAAACTGCGATTTTAGAGGTAGATGCAGCCGAATTCCAAAGGACAAACCCCATTGCTGATTTCTTCAATTTCCTTGATGTATGCCATCGCTGTGCCCTTGTCGAAGTGCTTGACTCCTTGCAGAACTTTGTCAGCATAATTTTCGTTTTCCTTCCTTGCAGTCCAAGATTACCTCTTCCCTCACAAATTTCGTGTCGAACAGTATACTTTTGTCACCTCCGATTACGCCTTCAACGTCTGCTGGTATGACGGTGGCGAAGGAAATGACAATGCTGGAGCGAGGCAGGATACTGACTTGATCTTCGAGCACACTCAAAGCTTGGTGACTATCAGCGCTCTCAGGCAGTATCGCTTGATCTTCAGAACCCGTTATTAATTTCGGCTTGAGGTCGATGATTGCACCATGTTGGTTCAAAAAGTCGACGCCGAGAATGACGTCCGGTGAACGCTGTTGGAGGTCTGGCCATGAAAGGTTATCCTTTCCATGCAGGTACTAGTCGGTGTTTTCAGGAGTCCACCACTGGTGAAAATTTCAGGGCCTTCTCATGCAGTCTTAACTTTTTTTTCAAATGGGTGGCGATGGATCCACTCATGAGGGAGAAGTCGGCTCCTGTGTCCACTAAAGAGGTGACTGCGTGGTCGTCGAGAAGCACGTCAGGGGCGGTGGTTCCTTGCCTTGCGTTGCTGTTTAGTGTTGGCCTTTGATCACGGCCTCATCGTGTTGACCTTTGGCTGGAACGCCCCGTCGTCAGGTCTTCTTTTCATGGTGTATTCTTTGCTTCAAGGCTTCATCGTGATGGCGGTGTCCAATTGATATGTCGTCCAGATAATTTTATGGTGTCTTCGTTCGTTGCGGAGGATCTTCGTTGGTTGGACGAGCAGCAACCGAGCTTCCTTCGGTTGGTAGTTTAACTTTTCCGGGTATGGGCTGACGGACCAGCCCTGAGCTTGGCCAGCGTGTGGTCACCACTTCGGCGGCAGGTAGCGTTCTGGTGACGCCGAACGGGACCGTCGTCGAGGGCTCCACTGAGTGATGGGGACGTAGCCGGGAATATCACGTGCCCGTTCCCCTTGCTTTGGGCGCAAACGTTCACGAGAAACCTTCGTAGTCCTATCAATCGATATATCGTGGTATGAAAATATTGCGGTATGGGTAGCGGCCGTAGACATGACCGGCTTACCCGCAGTGATAGCAGAGCGGGCGGTGATCTGAAGCCGCCATATATGTGTGTTCTTTGGGCAGTGGTGAGGAGGAGGTGATGTATAATATAATGAACACAAAGGATGTGAGCTTAGCCTAGAGTGCATGTCTCTAGCCTGCTACTCCTCACTGTGGTAAGGAGAAGTTGGAGACACAGGCAAAGATAGGTGGCAGGTGAATATCATACGGTACAATGTTGTACTATTTACATGTTGAGCACGCGGATGCGCCATTTAGACGGAATACATACAACACCAATCTTGTCCACACAAAGCGCCATCGCGCAACACATTTATATTGTCCCACAGTTATTTGATATGACCGTCTAAGTCAGTCTCACATAGAAAGTCCGAGAGTGAATTTATGGTGTGTTGGTCACGGTCAACTCTTCTCTGCGCATCTAAAATATTTTCTTCCGAAAAAGGGGCCGAACTCCATGCAGTGTTCACTAGACTTAAGTGTCCTTCGTTCGGCCGCATACTGAGGGCACACGCAAAGTATGTGACCTATTGTCTCCGGAGTGGGACAGAGTGGGAAAGCAAGTGTCTGGTTCTTGTTCAGTCTTGTAAAAGAACCGCTAAGTCTATGCCAAACCGACTTGTAATCGATGGATGAGTGTTTCCTGGTCTCTACGCAACCGATCTGGAAGTCGCAATCGCATACCAGCGTCAATTCTATGGAGGCGTCCCATTAGCGCACCATGAAGCTTTTGTTGGACTTATGGAGTAAGGTGTTGATGTCATACCGATAAAAATTAAGTTTTATAATTTTACCGTCAGTGTGTGCCTTTTCTTAGCCTTCGCGTCAGCCTGTTCATTTCCAGCTATTCCACAATGGCTTGGAGTCCACTGCAGCATGATGGTATGCCCGGATTTTGACACATCCGCAAGCAGAGCCACGATGTCACAAACTAGAGTAGTGTATGCGGTTCTGATTGATGTAATTGCTTATGAGTTCCAGTGCCGCTTGTGTGTCACGGAACACTGTCCATTTCTTGAGGCTTTCTTGCAGTATGCAGCGGACTGCTTCTCGGACGCCGGTCAACTCAGCTGCTGTTGACGATGTTTTATGCCCTATCTTGAATCGTTGTATGACCTCTATTTCTGGTACCGTGTAATGTACCGTGGAAGGGGTTTATCTTACTCAATCATCGGCAAGAACATCAAAAATGAGAATTGGGTGAGTTGGCGTGATTCCATCTTAACTAAATTGTCCGCGAAAAAGACGTAAATGAAAAATAGAGAAAGGAGAAACACGGAGGCTACTGGCAACTAACAGTTTATTTGATAAAAGCAGAATAAGTAGAAAACTACGCTGAAGGGAGTACTATCACCCTTTCAAGTGCGCACACACAAAAAAGGATACAGGTCGTAAAAGCCAAGCTGGCCAATCATGAACTAATTTGCAAAGACTCCCGAAAGTAAGCCACTTTTGCCTGTGCCAAAGCTATCGAGGGTTGACTGATGCATCTGTAACCTCATAAAAAATATAAAAGATAACAATTACTTCCCTATTTCTTGCGCACTATTCCGGCACAAAATCTCACTTTATTCAAAAACTGGTTTACACAACCTCAAGCGGCAATGAACAGTAAATTGTGAACCAGTGCCATTCTATACATTGAGCGCGTCGTCCCTGAAGCTGATATTCAAACATCGATTTGTTTGCCTTACATACACCTTTCCGAAAGAGCACGGTATTTTATAAAGAACTTGAATTTGCTATTCACGTACTTCATATGATTGACAGAACACCTGCATGATTCTCTCTCGCCACTGTATTCATTGATTTGCGGAGAGCTTGGCAAAGCTGAACAAACTTATGGCCTACACTAAAGACAATATCAATATTGTACCTATATCACCATCATCATCAGCCTGGTTACGCCAACTGAAGGGCAAAGGCCTCTCCCATACTTCTCCAACTACCCCGGTCATGTACTAATTGTGGCCATGTCGTCCCTGCAAACTTCTTAATCTCAACCGCCCACCTAGCTTTGTGCCGCCCCCTGCTATGCTTCCGGTCTCATGGAATCCAGTCCGTAACCCTTAATGGTCATCGGTTATCTTTCTTCCTCGTTACATGTGCTGCCCATGCCCCCCCCCCATTTCTTTTTCTTCATTTCACCTAAGATGTCATTCCCTCGCATTTGTTCCCTCACCCAATTTGATCTTTTCTTATCCCTTAACGTTATACCTATCATTCTTCTTTCCATAGCTCGTTGCGTCGTCCTCAATTTAAGTAGAACCCTTTTCGTAAGCCTCGAGGTTTCCGCCCCGTACGTGAGTACTGGTAAGACACAGCTGTTATACACTTTTCTCTTGAGGGATAATGGCAACCTGCGGTTCATGATCTGAGAAGGCCTGTCAAACGCACCCCAGCCCATTCTTATTCTTCTGGTTATTGTACCTATATGCCACGTTTATAAACCCATGTGCTAGCTTGTCCACATAAGGAAGTGAAACTGCATTCCTTCCACCATGAGGAAGATCGTTAACTGTTGCTCTTTTCGGAATGTCTTTAACTGATTAGTATGCTCTTGCGTTAACACCAATAAGGTACCCTGCTTGTTTTCGTCTACGTAATTGCTTTTCAAAACTTTGTTCCATCCTGTGGTGGCATAACGTAGACCAGGAGTGGGTGCAGTAAAGACGAAGAAAGCTGAAAGAAGCAGGGTAGCCTACCGGTGTTCTCACAACAGCTTGCGAAAAAGTGGCAAAATCAGTTAGAGGCATTCTGAATATAGCAAAAGTTGAAGATGTTCCTGGAGTAGAAGGAATATAGTTTTACTTCCTTGTGCGCAAACGCTAGCACACGGGATAAAAACGTGGCAAGCAGGTACAAGATTGATACTGTCTTTAGTGTAGGTAATAAGCATGGTCAGGTTTGCCCAGCTGTCCACAAAACAAATATAATGGAGTGACGAGTGATAAACCTTCAGGATGTCCTGTCTATCATACGAGGAAGTACGTGGATTGCTAAATTCAAGTTGCTAATAAAATACCATGTTCTTGTGTAAACGTTTACGTAGGGCAAGGAAATCGATGTTTAAATATCAGAATCCAGGAAGATGCGCTCAATGGAAAGGATGGCACTGGTTAAGACTTGACGGTTCATTGCGGCTTAAGATTGTCTAAACCCGTTTTTGATGAAACTGACAGTTTGTACGGGCAGAGAGCATAAAAAAACAAGGGAAATACCGGAAGAGATTCCCATGTTTCCGAGGGTGACAGATGCATCAGTCAACCCTCCATAGCTTTGTCACATGCAGAAATGTTTTACCTTCGGGAGTTTGCGCAAATCAATTTTTGATTAGCCACGTTTGCTAATAACACGTGTATGTTATTGTTGATTTCTTGTGAACACTTGAGAGGGTGGTTGTTCTCCTTTCAGCGTAGTTTTCTACGCATTCTGTTTCTTTCGAAGTAAACTGTTAGTTGCGAGTAGCGCCCGTGCTTGTTGTTTCTCTCTTTCTCGTTCACGTCTTTTTCGCGCACTTTTTTGTTAAGTTGCAACAACAATTTCTGGATATCCGTACCTATAAGCAATATAGGATAGCCCGAAATTCTTGAGCCCAGCAAGTGACATTTTTGACGTTCTTATGCCGGGGAATGAGAGTCTCAAGCTCCGCTTTGCCATTGCCCGGAGTGGAACTTCCTATGTGTCCTGCACTGCGAAGCCCGACAGCTGTAGACCTTGTTGCGACAACACAGCTTCTGAGTAGGCCGCGTCAAGCCGTATGCTTCTGAGGTTAGCCAGAGAATGAATCCTGTGCCTAGTCAGTAGCCTTAGATTTACTAACACTGGGTCATGTTGCAGGTAAACTTAAGCTGGGCACGCACGTGCCTCTGCAATTGAGCCTCGAGCAGAAGCCCATTGTGGCAGTCTAGGCAAATTCTTAGTCGGTGAGTTTGAACACTTCCAACTGTGCGTAGGACAGATGTACTAATTAGAGGAAGTACATGTGCACTGTAGCAAAGATATCCAATAAAGAGCGCTTGGTAGAGCTGCAGAATACATGATTTTGATGGCCCCCTCGATTTTCCAAACATACTTCGAAGGACATCAGTAAGCTGTCCAGCTTTTTCCTCAATCCAGAGATGTGCTTTGACCAAGATAAACCATGGTTGACGGTGACTCCGAGAAACTTGTAGTGGGTTACCGAAGGTATAGTCTTCCCATCAATAATACCTGGGTAATAGGTCATTGACCTCCCTGTAAATGCCATGGTTACACTGTTCGTCGATGACAGCAGTAGTACACGTCTATTTGGGTATGTCAACATTATTGACACCATGTACTGTAGCTTCGTATGTACTTCCAAGTGGGTTAAGCTCGTGGTCTTTAGACGGCTGTCATTTGCGTACACAGAGAGCGAGACTATGCCTACGATTTGTTTGACGAGTCCAATGAGAACAACAATAAATAAATTTGGGTTCGGCACACCTCCTGTAGACAACCCACGATGGACGGGGTGGTTCCTTGTATCACCACCTAAAGTTGTCATGAATGTTGTTCTCTCCCGAACATAGCGGACTTTCCACTGATGCAGATGGAAAATAATGCCATATTCTTCAAGGACATTTAAAGTTTGCCTCATGTAGAACATTCTCAAAAGCGCCCTTGATATCAAGAAAGACGGCAGCCGTCAATCGACGGCGACGTTTATGTTGTGCAACAGTCGTTTATAAGTGCATATTGCTGTCCACTTAGGTTCTACTCTTTCAGAAACATGTTGTAGCCTTTCCATATATATTATGCTTTTCCACAAACCACTCCAGGAGTGGTAAAACCATGCGTTCCATGGTTTTTCTGTACAACTGGCAAGCGCTACAGGTCAGTAGTGAAGCATAGTATGGGGTTATCTTGTCTTGTTTCAATAATGCCTTGGTCTTGCTTGTCTTCTAGTGTGGAGGCACAGTTGGCGAAACCCAAGAAAGATTGTATAAAGCGAAAAGCTCTTCAGTCGCTGTAGGGCCTTGATGGTGCGGGATAGAACAGAAGATGCCCTCAGCCCAAAGAGCACTTGAGCGTCTTGAAGTAGAAATCGCTGCACGAAGCTCTTGCATCGTGAATTGAAGATCGAGACGATCGTCCATTATTGGAGCAAACCTCAGCAGTGAAGACGTCGCTATTGTAGAACCGGAGAGGTGCAAGCAGAAATCTTCCCCGACGTCCATCCCACTATGCATCTGGCTAACAGCCAAAGCTCGGAAGGCACGTTGTTATATGGAAAAAGGTGGCAGGACTGGTACGACGTGCCATATCGTGGATGGCGGTTTTCTTGGGTTCAGACTGCTTCAAAAGTGTCTCCAACGTTTCCTGGCGGGCTTGACTAATTATCTTTGAATCGTCGTTTGCACACCACGTGACCTCCTTAAGTCTGATGTCGATTTAGTTCGCCTCTATATCCTCTTGGCGCAAAGTCTAACTGCCCGCAGCTTTTCATATATCACATAACCGCATGTTCTAGAATTTATTGTTTGGATGGTGCGTGTTATCGCATGCACTGCTACTGTAATGCTCTTTTAAATCTCTTTCGGAAAAATTATACAGTCGCAGGACTCTTCCAGCATGTTTTGAAAATTATCCCAGTCAGTACTTTGCGAATGAGAACTTGGAAATCCGGTAGACCATCTCACTAGCATATAAAAAGGTAGGTGACCACTTCCATACTTTTCTACATCTGTGCACCAAGAAGCAGACGATGAAAGGTGTGGCGAAGCGATAGCTAAAGCGAGACAGCTGTTGTACCTTATGCCACGAAGAAATGTTGGTGAGCCTTCGTTCAGGATCTCAAGACCATCACTGCTTGTGAAGAGGTTGTCTTCCACGAATGTTTATGACCCAGCTACCGCAAAGATGGTGGTGTGCACGTACCATAACATGAGGTCCTTGGCTGGAGTGAAGAAGTTTCAGGTGTCCAGCGTCAAATCTTCCACTGGGTGGAATATAGCCACCGATGACCGAGACTGTGCGGCACTTCAGCTTCAGTGGTATAGAAATATACTCGTTGCTGTTGTGCAATGGAACATTGTTTAGCGAATACGTGAGGCCACAACGCACGCACAGTAAAATTTTCTAGGATTCCCACTTTCTCAGACGCGAATTGTTCTTATTCAGAGAGTCGAACTGTCGATGTCATATTCGGGCTCGCGTATCGTGAAACTGGAAATTTATACTTGAGCACTCTCTGTTTAATATTTCTGAGGCGACATGGTAGACCTCGTGCGTTCAACTGAAATATTGCGTAAGGGCTGATCCTTTCATACAGTCATAACATTTACGTTGATTATGCCATGGCGCTTCGTAGCTTTTATATAGCACCAACCACTGGCTATAGTGCGTCAACTTGCACCGCAGCCTTGGCAACGATTGCCTTAACTTCTATAAGCATTCGCAAGGAACGAACCAACTGAGCAAACATCGCCTTGATTTGCCCATGCGTCGACGAAGGCTCACGTTCATGCTGGCGTTCCGGCTGCACTTCTGCATTCGAGGTGCCCAGGAAGGCCATGTAATTGTATCCTTGGTCCTTAGAAGAATATACGTGGCTAGAGGTGGCCCTGGCGATTGAGGAATTGCGGCAGCACGTGACGGCCTTTAAGTGAGTGGTACAGGTTCTCGTGATGCCGATGCTGATCTCTTCCTGCGATTACATGAGAGCCTCTGGCGGCGGTGCACCTTGGTAGCTGCTTCTCTGTGTTTAAATCAATCTTGCACCATTGTCATTATCACGGACATTTCAGCGTTTAATTTCGCAAACTTCTTCGACGTTGCCTCGCGCATTCCATCGCAGTTAAGGCACTTCAAAGCATATCCATCACACGTCGACTCACCGTGATTACCACCACAGCGGGTACTTGTCTTTTGTGGGCACAGCACTCACGTGTCCAATTTTCAGACGTTTCCGGCACTGTAATGATCTAGGCACGTATGGACGTACAGGATGTCTCACATATCGCACTTTAATCTGTTTTCGTAAGTTGTCTCCCTCAAAAATCAGTTTGATGTACCTCGACCTTCCAATTCGGGGTATTTCTGAGATATGGAGAGTTGAAGAGATTAGCGCTGGTAGATTTCCATTATCAACATCTTTGTCCGCCTCGTAGATTACACTGGCGGTGGTGCTGCCTCCATCTACGATGAATGAGCGGACAAGTATATTTCTTAGCTGAGTTACAGCTCTCAAAGTAGCGAGAAAGGTTCGTGTAGACACATCAACAGCATGTTTCTTCTGGGTGTAATGCGGACCTCTCTAATTTGCACTGGAGCCACCTCGTGAGATAGGTAGTGTGAGTTTGTTTATTTAGGGAATCTAGGTTGCCTATAGCAGTGACGGGATGTAGGCGATTGTATACGCTTGGTGTGACGGCGGCTTATCGTAGTCGAGTTCACTCACGCTGGGAGTCCTATGAGTTTTAATCTTGAACCAGCGGTTTGTGTCCTCGGTATATCCACTGTTGGTTTCTATGTCGTGCATGTCAGAGCAACTTGATGATCCAGGCAGAGTAACGCTAAGATTGTCGGGCGCAGCAGACCGACTTGAATCTTGGAGGCCAGCTCCCAACCTTGGTGGCTGAGGGGGTGGAACGTCGGTCCTTGCTTTTGATACTGTAGCCGCAACGGAGCGTCGGTATGCACAAATTAAACTCAAAAAACGAGAGCGAAGCAGGAATAGCAGGTGATCAAGAACTCGTCTTCTCCGTCTTAGGCAATTGCGCTGGGCGACGAGCGCGTGAGCTGCTGGCGGCGGCGTCGAAAGGCGGAAAGATGGCGTTACGGGACTCTACCACGTCGGTGGACCTTAACGGCGGATGTGGGAGGGGTAAGTCATCGCTTCCGGCATGGGAGGCGGCGACTCCCGACTCACTTCCTAAACAGCCAGTCACCGTCGTAGTTCATCTTTTACCATGTACTTACATGGTAAAGGATGAACTACGATGACGCAAGCTGAGGTGATCGAGGTCACCTGAGCTTGTGACGAAGGCGCAGTTGCGGCCTTGCGCATATCCTCGCGCACAATGACCCTGATGGTCTCTCTGAGGTCGTGGGAGCCCATTGCTTGGATTTCGCGTTGCGGCGTGGGCACTTGGCGGTTATATTTACGAGTGCGCATTTCCAGAGTTTCTTCAATGAAATTCGTACCCTGTGTCAGGAAGGGGATTTCCTTCCCCGACATTTCTGGGTAGGCGTGCCAGAAAAGCCGGATCATCTCTTCCGTGAAGGTGGCGATGTTCTCATTGAGCAGTTGCACACGGGTTTCTAGTAGAGCTTGGGCTCGCTCTTTGTGCACGACGGTAGTGAATGTCTGTAGGAAGCCGCTACAGAACTGGTCTCATGTTATTAATATGGTTTGTTGATTCTCGAAGGACATCCTGGCGGCGTCTCCTAATGGGAAGAAGATAGGGTGCAGCTTTCCGTCGATCTTCCAGTTGTTAATTGTCGCGACCCATTTAATAGCTCTGCAGGCACATTTCCTTGTCCTAAATGGAGCCGTTCATAGAACGTGGGTTGCTCCTTGGGCTGCGGCAGCACGATCGGTGTTGTCGAGACTGGGGTTGTCATTCTAGCTGCTGTCGTGGCCGTGCACTTTATGGTCTTTTCAGTTAGAAGGTCTTTTCAGGCTTCAGGTACGCGGTTTTGAAGCCTGCGGCTTGCTCAATGGCCTGGGGCGACGTTGGTTCTGTCTTCGGGTTTCAGGCTCAGATCACGGCTTTGTGGGGGCGTTCGATTCATGAAGGCGCAAGCACCTACAGGAGATGTGACGTAGTAGTGATGGTTCAGAAAACAGCTGCAAAACGGTGAATGACTAAATTGGCTTTTTATTGGGTGACCTTGTCTCCCTTAAATTCCGCTACATTCAAAGAATAACGATAGCAGATAACACAGTCAACGACCGATGAAATATGATAAGAGGGTCAAGCGCATTGGCTTTTATACATCACTAGTCGAAGTTCCAATGCAATCGCTGGTGCCCGCGTGATTTCCAGAAACTACTACACATTTCCAGTCGCACATGCAATCTGATTATACAAGGTTTGGCAAGGACATAGAAAATAGATAGGATCAACAATGTCATTCGCGTAAGTTCTAAATAATGCATAGGCATCTTGCGCTGAGCGATGATGTTTAACATATGTTAGCCGGTGAAAGAGCGGTCACTGGGCAAGCCTAAACAAGCACACGGGTCAATAAATAGCGTGAGACGGGACAACAAAGTTATGAAAGGCTCAACGGTCATCGCGGAGATACAATGCACAGTTTGCCTAAACAATTAGGCAGCCACATCAATCAACACTTTCATTTATTCGAGTAAGCAAGCCTCTTTATGCTACTCGTATAAACAATTTTCCGGCCACTGCGCCAGAGGAAATATACCAATTAATACCTCATATACAAGTTAAATGCTTACACCCAAGAGAAATGAATTTGGCACGTGACAACTAAGAATGGCTAAAAGCTGTAACTTCAATTTAATATTCTACTGTCGTTAACAAAGACACGAAAATAAGTTATGCCACCATTTACGCTCGATTTCAAAGCTCCCCTATTTCTCCACGTCGAACTCTTGGATGCCCATTCCCTAAGACTCAATTTATTGTTTTGTTCCACACTTTTAGGCATATTTCCCATGTCCCATTTTCCCATGTACTTGTTTGTTCTCCTTACCATTTCTTTTGCCGTCTGCATAGCATTTATATATTTTTTACAACCACTACTGACACATTCGAAAGTGCCCGCCGTTAGCATATCTACCTCGGCGCCTCCGCCAGACGGGGTGGCGCAACTTCTGGTTACGGCCGCCACGACGCCTACGCCGAAAAACTCAGGTTAACGCCTATTGTACGACCAAGCCACTCCCCCTCAGCCCATTCCTTGCCCCTAAAGTCCATTTCATCCTAATATCTTGGAAAAACAAACGGCCCTCTACTGCTACGCTACTCAAGCCATTCCTTCAAATCTTGTCGTGTAGTTCTCTCGCTGAACAGTTGACCGGCTCTTCTAAAACCTCAAATACCGGCCCCCTAGAGCACCTATGGTTTCTGTTCACGTGTCTGAAGACTACCTAACTTCTCGCTCCCCTAAAAACTGCCCAAGCCACCTTTTTAGCTACCTAACCATATTTGTCACTTCTCTTGCCACCTTCGCAGTCTACCACTCTTGACCGCTACTCTTAGAAACCACACCTGTAGATGGCAAACGACAACGATACTTGACTTTCAGTCTCTTCATTTACAGCCGGATGCCGCCGGTAAAGACCGCACGTGAGCTCATCCGCTTAATGTTCTAAACTGAAACAACCCGTCGAAGATGACATGACCGCCTTTGACGAACGTTAAATAAAATTATGGGGTTTTACGTGCCAAAACAACTTTCTGATTATGAGGCACGCCGTAGCGGAGGAATCCGGAAATTTCAGCCACCTGGGGTTCTTTAACGTGCACCTAAATCTAAGTACACGGATAGTTTTGCATTTCGCTCCCATCGAAATGCGGCCGCCGTGGCCGGGATTCGATCCCGCGACATCGTGCTCCGCAGCCCAGCACCATAGCCACTGAGCAACCACGACGAGTGACAAACATCCATCCTGCTACGGAAGCGTAGGTGAGCCTTCCATGGCTAGCTGATTTCTGTTCGAACTTTTTACCCTAGTGTGCTTGAGGCCACGCTGCAGTCTGTAGGTGTACAAGGGATCCTAGCGGGCTATATACAAATGCCCTATGACTACATAAGGCTACTGATATGAATGATTATGACTATATACAGAGAATACAGAAGAGTCATTAACATTTTTAAACTTTATAAAAACATTTGATGAATAATGACCTGAAAATATATGAAGCCTAATAAATCCTGAAAGCCTAATAAATATTCAATGGTAGGGCAGCCTGAGGGAGCTTAATTACGCTGAAAATCCTAATCCTAATGACATATAATGAAGGCTAATTAAAATTATTTAGGTCACATTTATCAGCCTCTACGGGAGTATTTTAGGGTAAATTTCAGGCTCATTCAATAACACGGGTACCTGGAAAAATGATAGTAAGGTCTACCTTGGATTTACAATTATCAGTTGGTAAAGTCCATCCAGGAATATTCCAGGTTAAATACGATGTGTTACGCCTAATTATAATAACTGCGATTACAATCTTTAAGCCAAATCAAGGGAAAATATGGTAATAAAGAATAATTATTTTCATCTTGTTAGCCTATAAATGGCCGCAAATGGCCACGATATTGCTTCATCGCTAAAAGAAAAAAAAAATTAAGCTGGTGCTACACATGTGAGCCTTCGAAGGTTTTTTAATAAAGTGTCGTTCAGCCAATTCCTTCATAACCAAAGTAACATACTTTGAAATCAAGAACTACTGTCAGGAGGACGAGCTCGCGCTTTCAATAGGCAACAATTTGTGTTCTTGAATGATTCTTAATAAAGCAAAGCTCCCAGTCTGCTGGATCCCATCGCTTGGTCTTTGGACCGCTATTGTTTCTGTCACTAGAGACATTATTATTGCGATAGCAATTATATGGACACTGCAGGAATATTTTTGCTGTCGCCGTTACCTTGCTGTTCCGTATAAAGACCAAGGGTGATAGCACCGTCGCCACGCGTCGCATGCTGTATGCGGGTGAAAGAACGCGAGAAAAGCAGGCGATCACGGCTCAATGAGGCGCGCGCAAGGAATAAAGCGAAGTAAAAACGAACCATTCTCCGTCGCGCGAAAGGCCGTGTTGAGTGGGAGGAAGGGACGAGGGGCGGCGTGCTTCGGAAGCACTTGCGCATTTTGTGACCGGGGGCAAGGGCAGCTGACGATTGCGGCTCAACCTTGCGAGCCATATATGGAAGAAGCGGGGAGGCCGGCCGGGTGAAGGGGGGGGGGGCGGATTCGACTCAACCAACAAGTCTGTACTTTGCGCGGCTGCGCGCGGTCGCACGTGCCGTACCTTGAGAGAAATCTGCAGATAGCTCTTGCCTTTGTGTGCGCAGTGTTCTCGCTGCTATTGCGTTGAAGAGCTGGACCGCAAGAAGGTATCTTCGCTCGCTGCTGCTGCAGCGCTAGCTCGCACCAGTGTCCAGCGTTTTGCATCTGGTGTCCGCACTCATACAGTGTGATGTTTGTTAATTTAATGAGTAAGCGAATGTTTCCAACTCTATGGGGCCGGTAAAACTACCCTCCTTACTTGGTATAGCTGTGTACCTATTTGCTGTTACAATCGATGCTTCGACCTTTGTTCGGAACTGCGGCGTTTTTTAGAATCATTCTGTTTATGTGAAGATGTGAGCTGGCTAGTTAGTATTGCAGACAAAATTATGTTCAGTTGAAAATGAAATGAGGCTAACTAATGACCATGACAATTCTTCTAACAGGAAATTATTTCAATAAATGCTTCTCATGGCACTAATACGCACTAAATCCACGTTATTGTCAATTATGGGTAAAAAAGTTTTGTATTTTACCTTACAGTGGGATCAGTAATTGCATTTCTAATTTAGTTTTTAGAAACTCTCGCTGAAATATGGCACTCCTGCTATTCACCTGCTACCTTACAAAACTATTACTCACCATATCCTTAGTTTTGCCGTTACATTATTGAATTCTTTTACTAAGCTTGACATTACCCAGAAAGAAATAGTAGAAAATACCATCGGAATGCACCTACTTTCCCTGTCTAAGCTACGCGAGAGCACTGGAATTATTATGCACTTTATTCTAATTTCATTACCAAATAAATTCAGTGCAGTGTGACCGTGGGTCCATTTGGCTTTGTGACTTTTCGAGCCCAAAACAGTGTGCGTGGTGGCAGCTCAGCATGTGAATCAATATACTTACTGAGGAACTGCGGCTTTGCTCGTTTTGTAATTTCTGTATAGGATACTATCAGGGTAGGATGGGCCTGTTGAAGCAATATACGTAGCACAACACAATTGACTTGAATGAACGCGCAATGCGGCCGCTATCTGGCCATCTCTAATGGCAATACAACTCATAACAAGCGTTTTGAGGATGACTCATACCATTGCCTCCTGTTGGAGGTGTTCTTTGATTGTCGCAAGTATTTAGCATACCTTCTGAACTCTTTGTGGATGTTGTCATGGTTTGATTTCTTATAGAGACCTAAATTTTCTTAATTTTTGTTTCACGCGGCCGAGGTACACTGGGCAGACAGAGAATTCAAGGAAGCTAAATGAATGATCTTGCAAATAAAATAAGTGAGATTTATTTCGATGTTTTGTGCTTAGACGGCATTTGTTAGGTTACAAGCATGAAATGGCCTAATACATGTTGTGAAAACAGTCAGTATTCGTAAATTTAAATTCATTTTTCGTAATAAATAAACTTCAGAACGAAATTGCGTCTCCTAATTGCGTATGTCTTAAGCTATGCAAGCTAGCAAGGGCACACTATGATAGTTGCACAGTTCACCTAGAGCATCTTTTGTTTTACATAGCCGCATATTTCGAGAAATATGTTTGATTGAAAAAATCTTACCACTCATGCTGCAGTGCGACATTAACTCGTTGTTTCCAAGCAACCTGACTTGAATTAATTTCGTATTTGTATTGATAAATACTAAATTCCTGTCTCATTTCTTGTTTCCTTCTTCTTGAAATACTGATACACTCACAAATATGCGCCCTTGTGCATGATATGGGAATGTGAAGATATGAATAAAAATATTAGAATAAAGTTACCTGGTACAAATAAAAAGCTTTCAGAATATTCCTTTAAATCAAAAGTCATGGAAATTTTGCTCACCGCTTCCTGCTGCCCGCGACATGACATTTGTTTCAAAGAAATACCAAGTGTGCACTGCTTTTGATCTGCAAAAAAGACATTAATTATGCTTCTGCAAGTGAATAGAAGCTGCCCAGACTCACGGTTTGTCGCCAAGTATCCATGATGTGTTGATGTTGATATTATCTTCCGAAATTTCTGTTGGTTTTTGCCACTTGCACTTAGTTACTATAGTATCAGTGTAATTAAGCGTCCATACACCTTGGTTTTTCTTCCAAAACTGCAAAATATAAAGGAATGAGCATCTCAGTAGTCATTTTAACCTTTATGAGAAGAACCTTTCAGCAATGATATTGAGTATCTTTCACACTGTTTTCCTTCTTTCAGACTGCCCTTCTACTGATATAGAAATAAATCTGAAACTCATCAAGGCGAATTTTACAGGGGCATTCACAATTTTCCTACAGTTCACGTTGGGTGGAAAGATGGCCGCTAAAGAACGCTGAATCGTATGCATAGCAGAAATATTTTAGAGTCGTATAAGTTCGCAAATTTTTTTACATTAGCATTCTAAAGGTATTTCAAGCACTTTCTGCGGGTATCTATCTATCTATCTATCTATCTATCTATCTATCTATCTATCTATCTATCTATCTATCTATCTATCTATCTATCTATCTATCTATCTATATCTATCTATCTTTCTATCTCTATCTATCTATCTATCTATCTATCTATCTATAGCCATTTGCCAGCCTAGCTAGGCTACTGCTCTCTCTATAGTCAAATGGGTAGGGATCGGGCTGCTGTGTCAAGGAAGCATGCCTAGAAACCTACCATCAGGCAACTTGGGTCACTGAGTATGTGAAACAGTGTTGGAAGCATTTGTTGCTGCGTAAGTGTCTCGGTAAGGTTGCCCTTTGCGCATAACTACTGTCGGAGGCCAGCAATTCAAAAGCTCGCTTTCTTGTGAGATCTTGCGAGACTGCTCGGCACGAACCTTCATGACACCACGGCTTACAACACAAGGAGCAGCGGCATGGTCGAGCGTCTCCACCGACAACTGAAGGCGCCGTTGACCGCAATGCTCGAGAGACATCACTGGGTGAAAAGGATAGCCCTCGTACTACTGGGGCAGCGAACGACAATTAAGGATGACTTCGTTGTCAGCGTAGCCGAGATGTTCTACGGGTGAGCAACCCGCGTTCCCGGCCAGTTTATCGGCATGCAGCAAGGCACTCCTCCAGGGAGAAACCTTGAAGAATGACGTTCGCGGCAAAGAAGAGACAGTGTGGTGCGACTGGTGTGAAACCAACTGATCTTAAACATTAACTCTTTATTCATTCTGCCATTCGCACCTGTCTCCGGCATTCTAGGGGGGAGCTCTTGTAGCGACCATCCGTGACTTCTTTGTTCCCGCAATGGGGGTCATTGCCCCCTGCTTTTTCTTTCACCTGAAGCGCCTGTCCGACTGGGGTGCCACCACTGCCACTCGGTAAACGTGCTTTTGCTACTACATAAAGCCAGTCGACTTTTCTTTCTCAAGCTGTCAAAATGTGTATTTCTTGCCTCCGCTAAACCAAGCTCCAAGTATAAGTTTGTGACAATGCCGCATGGCTATTGTGCGGAAGTGTGCACAAGAAACTTTCAATTTCTTTTGACAAGAGAGACTGTAAATTCTCTGCTCCATCAAGTAAATTTGGTCCACATGTTAAGAGGCGGCTAATAGATCAGAAACATTTTCCTACTATTTGCGAGAACTGTATTAGGGTCCCTGTAAGACAGTTTAACTAATGAAGAGGTATTGGGCGATATAGAGAAAAAAATGAAGGTAAGCAGTGTAGACCAACTGGCTAGCTTGTGCTAGGGTAAGGGGGCAAGGTAAATAAAGATGATATAATTACACAATCAAAAAGACGTCTGTACAATATAGCCTTAAAGTGTCGAAAACATTTCATGTTTCGCTACATCCACTTGTTAAAACCATAAGATCGTCTTCAACACCTTCTGGGCGGAGCCCGCTCTTGAACAGTGTCAAGGGCGCTAAAATATTTTGTAACAAACTTAATGTTTGTATCTATCCCAGTATCTAATGTTTATTTAATTATGAGATAATGTTCACTTTATTTTTGTTTGAAATAATGATTATGTGTAACAAAAGACATAAAATATCTGTCATCAATTTCCAAAGGCCGCAAATGGTTATCAGAAAGGTACACGCGTTGAAATATTGATTCATTAGGTATTTGAAATGCTATAAGGTGTTAGGTAAATTTGGAGAGCCAGAAGCAGTCCAGTGATTTGCATACGTATTTCTATGCGACCCCATAATAAAAGCCACCCGTTTCTTTATCCATATACCCTAAAGGCCCCTATGGGCAATACATAAGGGGGGGAGGGGTTAACAACAAGATATTTCAAACACAATTTGAGGGAAAAGGCAATATAGAACACCGTAGTACAGATCATCGTATACAACAAGACAATGAAAAAATAAAAAGAAAGAAATGCATACGTGAGGAAAAATAAGAGCCGTATAAAGTAAAAGTATTCCAAAAAGCTTTTATTCCAATCTTGTGACGTGAAATTTGCTTAACCGCTGATGCAAGCATCTGGCGGTCAGCCGCAGGTTTGTCTAAACAGACCAATCAAACGCTCTCATCGTTCATAGGAGGTCACTTTTGTTTGCTTCAAAAACAAATAACATTGCCTGCGTTCAGCGGCTTGTTCTATCTAATTGGCCGACAAGAGGTGAGGAGTAAGCTCAAGTGGAGAGGATTTGATGGGCCGAGCCGCTGCACTGAAAATCGATAACCGGACGAAGAGGGCGGTGCCACCGTCTGCGATTGGTCCGCTTTCCCTTCGCTGTGGATGGTCGAAAATCGCAGTGGCAAGCAACGGAAGCTTAAGAATGACGCTAAAATGGATCCTCAGCAAAAATTAGTTGGCAGAAAGATGACGTGAACGTGCCGAAAGTGTTTGAAAACGTTACGCGGTCACGCAAGCAGTTTTATTATAGGCAAATAAACCCATGCTTTCCGGTAGGTGCGAGTAGCCAGTGCCTAGGCGATCGGCAGCAGCCATCTTTTATTCCTTTCGGAATGGGGCTGCCTGCGGCTATTCAGAAGAAAACTCAGTTTTGTTCGACATATTAATGCATCTTTAACGCGTACATGTCACTTTTAGAGGTGAGTTTTTGTGGTTTTGTGACATCACGTGACAGGCAGGTGAAGTGGAAGAGGGTGCAGCCCAAAAGCCTTTGACCAATATCTGAGGGCTAACGGCGAAAAGGCGTCGAATCAGAAATAACAATTTTGCTTTTGTTCGGTCAAATTGTGCTTAATAAATGTGCACACGTCATATCAGATTGGGGAGCTATCGCGGTTTTCGTGACGTCCCGTGACAGCCAAGCGAGATAGAGGTAGTCCAAAGAAGGTTTTAACCAATCACGTAGGGCTGATTGCAGAATGGGAATCGAAATGTTTGGAATAGTTTTACGTTATAGCGCCCTAACACTCGGTACAAAGCATTTAAATGCACTTACAATGTGTCAAAAGCACAAAATTCTGTTTTTACATTAGACGCATATTTAAACTCTTCTTCAGATGACCTACAAGTGAGTCATGATCATGTATAGAAGCAATTTCTTTTGGGAGCTTGTTCCAGTGATAAATAGTCAGAAAGAGCGGTCATTTTCGAATATGATTTGTGTGCGCAAGCGTGGGAGGCACATTGAAGAGATGGTCGAGGTGGGCAAAAATTTGTTGCGAGGGTTTACTCCGGGATGCAGTAAAGGATGACGGGGTATGACACAATCTGTGGAAGGGGGAAAGCAGTGCTGACAGATGTCATTTTTCTAGAGAGGGCCATTGGAGGGACGCTTTGATAGCCGTGATGCTGGATGTTCTAGAGTAGGATTTAGCGATGAAATGTGCTGCTTTATTTTGTAAAGATTCAAGCTTCTTTATTAGGTATGTCTGATTTTGATTCCATATTATGGAAGCGTATTGCATATTTGAACCAACTAGAGCTGTGTAAGCTAATAGTTTAGTTGACTGATTTGATAAATACAAATTTCACCTAATGAACCGAAGTGTTTCATTTGCTTTTGAAATTACATCAATGTGATCATTCCACCTAAGGTGAGAAGTTATATGAACGTCCAAGCATTTTAACGTAGGCACATTCTCTATGCACCTGTTGTTCATTAAATATGAACTTAAGTGAATGTCTTTGGTTCTGGTAAATGTCATTGTTTTTGTTCTAGAAACATTTATTTCCATTTCCCATTGCTCGCACCAAATTGAAATTTTGGTTAGGTCGGCATGTAAAATATTTGTTTCTTCAGAGGTGATGATTCGTCTGTAAAGAACGCAGTCATCTGCAAACAACCGAACTGTTGAGGTGAGGTTGTTA
Source organism: Dermacentor variabilis (assembly GCF_050947875.1). Lineage (NCBI taxonomy): Eukaryota > Metazoa > Arthropoda > Arachnida > Ixodida > Ixodidae > Dermacentor > Dermacentor variabilis. The sequence continues at coordinate 37,576,171 of NC_134574.1, forward strand.
CTGAAGTCATTATTGTAAATTAGGAATACGATTGGTCTAAGCACGGAGCCCTGAGGAACGCCACTAACTTGTGCTAAAGTGGAAAACTGATAACTTACGCAAAAAAATTTGTAGCGATTGGCTAAAAAACTTGAGATCCAATTAACAATTTTATAATGTGTGTTAAGCCAGCTAAGTTTCATCATTAAGCCAGGATGGGGAACTTTAACGAATGCTTTCTTGAAGTCAATAAATATGGCATCGATATTTATGGAACGGTGAACAGCTTGATGAAGATCAGGTCTAAGTTCAAACAGTTGTGTTTGACAAGAGCGTCATTGCTGAAATTCATGCTGATCATTAGAAAAACCCTATGTTCTGGTAAATAATTCATAACTGCAGAAGATATGATATGCTAAAGTAATTCACCTGGAATACTAGTCAAGGATGTAGTTGCATAGTTTGAGGGCACTGATCGGTCACCTGATCAGTAAGTGGGAGTGATACGACCAATCTTGCCGACATCCGCTACAATTTCCGTATCTGTTGATTGCTGGAAAAGGGTGACTAACACGGGAGACATTATAGGCTTAACCATTTTAAGCATCTTTGTGCAGATGCCGGCCTTACCTGGCACCGATTTATCAGAACGTCGATCGATGGCCGATTCTATTCCCTCCGGTATAACTATGAGGTCATTCATAGATGGTCTAATTCAAAGAAACGCAAGATCAGGTGCTATTCGGTTTTAGTTTGTGAATACAAAGCTGAAAAATGAGTTTAATTCAGTCGCAGCTTCAGATGATGCGAGTAGCACGCCGTTATTACCATTTGGTACAGTGAATTATGAAGAGTGTTTAAGGTTAATTACTTTCCAAAACATTTTGGGTTGTTAATTAACACGCTGACGATGTCATCATTAAAAAAATTGTCTTTAGTTGCTTCAACATCCGCTTTACATTTATTTGATTGCTCTGGGTAGCTCTGCCAATCATCGTCCGAGTCGGACAACTTAGCTTAGAGTAAAGACGTTTCTTTTTATTGATTGCACTCTTCCCTTGGGACGTGAACCATGTGCTCTGTGTTGATGAGGTGATTTCAGTTTTGGGAACATGCTTTTGTTTCAGTTCAATAAATTTTCTTCGTATAGCGAGTCAGTTATCATTTGTATTGCGATAAGCCATGGTTTCCAAGAACCACACAGAAAAACAAGACAGCTCTACGAGAATCGCGTCGATATTTGTACGGGAGTAATCATAAATAGATTTCCTTGCTTTTTCTGGTTCACTAAATTGTAAACGACATTCGCACTGTACTACATTCTGTTCGCTAATACATTCAAAGATGTCAACAAGCATATATTCCGCTTTGTTTGTGAAGACTACATCTAGTATTCAGTTTCCACGTGTTGGCTTGCATAATATTTAACGCGGATCAAATGAACAAAGAACAAGAAATTCCCTGCATTCGCTCTTGCTTGCGCAACCTAGGAGCGTACACGTCTGCCGATTTCCCGCGGGGTAGTTGAAATCGCCAGCAAGGATTATAGGTGAAGTTGAATAGTTGTCTTGGATTAAAGTTAGGGAGTGATTAAGACTCTCGATAAATTCAGCGGTAGAATGAGGCGGACGTTAACAGAGGCACAATTCACAGAGGTACAGAACTGAAGTGAAATCCACAACATTTCAATCTTTGACTGCGTGTCAACAATGCCAGGACATAGATTACATTTCCCAGCAGCTACAACACTGCCTCCCCGTGCATCCACCCTATCATTTCTAAATATAACAATGCTTCTAGAGAGCAACAGCTCGCTGACCCCAATATTGGGTGTAAGCCAAGTTTTTGTAAGCTAATATTAGGTGTAAGCCAAGAACAAGCTTCATTAAATGTACATAGCTGGTCTAGTTTATGAAACATGCTTCTAAAGTTGCGCACCAGGAGTGACAGTGAATCACCTTGATTCGGGTGTCTGTGTCAGTCATTCTGGTTAGTTTCGTCCCTTCGTGCACCAACAGTAGCTTGCACGCTTAGCCAACGTATTTTTACTTCATTGAGCCTTGAAAGACTGGTTACTTTGTTTTTTGATTATTTAAAGGTGTAAGATTTGTTCCCGAGAAGAATTTTATCGTAAATATTTTTCATTAGGGCTAGGTTCTTTGAGCGCGAAATCTCGAAGTTATATTCTGATGAGCTGCATTCGGGCCGATAAATCTCATTCAATCGACACGTGTGGGTTCCACAGGTCCTTTAGTTTGGAAGCATTTCTTAGAAAGATGATATGGCCTTTAAAATTCCGCAATTTCACAGTTGGTCACATGTGACCTGCTTTAGGTGGACCTATTCTATGGGCTCGCTCTATTTCGCTTGCATTGATGCCTAGCCTAGTTAGCACGAACTAGTTGACGATGCGTTCAGTATCAACCCATTTTTCTTCTGGTTCTTCCGGAATGCCCTTAATTATCAGGTTATTTCCTCGCATACGGTTATTAAGGCCATCAAGCACCAGATTCGCCTGTTCCAACTGATTATTTTCTATGGTCTTCAGCTGCTCTTCTGATTCCTGAACGACTGAGTTAACAGTGGCGATGTCATGGCACAGGTAATGAATTACCTGTATTTCATCTTCGACAACGCCGCGTGACGTTTTGATGTCAGTGACGCTCGTTCGAATATCCTTTAGTTTGTTTGAAGGGTCTTTCTGAAATTTTTCATTTGACTATGGTAACTGTTTAACAAGCGCCAGAAATTGGTCCACCTTTTCCGGGCGTGAGCTGGTTTGCGCAAAGTATGAAATGAGCAATACAAAACAAAACCAAGCAACACCGTGCACCCATGCGCCAGCAACTAGTAACCAACGTGGGCCTAAGTCATAGTGGCGAACAACGGCTGGCCAAGTGGCCATGCTCCACAATTCAGCCTATCCGTGCGGGCAGATACACAGATCAATGCCCATGGTGAATGAAATGAAACTCAGGATTTGCAGCATGATTTTGGCTTCTAGCGCGAAGTGAAACACGGACACAGAAAGGAGCAGACAGGACGAGCGCTCGTCCTGTCTGCTCCTTTCTGTGTCCGTGTTTCACTTCGCGCTAGAAGCCAAAATCATGTTACCGTACCAACTCGCCCAACTGCCTATCCTTTTGCATCAGGATTTGCAGTCTAAACAGCACCAAAGTTGAACGAGCTCTCGTGACAACCCACTCACCTACGATGCATGAAACAAAATGCGTCAGCTGCGAACAGTCGTGTGGCAATCCCGTTGGGTGCTTCTGGACGATCCCTTTTGTAGACTACTGAGTGGAGGGCTCTGCGTTCGATGTCACCCACTTCTGAGTGGTTTGGGGCGCCGATTTCCTTAGCGATGGAAGGCGATCAGGCCACGAGGCAGCTCGGCAGGTGGCCTGATAACCAGCTATCAGCTTATAGCACCACAATCTTCATGTCGTCGCTTGCTTCTCGGAGCTGTCAGAGCCTACGATACATGAAGTGAAATGCGTTAGCTGCGAACAGTCGGCTGCAAATTCCATTCGGTGCTTTTGGACGATCCTTTTGTAGACTACCGAGTGGAGGGCGCTGCGTGCGGTGTCAGCCGCTTCTGAGTGGTTTGGGGCGCAGATTGCCTTAGCGATGGAAGGCGATTAGACCACGAGGCAGCTCGGCAGGTGGCCTCATGGCAAGCTATCAGCTTAAACCGCCACAATCTTCTTGTCATCGCTTGCTTCTCGAAGTTGTCAGAGCCTACGATACATGAAGCAAAATGCGTGAGCGGCGAACAGTCGGCTGCAAATCCCATTCGGTGCTTTTGGACAATCCTTTTGTAGACTACCGAGTGGAGGGCGCTGCGTGCAGTGTCAGCCGCTTCTGAGAGGGTTGGGGCGCAGATTGCCTTAGCGATGGAAGGCGATTAGACCACGAGGCAGCTCGGCAGGTGGCCTCATGGCAAGCTATCCACTTAGAGCGCCACAATCTTCGTGTCGTCGCTTGTTTCTCGAAGGTGTCAGAGCCTACGATACATGAAGCAAAATGCATGAGCTGCGAACAGTCGGCTGCAAATCCCATTCGGTGCTTTTGGACAATCCTTTTGTAGACTACCGAGTGGAGGGCGCTGCGTGCAGTGTCAGCCGCTTCTGAGAGGGTTGGGGCGCAGATTGCCTTAGCGATGGAAGGCGATTAGACCACGAGGCAGCTCGGCAGGTGGCCTCATGGCAAGCTATCAGCTTAAACCGCCACAATCTTCTTGTCGTCACTTGCTTCTCGAAGTTGTCAGAGCCTACGATACATGAAGCAAAATGCGTGAGCTGCGAACAGTCGGCTGCAAATCCCATTCGGTGCTTTTGGACAATCCTTTTGTAGACTACCGAGTGGAGGGCGCTGCGTGCAGTGTCAGCCGCTTCTGAGAGGGTTGGGGCGCAGATTGCCTTAGCGATGGAAGGCGATTAGACCACGAGGCAGCTCGGCAGGTGGCCTCATGGCAAGCTATCCACTTAGAGCGCCACAATCTTCGTGTCGTCGCTTGTTTCTCGAAGGCGTCAGAGCCTACGATACATGAAGCAAAATGCATGAGCTGCGAACAGTCGGCTGCAAATCCCATTCGGTGCTTTTGGACAATCCTTTTGTAGACTACCGAGTGGAGGGCGCTGCATGCAGTGTCAGCCGCTTCTGAGAGGGTTGGGGCGCAGATTGCTTTAGCGATGGAAGGCGATTAGACCACGAGGCAGCTCGGCAGGTGGCCTCATGGCAAGCTATCCACTTAGAGCGCCACAATCTTCGTGTCGTCGCTTGTTTCTCGAAGTTGTCAGAGCCTACGATACATGAAGCAAAATGCGTGAGCTGCGAACAGTCGGCTGCAAATCCCATTCGGTGCTTTTGGACAATCCTTTTGTAGACTACCGAGTGGAGGGCGCTGCGTGCAGTGTCTGCCGCTTCTGAGAGGGTTGGGGTGCAGATTGCCTTAGCGATGGAAGGCGATTAGACCACGAGGCAGCTCGGCAGGTGGCCTCATGGCAAGCTATCCACTTAGAGCGCCACAATCTTCGTGTCGTCGCTTGTTTCTCGAAGGTGTCAGAGCCTACGATACATGAAGCAAAATGCATGAGCTGCGAACAGTCGGCTGCAAATCCCATTCGGTGCTTTTGGACAATCCTTTTGTAGACTACCGAGTGGAGGGCGCTGCGTGCAGTGTCAGCCGCTTCTGAGAGGGTTGGGGCGCAGATTGCCTTAGCGATGGAAGGCGATTAGACCACGAGGCAGCTCGGCAGGTGGCCTCATGGCAAGCTATCCACTTAGAGCGCCACAATCTTCGTGTCGTCGCTTGTTTATCGAAGGTGTCAGAGCCTACGATACATGAAGCAAAATGCATGAGCTGCGAACAGTCGGCTGCAAATCCCATTCGGTGCTTTTGGACAATCCTTTTGTAGACTACCGAGTGGAGGGCGCTGCGTGCGGTGTCAGCCGCTTCTGAGAGTGTTGGGGCGCAGATTGCCTTAGCGATGGAAGGCGATTAGAACACGAGGCAGCTCGGCAGGTAGCCTCATGGCAAGCTATCCACTTAGAGCGCCACAATCTTCGTGTTGTCGCTTGTTTCTCGAAGGTGTCAGAGCCTACGATACATGAAGCAAAATGCATGAGCTGCGAACAGCCGGCTGTAAATCCTCCGTAATGACGCAGATATTATATATAACATCAAACAAATTCGAAAGGAAGAATGTGGGTGGTGGTAAGTTTCGAACCTACAACCCCACTCTCAGACAGCAAATGCCCTACCTGCTGGGCTTAACATCCAGGCTAGTGGAATTTAAATAGGTCTTCAACAGACGAATGCTTTGTACCAGTAGTACACAAGAAATATAAAAGAGAACATTTCCTATAAAGTCTGTAGAAAAAGTTTCTGATACTAGAATAAAAGCCAGGTCTAGGACAACATATTTGGCTGGCATGGTTCATTGTAGACATGGTGAAGGTTCTGAATTTACATTGGAAAAATTTAATGCCATAGACGCCATATCTCCGATGTATATCGCTTGTCGCGGGATGCGCCTTCCGTTGGGGCATTCTTTCACCGACCGAAATGCCACCGATCTCTGAGGGTGATGCACATTGCGTCGGACAACGCCGAGGGACAAGCAGTCAATCAGTTTATAATGAGGGTAAGCAGTGATAGGTGATGGGTCTCAATACGGTTCATAATGATTGAACTCCGATGGATGAGGTTGTAAAGAGCGATAAGGGCTTTCAACGATAGGAACAATTCTCACAAGGTTGATAGAGACCGATCAAAGTTGATAAGGGTTGGATCCAGTCCAGGAAATTTCATAAGGAATGATAATAGTTCATAAGGCTCGGGTGATGTCCGATAAGGTTAATGAGAGATGAGGATTGGTCAGGATAGGATCAATAGCAACAGAGTTGACTACGACAAATAAGGGTCGATAATAATCGGATCGAGTCCGATAAGGCTCATAACTGTTAAAGGTTAATGAGGGTGGAATCTAGTCCGATAAAGTTGATAACGACAAGACTGCGTGGAGATGAACAAGTGGCACAATGCTCACGCGTGCATGGGAAACTCCAGTGCAGTCTCAGCGTGAAATATTTTTGCAGAATGAGAACGTTGTTCTGGGATATTATTGTTCTATTCCATAACTATAGCATTATTTTCGTTCTCTCTTGACGTTTCTAAGATTTGATGCTAGGCTGCATGTGTAACTTTATTGCTAAGCTTACGTTATTCACAAAGCAATACCTCTGTTGTCACTTCGAGGTCGAGAATGTAGCTAGCAGCGAGACTCCCACGCAAGGAAAGTTCATGGAAGCATTGTTATTATTCATTTTTCTTTACCGTGGTGGCTTGAGCTTCATGCTAACCATCTTTGTTAAAGGGGCCAGTAATGCACCTTCCTGATGCATAGTACCTACACAAAAAAAAGGAGGATGGGCAGGTTGCGTTATCAAGGAGGCATTCATATAAAGGTCGGTGAAATGATGCTCAACATTTTGTATTATGAATTATGTTGTAATCCGTCATGGGGTGCCAAAGTCAGTGGCTTTGCCTCTTTGTGCATCATTGTTCCTACACAGCAAGTGACTCCCGTCGCCAGTGGCAAGTGTGTGAGCGTTGAAGAGGAGCTGCCCCTGAATTCTTGACTTGTCATAATATATAATGGGTAAATTTCAGCATGTGGATTATTCTATGAGAAAGTGTCTGTTTCTTTTCTCGAGCTCTATTTCTTGCTTGTTGTTGACTGTAGATGTTTTATTTCTTTTTATTTTCTCCCTTAGTGCAGATGTACAAAAGAAGGATTAAGTTGAATAGCGGTGCAAGAACTTTTGGACGTGCACACTTGCGAAATGTCACAGCTGATGTGCATGATTTATTCGAATGAAAAGTATTGAATTTACTTTATTTCTTGATATCATGCGACCTACATGACCACACGCGCCTGCATGCAAAGGTCGGTGAAGTAATTAAAATTCACTCAGACTCCCATTCCCTAAACATTTACTCAGATGAGCTCACTTGTACCAAGATTCGCCAAACTTCTACTCAGCCAGAATCACTGGCACTCACATTCAAAGATTAGTCTAAGTGCAATCATCAATGAGTTTCTCGAGCTACGTCAAGATTGAATCCACCTCATGAGAATTAATTTCATGGCTAGTTACTCGTAATTAGATTCAGTCTACTTTATTCCAACCTGTAACTGCCCTCTGAATGTTGAACACGTCCTCCGTTATGATGTGCTTCCTTCAGTAAGGGATGAGGGAGGTGCCCATGTGCCCATGCCAATTAAATGTGAAAAAAATTGCATTAGCAAATTTTTTCACATTTATTTCATGAATAAAAACTCAGCGCTGCCCTATTCCCCTTAAAGACTATTTTGAACTCTAAATAAGAACAATCGTTGATGTAACGGTTTCCGTTGGGCAGTGAGCAGCATCGAAAGTCTCTGGTACATTTTACTGTTTGGCAGTGTCTGTGGCATGTTGTACAAAACTAATCGCTTATACATCGTTCACTAGTTAATAATTAGTGTTTACTCGTTTGTGGGCCAGAAGAGTTGCGTATTCTCAATGGCGGTACCAACCTTGTACCTCAAGACAATTATTTACTACAGTTTTCAACATGAGCCTTATCAACGCCAAGCCTACATTTACCGCATGTGTACAAATGCTGAAGAAATGAAATGGAAAGGCGCTGATCAGTAGCCGAATCGGTAGGACGGCATGAGTGATGTGGACTTTACAAATTGGGCTAGCAACAGCAACATTTATTCTATTTCGATTCCTCTTTCTTTAGAAAAAAAAAAGGCGATGAAGGCTATAGATAGGCCAATCGTCAATGATAAATAATTTTATAATTAAGAAGAACAGTTCTAGGTACATGAGGGTACTGCAATGAAGCATTACCCAGGATTAGTTGATCAAAGATTTTTCAGTGTGCTGATTACTGTTCTTATGGGGAGTGTGCGGCCCGATGGTTAAGCAAGTGATGTAGATACATGCGCCGACTACAATGTGAAGTACCAAATGCTGAGTGGGAGCTTATCGCTTTTGTTGAAAAGAAAAGTGTACATTCATTGCATTTTACCAGTGATAACATATGACGCAGAAACCTAGAAGTGAAAAGTAACTCGAGAACACGGTAAGAACCGCGCAAACGCCCATGGGACGACGAATGTTATGCGTAATGTTAAGAAACAGGAAGGCAGTGGTGTGGGTCAGAAAGCGAATGGGGATACCCTATATATTGTTCACATTATGAGACAAAATGGAGAGGGGCAGAACAATAAAGATAACCGGTCGCTCATTACAGTTACAGAATGCTGCCATGAAAAGGCAAACACAATCGAGGATACCACAACAATAGGCAGGGTGACAAAATTGGTAAATTTTCAGGCGCAAGTTGGAATCTGCGAGCGCCAGACAGGGTTATTTGAAGATCGCTTGGAGGCGTATTCGTCCTGCAGTAGGCATAAATGTAGGCTGACGATGATGAAAATAATACTATGTTTTGACAGAGTATAGTTTCTGAACTCTTGTAATCTTAACCACCAGCCTATATGACTATTTAGGACAAAATGACTGTTTGTTGAGGTATGCTTACTCTTGAGCAAGTATCCTTACCCTTGAGTATCCTTACTCCTAATCCTGCCTAGTTTATTACCTTGAATATTTCCTCGAAGCACGCAGTGAATAGCATTAGAGAGATTGTGTCTCCCTGTCTGATCCCTTTCTTAAAGGTATCTTTCTGTTTTTTTTTCTTTTTGTTTTTTAAAGGTATTTGCGTAAGTGTTCTGTACTCCTTGATTAAGTAATGCCGCTATGACTGTTGGTGTCTTTACTGAAACAAATGCCTTTTCGTAATCTATGAAAGCCATATAGAGAGGCTTATTACACTCTGCGGATTTCTCAATTACCTGATGTTTGACATGGATGTGATACATTACAGAGTATCCCTTCTTGAAGCCAGCCTGTTGCCTTGGTTGACAGAAGTCCAGTATTGCCCTTATTTTCTTGGGGATTACTTTAGTAAATGTGTTATATAATACAGGGAGTAAGCTAATGGGCCTATAATTTTTCTATTATCTAACGTCTGCCTTTTCGTGGATTAGTATAATATTTGCATTCTTCCAGTTTTCTGGGACCCTTGCAGTCGACAGACACTTGGTATAAAGAGCCGCCAGTTTTCGAAGCATTATGTTTCCTCCATCTTTGATTAAATCAACTGGTATTCCATCTTCTCCTGCTGCTTTTCCTCGTCTCATGTCTTGCAGAGCCCCTCTCACCTCACCGATAGTTATAGGAGGAGTTTCTGTATCTGGGAGGGGTTCATTGCTGTTTCTAATTGAGGGCTCCTGACACCTCTTGGTACTGTAGAGGTCAGTATAGAATTCTTCCACTGCTTTTACTAAAACTTCGAGATTGCTGATGATATTACCTACTAATTTTTATAGCATCGATCTTGGTTTGTCCTATGCCAAGTTTCATTCTCACTGAGTTCAGGCTGCGTCCATTTTTTACGGCTTCTTTAGTCTTTCTCACGTTAGAGTTTCGAATATCACTTATTTTCTCCTTGTTGATCAGTTTTGACAATTCCGCCAATCCTATCTAAAGTCTTGAGTTAGACAATTGCATTCCTTGTCGCTTCTTTATTAGGTCCTGTGTCACTTGGGAGAGCTTGCCTACTGCTTGCCTTGGTGTCTTGCCGCCCACTTCAATTGGTGCCTCTGAAGCCAACCTAGTTACGGTTTCATTCATTAGCTCTGTGTCATCCTCCTCTCTGTTCTAAGACTGCATATTTGTTGGCAAGTACCAGCCTGACTTTGTCTGCTTTTATCTTTACTGCTTCAAGGCTGACCTCTTTCTTCTTGACCAATTTTACTTTTTTACCTCTTAAATTTGAGGTGAATCCTAGACCTCACTAACCTCTGATCACTGCACTTTAGCCTACCTATCACTTCTACATCCTGCACTATGCTGGGATCAGCAGATAGTATGAAGTCAATTTCATTTCTTGTTTCGTCATTAGGGCTTTTGCAGGTACACTTTCTCCGGCCGCGCTTCTTGAAAAATGTGTTCGTTATTCGAAGGTGATTCTTTTCTGCTAATTCTACTGGCATCTCTCCTCTAGCTTTCCCAAAATTGACGCCGTAGTTGCCAATTGCTTGTGCCCCAGCCTGCTTTTTCCCCACTTTTGCATTGAAGTCGCCTATTACTATAGCATAGTGAGGTTGTATTTTTCTCATCGCTTATTCAACATCTTCATTAAACTGATCTTTTATTTACTCGTACTGTTGGTATGTCGGCCGTTACAGGGTGGGTCAAAGCAGCACTTCTAGAATTAGTACAATACATGGTATTACAATAATACATATAGCTCAAAAATAAAACATGTCAATGACAATATTTCGGCAATTAGTACAGAATATGAAGGCAGTACATGAATAGTGTTTTAATAGTTGAACATAAGGGAACAAGGAAGGTACATAAGCGAAATATTCTACAGGTACTCCGATGAATATGACTATAAATGCAGTGTTAATATACGAGGTCGTACACCCCCTTGCCCTAAAAAAAAGCACGTATACGTGCGTCCATCTTTCAATGTTGCTTTAAGTTTACTCAAATTCTTCAGCAGTGATGCTTTCTCGCGTTCACACCGGTAATTCATTCAATTCGTTAATGGTTCTCGGGAAGAAGGAAAATGCGTAAGCGTTGCTGTGCATCTGAGGTATTTGAAAAGTATTATATTTGCTTTTCCGTAGTGTTCTACCTTGTCGTGCTTTGAAATACTGTTCGCTATTAATGCTGAATGTGTTTTTAGTGAGAAGAAAAAGAACTTTAATATAGCTGTGCGCCTGCGTTCAGCAAACCGAGCATTTCGGAGACTGAATCTGTGCGAGAATAACGCGATAGAATAAACCTTGCTGCTCGACGTTGAACTATTTCCAGTCTCTCAATTAACCCTGACTGATAAGGGTGCCAGATTATGCTAGCATGTTCTAACGTGGCTCGAACGTACGTTAAAGAAGCTGTTAGTTTTACTGACTGTGAGGCCAACTGCAATTTCCGTCACAAGAACCAAAGGTTCTTTTCCGCAGTTTGGCATAGTTTTGTAACATGGTTCGATCAGCTTAAATTCGCGGATATAGGTATGCCTAAGTATTTCAGCACGTCAACCGTGGAAAGCACCGAAGAATTCACTGTGTAAATAAAATAAAAAAATATGATTGATTTTATTCGTTATGCGCCATACAACAGTTTTACTGTCATTTATTTTCATTTTCCATTTGTCACACCATTTTTCTATAGCCCTAAGAGCGTCACTGAATAATTTCTGATCTTCTGTGCTTTTAATTTATTTGTATAGTGAGCAATCATCGCGAAAAGTCGCACCGTCATACCTTCGTCAATTGCAGAGGAAATGTCATTATTATATACTAAATATAGTACAGGACCTAACACAGACCGCTGTGGGACACCAGACGTTTCGTTCAACGGCTTTGATTGAATGTGTTCCACTTCTACGTATTGGGTTCTGCCCTGGAGTTTCGCGGTTCTCCGTTTGACTATAGTCACATTTATTCCCATATTAGTTAGTTTCACAATAAATTCTGCATGTACCACTCTGTCGAATGATTTCGACAGATCACGACAGATGGCATCTATCTGTTTCTTATTGCTTAATGCGCTGGCAAAGTCATGGATTGTTCATAATCGCCATCTGATGTTACGATTCTGTATACTAACATCAGAAGTATATTGAATAAGAAAACTTCTTTTTCTCTTTCATCGGCAATCGACACCTGTTCTGCGCATATCATCGCACTTACTGAAACTTGGCTATCATCTCAAATTCACGATAACGAACTCTTTCACAACGCTAACCGCTTCGCAGTATATCGCAATGACCAAACTAATCAACGGGGAGGCGGCGTACTCCTTGCTATTTCGAAAGACGTACCGTCATCATGCATCTACACTAATAGCGTCTTGGAAACGGTCTGGGCATCAGTTACTCTTGACCATCAGAAAATAATATTCGGTGTATGCTATCGTCCTCCTTCTTTATCCACGCTCGTTTATTAACGACCTTCATGACGAACTTAACATAATACACACCAGATTTCCATCGGCTTCCTTGTTTTTACTAGGTGATTTTAACTTTCCGAATATTTCTTAGGTGACCCAGCCTCCCACTCTATCTCCATTTTCATCCGATGCCAGCGATTTTCCTGATTTTTGCTCTGTTTTTTCACTTACCCAATTAGTCACTAACGCTACCAGAATCTCTGTCAACACAGCCAACACTTTAGATTTGATCCTCACCAATCGAGCCAACTTTGCTTCAGCCATCACCTATATACCTAACATAAGTAATCACTCTTTGCTCATTTTCAACATTAACACTGCCTGTTCTAAACCTGCAAGAAAGAAAAAGACCATACTGGATTATATAGAGCAGAATTCGACGCCATTAACAATGAATTATCAGTTTTTACTCAGAAATACTTCAGAAACATTAACGAACGCTCTGTGCAAGCTAACTGGGATATGTTCACGGCCAAAGTTCATGAACTAACTCAAAAAGATGTTCCAAAACGCACCATCACTTCTAATCCTCAAGCCCCATGGTATACAGCCCTTATAAGACGGCTATCTAACAGAAAAAAAGCGCCGTTATCGTACAGCCAGGCTATCACAATGTAACGCACACTGGGACGCATACAAGACTGCCGCTGATGCGTACGTAACTGCGCTTAAGCTAGCAAAAGATAACTTCCTCTCTAACACTTTACCATCGATGCTATCTACCAACATTAAAAAATTTTGGCGCGTCATCAACCCGCATGCCGAAGAATCTATTAACTTATCTGACGCGTCAGGTGACCCTATTCCGGCTCATTTATGCGCATCAGAACTTAACGAAACCTTTGTTCTCAACTTCTCGCGCACATCAAACACCAAACATCCCGTTCCACTCCGGTATAATTTCCCAACTATGCCTCAAATTTTCATCGATTTATCTGGCGTTGCTAAACATATTGATGCCCTAAAATTTCCTTCATCGCACGGTTTTGACTGCATTCATGCTAAATTTTTAAGAAATACAATTGTCTACAGTTCCTTAATACTAAGAAAGTTATTTCAGCAGACTCTCGATAGTTTCACTCTGCCAACACAATGGAAAGTCGGGAAGGTGGTTCCATTATTCAAGTCAGGAAATAGAACATCCCCTATAAATTATCGCCCCATCTCGCTCACTTGTACTTGTTGCAAACTATTAGAACATGTAATCTTCACTAACCTTGTGAACTTTCTCGAGTGTAATTCATTTTTTTACACCCGCACAGCATGGTTTTCGTAGGTCATTTTCTTGCGAAACACAACTTGCCAGTTTCACTATCAAACTTCACCATATTTTAGATCGTGCATCAGAAGATGACTGCATTTTCCTAGATTATTCGAAAGCATTTGGCAAGGTATGTCACCGCTTATTATTTTTAAAGCTAACCCAACTGAATATCGACTACAATGCTCTGAAATGGATTGAATGCTTTCTTCTCAACCGATCGCAGTTCGTTTACGCTAATAATTTTAATTCACCTTTCAGCGAAGTTTACTCGGGCGTGCCACAAGGGTCAGTGCTTGGACCCCTTTTATTTCTTATTTACATCAGTGGGATCTCCCTTCCATTGTATCATCTAACATTCTTTTGTTTGCTGATGACTGTGTTGTTTTCCGCGAAATAAAATCCCCCGACGATGCTAACAGTCTTCAGCGTGACCTCTCTAACATTTCTCTTTGGAGTAATGAATGGCTTATTGAACTTAATACTAATAAGTGCAAAATTATGCGAATATCAAGAAATGCCAACTCTCCTCCTGTATACTACCTAAATAACGTTGCGTTAGAAGCGGCTAATTCATATAAATACCTGGGTGTTCACATTTCTACTGACCTTAACTGGACGCGCCATATTGAATACATTACTAACAAAGCTACCGCAGGTTGGGCTACGTGCGCCGTAACTGTTCCAAAACTCCATCTTCTTTGAAATTACTGCTTTAGAAAACACTAATATGTTCTAATTTGGAATATGCCGCCGCGATATGGGATCGGCATCATGAAAAACTGATAACTTTACCTGAGCTGGTTCAAAATAACGCTGCTCGTTTTATCCTGTCCAACTTTAACCATACCGCAAGTGTAACAAGCATGAAAGCTAATCTTTCTTTACCTCTTCTATCATCCCGCCGGCAGACAATTCGTTTGAGCCTTTTTCATAAACTATACCATCACTCCATGCTACGCGATTCCTTCATTTCGTCCCCCAGATACGTGTCAAATCGCATTGACCATCGTCACAAAGTTGGCATTGAAACATGTAACACTAAAACTGCATTTCAGTCTTTCTTTCCTCGCAGATCACGCGAATGGAACCGCCTTCCCGCAGATATAGTCGACAAAATTGATAACCAGCATTTTCGTTCTGCACTAGCTAACATTGCATAACAGGAAGATGATAATACTTGTTCTGTAATATGCATAGTATTTATT
Organism: Dermacentor variabilis; assembly: GCF_050947875.1. Taxonomy (NCBI): domain Eukaryota; kingdom Metazoa; phylum Arthropoda; class Arachnida; order Ixodida; family Ixodidae; genus Dermacentor; species Dermacentor variabilis. The sequence continues at coordinate 37,591,213 of NC_134574.1, forward strand.
TATGTATTTCTGTTTTGTAACCACTCCCCTCTTTAATGCCTTTGGCCCTGAGGGTTCAGTAAATGAAATGAAATGAAAGGAAGCTGTGTTGTTGTGGAAGGACGCTGTCGGAATCCGTGTTGGTTGGGAAAGAATGAGTTCGCATTTCCGGTGTACGTGTAAATTGACTTGGCTACAAAACGTTCTAGGAGCTTGCAGCAAACGCAAGTCAGCTATATTGGACGATAATTTTCAATTATCTGTCTAGCTCCAGATTTGTGCACAGGTATAACCTTTGCCGTAAGCCAGTCATCAGGGACTCGGCCTTCCGCAAGTGACGCGTCAAACATAATTTTTAAGTAATGAGCAACCCATTCCGCATATCTGCGCAGAAATGCTTTGGGTATGTCATCGGGGCCTACCGATTTTTTGACGTCAACGCTTAGTAGAACTACAATTCCCTCATAGGAGACTTGAACGCCTGGCATCTCTTCCGAGCGAAGCGATGGGGAGAGTATGGATTCAGCACTGGATTGTGATGGAGCCGAAAACACAGACTGGAAGAACACGTTGTAAGAAGAAGCAATCACTGCAGGATCAGTAACTACAGTGTTATCAACCACAATGCTATGCGACTCGTTGTCCTTTTACGACATGTGACGCCAAAATTTATCGCGAGACGACCTCATGAAATCTCTCAATGTTTCTTTGTAATATTTGCTTTGCCTTCAGTGATCATAGAACGCAGTTGTGCAGACAACTCAGTTATTTTTGCGGGGTCCTTTGTTACTTTCCGTCTCTGGCGGCTTATTCGACGTTTTAGTTGGATGATTTCCCTGTTGATCCAAGGGTTCCGTTTAGTTGTGTTTCTTTTACGAACCAGCACAAGTTTGGTAATACAATGGAAAATGATATGCTTGAACGATTGCCACATGGTATTGATATCACTATGAGAATCAAAATTGTCCAGTGCAAGTGACAAGTAGTCAATGGTACTTGTGTCATCAGCTTCCAAAAAATTTGGGACATATGTAACCGCCTCATTATATTTTTCTTTGTGTCGTTATGTGCAACCTGAACGAAAATAACTTCATGGTCAGAGACACCCTCCTCAACTGACACTTCAAACTGGTCAAAGCGCCCGTCAAAGAATAACAGATACAGGATAGATGGACTTTCCCCTATATTTCGCGTAGTTTGACGAACCATTTGTGAAAGGTCATGAGTAAATGCAATATCAAGAAGCAAATCGCAGTGTGCCTGTCCCCGCAATTCTGTTGCGAATGTTTCCCAGTTAATTGCAGGTAAATTGAAGTCTCCGGTTAGGAGTAGTCGGCAGTGGCGCTGTTTGTTTGCTTCTAAGTAACCTGTATCGACTCTAAGAGGTGAGTTTGGGGGCCGGTAAATTGTACCGAGAAGGACTCGTGACGTTCCAATATTCATGTCACACCAAAGACTTTCGTCTCCTGGGATATCGTTTAGTGTTCGGAACGCAATATTTTCTTTCATTATTATTGCAACGCTGCCTCCTCGAGACTCTCGATCCCGACGTACTATCGCGTATCCGGAAGGTATTATCTCATATTGAAGAGGCAGCGCAAAACGACGATGACAGAAGGCAGGAACACACAGGACAGCGCTGTCCTGTGTATTCCTGCGTTCTGTCATCGTCTTTTTTCGCTGCCCCTTCAAGATGTTCAACCAGTACCAGCTCGACAAATGTCAATCCTTTTACCGTTTATCTCATTGTCTTGAATCTCTGAACGCAACCATGTCTCTGTCATCGTAACAACATCCGGATCATAATTCACTAAAATGTGCTCTAAACCTGCAGTCTTATTCACGATATTTCTAGCCTTAAAGTTAACTAGACGAAATTCATGATGCCCTTTCTGCTTCGGTCAGTCCGCGCTTGCAGCGGATAGAATACTCTTATTACGCCTGAGCTTGACTCGACGGTTTCTTTCGTCGCCCCAACTGGATATATTACCATCGATGAGCATTTTATCATAGCCAAGACTCACGCGCTGTCCTTGTTTTCGTTCATCCTGCGCAGAATTTCAAAGAAGCTTGCGTTTTGTAACTGTTTCCTTGCTGTACTTATCAGCAATGGATATGCCAGTTCCCTTTTGTGTTTTTACAGTTTTTGTATACTTTTGATTTTTCTCTGGAATCGTACAACTTTAGAATAATAGGTCACGGCTGTTTGCTCTGCCGTTTCCCGATCCTATGTATTCGTTCAACTGTGTGCAAAGTTACGTTCAGCTGTTTGTCAAATAAATCGGTAAGCACTTTTGCGGATAGTTTTTCTGTTGTTTCTTTTTCGCCCCCAGAATTCCGAAAACCATGAGGTTATTTCGTCTGCTTCTGTCTTCCAATGACACAAGCCTATCGCGCAGCGTTTTTACAGACGCGTTCATGGTTTTATTTCTCTTAGTCAACTCAGCTATCACTTTGGCTTGTCCCACACAGCCTTCTCAAATTGTTTTATTCTCTCACTCAAGGCGGCTAAATCCGTTTTGACGGCTTGTTGCCCATTAAGCATGTCTTTCAAGAGCGTTGTTGCGTTAGGACCTGCATTCGTCTCAAGGTCACCAGATAACAGACACCATAGCAGCGAATGACAAATAAAGCACTTTTGGGCACGGCAGCACTACAATGAAGCGATTATCATTCTTGTAACCATGATACGAATAGAAACCAACCTGTTCAAGGAACAGGAGACGAGTTACAGGTGACATGGCTTCTGCGGTGCCACCGTGCCCACTGACGCAGGCTGCTGAATCTGCTGCCTTTATAGGACAGGACGAAGTTACCGTGATGCTTCTATAGTATCTGGTGCCGAGGGTGTCGCTGACAGGCCCTTCCCAATCAAAAACGGCCACATCAGGAACAGATCCAACGATGCACTTCTTGTATGCATTCTCATGGCTAGATGCGCAGATCAACAGCACCTGTTCAAGGAACCGAAGACGAGTTACAGGTGACATGCTGCTGTGGTGCCACCGTGCCCACTGACGCAGGCTGCTGAATCCACTGCCTTTATACGACAGGACGAAGTTCCCGTGATGCTTCCCTAGTATCTGGTGCCGAGGGTGTCGCTGACAGGCAATTCCCAGCCCAAAACGGCCATATCAGGAACGGATCCAGCGATGCACTTGTATGCTTTCTCATGGCAAGATGCGCAGATCAACAGCACCTGTTCAAGAAACAGAAGACGAGTTTAGGTGGCATGGCTTCTGCGGTACCACCGTGCCCACTCAAATCTGATTCAGTATCATCGTCACTGGATGTTGGAGCGTAGATTTGTATTACCTTTAATCTATACCTCTTATTAAGCTTGATAACTAATACAGCTACTCTCTCATTATTGCTGTAGAATTTGTCAATGTTGCCATTTTATCCTTATGGATTAGGAATCCTACCCCGTATTGCTTCTTATCTAGAATACCTCTATAGCAGAGAACATGTCCTGTATTCAGAAATGTATGAGCCTCACCAGTTAATGTGGTCTCACTTAGGCTAATGATATGCCAAACAACGTCTGATAATTCCTAAAAGGGTCCTGCTAAGCTAGCCTCACTCGAGAAGGTTGGGCTGTCAGTTTCTGTTGGCGGCCAGCCCGAATCCAGAGATTCTTAGCACGCTCTGCTGCGTTCGGGCTACACCAAATCATATTTTGTGTATCTTTTTTTTCTTTCTGATTGGTCTTGCTCATTTACAGATTAAAAGGTGCTGTGTAAACTTCGTTAGCATATTGTACGGTTTTTGGCCATTCTTGCTAGAATCTGGTCATCTCTGTGAACTCGTCATGCAATGGCATGCAATGATCTTAAGTTTTTGCAGCTTGAGAAATCTATAAAAGCGTCCACTGCATTTCTGCATGTGCTGTGCAATGCAGCCAGTCTGGTAAAATCATTTCCATGCTTAGATATATACATACTTGGTGCAAAATTATAATTTTGCACTTGTAGTCGAATACGTTTTAATATTACGACAAACACAAGTACTGAAAGAAGTTCTCAGTGCTTGTTTTAAAAGGTACGCTACAATACCTCGGTTGTCGCCTTTTTAAACATCAAGGAGAGTACAAAAAACTGTGGCAACATCAGAGGAACTGTTTGTTTCTTCATAAGAGTGTATTGTGTTTGAAGTTTGCTTCAAAGCTTCAAAACGGAAGAAATTGAACCCTTATTCCTTTCGAATCACTCCCGTTTTCACAGTACATGCACCTGAAACAGAAATACAAAAGTATACGAAAGCAAATGGCAGCGCGATCGCCCGAAGTGGACGCTGAGAAAGCAATTGTGAAAGCAAGGAAATCAGGCGAGAATTCCGACACGAGCTGAAAAGCTATTTCAAGGACACGTGATAGGCTGCACCTTTCCACGCATATTTTAGCGATTACACTACCTCAGTCTCCTTTCTTTGTTATGCGACTTAGTTGAAACATTTCGTTCCTTGTCTCCATCGGTATTTTCATATGATTTACTTTTTTGTAGCAAATGCAAATGTGCATTCAGGCTATAACAAACACATTGGCCACAGCATTCGTAGAAGGATAAAGGCGCAAATTATTAGATGATGTCACCACCTTGAAAGTAGAGTAAGACATTCGCTCATGTTATATAAGTAGACAGCATTTCTAGACTAGCAATACAACAGCCATATTATAATCTATATTAGTAGACATGCTAAGATGTAGCTAGAGACTGGCGGTGGTGGCGCTGTTGCAGTTTTCGTTCCGCATGTCTAAATTTGGGACAAGTTTTTCTGAGGCAAGTTTTTCTGAGGCAACATGCTGTTTAGATACTGCTGATGCTTAAATAAGAGATAACTTTCTTCAACAATGCCTTTACCATTCGCTATACCATGGAAACAAAGTATGTTATATAATCCCTGTTATTAGTATTTAGATTGCTGTGCAGGCAACATTTTAAGTAAACGTTATCTTTGTCACGGACAAAAAAATTATGAAGGAACTCAAGAAAGCGAACCTTGGCATTGAAAAGGGTTAGCACACAGTGATCAGAACTACCGATGCAAGGAGAACAAGCATTGTATTATAGGGTACGAGTCTTGCTGACCTTGTGGACTTCGATTAGATCTTAATACTTAGGAACGTCAGTGTCCTTATTGTTGACTACATAATACTTTGTATCGCAAAACTTTCTTGCTTGACTCCTAATCCTCTTGCATGATCATAGCTTGACAGTTCAAATACCTTAACATAAGCTGCGGTCCCACAAGGAAACAAATAACTGCGATAGGTGTCCGAAAAATGAGTAGCCCATAGCATAAAACATACATCCAAGCATGTTTGCTCTTGGGCTGTCCTGTCTAGAAATATGCAACTCTAGTGTAGTACACAAGGCTTCGTTTCATTCTGATTGATTAAAGGGTTTTAAGGGCCAATTGTGGCCAAAGAGCGTCAAACAAATGCTGCAATGATGCATTAATGGCAACAAAGATTGTAACACTGCTGTGAAAGGGCCAAAATAAGTCTGCATATTGCCTAAGGTATGGATGTACTAAAATATCGGCAGTGATTAGTGATGTGTGCTACGATCTTAAAATCGGTGCAAAAGTGTATGATTAAGTGACGCGTGCGGGATACAGTAGCGCTAGTGCATGAAGAAAACTCGTGGACGTAAGGGCGCGGGAGGCACACACGTGCTCTACAAATATTCGTCAACGGAAGCTAAAACCTGCAAGGGAAATGCAGTACTTTAAATAACCTGGCCAAATAATTTTTACGGAGTCGCTTTCCTTTATAAAGTTTAGGACCGTGTTAAAACTGAAAAACGGCTCATTGCCGAGAATAAAAATGCTGCGGGAAGAGGTACGGGCTCACGATACAGGAAGGGGAACTACTTTTTCCACTGTGCATGTATTTCAGAGCACTGAGGGAGAACATGGACAACTGCAATGCTATCGCCGCATCTGCTACATGTTCGATAAGCACTTCCAGTCAGTAAGTGAGAGTTCGCGGCGTAGGTATGGTGTATTCTTAATCTGCAAAGAAGCACTTCCTTGTATCTTGCTGTCTTTTCAATTATCCAGTTGCCTAACTTTGGTTATATTTTGTGCAGCTTATTTGACACTTCAGCATCTCACTGCCTTTTCCAGTGCCAAGTAATGCCGAATTAAGGGTTTGAGGTCCGTGGCTGATATGGGTATATTTATATTTGCATTACTGAAGGCTACTGATGTACCGTTTGCGGCAGTAGCTACATTGCCTTTTTGCCTACAGTACAGTTCAGTAAAAGAGGGTTCCTTGTTTTTGTATGCTGATTAGTGCTTTGGCGACTCTCAGTGATACCGTTAACAGAATAGCGTTAGTGATATTTGTCTACTTTATGTCTTTGACGGCCGTTAGCATCGCCTATGATTACGCAGTTAATATACTAGTTTCTCGATTTTAATGCATCCGATGTTGAAAATGACGCTCTCCCAGCTGAATAAGCTGCACCCGAGGGAGACATAGAAGCATCTGTGTAGACATATTCCCAGCAGTACGTGGAATGAAGTTCAAGCAAGTTAGAATGCGTATCCGTTTCAGCACACGTTTTCGTAACTCGACGAAAGAGATCACACTCGGTGATCTGTCATTCCCTGGATGGTGAAAAGCGCGGAGGAGCCATTGGGACGCTTTCTCTAAGTGGCACATTAATTTCCTGAGGCAATGCTTCCAAATGCAGGGAGAAGCGAGTCCTAAAAGCTGGGCGGTTGCAATAAATCCTGCCAGTGGATGTGTCGCAAATAATTGAGTACCGTGGGTGTTCAATGTTTGATTCTACCTTCTGGAAGTACGAGAAACATAAATATATCCTTTGGATATGTATGGAACATTCATTAGACTCTACATAGTGGCTCTCTACAGGCCTAGTCATGAAGGCACCTGTAGCTAGGATACCCACATGGTGAACAGGATCCAGAATCTATAATGCACTAGGCGAAGCAGAGTGATACGATACTGCGCCGTAGTCAAGCAGGGATCGTATCAGACTCTTATACAAGCTCAGGAGCCATCGCCTGTCACTTTCCCAGGATGTGCGTGACAGAAGCTTCTGTAGATTCATCGTTTTGAGACATTTCTCTTTTACGTGATTCAGATGAGGGATGAATGTTACTTTGGAATCTAAGATTACACGTAAAACATTTATGTTGATAGCTTGGAGACAGACGTTCTCCATTCAGAAAAAATATCGGGATCAAGCAATATTCTCGAATTGTTTGACAGGAGCATGCGGATACGTCTCGGGGGATTAGTCAAAATACATCCTCATTGGTCCGCTTACTCAGATTGTTTAGGCCAAGCTACATCTGTCGCTCGCAGATTGAAAAATTACATGGTTTAAATCCAATCTGCACATCGCCCACATACACAGATTAAAACTATCTGCATGGTGTGGTGTCTGCAAATACCTCATTTTTAGAATGAATAGCGTATAGTTCAGCACCCCACATGGAGTTCACCTGTCTCCTGAGTAAACGGCCAGGATAGGTTGGTGCCAACGCTCCCACGAAATGTTCTAATTGATAATTTTCAATAAAGTTCAGCCAGTTGCCACAGATACCCATGCCAGAAAAATCTCGACGAATTCTGAAATGTCACAAGGTGTGGTAGGCCTTCTCAATGTCAAGAAATATTGATAGAAAAAATTGCTCGTGTGCGAATGCATTACAGTGTTAGCCTGCATACAGGCAACGTGGTCTATAGTAGATCTACCTTCCCTGAAGCCACACAGGAAGCAATCTAGTATTTGTTATTGTCACGACAAAGGATCAAGCATCGGTTTACCATTTCCTCAAATAGTTTGCACAAGCAGCTTGTCAGCCCTATAGGTCTGTAGCTGGCGGCTAAAGAAGCGTCCTTGCTCGCTTCGACAATTGGAATTACGATGGTTTGTTTCCGGGCGGGTGGAATGTGAACTGTAGACCACGTAGCATTGAACATTCAGAGAAGAGTTTTGTGAGTTTCAGGGTCTTAGTGTTTGATCATGTCATACTCTTTTCCGCCAGTTCTTGGGGCAGATTAGTTGCAACAGTTTAGTAAAGCGTGAAATTCAACCATCCTAAATGGGTGATTGAGTTATTTGTTTCGCGTGTTTTTCCGATCTAAGGGTGGCCGCTTGGCTTGTCTTTGATATCTTAAGTATCTGTCGGGATAGTGCGATCAACTGGAAATATGTTCGAAATATGCATCTAGAAAGGGAACTAGATATGTGATGGTATCTCCTTGGACATGTGCCAGCGGTAGAAGATGATAATGTCAGCCTTTAGTTTTGATTACTCAGTTCCATGCTTTTCTTTCTTCTGTATAATATTTGATGCTACTGATATCTTTTGGCCAACTTATCAGTATTGCATGGTGACGTGTTTTTCTTGAGACTTGAAGTTAAATAGGTTCTCTGTGGTTAGGGACTTATGTAGGTTCCAAGCCCTGTTTTGCTTCTTCTGCACTTCCTTACATTTCTTATTTCACCATGGAATACATGGCTTCGAAGGCGACGCGTTTGTTTGCGGAATGCATACTGACTGCATGTGACGGCGTCCACCATACTAAGTGCAAATTTATTATTTCACGAAACAGTCTCGAGTCGCCTGAATCAACTTTGCATCTAGGAACATCTGTGGAACATTCTACATGTTTTCTATGCGCTTGCAAACGATAGCAAAAACGTAGTCATTTCCGGAAGGGTTAATAATCACTTCCCGCTGCAGATAAGGAACAATTGTATTGGACGCTAACCTTAGGTCTAGGGTTGAAAATGTTTTCTGTGCTGGGCTGTAGATTGCTGATTCCTTCTTGCCAAGCAAGCATGCACTTGAGGGCAGTAAGACGTCTTCTATTATCCGTCCTCTCCGATCACAACTAGAGTCAGCCTACAGTGTAATATTCGCGTTTATTTCTCCGACGACTAGGTAAGGGTAAGCAAGCTCATCAATCAAGTTCTAAAATTATCCTCTAGAGAGCTGATAATTCGGGGGGATGTTTATAGAAGTGATGGTCACTAGTTTATTGACCACGACTGCTTAATTAGCAACCGCCCCAAGAAAATTTAGAGCTGAAGTTGCTGATAGGTAACACCTTCATCGACTATTATAGCTACACAACTGCACGGCGATACAGCATCTCCTCGTTCTCTCCGAAAAATGGCATATTACCGAAGAAAGGTTGCTTGCGTATACTTAAGATTTGTCTTTTTAGCACACAGCCCCTTTGGATTAAATCTGCTTAGTGTAACTTTAACATCGTCAAGGTTCTGGAGGACTCCTTTGACGTTCCACTGTAGTATTTGTGTATCCATGACGCGCGTGGCTACTTAGGCGCTAGGGGCGCCATCAGAATGGTTGTTGTGCCAATCACTTCTTCCCAGTTGCCTGACACGCGCTATTGCGAGGACTGCGCTTGATGAGGGGGCGTCTAAGGGGGCCAGACCATTGAGGCCACCAGCCCGAAGGTCAATGGCCTCCTCTTCTGAGGCCGCAACGAAGCAAGCGCTACGCTGCATTAATCGGTCGAGAGATGCCATCTTTCTTAGACAATATGTCATTTTCGAAAAGACCACGACGAGGCTATCTCATCCTGTAGTTTAGCCACACTTTCCCTTCCGGACAACCCTTGAAGCAGTGTTACTGCCTGCAGTTCTTTTTGATCATTTGGTTACTGTCTGCTCTGTATATTGTCACGTGGTGGTGACGTTGAAGAACACAGTAGAAAATACTGTGAAAGAGAAAACTAACTTTTATTGGGCGAACCTGTGCCCACGAAAACAGGCTACACTTATAGCACAACGATAGCGGCGAACACGGTCGGCGATCGTCGGAAATCTGATCAGCGGGTCAAGCGCGTCGTCTTTTATACAGCAGTCGTCGAATGTTCCAGACTAATCGTTCGGACCTGCGTGCCTTCCACAAAGTTCTACATCATTCGCGTCACGCGATGAAATTAGATAATATGAAGTTCGGCGACAACAGACAGCCGGGTAGAAGCATCGATAACTTTCCAGAAACTTCGGATACATGCAGGCGCGTCCCGCGCTGCGCGATTACATTTGTTAGGCGGCGAAACGTGGTCGCCCGATAATTATCAGTACACGTGTCAATACCTCCCTCTTAAAAAGCATCGACCGGATGCTGCAAACAAACGAAAGTAATAAAAGAAAAGCACTCCTAGCAAAGAAAACAACAAAATAAGGAAGTTCGTCAGCGTCCGTAAAAGGGTTTAAGACTCACCACGTGGATCACTTCAGATCGTGCGCGGGGTTGCTGTGAATGCGAAATGCCGTCTGGCACGACCTCATAGTCCAGTGCGCCGATACGTCGGATGTCCTTGTAGGGTCCGAAATATCGTCGCAATAGTTTTTCACTGAGTCCTCGTCGGCGTATCGGGGTCTACAGCGAAACACGGTCGCCGGGCTGGTACTCGACGAAGCGTCGACGGAGGTTGTAGTGTCGGCTGTCGGTCCTCTGCTGGTTCTTGATCCGCAGGCGGGCGAGCTGTCGGGCTTCTTCGGCGCGCTGGAGGTAGGTAGCGACGTCAAGGTTCTCCTCGTCAGTGACGTGCGGTAGCATGGCGTCGAGCGTCGTCGTCGGGTTCCTGCCGTAGACCAGCTTCAACGGCGTGATCTGCGTTGTTTCTTGCACCGCCGTGTTGTAAGCGAATGTTACGTACGGCAGGAGGGCATCCCAGGTCTTGTGTTCGACGTCGACGTACATCGCTAGCATGTCGGCGAGGGTCTTATTCAGCCGCTCCGTAAGACCATTCGTCAGCGGGTGGTAGGCCGTTGCCCTCCAGTGCCTTGTCTGACTGTATTTCAGAATGGCTTGGGTGAGCTCCGCTGTAAAGGCCGTTCCTCTGTCGGTGATGAGGACTTCTGGGGCGCCATGTCGCAGCAGGATGTTTTCGACAAAGAATTTCGCCACTTTAGCTGCGCTACCTTTCGGCAGTGCTTTTGTTTCAGCGAAGCGGGTGAGGTAGTCCGTCGCCACGACGATCCACTTATTTCCGGTTATTGACGTCGGAAAGTGTCCCAGCAAGTCCATCCCTATCTGCTAGAATTGTCGGCAAGCATGCTCGATTGGCTGTAGTAATCCAGCAGGCCTTGTCGGCGGTGTCTTGCGTCGCTGACAGTCTCGGCATGTTCTGACATAGCGGGCGACGTCGGCGGTCGGGCGCGGCCAATAATACTTTTCTTGTATCCTCGATAGTGTCCGTGAAAATCCGAGGCGTCCAGCGGTCGGATCGTCATGTAGGGCATCCAATACTTCTGGACGAAGTCCTGACGGGACAACAAGAAGGTAATTGGCGCGAAATGGTGAGGAGTTCTTCACGAGTAGATTATTTTGAAGGGTGAAGGAAGATAATACGCGCTTAGATGCCCTGGGGACAACGTCGGTGTGCCCTTCCAAATATTCGACGAGGCCTTTTAGCTCCGGGTCTGCCCGTTGCAGTTCAGCGAAGCCTTCCGCACTTATTCTAAGGAAGGCGTCGTCATTCTCGTCGTCTTGCGGCGGCGATCAATGGGGGCGCGTGATAAGCAATCGGCATCGGAGTGTTGTCGTCCGGAATTGTAGGTTACAGTGATGTCGTATTCTTGTACTCTGAGGCTCCACCACGCCAGTCGTCCTGAAGGGTCCTTTATATTCGCTAGCCAACACAACGCGTGATGGTCACTGACGACTTTGAATGCCCTGCCATAAAGATAAGGGCGAAGTTTAGCTGTAGCCCAAACGATGGTGAGGCATTCCTTTTCGGTCGTAGAATAGTTGCCTTCCGCTTTTGACAGCGACCGGCTAGCGTAAGCTATCACTTGTTCGACTCCGTTTCTCCTCTGGACTAGAACGGCACCGAGGCCTAGGCTACTGGCGTCAGTATGGATTTCTGTATCGGCGTACTCGTCGAAGTGCGCAAGTACCGGCGGCGACTGCACGCGTCGTTTGAGTTCTTCAAATGCGTCGACCTGCGACGTTTCCCACTTGAACTCAACATCACATTTAGTTAGACGTGTCAACGGCTCGGCGATGCGTGAAAAGTCCTTGACAAAGCGCCTGTAGTAGGCACATATGCCAAGGAATCTACGCACTGCCTTCTTGTTGATGGGTTGCGGGAACTGTGCGATGGCAGCTGTCTTGTGCAGGTCTGGACGGACACCAGATTTGCTGATTACGTGGCCTAGGAACAGAAGCTCATCGAAAGCGAAGCGGCATTTTTCCGGCTTCAGAGAAAGCCCTGATGACTTGATGGCTTCTAGTACAGTCGCAAGCCGCTTGAGGTGATCGTCGAAATTTTCGGCGAAGACGACGACGTCATCCAAGTAAACGAGACAGGTCTGGCACTTCAATCCCGCTAACACGGTGTCCATGACGCACTGGAACGTTGCAGGTGCCGAGCACAGTCCGAATGGCATAACCTTGAACTCGAAGAGGCCGTCTGGGGTGACGAAGGCCGTCTTTTCGCGATCTCTTTCGTCGACTTCTATTTGCCAATAGCCAGACTTGAGGTCCATCGACGAGAAGTATTTAGCGTTGCACAGCCGATCCAATGCGTCCTCTATTCGTGGGAGGGGGTATACGTCCTTCTTCGTGATCTTGTTCAGACGACGATAATCGACGCAGAAACGTAGGGTTTCGTCCTTTTTCTTTACCAAGACAACAGGGGATGCCCACGAGCTTTTCGACGGCTGGATGATGTCGTTGCGCAACATTTCGTCGACTCGTTCTCTTATAGCTGCACGTTCTCGTGGCGAAACTCGGTAAGATCTCTGGCGGAGTGGTCGGGCGCACTCCTCGGTGATTATGCGATGCTTGGCGACTGGTGTTTGTCTAATCCTCGATGACTTCGAAAAGCAGCCTTTGTATCGTCGGAGCAGACTTCTGAGCTGCTGTTGCTTATTCACGGGGAGACTTGGATTAATGTCGTAGTCTGGTTCGGGAACCATAGTCGGCCGGGTAGATGCGGCGGAATCCGAGAGGACAAAGGCATTACTGTTTTCTAGAATTTCCTCGATGTACGAGATCGTCGTACCCTTGTTGATGTGCTTGAACTCTTGGCTAAGGTTTGTTAGCAACACTTCAATTTTCCCTCCATGCAGTCGAGCGATCCCTCTTGCGACGCAAATTTCATGGTCTAGCAGTAGACCTTGGTCGCCTTCGATGACGCCTTCTACGTCAGCGGGTGTTTCGGTGCTGACCGAAATAACAATGCTCGAGCGAGGCGGGATGCTCACTTCATCTTCGAGAACACTCAATACGAGGCGACTGCTAAAGCTATCAGGCGGTATCGCTTGATCTTCCGATAACGTTATCGATTGTGACTTCAGGTCTATGATTGCGCCGTGATGGTTCAGGAAGTCCATGCCGTGAATGACGTCTCGTGAACACTGTTGGAGGATAACGAAGGAGGCAGGGTAAGTCCGGTCATGAACGGTTATTCTTGCCGTGCAGATTCCAGTCGGCATAATGAGGTGTCCTCTAGCGGTCCGAATTTCGGGGCCCTCCCATGCAGTCTTAACCTTCGGCAACTGGGCGGCGATGTGTCCACTCATTACGGAGTAATCGGCCCCTGTGTCGACTAAGGCAGTGACTGCGTGGCCGTCGAGAAGTACGTCGAGGTCGGTGGTTCTTTGTCTGGCGTTGCAGTTGGGTCTTGGCGTCGGATCACAGCTGCGTCGTGGTGAACTGAAGCTGGAACGTCGCGTCGTCAAGCCGTCTTTCGTCTGTGTAGTCTTGGCTTCCTTACTTCGTCGGGACGGCGGCGTGTCATCATTAGGGCGTGGGGATGGTTTCTTTGTCGTCTTCGTCGGCGGCGGAGGATCTTCGTCAGTTCGACGAACAGCAACCGCACCTCCTTTGGTTGCTGCTTTTAGTTTTCCGGATATGGGCTCACTGACCGGCCCCGGGCTGGGCCAGTGTATGGTCGGCGCTGCGGCGAGTGGTAGCGGCCTGGTGATGGCGAACGCGACAGTCGTCGAACTGAGTAGCGGCGAGGTAGTCGGCGATATCGCGAGGGCGTTCACCTTGCTGCGGGCGCGGAGCGTTGACGGCGAAACCTCGCAGTCCCATCTCCCGGTATCGGCGATGCGATGTGGCATCGGTGATGCACATGGCCGGCTTCTCCGTAGTGATAGCAGAGCGGGCGGTGGTCGGGGGCTCGCCAAATGTCCGTGTTCCTCGCGTAGGTGCGCTGGGCGACGGGTGGGCGGGCTGGCGGCGGCGGCGGACGACGGAATTGCGTCGTTGCAGGGCCCTGGCGTGGTCGCGGAGGGGGACCTTGACGGCGTGCAACAGCGGCGTATGTCATCGCTTCTGGCTGGGGCTGCGGTAATTTTGGTTGCAGCTCGGGAACTCCAAGCGATCGGTGCACCTCTTCTTTCACGATGTCGGCGATCGAAGCCACTTGGGGCTGCGACGAAGGCAGGACCTTACGCAGTTCTTCGCGCACAATGGCCATGATGGTCTCCTGAAGGTCGCCGGAATCCAGTCCTTGGATGGCGTACTGCGGCGTGAGCCCCTGGCGGTTATATTGCCGGATGCGCATCTCCAGAGTTTTCTCGATCGTCGATGCCTATGCAGAAAACTCAGCTACGGTTTTCGGCGGGTTGCGAATAAGTCCTGCGAAGAGTTCTTCCTTGACGCCCCGCATCAGGAAGCGGACTTCTTTCTCCTCTGACATTTCCGGGTCGGCGTGCCGGAAAAGACGGGCCATCTCCTCCGTAAAGATCGCGATCGTCTCGTTTGGCAGCTGCACTCTTGTTTCTAGTAGTGCTTGGGCTCGCTCTTTTCGCACGACGCTTGTAAACGTTTGGAAGAAGCCGCTTCGGAACAGGTCCCACGTCGTTAAGGTGGTTTCTCGGTTCTCGAACCAGCTCCTGGCGGCGTCTTCCAGTGCGAAATAGACATGCCGCAGCTTGTCGTCACTGTCCCAACTGTTAAACGTAGCGACCCTCTCATACGTCTCGAGCCAGGTTTCCGGGTCCTCGAATGTTGATCCGCGGAACGTCGGAGGTTCCCTGGGCTGCTGCAGCACGATGGGGGACGCTGGGGCTGCCATTAGGGTTGCCTTGTCCACAATCTTCTTGGTCTTCTCAGGTAGAAGTCCGTGCTTCGGGGGCAGCTGTTGCAGACGGCGGCTTGCTCGATGCGCCGGGACTACGTTGCTCTTCTCTTTGCGGTCCGGGCTTGGATCACGGCTTGTCGGGAGCGTCCGGTACATGAACGAAAAGCACTTCCACCAGATGTCACGTGGTGGTGACGTTGAAGAACACAGTAGCAAATACTGTGAAAGACAAAACAAACTTTTATTGGGCGAACCTGTGTCCACAAAAACAGGCTACACTTATAGCACAACGATAGCGGCGAACACGGTCGGCGATCGTCGGAAATCTGATCAGCTGGTCAAGCGCGTCGGCTTTTATACAGCAGTCGTCGAATGTTCCAGACTAATCGTTCGGACCTGAGTGCCTTCCACAAAGTTCTACACCATTCGCGTCCCGCGATGAAATCAGATACCATGAGGTTCGGCGACAACAGACAGTCGGGTAGACGCATCGATAACTTTCCAGAAACTTCGGATACATGCAGGCGCATTACGCGCTGTGCGATTACATTTGTTAGGCGGCGAAACGTGGTCGCCCGATAAAGATAAGTACACGTGTCAATATATACCACCAAACTTTTACCTCAGAAAAACAGATTTATATAACCTCAGAGGACGACTACCGTAATGCTACATACTCGTAGGAGATTTTAATGGTCACAACATTTTGTGGGAGACACCTATTGTCACACGAGAGCTCGAGCCAACAAAATTTTTCTTGTCACCTGTGGTTATTAAAGTTTTTCATCCTAACAAAGTTTTTCATCCATCAATGATCCATCACTTCTGGTGCGTGTCTGTTTGATATCGTATTCATCGATAGAACATGCAATTGACTTTTCCTCTCCTCTGCCTTACCTGGAATCGGATGTTTGCAACAACAATTTTGGAAGGTTTAAACTTAATAACTCAGCATGACAACCCTCTCCATATTCATGGATGTAGATTGTAACTGGCTTACAGGAAGCATAAAAAAATAAACCATTTATCACGAGATGGTATATGTAATTTTACGATGCTGCTGGATATTTACCCCCTTTTATTATTGATGCAGAGGAAAAATTTATCCCATAAACGAATAATGCATCAGATAAACCACCTGTTTTCTGCTGGAACGAAGACTGCAGAGAAGTGCGAAAGAGACAAAATAAAGCCGGGGGCGAATTACGCCGGTCAACAAATGCGGAAAATGTCATAGAATTTAAGCGCATCAGATCGTAGTGAACGCGGACATGGCATCAGGCAAAGAGACAAAGCTGGGCTAGATTCCTGCCAGGTACAAATTCATACAAACAGGAGCTGAAATTCTTGAATGGCCTAAGAAAGCTAACAGGGCAAGAAATCCACCCGTCCCCTCTGGTGAACGACCAAGGACACACCTTATAAAAGCAAGCAGACTCTCTTGGGCAGCACTTTGACCGTTTGTCAAGTGCAATTCGCTATTCACAATCCTTCTTGCCGTACAAACAACTAGAAAAATCTAAGCGGTTTCTCTGTGAATTCCAACAAAACGAGCTATATAACTGTCCTTTTGGTATTACCGTGTTGAGGGCTGCCTTGATTACATGCAAGAATTCTGCACCCGGAGCTAACGTAGCCATGTGTGACATGATGTAAAGCTTTCACTTTGACACGCAAGTCACACTACTCACACTTTTCAACAGCGTTTGGGCTCTGTATTTTCCATACACATGGAAAGGAGCGAGTGTGCTCCCTGTTTTGATGCAGGATGCAGACCCTTCCCCCGCGGCAAGTTAAGGCTGGATAGCTCTCAGAAGTTGTTGTTGTAAACTATTTGAAAACATTTTTATTTGGCGACTCATACATTTCCTTGAACTGAACAAAACAGTTGATGCCTATCAGCGTGGCTTCACAGAATGCCGGTCCACAAGTGATCATTCTGGTAGCATACGACGAAATAGCCGTGATACATTTGTTCGTAAATAGCTTTTTTCAATATTCCTCGATATGGAGAAGGCGTACGAAACAACGTGGCGTTACGGCACCTTCAGGTAATTGTCGGGAATGGGTATCCCTGGCATTACGTTAAACCTAACTAAAGACTATTTGTCTAATGGTACCTTCCGCGTCCAAATCGGCAATGTATTGTCAGGTACATTTATACAAGAAACTGAAGTATCTCAGGGAGGCGAGCTGAATTGCACATCTTTCTCGTCAAGATAAACACGTAGCGCGCTCTTTACCACGCACTCTATTTTATAATGTCTATGCAGACGAATCGCAAAGAGGTTTCAAATCGTGTAACCTGGCAGTGTGCGATAGACAAGTACAGCAGGGCTTGAAGAAGATCTATAAGTGGGCAGGCGAAAACGGGTTTGAAGCGAAACCTTCAAAAGGTATTCTGTTCTCTTCCAAGAAAGAGAGGCCTAGTTCCGGATCCTAGTATAGAATATGGACAACGGATACTTGTGAATAAACAACACAAGTCTTTTGGCATCATATTTGACTCTAAGCTCATTTTCTCTGCACACATAAAGTATCTCAACGCGCAATGCCTAAAAATAATTAATCTAATCAAGATTCTATCTCACACAACATGGGGCGACGACGGGAAGTTTTTAATGAACCTTTACGAGAGGCTCATTTAAGTGCGACTTGATTATGATGCTGTTGTATATGACTCTGCCAGGCGGACCGCGCTAAATATGTGAGGTCCCGTTCACCATCTACGTATCCGCCTGGCCAGCGGATACGTAGAGCGGATAAGAAGAAGCCCTTTTGAAATCTTATACGTAAAATGTAACGAGAGGTAACTCCATTTGCAGAGATACTACATCAGTTTCAGATATTTCGTGAAGGGGCACTCTAATATTGAACATCCGTGTTCGAAAACGGTTAAGGATTTGACATATGCTACAGTTTTCCATATTCAACCCTCTGTGAGACAGCTCCTCTGTGGGAAGCTCATTCACACGCAGCGTGAGGGACCTTGGCGTTGAAATGAAACTCCCACTCCTCGAACATCAGTTATGACCTCCACCTAACCTGGTACCACCTTGGGAGTGGCAGCCGGTAGAACGTCTTTTGCGAAATTGCAATGTACGCACCAGAGCTAAAAATTCAGATGCATTTTCATGAACTCCAGTTGAATTACCCTTACTTTGAATTCTACACCGATGCATCAAAGCCGCATGCTGGCGCATCTTGCGCGGCTGTTTCCCCACTTTCTCCGAATCAGACGTACTGAAACCCGGTACAAGTACCTTTGTTGCAGAAGTATATGCAATACTGTATGCTGTTTACGACCCCCAAAAAAATAAAACTGGAGAGGGCGAACTCCTAAAGGGGCCCGCAACCACCCCTCGGGCTTGGTGAAATAACATAGTCCGCGGGTAGCATACGCTGTTGTGAACATCTCAGCCAAGTTCTGCTGTCGTACGCGGTCTGCGCAGCTCGCAAGCGAAGCGCGAAGTCAGCTTTTTCTCAAACGCTGTCGTTTCGAAAACCCCATGATCCTAGCTCTTTTCTGTGTGCTTTATTTCATCATAAAGCACACTCCAATACGCTGCTGCTATTGGCCGCTACGCTCGGCTAAACCACGGCCGCCGCGAGGTGCCGCCATGAGTCCAGTGGCGAAGCGCAATGCGTATCTCTGAGGATAGCCGCGTTTGGCTTACGTTTAGCGCGGCATGAGGCTCTTGCATTGCCCAGGGGGCTGTGCGAAAATGGTGCTAAAATGCGCCCTCTGTCCTCAACTGGGTAGTACCACGCTTGGTCGTCTGATTCGGAAAGCACGTTTACAATATGGACCCGCCACTTTCGGTTTTGTTGTACCACAACTTGCAGCGAATATCTGGCGCCGAAGATTTTTTCTGGGGTGGCACGCTGCGTAAAGGCAATAAATTATGCAACGCCGAATACGTGTATGCCGTTCCAGAAATAAGCGCCGAAGTTTTGGTGCGGTGTCAATCGCAAGTGATGCGAGTCGCGTACGAAGTTGAACTTCAGGTAATGTTTCCACGCTGCTAGATTCAGGCGCACAAACGCGAGGAAATGCTTCCTATAAATGTATTCACAGCAGCAATAAGCAGACATGTGCACGGAAATGCTCTGGCGCACGACGGTACGCGCCGCGACGGCAGCGGCCTTTCAGCATGCCGCGGTGTGCGAACTGCTCGAGCGCACGATCGTGCGCGCCGCGACGGCCGCGGTCTTTCGACTTGCCACGAAATGGCGGGCCTCCTGCAATCTTTGTTGACTGCATGCCGCTAGACAAGTAGTTATGCCTGCACTGTAGTAGCAGTCATCTGTCCCTCTAGCAACTGATAAATAAGTGATGCAATGCATATGAGCTCGCAGTAACGTACGTGCGAATCGCGCGACAGCGCGAGCTCGTGCGCTGCTCGCTTGATGTAGCTTTTAATGACAGCGCTCGATCATCGATGTGCGGCAATCAATACTACCTTGCTGCGATGCCTCAACGTGCTGGCTTGAGGTCAAGGATGAGCACATCTAACGTTTTAACCTATGCTGCCTGTAGTGGTGTAGTGAACTGTCACCGAATAGCCCGACCATTAGTGGTCATTTGTGCACACACCTGGTCACTTCACCACTTTGCACCAGTCGAATTGTTAATTCTCGCTGTGGACGGGTCTGGAATCGTGAATCACCAGCCATGCCTGCTACTATGTCGGTCTGCCGTCGGGACTGTAGGTGCAAAAGACTCAATTTTATAACACAGATTATCATGCAAGCTTAAAGACAGGCGAAGCAGTCAGCATGGCGCGAAGTTTCGCTTAATTACCCAGCGCGACGAACTGCAGCCATCCAGCGCGCCCGACGCTCCGCTTCGTGAGGCCGTGAAATAAAACGGTAGAATCTGATGGGATTCAGGCCTTCTTGTTCATGGCAGCCCATGACGCAGAAGTAACGACGGTGACGCTTTTTCGAGACTGAGCTAGGTCTCTCCGGATCGGCGTCGCCGATTCCTTCTGCTTCCAACATTACGTCTCACGGAGAGTCACTCCGTTTTCGTTAAACTATAGGCTGCGGCTAGCTCGCAGCGTGGTCGGCGTGGTCTGTAAGAAGTGACGAGCCTTTTCGCACTCGCAACAGGGCAGAAAAAAGTGCGAATCGACGCAAAACTCGGGCTAGAAACGTGCTTCGCCACAGCCAGGGCTCAGTACTACCCAAGCCGGTAGTACTGAGCCATCTGGCTCAGTACTACCGGCTTGGGTAGTACTGAGATGTACTGACCGGCTTGGGTAGTACGAAACCCAGATGTACTACCGGTAGTACATCTGGGTTTCGTGGAGGCGCACGAAACCCAGATGACGTTTCGTGCGCCTCCACCAGGCGCCGCTATTATACCTCAAACTCCAGCGCAAGACGCCCATAAGCACCAAGTCGGAAATTTGAACTGCACGCCGCGGTTATGTCTCCGCCGTTGCCTTCGCAGTGCAAGGCATAGGAGGAGAAAGGGATGCACAGCTGAGGTCGTGTTTGATTGCCGATAACTCCACTTCTGGTGAGCGCATTGAAGTAGTTTTAGCGGCAAAGTGGTTCTGAAATAGCCTATTTTCACTTCAAATGTCTTTCTCCACTTCGATAAAAAGTGGTTCAGGGCACCTTTAAGTGTTGTGAAGGCACTAATATGCTAAGAGAACCAAATATCCTGATTTTATTCATGTTTACTCATACTTGGGCAATATATATTCATCGTGGGAACATGTGATAATATGTGGGTTTCCTGGCGATAGATGCATTGAGTCTAATGTCCTGGCAGACCAATTGGCCACATCAAGGGCACCGCAGGGTATTAAACCTACCGCTGTTATTCCTGCTACGGGTATCCAGCGTTTTGTCTGTGACCAAAACTATGAATCGCCTGGAAATGGTTGTGGTGCACCAAAAGAAATTATAAGCTCCACTTATTTAAGCTACAGTTATGTTTCTGGCAGTCGGCCACGAAAACATAATGAAATGATGTCCTATTTTATCGTCGCAGAACACAACATCCATCTGGCACACACAACTTTATATTGAATGGTAGTACACCTCTAACCTGTGGTAGATATGGTGAGGGGCTTACCGTCCTTCACGTCCTGCATGAGTCTCGGGAAGCCGAAAAATAGAGAAACATTTTCATGCAGCATACAGCTATTCTGTCAATCTTCAATTCGTTATGTTTCTTGGTGAAGAACAGCTTTTTAAGACCGAAGCTGTCTTAGGTTTCCTGAACGAAGTGGTTTTCCTCGTCGTTAGCTGATCAATATTGTAGCGCATCCTCTCTAGAAAGTTTGCCGCTGTGATAGTTGCTTTAGTACAGCACACGCTTGCATCATCATCATCATCATCATCATCATCATCTGCCTGGTTACGCCCACTGCAGGGCAAAGGCCTCTCCCATATTTCTCCAACTAGCCGGTCATGTACTAATTGTGGTCTTGTTGTCCCTGCAAACTTCTTGATTTCATCCACCCTATTAACTTTCTGCCGCCCTCTGCTACGCTTCCCTTCCCTTGGAATCCATTCCGTAACTCTTAATGACCACCGGTTATCTTCCCTCCTCATTACGTGTCCTGCCCATGCCCCCCTTTCTTTTTCTTGATTTCAACTAAGATATCATTAACTCGCGTTTGTCCCCTCACCCAATCTGCTCTTTTCTTAACCCTTAACGTAACACCTATCATTCTTCTTTCTATAGCCCGTTGCGTCGTCCTCAATTTAAGTACAATTCTTTTCGTAAGCCTCCAGTTTTCTGCCCCGTACGTGAGTACTGGTAAGACGCAGCTGTTATAAACCTTTCTCTTGAGGCATAATGGTAACCTGCTGTTCAAGATCTGAGAATGCCTGCCAAACGCACCCCAGCCCATTCTTATCCTTTGGATTATTTCAGTCTCATGGTCCGGATCCGCAGTCACTACTTGTCCTAAGTAGATGTATTCCCTTACCACTTCCAGTGTCTCACTACCTATCGCAAACTGCTGTTTTCTTCCGAGACTGTTAAACATTACTTTAGTTTTCTGCAGATTAATTTTTAGACCCACTCTTCTGCTTTGCCTCTCCAGGTCAGTGAGCATGCATTGCAGTTGGTCCCCTGAGTTGCTAAGCAAGGCAATATCATCAGCGAATCGCAAGTTATTAAGCTATTCTCCATTAACACTTATCCCCAATTCTTCCCAATCCAGGTCTCTGAATACCTCCTGTAAACACGCTGTGAATAGAATTGGAGAGATCGTGTCTCCCTGCCTGACGCCTTTCTTTATTGGAATTTTGTTGCTTTCGTTATGAAGGACTACGGTGGCTGTGGAGCCGCTATAGATATCTTTCAGTATATTTACATACGGCTCCTCTACACCCTGATTCCACAATGCCTCCATGACTGCTGAGGTTTCGACTGAATCAAACGCTTTCTCTTAATCAATGAAAGCTATATATAAAGGTTGGTTATATTCCGCACATTCTTCTATCACCTGATTGATAGTGTGAATATGGTAGATTGTTTAGTAGCCTTTACGGAATCCTGGCTGGTCCTATGGTTGACGGAAGTCTAAGGTGTTCCTGATTCTATTTGCAATTACCATTTGTAAATACTTTGTAAGCAACGGACAGTATGCTGATTGGTCTATAATTTTTCAAGTCTTTGGCGTCCCATTTCTCATGGATTAAGATTATGTTAGCGTGGGCTCCTCCACGTCCACTTTCGGCTAACCCGCTTGCGTAAGAAGGTATTCATTATCCGCATATTATTCTGTTCCGCAAACTCTACTAATAACTCTCCCCTGCTATTCCTAGTGCCTATGCCATATTCCCCCACTGCCTTGTCTCGAGCCTGCCTCTTCCCTACCTTCGCATAGAAGTCGCCCATCACTATAGTATATTTTGTTTTGACTTTACCCATCGCCAAGTCTACGTCTTCATAGAAGCTTTTGACTTCCTGGTCATCATGGCTGGATGTAGGGGCGTAGACCTGTACAACGTTCATTTTGTACCTCTTATTAAGTTTCACAACAAGACCTGCCACCCTCTCGTTAATGCTATAGAATTCCTGTTTGTTACCAGCTATATTCTTATTAATCAGGAATCCGACACCTAGTTCTCGTCTCTCCGGTAAGCCCCGGTAGCATAGCACGTGCCCGCTTTTTAGCACTGTATATGCTTCTTTTGGCCTCCTAACTTCACTGAGCCCTATTATATCCCATTTACTGCCCTCTAGTTCCTCCAATAGCACTGCTAGACTCGCCTCACTAGATAACGTTCTAGCGTTAAACGTTGCCAGGTCCATATTGCAATGGCGGCCTGTCCGGATCCGGGGATTCTTAGCACCCTCTATTGTGTCGCAGGTCTGACCACCGCCGTGGTCAGTTGCTTCGCAGCTGCTGGGGACTGAGTGCCGGGGTTTGATTGTTGTATTCATATAGGAGGTTGTGGCCAAGTACTGCACCAGGGTGGCCAATCCTCCTCTGGTGAGGGAGTGCGTTACCGGTTCTTGTCACCGGGATCAGGCCAGACTCCAGGCCTGTTAAGGCAATTTTATCAACAAGCGGTTTTTTTTTAATCCGGTGGAAAATTGCGCGGCACCGGGATTCGAACCACGGACCTCTTGCATGCGAGGCGGGTGTTCTACCTCTACGCCACCTCTTCACCTTGCAGCACTTGCAGGTGATTATTTTTCAAAGGCTCTGTTATGGCAGTAGTGCTGTTTTAAAATTTTTGCCTCCGACACATTATATTATATTATATCGTTATTCTTTCACAATGTATCTCTCGAGTCCAAAGCACACCTGATAATTATTAACATAATTGTATTACATGTAGGTATTGTGCACCTTAAAGCGACCATCTTCGAGGCCCGTTTACAGCCCCTTTGCATCCACTGATCGTAAGTTACCGCTTCATTTCAAACTCATTAATACTCCCCTCATCTTAGGTCATTCTTGGCCTTGAGCCAAAAACCACCACATTCTTCATCGACTAATTGAGAGAGGTAATAATTGTTACAGCAAAGGGCACGGTTGAAAAAAAATAAAATTATGCGGTTTTACCTGGTAAAACCAAGATTGGATTATGAAGGACGCCGTAGTGGGGAACCCTGGGATAATTTGGACCACATCGGGTTCTTACGTGCACACAAATCTAAGCACCAACATGGGTTTTTGCATTTCGCTACCATCGAAATGCGGTTGTCGTGGCCGCGATTCAATCCCGTGTCCTCATGGTTAGCAATTCTATAGCCACTAAGCAACTACGGTGTGTATTGCCCGGTTGAGTATGAGAATGTAGTTTCAGCACTTCTTGCCGTGGTGGCCATTTACAATACCATTGTTTGTCAGTCCTCAGATCACTACCTTAAGAAGGGTCATTGTTACCATTCCAACGTGGCGCCCCTTACTACCAAGAGTTACTTGCGTGGAGCCGTAAGGTAGTCGCATCAACTCCTGCTCTTGAAGTATTACATCAAGCTAAATGGTCCTTGAGGGAGAGATTTACAGGCACTGCGAGGGAGTCACAAGTGCTGTAATTCCGAGAGTTAGCGCTACCGCCAAAAATGTAATCATATGTGCGACGAGCTTGTTAGACCACAAAGACAGTCGGTGGAGAACTTATTTTTAAGCAGTATAGGGCGTCCCAGTTCACGTTAGGTTATATGTTATCAGAAAAGAAGAATGAAGAAAATTCACCGACAATGAGGATACCCTAAGGCGAAATTTGAGCGCAGCTCTACAGCTGCGCCATTTTGCGATATATTTGGCTGGTGCGGACAATCTGTCTCATGCTGCACGTTGCAAATGGAGCGAAGTGTGGCGCGACGGTCTCGCTAATCTGATCGCGTGCTCAACCATCGCGTGGTTGACGCAGGGGCGCAATTCTTAGCAAGCGCCGCCGACAGACGTCTGAGATGACGCGGTCTAATCTGGTGCCATCTATAAGCCATCTTCACCGCCCCGCGCTTTTCTTCTCTGGCTTTCGCCATAACGTCCTCTTCCGCTTTTCTCCTCGCATCTTTCATCCCCTGCTGTGCTCTACGTTTACTTTGTTGTTCGGTAGGCTCGTTCGCTCGTTTACACCGACACTCTTCCCAGGGACAGGCGCCTAAGAGCAGCGCTCAAATATATTGAAGAAACGGGATATATATTGACAAATCCTACAGCCTGCAGTTCTGCTCTCGGAGGAAGATCACTTCGTTCATTGCATCCATGATCACAGCTAAAACTATTTGCCAGATGTGGAGGTTCCCAATTACATTGGATTATAAAGGTGTACAGCGTACAAGGAAACCTTCAATTTGGCATGCTTTTTCTTGATATCCAATTCTCAATTATTTTTTGTCCCCTAATGAACAAAACTCTGGCTAGAGTTACTCTTGACGTATTCTTTCAACTTTTTGTACCTGTAATTCAGATGGAGCCGGCATTTTTTTTCGGTGTGTGTGAAAGCACGTGAGATATATTTTTTTCGTTTTGGTATGTTTCCTGATAGGGCATGTCGTGCAAAAGCTTGCTGAGCACCTAGATGTTTGATTCGCTCTAGCGGAGGGTCATTTTGTGCGTTTGGCTGGGGGGCGAGCCTAAGCCGGTGGAATTGGCGCAGATCGGTATGCTCGTCAGTGCTGGAGCTACCGGCGTACCAGCTTGCACACGGTTGATGCGCGCATTTAAAATGGAAAAGAGGTTGCATTTTATTCGCTATCCGTGGACGCACTATTACGATAATGTTTGCTTCTCGTATATAGAGAAGACCAATGCTGCAAAAATGCTGCATTACTGATCCGCTTACCCCGTTTGCAGGTAAATAACACAACCACGAAACTTACGTGAGTGGACCTCGAACTACATGTATATTTATATATTTAGTGCGAAGTGATACACCAAGGGAACAAGAAACGACGCATATAAGCGGATGCCGGCCGGACGTTATTGGTCTTTTCTGCAAATCGCCGCCGCTAAAAAGTGATAAGTCGACTACATACGTATTTTTCAATGTCGGCTAGGACGGCTTCATCTTCTATGACGCCCACATACATGCTTTACAAATGCCCGCCCCGTAATCGAACACAGCAAACAATAGAATGAAATTATTGGGTTTTACGTGCCAAAATCACAATTTGCCTCGAAGCATGCTGTAATGGGGGACTCTGGAATAATGTGGACCACCTGGGGTTCTAATAACGTGCACTTAAATCTATGTACGCAGCTGTTTTTACTTTCCGCCCCCATCGAAATGCGACTGCGGTGACCGAGATTTGTTCATGTCACCTTGTGCTTAGCAGCCCAACACCATAGCCATTAAGGAACCACGGTGATTGCAACAACAGCAACAACAGCCCGTAATTTCAGGGTTTGCGTGGTGGTACACCGCACGACTTCTAAGAGTGCTCGCTTGACGCGCCTACACCTCAGCGCTAATCGTCTTTCTCGAGGAAGAAGTCAAAGGGGTCCTAATTCCCCCTCGGATTCAGTCAAAAATTCAAGAGGGGGAGAGACGTGGTTCGATGTGAAAAGAAAGCTTCGCGCTATCTTCTGCAGCCATTGGGGGAGCACGACGCAGTGCCACAGTCCCCGCATAGTCCGCGCATAGCTTAAACTGCTGGAAAGATCTCAGCCAACTTTTGCAGTCATGCGCTACGTGTGGAGCTCGCAAGCGGAGCACGAGGCAGCTTTTTACAGCAAGGCTGTTTACCTTTAGCCCCCATATACAACCCCCATATGCGTTCCCAGGAGGGGGGGGCGGAGTACCTTTGGTAGCTTTCGTTCGTATCATCGACAGGAATGTGCACGCATCCGATCACTTGGTGGAGAAGGGGAAAGAGTGTGGCGACGGCTCCTGTGCAGGTGGCTGGCGCTTCTGTGATTATCACGCGCGTCAGTAGTGGTTGCGGTGATCCATGGGAGGTGCGGTGACCGCGGCGGCGCTTGTGTCGGCGTAGTGTGAGGCCGTATAAAAAATTATATGATTTTATAATGTATGCACTGTATTTATGCAGCCTAAACGTCTTGGCGGGTAATCTGTCCCAATGTGGCTGTTGTGGCGCGACGAATTTTTCTCAAATGCACTCTTTTCAACCGCAGCCTTATCCTCACTCTTTTGGGCGTGCCATATTTCGTAATTTAGCCGATTGTCATACGCGGCTACTATAGGCAAATACCTGGCATCAATCCAGAAGGGTGTTTGTATTGGCGCTCTTCATTCTAGTAGTAAAGGGCGTATGTTTTACACTGTTTCTTAAAAGGCGCAAATCTGTGTTTCGCTTTACGATAACAAGTACGCATACTTACGTATTATGGCTGACCATCGTCTGCTAACGCTTAGGCGGAGCTGGCGTCCGCAAGGCTGAAACTTTCCTCATAGTGCTTATTAGTATCGTTGCTGTTGGGTCGTGCTTATTGCAGTTAGTAATGAGCACAGAACTAGACTCGAACCACAAAAAATGTAAGGTCATACCGGACGTACTTTAGCCAGTGCGTGATCACTCCTGGTTCAGATGCCTCGGCAGATTTCCCTTCATATTGAATTAGTGCGGCGATTGCGCTATTTTTATGTGGCCACAACTGTTGGATAAGCCGTACCACCGTATCACGTCCAGGCTGGACCACATGAGCGAAACGGAGCCCAATAGCCCTGTCGTGCACATAATTGCCGCTACACTTGCGCGTTCATATGGTTACAAAAAATTCAGCGTGAACACCAGGTACAAAAGAGGAAATGCATGACACGGCGCTGATACGTTGTTCATGTTTTAAACTTCAGATATTTGGATATCTTTAGTAATCATTTCTAATCGATAACAAAGTTTTCGTTCTTGAATGCTACATGTATATTTTACATTTAAAAAATTTCAATACTAGCTAGTTTTTAAAGTTTTCCAAATTTCACGCCGCCGCCACCTTTGAAGATATTTTAATGGCACCAGGAAACTTCAAGCATTCGCGCGAACAAGACACTATTACCGAGTATGTGCTGCGTTCATGGTAGCTTAATATAAGCCCTCGTTATGACATGCAGTGCAGAATTTTTTGTTACGTTCTCCTGCAGTCTATGTTCTTCTACGACGCGCTCTCCTAAATATGATAACAAAGTATGAATGAACAATGGTAGTTGCTTTAAGCTATAGGACAGCGTCGATTTACGGAAAGAATTATCCGACAATTACCATACTCTATAGTTCAGAACTTGAGCGCAGCTGTATATGTGTTTCCATTTCGCGGTATAGTGGCTGGTGTAAGCAATCGGTCCCGTGGGACACGTTGCAAACGGAGCGAAGTGTGGCGCCACTGCCTCGGTAATCCGGAGGTCGCGAGAGCCACCACGTGGAGCCAGCATGATGGCGACACGTGGGTGTGATTGACACCAGCCGCCGTCTGCAAACCTCACAGACTGCGCGGGCTATTCTGGCGTCATCTTCTAGCCGCCATTGCCTCAATACGCTTTTCTCGCGCTTTCGCCATATCCTCCTCCGCTTTCCGCCTCATGGTTCGGCTGCACTCTCCTCTCCACTTTCGTCCTCGCGCCTCTTCTCTGGCGGTTTAGTGCTTGCTGCTTTTAATAGCTAAATAAATTGTATTACCTAACAATGTCTTTTCACAAACTTACAGCTACAGCAATAATATGGACACTCCAAGTGGCTGTCTGCCATGCGGGTTGCCGTGAGGTCACATATAAAAACCAACGGCGAGAAAGTCGCCACCGAGCTCCGTATGCTATATGTGCGGGTGAAAGCATGCTGGGGTGAGCCGGCGATCACGGCTGCATCTCGCGCACGAAAGCGAGGAAAGCGGGCAGCAAGCGCGCCGTCCTTTGTCGCGCACAAGGCTCCGGGAGAAGGGTAGAGAGGGGGGAGGGGGGGGCTGGGTGCGCATTCAACTCCGGGTAGCCGTGCGCTCCTTCCCGGCCTCGTGTATATTGAAATGCATCTGGGACGGGACAGAGTCCACCACGCGCTTTTTTGGCAAATTCGCGTTGATGCCAGATGCAGCGCGAAGGCCAATTCGCTCGCTTCTTCCGCCGCGCTTCCAAACTCAAGCGTTTTGACAGCGAGTTTCAGCCGACATCGAGTAATATGTGTTCGTGTTTGTTTGTGCGCGCCCGAAACCATGCTTGTTATTTAGTGAGCGTGCCTATAGTTACAGGTTATACGGCCGATGAAAATCCATGCTTCGTCATTAAGGGGAAACTGCGGCTTATTTAAAAACACGGCCAGTGCTTATACTGAGAACACTAAATAGTGCCCATATAGAAAACATGACATATCCATCACCATTGTTTGTCAGGGCTGTTTACAGAAACATTTTACCTCTTTGAAGACGTTCGTTAACGGGGCCTCAGGAGCTCCTTCGCTTGCATTGCACATTTTTGCTGCAGCAAGAAGGGCAAACGCAGCCGTCGCAATTTTCAGCATGCAAGCCATTCCTTCACTTTCAAGCGACTGATGGTCTGCTGTGAAATTCAAAGTCACAGGCTTATATATTCCTCCGCCGTTCCCTAGCTGAGTCAATTGGCATACCGCTGATAGATTGATGTTCATGGTACATTTTCTTCGTCTTTTGGTAGCCGTCATCTGCCCTTTCCGCAGATGTCAATGCTCGGTAAATGATGAAGGACCTATTCTATCCAGGTATATGCAGTGAATCTTTTCCCACGTGAAATACACTCTGAAGAAAATAAAAAAAGCAACAAAGCAGGCGGAACAATGAGAAAAGAAAGAACTGTGCTTGGGCTAAAATTCGCAGTCTCTCCCGTAGAGCGCAGCAGTGGCAGGTATACCCACGTAGTAGAATATATCTCGAAGGCCGGCAAAATTATGGGTGGCCAAAGTTGAAATATAGAGGGTATTTCACATAACTTACGCCAAAGTGTTTAAAAGAAAAAGTAGTAAGCCGCAGCTGAATGAAAACAGCGGCATATGGTTTGCCATCGTGCAGTGCTCCTTAGAATATTTTTTTTATTTTCCGCCTAATTAGTTGAACAACTCAGATCAATTACGCAATAGTTTTAATATTCACTTTAGGCCCACTTGCGTTTACTTTAGTTGTAGAGGGGCTTCCTAAAGGACCGATCTAATTTATTGAGGCAACGTACATGGCGCGTGTTGGGTTTTTTTTTCCGGCGTTTAAATAAAACATTAGAAAAATGGAATAAAACCACATGACTGCGCTCAGGCGTTATCGTAAGCAGCGCTCTGAATCGCGGTTTGTGCGCACTACCTGCACGCGCGGGCAACGGGGAAGTGAACGCATCGGCTTCACAGTGCGTCAGCATCTTGGCCGTGGCACACGGAAAGGAAACGCGGTAGTCCTTGATAAGCGATAGCCTAACACATGGATGAAGGCCCTGCTATACGATAGCGCAGGCGCGTAGTCATGCGGTTTTATTTCATATTTTGCGTGCTTTCACTAAACGCCGATAAAAATCACCACGCAGCATTGGTCGTTTTAAAGTGAAAGCTTTACTGGCTGCGAACTTGCGATTTCGCGGTGGCGGTACTCCAAGAAAGCACATGACGTCACAACGCGCGCGTCGCCCAGTTTATTTCTTTCTATCTCGCTCCCTAGTCCCTACTGCGCATGCGCCATTAGTACCACCAAGCTACAAGCGTTCCGCCGCGGTGCAGCGCCGCGCCTTTGTGCAGCCGCCATTTGGTATGACGTCACACCGCGTTCCTCGTCGTTGTGCTCGCCTCCGCTTGCATCGCCAACTGCGTCGCATTCCTGATAACATGTCGGAGGATTGAAAAGGAGAGCTCGCGTGCGCCGCAACCGCAGTTGAGGTGGCAGTATAGATGGCGAGAATTCTGATTAAGCAAGAGGAGGCCTGGAATCGACATCGGAAGGAGATCAAGAGGAAACGAATCGCCCAGAAAACCGACGAACAGCGCGCAAAACGACTGGCTAAGTGCCGCAACATAGCTAGACAACCAGACTCACCTGGACTTGCAATCAAGATTAGTCAAGGCTAACCATGCTAGGCCTTAGCTTTCACTACGTATATCCTGGCGTAGCCGAGCTAAGCCACTGCCAATTTTTGAACTCCACCTACAACACGTTGAAACACACTGGGCCCTAAAGTGAATAGGAGAAAAATTGCATTATTAATCTTAGTTCAATTACAAATTAAGCGGAACATAAGAAATGCTCTAAGGAGCGCCACATGACGGGAAACATTATGCCGTTAGTTTCATTCAGCTGCGGCTAACCACTTTCTTTAAATACTTGGCACAAGTTATGTGAGACACCCTGTATATGCTACTATTAAACAAATTCTCGCATGTAAAATAAACCTGGAAGTAGGACTGCCTTGATGTCGTCACCACAGCCACTAGACGAAATTGTACACTTCGTGCAACGGCTCCCTTTGCAATGTTCTTGTACCATGCTTCGAAAATTAAGCAGATCATGTCAGCTATCACATTCGGCAAGCGGAAGCAAACTCGCATAACGACACAACACTTTGAGCATCAAGCTGTCACTCTTTCATAACAGACCTTTCGAGTTCATTTATTACGCTTGAAAAATTAGCATCGTCAGCCTTTAGCATTTTCAGAACCGGTTTAAATCTTCTGGCATAAATGACATCAAGTATTATATGGGGATTAATCGTATGACTGTAGCTAATAAACAGTTGTACAGAATAGTTCAAATAAAAAGCTTGTCTATTTTCTACCTCAACTCATTTGAATATGGGCCACTGCGATCAAAATGTTTTCGACAAGATAGCCTTATTACCGCACATTCACCATATGTAATAACAATGATCTAGAATGATCTAGATAACGTAACCGAATGATGACCCACATGGAACGGGGCAATAAATATTGATAAATGCTAAAACATGCACGTAACTAGATGTGAAGGTATTTCTACAACATAATTTCTTAACAATAACTCCCTGTGAGCCACAGCGTCCTGTTGTTACCTCGCTGTTTATAATCAGTGAATTATAATGGCAACAACATGTAGATCACTTAATAGCTGAAGTGAGCCAAACATTAGGCTGCTTGACAGAGAACTTCCACCTTGCCCCGCTGTCACAAAACTGTTACTTTATACCACCTACCTTCTGCCCCAGCTCGATTACGCCTCGTTTGTGTGGGACCTAAATCACACTATGCTAATATAGGCTATTGAGGCATTACAAGAATGTTGTTCTCGTTTCACAACACTTAAATATGATGGCCTTCTTTGCGACACCGAAACGATGGCTACTCTTAATCTTACCTTTCTAGTCAGCCGTTGAAGGCGGTCGCGCATTTGCCACAGAGTGTATTTGCACAACCCCGCTTCACGTTTAGTGTTTAATCTCCAACATCAATTTGCTCGCATCGGCCTGATCATGGCCATAAGGTTCGCAAAATATAATTTTCTACCGCTGCAGGCTCACGATCATACATTCCCAGAAGAGCAAGGGACCCGAATAACTTACCTCACTCCATAATGGATGTAGTGTTCCTAGCTAAAGGACACAATAGACGGAAAGTATTGCTATGGAAGTGGCGTCAATCTTGTCTACCATTTTATTCTCACTTCCTTCTTCTCTTCTCCTGAACGCAGACTCCTGCGCTTCTTCATCTGCTATTCCAAGGCTCATACCGCTTCACCCTTCCATTGGATTGGATTGAAGACAACTAAATTTATGCCTGCAGTTCGGCGCTCGCGCGCCACGACGAGGGCCTACGTCAACCTCGAAGTTGCCGTTGAAGGCGGTCGCGCATTTGCCACAGAGTGTATTTGCACAACCCCGCTTCACGTTTAGTGTTATTTTCCAACATCAATTTGCTCGCATCGGCCTGATCATGGCCATAAGGTTCGCAAAATATAATTTTTGACCGCTGCAGGCTCACGATCATACATTCCCAGAAGAGCAAGGGACCCGAACAACTTACCTCACTCCATAATGGATGTAGTGTTCCTAGCTAAAGGACACAAAAGACGGAAAGTATTGCTATGGAAGTGGCGTCAATCTTGTCTACCATTTTATTCTCACTTCCTTCTTCTCTTCTCCTAAACGCAGACTCCTGCGCTTCTTCATCTGCTATTCCAAGGCTCATACCGCTTCACCCTTCCATTGGATTGGATTGGAGACAACTAAATTTATGCCTGCAGTTGGGCGCTCGCGCGCCCCGACGAGGGCCTACGTCAACCTCGAAGTTGTCGTTACTCGGCGCGGGTCTCCGCTGGGCGTTGCCGGCTCGCTAGGTCTGTGCCTTTCATGCGTCTCGAGGGCCTGCTGGACGGCCCAGAGCTGATCGTCTCGGTTGTACCTCTTCGCGGCTGCCTCGAGCCGTGGTGGGAGTGTTCTTGATTTAGCGTCTTCTGGATATTTAACGCAGTCCCACAAGATGTGCGTGTAGTCTGCGGTCTCCCTCCGGCAGACTCTGCACATATCTGTCAGATATGTCTCGGGGTACATGCGATTCATCAGTTTCGGCCTCGGTAGCGATCCGGTCTGGAGCTGTCTCAATACTACCGCCTCCGCTCGACTCATTCTCGGGTGCGGGGGTGGGAGAGTCCTGCGAGCCAGGTGGTAGGCCTTCGTAATTTCATTGTAATCCGTCATGCGGTCCTTGGTTCCGAACCACGTCGGACGGTCTGTCGCCGAGGCGCGGTTGGTTAGAGCTCGCACCGCTGCGTGTGCAGTCTCATTATGGTTCCCATTGCGTTCCGACGCGTCGCCCGCGTGCAACGGGAACCACTTGAGTCGTACTTTTCGTTCTTCTAGTTTTACCGCTCGCAGTACCCGCTCAGCCTCCCTGCAGATTTGCCCTTTGGCTAAGTTTCGCACCGCATATCTTTAGTCAATCAGCACCGTGTGGCAGTCTGTGTTGGCGATGGCCAGGGCGATGGCTACCTCCTCCGCTTGTTCCGCTCCGGCGCTTCTCACGCTCGCTGCCGTCCTCGTGGCGCCGGTTGACCCCTCTATGACGACCGCTGCGAAGGTGTTCCGTTGGTATTCGGCCGCGTCCACGTACCGCGCGTGTTCGTCGTTGGCATGCCTTGGCCGATGAGAGCCTTGGCCTTCGCCGCTCTTCTTCCCTTGTTGAACTCGGGATTCATGTTCTTCGGTATGGGGTCAATTCTGGTCTGGCGTCGGACCTCTTCGGGGACTGGGAGCTTCGTTTCCACCTCGTTCGAGCGTCTAATATCCAGCTCGTCCAGTATCGTCCTCCCGGCTTTGGTCACCCTTCCAGGTTTCTTTTGCTAACCCCTCCTGGTGTAATACTTGAAAACGTTTCCAATCAAAGCACATTCAACTGAGCCACGTTCACCAATGTACCACACCGTCTTCAATATTCCTTTCATAGTGGCTGCCTTTGTCACAGAGTAAGGACCATCAAATTTGGCACTGGATTCTCTTACTCCTTTCCTAACTAGAATGAGGTCGGTGACTTGAATGTCTGAGATATCGGAGCAATGTCTCTTGTCAAAATTTGTTTTCATTCGTTTACGGTACCTCTCCTCCTGCGATTTCTGTTTCCTCTCCTCGATGATCTTGAAATTTTCTAACAGCCCCAGAGCACGGTCCGCCTGAAGAATAGGGGTTTCTCCTGAACAAGCGAACTGCGGGCTGCATCCCAAGCCACTGGTGTAGGAGCGATTGTGATGTCTTACAGCTCCTTCAAAGAGTATTTCCAACGACCAGGGAAACTGTTGTGCATCCTGATGTATTGTTTCACATCTCGTGTAGCACGCTCTGCAAGCCCATTCGCTGCGGGATGGTATGGCGCACAGAATTGGATTGATATATTGTGGTCTCGAGCCCATCTTGCAAGCTTTTCACTCTTGAACGCTGGACCGTTGTTACATACAATCGTCCTGGTTGTCCTAAACATATCCCGTTCGAGATGGGCGATGACACTATTCGCATCTTCTTTTCCTGCCCGTGCCGCGACCATCCTGGTGCATTCATCTATGGCCAGAAGAAACGCTTGCGTTTTCGGACTCCTTCTCATTTCTTATTTAGCTCGGCGACATCCAGGTGTATAACTTCAAAAGGCACGTTCGAGTGGCAAGGTATTATCATGTCGTCCGTAGGCTGCTTATATTTCACTTTGTTGACTTGACGAATGGGGCATGAACGAACGTATCGATTGACGTCTTCTTTCATGTGAGGCCACGTAAATTTCTTGACTAGGTTGTTGTAGGTGCGCCGAAATGCGTCGTGTCCTCCAGATTCTGGGCTATCGTGGTACAAATAAAGCACCCTGGAAACCAGCGTTGGCGGGACTTGATAACGACCTTCCATAAAAATCAATTGTTCAGTGCTTTCCCACAATTTAATTTCATTGATTTCTTCTGATTGTTCGTTGTTGACCTGTATCATCAGTCTAGACAATGCATCTGCATCAGTCAACAGGGGTCCAGGCCTGTGGGAGATGGTGAAATCGAACTGCTGCAAATAGTTCACCCAACTGGCGATACGTCCCTTAGGTTGGGTCATATTCAAGAGTTGAGTGAGTGCCTGGTGATCGGTGACCAAAGTAAACTTCGCTCATTCTAGGTACGTAAGGAAGTACTGAATTGCTTTAAGGACTGCAAGAGCTTCCTTTTCAGTAGTAGTGTAGTTGACTTCAGGTGGCTTGAGGGTGTAGCTGTAGTGACCTACTACGTGTCGCTTTTCGCGGCCGGATGCTTCTGGACATTTCTGGTACAAGACTGCACCTGTCCCATAGTGTGAGGCGTCGGTATTCAGTTCAAAGGGTAAAGTGAAATCTGGTATGCGTAAAATAGGGTCAGCAGAGATTCTGTGCACCAGATCATGGTAGACTCTCTCACATTTCTCATCCCCCTTAAATGGAAACTCTTTCTGCACTAGGCGCGTGCAGCATCTTGTTTTGATGGGAAAGTCTTTTATGAAGGATGTGAAATGTCCTGCTAATCCCAAAACACACCCAATGAGTGGACGTCATATGGTTTTACCAGTTGGAATATCCTCTGGACGGACTCTTGTTTCGTGCTTTTGGTAGTCCCATCGAAGACTCTTCCAAGAAACACACAACTTTTCTTTGAAAGAACGCAGTTTTCTTATTATAACCTTGAGGTGTGCCAAGCTCAAGGCATTTAATACCTGGGACAGGTGTTCCTGACGCTCCGCCTCTGTTTTGGAGAAGACGATAATATCGCCTATGTACACGTTACAAAAGACACCGAGGAAAGGCTTCAGGACTGCGTTCATAATCTTCTGGAACCATGCTGGTGAGTTTTTCCAGCCGAAAGGAAGCCGGTTATACTCGTACAGATCGAAGGGGGTGATAAAAGCAGTCTACATTTTTGTTTCTTCGGTTAGCGGGATCTGCCAGAAACCTTTGAACAAGTCAATACGCGAAAAACATCGGCAACCACCTGTCTCATCTATAATCGCGTCTATCTTCGGCATGGGAAATGGTATAACTTCTGTCTGTCGGTTGAGAACCCTGTAATCTGTGCACAGTCTGAAAGTTACATCTTCTTTCGGCGCAATAGTTATGGGAGAGGCGAAGGGTGACGCCGAAGGCCGGATTGGCGTCTAGCATCTCCTGCAGTTCCTTCTTCAACCATATCTTGCGCTCTCTTGACATGTTATAAGGTGATTTTCGGATAACGGTCTTGTCGGTTAGTTCGAAGGGCACCTTGTGGGACGTCATCGCTGGTGGATAGCTTCATATGCATACCAGTTCAGGATAGGTCGTTGCAATATCCTCCGCGCACTTGACAACTCGCAGGTTATCTTTTCTATGCGGCTGTGTCTTTCGCCTTGATAGTCCTTCCACTAAAACCGCATCGTCCCAGTATACGTTGATTTTTAGTTTCTTTATATCTGGTCTGGATAGCAGAAAGTCATACGTCACCCCCTCAATCACCAGTACTTCACGCTCTATTTCATGACCTTGGAGCTCAGTGTTTACTGAGGCCCATTGATTATGCATTGTCACTTTTCCATCGTAGCCTTGCACCCGTAGTACTCTCCCACTATGCAGGTGACTTGCATCTACCAGCTTGGCATTTATTATAGACAGAGAAGCACCGCTGTCAACCAAAGCCATCATATGTCTGTTTCCCACTTTGACAGGGATGGGAAGTAGGCTAGAGTAAGTTAAAAACAGTCTCAGTTGTGGTCATCGGATCGGACTAATCACCCTCGTTTATCAGTATTTTGTCGTCGGAGCTTATTCAGCGTCCGCAACTCGGGGGACAGGGTCGCTGTCGACGTTATTCACCCGACCTCTCGGAGCGCGCCAACCCAAGTTCTCTGTGCCGCCTGCAAGGCGGCACGGTTCTCGCTGATTACGGCTGGACCAATCGGCGCCAGACCGTGTGAAGTGACTGCTTGA
This sequence comes from Dermacentor variabilis, assembly GCF_050947875.1. Taxonomy (NCBI): domain Eukaryota; kingdom Metazoa; phylum Arthropoda; class Arachnida; order Ixodida; family Ixodidae; genus Dermacentor; species Dermacentor variabilis. The sequence continues at coordinate 37,628,559 of NC_134574.1, forward strand.
GCTAGCGCTTATATTTTCTTCTGAAGTAAATGGTATGTCGTGAAGGCACTACAGGAACCCGTCCATAGTTTTAGGTGATCGTATTTGCACTTGCTTCAGGACTTGCACGTGCAGTCTGCGCATTATTAGTGCTTCTACGTCTGAAGGAGGAAGCATCGGCTCGGCCAGCTTTAAAATGCGGCGTTTGTCATACAAAAAAATACTCGACGAGGGAGCCTTGCTTGAATTTGAAATTAAGCCCGGCGTCCCATCTTTGCACTGGGTTGCTTCGGAATGTCGTGAAGAATTATACTTTCCACTGATTCCAAGAGTTACCAGCCTCTTCAATAATGTGCAAATCATACCACTTTCGTGCAACACCGCCTAAGTAACTACGCATGTTAGTAATTTTGTCCTCATTAGAGTGCCAATTGTTCTTCCCAGCGGCAGATTCATAGAATTGAAGCCAACCTTCTGGACTTAAAGGCATGCCGTCGAACGCATCGGGTTCTACAAATTTAGTCACCGGCTTCTCAGCGTTTAAAGAGCTTATAAGCGAGGTCACCAGCTGGTTTCGTTGCGAAATCTGTTTTTGTTGTAGCCGAAGAGCTTGCAAAACGAGGCTCACCTCTTCTGTCGACGACTGTTATCCAGAGTCTTTTCGACGCATCGGTTGAAGAACTAATTCGTCGAAGATCGCCAGACGCAAGTTCACTTTCACAGCACCCTTCCGAAGTAGTTCAACATTGTCCATGGAAGCCTTCTCTAAAACCTGGTTCACGAGTTCTGCCGAGTTGAGTTCACGGGGTAGTTCCACCGCTGGTTCATCTTCAGCTTGGTATCTCGAAAAGATGATATTCTCTGTGGAGGTCTCCCCAAGGAAAAATGTCACCCGCATGTTGGAGTGTGCTGTCGGCTGCGCCAAAATAATGTTAATGTAGCGTTCCTAGTTAAAGGACACAATAGACGGAAAGTATTGCTACGGAACTGGCGTCCATCTTGTCTACCATTTTGGTATGGTATGGTATGGTATTATTCTCACTTCCTTCTTCTCTTCTCTTGAAGCCAGACTCCTGCGCTTCTTCATCTTCTATTCCAAGGCTCATACCGCTTCAAGAACCCAGACTCCTGCGCTTCTTCATCTTCTATTCCAAGGCTCATACCGCTTCAATGGGCATAACTGATCCAAGTGTTTTTAATATGCCCTATCAAGCTTGCTGTAAGAATACTAAGCAATTAGATTTTTGCGTGTACTGTTCTTACTTCAAATGTACAACCTATTCCGTATTATGTTCTTTCTTGTTCTGTTTTTAAAGTGAAAGCCTTAAGTGTCTATGTTGGCGTTTACTTTGGCCCAACTGCGCATTGACGGAAAACGGCCGATGCTGCAAAGAGCAAAATCATGCCAACAAATGCTAGGATTTCTGAGGGAGATTCTTGTAAACAAGTAAATCAGTGTCTTTGTGAAGGAAATTTGGCACATCTTGGTCTGGTAGGAATAGGGCCCCGGTCTGCGGAGTAGGAAACGAGCACGCTTCCCTGAAGTCACCGTTACTCCACGGTTCTGGATTACTAAAAGTGTGCCTAGTGCGTGGCTGATTGCACATGTAATATGGTTACAAAGACGCGCTCGTGCCACTGCTCAGGCACTCTTCGTCGTCTTCTTCTACGGTAGGCTCCAAAGCCGCTCATCATGGCAGCGTTTCTATACTGGCCCTCCTTCTGCAAAGGCGCTGACGCCACTGTCAATCTGCTAGCAAGAGGCAGAGATTTTGCTGAGTTCTGTTGTGGTGCTCCAATGGACAGTTGCGAGAAGTCTTCACAAAAGTATTTGAATTATTACAAAAATAATATCAAATATGCAATCAGGCTTTCGGCTTAATGTTTTAAGAACGTGTAACAAATACTGATTTTTTTCTGTTCGCTTTTGCTATGTATGTCCCTCCCGTCCATGATGTATTTATTGCATGAGGGCACGGCAAATAAATAAATAAATAAATAATAACAATTAAACTATTGTAACGAACAAAAACCGCTGGTTAACCAGGCGCATCACCTGCGTTTCACGAACGGCGTCAGTTCTGATTACACACATAGTTCTGACTGCCGCAAGGAATTCCACCTCTCGCTTCTTGCTCACCCTGTCAATAAACACCTTGAAAATTGGTGGAGGTGTCGGGTACGACTCCATCAATGCTAAAACCTACAAGCCGAGCCCTTCATCTATGTATGCCGGAAGAGCAAGCCTATCGTTCTCAAACCGTGGCTGACAATCCAGCCCAACAAGCTACACCCATGGCGCCACCTGTCATCTTTCCTGGCGTCCAGCGTCAGCGAGATCCTGCGATTTTCGTGGGTACTGGAGATCACGACGTCTAAGACTGGCTCGCTTCGTACGAAAACATCGGTGTGCACAGCCACTGGGACGATACGGCAAAGCTCAACAACGTAATTTTCTATTTTAGCAATGTTGAACATTTGTGGTATCCTAACCGCGAATCCGACATGTGGACATGGTCCGTGTTCAAGACCAACTTCGCGGAAGCCTTTGGCCGCCCTGCTGCTCGGAAACCTAAGGCCGAGCAACTCATGCATGGACTCGCCCAGCAAGCAGGTGATAATTTTACCAGCTACATTCAAAGCGTCATTATTCTGTGCATCAGAGTCGACGCAACGATGCTAGAAGTCTACAAGATCAGACATATCCTCAAGGCAATTGAGGAGAACGCGTTGAAGATGTTGATCGCCTAAAACCCGTCCATAGTGTCTGTCGTCGTTGCGCTGTGCCATAGTTAGACGAACATCGAAGGCAGCAAGTGGTCACATGATCTCCGCCCTCAGAATTCACCTCAGTCTCAGGTCTGACGCTGGGTGCTGACGAGTCGCCTCTAATTCACCAGATAAAGGAGTTCGCGTGAGGAGTTGCTCGGCAGCTTCCCCAGCTGCCTTTATGAATCCGAAACACAGCTTCCCATTCACCCCGGCGTTACAGACCGTAATCAAGGAGCAAGTCACTGAGTGCTTACCAGCTTCAATTCAATAACCTTCCATCGCGGCGACCTTCACGTGCACTGACGTCGCTGCAAGGCTGCAGTTCGCTCCACGTCCACCCCTCAAATCTGTTGCGCGATCGCCCCCGATGCCCTTCTCGCCGCCTGTACTCTACCTCAGGGAAACTCAGTGCCGCAGTTCTATAGGTGGCAACTGCGTCCCCTTCGATTTGCCAAAGGCCTCGAAGTAACCTCCTCAATGTTATTGAGGTGTACGTCAAAGGGTTTCCAACATTCGCACTGGTCAATACGGGCACAGCAATCTCGGTGTTACGCGACCGTAAGTGCACAGCCTGACCAACCTTTGAGAGCCTGCACTGCACGTGTTCTCATCGAGGAGGCTCTTCATGTCATTGAATTCTTTGTACTGCCGTACGGCTCTGACGATGTCATCTTCGGCTGGAACTTACTTTTCATCCAATAATGCCACTATTGATGTGCCCGCGCCGTGGTGCAGTTGTCTTTTCTTTCCGATACAGCCATGGAGCAAGATCCTGTGACGTCTACAAATATGCTCGTTTCCGAAGTTCCTGATATCCCTCCTCATTCAGCCGCTGTCGGCTCCATTTCTTTCTCCTCAACACGTGAGGCAGCCGTGCAATTCTAACCATGTGACTTCTTCGCCCATCGCCGTTCCCTTCCGTCGCCCTTTGCCGTCATCGCCCTCGGTACTGGCCGTGCTGCCATGTGTGTGTGTGCAATATGTCCTTCCTACTGATTACTTTCCATCGCGGAGAAGAGTTCAACCAGTGCTACTCAACTGTTGTTGCTTCCATCCATCGATCTCCGGTGGTCTTACATCCGCACAGCGCGCGCAACTTGTCAGCTTGCTACTCGAATTTACCGCTCCTCGCTCTCAACGCTCTCTCGCACGCACCATCAGAATGTCGCATAGCATCGACACCGGTTCGCAAGCCACACTCCTGCAGCGTCCCCACACTCCGGCAGCGCTAACGAAGTACAAATGAGCAATGTGCTTCGGCCAGGCGAGAGTCAGCCGTCCCAAAGCTCGTAGGCTTTGCCAATCATCCTCGTAAATAAGACAGATTGTTCTATTCGCTTCGGCGTTAATTTCAGACGTTCTAAGAAAATTACCTGCGAATACATGTATCACCTACCGATCACAGACGATGCTCGTAACAGTCTGTGAGGAGCCGAGTCCTTTTCCAATTTATGTTGGAGGTCCGGATATAAGCAAGACCCCGTGGTAGATGCTGACCGCTCACTCAAGAACTACCTGCGTCACATCAGACGGACTATGCAAATTTATTGTCATGCCATTTTCCTTGTGTAATGCGCACGATAATTTCGAGTGCATGAAGGACTGCATCTTGCGCGGTCTCATATGGCACACGTGTTGGCGCTACCTAGGTGATGTCGTTGCCTTCTCACCTAATTTCACGACTCATATTCAACGACTAAGAGATGTATTAAGCTGTCTTACTAAGGCTGGGCTGCAGCTTAACATCCAGAGAGGCTTCATGCTGCTCGTAAGCTCACGATCTCAGCCTTCGTCATATTCAAACAAGACGTGCTTCCGGATTCGACAAACTCAATGCAGTTCAGGAGTCCCCCATAGAATAAAAAACCAAATTGAGAGAAAGGAAACTGTACCTTCCACAGTGGTACGAAAATAAGAAGCTGCAGTGCATGCAACTTAGCGGGGGGCCCGACAGATGGCGCTACTTAAACAGGAAACGGCAATGCACTTTTTAGTGGAATATCCAATATACCCACTTTTTACCGGTGGTGTACGCTGGGTACGCGCCGTGCTCGCCTTGCTGGCTTTGCGGCATGCCTCAGCTGCCACGCTTTAATTGCCAGGGGACTCAAGAGCCTCTGCTGACGCCCATACAAACAAGCCACTAGTGAGTGAACAGGACGTGTGTATTCATTGGCAGAAGCAAATCAGTGCACTTTCTCGCGAAAGAGCATAAATAAAATTTGCATAACGAGATACGCTGAAACCATTAACGCGAGCTCGTAAACTTCTCCGTTCGTCAACGCACATGGCGGTCTGGTAACGAGCAACAATCAGCAGCGCAAGCAAATTAGGCAGTGCCGCACCTGCTTTCATCGAGAGTCGCCGTAACTTGCAATGCAAAGCAATCGGGTGACGCAAGGCATCTGCTGCCGCAGCCAACAAAGCGACATGGATTACCCGGTATCTTAGCGTTACCTCCTTTCCTACTTGCACCTTTCTTTTTGTTCTTTCGCTGGCACTTGGTGGCTAGCCCTTGGTGGCCCACCTGCTCTCAATATAGACATGGTCTGTTCTGTGGGAATCGTCATTTTGCAGCCACTTTTGCAGGCCGTTCCACCCATATGGATATCAACTTCATACACTTCAAACCATGTAATCATGTATGATAGTCTCCCTTTACGCCAAATCGTGGTGGAAGAAAGCCACAATGACACTTTACCAACAGTTGAAGCAGGAAATGACGAAAAAGAGCACCAATCACAGCACATGTAAACAGTGAGTCTGTGACTACGGACAGTGAGTGAGTAACAGTGAGTACGGACTGCAGGAGCAGGTGCTTACCTGGAGAGGCTGTTGCCCAACGCAACTGACCAGCCTGCCATATCCGAGAAATTCAACACGGTAACCATGACCAAGAGGGACAGCATTGAAACAAGACTCTGCAACTAATGACTTATGTATACTCTAACTTAGTGATCAATCTATACATTAGCAGTATACACTATACATTGGCTACGATTCATATGACAACAGTGAGAATACACGACACTGGTCGCTTGCGGCACATTCAAGCGTGCGACCGCAGGCAGAGTGCTTGGCTTCGTCGCACATGGTAGTCTGGCAGCAAGCAACAACCAGCAGCGCAAGCAGATTGGACAGTGTGTCCCACGTATTTGCGCCGGCAGTCGCCGTTGAAGATGGGCAACTTGCATTGCGAAGCAATCTGGTGACGCAAGCATCTGCAGCCGCAGCCAACACAGCGACATGGTGTGCTTGCCATTTTAGCGTTACCTCCTTTCAAACCTGCACTTTTCTTTTTGTTCTTTCGCAGGCCACTATTGTGTAACTCACAATTGGTGCCCCCCTCCCCTTTTCTAAATATGGGCATGGTCGGTTTTGTGGGCATCACCATTTTGCAGCCACTTTTGCAGGCCGTTCCACAGATTTGGATATCAACTTATCAATTTATGAGAGTCTCCGTTGACGCCAAATCATGACCGAGGAATGCCACAAGCAAAATTTACACACGGCAGTAGCAGGAAAGGACGGAACGGGGAGCACCAACTATGGTGCGTGTTAATTCGCAGTCTATGTCACTATGCGGACTGTAGGAGCAGGTGCTTGCCTCGAGAGCACCTGGTCAGTTGCCCCAATGCAACTAACCAGGCTCCCACTTGCGAGAAACGTAACGCGGTGACAAGTGCCAAGTTGGACAGCAGCGAAACCAGATTCTGCAATCAACCACTTCAATGTAGCTTGCGCAAAAATAGAGGCTTGCAAGCAAGAATAGCTAGCCTGAATGAGACTAGGAAATAAATTTGGGAATGAGAAAGATTGCATTCAAGGAATATAGTCACTCTACTTTGCAAGCACTCAAAGCCAAAAAACAATTTTAAAAAAAGTTCAATGCTATATAGTCCACAGTGTAAAGCTTAATGGAAGACACACGCGAATTCATCATCAGCTATTTCAGGAGAGGAATTGCACATGGCAGCGTACACTAGAAAAAACTGCTACGGATATGTTATGCTTCTACACAGTGAATGGTATTAAGTATCAGCAAAGAATCGGTTGGCCTTTAATATTTGGATAAGGACGAAAAATGATCTCTTACGAGCATGTGCAATGGAAAAGTTTGCATGCATTGGAAAAAAATTTTACTTGGAACAAATGGAATTTGGCAAGGCCAGGAAGCTCACAATGGAAGGGCAACCTGGCGGCTCTTTTGGCCAGCGTCGTCTGTGCTTGTTCAGAGGTTGTAGGTATATCTGAAGTCACAGAGTTTTTGTTCTTGTGGAACCTGGATGACTCAGCCAATATGCGCGCTGGTGGAATGATGGCGAAGGCTCTTTCACTTATAAGACAGTCGTTCATAGACTTGATATCTCATCCAAATAATTCTGGAATGACTATGTTCGTGGTGTAAAACCTTGCTAATATGGCTCCAGTCCCTTCCTGTTGGTGTAGGTGGGGGCTCCAGAGATGACCAAGGTGTACTTGGCACACACTCTATTGGGCAGAACAGGGACACATGGGATAGAGCGGATATTATCCAAACTCATATAGTGTTTTCTTTTATGTTCGGACCAATTATGCTGAACTGTGAACGTGAATAAACGTTCTTATAGCTACGGAACAGTATTTGCGATGACGAAGAAGCGAGCAGTGTGAAGACGACGACGACGACGACGATTGGACTGTTTGGACGATTGAACTGACGATTAGATTGGCGCGGGCTGTTGCCTCTTGGCCATGTGCGGCGTATTTCCTCGTAAATATACTTGTATATAGCTTTTCATATGCGTCTTCCTACGAAACATATCTGGTGGAGGTGGAGGCTCCCTGTACCTAGTCGCGGAGCTTCGCAGTGGACGGTACGTAGAGCCTACCTTCATGGCTCCCGGCAATGACAACTCGACTAAGCCGCCTCCGACACCTGCTGCCACTTCGATGACCTAAATTGCTCTCCCCGCTCCTCATGATCCTGGCGTAATCTCGGGCAAAGATGGGGAAGACATCAACGACTGGATCAGCCTGTGTGAACACGTCAGCCGCAATAACAGGTGGGACCCTACTATCATGCTCGCCAACGTAGCCTTTACCTTGGTGGCACACCTCGAGTTAGGTTTCGGACGCACGAAGATGAGCTCGCCAGTTTGGATTCCCTTAAGCAAAACCAGCGAGACTTGTTTGGCAACCATTACAGTCACCAACTTGCCGCGCAGAACGCGTTATTCGGCCGTGTACAAATGTCAACAGAGCCCTACATCACGTACATTCAAGACGTCTTGGATCTGCGCCGCAAAGTTGACCCATACAAGACTGAGTCAGACAACGTTTCACACATCCTCAAAGGCATTGCCGATGACGCCTTCAATTTGCTCGTTTTCAACAACGTGTCCAGGGTGGATGCAGTTATAAAAGAGTGCCGCCGCGTGGAATTAGCTAAAACCCGACGAATCGATTAGCAGTTTGCCCGTCTGGGCAACAGCCCAGCGACATCTTCCTGTGGCGACGCACCTTATCCAAAGAACACTGGTGATGTTACCAGGATTGTCAGGCGTGAGATCGAGGCCGCCTATCCGGCTGCCTTTGACTCCAGGTCCTCCAACGCAACTGTAGTCACGGTTTCCCTGATCCTGGCAGTTGCCCGCCAGGAATTCGCAAACATTGGTCTTCACGCAATCTGCTCGGCCCATCCTTCCGATACCCACCCGAATTCATCGATTCCGCCCCGTCCCGCCTCTTTTTACCCCCCACGTTTCCGTGACCCATCGGAATGGCGCACTGCTGACAAGCCCATTTGTTTTCAGTGTCATCAAATCGGGTGCATTTCTTGGCACTGTCGCAGTCGCTGGAGTTCCCCGACCCGGTCTACTTATACTGCCTGCTCTCACCCCCAAGTGGCCTTTCTTGTCTCTATGCCGCACGCTCCCATAACGCTGCCACTGATTTACCTGCGTCGAAACCGGCCCTATTCTCGTTCGCCTTCGCCCGAACGACGACAATCTGGCTCTCCCCAGCCACGTCGCTTCTTTTCGCCGACTCCCTTCGGACGCCGCTCCCAGCCAGAAAACTAGACGATGCCGCGCTCGAGGTGACGCTGCATTGCTGCCTACGCCGCCAAATCTTCTACTGACTGAGGTTTTTTAGCGCACGAAAAGGGACGAGAGACAGTGGCATTAGCGCTGTGTCCGCGTCTTGTCACTGTCTCTCGTCCCTTTTCGTGCGCTAAAAAACCTCAGTTATAGAATACCAACACGCTCTACTGACGTTATCTACTCATCTTAACCTTCTTCACGTGCAAGTCGACGGTATTTCTTTATCTGCTCTTCTAGACACTGGGGCGCATTTGTCGGTAATGAGCGCTGACCTTCCTAACCGCCTGAAGAAAATAATCACGCCCGTCACGACGCCTGTTGTCCATGTCGCCGATGGCGGAAGAGCCCCCGTAATTGGTATGCGTGCCGTCCGCGTCTCCATCGCCGATCGCTCCACTATCGTGCTCTTCAAAGTCATCGTCCACTGTCCCCACGACGTCATCCTCGGCTTAGGTTTCCTCTCGGCACATCCTGCTCTCATCGATTTTTCCGCCAGTACTTTCTGCCCTGATCTGCCTGTTCTGGATCCCGCTGAACCACACCACAGTCGCCTTAGTTCCGTGGACCTCGTTCGCTTGCCACCTTCGGCACTGACTTACTTTTACTTAGTGCCATTCCCACCTGTGCCCGACGGTCACTACATCGCGACTCCTATGCTAGACGTCCTACTTACACACGGGATCACAGTGCCTCATACAGTTGTATCTATTGCGGCGAATTGCGTATACCTGCCAGTGGTCAATTTTGTCTTGACGACACAAGGCTGCCACGCGGGATGTCTGTGGCCCAGCTTTGCTCATTCGAGAATCACTCAGCACCATCAGTTGCAGTAGACGACAATTCAACAGATCCTCCTATACCATCGCAGTCGACAACTTGTACCATCGCGGACTTACAGAAAATGATTGCGCCCGACATGCGGTCCGAGCACGCTCGTGAGCTCTACCACGTTCTGTTTTCCGGCCACGATATTTTTCACTTTACCGATCGCCCTTTGGCACAAACTACAGCTCGTAAACATCGCATTAATACCAGCGATGCCCCTCCTATTCATCGCCGCCCGTATTGAGTGTCACCGGCTGAGCATCAAGTTATTCACGCAGAAGTTCGCGAAACACTTGCGAAGAACATTATTGAACCGTCATGTGGTCCATAGGCGGTCACCTGTTCTACTGGCAAAAAAGAAGGATGGCTCTTGGCACTTTTGCGTGGAGTATCGTCACCTTAACAAGATTACGAAAAAGGACGTGTATCCGCTACCTCGGATTGATGACCCCCTTAGCTGCCTCCATGGTGCTCGCTATTTCTCCTCTATGGACCTTCGCTACGGCTACTGACAGATTGCCGTGGACGATCTCGATCGCGAGAAGCCTGCTTTTTTAACACCTGACAGTCTTTATCAATTCAAAGTGATGCTGTTCAGTCTATGCAACGCTCCTGTAACTTTTGAACGCATGATGGACTTCCTTCTTCACGGTTTCAAATGGTCCACGTGCCTGTGCTACTTGAACGACGATATAGTATTCTGCCCAACGTTCGGTACTCACCTCAAGCGCCTCTCAGCAGTCCTGGACGTTTTTCGTCGAGCTGGTCTGCAACTCAACGCATCGAAGTGCCAATTCTGCCGCCGCCAGATTACCGTCCTTGGGCGTCTCGTCGACTCGAACGGAGTGCAACCGGACCAATGCAAGATCCATGCTGTTACGCATTTCCCTATTCCGAAGCTTGTCAAGGATGTGCGCAGCTTCATTGGCCTTTATTCGTACTTCCGCCGTTTCGTAAAAAAAAACTGTGGCCATAGCACGCCCACTAAACAAGTGTTCGAGGAAAGAGGCCAGTGAACAAGTGTTCAGTGGAACAAGAACAAGTGTTCAGTGGAGCGAAAACGAGGCCTCTGCATTCTCGCATCTATTTGACCTTCTCACAACGCCTCCTGTTCTTGCCCATTTCATCCTTCTGCGCCTACGGAACTCCGTACTGATGCCAGCGGTCACGGAATTGGCGCAGTGCTGACACAACGCCAGCGCGGCAACAACCGTGTTATCGCTTATGCCAGCAGGCTCCTCTCACCCTAGGAGCGCCACTATTCCATCACTGAGCGTGAGTGTCTGGCCCTAGTTTGGGCGGTTGCGAAGTTCTGCCCATACTTATATTGCCGACGCTTTTCCGTTGTCACAGACCATTACGCGCTTTGCTGGTTATGCTCACTGAAAGATGCTACAGGAAGACTTCGTCTTTGGGCCTTACGCCTCCGAGAATATTCGTATTCTCTCACCTACAAATCTGACGAGCTACACAAGGACGCTGACTGCCTGTCTCGCTACCCGGTAGACGAGTCTGACGACACCGACACTAGTACTGCCCACGGCGTTTTCTCTGTGTCTACCTTCGCTAACCTCGCCGATGAGCAGTACCAAAATTAAGATCTATCGCTGCGAGCACTCATCGAGCGCCAGCGCTCTACACCTACCGACGCATCCGTTCGCCGATATGTCCTCCAGGGCGGCATTCTGTACCGAAGGAACTTTCTCCCTTACGGATCTGATCTACTTCTTGTGCCAAAACATCTTCGACAGACTGTGCTCTTTGAGACGCATGACGCACCCACTGCAGGGCATCTTGGGGTAACGCGCACGTAGGACCGCGTCCGCCGCCGCTTATATTGGCCTGGTCTCACTCGATCCCTCCGACGCTGTGTTGCTGCCTATCATCCCTGCCAGCGTCAGAAAACAGCTCAAGTGCTACCTGCCGGTCATCTCCAGCTGATCACCGTCCCTGTGGAACCATTATTTCGTGTTGGATTAGACCTCCTCGGTGCCTTTTCCACATCATTCCTTGGGAACAAATGGGTAGCCGTCGCAACTGATTACGCCACCAGATACGCTATCACGTGTGCTCTCCCTACCAGTTGCGCCACAGACGTCACGGAATTTCTCTTGCGTGACATTATCTTGCTTCATGGCGCCCCGCGACAGCTTTTTACTGACCGTGGTTGTAACTTTCTATCGAAAATTATCGCCAACATTGTGCGTTCCTGCTCCACTCAACACAAGCTAACTGCCTCGTACCATCCTCAAACCAATGACCTGAGAGAGCGGTCAAACCGTACTCTTACTGATATGCTGTGCAAATACGTTTCCTAGGACGACCTCGACTGGGGCATTGCCCTTCCTTGCGTCACATTTGCGTATAATTCTTCCCGGCACGAAACCGCCGATTTTCGGCACGAAACCGCCGATGTTATATAGTGTACGGTCGCGAACCGACCTTGCTCATTGACACGGCACATCCTCCTGCTGCGTCCTCAGCAAGCGAGTATGCGCGCGACGCCATCGCCCTGGCCAACCATGCACGCCAGCTTGGCCGTGCTCGACTGACGACCTCGGAAACCCCTCAGCAGCGTCAGTACAACGCCCGCCACGGTTACGTGCAGTTTTCGCCTGGTGCGCTCGTGCTCCTGTGGTCGCCCTCTCGTCACGTAGGACTTTCGGAAAAGCTCATTTCGCGGTACACAAGGTCCTACTGCGTGCTGCGCCAGGTGACGCCTGTGACGTACGAAATTGCTCCTGTGAGTTCAACCTCATCCTCTACTCTGGTATCTAGTGATGTCATGCCCGTCAGTAGGCTCAAGGGCTACTACACTGCTTCCGAGTCCGGCATTTAGTCGCTCCTGGACAGTGCTTTTGCTGCCGGGGTAGTGCTACGGAACAGTATATGCGAGGACGAAGAGGCGAGCAGTGTGAAGACGACGACGACGGCGATTGGGGGCTAGCGCGGGCTATAGCCCCTTGGACAAGTGCGGCGTATTCCCTTGTAAATATACTTGTATATAGCTTTTCGATTGAGTCTTCTTACGTAACAATATAATCTGCTGCAATGAAATGACATGTACCTCAAGACTAGGAAGCGAATACAGGATGTATCAAGCATATTTATTTCTGAATCGGGGGGTTGTTTACCTTGCACTCGCAACCAAAGTGAATATGTGGTCCATGTTGTAACAGGCAGCTGCTTCTGTTTAGTGCATGGAATGTGTTGCTTTATACTGGTGACGTCCTAATTACTGCATGTCTGGAACAGAAGTTTTGACTGAATCAGAAACTGAATAACCTCAATTTTGCAATATATATTGCGAAATGGTGTGACATATATATTGCAATGGTTCGTGTTTACAGAACACATGCAAATGTACACTGTTTGTTCTAGGGTGTTTAAACAGCATGGTAAACAAATATTGTTACTCTCGCCAAAATTGATGTCTGCCTAACTACAATGCAAGTCAATAGCTTAAATAATATTAAGATCACAAATGAGAACATTTGTGCGGTCGTTTATACACTAGAAGAGATCGCACTGGCGGTTTCACAAGCAAATAGATGAAAGACATGAAGTTTTCACAAATGATGCATTTCTTTTCTGCATTAACGTGTTGCACCGTTTCACTACTGCAAAATAAATGCTCTGAGGTAAAACAAACTCAACAGCAAGAACATTTGGAACAAACAGGTACAAAATATGGGTGAATTACCATGCGTGCAAATCTTTAATACTATAAATTCCGTATTTAGCTTCCGTTTACTAAAGGGTGATTGGGTTCTGTGGGCGAAAGAAGTTGCCGGCGGACTCGAAAAAAATATACTGATAAGGCTACTCAGTCACCCATGGCTACTGCTACAACGAGATGAAAAAGTGACGCACGTTCTGAGATCGCTTTCTATTTCGTGAATGTGTGTATAATGATGGCCTCGAAACTGAAAGTGTACTTCGAAAACAGCATCGGATAGTCCTGACTGCTCATATCGACACGTGTACTTATCTTTATCGGGCGACCACGTTTCCCCGCCTAACAAATGTTATCGCACAGCGCGGGACGCGCCTGCATGTATCCGAAGTTTCAGGAAAGTTATCGATGCTTCTATCCGCTTTTGACAGCTATCGGCTAGCATACGATATCACCCGTTCAAGTCCTTCTTTCCTCTGGACTAGGACGGCACCAAGGCCTAGGCTACTGGCGTCAGTGTGGATTTCGGTATCGGCGTCCTTGTCGAAGTATGCAAGTACCGGCGGCGACTGCATGCGTCGTTTGAGTTCTTGAAATGCCTTGGCCTGCGGCGTTTCCCACTTGAACTCGACATCACATTTGGTTAGATGTGTTAGCGGCTCATCGATGCTTGAAAAGTCTTTGACAAAGCGCCTATAGTAGGCACACATGCCAAGGAATCCAATCCTTGGCACAATGCCAAGGAAGAAAAATTAATATGCAGAAAACTAAAGTAATGCTTAACAGTCTCGGGAGAGAACAGCAATTTACAATAGGCCGTGAGGCACTGGAAGTCGTAAGGGAATACATCTACTTGGGGCAGGTAGTGACGGCGGATCCGGATCATGAGACGGAAATAATCAGAAGATTAAGAATGGGCTGGAGTGCGTTTGGCAGGCATTCCCAAATCATGAACAGCAGGTTGCCGTTATCCCTCAAGAGAAAAGTATATAATAGCTGTGTCTTACCAGTACTCACCTACGGAGCAGAAACCTGGAGGCTTACGAAAAGGGTTCTACTCAAATTGAGGACGACACAACGAGCTATGGAAAGAAGAATGACAGGTGTAACGTTAAGGGATAAGAAAAGAGCAGATTGGGTGAGGGAACAAACGCGAGTTAATGACATCTTAGTTGAAATCAAGAAAAAGAAATGGGCATGGGCAGGACATGTAATGAGGAGGGAAGATAACCGATGGTCATTAAGGGTTACGGACTGGATCCCAAGGGAAGGGAAGCGTAGCAGGGGGCGGCAGAAAGTTAGGTGGGCGGATGAGATTAAGAAGTTTGCAGGGACGGCATGGCCACAATTAGTACATGACCGGGGTTATTGGAGAAATATGGGAGAGGCCTTTGCCCTGCAGTGGGCGTAACCAGGCTGATGACGATGATGATGATGATGCCAAGGAATCTGCGCCCTGCCTTCTTGTCGGTTGGCTGCGGGAACTTTGCGATGGCAGCTGTCTTCTGTGGGTCGGGGCTTACTCCTGATTTGCTGGTGACACGGCCTAGGAACAAAAGCTCATCGTAACCGAAGCGCCACTTTTCCGGGTTCAGAGTGCGCCCTGATGACTTGATAGCCTCTAACACTGACGCAAGCCGTCTAAGGTGATCGTCGAAATTTCCGGCGAAGACAACGACGTCATCTAAGTAAACAAGACACGTCTGCCACTTCAATCCTGCTAACACCGTGTCCATGACGCGCTGAAACGTTGCAGGCACCGAGCACAGTCCGAATGGCATGACCTTGAACTCGTAGAGGCCGTCTAACGTGATGAAGGCGGTCTTTTCCCGATCTCTCTCGTCGACTTCTAATTGCCAGTAGCCAGAATTGAGGTCCATCGACGAGAAGAATTTAGCGTTGCAGAGCCGATCCAATTGATGCGTCGTCTATCCGTGAAAGGGGGTACACATCCTTCTTCGTGATCTTGTTCAGTCGACGATAATCGACGCGGAAGCGCAGGGTTCCGTCCTTTTTTCTTCACCTGGACTACAGGAGAGGCCTACGGGCTTTTCGACGGCTGGATGATGTCGTCGCGCAGAATTTTGTCGACTTGTTGCCTAATAACTTCACGTTCTCGCGTCGAAACCCGGTAAGGGCTCTGGCGGAGTGGTCGAGCGCACACTTCGGTTATTATGCGATGCTTTACAACTGGTATTTGTCGAATCCTCGATGACGTCGAAAAGCAATCTTTGTATCGTCGGAGAAGACTTCAGATCTGTTGCTGCTTACTCAGAGGAAGACTTGGATTCACGTCGAAGTCTGGTTCGGGGACTATGCTCATCGGGGAAGATGCGGCTGAATCCGAGAGGACAAAGGCGTTGCTGGTTACCACAATTTCTCGATGTATGCGATTCTCGTGCCCATGTTGATGTGCTTGAACTCTTGGCTGAAGTTGGTTAGCATAACTTCCACCTGCCCTCCGTGGAGTCGAGCGATCCCTTTTGCGACGCAAATTTCATGGTCGAGCAGTAGATGTTGGTCGCCCTCGATGACGCCTTCTGCGTCAGCGTGTGTTTCGCTGCCGACAGAAATAATTATGCTGGAGCGCGGTGGGATGCTCACTTGGTCTTCGAGCACACTCAAGGTGTGGTGACCACGAAAGCTCTCCGATGGTATCCTTTGATCTTTCGAAAGCGTTATCAATTTCGACTTCAGGTCGATGATTGCGCCGTCTTGCTTCAGGAAGTCAATGAGAAGAATGACGTCTCGTGAACACTATTGGAGGATAGCGAAGGTGTCATGAATGCTAATTCTTGCCGTGCAGATTCCAGTCGACGTAATGTGGTGTCCTCCAGCGGTCCGAATTTGGGAGCCCTCCCATGCACTCTTAACCCGCTTCAACTGGGCGGCGATCGTCGAAAATCCTATCGACGGGTGAAGCGCGTCGACTTTTATACAGCAGTTGTCGAATGTGCCAGACTAATCGTTCGGACCCGCGTGTCTTTCACAAAGTTCTACACCATTCGCGTCAGCCGATGATATCAGATAACATAAGGTTCGGCGACAACAGAAAGCGGATAGAACATACAGCAGCATCGTGTCCCACGTCTTGTGCTTGACCCTCGCCGACATGCTAGCAATGTACGTCGACGTCGAGCGCAAGACGTGGGACGCGGTCCTGCCGTATGTAACCTTCGCTTACAACACGGTGGTGCAAGAAACAACACAGATCACGCCGTTTAAGCTGGTTTACGGCACGAACCCGAAGACGATGCTCGACGCCATGCTGCCCCACGTCACTGACGAAGAGAATGTTGACGTCGCTAGCTATCTCCAGCGCGCCGAAGAAGCCCGAAATCTCACTCGCCTACGGATCAAGAACCAGCAGAGGACCGACAGCCGACACTACAACCTTCGATGACGCTTCGTCGAGTACCAGCCCGGCGATACGCCGACGAGGACTCAGCGAGAAGCTACTGCGACGCTATTCCGGACCCTACAAGGTCATCCGACGTATTGGCGCATTGGACTATGAGGTCGCGCCAGACGGCATTTCGCATTCACAGCGGCGCCGCACACGATCCGAATTGGCCCACGCGGTGCGCCTTAAACCATTTTACGGACGCTGACGAACGTCCTCATTTTGTTGTTTTCTTTGCAACGACTGCTTTTCTTTAGTACTTTCGTTTGCTTGCAGCATCGGGTCGATGCTCTTTAAGAGGGGGGTAATGACACGTGTACTTATCTTTATCGGGCGACCACGTTTCGCAGCCTAACAAGTGTCATTGCACAGCGCGGAACGCGCCTGCATGTATCCGAAGTTTCTGGAAAGTTATCGATTCTACTATCCGCTTTCTGTTGTCGCCGAACCTTATGTTATCTGATTTCATCGACTGACGCGAATGGTGTAGAGCTTTGTGGAAGACACGCGGGTCCCAACGATTAGTCTGGAACATTCGACGAATGCTGTATAAAAGCCGACGTGCTTGAACCACTGATCAGATTTTCGACGATCGCCGACCGTGTTCGCCGCTATCGTTGTGCTATGAGTGTAGCCTGTTTTGTGGGCACAGGTTCTCACAATAAAAGTTAGTTTTGTCGTGCACAGTATTGCTACTGTGTTATTCAATGTCACCACCACGTGACAATATGTAATTTAAGATTTAGTTCGTTAACTTGCCTCCGCCTGCAAGTTAACGAGACGAATACACTTCATAGCGATTGAAGCAGAAAAATCAAAACGACTCACCGGTATCATCGTCCCCAGTCGCAGCACGATCCGGCTCCCATTTCGATGCAGACGTGTTTCAAATGGCTCACGACTGAAACCTAGCTTTTGCGCTTACACGCCAAGTTAAATAACGCGAGATATCAAAGCGCAATAAACTGGCTTTAGCGCAACATAACCAACCAATGCGCGAACCAAAGAATCCGTACCTGCCATGCACGCGAGCATACCGGTAAAAATGTTTAATACACTCCAGAGGTCACGTGGGAGGGCGATCATGCTGAACGCTATTTTCGTTGAAAATGGCAAAAAACAATAACGTTTGTGATAAAGAGTACAATGTAAAATTAGGAATGATAACTTGAAAGTCGCTGTCATGTAATAAAAGCGCTTCATTTATTGTTGTAGAAAGTTTGGAGGTTAAAATTGCGCTTACTATGGTGCCTCTAGCGGGAGATAATGCGCTAACGGGGGAACCTTTTTAATTGGTCTACTGTGCGTGTAGCACAACGCGGTCAATTTTTTCGACATCTGTGGCCATTTGTTGAACTTGAGAGTGTTCGGCGCCTGAGTTCCCCCAATCCATCACTCTGAAGAGACTACGCACTTTTGTAGGCCTCTGCTCCTCTTGTCACCGCTTCGTGAAAAACTTTGCTATGATCATTGCTCTTTTGATTAAACTGTTGGCTGGAGATAGCACTCTATCCGCCTTGCCGGAAGCATGGGATAGCGCGTTCATGACCCTACGACGCCTACTGACCACTCCTCCTATTTTGCAACATTTTAACTCCCCAACCGAAGTCCATACATGTGCTAGTGGAGTCGGCCATGGGGCGGGCCTCGTCGAACACAAACGTGATCTTGAGGAATACATCGATGCTTATGCTAGCCGCGCGCTCAAGAAGTCAGAGCTAAACAACTCTGTAACAGAAACAGAATGTTGAGCCATACTCTGGGCCCTTACGAAATTTGGACCTTACTTATACGGTCGCCCGTTTGATGGAGTGACGGATTACCACGCGCTGTGTTGACTTTCCTCCTTGAAAGATCCCTCTGGCCGTCTCGCACGCTGGGCGCTCTCTTTGCAAGAGCACGACATCCAGGTGATGTACCGCTCTGGATAAAAGCACACCGAGGTCGACGCTCTATCCCGCTCGCCAATTTTACCTGACATGCACTATCGTTGTCTAATCAACTTTGTCCTGTCAGAACTTGCCATTGATTACATGCTCCCTGAGCAGAGGAAACATCCGTAAACGTTTTTGCTTTTGTAGTTTCTCGCTAATCCTGCAACTGTTCGCATATAGGACTCCACGGTGGCAGGCCCATCCTTTCGTTATTCAACACGAACTTCTCTACCGTTAAAACGATCTCACCCAGCATTATAAGTTAGTCAAGAGAACCATGCCGCTACCGTACAAAGCACTCAATAAAGCACAAGAAGTCATGTACAGGCGGCTTCAGACGGGCGCTTACCCATGCCCGGCCTTCCTCCACGAAATATTTCCGGACGCACACCCTCACAATGCGTGTCGCTACTGTAAGCATATAGCTAGCCTTGCTCACATCCTATGAGGTTGCCCCCTGGGGTCGGGGGCCAGGACCACCAAAGAAGAGTGGGACCGAGCTCTAGGCAGCTCGGACCCTGAAGCACAGCTCTGGGATGTGCATCGGGGCCGCGACGCGGCAGAGGGACATTTACTTTGCTTAATATTTATAAATGAACTTCCCAATACCATTGTTTCTTCCGTAAGATTGTTTGCTGATGATCTGATAATATATAGGGAAATTACAAGCATTGTTACACAGGAACAAGTGTTACAAGATACTGTTATATTGCAAAATAATTTAGTTAAACGACAAAACTGGTACAGAGAGTCACATATGCAAATAAACGCATATGTGACTCTAATCGCAAATGCGCTTTGCTAAAAAGTGTATGCCAGAAGCCGTATATTATCTATCCGGTTCCTCATTGCAGCTTGTTTCCAAGAACAAGTACTTGGGTGTATTCCTCACACCGTCCATACGTTGGCACAGGCACGTTGATTTCATTACAGCAAAGGCATGCAAAGTGTTAGGATTTCTACGGTGCAATACAAAACTCTTTCCGCAGCAGGCTCGTGATCTTCTGTACAAAAGCTATGTTAGACCCATTTTAGAATATGGATGTACTGTATGGGACCCTCCTACCTGTACCGATCGGGAAAACTTGAGACAGTTCAGAATATAGCAGCAAGGTACGTAATCGGCAACTATGAGAGAAACCTTAGTATTACTAGTGCAAAACAAACATTAATATGGGACACCTTAGAAAAGAGAAGGTAGCCATTACGCTTGAAACTTTTTCCCAATATATTTTATGGGAAAATCGGTATAGACCGTAATAAGTATATTCTTCAGCCACATTATATATCCAGACGAATAGATCACGAGCTCAAGGCTAGGGAATAAAGTTGTAGAACTAAGGTTTTCAAAAGCACTTTTTTCCCCAAAACGATTTTCGAATACAATCGATTGCCTGCTACCGTAGTTCGTTTACTTAATAATGAACTTGTTGCAAATGCCCTTTGAAATTTTCATCTTTATTTTACAGTATATGGTAATTCTAGAGTTTGCTTTCAGTACATAGTGCTTTATTACTTAATTGTATGATGCCGTTGCCATAGTGCTTTTCATTGTATTACGTAGTTTAATTCTGTTTATTCGATGCCATAAGCTGTTTACATTGATGTGTGTAACCCTCCCACCCGCTGCAATGCCTAAATGGTGCTGTGGGTATGAGAGTAAATAAATAAAAAAATGGCCTCTCTGTCCCGACGTGGGAGCGGCCCGCTGCTCACTAATCGCGTGTACTGGCGAACCTCAAGAAAGTTATTCATCCATACATCCATTCTATACCGTCGCAGCTTTCTCCCTGCGGGTCGACAATGACTCCTAGTAATACCGCCTCCTCTTCTGACTGATTTCAAATCGTGGTTTCGTACTTATCCCCAATGTGGAAAGGGTGGCACGGTAAAGACCTACACCCGCCTTCAGCTCGGGTATTAGTGTGTTGGCATGTTCAAGTGTGTTCGCAAGTGCTGCTGTCTCGACTTCCAGTGCCGAAAATCCGTCCCTAATTCTACTGCCGCAACTTTAGAACAGCTTTCTTGTCCATCTAGTCGTTTTGATAGACTCGGAATTGACCTTTACCATCTGCTTCCTTGAACTGGCGCTGGCAAGTGCTGTATTATTGCTGCAGTGGATTGTCTCGCACGCTATGCACAAACCGGCGCATTGTCACCTGGAACTGCCCAAGACGTTGCATGGTACATACTACGGCATTCTGCTTTTCGTCACGGAGCCCCTTGAGACCTTCTTAGCGGTCGCGGCCACGCTTTTCTCTCTGAAGTCGTGACTTCGCTTCTGAAGGTGTTTCACATCATCCACCGGGCCAGTAGCGCATTCCATCCGCCTACGAACGGGTTGACTATACTCTTCAACCATAGTACAGGCGACATATTCATGTACGTCACTTCCGATCATTACAGCCTGGACGCCGCGCTTGAGTTCATCATGTTCGCCTAATATACCGCCACTCAAATGACCACTGTTTTTTCTCCGTTTTTCTTACTGTACTGCCGCGCACCATCCTGCACAATCAATACCATTCTACCCTACCAATCTGATTCATCGAAATCTGTTCCTACATCTCAAGCTGCGCAGCATCCTAACGAAGGGAGACAACTCGTGCGTTGTCTTACCACCGCAGATCAGACACACGACAAGCATCGTCGTGCTGCCTCTGAGCCACCAAGCTTCCCTTTCGATTCTTTCCTTTGGCTGAGGGTTCCACCTTTAGCTCCTGGCTTTCATCTATCCTTCTCTTAGGATATAGGGGTCCTTACTTTGGGCTTGAACAAACTTCTCCCGTGGCTTATGTCGTAGAGCCTGTGTTACCGTCTTCTCCTCAGTGCCGCCGCGGTCGCAACACTGTTCACGTAGATCAGCTCAAGTCGTTGTACGATTATATGTTACCGCATGCTTAGATCTCCAGGACAGCGTCTCTATCTCCGCGTGGCAAATGTAAGAAAGAAGAACCGCTGGTTAGCGAGGCGGATATAGATGTGGACATAGAGCATAGACGCTAGCTGTACATGCCCACTCTAGGGGACTGGCCAAGAACCGGGTAGTTCCACATACAATAAAGACAATATCCTGCATATTATATGCTATAAAGAAAGAAGTGTCGCTCTGCCAGGCGTATCACCAGTGCTTTACGCATAGGGCTGGTTCTGACTGCTCGCAGGGTTCTGCCTGCACAGCGGCTTCGACCTCTCGCTGCTTGTGTACCATGCCAATAAACACTTTGACAATAGTAATTCTTTCAGTTATTCCTGGCAAACACAGTACATTCATCAGGGCCTGGTGCTCTTTGATGAATACCCGGCCCTTGCTCCATAAAATACCGCATAATATCATCATCACATTCGTCAGCCCTGCCAAAGCCACGTTGGGCTTGACGGGCAAAGCCTCACAGGCCGCATACGTCTCTTACACAAAAATAACAGGAGTGAACTATAATAGAACTAAAAAAATGTGCAAACATTTCCATTTATATGCTGATGCGCGCGTGATACAAATGTTTACATGCGTATGCATATATACACACGTAATCATATATTGGAAGCACATGTCTTGCAAGGCAAATTTGACTCGTACACTTTTAGGCTTACGATAGAGTTAATTTTCTTCGTTGAACAAAATGAAACACATGATTATTACAGACAATGGACTACGCTCAAAACTGAAAATCTACCATAGACGAAACCTCAAAACGAGAGAAGCAAAACCAAAGAAACATTAGCGACAAATTGCAGAAACAAACCTTACGATAACATTTTATACGCTACTATTCTATACGCGAAACGCAGAAGGATAAAGCACGACCTAATTCTTCATATCGTGTATCTGCACAAATACGATGGTTTTGGGGCCTTCTTAGGCTTATATTTTGTTGATTGCTGTAGCACTTTACAAAGTAAAGGATTGAATAACGACATAACATAGTCTTCGCGCATTCTTTTACGGTATATATAAGGTCCCTGAGGAGAACGGGCATGTAATAATGAGTTAGAATTCTTTGGGTACTTCACATCATTTATGGGGGCTTCTGTCTATGTTTCTGTGAATGTTTGCATGTAACTTTTTTCGCGTCTCCTTGGGTAACTAGGTAGCCCATGCTCGAATCTGTAGCGCAGCAGGCTACTGTGAGGAGGAAACAGTCTTCATAACCAACCACCCTAATAACTTGGCTCACCGAGTATCCTGCAATGCGCCCATACGTGTCACTCTTGAACAAACTAACCTCACGCCGACATGGGTCGGTGTAGATGTCGGAGTAGGAACGTACCACCTGTCAATGAATCTCCTTGATGCCAACTTGGAGCAATCGTTATGTACCACTGGGTTTGCGCTGGTGTTCAGTGAACGTATGTGAGGAGAACTTTGGTCACTGATTAGGTGCCAGTAGGTACGTGCCGCTTTTCAATGAACGCCTTTTACTTCCACTTCGGTAACCAGTTATAGGTCACTTAGAATTGGTTGCTCCATGACGAGAGAAAATATTTTTTTATACTTCTATGATGGTGCGCGGAATAAAATCCACGTCACACTCTTTCCTCAATGGCCGCAACCTGGCGTTTCAACGGGCTTCACCACATATATACTCTACATGTGCGGCTTTTCAATGTGCATCTCTTGGCAACGCTTTAGGGAGCTACGCTATGAATGCGTTGCTCACTTTCCGCATCTCAATGAAAATATTGCCAATTAAGGTCACTGTCACTGTGCCACTGGGAGTTCTGCAAGTTAGAGAGCCATTTTGAGCGTTCGCAGGCACCGGCGTTCCACGCTTCTGGTCCATGAGGCCACACACGTACTTTCCACCACATGGCATCCGAAGTGGCCTACGTGCACAATTCCCATATGGCTGCGTAGGCATGGCCTGGGAGTGTCCACGCGCAAAGCGTGCTGGAAAAACCTCAAGAGACAAGGCCGGTTGGCACATCACGCGTTTCTCAGCCTTTTCACAATCTGGACGTATGCACTTCCGACGCCATGCGCAGGCTTCGCATAGATCTGCTAGATGGCGCCTAGTGTGGCGGATGGACGGAAGAGAATTAGGAAGCTTACCAGTGTGAACGGTCGGAAGGCAGGGAACAAAGTGTGTTTATTATCAGACAAGAGGCTGCATATATAGGGACAGATACAAATATGAGCATGCGCACTTCGTACCGTAAGGGCATGTGTGAACATGACACTGCGCCTACTTACATCTTCCTTCTTTTCGAAGAGGAAACAAAAATGAGAACAAAGAATTTACAAATTCGCATGTCAGGGACCTAATGCTGCGGTCTCTCTGGCAGGGGGTAACGTTGTGGCGGTCTACGCAGACGGTTGCTTCTACGAAGGGTGTCTTCAGCTTGTAGCTCCGCCACCTTGTCAGGCTGGGATACTGACTCTGTAGAAACTGTAGCTTCAGGGTCCGACGTAGGTTGCATTTCTTTGGAACTGAGATGCTCCCTGGTGCGCCGCAGCTCTTGTCCGCTGTCTGTAAGTAGGTTGTAAGACCGAGGTGTGCCTGCAGGGCCTACAACCACAACTGGCAACCAGGTTCTGTGTATGTTGTCGTACACTGATACTGGAGACCCACTGCGAAGATGGGGTAGACGCTTGGCCGTCCGGTTGTAGAAGATCCGCTGCTTTTCCCTCATTTCCTGGAGGCGATTGCGAACGGCTTGTGGTGGCACACTCTGCGGTTCGAGGTGCTGGGGAAGAACCGGCAACTGCGTCCTTGTTTGGCGACCCATCAACCTTTGAACGGGCGACTTCAGTTGCTCGTCCCTTGGCATGTTTCGCCACTCCAGCAAGGCGCTGTAAAATTCCATAGTTGTGAAAGGACACTTCGTTAGCAGTTTTTTCGCCTCCTGCGCTGCACGCTCCGCCATGCCTTTACCACGAGGATAGTACGGGCTTGAACTTACGTGGGCAATTCCGAGCTGCGCAGCAAAAGAGCGGTAGCACGCGCTGTTGAAAGGTGGGCCGTTATCACTGCACAGCTTTGCCGGGATTCCATTAGTCGCGAAGACGGGCATGCACGCATTGTTTACCGCTGTCGCTGTTGTATGACGTAGCTTTTGAATCTCGAAAAAGAACGAGTAGAAATCCACGAGGATTAAGTAGGACTGGTCATCGTGGTAGGAAATATCAAGCCCTACTACTTGCCATGGCAGGCCTGGTATCTCGTGGCTAAGCATAGGTAGTCTAGTGTTCCTGTGCTTGTACTTCTCGCACGCTGCGCATGACTTAGCTAGAGCCGAGATGTCCGCGTTCATGCCGGGCCAGAACATTACTTCTCTGGCTCTCATCTTCATTTTTTCTTCGCCTCCATGTGCGGTATGTAGAAAACGCAGAATTTCCGGTCGCTGGGCCGGAGGAATGACTATTTTGTTGCTTCTGAGCAGCAGGCCTTCCTCAACATGCAGTTCGTTGCGGTAACACCAGTATAGACACAGGGCATGCGGCACATGATTCTTCGTTTCCGGCCATTCTGTGATCGAGTAACGACGCAGTTCAGCCATACTGGCGTCTTTGTTAGTTTCATGCCGAATGTTCTTGAGCTGCTGGTCTGACACAGGAAGAGAAGAAATAACGATGACTTGAAATTGTTCTGTCTCGTCGGTTAGTTCCATAGCACTCGGGAAGCGAGAAAGCGCATCAGCTAGAAATAACTCCTTCCCTGGTTTGAACGTGACCTTGATTGGGAATCTTTGCAAAACAAGCCTCATGCGCTGCAATCGTAGCGGGCATTCACAAAGTAGCTTTTTGAATATAGATTCCAGAGGTCTGTGATCCGATTCGACGGTAACCTCTGACTGCCCGCAGATATAATCTTGAAATTTTGTGCAACCATGAATTGCTAGTGTTTCCTTCTCGATCTGCGCGTAGCGCTGCTGTGCTTCCTTAGCGAACGGGATGAGTACGCAACTGGCTGCCCATCCTGTAGAAGAACGGCTCCTACGCCATGCTGATTGGCGTCTACTGACAAGGTCAATGGTTTTCCTTGGTTAAAATAGGCAAGGACTGGCGCCTTTGTGAGGGTCGCTCGAAGTTGACGAAAGCTGTTTTCTTGCTGGTCTGTCCAGCCCCACGCGACGTCCTTTTTTAACAACTCGCGAAGCCGCGCTGACAACGTGGATATGTTAGAGACAAACCGACCCACGTAGTTCATGATGCCGAGGAAAATTTGCAGTTGCTTACGGTTTTGTGGTGGCGGGACTTGCACGATTTCTTCCACTCTGCTCGGGTCCAGGCACAGCCCCTCTGGAGTCAGAATATGGCCCATGTAGCGGGCTCTGGGCTGGAGGAAATTGCACTTGTTATTATTGAGCTTCAGCTTGTGTTGTCTACACCGGGACAGTAAAGCTACTAAATTTCTGTCGTGTTGCTCTGATGACTGTCCCCAAGCCAATATGTCGTCCCTAACGACGTGAACGCCCCTCAAGCCCTCTAGTACCTGGTGCATCACCCGGTGAAAAATTTCCGGCGCGGAAGCGATGCCGAACGGCATGCGCAGGAATCTTTATCGCCCGTAGGGCGTGCTCATAGTGCATAAGCGGGAGCTCGGCTCGTCCAACTTGATCTGCCAGAATCCTGACGATGCATCCAGAGTAGAAAAGAATTTCGCTCCATGCAGCCGCGGTAGGATATCTTCTAACGTCAGGATGTGGTAGTGCTCTCTTACAAGTGCCTTATTCACGTCGGATGGGTCCAAGCATATGCGTACTTTTTCTTTCTTTACTACCACAACCATGTGACTAGACCAGGAAGTCTGTTCTATTACCTTAGCAACGACGCCGTCGGGCTCGATCCGGTCCAGCTCAGCTCGGACGCGCTCCTGATGTGCGATGGCGATTCGTCGCGCTGCCTTGATGACACCTCGAGCTTCAGGTTTCCGCTCCATGAGGTAGGCTACGTCTTTGATTTCTCCCAGCCCCTGGAAAACATCTCGAAATCTTTCCACAATTTCGTTAGTTTCCAAGGCGTCTAGGGTGTTTATGCGGCCAATCAGTCCTAAGCGTTCAGCCACCTTGCCACTCAATGTAACAGGAACCGCTTGTTTCACGATAAAGAATAGCGCCGTGGTAGACTGCGTTGTACTGGTGACCTGAAGCTCGATCTTCTTCGTCGCCTTTTCTATGTGCCCGAAAAACGACCGCAGCGTAGAGCAGCAGTCTTGTGCTGGCTTCGTAGTTAAGTTTCTGAGTGTCACTTCGGGCATGACGCAACAGGTGGCTCCGGTATCAATTTTGCAGCGTATGGCGGAACCTGCGATGTCGACAGTCGCTGAAAAGCGGTCGTGGCCATCAATTGCATTGACTTTGAGGGTTTGAAGAAAATAGCCCTCGTCCTCTGCCATTTCGACCTGTTTTATCTTACATGCTTGACCCCTCGGTCTCGCTTCTCGTTGGCGACACACCCGCGCGAAGTGGTTTCGGCCGCCACACTAGTTACAGCGCTTGCCTTGCGCAGGGCACTTTGCTTTTCCGTGTGTGTAAAAGCAGTTTGAGCAAATTCCGAGGCTTGCTTTTGATTTCACAGCATGTACGGCGGCCTCATCGGTTGCGCTTACTTCTGCCTCCCTGATCTCGTTAAAGTGCTCCTTCGCTTGTTCCCTTGCTCGGCATATTTCCACTGTTTTGGCATACGACGGATTTTCAGACAGAAGTTTCTGCTGCAGGTCCTTCTCTCTAACTCCTAGAATTATTCGACTGCGCAGTAATCTGTCGTCCAGTTCTCCGAATTCACACAAGCGAGCAAAAGTTCGGATATCGATGAGCCACTCGTTAAAAGATTCGCGCTCACGTTGATCTCGGGAGCCAAAGCGAAACTCGTTGAACGTTAAATTCTTCGCTGGTTTGTAGTGGGCTTCGAATTTTTCAATGAGCTTTTCGAGGTCTTGCTTTTCGTCCTCATTTGCGAATTTGAAGGTATAGAACACCCGCCTTGCTTCTTCACCAACTTTCACAAGAAATGTTGCTGCCTGAACTTCTTTAGGCTGCTTCCTTAGTCCGGTCGCCGTAGAAAATAAAGTAAACTCACTTTTCCAGATGATTCAGTTCTGGTAAGCGTCACCTGTACTTTCCAGTGGCTTTGGCGGTGGTAGAACCGTCGACGCCATACTTCTTTCTCTGGAGTGTACTTGGGGTGCAGCTGGACGAGGGGGGGGGGAGACAGCGGTGAACGCGGCTTGCGAAACGCGTCGCCGCCCCACTTCTGACACCATGTGAACGGTCGGGAGGCAGGGAACAAAGTGTGTCTATTATCAGACGAGGGGCTGCATATATAGGGAGAGATACAAATATGAGCATGCGCACTTCGTACCGTAAGGGCATGTGTTAACATGACAGTGCGCATACTTACAACCAGCAAGTATGCGGCCTGTAGGGTGGGCAACACAACAACAAAGAATGTCAAGCGCAAAGTCAGAAAGGCTGAAATAATGTCATGGGCGGCGGCAATGAAAAAAATGGAACGAAAGAGGAAAAACGAAATTGGGAAAGAAACAATTTATGACAACCCTAAGCGAAGCTCGTTAGTTTTCGAAGCGTGATTGGGATGGGGGCCTTAGAACACACACCTATAAAGCGAGACATAAGAAGGAAGAAGAAGCATGTGCTTGCTGTGGTAAAGCTAGGGAAACTATGAAGCTTCTCTTACTGTAATTTGAAGACGTCTACCCAGCGGTCGATTTAGGCACCACTGGCCTGCTTGAAGCTCTTGGGTTCAGCGAGAGCAGTGGAAAAGCAAACATGTCTGCAATAGGCATTAGTAAGAGGCGATTGGATGATTGGTGGAAGAAAGGTAAGGAAACGACGAAAAACGGAGACGTACAAAAGCACAGCTCGCAATAGGGGATCAGAAAATTTGGTTGTGGGAGTTCAAGTTTTTTTCTTTTTTATCATTTAACCTAGGTAGGACATTAGGCAGTATCATCGCAAGAGCTTAGCGGCGCACCCCACCGCCCCGTCCCAAAGGGAACGCTCGTAACATCCATCCATCCATCCGGACGTGTTGTTCATGGGCTCGATGGCGGCGATGAAATTATGTTTTTTGTGCATGCTTTGAGCTTTGTTCTGTTTTTGACCTGCTGATTTTTGAGCTTTTAAAAAGAGAATTGGGCAATTCTCTTACTGCTTTTTTCATGTGCGCGGGTCTGTTTCGTGTATATGTGCTTCTGCAGCATAGTCAGAGCGTCTTTTCCGGCCACGTGCTGGAACATGGTCACTAAGTCCTTATAGCATGAAACAGTACCTTGGAATTGGCAAGAGTAATAGTTATTAGTGCGTTTACTGTATGTGCTTTGGTATAAGGAATATTGCTTTGGTAGTGAAGTGAGAGCGTGGCCGCATGGTTTAACGCGTGTGAAAACGTGTCTTACCTTAAGTCTGTGCGGCATTTATTGCTTTTAAAACATTGGTGAGAATTATTTTCCAGCATTTCAAGGATTTAGGTACTGTTCGCATGGGTGTTTGCTAGAAGGCACGTGCTCTGAAAGCTTTGGTATTTGCATTACGAAAAGCCGTGCAATACATTGCAAGAAAGGCGGAAAAGCATGCAGTGTGCAGGAAGTCCCTCAATGCAGACAAGGGGGCGGATGAGAATGGAAAGGGAATCGAGTCAATCGGCAGACACTGTGATGTCGATACTATGCTGAAAACAATGGATGATTTCCAGGATCAGCTTGTCAAAGGGGTCGAAGAGCTCAAAAATTAGATAAATATGAAGCGTGATGCACGGAAGTTGTTGGAAAGAAGACTTCAAGCAGCCGAGAAACAGCTGAACAGGGCCACCATTGTGAACGAGAATGGTCGTGACAATAGAACGCCGTCTCATGACGTGACAGGAGAGGAAGTGTCAGCAAAGCACGTAGAATGCTGGCAACGTGGGGAGGGAGTAGATGGAAAGAACGGCCCCTACCTCGACGCCGCCACACACAAAAAAACAGGAATACAGAGGTCAATGCCCCTTGTCAATTCCGAATCTCGTGGAAAAGAATGTCTAAGGGAAGAAGGGAGAGGCCACGGTAGTGGGAGAGAGTGAAATGGTGATTATCGCCGGTGACTCAAACCTGGCTAGGTGCTCAGATGGAATTGTGGAGAGGGTGAAACACGAGAAAAGAGTGGCGGTAGGGACATTTCAAGTGTGTGCACTGGGTTCTGTCATTAGGCGAGCAAAAGCGAAGCTCGCAGATAATTCCCACGTGCGCAAACTTGTTATAGAAGCAGATGTGCTAAATGACGTCCTAAAGAGGAAAGGACCAGGATTACCCCAGCGCTTGGCGAAGGGGGTGGACAACTTGCGCGAACTTTGCCCTCAGGTGCAGGTCGTGGTTTGCATGGCGCCGGATGTGCCTGCACGTGGCCGTCACGCACAAAGAGCCATAGTGGCTGCTAATGAGGCGATATGGAAAATAAACTGAGACAAGTTTTGAGGTTGTCGAAGTAAACAAGGAAGTGAGAAGGTGTGGAGGTTTTGAACGAGACGGGATCCACTTCAATTACAGGCTCGGACGAGAGGTAGGCTGCCGGCTTGCCTCCCGCACTGTTGCTTTTTAGGGGGTCCATGGGCGCTCATGAGGGCAGAGTAGGCAATAATGAAGAAGATCCCCTAAGGGCACCTCAGAACAGCATCGCCATCAGTCAGAGGAAAAGGAGGGAAACAATATAGACAGCTCGCCCAGCAGGAGGCTACATAATCAGCCGGGCGGCAGAGAAAATTGGAAGATATTGTGAAGTAGTTCAACAGAGAACAAATAGGGAAGTAGGCGGCTACAGAAATGCGCCTTAGATTCTCGAGAGAGCCGCCAGCGATTCAAAATTATGTTTGGGAAGGGTGCCAGAGAACTATGTCGGAAAAAAGGGAGGGGGAGTCAGAAGGCTCATTCATTTGAAATGAATTCAAAATATAAATAGCAACTTTGGTTATTAGGTGCAATTATTGGAAAGAAAACTTGGCTAGGCGTAACGTATTTGTGGAACATAAATTATTGCCCAGAGAAGAATCAAAAGATAGCGGAATGCCCAAGTGCTGACAGTAAGGGTTTCGGGAATTATGCCGAAATTATCCTATTAGGTGAGATGAATGCCCATATACAGTATCTATATGGCTATACCGACAAGAACGGGAAGTCAGTGCTAGATAGTTGTGAGCTACATAGCCTCGTTATTGTGAATGCAGGGCCTAAGTGTGAACAGCACACCACGTGTGAAGTAGGTAACTAACAATTGAGCATTGATTACTGTCTGACGACTGAAGGAATTCATGATAAGTTGAGAGTAATGGTAACTGACTATACCGGTTTGCTTTCTTATCCAACCCGCTCTCTTTCTGTCTCTTAAAGTTATGCCTAGCATTCTTCGTTCTGTCGCTCTTTGTGCGGTCCTTAACTTGTTCTCAAGCTTCTCTGTCAGTCCCCAAGTCTCTGCCCCATACGTCAGCGCCGGTAAAATGCACTGATTGTGTAACTTCCTTTCCAATGATAACGGTAAGATTCCAGTGAGAAGCCCACGAAATCTGGCGTATGCATCCAACCTATTTTTATTGTTCCATTAATTCCCTTCTCAGGATCAGATTTGCCTGTGATAATTTGACCTAGGTAAACGCACTCCTTCTCACACTGTAAAGGCTGACTGGCGATCCTGAACGCTTGTTCCTTTGCCCGGTTATTCATCACTAACTCTGTCTTCGGCATATCAATCTTCAACCCCAAGCAAGCAGTTATTGGTGCTTTGACCTTGAAAATGGCTTAACGTTTTCAATGAAACATTGCTTCGTACTTTAGAGGTTCAACGGCACCATTAATCAGATTGAACTACATAACATGCAAGTCGCACTGAACTAAACTGGTCATTCACTTCTACTCCTTTTCCTTTATTTTCCCGACAAGCTTCCAATCGTCTTCGCCTCATAGCATGACAGCCATCTGCAAGTAGGCTTCATGCATATTAATCTTTCTTGAATAAATATACTTATTATCGAGGAAGCATTCTTACTGCTTTTATCTTTCAAGAGTGTAAGGTTCAGAGTTCGACGTTACTTGGACTTGTTTTTGAGACCATCACCCTGCGGACACCATTAAAGTCAACGCACTAGATGACGAAGATGAAGCACTCAACGAGATTGTTAACGCGCGCCTGTTCTTTCTGATTTACTGTTCCTGAATAACCTTCCTACATTGCTCGCCACGTAGAGACACAGCTGCGTGGAAATAGAGTTCGTGCACGCTAAATGTATCTAGTTATAAAAAATGTTTTAAAAAGATATGTACGTGTGACGTTACCTGAAGGACGACTTAGGAGTTTCAACTGCGCGACTAGATGGATTGCGATGTATCAAGAATACATTGCACTCAGCACAGGTCGTGGTCCGTTTTTTTTATTTTTCTTGCAATAGTTTTTCTCGAAGAGTTTCCCACATTGTTGGCCGCGTAGCATGACAGGTCTCCGCAAATAGACTCCATGCATACTAAGCATTTCATGAGGCATTTATTACCTCTATCTAAGAGATGTTGCTTCCTTGATAATCTTAAAAAACCTATCCTTCACAGTCACACATTGCTTGAAGTTGTTACAGATGTTCAACCGGGGTCACCATTAAATTGAATGCAATACATGACGCTGACATTGCACCCAACGCACTCATTAACGCGCGTTTATTCTTGTTGGTTTAGACTTTCTGAAACTGGTTCCAACGTAGCTGGCCGCATAAAATGACAGGTAGATGCAATTTGACCACATGTACACTAAAAGTTATTTCGTAAATTTAATTGTTTCAGAAGGGCAACTACGTGTGATGTAGCTTGATGTTTTACTGGCAGTAGCTGCACCACTAAGCCGAATTCGGTAAATCAGGAATAAGTTACACTAAGCTACCGTTGTGGTGCGCTCTTATGCTAGTTTACTTTCTCTGCAATAGCTTCCTGCCTTTTTCGCCGCTTAACATGAGACATCTCTGTAAGTAGACACCATAGATCAGAAGCATTTCTTAGTAATAATAACTGCTCCGGAAGAATTGCAGCTGCTTTGAGCTTCAAAAAGAGTTCAAAGTCCAGAGTTTGACCTTATTTAAGATGTTCCTCAGATACGGTGCTTATTGAGGTTTTGCAATTTCATTACGTTGTTATTAAGTTGCAGCTTGGTATGCTTATGAAGGGAAAATAAAAAACAGCAGTCAAACAACGAATGTCATTTTAAGCCAACGTTTCTTCAGAGTTTCTAGACAGTTACACAGATCTACAAAAAGTAGCTTTCTTTTTGTGTGGTTACCGAGCAATTATGAAATGTCTTAAATCATCACCTGTATGACCAACTTTCCATACTTCCGTTTTTATTCTGTATAAACCGACTTCCTTCAAATATAGATTAAATTTTTTCAACACAAGCCCAGTCTGACGACGCCATTCTTTTATCTTCAACTGTTGCGCCTCCTTACACAGATATATTTTTAACTGTATGAATTTAAATTGTCTCCCAGTAGCCGAAAAATTGCGCGCAAGCACACCCCTCAGAAGTCAACCCCACATTATGGAAGGAATTTCTTATTCTGAACTATTTTCACTTGAATCCACCAAAATACATACAGATTTATGAAACCAGCATAGGACGCACTTTTGCGCCGACATGTGGCAATATTTCTAATTGCGCAAAAAGAACCAAAGCTACTAAAAATTATGCCCATTAAACCTGCTACCTATCTCCGCTGCACAGATGACATCTTCACTGCATGACAACATAGCACAAGTAGACCAAATGCATTCATTAGTAAGTTTAACCACTCTAACTTTTGTACTAAATTTAGTATGCTGCTCTGCCTAAATTACATTCTTTGGCACAACAGCTTGTTGAAAAGGGAAACATACAAGTGACGCCCCACAGAAAGCCTCTGGATGGTGAGTAGTTTTTAGATTCTATTCATCATTAGCGATATTGAAATGGCGAATATCTAATGGGGAAGCAAACAGCAAAACAACCTCTGTCATCCAATTTGGTTATTTTCATAATTTACGTAGTCTAAGCGCAACGCTGACTGACACAAATTTCCGGCACGGCGCCTTAAACCGCCCAGCAGGGGCGTTTCTAAGTTACACAGGGAATCATCATTAGTTGATACAGCCTTGAACACAGTCTGACCAGCCACCTAGCATCGATACCTAGCATAGGCCAGCCGGGCGACCAGCCACCTAGCATAGGCTAGACGGGCGCTATGTGGACACGGCCGAGAAACTTCATAAACGAGTGCCAATACAATTTATTCTGTGAGGTAACAATGGTAATATAATTAAATTTTATCTCAGACATTCCAGCTTCCATTCTTCTAACGATAGGAAATATCGAGATTAATACCTCATTCACAAGTTTAAGACACTTATATAAACAGATATGAACATTTGAAAGACACCTTTCCAGCTCGTTGGCAACACCAACTGCACAAATGTATCGAGTAGCCGATAATTAGAATTTACAGAGGTACGTGTACGCATGTTCTTTCAGTCTTCGTTTCTACTCTTAACTAAAACATGGTGTACTACTAGCTTTTTTTTCCTTTTGAAGCTGTTGAAAGACTCTGACCCAAAGCCATGTAGGTACTCGGCACATTTGTTTACCACTCGTCCGCTTTGTGGCACCTCTTTCGAATTCTAGAAAGAATAATTCAATAGTTCCTACTTCCTATTTAAATGAGACAGACTTGAATTGGTCGCATTTACACTACGTCTGTGCATTCGTTTCTGGTTGCTGTTGCTAACACCACTCCTCGACAAAACCCACAATCAGTACCGCAATTCTTCGCTTTTTGATGTGAAAACAAGAATTACTCAAAGAGTGACAAATATCTGTATCAGCGAAACGTCCCTTAAGTTACCATTCGCTTTGGCGCCACGCCTGGAGTGCCCTTCGAAGGAGCAGAGCGGGCGAATTGGGGCACCCGCTTCGCGATAGCGCGCCATGTTCTGGGTGAGGGCAGAGAGATTCGCCGCAACGCCACGTAACCCATTCCCGTCTACGGGGCAGATACGATGCTTCGACGCCGCGGCGCGGGACGAGTTGTCCGTGGGGAAGTCGCGTGAGCCGCGCGATCTCGGAAGCCAGCACGCAGTCGATATCTCTCTCTCCCACCCCTACTGGCATAGATGGATAGACGGATAGATCGATGGTTGTTATGAGCGTCCCCTTTGGAGCGGGGCATTGGGTTGCCCCACCAAGCTCTTGTTTTTTTATTGCCTAATGTCCTACCTCTTATAAAAAAGAAAAAAAAACCGCGATGAATTCCCATAGTCAATGTTTCTGAACCCATATTGTGAATTTTGTTTTAGTATGCCTCCGATGTTTGACGTTTCCCTACTTTTCTTCCACCAATATTCCACTCGCCCCTTAGACCTCGATGCTTAACAGCTGCACGCCCCTGTGGGCTTTGGTGGCCGCTGCAGCTTGTGCGGTCTCTCCTCGCACAGGACGTCTGTGGCATGCTATGTTCTTTATTTCTCAAGAATATGCTCTAAAAGATTTCATTCTACAGCCAACGTGCTCATGTAGAGACTGTAGGAAATGTTAGATCGCAGCAATCTATACGCAAAACATGACAGCATACCCCGCAGCAAAACTCGAAAACATTATTTGCAGAGCACATCTCGAAAGACTCGCCAGCCGGCTTCAATTGGTCATTCGTGCTTTTACATTCAAATCTCATAAGGAGTTCTCAGATTTCTTCGGATTTTTTATCATATCTCCTAATATCACTTTTTGCCTATCCATTTCGTTTTTGTTCCATGTTCTCAGTCCTCTCTTTTGTTGTTCTTGGTCGCGTACCACGGCACATTATCCTTCTCCTGTCTTACGAGAGTGCGAAAGAGTGAGGTATGCCTACGTGAAAGCACTACATAAAATGCACTTGGTGCCCTTTAACAACGTTCGCCCTAAGCGACATTCCTCATTCGACTAAAGTCTATTATCTGACGTTTCCATCTTCTTTGAACTACGGCATCGGTTCGATGTGCACAGCAATGATTTCACATTATTCAATTTTTCACAAATATATTCTGGTACATATACGAGGAGGTATTTTAGAAAATTGCACATTAATTTGCTACTTCCGTCACCATTGAATTCTAAATCGGTAGGCAACCTCAACTGCATATAACCAAAAATGACGTAGCATACCATTTGAAAATATACATGACACTATTCAAGATTACATGAGCAGAGCAGAGAAACACCTAGAATTTAAAAAAAAACGGTCCGTTAAATTGGTCCGACGCTAAGCGGTATCGAGGCATATGTCCCCAAAGTACAGCAACACTATTCGCTAGCACGCTGTGTCACAAATACGCTGGCTTCGAATGTGCCGGTTCCCCTTGGATTAGCCAAAACATAGTAATCGAGCTGCCTAGGAGGTCTGGCTGCGGAGCAAAGATCCTAACGTCCAGTGGCAAGCCATCAACCTGGCGGCTGAGGCCGTGAAGGCCTGCGTGCGGAGCTGGGCTCAGACAGCACCCTTTCGGTGGAAATAAAAGTTCTTCATTCGTTCATCCATGCGCCACATTTTAATGAATGTATTTAAAGCCAACGCACAAAAGTTCACTCGTATCGGAGGCCAAGCACCAACTTCTCAGCAGTGCGAGTATATGGCAGAGCGTGTCTAGAAAAAAATGTCCTTGACAATTACGATATCTCCTTATGCAAAATATTAGCGCAGCAGTATACATGTTTGCATTTCGGGATATATGGGCCGATGTGGGTAACCTATTTCGTGCGGCACGGTGCAAACAGAGCGAAGTGTAGCGCGGCTGCCTCGCTATTCGTGACGCGTGGGAACGATTCACAACAGCCGCCTATGATAAACCTCCCCTCGTGCAGCGTTTTGTTTCTGTAAAGACGACGCGCACTACTCTGGCTCCATCTCGCACCCATCGTCGCTGCACACCCCATCGTGCACGGCATAACGCTTTTCTTCTCACGCTTTCGTCATGCACTCCTCCTCCGATTTCTTCCTTGGTCCCTCTTCGCTATCGCCGTCGTTCATCCACGTTCCACGTTCGCTATTTATTCTTCTTGCTGTGCTCGTTCGTTCGGTAACCACGGCGCCGATGTACAACGCTGATGCTCGCCGCAGGAACGGGCGGCTAAGGGCTGAGCTCTGAGGATAACCACAGAAGAACCCGGTTGCTAATGACGCATTTCTGAGCGTTCACGCACGTGGGCGCGCGATGCATTTCGCAGGCTGCGCGCTGGCTTCGCGGTGGCAGTGCTCGATGGCGCTGACTGTTCCTAGAACGATATCCCACTGTGTGCAGTGCACGCCTCATACATAAGTTGTATAGATGGTGGAAATACATTCTGTCCCAATATTGACTGGATGCTTATTGCATTAATGTCAACAGTTATTATGAAATGGGTTCCATCGTGTTTCTTTCTTCGTCTCGTTACTTCTTTCAAAGTCACTGTGGTTATCCACTCCAGCATTTCGTGTCGCAGTGAATTTAGCGCGGATACTGTGAGATATGTTGTTAACGTATCCTAAAATGTGTATTGACTTGAACCCGGATTGCCAAAGGGGTTCAGGATTCGAATATACAGGGTGGTAAGATTTAAGCTTCATGGGAATTTAAAAAAAAATCGCCAGTGGCAGATAGCATAACTTATGTCCTTGAGCTGGATTCTTTGGAGATGCGGACATTACTCGAACGACAAATAGAAGCAGATATTCAATAAAAATGAAATATTGTCTGATTACCTAAAATAACTACGTAACTGCACATATTGCAATTTATCTATTGTACCCGGTGAGCTTGGATGACACGTTTTTCAGCGTTCACGCGCACTGGCGTGCCATAGATTTCGAAGGTAACGCACAGTCTTCGCGGAGGCGGTGCTAGATGGCGTCAGGTTTGCGCAAAGTGCAGTGGTCAAAGCTATCACAGGAGAACGCTCTATCAATATAACTTGACCCATCGCATAACTCAACCCATTCCAGGAAGAAGTTACGATACTTCGGTTTCGGGCCATTTTATGCAGATGGAATCTCCGGAAGGGGGGGGGGGGCGTCAAGCATCCCATTATACTTGTAAAGGCTAATCGCAAATGAAGCCCAATGCGAAGTACATAGCGGAGGTGTTCGAGCTACACAGGCGGTTGAGAGAGTGCTTCAGGATGTGAAAAGTGCGAAGCCTGGTGAAAGAAATAAGCAGGGAATGTTACTTGCGCAAACGTTCCACCGTTCCACCAAGTAGCGCTCCAGTAGCTCCGGTAGCAAAGCATCGGGTAACATAGGCACACTCGTTTGAATTGGTCGGGGTGGACTTCGTGGGACCTCTCTTCCTAAGGACATCGTTAAGAGAGACGAAGAACTACATTACTCTATTCACGTGTGCAGCTTCAAGAGTGATCCACTTAGAATTTCTGTCCATCATGCTAT
This sequence comes from Dermacentor variabilis, assembly GCF_050947875.1. Lineage (NCBI taxonomy): Eukaryota > Metazoa > Arthropoda > Arachnida > Ixodida > Ixodidae > Dermacentor > Dermacentor variabilis. Next base: position 37,666,618 of record NC_134574.1, read on the forward strand.
CTGAACCGTTCTTGAAGCCCTTGCGTCGCGTTTGTGCCTGACGAGGCCTTCTTCAGCTCACCAACTCTGACAATGCGAGGGCCTACAAGAAAACGTCAACGGACCTGCAAAAGCTTTGCAGTGTGGTGGGGTGGATGGTGGAAATGGCTTATAATAACCCTAAAAACACTGCTTCGCAAGATTATTTCAAGAGCCTGCCTCAACTCCGAAGAACTTATTAGAGTACTTGCAGAAGTTGAAGCCGTCGTCAATTCTAGACCACTTACTTTCATGGAGTCGGAAGACGGCGAACCATTCTCTCTGACTATGGCCGATCTGTAGATTGGCCGTACGTTCACAGCGATACCACGTGACGTCATCGAGGAACCGGTGATATCAACGCGTACAGAGGCCTTCTGGATACTTCAGCACAGAAAGTGCCTGACGGAAATCTTTTCGAAACGATGAAAGAAAAGAGTACTTACTTCAACTTATAGCCGCACACGCTTGTGACAAATGGGGCAAAGAACGAAATTAGGGAATAATGTTGTACTTGTGCATCCTGAAAACCTTCCACGTCAAATGTGGCAACTTGCATGGGTGATTGAAGTCTATGGAGGAGAAGAAGATGGACATGTTCGCTCTTGCAAGATCAATTGACAAGACAGCCTTGTCGCAACAAGGGTCACCGAGAGACTGTATCCGCTACAACTACCAGTGTGGCCGCACTTTGCGGCCGGGCAGTGTTGAATTTCTCGTGCTGTTCCTACGTAAAAGAAGAGGACAAGCTTCGCGCCAAGGAGCGCGTGAGCGCATCCAAGAGAGACTGTCAGCCATCTTTATGTTCTGGGCTCAAGTGGACTCTAATAAACGCATATCTGAGTGTTAAGTGTTTCATTTCATTTCATTCGTTATTCTTGCTTCTTCTTCGAATGACTGTTCGCTGTGCCAAAAATGCTACAAAATCCTTCACCCTGTTTACGTGTAGTGGCAGGAGGCGGCAGAAAAGGCAGGGAGTGGTGTGGCTTCTGATTATTCGCGAAGCCGATCTTAAAAACTGAATAATAAAGTACACGTTTTACACAAAGCGCACAAATCTCTATCTTGATGATAAGATGGATCTACTATAGCGACCCATACCGACAAAACCATTAAAATTTAATCAGGTTTCCTTCAAGAATAAGTGCATCACCACTTGGATTATTTGGCTATTATCTTCGGAATGTTTTAAAATACATTGCATTATAACCTACATACTAACGACCAAGAATTGAACGTTCTACACTCTTCGCATATTTCATGTGCAAAATGGGGTATCAGGGCCGAAATGCATTCTGATAAGGCTACCTGTTACGAGCTGGTATCGGTTGTTACAGGGACGGGGTTTCCGAGACCATCAACAACGTCTACTTGGCGCTCGAACCAAATTGACCATTGGAGATCGTACGGCAGGGAACAGAAGATGATGTAAAAATAACAGAAGTGTTATACATCCTTATGGGTGAGTGGTGCCCTCCGAGACAAAAAGTAGATAAACGTTCTGCGTGCATGCTCTTGCGCACATGGGCAGAGAAGATCAGTCCGTGGGTTCTCGCTGCCCTTCTTATACCCCAAACCATCAGGCCAACCGCTTTCTTGCTTGCTGGCAGATGGCCTTGTCAGCTCAATGGTCAGGTCACAAAAAGCAATGCGGATAAAAGCAACTCAGTGGTGTAGAGGTGGGAAAGGTAGGAAACGTCGGGTCAACACATCGGGTGACCCACAGACAGGAAATTGGAGAAAAACCAGTCCCTGACACATAGCGGGTGAACGTAGGACAAAGGAGAGCAGGATTTGCACTTGTCCGTCGGGTGTGTGTGACGGTATTACGTGCAAGTCTGGCGATTAGGCACGTCGCGTATCAGGCGCTTGGCTTTCGTGAACCGTAACAATTGTGAGAATACTTGTTGGGCTAGGTTGTTCATGACATGGAATATAAGCAAAAGGGGAAAGCAAAACACAACTTGCTAATTTCTCGTCTGTCTCTCTCCTGCGGTCTAACTTTAAATGGATTTCCAAATAACATTATTTCTTTAATATATTATTGAAATCAAGGTTTAAAGTTATCAGTTCTGTGTTGCATTGCTCAATTATTCGAATAATAATGTCGTGCCAACAAAGCGACAACACAAGCAAATCAGATGAATTCATACACAACGCTGATTTGCTACACCATTCGTTATTTCCATGGCCCACCGTCGTACACACACATACCGCCTGGAGCCTCATCGAACACGTAAGCAATTATACAACAATGATAACAATAACAATCACCGACATTCATGATACTCCCTAATGCTAAATTTGAGCACAGTTCTATAGCTGTTTTCCTTTCGCGATATATTGAATGGTGCGCAAAATCTGCGTCGTATGGGACATAACTAGCGGAGCAAGAAAGTGGCGCGAATGCCTTGCTAATCGGGATATCGCTGGATGCACGTGGTTGGGGACGCGTGACCGCGATTCACAGCAGGAGCCGCAGAGAGACCTCCGCTCACGCAGCACTTTGTTTACATATACGGTATCAACTGACGCCTTTGCCGCTTGCCATCTGTGAACAGACGACTGCGCGCCACTGTTGCACCATCTAGTAGCTATAGTCGCTGCAGAGCTGATCTTGCTTGGCACTGCGCTTTTCTACTCACGCTTTCCCCCCGCCCTCTTTCGCCGCTTTCCGCCTCATGGTTCCGCTGCACCTTGCTGCACCCAGAGCTGCGTCCTCGCTGCGCTCAGCTGCAAGGCTTTGCCATGAGAGGACGGCGATGGCCGACGCCGACGGGAAGCACGAAAATGCGCGCCTAAGAGCTGCGCTATCAAAAGTTACAGAAATTATGAGAATTGCCTCGTAATGCGTAGGCAATCTTTGTGTCGGCTGCTTCTTTGCTTTTCCTTACTTATATAGCTAGCGTATGGATCTCCACTCATCGCATTTCTGTAGGAAAAGAAAGTATTATGCATTAGTAGACAATTCTCAGTATTTTGTAGCAGTTTCGTTACTTGTTATGTGTATTCTACTTAGACCGTGTTATAACGCTGCAACCATAATTCAATTCGATAGTATCTTGGCGTTACAATCGTCTTTTTTTTTGCTGCTTTCGCTGCAATGTATATTCCGAAACAGAAAAAAATACATTTCTTTTCTAGAGGCTGGGAACCTGCTTCTGATTCATTTGCAATGTCTATTTTCCCCGGCGCTGTATGAAGTTACAATTTTCACCGGCCACGTTGTATTCCTCTTCTTCGTCTTGAAACAGGCGAGCCCCGTGTTCCCAGTGTTATTCGGTGTTGTATTCTTGAATAGCCTTGTTGCGACTAACATTATGTGTCGCTCGATAACGTCGTCCACAATCATTTTCTGTGGGCGCCCTCAAATCTACCTTATGTTCCAGTTCCTGTCATTGATAATCCCGTTGCCGTTCGGCGTGAGTGTGCCGCTTCCCCACTCCACCAACCTTACATTTCCTTGGTGCCATTGAAGGAACACGTCTCGACACATTCGACCCCTTCAAAACGATTATATGTATGCTTACACGTCTGCCAGATGGATGAATGCAGATTTTGTCTCTAACAAACGGCGTTCGCATATTGCGGACGTGATGCTTTGAACGAATCTTCTCATGTGCTTTTTTCTGCCCCAGTTTGGTTCTGCTAAAAACGCTGCCTAGCAATGCCAGGTTTATTAGAAAATGTTGCAGTAATAACACTCCACGTCACTGCGCATACTTGAGTTTAACACCAAGCAGTTATTGCTGTTTCAATTCCAAAACAGTTAAACGTTTAGGATGGAAAGGATCTTCGCATTTTACAGGTTCAACAGCACCATCAATCACATTGAAATATTTAACGAATACGCCGCACTCAACAAAGCTGGTCATTCACTTCTACTGCTGCTCCCATATGTTTCCCCGACAACCTTCCAACCTTGGTAGCCACGTAGCATGACAGGTCTCTGCATATAAACTCCAGGCATATTAAACATTCCTGAGGAATACTTAGGAAGAATGTGGCAGGTTTGACCTTGCAAAGGAATCTAACATTCATAGTTCGACGTTACTTTGACTTCTTCTCGAGGCTGTCAACCGGCGGGCACCATTAAGTTCAACGCTGTGTATAACGCAGACGAAGCACTCAACGAAATAGTTAATGCGCGTTTAATCTTGCTGATTTACTCTTCCTGAGAAAGCTTCCTCCACCGCGTGAAAGACAGCTGCACGCAGACGGACTCCATCTGCACTAAAAAGAAGTAGTAATAACAAATATGTTTTAAAGATTGATACGTCTGACCTTACCTGAAGATGACTTAGGAGTTAGAACTCACCACTAAAGGGGATGCCATATATCGCGAATACATTGGACTCGGCACAGGTGTTGGTGCATTTGTGTTATTTTCCCTGCATTAGTTTTTCTGCAAGAGCTTCCCACCTTGTTCGACGCGTAGTATGACAGGTATCTGCAAATAGACTCCAGGCATACTAAGGATTTCTTGAGTAATGATAATTCATGTCCGGAAGAATTGTTGCTGCTTTGATCTAAAATAACTCAGATTCAGATTTATTCGTTCCAAAAAAAATAAGTAATTACATGACAAATATACAGACGAGGGTCCCAAAGTGAAAGAACTGTAGTGGGACCCTCGGTTAATAATAACAACAATGATGGTGATATCAATAGTCAGCAAATTAGCGTATTATAAACAACATCTACAGATCAAATACATCATTAGACATGTCATTTACAATCAAACACGAAAAAGCACGTTATAAAGAAAATCGGAAAAAAGCATGGATGAAATACAACAAATGACATGTGAGATAAATGTCAGAGGTACACCGCCAGATCGTAGTTAAGTTATCGCAGGAAATGATGCTTAAGGTGGTTTTTAAAAATTGCAAGAGAAGTACAGGATTTTATGGTAGATGGTAATTCATTCCAAAGAGTAATTGTAGCGAAGGAAGATGTTTTCTTGCAGTAATTGGTATGAACCATGGGTAACAAGATATTGTTGTTAGCCGCAAATCTGGTCATATTTTTATTCTGCAAAAGGTCAGTTGCAATGAACGGATACATAAGGTTATTATGAAGCAACTTGTGGAGTAAGAATGTGGAGTAAGTAATGTAACGTTCATAGTCCGAAGTTACTTGAACCTGCTTTTAGACCTTCAACCGGGGCCACCATAAATGTGAATGCAATATATCACGGAAAGGATACATTCGAGGCACTGGTTAACGCGTGTTTATTCTTGATGTTTCAGACTTTGTGAAAGTGGTTCCTTCATTGGTTGTACGTAGAATGACCGGTATATGCAAATAGGGTAAATGTACCCCAAGTAATTATAATTACTTTAGGAGCACTAGTGCGTGCGACGTAACCTGAAGAAGATTTACGTGGTGGTGGGCTTTTCTTATCTTTGCTTTTTCTTTTCCTGAAGCACTTCCTACCATGATCGCCGCGTTGCGTGCAAGGACTCTGTAAATAGACTGCACGTGTTCTAAGCACTTTTCCGTAATAAGAATTGCTCTCCCCCAGAATTGTGGCTCCTTTTATCTTGGAAAACAATGTAACTTTCACATTTTGACGTTACTTGAACTTTCTTCCAGATGTTCAGCCGGGGCGAACACTTAAGTAAATGCAATATATCACTGAGGCGATGGATTTAATGATCCCAATAACATACGCATATTGTTGCCACTTCAGCATTCATTGAAGAGCTTCCAACGTAACTCGGCTTGTAGAATGACATGCAAATGCAAATAGACTACACGTAAAGTAAGGGTTGTTTATTAATAAGAGTTATTTTAGAAGGCTTACTACGAATGACGTAACTTGATGTTTTAGTAGCTTGAGCTGCACCACTAAATCGAATAAGGTACATCAGGATTAAATTGCACTATATTATCTTGGTGGTGTGCCTTCATTCTACCTGCCGTACTTTTCCTAAAAAGGCTTGCTACCTTGTTCGCGTCTTGGCACGACATGTCTCGGCAAATAGACTGCATGCATCATGATCACTGCATATATATATATATATATATATATATATATATATATATATATATATTAGTAATTGTGGTGGAAGAAGTGTTGCTCCTTGGAGCTTCGTATATAGTTTAAAGCAAAGAGCTTGAATTTATTTAAGATGTCCTAAAGATTAGGTGTTTATTGAGCCTTCACCATTTTATTGTGTTGTTATTCATCTGTAACTTGGTACTACAAGTGAAGCGAAAATGAACAGCAGTAGCCCAACAAAGAATGTCATTTTAGGCCAACGTGTCTACACTGGGTCCTGTCTTCGTCTCTGCTTGGTTTTGTCAATGAGCACCACCACCTGCCGAACAACTATGAAAAATTTTAAACCATCACCTATAGCACGTTCTCTCCATACTTCCATTCTTTCTTCCGGATAAACCAATTTCCTTCAATAAAACCGATTACATTTTGCAACTAAAGCACACCTGATCAGGTCCTTCTTATACATTCTGATGTCGCGTCTCTGTATATAAAAATACTCATAACTGAAGAAGTTGAAACTACTCCGAAATAACTCGCAAAGTCCTTGCAAGCAAGCCGCTCTGATGTCTCTCCTTCTCTTTACTTAAGCTAATTTTATTCTAAATTATTTTCACTGATTTCACATAGTAAGAGATTTTATACACCAGCATGAGAACCATCTTTGCGCCGATATATGGCAATATCTTTATGGCACAATCAGAATCGAATGTATTAAAATGACCCCGTTAAACATGCTACCTATCACCGCTACAAAGATGGCATCTTCATTTTATATTAACATAGCACAAAGGGACCAAACGCATTCGTTAATCACTTTAACCATTTTCATCCTTTTACTAAATTGAGTACGCCCCTTTGCTTAAATTACATTCTTTGACACAACAGCTTATTGAAAAGCGAAAAGTAAAAGCGATGCTTTACAGAAAGCCTACGGACAGTCAGATGTTTTCATGTTCGATTCAACACTCAAAATATTATAAACGAAAAATATTTATTACGCAGGGAAAACACACAATTACTACCTTCAGCGACGAAGCTGGATATTCACGAAATTTACATAGTCTAAGTATAACGCCAATTCCGGCACAACCTACATAGCTCTCTAAAGCACCCGGCAGAGGCGCGTGTCTCAATTAGAGAAGGGACCATCATCATTAGCTAGAACAGAGCCTAAAAGACAGTCCCGCTAGACGCATAGCAAACATGGTAGTATATGCAAAGGCGCTGCCAAACATCAAGAAAAATTCTGAAGCGTGTTACCATCTGATAGAAATGGCAGCCGCACACTTGGTAATGCGCGGTGTCGCATCTTAGCCTTGCTGCTTTCTCACTTGGACTTTTTCTGCTTGTTCTCGGCACTTTGCTGCGGCTTCGCGCGCTCGCATAGCGTGGTCAGACTCACGCCAACGACGCTCGACTTCGACTTTACGTTGCACCTTCTCAGTAGGGGATTTAAACGTATGCTGAACGGTGTGCTCTACGGTTTATTTCAATGATTGTATGCACTACTCGCTTCACTTTGCTGACTGCTTGAGCCTGAGCCCCACGGTCATATGTGCCATTGCATATCTTGTTTTTTTGTGCGTGCCCCGCTACTAGACGTCGTGTTTCTGTGGGTTGTGTGCGCCACTTCAATGAATGTGTGCACTGTAGGTCCCACTTTGAGGAGTGATTGAAACCTCGGCATTACGAGAGGAATGACCCATTGCATTTTTTGCCTGTTCAGGTTTGATATGAGCCATTTCTGATAATGATAGCCTTTACGGCAGTGGACCCCACACAACGCGTTTTTTCCAAGGCTTTTTCCACTGCAGGCTTTCCCCTTAATACTTAGGGGAAATACTAACCAATCTTATCAAGCAATGACTCACTTATTAAAGTGTTTCCGCATGTACCAAGGATTAACTATTGATGCAATAGAAGTTCTAAAGGCACGTCCAGTATGCGAAAAATAAAGCCTAAGTGTGCCGTCCACATAGCCACGTGTCCTCGTCCAAGGCGAACAAACCATAAGCACCGCCAAAAAGGCACTCAATGGCAAAGCAAACAAGGAATTATATCCAGGAAATTAAATACACTTTTATCCACGCTTATTCAAACGCTCTGTGCATGTTGGGATGATAACTGTGTGAAAAACATTATATGCGCTAAACAGGACATAAACAGCATGCTAGAATAAACGGGCACTATGCGCAAAAGGATAAAGAACTTTCCGAAGGAGGGGGAAAGCCTTTTATTCCGCCAGGTCAGAATTTTGATAACATGAAACTTTATAACAAATACAGAAACTCCCGGCCTCCTTAAGAATAAATACATCTATGGTCATATCTCCATCCCAAATATAATACACGTCAAGCAACATATATAAATACTTCAAAGACAGCCCTTCAGTTCGTTGCCTATACGAATCAGGCAAAAAGAAGCATTGTCATTTAATTACGAGTCTATAATTTACAGACATAGGTGTATGCATGTTCTGTCAGTCTTCCTTTGTACTCGCAATTGAAGGAGAGTCTTTTATTAGCATTTGTTTTGTCACAACAGTCATGATGTGCGTCTGGCCTATGCGGAGTAATATCTGACCTTTTAATTTTGCTTGCGGGTGATCTCGCGTCAAATCCTGGGCCTATGAATCAGTCTCAAGACGACACAATTTCCCGTGTCATTAACTAAATACGTGATATCAAGAAAAGTTATGAGGCTTTAGTTTCTAAACATGCTCCCACTGAAATAGAAATGAAACTGCTTAAGCGTAAGAGAAAGCCAATGTTTCTTGTTTTGCATACAAGGTTGGCGCGCATGCCAACGTCTTTCTGTCGGGTCCACTTGATTGAAGGCAGCTGACAACGAAATTAAACACTGGAGTGCAAAGGTGGCTTTAATGAAGAACGAAACGCTTTCTGTCTGCGATTGCACCTTCTGTGGCGGTAGATGCTTCAGCGGATGTGACCAAATAGCTGTCGACCATTAGAAATAGATGTGATGATCAGGAAAATAGGATGCATCAGTGCAACGTCCTCTTTTCTTGGCATAGAAGATGACCCTAATGAGCATTGGACAAATAATGAAGAAAGATGGTAAAGTTCTGTCCTTATAACCTCGACATTTCTTTAACAGCTCCCAAATTAAGCTTGTTCACACAATAAGCATATTCAATAATGAAAAAGGAAAAAAAAATTACACCGATCGTTCCTGCCAAGGTGGTAGGTAAGCGAAGCTGTAGAGAAGTTGCGACTAATTCAGGTCAACGTGTCAAACACCAAACCCACGATGTGTGCCCATTACGCATGTTGCTCTTCAGACTGACATATGACACAATCGCACTTTTGAGTGCTTAAAAAAACTTTATTTCATTTGACACTTTGAAAAGACTGATATAACTGATTTGTGGTCACTATGATACAGACAGATGTTTTCCGTTCTTATTCGAGAAACGTTTTTAGTCATAGGCAAAGGCACGGTAGTTGGTTGACTCGGATTGTTAAAGTAAACTAAACCAAACCATTCCACGAAGTGGGTGATCCACGGCTTTGCTCACAGTTTTGCGATGTGAAACGCAGAAGTGCGCACACTTCGTCAACAAATTTGTGGTTTGAAGGCCTTTTATTTGTGCGTTTCGCATTGAAACGAATGCTGTACGGTACTGTAGTGCCATCTAGTAGCAATCGTCACCGCAGAGCTGGTCTTGCGCGGCATTGTGCTTTTTTACACATGCTTTCCTCATGCCCTCTTCCGCCGCTTTCCGCCTCATGGTTTCGCAGCACCTTCCTACACCCACAGCCGCACATTCGTTGTGCTCGCTCACAGTGTTTAGTCAGAATAAGAAAACTTTTCATAATCAGAATTTCTTTTCTGGAGGCTGGGACGCTGTATCTCATTCACTTTAAATGTCTCGTTGTGCTCAGGCCGTGTGATGTTCACCTTGAAATAATTGTCACCGGACATGCTCCATTAAGCTCTTCCTCGTCTCGGTAAAGCTGAGGCCTGTGCTCCCGGTGTTATTCAGCGTTCTGTTTTTGAATGGCCTTCGCCCGATTTGTAATAATAAGTGACATTCGATAACTTAGTTTCTTAACTGTTTGTGAAATTGTCCTCTCATCTAATTCATTTCCTAGTTCCTGTCACTGTTTTTCCTCTTTGCGACACTGATATTCTCGCCGCCATTCGGCGTGACTACACCGCTTCCTGCTTTCAACAACCTTACGTTTGGTTTCCTTGATGTCATTGAAGGAACACGTCTCGATACATCCGACGCCTTCAAAACGATTGTGTGTATGCAACACTACACGTATTGCAAATGGAAGAATGCAGATTTTGTCTCTAAAAGATCGCATGCGCATATTTCCGATGTGGTTCATTGAACGAACCTTCTATGTGTTTTTTCTCCCCGCTTTAGTTCTACTGAAAACGCTGGCTAGCCACGTAATGTTTATTGTAAAATAATGCAGACATAACACTCCACGTCACTGCCCATACTTGAGATTATTACAAAGCAGTTATTGCTGCTTTCATCTTGAAAACAATTCAACGTCTAGGTTTGAACGGATCTTCGTGTTTTACAGGTTCAACAGCACTATCAACAATATTTAAATATATAACGCATACGCCGCACTCAACAAAACAGGTCATTCACGCCTACACTTGCTTCTTTATGTTTTCCCGAGAAGCTTCCAACCTTAGTAGCCACGTAGCGGGACAGGTCTCTGCAAAGAGACTAGAGGCATATAAATCATTTTTGAGTAATTGTGCTTGTTATCGAGGAAGAATTGTGGCAGCTTTGATCTTTCAAAAGAATCTAACATTCAGAGTTCGACGTTACTTTGACTTATTCTCGAGACCGTTAACCGGCGGGTACCATTAAATTCAACACTGTATACAACACAGATGAAGCACTCAACGAAATTGTTAAAGCGCGTTTAATCTTGCAGATTTAGTCTTGCTGAGAAAGCTTCCTACGTTGCTGACCGCGCAGAAAGACAGCTGCGTGCAAACAGACACCATCTACACTAAAAATAAGCAGTAAAAACAATATTTTATAAAGATTGATATATTTGACGTTACCTGAAGATGATTTAGGAGTTTGAACTCACGATTAAATAGGAAGCGATACATCACAAGTACGTTGCACTCTGCACAGGTGTTGGTGCGTTTTTGTTATTCTTCCTGCATTAGTTGTCCTCCAAGAGCTTCCCACCTTGTTTGCCGCGTAGAATGAGAGGTCTCTCCAAATAGACTCCATGCATACTAAGCACTTCATGAGCTGGTATAATTCCTCTCTGGAAGAGTTGTTGCGTTGATCTTCTAAAAAAACATGTCGTTCCCATTAAGACGTAACTCGTTTATAGATGTTCAACTGGTGCCACCATTAAATTGAATGCAATGTATGACGCTTACGATGCACTCAACGCACTCGTTATCGCGTGTTTATTCTGGTTAATTTATACTTCGGGAAAATGGTTGCGACATAGCTCGCCGCATAAAATGAGAGGTAGATGCAAGTAGACCATATGTACACTAAGAGTGGATTAGCAAACCTAATTGCTTCAGAAAGGCTACTGCGTGTGACGTAACTTGATGTTTCAGTAGCTTCAGCTGCACCACTAAATCGAATGCAGTAAGTAAGCAATAGGTTGCACGAAGCTACCCTTGTGCTGCGGTTTATGCTACCCAGCTTCCATTTCCAGGAAAAGCTTCCTACTTTGTTCGCCGCTTAGCATGACTGTCTCTGCAAATAGGCTCCATGCATCATAAGCATTTCTGAATAATAATAAATCCTGCGGAAGAATTGTTCCTCCTTCGAGCTTCGAAGTGGCTTAAAGTTCAGAGTTCTACTTTATTTAGGATGTTTTTCAGATTCGGTGTTTATTGAGCCTTTATCATTTTATTATGTTGTTCGTCCTTTGCACCTTGGTACTACAAGTGAAGCGAAAATGATCAGCAGTAGTCACACAAAGAATCCCGTTTTAAGCCAACGTTTCTGCACAGTTTCTATACAGTTAAACAGTTCTAAAAACATTTCTTCATTTTTGTGTGGTTTTTGTGAGCCACACCAGCTACCGAGCAATTATGAAATGTTTAATCATCACCTGTAAGACGAACTTTCTATACTTCCATCCTTTATTCAGTATAAACCAGCTTCCTTCAAATATAAATTACATTTTTTCACCAAAAGGTCAGTCTCCGCAGGTCATTCTTTTTTCTTCAGCTGTTGCGTCTCTTTACACAAATCTAGCATTACTTGTGTGAATTTAGGTGTTCACGCAGTAACTAAAAATTTGCGTGCAAGCACAGCCCTCTGAAGTCAACCTCTCATTACTGAAGGAAGTTCTTATTCCGAACTATTTTCAGTTCGATTTGACAAAATACTTAGATTTATGACTCCAACATGGGAACCACATTTACGCCGACATATGGCAATATTTTTATAGCACGATAAGAATCAAAGCTATTAAAGTGATCCCCACTAAACCTGCTACCTATCTCCGCTGCATAGATGACATGTTCATTGCATGACAACATAGCACAAGTAGATTAAATGCATTCATTAGTAATTTTAACCACATTCAACACTTACTAAATTTATTATGCCGCTCTGCCTTAATTGTATTCCTTGATATAACAGGTTGTTGAAAAGGGAAACATAAAAGTGATGCTTTAGAGAAAGCCTACAGATAATCACTAGTTTTCAGACTTGCTCCATCACTCGCGATATTGAAAACGAGAAATATATAATGGGTAGGCAAACAGAACAAGAACAACCTCTATCAATGAAACTGGTCATTTTCGTAATTTCAGTAGTCTAAGCACAAAGCCAACTTACAGAAATCACCGGCAGGGTGCCCTAAACCATCAAACAGGGGCGTTTCTAAATTACAGGAGGAATCAACATTATTTATTATGGCCTTGAACACAGTCCAACCAGCCACCTAGCTTTAATAACAAAATACGTGAACGCACGCCCCAAAATCAAACATATTCTGCTGAAGTGCTATAATATCTTACCAAGGAATAATCGCCAAATAAAAACATTGCCTAAAGCCCGAAGTTTCACATATCCCAGCAATAGAACCTTAACTGGTATGTTAGAATGCGGAAAACAAAGCCTCAGTGCGCCATCAATATAGCAACGTGTCTTCGTCCCAAATTTAATATTTGCAGACACCGTGAAAATGACGTAAAATCTTAAACCTCAACAATTGTTACATGCAATAAATGAAATAACGTTTTACTTGCACTAATTCAAACGGTATGTGCATGTCAGGATGTGCAGTGAGTAAAAACAATATATCCGCGAAACAGGACATTTCCATCATGTTAGGCTTAATGGGCACTATGTGGTTATGGCCAAGAAACTTCACAAACCAGTGACACAGCAATTTATTCTGTCAGGTCACAATTACAATAAAATTTAACATTATCTGAGATACTCCAACTTCTAGTCTCCTAAGGATAGAAAATAAGCGAGATTAATATCTCATTCAGAAGTTTATTACGCTTCAACAAACAGATATAAACATTTCAAAAACACCTTTTCAGCTCGTTGCCTACTCAAACCGCGCAAATATATCCAGCAGCCAATAATTAGGATTTACAGACCTATGTGTACACATGTTATTACAGTCGCCGTTTCTACTCCTAACTGAAATAGGGTGCACTATTATCTTTTTTTTTTCTTTCGAAGCTATTGAAAGACTCTGACCAAAACAAGGTAGCTACTCGGCACACTTGTTTACTTTACTTTACTTGTTTGAAAGAGGTGCTTTGTAGCACCTCTTTCGAATTCTAGAAAGAATAATTCAATAGATCCTACTTGTTAATAAAACGAGACAGACTTGAATTGGCTGCATTTACACTACGTCTCTATATTCTTTTCTGGTTGCTGTTGCTATCTGCACTTCTCGACAAAACCCACAATCAATATCCCCATTCTTCTCGTTTTTGGTGGGAAAACATCAAATGACTCAGAGTGATGAATATCTGTGTTAAAGAAATGTCCGTTAAATTACCATTCAGTATTACGCCACGCCAGGAGCGTCCCTCGAAGGAGCAGAGCGGGACAATTGGGGCACTAACTTGGCAATAGCGGGCCAGGGGTTGGGTTAGGGCAAAGGTCATCGCCGCGACGCCACATCATTAGCCCGTACGCGTTGACGGGGCAGATACGGCGCCACCACGCCGCGGTGGGGGACGAGTTGTCGTCGGTGAGACAGTCGCGTGACGCGCGCGTGTGGGGTTCGCCGTTTATCTCGGAAGCCAGCACGCGGTCCATATCTCTCTCTTTTCCATCCCCACTGGTATAGATGGATGGCTGGATCGATGGATGCTGTGAGCGTCCCCTTTTGAGCAGGGTGGTTGGTTGCCCTTGCAAGCTCTTGTTATTTTATTACCTAATGTCCTACCGCTCATAAAAAAAAATCACGATGAATTCTCACAGCCAATGTTTCTGAACCCATATTGTGAATATTGTTTAGTACGCCTCCATTGTTTGTCGTTTCCCTACTTTTCTTCCACCAATATTCCAATCGCCTCTTAAACCTTGATGCTTAACGGCTGTGCGCGCCAGTTGGCCTTCGTGGACGCTGCTGTTTCCTCGGTCTCTCCTCGCCCAGGACGACTTTATTATGCGATATCCTTTATTTCTCAGCAATATAGTCCAAAAGATTCCTGTCTACAGCCAACGTGCTGACGTAGAAACTGTACAAAAAGGTAGGTCGCAGCAATTTAATCGCAATACATGAGAACATACCCCCGAGCAGAACAAGAAAACATTACATTAATGCTTTTACTTTCAAATTTCATAAGAAGTGCTCAGGTCTGTTCGGAACTTTTATAACTCCTATTATCACTTTCTTCCTATCCCTTTCGTTTTTACTCCGTCTTCTAACTCCTGTCTTTTGTTGTTCTTAGTGGTGTACCACCGCACATTCTCCTCCGCTTGCCTTAAGAGAGTGCGAAAAAGTGAGCTATGCGAGCATAAAAGCACTACAAGAAAAATACAGTCGCTGCCCTTTAGAAACGATCGCCCTAAGCGACATTCCTCATTCGACTACTGCTTGTTATTTGACAATTCCATCTTCGTTTGAACTTCGGCTCTGGTTAGATATGCATAGTAATTTTTAACAGTATTTCATTTTTCTCATATTTATTCTATTATATATACCATGAGGTACTTAACAAGAGTGAACGTAAATGTTCTACTTCTGTCACCACTGAATTCTAAATCGGTCTGCAACCTGAGCTATATTTAACAAAAAATTACCCGCCATACAATTTGAAAATATACATGTTGTTAATCATGATTACATGAGCAGAGCAGAGAAATAACCAATTAGCCGATACCTAGGCAACAGGCAACAAAGTATCTAAAGGTACGCTGAAGGTATGCAGTACTAATCAGTTTATATGGTTATACGGTGAATGGTGCACCCATAAGAAGAACGCTCGTCGGGAAGCGCATTTTATGAAGCTGCGCAGCTTCATAAATTCCGAACGTAGTGCGAATTCATATTCCGAACGTAGTGCGCGCGCACTACGTTCGGAATACATCGGTTAAAATGCATACATAACTCTTCACCATACACACTTACCTTACCATCCTCAGATGCACAACCAACATACATCGCGCGGACCAGTGGAGGGAAACTGAGGGTTCGAAAGCAATCGTCAGAAGAACATGGCTCAAGGTGTTTGTACAGTGTGTATATGCGTGCCGCTAATCAGCGAGCCTAATAAACGCAGACATGGGCCACTGACGATGCGAGACAGGGTCGACACTATCATTCGAAGAGTCTCTTTGCCGCCAATTTGGACATCTGGGTTTTTCACTCGGTTTGTGCTGATCTTCAATGGACCTCTCTGATGCAAACTGATGTCACTGGGTATGCGCCAGTATGTCTGTGCCGACACTCAATGATAGTTTTTGACCCCTAGTTAGATAATAAGGTACGTGTCACTTGGAATGTGCCACGGTATAATGACAAAAACGATCCGTGAGATTGCTCCGACGCTAAGCGGTATCGAACCCGTCACACATGGGTTCCCAAAGCACAGCAACGAGATGCACTAGCATGCAGCGTCACAAATACGCTAGCTGGGAATGTGCCGGTTCCCTAGGGATCAGCCAAAGCATACATAGTACAGAAGCCTGGGATGTTTGGCTGCGGAGCTAAGACCCCAACGTCCAGCAGCAAGCCTTAAGAGAGTGCGAAAAAGTGAGCTAAGCGTGCATAGCTCACTTTTTCTAGTGACTAGTGAAATTGCTTCTTCACGGCCTCAGCCTGGCGGCTGAGGCCGTGAAGAATCAAGTTCACTAGTCCTAAGTCTGCGGTGCAATCCCTGATCCCCCCTCGCCTGCCTGCCGGGGCCGGGCTCATACAGTCCCTTTTCGGTGGAAATAAAAGTTCTTGATTCGTTAGTTCATGCGCCACTTTTAAATGGACGTATTTGAAGCCAACGTATGAAAGTCCTCTCGTATCGGAGGCCAAGCACCAACTTCTCAGCAGTGCGAGTATATGGCACGGTGTTTCTAGAAAAAATTTCGCCAACGATTACGATACTCCCTAATGCGAAATACATGTTTTCATTGCGCGTGTATACATTTTTTTCGTTTCACAATATACGGGCTCACGTGGATAAACTATCTCGCGCAGCATGGTCCAATCAGAGCTAAGTGTAGCGCGACTCCTGACGCGTGGGAACAATTCACAACCGCCGTTTATGACAAACCACCGCTCATGCAGCGCTTTGTTTCTGTACAGACGACACGTACTACTCTGGCGCCTTCTTGTACCCGCCGTCGCTGCAAAGCCCGTCGTCACGGCATAACGCTTTTCTTCTCCCGCTGGCGCCATAGCCTCCTCCTCCGTTTTCCTCCTTGGTTTCTCTTCGCTATCGCCGTCTCTCATCCGAGCTCCGCGTTCGCTCTTTATTCTTTTTCCTGTCCTCGTTCGTTCGGTTACGAGGCTGCCGTGGTGCGACGCCGATGTTCGACGAAGGAACGGGCGCCTAGGAGCTGCGCTCTAAGGATCACCAGAGAGTAACCCAATTGCTGATAACGCATTTCTGAGCGTTCACGCACGCGGGCGCGCAATGCATTTCGCAGGCTGGGCGCCGGCTTTGCGCTGGCAGTACTAGATGGCGCCGAGTGCTCCTAGAGATAAATGGAAGATGAATCCCGCTGCGTGCAGCGCACACCTCAGACATAAGTTGTTTTGAAGGTGGCAACACATTCTGTCCCTATATTTACTGGATACCTGTTGCATTACTGTCAACAGTTCTTCTGAAATGTAATCCATCGAGTGTGTTTCTTGCTCTCGATCTTCTTTTAAAGTCACTGTCGTTATCCATCCCAGCATTTCGTCTCGCAGTGAATTTAGCGCGGACACTGTCAGATATGTGGTTAACTTATTTTAGAAAATTGTATCGATTTGAATCCGGATTGCCAAAAGGCTTCAGTATTCGAACATACAGGGCAGTCAGATTTTACTTTTAAGGAGTTTTTTCAAAAAATCTGCAGTGGCAGATAGAATAATTTATGTCCTTGAGCTAGATTCTTCGGAGAGGTGGACATTACTAGAACGAGAAATCGCAGCATATATTCAATAAAAAACAAATATTGTCTATATAGGCCGTAAATATTTACATGACGGAACATATTGCACTGTATGATTTGCAGCCGGTGAGCTCACAAGACGCGATTCTCAGCGTTCGCGCACTGGCGTGCCATAGATATTGGAGGCCACGCGCCGTCTTCACGGAGGCGGTGCTAGATGGCGTCGAGTGTGCTCAGGGTAGCGCGAAGGAGGAATCCTGCCGCAGTACATGCCCTATACATGACTTGTTTAGACTTTGCGAATACCGTGTGTTCTTAGGCTGATTCAATGCTAAAAGAACTACTGTCAACAATCATCGTGAGGAAAGTTCTGCCGAATTTCATCTTAGATTTCCGACTACGTGAACGCTTCCTACGCTTGCGCACAGGCTATACTGTCTCTTTGTGTGTCAAACTGTTCACACTCATGTACTGTTGTACCGATATATCGTTTTTCATCTTCGGACACAGTTTCGGGCTTGCCTCACGGGAGCCACCGCAATTCCAGAATTTCGCTTCCTCGATCGTAACTCGAAAGGACTCTGCGAAAACGTCTTTGTGTTCAGATTAGAACCGGCTATTCGGGCTCCCTTCTATTTTTAGTTTCAAGGAAAGCTCTTTATACGAGGCAGGAAAATGCATCTGTAGAAAGGGGTTAACCTTCGTTTTCGGATTCTTAGTGCGGATTTTTTAAAAGATGTCTTATTACACTTAAGTGAAAAGAGCGTTTTGCCGACATGCAGATATTACAATTTCGAAGGCGTATCAGTTTAAAATTAAGCCATTGTACCCTGCAATTCATCTATAATCAGCAATAATCATCTTCGCAAGTCCTCTTGGCGCATAGGGAATTAAATTTATGTCACCTAGTGTGTGTTTGAAAATATTGCGGCCTCTGGTTTTTTAGTTACTGCTTCTAACTGACCCCGAAATTGCGGTTTTATTGGGCCATTTTCGCTGTAACAATGAACCGGAAAACCTCTGAAAAATCTTGAAGCGGTTTTCCGCCAACTGAAAAAATAAGTGTACAACTACACCACGAGTTTATTTCGATGAATATCCCTACCATTTGAAAATTCAAAAAAATAGTGCTAATTGGAAAATGCTAAAGAAGTTCTATAAATCATTATCGCAATATAGAATACTAACGTATTGCTCGCAAATGTAGCGCTGCAAGAACAAGTCGCGCTGTTTGATCGCAAGTGAGGAAACTGATGCCATTTTACGCCCATGATTGTAATCGGAACCATGTGTCTCGTTCTAAGAATGTAATGAAAGTCGCCCTGATATTGTCTCCTGAATTCACTGTTTCTATTGTAGTAAAGAATTGTGACTCAGACTGTGTGCTTTTTGCCTCTTTTGAGCCAAAGAAATGGGTTAACCTTGGGTGTTCAGTACTCCTGCATCCGTATTCCGACACTGTACGTTCAGGTAGCAAGCACGCGAGAGTGCATAGAACAAGTTTTCTTAGAGAAGTCAGGCGAACGAATTTCTGGCTTCGATCTCTAGCTACATCTGCTCGCTAAATGCTCCACAGCAGCTTAGGGGAAAATAGCGATGATCGCGCGGCATTCAATAAGCCATCTGAAGATGTTCAGTCGAGGGCAGTCACAAAATAGGTCCGGAATGTTTTCCCCTTTATCCTAAATGATTATACTACGCATAAAAATTGTTGCACACCGCGAAAGTGCGAGCATTCTTGCAGCACACATCTTTTTCACGTGCAAGAAAGATGAGACAATGTGAAAAAAAATGTCATTGTCAACTCGCAAGACGTTGCAGACTCCAAAATCGCACGGTGTAGAGAGCACAGTTTTCTACATGTTAACCTTCTTAAGGCGCATCTTTACCTCCTCTCCCACGCAATTAACGCAAACTGAATCTAAAAAATGTTCTCTTTACATTTACGCAGAAATGTTGCACTAATATGGACGTTTTTAAGGGGCCTTAACTAAAGCGTACAATTTCAATTTTTTCAGTTCCCTGGTTCTTTAAGTGTTACAGAGTTTACACAATTACCTGTTGGCAATTGCTTGATTTTCTTTGAAACTCGATGGTAGGTTACAGAAAGAGAGCGTGAAATTTAAGGCATGCGCCTAAATTACAAAAAATGCCCGCATTTAGAAAGATTACGTGATGACCCGTTCTTGATGAACTTCCTGAAAAAATGTTCTTGTACTATATTATTTAAAAACGTAGTACATAGACACTAGGAATTTCGACGCGCTTCAATGTTCAACGGCGTAGTAAATCATGATGGTCAAAGCCGTACGTATCAGGATTTTGTTCATAAAACAACGAACTTCCCGGTGCCGCGACTTTGCCGCAAATTGAAGTTACATCCATCGCACAAAAATATGAATACATCTATACGTGAAACTGCTGTAGAAGCTTGCCGGCATTGTCACGTAGAAATGCTCCATCGACTTGAAGAAATATGCATATAATTTACATTCCTCGTTTTATGTTAATTTGCACGCAAATGGCTATGCATATATAACGCAATAACAGTAAACGCGCATGTTCCAAGCATATCTGATGGTGTCAGGTAGGCAGCCAGTCACACCGGTGACCCGAATACGATCTGTTGAATTTCACGCGGTCTTTACGTAAACGTAGAGCATGATCTTCGGGCCAGGGAACGCGTGAGCAGATTCGAAGAGAGATATGAAGCCATCTGTTACGTTTGAGGGTCAGGTGGACGCTAATAAACGCATATCTGGACCTTAACTCTTTATCGGCTGTTACGTGTACCACATATACTATATTCGGTGCCGTGAAACCTGGGAGGTGATAGCGGTGAGCAACCGTCAAAAGGCTTCGTTGGTGGCTACGCACTGGACCAACCGCCGCGAACCACGGTGGTAGACGGATCAGCTGACCACCATGGATGAGCTCAAGATGAAGACGACCCCGTGAATGGCTCAGAAAACTAAGATAATCCAAGACGTATGTGTGCTATTAGAAAACAACGCCACTTCAGTGCGACAGATTTATTCAATTACGAGCGTCTCAAGGACAGTAACGATGAATTGAAGAATAATGATCAGCTAGCAAGCCACATAATTTAGAAGGCTTCGTGATGGTTTGTGCTACCATGATTGAATATTAAGACTATGTGACCCGCATCTTAGCGGAGCTCCACAGCAAACGCCACCAGTATTCCGAAGCCAATTTGCCGTCATCTCCTTTCGAGGTTCGCGAAATGTCGGCAGCCATAAGCCATTCTGATAAGCCAAAAGCCACGTTGTCGAAGCTAGCAAATATTGCCTTCATCATTGGTCTGTGCCAGTGGAACGAGTTCTGGCAAGCATTCGACCAGATGATCGACCTGAGCCGAAATATTACAACTGCCTACAAATTTAACCACCTTAGGTATTTTTTTGAAAGGAGACGGGACCGTAGCTATACCACGGCTGTCTATAACCAAAGCGTGTTACGTGGACGCGTTGTCATGTTGAAAAGACGGTTCGGCGACAAGAAGCGATTTGAGCAGTAGTATTTATCAAGGCTTCGAAAGCTCTCTCCCGTGCGTTCTTCTAATGAAGTGACAGAACATCGAATGTTGTACAACCAGGTGCTCATTACCACGCGAGCCCTGGGGGCGCTTGGCGGTAACAAGTCGCCTTTCTTTTAGGTGCTATGTGGCATTCTGCGAAGGGCATTGCCACTCGAAATCTTCGAAGCGCAACACTGACCTTGCGCTACCCGAGCTGCACGTTCCGCCCCTGACAACGTTAAGCATGCCACGAAACTAGAGCGTCGGCTTCATTTCGTGTCTTTTAGGAAGCCTTGAAAAGAGTGTCATAGGACATAAAGAAAAGGATCCGACGAGGCGGCTCATCCTCGAGACAATAAATGTCGTCACTTTCACACCGTGATCCAAACATTAGCTGAGCTTCAGAGGCAAGCTTCGAAAATCGCTGCACATACGGGCTTCACTTTATACAAGTCAACGCAGCATTTGAAGGAATACTGCCGTGCAGACTACCGCTGCCAGAAAAGAAGAAGCTTCACTCCACCAACGTGCGCTGCTTTCGATGCACCGATAGAGGTCACCGCGCAAGGATTACTGGCGGAGAACTGCGAGCTCCGGCTCCAGAGGTCACCATATGTTCAGTATTTTCAACCCAGATAAGTTTAATCGAAAGGCCCATCAAGATGTGAAAGGCAGCAGTATACGACTGTATGCGCAGCCATAACTAAGACCAACGACAGGTGTGACAATTTGACGTGCGTGGTCCTACAGGCTGTTCAATTAAGTATTACCGATTATTTGTTTCGTTACATCAGAGGGGAGTTCGACGGTGGAAGTGAACCCACGTTCGTAACTACAGCTCTTTCGACGCATTTGTAATTTCGACGCGTTGTAATTAACAATGAAAAAGTAGATGAACTAATTAAATTGTATGACTGTTTTTCCCTGTTGCAGCGCAATTACCGATATGCTTACGAACTGCTCGTAGAGCAACTAAAATCAATTGACAATAAATCGAAAACTAAGGTGAGGATGAAACGGCGAAATCAGACAAGTCGGTGTATAAACAAGGAAATTATTGAGCTATCTTACATCAAGAGTAAACTTTTAAAAAGACGCAACGAGAGCCCTCATGACTTTGCACTAAGAGAAGAATTCAGGTAACTGCGAAATAAGACTACAGCAAAAATACGATTGGCAAAAAACAGTACCAGCTTAATCAATTCTCGGCATGCAGTAGGGATGTAAAATAAACTTTGAAATTAGTGCAAACCACCATAGGAAAACCATCCAAGAAAAGCATTGACGATACTTTAGAACAAGCCTTTCCAGATAAAACCAAGGTAGAATTGGCCACTGAGTTCAATAAACAATTTGTAGAATCTGTTACTTTCTTGCGTAGACAGGGAAGGAAAATGGCGAACGCTACTGCAGTTGCTTCGAGCATTCATTCAGCTTACATGCCTACTGTCATTGAGCCGGAATTATGGGATGTGTGGAAAACACTGCCAATAACAATTTCACCAGGCTATGATAGTGTTAGGATAAGAGATCTCATAGTGCATTTTGACATACTTAAAACTATATTACTTTTCATTATCAACGAAACGTTAATAACTGGGCAAATTCACACGTACATGAAAGTAAGCGTTATAAGACCATTGCACAAAAAAGGCTCTAAAAAGGATTATATTGAGTATAGGGCAATCGCAATTTTGTCCTCCCTCGCTTGTATCATAGAGGAAATTATATATGTTAGCATGACATCGTTTCTGGATAAGTACTATCCACTAAATGCAGCCCAGTATGGTTTCCGCAAAAGCAAAAGTACGGTAAACCTACAAGAGGATTATCATGACCTAGTCTGCAAAGAAATGGATAACAATAACATTGTCCTTACACTTTTTATTGATTTGCAAAAAGCGTTTCATACTATCAATCACAATCTATTCTTAGATAAACTTGACAATATTGGTTTCAGAGGTCCGTATATGTCGTTCATTAAAAGTTATTTCGCTGATCGAGCCCAATTCGTCCAACTAGGCGGATTATACAGCACAATTTTGAACGTTTCGGCAGGTGTTCCTCAGGGATCAATTTTAGGAGCCTTGTTATTTCATATTTACGTCAATAATATGACCTGTCTTCCATTGAACTCACAACTGTTTCTATACGTAGATGATATGGCCCTGGCGATACTAAGTGCAACGCATGATGAAGCCTCCGACAGTATGCAACAGAATGTGCATCTTTTGATAGAATGGTTAAACACTAATAAGATTTTTACTAATAATACAAAAACATGCCTACTTTGTTTCCATAGCCCATATAAATTGCTTAGAACACTATCAAATAATACATTAATGAGAGGAACTGTACGCGCTGTTCATGTCCACCTTTGGAACCTAAATCCCATTTTGAATACCTTGGTATCACATTTGACGAAACAGTGTCGTGGAATTTACATATTGCAGAGTTAGCCAAACGCCTACGCCTAGTGTGTGTTTATATATATGCTCTACGATCTATATGTGATGTAATGGTTAAAAAATGGTATATAAGGGAGTGGGAGCGTCCATATTACGATACGGGATAACAATTTACAGAACCGCATCTTTATATAAATTAAACACACTAAGCCGCATAGTGCAAAGTATTGCAACCAATTTCTCCAATGAAACCAACTATCATGATAAGTCAGCCCGAGACAGTATGGAATATTCTGACATGCTACCGGTACGAAAGCAATTTATCTTTGACATATTGTACCAGCATTTCTTTCACAGCTGCTTCAAAATCTGCAACAATAATGTACGGCGTCTCCGTCAATCAGAAAAGTATATCATATCCCGCATCTTCACCACTTATGGCAAACGAACCCCTCTCGAGCATAACCGGATTAAAAGACCTTAAGAATTTCCTTCGACCTTCGTTGAACAATAATATAGAATGAGGTAATTTACTGTTTGCCATGTTCTTAATGTTTTCATTTTTTGTACGAAAGTGGGCACTTTGGATTTGCTATCATTTGTTCTGTTGGTTCTTGTTTGTTTGTTCGTTCTTATGTCGCACAAGCAGTTGCTGAGCATTTGGTTGATTTTATTTTCTCTTCTTTTAAACTATGATTTACTCGCTATTGTTTCATGTGCTTAACCTGGCTGCCCAGCTCAGCACACGAGCGGCAACGCTTATGTAGGCTGGAACACGTTGTATGAATTGAACTGAATAAATTATTATTATTATTATTATTATTATTATTATTATTATTATTATTATTATTATTATTATTATTATTATTATTATTATTATTATTATTATTTGAAGTTGAGCTGTGTTGGCCTTGCTACCCTATTGTTACACGAAGGACGAGTCAGTAAGACTGCCAACTATTTACTGGTTATATTTACAGCAGTGGTTGCAGCGCTGACCGGTTAGATTCAAAGCGCGAGCCAAGTTCGTTCTTGCTCCTCTTTTCTCGAGCGGTGGTGCCCACGCGCCTCATTCAAACAACCAAATGCCACACGCATGTAACAATATCACTCAACACTTTCGCGTGCGTCAGCTGTTGCACACGGAAAAGACTTCGCATCGTCGCACTTCACCTCCGAAATCAGCATTCTAATGTGGAAGTTGCATTGAGAGCCATGGGGATACCCCACATTTGCAAAGACATATCAGTCAGTAGAATTATTTTGTCGTTCGTCACATTGTTCATGAAAAGCGGACACGATATTGCAAATGAACTGGTCCCGCCTTTCATTGAGAAAGAAAACGGAATATCTGTCCTGATTGGCTGAGACCAGATGAGGCCGGTGATAACAGGTGGACTCTCCAGACCTGGAAAGCAGAAAACATTCATTGCTATGAACATAAAGTTCGGATGGACGTTTTAAGGGAGCGCCAACCACTCGTCAAAGCTAGTGAACTACAGAGTGATGGTGTGCGTGTTAAATACACGCGTAGTGGCTGGTGACAAGCTAATTCGTTCATGTTGGGAACTGGAGAGCATCGGCATATCTGGTACTGTGAAAAAAGAAATTGAAATGATCTCAACGAGGCAGCACTTCGAGGAAATGATAGAGCTAGGAGATGGCAGATACGAATTATCAATGCCTTGAAAATCGGGTTTGAGCTGTATGACAACAACGAAGTCGCCGTTGCCAGCCTAAAGAAACTTTTGAGCCGCTCGCCCAGCAAGGAGGGACTTCTACAGACTAACTACAGCACAGAAAAGATATACCTCGAAATCCGGTGAAGGTTTATTACATTCCATATAAAAAAGTTATCGAGAGCAAGCGTTTACCCTATGGGCACGAGTCGTCTTCGGCGCATTGTCAAGAGCACGAGGATACAAGTCGTTTAATGCATGCTTGTAAAATGGCCACAACTTCTATCAGGACGTCGTATGAATATTACCGCTCTTTAGGACGCACCGCATCGTCAGAATGTCACATTAAGGGAAGGCCGTCTTTCACATTTCAATTCAAGAAGACAGAGATGACTTTTGATATTTGTGGTTTGAAGAAAGTGATTTTTCCGTGTTTCAACATGAAGACGTGCAGGAATGGAGGATGACCAGAGTACTTTTTGAAACAACAAGCAGCCCATTTATGCAGAGGGTAACTATTTCTCACCGCGTAAAAATAGCGCTACCAAGTACGTCATCGACAGCCAATACTCTGGGCAAGTCGTTTTACGTGGACGATTTAGTGACATCAGCTGATACGGACGACGAAGCCGCATAGCTCAGTAGAGAGGCGCAAGAGCTCTTGCTCTCGGCAAGAATGGATCTTTGCAAATAGGACGACAAAATCTAGTGAGCTTATGAGCATGTTGAGAATCGAGAAGCGCTCTACCAGCCAAGAGATAGTTGCATTTAGTGACGCCTCAGTTAAAGTGCTGGGCATTGCGTAGAGTACCCAGAGCGACGAGTTCGGCTTTTCGATGACCAATATTCTTGATTTTCCTAAATCAAAATGAGACATGAAAAGGTTCGTCCTACAAGAAACATCGAGAGTGTCCGATACTATGGGATTCATCGCGCCGTATACGGCGTCCGCGCAAATATTTTTTTTCAAAAAAATTAGACCTGTGGAATTGACCGCCGCGATTGTGTGCTTCCAGAATTAAGAACAAAATAGCAAGATATTCTGAGCCTGGTGACAAAGCTGCACTCAATTAGGGTACTTTGTTACATCAGAAGCAGCAAAGAGACACGCGCCCACGTACTAGAAGTGCACGTTCTTTTGCGATACAAGCCCATTCGCATACAATGCAGTGGTCTTTGTTATGACTGACAGAGTAAGAGGACCCCAGTTACTCATCGCACTGTAACACGTTGCTCTAATTAGGGCGGCAACTTTGCCCCATATAGAACTTCTGGGAGCATTACTTCGTGCAAATGGTGTAGCTATGCGACACCATGTGGACGTACTCGTCAATAGCATTATCGTGGCTTAGAATCGATGCACAGAACTGCAAACAGTTTGTTCCCAACAAACTCGTTGACATCCAAGAGTGTACCAAGACTTCCGCTTGGAGGCATTCCCCTGGTACTGAGAATCCTGCCGACTAGTTGACACGAGGCGTATCTTATTATCAGATAGCTACAAGCAGCTTGTTGTGTCATGGGCCTCAATGGCTTCAGCCAGCTGAGCACGTGCCGACATGAAAACTACTACAAACAGCGGTTGCGAAAAAACGCTCTGCGCGTTCATAGGAGGTCACTTTTCTTCGCTTGAAAAACGAAGAACATTGCCTAAACTGAGCTGCTCGTCTTATCTAATTGGCTGACAAGCGGCAAGGAGCACGCTCAAGTGGAGAGAGATTTCATGGGACCGAGTAACTGCGCTGAAAATCGATACCCGGTTGAAGAGGGTGGTGCAGGTGTCTGAGATTATTCCGCTTTCCCTTACTTAGCTTCCTTTCGTTGGTTGAAAATTGCAGTGGCATGCAATGGAAGCTTAAGAATGACGCTATAAAGGATCCTCAGCAAAGAAAAGTTTGCAGAATGAAGTCGTAAACGTGCCGAAAGTGCTCGACAACGTTACACGGCCACGCCAGAAGCGTTATTATACGAAAATAAACCCATGCTCTCCGGCAGGTGCTAGTAGCCAGCGCATGAGCGATCGGCGGCAGAGGTCTATTATTCCTTTCGGAACGGGGCAGCCTGCAGCTATTCAGCAGAAAATGTAGTTTTTTGCGGCATATTAATGCATCGTACACGTCACTTTGACGCCGTGAGTTTTTGCAGCTTTGTAACGTCGCGTGACAGGCAGGTGTAGTGAGTGCAGCCCGAAAACTTTTGATCAATAGGCGAGGCTAATGGTGAAAAGGCGTCAAATCAGAAATAACTATTTCTTTTTTGATCAAATCATGCATAATCAGCCCGTGAGGCGGCGTGGAGGCAGGGCCTTGACGTTCCCTCGTGGGAGACCTGAGCGCGGGACGCGTTAAACCTTGTCGGACGTAGAAGAAAGCTGCATCCATGCATCCATCACGCATAATAAGTCTGTACATGTCATATTAGATGGGGAGCTATCGCAGTTTTCGTACCGTCGCGTGACAGACAGCTGCAGTGGGGGTGGTCCAAAAAATTTTTCGACGAATAGCGAAGGGCTGATTACAGAATTCAAATAGAAAGTTTAGAATAACTTTACGTTATAGCGCGCATGACTACTAGTCTTAAACTTTCTACTTCATCCGGTTTTCATAATTTCAATAAAGACACAAACTAATGCTGCAAATTTCCCACTCGCATTTTGTGGCTCATTATTAAGCAATCATTATCGATGGTTAAACAAATTAATCACGAAGATAACGCTACGGTCGCTCTATTTTCTTAATTTCGGTAACAGGCATTCTGCTGGAAATTAGCGACTTATTACACTAACATTTATAATGCTAAAAAACAATTGTGCATCCTAAATCGATTCATATCGACTGTTCCCTTTATTTTGATATATTTTTCTTACCTAATCAGCATAGTATTGGAAAAGGGTACTCATCTGAAACACTGTCATTTGAAATCACGACAGATCTTCACTTTAACGTGAACACTTACTACCAAACTCACTGCCTCTTTCTAGATTTTTATAAAGCTTTGCATACTGTGCCTCACTGGCACATATTTTCAAGTTACCAGCCCTTTGTTTAGAGCCATTGACACTATCTCGGTGTCGCAACTCCCTGGCTTTGCGTCAGCCATTTACATAAATCAATAAACTTTGTTCTAAATTTGCGACGTCACGTCCTGTGGTCCACCCAGGTACTGCCCTCGGTCCACTACTCTTTTTCCTAAACTATAATGACTTACTGCTCACCTGTCATCGCCAATTAGGCTGTTCGGTGAGCACTAGCGTGCTATTAAATGTTATTAAAAGCCTTCCAAAATGACCCTGACCAAACTTACAGATGGTGCAAAACTTGTAAGATGCCCCTAACGCCTCTAAATGCAAGGCAATTCCGTTTAGCCGTAAACGCAGTAGCTCAGTGCTTCGATATTCAAATAATAATACCATCATTTTTAATACCGCATCGTACAAAGCTCTTGGCGCCCACCTTATGCATGATCTCTCCTGGGCTATGCATGTATAATACATCTCTTCTAAAGCTTCAAAGTATCTCAGCTATCTGTGGAGACGTGCGTGATACACCTTTTTATGCACACAAGTTACCATATTTAACGATATGTTCGCACGCAACTTCACTTCATACGCATGGTCATCATATCAGCAGTACCTCAGCATGTAGGAAGCTGTTCAGAAGAATTCAGCCAGATTCATCTCCCGTATGTAGAGTCATCGTTCTAGGAAGACACGCATAAAAGAGACATCTCACTTCAGTCATTAGAAACTCCCCGCGTGATTGCTCCTCGATCCCTGCTTCACATGTACATTTATATAAAGAAATGTCACCGTATGCCAAATTATGGACGTGTGCGCATGTAAAACACCTTCTAACACCCGCCGTGCTGGCTTAGCGGCTATGCTGTTGCACTGATATGCGTGAGGTCGTGGAATCAACTCCCGGCCATGGCGGACGCATTTGGAATGGGGGTGAAATGCAAAAACGGCTGTGACCCGTATATAGGGGCCACGGTAATGATCCCCTTGTGTTCAAAACCAAACCGCGGTGGCCCCACTATGGCCTGCTTCGTAATGAAATCGTCGTTTGGCGTGTAGAAGAAAAGTATTCATTCAATCGACGCCTTCACAACACGCTGAAATTCGTGCGCATAAATAGTCAAACGCAAGCATTTACCACATCACAAAGTGTCTCGCTCTATTGCAGGTTGCAGCAATTCCCTGAACCACAGCGCTTCCATCACAAACCCCGAAACATCTCGTGATATTCCGAATACGCTCGCAGCCCTGTACATTGCTATTCCTACTGTACTATTTGTACATTTTTTGTACCTTTTAATTTCATGCAACCATGTTGATGTTCTGCAGAAGCTGTTACCCTCCTTAATGTCTTTCAATAGGCCTGTAAAATGTTATGATAGAATAAATCAATAAAAAAGCACACGTATTGCCAACAATCTTTGAAGCTTAAGCATTGCCTAAAACAGATATTCAGAAATGCAGTACGATCTAATTTACTCGAAAGCCTGGCATACCAATATTGAAAATTTTGACTAGTCCTGCGCACAATAAACTACTCTTTGCATGCCCCCATCGGGCTCATTATGCTGCAAAAGACACGTCTCTTGCCTAATTAAATCACTCGGTATTATCGAGAAGAAGAGAGTGACGCGAAGTTGAATCAACTCAAGAACACGTGGCATCACGTCAGTCATGCCTACCTAATCACACTACGACCCGCGCTGTCTCCAGGAAACATGCCTCATGCTGCATGAGTATCACCTCCAATCCGACTTGTCTCCCCCCACTACAATTAGGCTGAAAACCCTGCTTCTTACAGGAGGCTCCGTCTATCAGACTCGCATCCATCCGGAAATCTGAGTTATTATAATAATAAGTGAATGTTTCGACATGTAGAATAATTAAAATAATTTCGACGGAGAAAAAGCATATTTTATTACATATTCTGTTTTAAAGACATATTATATGAACTGCTCAACTGCCTCAAAATATGCCCGTAGTTTGTATCTCCCCACACTTTGACTTGTAAATATTATGTTATCGAACAAATTGTTTTCGAGGGTATTGACATTGTTCTGCGACAGTCATTCTAGGTATGCTAAGACGCAGCACTTTAAGGAGGCTGACGCGACAAATACTTCATTGGCATATATGCCCAGGTGAAAGGAGGTGACTTACGCTATCCCGATAATAAACACAACTCAAGGAGAGGTTTTCATCGGGTGCTTCATCAATTTTTGACAGCAACTGCGCAGGGTGACTGCCTTAGCGTTCGAAAATGTTTTACGCGAGTGTTAACCTTGTCCTCTGAGAAAAAAGAATGTAGGGCTGAGTTTAGCATCAGAGTAAATGGAGTGCAAGTTAGCAGTACTGCAGGGACAATGCATGTAATTAAGAGACTTAGAGGCCCTATGCGGTTGCTGGCTTGATGGAACATACATATAACTGTGCGTTCTCAAAACGGAAGGGGCAAAAAGTTGCATTAGCAGCACGTCAGCTAATTTGTCAAGCATACATATATTTGCACAATGAGTTTAGGAGTCCGCTTGCATGAAGAGCAAAGAATGGTGTTATAGCATGGTTTAGAAACATGCCTTTAGCCTTGCGTCGATGAGGACATGCAGTATTGATGTGAGATATAATTTTATGCTTTTGGGCTAAAAATGCACGCACTGGCAATGTTGTTTCTACGCAGCAAGTGCTGTTCGTGTAATTTTTCCGTGGTAAACCTTAAATGAAGTTTGGCGTCTGCCCTCTGTACATTCTTTCTGCATCCCGTACGCAAAACGCGCCGTTCCAACCACCTTCCATTAATGTGTCAAATCTATGGAGGATGAGAGGAACATCGAATTATCAGCCTCTTTCTTGGAAGAGCTAGTATGCTACAGCGTGTGAGAACGTGCTCACTCCAGTAGACGACCTACAACAAAGCTCGACAAGACAGGTGTATGAGCTATTTTTCAACGAAATGCTCTAGGTTGCAAACAATGTAAAAGGAGGACATCCTTTCTGGTGAAAAACATTCAGTTGCAACAAGCTACCAATTAAGAAATCAAATTCTTGCAGGTTTATGGCAGCTGATGGATACTGAGCGTTCTTTACCTGTGCTCGCGGTAACAACGTGTTTACCCCAGTATCTAGAATGATGAAACCATCTACGAGAACAACATTCGGTATTCAAGTAAGCCGAGTGATGGCGCGCAGAATGACTTCCAAAAACGAACATTAAGTTTGAAGGTACAGTGCAATAACACTAAGAATTAAGTTCTACAAAAGTGCTTGAAGGTATGTTACTTTGCTCAGCTGAAGACTATGTCGGCGATGGCACATCGTGGTTAGGCTATAGTGAAGCCTAATGGCTGCAGCCGAAGAGGGGACAGACCGCTTTAAAAGGGCCGGCATGAACATTATCGATGCACAACAAGCGCCAACACGGGAAATTATGGGCTAGAGACAGAAGTACCAGTCTATAGGCCATAGATTGGCTCTGACGTCAAGCTCTCACTAGTTCGAGCCCCTGCAAGAGCCAGTGGGCAGCAGCACGGCGCGACGAGAAGTACGACGGCTTGTCGCCCCCACGAAAACTGCAGGAAACCACTGCCGGACAGAAGGGTGGCATAGACTTTTCTACAGCTTTATCTTAAGACTCTAAAAAAGATTCATTAACGAGGTGAAGAATCCAACAGCTGCGTTTTGGACCAACGGCACCCTAAAACCTTCCCTGCTGGCTTTCCAAAACTAAATATTCTTCCTAAGTAGATTTTTGTATCCTTCAGTAGTCACCGTCGATCCCTTTCATTCTCCAGGTCCTCTTCATTTAGACAGTATCATGTGGTCTGCTTTTCCGTTTAATTCGTCACCCAATTAAACTAGATACCGTCTTCCAAGTATTCGTGACTTTTTGGCTAAAACACGTAATTATCACAGGCAGCCCCACCACGGTAGATTTAAAGAAAAACGCTGTTTAGACTGATTGGCACACTAACTACAACCTGCTGACGCGAAAGGCTTTATAGCCTCCACAGTGAATCCGTTTCGATATTTTTTTCTACCCAAGCGTTTCACTTTATAGAACACCTTTAAAGGGTTAGTCTCCACTAGAGCACTATACTACTCAAGTCCTTAGCCCAAGTAAGGCAAAATATGTACTGTCGTCCTGTGCGCGTAACAAACATAGTTCCAAAGAAAATATAAACTTTACCACTGTCCGAACAAGATGCTGTGTTTTGCATTCAGTGGTTGAATAGCGGATATCGCGTGGAGCTGATTTTCTTGTAGCATCAATTCTGAATACACCAGTTCATCATGTACTTTGCATTCTGACTGAAATTGCACCGTTGTTCCATGGACCCGTGCATAGTACAAATTTTCTTTTATTTTGCTGTGCTTCTATGATGAACTTAAGCTGCCGGTCTAGGAAGACTGCCTCTGCTTTTATTGTGAAACCTACATCGTTGTGCTGCATTGTTTATGGCGCATTTCCACTGAGCGTTGACGTTTTCAGCGTACTATGAAACTAAGTCGCACCAGTGCCTGTTCAGAGAGAGGAAGGAATGAACATGCTTATTTGTGTGTGGCCTTACAGCCTAAATATTTTTTTTTTTCCTGAGGTACTTACATTCACTGAATTTTTCCATTCCAAAGGCCATGTTTCCAAAAAACGTCACCATAGCGTTTCCAATTTCCCAATTTTTTCCTCATTATCTTTAGCCTTCGTCTCCAAGGTCTATTGAAGAGTCGTCGAAGCGTCTATATTTTCACCTTCCATTTCCTTGTGCCACCTTTCCCTTAATTGCTTTAGCACACCACGTTCTCCAGGTCATTATTTGTATTGATGTAGGAACACGCTCAAGGTAAATAGTGTAATATTGTATACGGAAGGGGATGAAACTAACAGATTACAAGTACAGTATTAAAACAGTTATTAAAATGATACAAGCTGATAAAGCTACCTTAACCACACGAGAAGCCTAGGCAAGGGTTCACTAAATGCAAAAGCAATTTGTAGTACAATATAGTGATTCGTTCGACGGACTGCAAAAATGTAGTAAAAACACACATATACCGCACTACTTCACCTTAACAAATCACTTGAGATTCCTGCATGTCGGCTCCTCTACACAAGATGCTGTTTACCGGTGGCGCTTTCGCGTAGTCATAAAATTGCGGTGCGGGTTTTCAAGCTCCTAAACGACACCTTACGTCTGGACCTGTGTTTAGCCGCTTCTATGACAGAGCAACCACATTACTCCATTATGACGCAAGCTTACAAGCTATCACGGCAGTACTTCTGCAACGCAATGCAGCCTATAAAAGCAAGCAATAGCATGTACCAGTCGGGACATTTTATCCAGCTGAGCGAAACTGCAACACAGAACAAGGGTGTCTGGCTAATCTTTGGTCAATTCACAAACATCTTTACTTTTATTGTCGCCGCTTGATCATCGCCACCGACCATCACTGCTATCATCAATAGAAAACATGTTAGGACGCCAAGCACTCTGGACACTCCGCTTGCAGGAACAAGACATGACAATAACATACAAGTCTGGGAAAAGTGTTTACGAAGTAAACAGGAAAAGAAAACTTTTTTTGGTGACATTCTAATATAATACTGATTATGAACGGACTACCAGCTACAGACACATTTTCCTTGTGCACGGATACCCTGTTTCTTCCGTATTCGACAGAGCATTCTTTTAAACACCTTCTTCGCCTAACGCGCTCCTTAGAGACTAATGTTCTTCCCGACTTGCACATTGCCATCAAATCGTGTGGCGAAACACAGCATCTATCCGCGCTTAGAGGAAACGTCGCTGTGCAAACAAACGCCGTGACGTTAGTTTTCTCCTGGAGACCAAGTCCAGATTTTGACTTCTATCCGAATTTTGGGCCTCTGCGAGAAGTTCCTTGAACAGTACATTCGACGATAAGACATTGGGCGTTAAATTTCTATAATGAATTATATCGTCGTCACAGTTCACTTCGTAACTGACCACCATCTTCTGAATACAGAAATTGTTCACGCCTCGCCGAAGAAGCCCTTCCTTCTTCGTTCAGATGATCTCTATACTGCGGCAAGGCCAGTTGCTGCAACGACGGTGATAATTTAGTGTAAGCAATATTAACGTACTTTACCTTTCTGATGACCATAGCCATCATCATCCCTGATCTTGTGCTTCTTCGCAAATCAGATGGTGCGTTCGTGCTTGCATTTTTCTTGTCTTTTGTGTCATAGCAAAAGCAGTGAAGAAAAAATATGACGAATGTAATAAATTTAGCTCGATAGATCAATATAAGATAGATGTGGTCAAGAAGATCGTTCTTGATGGAGTTTGGTCCAAAGTCGTGAACGTAGACCGTTCTTCGGTCTGTTTCTGATGATGTTACGAAAGATTCCGCACTTATACTATCTGGCTTTCGCAACAGTTGCATTGAAAAAAAAAGAAGGTCGAAACCAGGGATGACTCCTGTATTTTATACAGAAATATTTTACAGGTAGAAGCTGTTTTAAGATCTCTTCAGATTGAAAGACAGCGACAGATTCAGTGGACAAAAAGTATCACCAGCATACTAAATACGGAAAATAAGAATGCAAAAGACTATTGGTACGGTAATTTAATATAAGGGCGTTGGTTATTCGAATGAAATATGCAGTATCTATAATGAAATCCGTTACTCAGTGCCTACTGATTCGATATTTCATGAAATGAAATTTGCCAGCAACTCTATCACATGTGAGACTTTTACAATAAATTTAATCACGCTTTTCTAAGTTGCGGCAGAAAACTCACTAATATGAAAAAGTTGACCCCAGCTGGTATATAAAAGTAAATTGATGTGATGCATTAGACCTGGTGCCTACTACTGAATTCAACCTAATTAGCACAATTGAAGGTATTATTAGCAAAACTGCAGCTGGTCCCTAATAGAATAAGATTGATCCGATAAGAACAGTAGCATCAGCGATTTCAGTTCTCCATTTACACATTTGTAACTGCATTCTCAAAGATGGATGCCTTTCCAATAAATTAAAAGTAGGACGCATAGCTCCTGTACGCAAAGGAGCGGAAAAAGACGGCTTAGAAGACTGTTGTCCTTACTCCGTTCAATATGTATTCTCGGAAGTAACTGAACAGGTTGTATTTAAAAGGAAAACTCCCTTTCTAGGAGAACACAAGTTGATAGTAGCCCAGTGGTTTGCATAAAAAAAGTTCATGGAGCCAGCGCTATTAGCCTATAATGAAAAGCTAGTTGAGAGTAATGAAACAAAACATAATACGGTGGAAATATTTTTGGATATTAACATAGCGTTTGACTGAGTGGCCCTCTCTATAAAATTGAATAGGTTTCCTTACAAGCGCGTAAGTTGTGACTAGTACGTTACTATAAAAACCTGTATTGCAGAATAAAATAGAATGATAACGAGAGTTCTACAATGGTTGATATTGTCACGTGGTAGTGACGTTAAAGTAGACAGTAGCAATACTGTGAAAGACAAAACTAGCTTTTATTGGGTGAACCTGTGCCCATAAAACAGGCTAAACTTAAAGCACAACGAGAGCGGCGAACACAGTCGGCGATCGTCGAAAATCTCATCAGAGGATCAAGCGCGTCGGCTTTTATACAGCAGTCGTCCGATGTTGCAGACTAATTGTTGGGACCCGCCATGCCTTCCACAAAGTTCTACCCCATTCGCGTCACGCGATGAAATCAGATGAGACAAGGTTTGGCGACAACAGACAGCGAATAGAAGCATCGATAACTTTCCAGAAACTTCGGATACATGCAGGCGCGTCCCGCGCTGTGCGATAACATTTGTTAGGCGGCGAAACGTGGTCGACCGATAAAGATAAGTACACGTGTCAATATTAGGTCCCTTTTTATTTCTTTTAAAGCTCATTGACATCTGCAACATACCACATCCCGAAGGTACAGTACTTTTGGTCGACGATTATAATCTGTTATTTTAGAGCAGAAAGTTGGAAGATGCCGAAGTGAGAGCTAATGTATGGCTTAGAGAACGAAAAGTACGATAAGATGCAAATCTGTTTCCGTTGAATATATGCAACACCATATATGTCATATTGATAGCCCAAAACTCGCATATCAATATATGTTTAAAGTTGCATTTTAAAGACACATTGCTCGAAATGACAAGCACCACAAAGCTTTTATGCGTATTTTTTAAGGAATATTTATCTTGGAATGACCACCAGAACTGGAATTGCCCTCCCTGGTCTAGTATTTTACCACTCTCTCCCAAATGACTGATTCGGTCAACCAATGACCCTCAGTCCCCATCAGCTGCGGAGCCCCTGGCCAAGGCGGCGGTCAGACTTGTAACGCAGCAAAGCGTGCTAAATATCTCTGGACACGGACCAGCCGCAAGTCCAAACTGACCTTGGCGACATTTAACACGAGCACTCTCTCGAGTGAAGCTAGCTTAGCAGGACTCTGTGGAACTACCAGGCATTCTTCGGGATACTACTGGCCTTAATGAGGTTAGAACTGGTGAGGCTTATACAGGGCTGGAAATGGCCATGTCATTTGCTATTGATGACTTCCAGATAACAAGCAGCACACGGTAAGGTTCCTAATTCATCAGTACATAGCTGGCAACATTGACTAATTCTACAGCAATAATGAGAGGGTAGCAGTAGACTCAATAAACTTAATAGGAGGTAAATGTTAAAGCTACTACAAGCCTACGCTCCAAGGTGCATGAATGTGATGATGAAATAAATCAGCTTCGTGAAGACGTTGACTTTGACTTACCGTTGAGAAAAGTGCAAACACCGCATACTGTAGTAATGGGCGACATGAATGCAAAAGTCTGGAAAAGCAGGAAGGCTCGGGAACATTCTAGGGACACTCGACAAGAGATGTTGGTGAAATTCATTGAGGTGATTAAGCTGCAAATAATGAACGCCTTCTCCAGGATGCGCAGGAACAAAAAGTCGACCTAGATAAGCCCTCATTGTGAAACAAGAAATGAAATTGGTTGTATACTTTCAGCCGATCCCACCATAGTGCAGGATTTAGAAGTGTTAGGTAGGGTAAAGTGCAGTGATAATGGTTTAGTCAGATGTAGGATTCACCTCAATTTGAAAACAAAAAATTAAAATTGGTCAAGACCAAACAGACCACACTAGATGCAGTACTGTTAAAAGCAGACCAATTCAGGCTGGTAGTTGCAAACAAATGTGCCACATAAGGCCACAGAAATGAAGATGACATGGACGTAAATAATAAAATCCTAACTAGGCTGGCTTCAGAAGCAGCAATTGAAGTGGCAGGTAAGGCACCAAGGCCTTACAGACCAAGCTCTCTCAAGTAACAAAAGACAATAAAAAAAAGGACAAGAGATGAAAGTGCCTAACTCAAGAGATCAGTAAGAGTTCATGAAACTGTCAAAACTCGTCAACAAACATACAGTAAGGGATATTCGAGATATTCAAGTCAGGATGACCCAGGATGCAGTAAAAAATGGGCGCAGCATAACAGTAGTGAGACGAAAACATGGCATAGGAGAACGCAAGATGTACGCACTCAAAGAAAAGCAGGATAATATCATCAGCAATTTCGAAGGTATAATAAACGCAGCGTAAGAATTCTATACTCAGACAAGCCACGATGCCTCCATTCGAAGGAGTAATGAACAGGCTACAACTCTTTGTATAACTAGCAATGAAGTTAGAAGGGCCTTGCAAGAGAAGAGACGGGGGAAAGCGGTAGGAGTATATGCAATAAAAGTATAATAAATCCAACATGGAGGAGACATAATGCTTGAAAAACTATCGAACCTTTGCAAGAACAACCTATCGACTTCAAGGGTCCTAGAGAACTGGAATAATGCCAGCATTATTCTAATCCACCAAAAGCGAGACGTTAAAGATTAGCCCATTAGCATATTTTCTGTACTATATGATATATTCACTAAGGTAATCTCCAATTGAATAAAAACAAAACTGGACTTCACTCACCAAAGGGCCGGCTTCAGGAATGATTATTCTATGATGAGTCACATCCCCGTCATCAATCAGCTATTCGAGGCACCTGCAGGATACAATCAGCCTCTCTATATGAATTTTATAGATTATAAACAGGCATTTCATCCTGTAGAGATACTAGCAGTCATAGAGGCATTACGTGATGAAGGAGTATATTATACTTGTGCAGATATCTAGGAAAATATCTACCGAGATTCCACAGCTACCTTAATTCTGAAAAAGAAAGACAGGAATATATTTAAAAAGAAAGGGGTCAGACAAGAAGGCCCAATCTCTCCAATGCTATTCAATGCGTGCTTGCGAGAAGTAGTGAGCTATTCATGGGGTAAGGCTTCGGAGTGAGGATAAATGTAGAATACCTCAGGAAGCTTCGATTGCAGATTGTCCAGTTCAACAACACCGTGGACGATTTGCACCAAATGACTGAGGAGATTAACAGGGAGAGTGTAAGACTGTGGTTTAAAAAAATGTGGCAGAAGACAAAATTAATAATCAATGGCCGGACAAAAGAACAAGGGTTTAGGATAGCCAGTCAGCCTCGAGAGGTTGTGATAATTGACCTACGTCAATTACTTACCGGGGATCCCGAGCATGAGAAGGTAATTTACAGAATAAAAATGGGTTGGAACTCATACGGCAGACATCGCTAGATCATGTCTGGAACCTTACCATTACCAGCAAAAAGAAAGGTGTGGAATCACTGCATTCCACGGGTGCTAATATTTGGGGCAGAAACTTGAGAGTAACACAGAAGCTCGAAAAGAAGTTAAGGACAGCGCAGGAGCGATGGAGCTAATAATATTAGGTGTAGGGTTAAGAGACAGGAAGAAATCGGTGTGGATCAGAGAGCAAACGGCGATAGCTGATATTCTAATTGACATTAAGAGGAAAAAGTAAAGCTGGGCAGGGTATGTAGTCCGGGAGGTTGATAACCGGCGGACTATTACGGTTACGGAAAGAGTGACAAGAGAAGGGAAGCGCAGTGGAGGACTGGTGTAGACTAGGTCGGGTGCGGAAAGTAAGAAATTCGTAGGCGCTACTTGCAATCAGTTGGCACAGGATGGCGGTAGATTGAGAACGCATGGAGAGGCCTTCCTCCTGCAATGGACACAAAACAGGCTGATGATAGTAATTATAATGATCATGATGGTGATTATGATGATGATGACTTTACTTCCCTCTTTCACAAAGGCTACCTCGGACGATTGGCGTAGTATGAAAATAGGCTCTTTTATTACGAACAGACTAAACGTGTTATATTTGCTGTTTTAACTCATTCGCATCTACTTTAGTGCTGGCTGATCTGGGGCTCTGCAACGACAAACAAGTTGAAATAAACTAAAGCTTTTACAAAAGAGACGTGTTCGCGGTCTTGAAGGCACCCGTTTCAATGATACCCCAGGCCGTATAACATAAAACTATTTCAATATGTTTTTATTCCAATCTGCTGACGTCAAATTTGCGTAACCGCCGACAAAATTATCAGGCTGTCACCCGCAGGGTTGTCTGAACAGACCAATTTAATTCTCCCCTCTTTTGTAGGAGGTCACTTTTGTTTGCTTGAAAAACGAATAACATTGCCTGCACTGAGCGGCTTGTCTTACCTAGTTGGTTGACAAGAGGCGAGGAGCATGTTCAAGTGGAGAGGGATTCGATGGGGCCGAGCCACTGCACTGAATATGAATAACCGGATGAATAGGGTGGTGCCGGCGCCTGCGATTGGTCCGTTTTCTCTTACTTTGCTTGCGGTGGCTAGTCGACAATCGTGGCGGCATGCAATGAAAGCTTAAGAGGAAGCTTTAACTCGGGCCCAACTCTGACGCGGCCTATTCAAATACATGTAAAACGCAAAAAAACGTTTTTATGAGGTAACCCCTGGACCGATTTTGATTAAATTTGTTGCATTTGAAAGAGAAAGTTAAATCCTAGTGAGTGTTGGAAGCGGAATTTCGATTTAGGGCTTCAATTTTCTTAAAACGTTTTTCAAATATTTGACCGTTTGAAAAAAATAGAAGCACGAAGTTTACAAATTCATAGCTCTGCATAAAAAACTGATATCGCGGTTCTGTAAACGGCATCCATTAGATCATTCAAAGCGGACAAATTCAATATGTCATTTTACATCTTACGTGAATGTGCTACGTTGGTTACAATGGTTTTGCAAAAGCTGTATTTCCCTATGATTAAATTTTTTTTATATTTATGTGTAACATATCAATTTTGTCCGCTTTAGATGTAGTATTAGATGCAATTCAGAGAATTGTATTATCATTTTTAGTGGTTGAGTTACGGAGTTGTAAACTTGATAGTTTCGTTTTTTGAAAATTTTCGATTTTTGCCAATTTTTAATAAAAAATTGACGACCTAATCCAAAAATTCGAAACCAACAGTCACTAGATTTTAAGTTTGTCTTTTAAATGCAACAAACCTCGTCAAATTTGGTGCAGTGGTTGCCGAGAAAAACGAATTCTCCTTTTACATGTATTTAGATAGGAGCACTCGAGCTAAAGCTTCCTCTTAAGAATGACGCTAAAACGGATCCTCAGCAAAGAAGCGTTGGCAGAACGAGGTTGTTAACGTGCCGAAAGTTCTCGGAAACTTCACACGGCCACCTAAAAAGTTTTATTAGACGCAAATAAACCCATGCTCTTCGGCAGGGGCTAGTAGCCAGTGCAGGAGCAATCGGCGGCGGCCATCTTTTATTCCTTTCGGAATCGGGCAGCCTGCGGCTATTCAGAAGAAAATTCACTTTTTTTCGGCATATTAATGCATCTTTAACGCATACACGTCACTTTGACGCGGCATGTTTTTGCGGTTTTGTGACATTGCGTGAGAGGCAGGTGAAGTGGGTGCATCCCGCAAACTTTTGACCAATAGCCGAGGCTACTGAGAGACTACTGACGAAAAGGCGTCGAATCAGAAATAACTATTTTTGTTTCGTTCGGTCAAATTATGCATAATCAGAGTGCAAACGTCATATCAGATGCGGAGCTATCGCTGTTTTCGTGATGTCACGTGAGAGGCAGGCGAAGTGGGGGTGGTCCAAAATGTTTTTGTCGATTGGTCGAAAGTCGATTGGTCCAAGAATGTTTTTGACCAATCGCGGTGGGCTGATTGCAGAATAGGAATAGAAAAGATTGGAATAGTTTTGCGGTATAGCGCCCCCCATCTCCATATAAAATTGGGTAGAAGTTAATTACACCGAATCTCATTTATGCGGAGAAGCTCTCAGTTTATATTGTTGCAAAGAGGAAGCTCGATGCAGAAATGTATTTACAACTATTTACACGAGGACATTTACACGGGGAAAAGCTAATCGCGCAGGCTGGTATCAAAGTCGCAGCTCCAGAAGACAGTCTATGACTTCCTCATCACCTCCCTATTGTGCGCACGGTGCTGTCCAAATGCATCGTTACTTCAACCCCGAGGGCTGGAGCGCCGTTCCAGCGTTTCTTACAATATTAGCTAACTAGATGTATAGTACGGTTTTAAACGGGACACGTGGACAACATCAGTTCGTAGCAGGGACGAGGACAGCGTGTCTTCAACAAGGTAGAATTCGTAATTTAATTGACCTAATCGTCATAGTACACGCTAGGGCCCGGCATAGCGTGACATCTGTTTTTCGGACAGGCCGACATGGCGACATGGAGTCTACAGCCCAACAAGATTTGCGGTAGAGTACTGAAGGTTCCGCTGGCCACTTTCGTAGAGAGTCTTTTATGACGACTTTGCCGATATAAGTCGATCACAGGCGATCTGGCGAGCCATACTAGCCCGATCAAGCGTGTCATTGTTTTATTGCGCGGTGTGCCGCGACACCGAAGATAGCAAGGTGGCAAAAGGTAGAGTGGGATGGCGACCAAACAACATGTAGAAAGTAGAGAAGCCTCTGGTATCCTGACGTGATGAATTGCACTCAAATTCCATGTAGGGCAAAGTGCTGTCCCAATCGTGACGATCTGCTGAAACGTGCATAGACAACATCTTTGTAAGGATGCGAGTCTGTCATTCAGTGAGTCTGTTCGTTTGCGGGTGATATGCGGTTGCGAGCTTGGATTTGGTGGAGCAGGAACCAAGGATATCTTCGATAACCTGGGACACGCAGCAGCGGCAACGATCTGTCAGCAGCTGCTTTGTCGCGCCACGGTGAAGAATCACGTATTTACGTAAAAACTCTGCTACGTTATGGTGCATTTGGACATGATCATGCGCAAAAGAGGGAGACGAACAGAAAGTGATAGACTGTCTCCTGTAACTGCGAGCTATGTACTTGCCTGTGCAATTTGCTTTACCCATGTACCCTTTGCCATGTCAATAATTGTAAATACGTCGGAGATCGGGCTTCCTCTTCGTAACATTTTGTGGAAGTACGGGGTAACGACTCCAACTGCAGCTTCGCAGTGGCCGTCAGTTTGGCTCTCCCCGCTTTTGCAGGAGACAGCCTATCGGTTACTCTTCGTCTCCCTCTTGAGCGCACGGTCCTGTGCAAATGCACCGTAACAGTATGTTTACGCTAATTGGAGAAACTGGGAAAAAGTCGAATCTACCTATCTGCAAACAATCACAGACCGCAAAAATCGTGTGGTTAAATATAGACGACCTACGATTAGGAATAATAATGCTGTGAAAAAACTTAGCCACAAAATTTCTAAGTTCCTAAATATAAGCAAGGCACTGTTAGACCTAACAAAACAGTCGCCTTCAAAAAAATTGTATAAAATAAAGAAAAATGTTTAACTGTCTTGTTTCGGTGATGTGCGGTTTTCATGCAAATTCAAGTTCATTCAAGTTTGAATAAAATTATGACTGTAACGTTTTTTACCTAAAAAAACCAATGAACTATGCTCAATTTTCTTTCCTGACTCTATGTTGGTCCCTAAATGCGTACTGCCGCAAATTGTTATATTAAAAACTGAAGTAACAGTACTACACACATGGTTCAATATCCTTCTTTATTATTCACCCAAGCTGTGCTCCTTATGTGTATGTTCATGCTGTTCATTTCTTGGTTGAACATCGTTGTACTTGGCCTCTTATATCGCCATGTATATTTGATCTATATGATCATAAGAAAGAAAAAAACTTATCATTATCATTAAAAAGAAATTTGTACAATCAGTGCATCCTACCTGCGCTCACATATGGGGCAGCAACTTTAATATTGACTAAGAAGCTTGGAAAAAAGTTAAGGACCACGCAAAGAGGATTGGAATGAAAAGTGTTAGGGGTAACGTTAAAACACAGGAATATAGCAGTGTGGATCAGAAAGTAAACGGGGATAGCCGATATTCTGATTAAAATTTTAAAGAATTGAGCTAATCTAATAATCTAATATTTGGGGTTTTACGTGCCAAAACCACTTTCTGATTATGAGGCACGCCGTAGTGGAGGACTCCGGAAATTTTGACCACCTGGGGTTCTTTAACGTGCGCCTAAATCTAAGCACACGGGTGTTTTCGCATTTCGCCCCCATCGAAATGCGGCCGCCGTGGCCGGGATTCGATCCCGCGACCTCGTGCTCAGCAGCCCAACACCATAGCCACTGAGCAACCACGGCGGGTAAGAATTGAGCTGCAAAGGCCATTTAATACCTGGGCTAGATAACTGGTGGACCATTAGGGTTACAGAATGGGTGCCGAGAGAAGGGAAGTGCAGTCGAGGACGGCGGAAGACTAGATGGGGTGATGAAATTAGGACATTCAGAAGCGCTGAGAGGAATTTTTCGGAC
This sequence comes from Dermacentor variabilis, assembly GCF_050947875.1. Taxonomy (NCBI): domain Eukaryota; kingdom Metazoa; phylum Arthropoda; class Arachnida; order Ixodida; family Ixodidae; genus Dermacentor; species Dermacentor variabilis. Next base: position 37,710,564 of record NC_134574.1, read on the forward strand.
CAGGACAGGGGTAATTGGAGATCGGAGGGAGAGGTCTTCGTCCTCCAGTGGAAATAAAATAGGCTGATGATGATGAATATGATTGCTTCTCGATTTTGCCTCATGACTTCCGAGTTGTTCAAATTGACCCCCCCCCCGTCTCCCTGTTTTCCCTTTTTCTTCTAATTATTGTGCATTGCAGATGGTATCGTTGCTGGAGCACATATTGTACAGCGGCCAGGGCGTCAATCAGGTGCATGCTAGTGCCTTTAGTCCGGACCCTTTTGGTTTTCTGAAAGAAAACTAAAAATTTGGGAATAAAAAGAAAAGGGCGTGGCAGCTTGGTTGATCTCCGTTTCACTTCATTTCAATAAGGTTTCTATGTATGTATGTATGTATGTATGTATGTATGTATGTATGTATGTATGTATGTATGTATGTATGTATGTATGTATGTATGTATGTATGTATGTATGTATGTATGTATGTATGTATATGCGTGTGTGTGTGTCGTGCTTTCTTTGTTTTCTGCTTTGCTACTTGTGTTGCTTTTAACGTACGTACGGTACAAATACGATGCTGGTGCAAACACCTGATATTATTTTTCAATTTCCTTGAAAATATATTTTGTTTGACTGAAATGCATTTTAAAATATAACCTAGAGCGCTGAAACACAAAGGACGTAGAAGAAGGAACACACACCACGAGTGCGTGTGGTGTGTGTTTCTTCTCCAGTGCCCTTTGTATTTTTGGCGCTCTAAGTTTTTATTAAAATGCATCAGGAACTAGCCCTCTTGCCCATATGTTTGAAATTTTTCTACTTGCTATACGCATTGCACTGGGTGCCGGAATCTCTACCAAGCAGAATTTTTTTTCTTATTTTGTGCCTTCCTCTCTACTTATGAAAATAAGAGTGACCTGAATTGTACTGAGTGCATAGACATGGATCTATTTAATGCAGATGGTGTGTCGTGGTTGGCTCACCGCATCGCAGGTTCCACATGTTTGGTCCAGCGCATTGTTAACATATTAGACTCTGAACGCAGGCGTGGCTGCCGTACCGGTCAAATAATTTAGAAAAGATGGAAAAGATACAATAATACTACACTGAGCGTTCATACAACCGAGCAATCGCAGCTTTCATCAATCGGGGACTAAAAGGACAAGAGAGAATATGTAGAGAGGAGCAAGCAGAGCGTAGTTTTTAGGTGCTTAGAGTGTCGGAGCCGTTTGTTCAAACAACCTACATGCGTTGAACGCGACGTCCACACCATGGTATCTAAAATTGGCGGGTAAATAGAACAGCAAGCACAATGGCGCCCGCTGCGATGTTCTTAACGAGAAACACCAAACGAACATTTACGGGTTCGGTGGTGACTCACCTTCGATAAGTGTATTTGGGCTTGCGGTGTGAAGTGTGATAGGAAAGGAGGGAACGCACATATATGATGCCATGACTGCTCATCAAGAAGCAAGACGGTAAAATGAGAGAAAATGAATGTGAAATATTAACTATCATGAAAAGGTACACAGGATCCCTAAGCATATGCTGATGTGACAGAACGCGAAAGTGTTTCTTTTGGCAAGGTAGTTGTGACGGAGCGGAAGCTGGAAAGTGGTGTTATCGAGTTGTCTTATAAAGAAGGAGTGAATTTGAGAGGCCGAATTGTGTTTATTTACATGAGTTGGTGCAATCAATGTGGTGCAAACACCGCTTTACCTCTCCTCTTTTATTTCTTTGTCCAAGCAGTATGCCTAATAGGCTTCGGGTATACCAAGGTAGTGTTACTGCCACGGTGTTGAGGGTGGTGTCAGTCTCCGGTGCCGCCATCCTCTTGTAGCGCGTATATACCTAAGCGCTTTCCTCCTCCCCTTCGAGATGTGGCTTTGCCTACTACTGCTACTTCTATCCCGTGCCAGTAAGGAATTGTTGCCGTATGAGTCGACAAATTCTAAGACTCTCAAACGTGCAATTTTCACTATGTGTCTTGAATCCGCTCTTAAAAAATCATGCTGTGATAAGGTACACGAGAGCTTTGAGGAAGCCCGGCGTTCCCTGTGTGATTTTGAGCGAAGTTTTGGAGGCGCTGCTGAAGATGGTGAAAAAGAAACAAAAAGCAGTGGAGAAAGTCAGCCATAGGAGAAGAAAGCTAAACCAATGGTGATACCCAATATCCTAGTGCCGCCTAATGTTAGACACGTCGCCTTGAAATACAAAGTTCCTGTGGGATTTTCCTCGCTCCAAGGACTTACTGCTTTGTGCCGCCTCATTCGACCTGATGGCTCTAAGAAAGTAAAGTATTCAATTAAACATACCAACACTTTTGTCAAATGTCAACAAGGGGTCGTTTATGGCATACCGCTAAAGTGTGGGGAAGAGCATATCCGCCAAATTGGCCGATAATTAATGAACGCGTGCAGGAGCACAAGGTGTCGCTGAAAAACCGTTATGGCTCAAACTTTCCCCTTCATTTCAAGGCCTGCGGGAATGAGAATAGGAGAGCATGTGAAGCAGGGCTTAATGATACGACAATCATGTTTGAAAGCAAAGATACTGTGGCACGTGAACTGTTGAAGGCCTATCAGGCTAAGAAAAAAGGGAACGCCTGTGTCAGCACCCGTTCTTTGAATATTTACAGAAAGGAAAGCATTTTTAGACAGGTTTAAGATAATGCCTAATCTTGTGATTCCCATGCTATACAAATCCAGCGTTCTCGCGCGTGCGCATTCAGATGTTCAGTGGTTCCTCTTTTTCTCCCCCTCTCCCCATGGCTCTGTGTTCGGCCGCTTATGACCTCAATAAATAGTTGCAGGTAGCACCTTGTCGTTTCATTGTTGTTTCTTTATTGGTGTGCTGTCTCTGTTCACGCTTCATCTTTTGAAAGGAATGCAAGGATTCTCCCCTCCTACGCCGCGGGCTGCAAGTCGTTGCTGCGGCAGAGTGGAGGGCGTGAAATGCTGCTGCAACAGGTGTTGACGCCTGTGTCATTTGCGGTGGGAGGCCTCTCCTGCTTTCCGCACACGACCTTTGCGGACGACAGCTGCATGCGCGCTATCGCCATCCTCGCGAAGAAACACTTTCACGATAAAGCGTCGTTACCTCGACGATTTATTTGGAAGGGCTGCACGCTGACGATGTTGCCGACAACGATGATTGGCCAACGTCATAATGGTGGACTATAATGCTCACACTATTTAACCCTTGCGCAAAGCTGCCGGCCTGGCCGCTTGCTACAGGCAGCAAATAACACAGCCAACAAAGTTTGCAACGCGAAACGCCTACAATCTCTCTACAACAGCAGCAGCCATTGGAAGGCATGGCAACGAGAGTGGCTGGCTAGTTCCTTCGCGAAGGAGGTTTCTGAACCATGTAGGGCCCCATAAGATGGCATTGAAATTTTGTTCAAGAGCTCCAACTGGGATCTATTCCAAAACTTTGTCGCCAAGGGGGAAGCAACTGATAGGGTGGGATCATCATAGTGATTTGGAGGCCTCCCAATTTTGGCGGGTGCGATGGCGACCATGGGCAAGGCAGAAAACCAGCTACTCACATATTGACGGGGATGGGTTCACAGGAAGAGAAGGCGGTTTTCGGTGATTAAAATGAAAAATGGCGAGTTCTCCACAGTGCATTCATTTGGATACTGTACCACACTGACATCACGGGTAACCTGAAGGCCGACAGAGCAGCTCGAGGGTTCTTGCATATCCAAACAATCATCACGCCGGCTGTGAAAGAACTGGACCCTGTCGACCGAGTCTTCAGGCATCATGAACTACCACAGAGAGAGTCTCTCGCGATATCCACCACCCCATCTAAATCTAAAGACAAAGGATGCCGCTGCCTGGCGTAGGCTTCATACTGGTACTTAGACGAACCTACCCATATTACATCGCATAAGCCCCACAGCCTAAAGGGCCGAATTGCCCTTCTGTGGAGCCACAACAACCCTATACCACATTACGTGGAGTGCACGCTGCACGCTATATGACACCACGACCCGAACACGACGAGCAAGCCAACGGAGGCACTGCTGTCCAACTCTGGCCTCGACGACCAGCTCAAGATGATCCAGAGAGTTGAGATGCCAAGAACAAGCGGAGCCCTCGACTACAGGCCCCGACCGTTAGGAATTATTCTGATTATTCTTTTAATGAAGCTTTTTCTATCCTATCTAATGCATTCCACTGTGGTGTGCGGCACCAAAATCACGAATTGTTTTCAATTTGTATAGCTACGTAGGTGGTAGCCAAAAGTCGCCTCGTGAGTGATTTTTAGGCACATAGAGTATACTGTCACAACCTTTGACAGGGAGCTCTTCCTGGAGTTGCTCAAAGGAATGAGTGTGTTCTATGGTTAGTAAGAGGGCAGCAACTTTTGCTTTGTATCTACGAGGGCGTGTGGCTGTTTTTTTTTGTAGCCTATCCAGTGCTTACGGCTGTCACTATTCCTCCCTTGCGGTGTAAGCATATGGACAGGAATCAGCATGGGTTCTTACCAAGGACTTTGAAAAGAGCTTCTGAGTGCGAAAGAAGCTTGAAGTAGCCCAGCCGGCAGTGAAGTAGGCTGCTTGCTTTCTGTTTGGGTAGAAGTAATCTGCATGGTAAAAGGCAACGCAACGACAGTTCTATTTTGTCAATATGTGTGGACGAGAACGCCTGCAAATATTCTGTGTACTGTGGAGTCTGTTCGAAACAAATTACACTGACAAGAGCACTACGCGGCACATCAGCCACAACTGCAGCTGGTTGGCCAACAGTATTTCAGTTAATCACGAAGCCACACTGATCTCGTCTTCAGGTGGTAATTTAAGGTGGAAGTTTAGGAAGATGATCTCCAACGGCAGTCATCTTGCTCGCGTGGTTGAAAATGAACGCTCGGACTACTTGTTTTTCGTAACGTCATAATAACTCTCAGATCCAGCTTTTTTCAGGTCACTCGAAGTTTTTAAAGTTCCCCTCAGTCTGCCTTTGCCGGTTTTATTAGTATCTGCTTGGCGGTTTAGTTGGTGTCGTAAGTGCACTATATATACATATATATATATATATATATATATATATATATATATATATATATATATATATATATATATATATATATATATATATTGTACTGGAGCACTTCGGCGCCAGTTCCGTGCCAGCAGATAGAAAGGAGTTTATGTTCGTGCGCGTCTCGCCCTGCCAGTGTTTGGGACCGTGGCTGCCTTGGGTTGGTGACCTTTTTTATACACTGTACCCACGTTGCTGAGACGAACACGCCTGTTGCATTTGGTGGACATGCTAGGCAGGCCCTTTTCTGGTCATGGAGCTCGGCAGTCGTTCTTTACCATCTCCCGATGCAATGACCGAGGCCGCCCCTACCTCTCAAGCCACACCCACCCACGCGCCTGCCGTGTGTGCTTTTGTGGTTCGTCAGCGTGACCCTCCTACATTCAGCGGTAATGACGAACGCGATGTCGAATACTGGCTGTCATAGTATGAACGCTGTAGCGTTCTTAACAAGTGGAATGACGCTGCCAAGCTGGCTCACGTCATCTTTTACCTGACGGATGTGGCCAGCTTATGGTTTAACAATCATGAAGCCGATTTCACGACCTGGTCGGTTTTCACGGAAACCATCCCTTCCCTCTTCGGTCGCGCAGCCGTACGCAAGCTTCGCTCTAGCACCGCCTGCGTGGCCGAGCTCAGCCAAATGGGGAGACCTTCACGAGCTATATTGAAGACATTATCGACCTCTGTAGACGGGTGAATGCTTCAAGGGCGCAAACCAAGTAAATAAGGCCCTTCCTGAAAGGCATAGATGACGATGCCTTCCATATGCTGGTAGCCAATAACCATCAGACATTCACCCAAGTAATCGACCTGTGCCAGTGTTTTGATGAGCTGCGTAAGGGGCACCTTTCCACGCGCCGTACTACTATGCAATCCGCGGAAATTTCAGCATTGGAAACCACACATGCTGGAGCGGAATATTCCGCCCTGCATCCTCAAATTCAGCAGCACATCCGCGAGGAAGTGGCCCGCCAGCTTTCCCTTGTGCTATCTGTTCCCGTGAACCCTACCGCATTGGAAAACCCGCTTCGTCTTGTAATTCAGATGCAAGTTGCTGAGGCACTGCCATCCGCTGCGACACCAACGTACGTTACAGCGCCTCTCACTTACGCTAAAGTCGTGACTCGCTCACATGCGCGATCGTCGCCAGTGCTAAGCAGCCCAGTCACCAGCTTGTACTCGCCACCGCGTACCGAACACCCGGTTCACGCACCAGCGTACCAACTTCCAGGAGCATCTCACACCCATGGCGTACTCCGGATAACCGGCCCGTCTGCTACGCTTACGGTATCGCTGGGCATGTTGTACGCCACTGTCGCCTCCGTGTAGGGTATTTTAAAAACGTCGCACCCCGATTTGAATACGCATCTCAACGACCAGAACGTCATGTGGAAGCTCACGCTTCAGACTCTTATTCACGTCGTGCCATCTTCAGCTCACGTCGGCCGCCTTCACCTCGCCGCGGCTCCATTTCCCGCATGTTTCGGCGGTCCAATTCTCCGCCGAGGTAAAACTAGCAGCCACAGTTCCTGAGGCCAGAACTTCGCTGTTCTCAATATGTTCAAGGCATCATAATTTGCGCCGTAATTAAATCGCAGTGTTTATCGATGTTGTCGAGACCAAAGCTCTTGTCGACACAGGAGCTGCCGTTCTGGTGATAAGTGAACCACTGTGCCACAAACTAAAGAAAGAGACGATACGGGTTCCTGATCGGTCATTACGGAGGGCGAGCTCGTAGCACGTAAGCTTTTGGCCACGTGCACCCCCCATGTTTTGATAGAAAACGTGCCGTATGTCCGAGTATGTGCGCCCTGTCCGTTCTCTTCTCTTGTGTGTGTTGTGACAGAATGACGACACAGCCACGCCCCCTGTCTGTACCTAGATAAACAGCGTGCGTTTGGGAATAAAGCCATTCCTATTCCTGCTATCTGAGTAGCGTCTGTATGCATGCTACAAGTGGCGACGAGGATTGGATCGTAAACATAGGCCGAGATAGCGCAGGACAAGAAGGATGGCGAAGTTCTTGGATTTCGAGCCTTTCGTCGATGATGGCGAAGAAGATTTCATCTCTTATGTTGAAAGATTTGACCACTACGGGAAAGTGACCCAAAACAAGAATGACAGCCTGAAGAAGTCTGCCTTTATAACGGCCATTGGTAAACGCCCCTACAAAACGCTGAAGGACCTGTTGCTACCAGCGAAGCCAGAAGACAAATCATTCAATGAAATTGTCGCAGTCCTGAAGGAACACTACTCTCCGGGAAGCAAAGTTATCGCCGAAAGGTTCAAGTTTAATCGCCGCTACCAGATGGAACGTCAGACAATTTCTGTATTTGCCGTGGAACTACGCCATATGGCAGCAAGATGCGATTTTGGGCCGTTTCTGGACGATGCTCTTCGAGACAGGTTCGTGGCTGGCCTCAGCGAAGCTTCGATTCAAGACAGCCTTCTGAAGAAAAAGGAGCTAAGCTTCGAAACTGCGTATGACCTAGCCAGAAGCGCGGAACTGGCTGCGAAAGAATCCAAAGGCTTCCGCCAAACCTCTGACAAGACTTTTCTCGACGAAGGCGTCCACGTCATTCAGAAGAGTCAACAAAGACAAAAGGCAAGGACTTCGGCGGGTCTGGCAGCCGGTAACTCTTGTTACCAATGTCCGGAGCAACACGATGCGGGAGACGGTCCATATCGAAAGGCAAGGTGTCCTTAATGCAAAATGACCGGTCATCTTGCTCGGGCATGCAAGAAAAAAAAACGAGAAGTGCACCCTGACTCTCAAAAACTGTTGACGCTTGACACGCACATCGGCTTATTTCAGTGCCTCCGCATGCCATACGGAATTTCCAGTGCGCCAGGCATATTCCAGCCGCTGGTGGATCAAGTATTAAAAGGCGTGAAGGGCATTGCCTGCTCTCTCGATGATGTCCATCACGGGTGCGCCCGAAATGGAATGTTTCCAACGCGTTGAAGCAGTCCTTGCTCCGTTTCGGGAGCATGGCGTTCGGCTCAAGCAAGAGCAATGTAAGTTTTTCAAATACTCTGTCACCTATCTGGGGCATATTATTAGCGCAAGTGGAATTAAGCCGCGCACGGAAAAGGTTGAAGCTGTTAGGAATGCGCCAGCTCCAAGGAATGAATCGGAACTAAGAGCGTACCTTGGCATGCTATCTTTTTACTCCAAGTTCATCCCCAACATGTCCACACAGCTGAAACCCCTATATCAATTACTGAAGGGAACTCGCCAGTGGCAATCGCCCAAAGATGCTGAAGAGTGTTTCCAGAGAAGCAAGCGTTGGCTGACGAGTGACAGTGTCCTAACCTTCTACAATCCGGAGAAGTCAATAGGCCTTGTAGCAGACGCGTCTGCATACGGATTGGGGGCGGTGCTCTTCCATGAAATCGACGGAAATGAAAAACCGATAGCCTACGCTTCGCGAACACTCAGTAGAGCAGAGACTGGGTACTCCCAAATAGAAGAAGCGCTTGCCGTGGTGTTCTCTATCAAATGATTTCATAAATATATTTATGGACGAGAGCTCACTATATACTCTGATCACCTGCCATTAAATGGCTTACTCGGACACAACAAGCCCATTCCAGCACTATCGGCTGGCCAAATGCAGCGCTGTATGCTGCTACTTGCGGCCTACCGTTACAAATGGGTATATAGGAAAGGGAAGGCTCTCGCTAATGCAGACGCATTATCGCGGCTTCGACTAAAGAACGAAGCTAACGTCAGTGACTACGTACAGCTTTTCTCGGCAACAGACAAGCTGCCTGTATCAGCTGAAGATATTCGGATAGCAACAAAGAAGGACGCAGTCCTATCGAAGGTCCACTTCACATTAAATGGATGGCCAGCAAAAGTTGCCGATGAAAATTTAGCACCGTACTTTACTAGACGCCATGAACTATCGTTGGATAGAGACTGCGTGACCTGGGGCAATCGCGTAATGGTGCCACGTGCGTTTGTTACGCCGGTTTTAAAATTGCTGCACGAAGGACATCCAGGTGCGACTAGAATGAAAATGCTTGCGAGGAGCCATGTGTATTGGCCTCGGCAAACTTCGGACATAGAAGACACTGTCCAGAGCTGTGCAGTCTGTCAATTTAGGCAAAACACGCCGTCCCAGGTAGACTTCACTCCTTGGGCCCGTGCAGGCAAAAGATGGGAAAGAGTGCACTTGGACTTCGCTTTTGCAAACTCATGCTGGTTACTAGTCCTGATAGATGCCTATTCCAAATGCGCAGAAGTTGTGTGCATGAAAACTACAGCGGAAGCAACTGTGCAAGAGCTGCGAAGAATATTTGCGAGCTTTGGTCTACCGGAAATGGTCGTCACAGACAATGGACCGCAATTCTCGTCTGCTCAGTTCTCTACATTCCTTGCCTCCAATGGCATACGCCACCTCACTTCTCCGCCTTATCATCCTGCTTCGAATGGGGTGGCGGAACTACTTGTGCAAACCGTCAAGAAAAGCCTACTAAAGCAACTTGGAGAACACAAAAAGCATGGCAAATCTATGCAGCATTCTGTCGATCAGTTTTTATTTTCGTACAGGAACACGCCCTGCGCATCGACAGGGATTACGCTCGCTCAGTTGTTTATAGACGTGGGCCCCCAGAACACGTCTCAGCCTCCTGCACCCGGTACTGAGTAACCGGTTGAAAAACGAATCGCGCCAGCCCACTTTTGTCCGCTCAAGGTCAACGTGGCGCGAGTTCACAGCAGGTGACGAGGTGCGAGTGAAAGGAACTCGTCCGGGCGACCCTCTTTGGTTAGCAGGCACGATCACGCGCCGTATTAGTGCTGTCACGTATACAGTGCGGGTGAATAACGAAGAACGTTTTGTGCATGCTGACCATTTCGTTTATGCTAAGCGCCCGGATTGCCAGCCAGCCAGAAGCTCGCATTCAGTCCTACAACTTCCGGGACGGCTCGATCAAGCAGACCACATGGCGGCCCGAGAAATGACAGCCCTTCCAGACGGTCCACAGGGCGAAAATCAGACACTGCAAAACCAATCTTCACATGAGCCCCCAGCATCGGGGCGCCTTGAAGATCACCAGCCGATGTCCGGCCCCGAGACCTCGGAGCAGGTTCCAGTGCAGTCTACTCCTGAAACCTTAAGGCGTAGTACACGAACACGCAAGCAACCAGATAGATGGGGATACAATTAAAAAGAAAATAAAGCTGGCAGAAGTGTTGTGACAGAATGACGTCACGGCCACGCCTCCTGTTTTTACCTAGATAAACAGCGCGCGTTTGGGAATAAAGCCATTCCTATTCCTGCTATCTGAGTAGCCTCTGTATGCATGCTACAACAGGGTGTGTCCGTTTCTTTGGCATCTTTATATTTTACAATGCACAGCTACTAACTAGCCGAACAAGATGTGCTTTTAAGTCATCGAATTCGTCGTCCTCTGGCGTGCTTCGAGTGATGTTATCTGGGCTGGGGCTACCCTTCCGGACACGATCCTGTAGTCGACTGCGCTCGTGGACAACTGACCCTGTATCCGTTCCGTATGATAACCACAGACTCTACGTGCCCGTCTCTTAAAATGGTTGTCTCTGGGGAAGCTTGAGCTGTGGCTACAGCGTGCGCACGCTGATATCCACAGAGTGATTCATGTCCTGTAGTCCATACTATTTCAATGTCCGCGAATCGGGAGGCTTGTTTGAGGAGTTGGTGAGTGATTGAAGACATTCTGCCTCTCGCGTAGATGCGGCAAGGTGCCTGGGAGTCAGTAATAATTGTGACGTACACGTTGTTAATACTAGAGGTGATGGCCAAAGCGATGGCTGTCTCCTCCGGTACGAGGGCGCTCCGTCGTCGAGACGACCGCGTGAAAGTTATGGTCGACAACGCTGACCGTTATGGCTGGTTTTTTTGAGCTGCTGCGTGACATCTGTGTATAGTGTAGTGTGAAGACTGCCGTATTTTGTCTGTAGAGTCATTGCGCGAGCTTGGTGAGCACCGGCTTGATGTTCCGTGTGCATGCTTCAGGAGATAGCGGCTACCTTGATGTGCTCCCGGAAGTTCGGGGCCAGATGTATTGCTTGTTCGTGGCCTTTCCCGTGTATGGGGTAGCCTAGACGCGCTAGGATTGTTTTTCCTGTTGGTGTGAGGGCTAGGCGTTCTCGTTGGCTTGTGAGGTGGGCGTCTGTAATTTCTCTTGTATTATGGGCTCCCAGTGCTTCAAGTTTGAGTGCCACTGTTCCAAGCGCATGACTGAACGCTTCAATCGTGCCCTTGCCGACGTGCTGGCGATGTGCGTGTCCTATGATCACACGAATTGGGACCGGGTACCTGCATTCATAACCTACGCGTATAACTGTGCCACCCAAGCTACGACTGGTTTCTCACCTTTCTTTCTCCTTTATGCACGTGAACCCTCATACTGAATAGACGCAATTCTGCCATACCGACCTGACGTTGCTGAAGCGAAACCTATTTCTGAAGTGGCTGCTTATGCAGAAGAATGGCGTCGGCTCGCTCGTTCGTTTACGACGCAGGACCTGTGTGGTCAAAAATCTCGCCATGACTCCTCGGCATCTACTGTCCACTATTACCTCAGAACGTTCGTTTGGCTATGGTTTTTCTCCAGCAGTGTCGGCCTTTCTGCCAAGCTCTTGTCTAAATACCACAGTCCTTACAGAGTCCTAGAGCAAACGTCGCTTGTGAACTATGCAACCAAGCCGGTACAGCTAGCTCCCGACAATCGTTTCCGAGGGCGCAAAACAGTTCATGTCGCACGGCTTAAACGCTGCTGCGACCCGCCTGAGCTGACTTCTGCCTAGGTAGACAGGTTGCCTCCTTTCTACTCGGGGAATGTTGTACCGGAGCACCTCAGCACCAGTCATGCGCCAGCACAGAGAAAGAAGTTGACGTTCATGTGTGTCACATTCTGCCGGTTTTTCGGGCTGTGGCTGCCTTGTGTTAGTGGCCCTTTGCCAGACGCCAGGCCCACGTTGCTGAGGCGCGCACGCCTGTTACATTTGGTGGACGTGCATGGTATGCCCTTTCTTCGTCCTGTAGCTCCGCAGCCGTACTTTACCAACTCCTGCTGCAATGACCGAGGACGCCACTATCTCTCAAGCCGAACCCACCCCCGCGTCTGCCATGGGTGCTTGTCTGGTTCGTCAGCGTCAACCTCCTACATTCACATACATGATATCAGCACTCCTCGATCGGGCACAGGCCGCTGCCCTTCGCCGCGTGCTGTTTTTCCACAAGGATGCATTTGACTTTGGTGGCCACACGGCGTTCCACACTTCCGTCGTCACGCGTAGCATCCATACCGGTGATGCGCGTCCCATTCACCGAAGGCCTTACCGTGGCTAAGCTCTGGAGCGTGTTTTCTTACAACAGGAAGTGCATAAAATGCATAGTAAAGGCATAATTGAGCCCTCGCGCAGTCCTTGGGCCACGCCCTTCGTACTTGCGAAAAAGAAGGACAATACCTGGAGACTCTGTGTCGATTAACGCCATCTCAACTCGATTACCTGTGACACTCCATTAACTCGAGTACGCTGTGACAGCAGCACTTCCCAACAGCTGTGCTACAGATTTAGCCAATTTCATCTTCCCGATGCCATCCTGTGCCACGGTGGCCCTCGTCAGCTAACCACTGGCCATGGCCGCTGCTTGTTGTCTAAGTAGTGCACGACGTTCTTCGTTACTGCTCGACCAATCAAGTTGCCCATTGCATACCATATACAGACAAACATCCTTACTGAACGCATCCACTGTGCCCACACAGTAATGCATGCTAGCTACGTGACTGAGGACCATCGAAACTGGGACATTAAGCTGCCTTTTCCAGCTGTCGACTACAGCTCTTTCTGTCACAACACAGCTAGTTACTCGCCTTTTTGTCTAATGTTTGGCTACGGGCTACTTCCAATAGACACCATACTCGATACTCACAAAGACTCATTGCCAATGCTGGTGATGTTCTTGAAGGCGTTGACATCGCCAGTCAGGTTGCGCGTGATGGCTTATCGGCTTTACAGGTTAAACAAAAAATTGATCACCATTACACCATTGTGAAGAGGGATGCGAACGAAGCTCGCGATGCGCGGCTCTTCGTTGTCGTAATACCTCAGCGTCACGCTGCCTCCTGGTTACGTCGGCACGCCGACGACAAACTTTCTCGAGCGAGTTCTCAGGGCGTTCATCAAACTGTGCCTGTTTTTGGACGCGCCCGCACCCGCTGCCGTTCCTTCAATGCAGCTTGCTCTTCTGCAGAACAAACTAAACGCAGCCTCCCCCTTTGACTGCCGTGCCCGAACTGGCGGGAAACGGTGGGGGCGCGAGACGAGCGAACAAGTCATCACACGCTTTCCCTCCTCTGGAGGGAGGGGACACGTGTGATTGGCTAGCGCCTTGAGCTGCGTCTACTTCTTCAGGTATATAATACCCCGCTTTAAAGGGAGCTTATGCTGAACCGACAGTGGCTGAATGGGTAACATGGTGGTCTCGCAACCTGAAGCAATTTTTATTTTAACGCGGCTTCAGTTTTTTCGTACAGTGACACCGAAGCCGACACGATTGAGGCATTACAAGCTTAGCTTGAAAATATCTTTATGACCGCCTGCACCGGAACGTGAACGTCCCTCCAAGATCGCTCGTCTTGTCGTGGCCATTACGTCGCGGTGGCTTATGCAAAAACTCATCTCACGTTATGTTGGCCCCTACCGCGCCATAAGCGTATAACCTAATGTGACCTATAATATCACTCCGCTAAACCATAAGTCAGCATCTGCAAAAGTCACGAGTAGTATAGTTCATGCATCGTGTCCTAAGCCATATCGCTATCGACCCGAGCCCTAATTTCATCGGGGCAGTGCTTCTAATGTTAGCGGGTAAAATCCCTGGCGGCGATCCTTGGTAATATATCATCTGTATATATATCTCCCCAGGACAATATAATTGCAGATTTTATATATAGATTGTTGCGTCCAAGTGCGCAAAAAGGGCGTAGATATTTGAAGGAAAATAGAAGAACGACGACTGTGCAACGGTCGTACTTGCTATTTGTAGCCTGCTATTCATGCTGTTAAATACCAGAATAAACCTTTCCCCGTGCTCGTAACAGTTTAATGCAGGTGCGGGGCACACCTCGTAACAATGAGCGTACGCGGCTAGAGCTTCGCCGAAGCCATTGGTTTGTCGCGCTTCCGCCACCCTCACCTTACATGCCTGAACAAGCCTGCCGGATTCCAGAAGACTGTGACGCCAATCCGAGGCCAGCGCCTTGTGTTTCGTGGCAGTGCTACCGAGTCCCACTCACTTTCGGTGGAAAGGCCAGAAAAGTAATCGACTAGTGGCTCACGAATAACTGAATTGTGAGCCGGTCTAACGGTGGGAAGTCGACCGCACAATTGTGCGATGTCGTGTTTTCGCTTACCGACGCAGCGCTCACCTGGCACTAGAACCACGGAGGTACGCTCACTTCTTGGGAGCTTTTCGAAAGCGTACTTTGGAGACTCCCAATCTCTCCATTCCCCTTCGAACCCAGCAGGGACTTTTCAGTCACGATGCTCTATCTCTCTCTTTCTTAAATTTACTTGGTGCCATTGAAGGGACAGGTCTCGACACATCTAAACTCTTCAAAGCGATTGTATCGATTGAGCCGAAAGGCCACCTGAATAGTTTTGTGTTGGCAACACCACAGCCAATTTTTTTACATTTCTTTATTTTCGTTTGTTTCTTTTGCGACCTTGGCGCAGCGACAATGATGTCACCGTCAGGGACATCAAACAAGGCGCCACTGGACGGACCGCTGTTTTCTGGGGTACTCGTCAAAGAATGCTTACCCTCTAACCGGTGCCCAATGTCATAACAGGGCTAAGCAGCACTAGCGAAGACGCACGTAACAATTGCTAATCTCGTCCGAGTGCCTTTTTCTTCAAGCTCTACAACTAACCTACTAGTGTGCCATTAAATCGATTACACGTAGTCACTTGATCAGTTACCTATTTATTTTACAGGTATCTGGAATGAAGGGGCCTACAGATTTTTCTGGAGTTCTCGCCAAAAAATGAGTCCGCACTAAAACATGTCAGAGAGCTAAAAATTATTGTGGAATCTGAGCTTCTGTGTAGGATATCAATATCTATAATGACCGAGCCAACAAAAGGTACGCTAAAGCAACTATCGTCATCTCTTGCTATTCACCGAGTTTATATAATCAGACCGGCCCACGAATAACTGAATTGTGAGCCGGTCTAACGGTGGGAAGTCGACCGCACAATTGTGCGATGTCGTGTTTTCGCTTACCGACGCAGCACTCACCTGGCACTAGAACCACGAAGGTACGCTCACTTCTTGGGAGCTATTCGAAAGCGTACTTTGGAGACTCCCAATCTCTCCATTCCCCTTCGAACCCAGCAGGGACTTTTCAGTCACGATGCTCTCTCTCTCTCTCTTTCTTAAATTTACTTGGTGCCATTGAAGGGACAGGTCTCGACACATCTGAATCATCTGATTGTATTGATTGAGCCGAAAGGCCACCTGAGTAGTTTTGTGTTGGCAACACCACAGCCAATTTTTTTACATTTGTTTATTTTCGTTTGTTTCTTTTGCCACCTTGGCGCAGCGACAATGATGTTACCGTCAGGGACATGAAACAAGGCTCCACTGGACGGACCGCTGTTTTCTGGGGTACTCGTCAAAGAATGCTTACCCTCTAACCGGTGGCCAATGTCATGACAGGGCTAAGCAGCACTAGCGAAGACGCACGTAACAATTGCTAATCTCGTCCGAGTGCCTTTTACTTCAAGCTCTACAACTAACCTACTAGTATACCATTAAATTGATTACACGTAGTCACTTTATCAGTTACCTATTTATTTTACAGGTATCTGGAATGAAGGGGCCTACATATTTTTCAGGAGTTCTCGCCAAAAAATGAGTCCGCAATAAAACATGTCAGAGAGCTAAAAATTATTGTGGAATCTGAGCTTCTGTGTAGGACATCAATATCTATAATTGCCGAGCCAACAAAAGGTACGCTAAAGCAACTATCATCATCTCTTGCTATTCACAGAGTTTATATAATCAGACCAGTTATATCGCATGTATTTCAGTCTAAGATGTTGCTATCTTGAAAGAGAGAAGTCAGCTACCTTTTTTGCAATTAATAGAAAAAAATCTCTCGAGCCCTTTCATTACATTTTTTGTTGTGCCCACATAATGATGTGTTACATTTCTTTCTGATGTACAAATGCAGATTTTGTAGGTAATATATGACATGCGGAATGTTTCGCATGTGATGCATTGAACGAACCTCCTAACGTGTCTTTATTTCTCACGTTCTGTTTTGCAGAAAGCACTGCCTAGCAGTATCAGGTGTATCAGAAGATGAAACTAAAACACTCCATGTCACTAAACATACTTTACTTTAATACCAAGTAGTATTTGCGGCGGGTCCCATTGAATTAAACGCCGTGTATCACGCACACGAAGCACTCAACGAAATTGTGAAACCGAAACCGCGTTTATTTTTTGCTGATTTAGACTTCCTGAAAACTCTTCGTACATTGCTAGCCACTCAGAAAGACAACTGCATGCAAATAGACCTCATGTACAGTAAGGAATCTGAAATATCACGCAGGCTACGCACTCAACGATCAAATTAACGCACGTTTATTCTTTCTGCTTTAGCGTTCCTTAAAAGTTTCCTACGTAGCTCGTTGCGTAAAATGACATGTATATGCAAATAGACTCCATGTAATGTAAAGGTTGAGCAGTAATAATAATTTCTTTAGAAGGGTTAATTACTAGGTGTGACGTAACTTGAAGATGCTTGAGTTGCATTCAGTATGCCCCTCTCCTGAAATTACTTTATTTTACACGGCTTGTCTGAAAAGGAAGCGTAAAAGACTCTTTATAGAAAACCTACGTACAATCATGCAGTTTTTAGGTTAGATTCATCACTCACGATATTGTGAACGCGAAGTATTTAACAGGCAGGAAACACGCATAAGAACCCTTTCTTGCGACGACGCAGGTTATTTAAGAAATTTGTATTGTCTAAGTGCAACGCTAATCGACACAAATTGCACTCTAAGCCGCCCTACACGGGAATGTCTCAATTAGAGAAGGGGCCAAATCTACCTAGAGCAGTCTAAAACAGAGTCCAACCAGACGCCTAGGAATCGTAGTAATATACACGAAAGCGCTCCCAAACATTAGAAAAAAATCGACAGCATGTTACACCCCTGTAACATGTGAAGGCGAATTCCTTCTGCATACTTGTTAATGCGCCATGTCGCATTATAGCGTTGCTGCTTTCGCAGCTAGGCTTTTTCGGCTTATTTTCGACACTTTGCTGCGTCTTAGCGCGCTAGCATATTGAGGTCAGACGCGATCCAACGACGTTTATCTTCGACTTTATGCTGGTGTCCTCTAAGCTTCTATCCTCGGTCCCCATAACTCTTCTTTCATATACTATAATGACTTATCTGTTAACACGCCATCCTCAAGTTAGGTTCTACGCTGAGAACTGTATTTTTCAACCGCAATAATAAATGCTTGGATGACAATTCTGCCCTCCAAGATGAATTTGGCCCAACGTAGTGTTGGTGCAAAACATGTAGGATGTCCATACACGCCTCTAAATCCAAATGAACTTCATTTACCCGTAAGCGTAATAACTCAGTGTTTAGATATTCCATTATAATACCGTGATTTTTGAGACTCGTCGTACAAAAATCTTGGCGTCCGCCTTAGACCACATTTTTGCCTTGGCTACGCATGCATAGGCTTTCTCCTCTAAAGCTTCTAAGCCTCTGTGCTATCTGTGGAACTTGCGTAACACACCTCTACTGTACGGAAGTTAGCATATTTAACCAAATGATCGTCCGTAACTGCAACGCACGTGATCGCACGTGATCATATCAGTAGTGCCTTATTAGCATGTTGGAAGCTGTTGAGATGAGAGCAGCCAGATTCATCTCCCGTGGGTAGGACTACATTTCCTAGAATTAACCGTATAAAAAGACATTTCCATTAATCATTAAAAACTCCTCGCGTGATGGCTCTTCTATCTTTCTTTCATAGGTATATTTATATAAAAAATGGCGCCCTCTGCCGAATCATGCACCTGTGTGCAGGACACAACGCTTTGACACACCCGCCGTGGCGGCTTAGCGGATATGGAGTTGCGTTGCTAAGTAGGAGTTCGTGGGACCAACTTCCGGCCGTGGAGAAAGCATTTCAATGGGGACAAAATGCAAAAAACGCTGGTGTTCCGTGCATTGGAGGCACGGTAAAGATACCCTGGTGGTAAAAAAAAAAACCGGAGTTACCCCACTACGGTGTGACTAATAATCAAGTCGGGCTTTTGCCACGTAAAACCCAAATATACATTTATTCAACGCTTGTACATAACACTCAATTTTATAGGCCTACACGGTCAAATGCAGGCACTAGTGTCATATCACTGCTTCATTTTACTGAACATTGCTACAATGCTCTGGACCACGTGGCTTCCATTTCAAACCGCGAAATATTTCGTGAAACCTGAATACGCTTTGTCGCAGCACTTAAAATTACATTCTGACACTATTTGCACCTTTTTTTACCTTTGAATTTGATGCAAACTTTTTAATGTTCTGTAGAAACTGTTAAGCTCCTTAAGTAATGCATTTCAATGGGCCAGTAAGAAGTTATGGTAGAATCAATGAATCAAAGAAACGCACTTATTGTCAAACACCTTTCACGCTTAAGCGTTGCGTAAAACAGCTATTTCACACGCAGTACTATGTAATTTATTGGAAAGTCTTGCAACACGACATTGAAAATTTTGACTTATCCTGCTGACAATACGCCACTTTATGCATGCGCTTCATCGGGCTCATTATTTTGCAAAGGACACACACTCCTGGTTAATAGTTACACGGGATCCTGGAGAGGAAGAGTCACGGGCAATTCAATGAACTCAAGAGCACGCACAAACACATCTCAATGAAACCTGCCTAATCACACTAAGACTCGCGTTCGATCCAGGAAACTGGCCTTATGCTGAACGAGTGTGACGCCCATCCCAACTAATCTCCACTCATTAAATTCAAGCTGAAACTCCTGGCTCTGGCTGTGGCTCACTCGAGATAACTTGCATCTAGGCGTGAGTTTAAGTTAGTATATTATTAAGTGAGCTTGTTTACGGGCAGAATAGTTTGAATAAAGCACATTTTAATAATTATACTCTTAGAAAAACAGCTTCTATGAAGTGCCAAGAAACATCGAATTGTGTTCGTAGTTTCGCACTTTTGCAAACGCTTAAACTTACAAATATCATACCATTACCAGACAAAGCGTTTTCTAGTAAACTGACGTCATTCTCTCACATTGTCGTTCGTAGTATGCAAATACGAAGAACTTTAAGACGGCTCAGGTGACAGATTCTTTTATGACAAATATTTCCAGGTGAAACGAGCTAAATAAAGACAATTCCAACAGAGGACGCCTTTGTTTAATCTATCAACTTTTGGACAGCAACTTCGTAGGGTGACTACCTTTACGTTCCAAAAATTTTACATAACTGTTCATCTTGTTCGTCGAGAAAAAACAAAATCTGCTACTGATTTCAACGTCACAGTACATGAAGTGTAAGTTAGCGTTACTGAGCTGGAAGTGTATGTGATTAGTCGATTATTAAAACACTGTAGGATAATTCGCATCTCTACTAGAAGAAATAATATACTACGGCTTGTGCAAGCGTGTTCTGCCTTGGAAAAGATCTACAACCAAGCTTAACAAGGCAGGCGTTACAGCTATATTCCAGCAATATAGAGTGCCATGCAAACGATGTAAACGGAGCACATGCGTTCCGGTGAAAAATATTCTGGTACAGGAAGCTAGAAATTAAGCAATCAAATTTATTTAGGAATATGGTCACGGATGCTTACTTATGCTCTCGACAAATTCTTAACCTATACATGCGGGTCACTGAGAGTTGACTTCAGGATGTAGTACGATAAAGTCGTTTAGGAGAACAACAAACATTCGTTAATAAAATATACCGAATGACTGTACGCAAAATGGCTGCAGGCAAAATAATAGGAAATTTGAAAGCACTCGGCAATAACACTAAGCACGAAGTTCTACAAAAGTGTTTGGAGATATGTTATTTTCTTCAGATCAAGAACCTCTCTGCGATGGCGCATCGTGGTAAGGCTATGGAGAAGCTCAGTGGCGGCAGCCGAGTATTGGACAGAAGGCTTTAAAAAGCAGCATAAGAATTCTGATTATTCTGCAAGTACGCAGGAGAAACTATTAACTTGAGACCTAAGTCGCTGTGCGCAGGCGATAGGCTCGCTCTGCAGTCATCTTGTGAGCATCTCGAGCGCCTGCGGGAAACTGTCAGCAAGAGGCCGGCTTGACGAGAAGTGCGGCTGCCTGTCGCCTGCAAGGAAAATCCAGAAAATCGCTACCGGACATAACACAGAAGGGCGTCATAGATATCCTAAAGGTTTCTTTTATCTTTAAATTCTCATGAAGCTCATTTACTTGTGCCAAGAATCAAACAGCTTCTTCTTGAATCACCGGAACAGAAAAATCTTCTCTCTTGCCTTCCAAAACTAAATCTCTTCTTCTTTCTAGTTCGTCTTTGCAGTTCGTTAACAGCGTCCGTCGATCCCTTTCGTTGTCCAGTATTTCTTTTTGGGGGCACTATCATCTCCCGGTCTTCTTGTCCAGTTACTCCGTCACCCCACCTACGCTAAACAACTTCATCCAAGTATTCGTGAATTTGTGGGTAAAATGTATAATTATCCCAGGCAGCCCCGACAAGCTTTATGTAAAAAAAAACACTCCCCAATGTGTCTGGTGCGCAAACTACAATCTATGGACATGAATGCAGTTACGTCCTACTCAAGCAATGTTGTCCCACATTTTTTTAGCCCAATGGCTCAATTTGGTCAAAGTAAATGTTGTAGGTCTGTCTCGATTACAAACATAGTTCCATCAAAAATATGAATATTTACCACTTCCCGAAGAAGATCCTGGACTTTGCGTTCAATGGTTGAATTGCGCATATCAAATGGCGCTGATTTCCTGCAAGCATACATCCTGAATGCAGTACTTGATCATGTGGTTTTGTTCGTACTCAGTCTTTACCGTTGTACCATGCATCAGTGTGTAGTACGAATTATCTTTTGGTTTTCAGAGCTCTTGTAATGGATTTAGAGGACAAATGCGGCTTGAGGCCTCGGAAGGCCGTCTCTCTTTCAGGAGTGTACCTTGTATAGTTGTATTGTCTTCTTTTCTGCGAATTTTCACAAGGAGTACTAGTCCTTTTCAGCTTACTGTAGAACCAGATTACACCAGTGGCTGTTCAGAGTGACGAACAAATGAAAATGCTTCTTTGTGTGAGGTTCCAGAGCCTGAATGATTTTTTTTCAAAAGTCCTTGCCTAGAGTGAGTAGGGCCATTACAAAGGCAGTGTGTCAAGAAACATGAATATGGTGTCTCAAATCTCACATTTTTCCCGCTTTATCTTAATTGTTGGTGCCCATACTCTATAGAAAACTCATTGCAGCGTCTGTATTTGCCTCTTTCACATCATTGTAAGAACTATTACATAATTGGTTTGGCGTACCACGTCAGGCAGATAATTTTTTTAGTACTTACAAAGAAATGCCATCAATGTACATAATGTACATTCTCTGCGGTAAGGCACGAAACTAATAGAACACGAGTACAGCATCAAAGCAGTTATCAGTTATTAGAACACAAGAAGCCTAAATATGAGTTCCCGAAATACAAAAGCAATTTTCAGTACAAGAAGTGATTCGTTGCCGAACTGCCAAACAAAACAATAGGCAAAAATATAGCGCTTCCATGTGTTTACAAAATCGCTTTTGAAGAGAACGGTAAATTGCCTGAATTTCCAATAGGTAGTTTATTCTATTCGACATATGCATTCAAAAGGAGAGACTGTGAGCACGTGATAGTTTAATAGGAAGATAAATTTACTTTATGACAGTGATCTCAACTAGCAGATGTAAATGTTGGGGCATGGGTTATGATTAGGCAAAGAACCGCGTTATATTAGAAAATTTTATGATGAATGGACATTCGCGCTTACTCCAACCAAACACTTTGTACTGACGTATTTAATTCATTGGTGTTTCCCTACTTCTACGGTCGCAGATTGCTAATCTGAAACGAACATAGCGATTTTGCACTGCTTCAAACTGCCACGAAGAATAAATGACGCGGATGCAACACCGATGAGAGGAGGACGAGCGCGTGTTATAAACAAAAGTAATTTTAATGGGGAAGGCGCGATGAATTATTCTTTTACAAGGTAGCTTTACTTATTACAAATTTGAGATGATGCTTCCTTGACTGGTCGGTAATTAAATTAACGCCCCCGGTAGATGTATGATACGGCAGGATAGAGAGGAAGATTGGGCAACACTGTCATGCCAAGTTAATTTAGAATGTGCGATTCGCAATAATTCTTGCCCTTGGCATTCTCTGGGTGCTTCATGCACTTTGCGGCGGCTAATAGCCTTTTCCCAGCTACTTGGTGAAGAGCACCCGCTTCCTCTGCGGAGGGAGCAGGATTCGAAGCCAAAGACCGAGAAAACATGGTTCACTAAATATCTGATGATGTCTACGTATGTGTAGTACTTCAACTAAAAGCTCACTGGGCATGTGGGGATGGGTAGGTACTACTGTTCAACCAAGCTCTTTCAGACCGACTAGTAGTAGTCGTTATGTGCCCCTCTATCTGTGCTTGCCTTCGGTGAATCTATGTGATGCCAACTCAAGGTAAAGGGTTTGTGCCACTAGATGTGTGGTGCTCTTCAAAAATATAGTTGACGCGAAATTGGGTAACTAGGCATGGTTCACTGGCAATTTCGGCCCTAAAATGGTGAAAGGGGTCTACAAAATTCAGCTGATAATGACCGGAATCGAACGCGCGTCACAAGGATTCCTCAAGGGCAGCAACCTAAAGCTATAGACTAGGGCCTCTATTGTCGACACGCATAGCGGCTTCATGGCCACCGTTATCCGCCATCTCGACTCTGATAGGCAGTTGAGATGTCACCTGTGTCAAATTTGTACTTTGAAGCGCAAATTTTGCAAAATGGCAATTTGCGTTTTCATTAAGATGACAAATCCTGACGTGAAGCTGCACATTTCATCGAACAATACTGTGTTCTGATCCCTGGCAGGTACATTGCCGAGTTAGCACTTAAAAATAAATTTACCGGTAAGCTTGACGAAGCCCGTTGAATGCATCTGCGATTTCGCGAATACCTAGTGCTGGTTGCAATATAGCCGGCATGTCACCTTGCTGATTAGCGGAAGGAATATCACATGAGCAGGGTCACAGGAAGGGAACCTTCCTCCACGTCAATTAGACGGTTCGTGACGGTTGCGCTGGGCCACCATTGGAGAGATTTCGGGTATAATTTGTGGTGCGACGAGCCATGCGAATTTAGGAAATAAGCTATCATAGGCAATGACGGCCGGGTGGCATCCGTATTTCCGCATTTCTTTCGTCGTTCGGGACCACCAAATTTGTTTTTTTCAGAACGCGTCCTCAAAGCTGATGCAGCACTCTCAGGTGGTCTTGAAATTTATATTTCGGGCCATAATGTATTTTTATAAATGCGTCTTATGAAAACAAAATTGGCTAAACTTCATAGACATTTTGTGATATTTTACGCTTTTCGCAGCTGCTTTCGTGTTTTTTACTAAGCTTAGTCACTTTTCATGTATTCAGGAGGTATGACAACGGCGGCTCTATAATTTATAAAAAAAAAGAATGTGTGCAAGAATACTTCTACAAGTTCCCTCACCCGGTGCGAGTAAACAGCTAAGTGAACAAAAGATGGCAGCACCCGCGCTTCCGCCGCGCAAGCAGGCACCTGCAGTAGTAGACGGAGAGTGCGACTAGTTCTGGTATTGCAATAAAGCTAAACCATAACACGGGTAGCCAAAGAAAAATTCGGTAACTTTTGCATATGTGCTTCTATCTTTTCAACCTAGATTGTAATAAAGTAAAGGGATGCAAATATGTGTAGAAATAAAATGTCCTTTAGGCTATTTTCTTTTTCACCACCTATATCTTTAACAAAGCTTATTTCTGAGCATATAAGGGCACCCGTATATGTCATTTCTGTCTCACATAGTCCTCGCCTGCTTAGCACCGTAACCTTTGTTTTTAAGAGAAAGCTTTAGCTCGAGCCCAACTCCGACGTCGGCTATTCAAATACATGTAAAATGCAGAAACGCTTTGATGAGATAACCCCTAGACTAATTTTAATGAAATTTGTTGCATTTGAAAGGTAATAATGAATTCTAGTGACTGATAATCACGGAATTTCGATTTAGGGCCTGAATTTTGTTTAAAGTATGTTCAAAAATTTGAAAGTTCTAAAGATACAGAAGCACGAAGTTTACAAATTTATAGCTCTGCATCAACAACATATAGCGCCGTTCTGTAAACGGCATCCATTAGACTATTCAAAGCGGACAAATTCGATATGCCAATTTATATCTTACGTGAATATGTTACGTTGCGTACAAGGGTTCCGCAAAAGCTGTATTCCCATATTACTCCACTTTTTCAAAGTCATGTGTGGCACCTCAACTTTGTGCGCTTTAGATCTACTATTATATGCAATTCGCATACGTGTGCTATCAATTTTCATTGCTAAGAGACAGTGTAGTAAACTTGATAGTTTTGTTTACTGAAAATTCGCGATTTTTTCCAATTTGAAACAAAACATTGACAACCTAAATCAAACATCCGACAGCAACAGTCACTAGATGTTACGTTTTTCTTTTAAATGCAACAAACCTCGTGAAATTTGACGCATCAGTTGACGCGAAAAACGAATTCTCCTTTTACATGTATTTATATAGAGGTACCCGAGCTAAAGCTTCCTCTTAAGTCCAATATCTTTTTCGTCGCGTCATTTTCTCGCATGCTCTGCAGTTAGGAACTTTCTTTCCTTGTTCGCGAACATTCCGGAAATGTCAGAAAAAATTAGTAAAGGGCACAAGGCGTGCTGCGTGGATGTGTGGTGCGGCAACTCGAGGAGGAAAACAAGGTCGAAATATTTCCGTTTCCCAGTGGACGAGAGGTAAGCACACTTCCGTAGTT
This sequence comes from Dermacentor variabilis, assembly GCF_050947875.1. Taxonomy (NCBI): domain Eukaryota; kingdom Metazoa; phylum Arthropoda; class Arachnida; order Ixodida; family Ixodidae; genus Dermacentor; species Dermacentor variabilis. The sequence continues at coordinate 37,735,735 of NC_134574.1, forward strand.
ATCAAGAAACAAGTGCTATCCTTGTGAAAACAGCTATAGGACGAAACAAGATCTTATGCGGTTGCTTTCTAGCAAATATCTTTTTGGTATTGCGCAGCAAATTTTCCTGCATTCCTGCAAGAAATTGAAGCTACTTGTTTAGTTGATCATGAGCCTATTGATGCTAGCTAACGCGCGTCCGGAAATTTCGCTGCCGTATATGTAGTGGTCGCTCTTCATTTTTTTCCAAGAGTAGAAAACTTGCAATTGGTACTTTCCGAAGGTATTCAAGTTCCCGTTGCACAAACTGGTTATGCTAGAGATAATGTCACTGACTAGATTTTTGTTATGATATTACCACCTTTCAATATTTGTACACATAGCAGAAGTCAAAATAAACAAATTTGCTTTTACGGGCTATTTATTCTTCACAACATGGTATATTGCTTATTTTTCAGATGTGACATATGATTCTTACGCTAAAGGGGGAGTTCTGGCGTGGTTTACATGGGAGCAGATGTACAACGGCTACGGCCTCTGCTCTGACAACTTCACAGAAAGGGACTACGCCGACCCGGCCAACGTAGGACTTCTGTGGTTATCTGTTAATTTTGTTTAGTTGGAAGGGTGTTCCTTGATCAATGAAGGTAAAGAAGTTATCCGTGCTTTCGAATTTGTGCTTCTGTAAATAATTATTTTCGTACAGAAACCAAATGGTAAGGCTTGGTGCAAGTGCCGTGAGCGTGGCGAGCGCTGTCTTTTCCACGTCGTCTGAGACGGCGACTGGTGCAATGTTATGTTACGTAGCGAAAGTTGCCCGGCAATCGCCAACAAACTGCGTACTTGTCATTTCTCTTTATTACTTTCTCATCTCCGGCGCGCGATATTCCAAACTATTGGCTGAACTAAATAACCCAGCAGATTTTGTTGACAATGAGCGAATTCACGCGGACAAAAAGTCGCGTCGCACTTGGCGCCAGAACATACGATACAGCGAAGCCAGTTGCCGCGCGCTCCGTGTCTTCCCTAAGCTTAATTGCCGTTTTATAGCAGAAATTCCAATGCTATGTTGCCCAAAAGCTTGAACCATTGCGAGTTAGTTTTCCTCTTATGGGCATTTTGCAGAAAAATGAAGCCAAAGTAAAAAAAAATTATGTAGCTCTAACGCAGTGTGGGAATCGATGAAGGCGAATATTTATGTGCTGGTTGTTTTGATGGAAGATAATAAGAGATGATGTTGACGGCGCAAGCTGATTCTCTTCAACGTTTAGTCTAGCACGAGAGTGGCGAGTCAATGTTAAACGTTAGTTTGCCTGCGCCACTGCTGTTTGCATAGTAGACAGAATACATAGGGGGATGTGTTGGCTTGAGGCGTTGTTTGGCATATTTCATAACTTCTGAGAGGGCTGAGCATTGTCATTGCCTCACATGGCACATCGCATCCCGGCAGAACTATTAACTTTGAATTGGATTATGGGGCTGTATCTGCGAAAACCACCATCTGATTATGAGGCACTCTGTAGTGGCCAAGTCCAGATTAATTTTGACAGCGCAATGTTCTTCAGCCTTTCTCAAAATCGAAGTGCACTTGCGTTTTCTATTTTGACCGTGCCGAAATTGTGCTGCCGCGGTCGGGATCAAACCCGCGACATCAAGCAATGCCATAGCCGCATAGCTAACGCGGCGGCCACAGAAGTGTTGATCTGACGTATGACCGCTTGCTTAGTGCCTCTTGGAACCTGCGGTGCGCTTTAACTATTGCGGCTTAATCATTGTGCTTTAATTTGTGCGCTTGACAAATTTGCATGGTGCACATTTTGCTGAGATAGTAGGAACGTACTCTGCCATACCTTGAACTATTGCTTATCCAGTTTCCCTGCAACCGCTGTTGTATAGCAGTAGGGTTTCCTTGCCTTCTCACGTCACCTCACCCCTTCTCTTCTATGGCAAAGGCTTCTGCTCCCTCCTTTCTGCAGTTCTATCTACGTCCCCTCTGGCCTCGCACGTTAGTAGAAAGCGAACCGCTGCAGTTTTTTGCGGTGGTTTTGAGGGGGGTGACGAATAATTACAGCTGTCAAGCGTGTAATGTGTCGACGCCCAGGGAGCTCCACAAGGCATTGTGCACATTCGGCATGGTGGGGTCCAAACTAGTCTCCCCGTCGCTTTTCCTCTCTGGCTCGTTGCTGTCATGTATGCACAAGCTTTGAACAACCACCCGCCGACGCGGTGTGTCAGACAGTAGCAGTAGCAGGAGCACCAGCAGTGGAAAAGTCGAAGGACGTGGTAGAGAAAGAATAAAACGGTCAGTTACCTGATCCTTAACAAATGAATTAAAAACTTCAGTTCATCCAAAAAACTAGCTCAACAACCTGATGTCTTGCATTATCCGCCAACGTCTGGGAAACTAGCAATGATCAACATCTAAATACTAATTTTTAACGCTGCCACATATTCGTACAATAGTAATATTATAACGAACGGGTTTTTCATATCGAGTTTCCATAAATTTGAAACCGTGTCATATGGCGCTTGTTTGTTGCCTGTTGAGTTCACATTACAGTGGTACATGACAGTGAAAAATAGACGGGACGCTGCACTCGGCCTGTGGGCCTGTGTATAGTGTTCCCTTACATAAAGTGCAAATGTCGCGAAAGATTGTAAACTAGCCCAACAAGAGGCTCTAATGGGTATTTGTTTTTCAATGCTACACCACCGCAGTGAAGCCAAAAGCGGAAAATATAGACACCATAGGACACAGGCGTCATGAACCAACTGAGGAAAGATACACAAAGCTATTGCTAGTCAGTGAAGTTAAAGAGCTACCAAATGATGACTACGGGGGAAGCACTAGAGGAGTAGTATCAGTTGTGCCCAGAGTTTTGCCTATTCTTGGATAGCCTGGTGCAACTTCGTTATCGCTATAGAAAGGGGAAGATATGGAGAAATGTTTTCTGAAGCGCACATTGTCGTGGTCGCATATTCGTGCAGTGTGTCCACTGTACTGAAGTATGAGCTAAACGTCGGTTTACTACAAGAAATCTTTTGCTCTAAGTGTCGCATAGACCTACTTCAGCAGTTTCGCTATGCATGGCTTATGCTGCACATATATAACATCAATCTGGACCTCAAACAACAGCGTGTAAGAAACTTCGCTCTAAAAGGGAAGCTCCAGAAACTTAAAAATTTCGAAACATTTTCTTAGAGATATTTTGTTCTTTTTTCTATTTCCTATAGTTCTTTGGCAGTCTCCTGATCAGCCTATCTTCACAATAGATTTCAGCACATTTCAATATTTGCATGCACAACGTGCAGCGTATTGTCTTTGTACAGATAATTATTGATCCGACGCTCGCACCCTCTCTTTTACAAGATTATTACATCGCTACAACATATGCATCTCGGCTTGTTAGAAACCTATTGAGCCTACTTCGGTAAAGCTGTGCATGTGCAAGTGTTGTTTGACACTCTAGACTTCAGTCGTTTCATTAGTATGAAAAAATTGCGGGGTGGTCGCTCCTTTCCGCCAGCGGAGAATAATCTTAATCAGCAAAGAATGCATGCTGTGACGGAAACGAGTGTTCTAGAAAAGTGGAAATGCTTTCGCGCCCTGATTATGTGCACATCAAAATTCTCGACGAGAATGACTCCAGAAAATGACTGACTTTATAACGCAGCTCTGACACCTGTCCTATGCTTTAAACAGGTAACTCAGAACTCAGTCTACCGGCTTTGTTAAAGAACTTGCGTAATGTATGTTCACCGTATTAGAAGCAGGTTTTGAAAACCACTCAAAAGGGACTGGTTCCTAGCGGGTTGTCCTGATGCATTGAATGCAAGCGACTTGAGTTACGTTTAAAATATGTCCCGAAGCTACACGCCTTCATTAATACCTTTCTGCATCGCTCTGCCCTTGTCAAACCTTAAATTACAATCAACTGCCGATTCACACATGCTTGACCTGCATTTACTGTTTCTCAGCAGAGAAAGGAACTCTGTGCTATTAGTTGTTAGCTGTCATGGAAGTGTGCCATTTATGCCTGCCTGATGATAGAACAAAGTACCTGCATTACAAATTTTTAGAAATATATGCACTGGGATTGTGGGAAATTTCGTAATGATTCCTTGTTAGCAATGTTACAGCTGCGAATGAGCTCTTTTGGCCTTACATGAGCTATTGTGAACGAAAACCAAAAATTATATGTTCAATACACTTTGCTGAGTCTTTCTCGGCACATTAGCACAAGAACAGCTACGCTTAAATTTTACTAGCTATATCGTGGTTTTTGCATTTCAAGTACACCTCTTGTACGGTTTAAAAAAGAAAATTTTACTGGAATGCGAAGGATGTGGTTCTGCTGCTCTTGATGCTCTTTTTTTATTATCTCAAATAACTGTTGCGACAAATATTACTTTGGTAGAGTTGTGCAAATCAAACGAACATGGAATATGTAGCAATTTTCTGTGTATAGGAAATTGCAGTAAACTGTCTTATTTATGTATGATCGTAGTACAGAATGCGCCCATTTGTACTGAATAATGGGAAACTAAGCTTTGCATTACTCTGTCATTTATGAATGTCATAGGTTGGTAATGAAAGCAGTGAAGAAACCACCTGTTTTGGGATACGTATGCTTTACCGAAAGAAATTACCACTTGCCATGGCATTTTGGCTTGAGCATCTTCAACCGAAAAAGATAACTCATCATAAAGGTAACTTGTAGACATGTTGTTAGTACGACAAGAAAATTAGGAGCCTAAGAGTGTTGAAAAGAGGATCTGAAAGATGAAAACAATCTGAAGAAATAAATGAAAGCCGTGTTGGTTTCCGTTCGTGACTGCAGAGAAAGTCATGGGCTCCTCGAGCGCATGAATTTACCTGAAGGTGACTGAGGAGTTTCAACCGCACCACTAAATAGAATGCGATATATCACAAATACGTTGCACTGAACACAGGTGGTGGCGCGTGTTCTTATTTTTCCTGCATTAGTTTTCCTGGAAGAGCTTCCCACCTTGTTCGCCGTGCAGCATGACAAGTCGCTGCAAATGGACTCCTTGCATACTAAGCATTTCTTGAGTAATTATACCTCATCTCCTGAATAATTGTTGCTCCTGTGATCTTTTAAAAGAAAGTAAGTTTCAGAGTTCGAGGTTCAGAGTTTTAACGTTCAATCGCACCATTAAATTGAATGCAGTATGTCACGCAGACGATACACTCAGCGATCCAGTTAACCAACGTTTATTCTTAGTTGATTTAGACTTTGTGAAAATGGTTCATACATTGCTCATACGTACTATGACAGGTATACGCAGTAAGACTACATGTGCACTAATTAATTAGAGTATTTCAGAACCAGTAGAAGGTGTTACGTTACGTTCACACTTTTTGTTCAACGTTCAACGTTTAACGTTCAACGTTATTTGAAGTTGTTTTTAGACGTTCAACCGGGGCCACAACTAAATTGAACGCGTCGCATCACGCAGGCGATGCACTCAGTGATCCCCGTTGACGCACCTTTATTCTTGATGATTTAGCCTTCTTTTAACTCCTTCCTACATAGCTCGGAGCGTAGAATGAAATGCATATTCAAATGTACTCCATATAGAATAAGGTTGTTTAGTAATAACAATTTCTTTAGAATGGTAACTACGTGTTACGTAACTTGAATATATTTCAGTAGCTTCAGCTGCACCACTAAATAGATTGCGCTACACCTGGAATAAGTTGCGCTAAACTACTCTGATGGCGCGCTTTCATTCTAGCGACTTTGATTTTCATGAAAAAGCTTCCTACATTGTTAGCCACTTATCATGACACGTCTCCGCAAATATACTTCATCATAAGCATTTCTGAGTAATAATATTTGCGAAAGAAGATATTGCTGCTTTGAGCTTCTAAAATAAATTAAAGTACAGAGTTTGACTTAATTGAAGATATCTCACAGATTCGGTGATAATTTAGGTTTAGCCTTTCAATTATGTTCGTAAACGCCAGCTTGGTGTTAGATGTGATGAGAAAATGATCACGAGTAGTCAAACAATGAATGCCAATTGAAGCCAACATTCCTACACACGAACCTGTATTATTCGTTATTTGATCTTGTCAATCAGCAATACCGCCTGCCGAGCCATTATAAAAATTTCTAAAATATCACGTGGGAAAACACGGGGAAGGCGCGAGATGGAAATTCAAGCTGATGAGCAAAACGAGAACAAGGTGAAAGCAGGAGCCAACGTTTCGACAAGTGGACTTGTTTTCTTCAAGGTGACATATGCTTTCCTCGGCACAGTAGATATAGGTGGGGTTCTTCTAAAGGGGAGAGGGTGTAAGGCGAGTGGGTGCGGCAACGAGTGAAGGTGTGTTAGCGTGTCGAATTGAGGTTAAAGGAGCGCTGTGCACAGGGACAGTGATCCGGCCGTCTGTCAATCGCGTGTCAACGCCTGCATGTTAGACGGCGTCTGACACGCCGGCAGGAAGAAAAAGAAAGGAAGGAAAAGGAAAGAAAAAGCTTAGAAATCAACATGTTGTCGAATCATACCGTATCTATACTTTCAAGACAATGCAATAAATAGGCATAAATGTTTCAAAGGGAGCTTTAGAATTTATTCGCTATGCTACATTTCAAACTACAGACAGCAACAATTAGTTTAATTTGTAAGCTGTTTTTTTTTTTCTTCCAGCCGGAGTGTCAGACGCCGTTGACATGCCGGCTAACACGCGGGCGTCTACATGTGATTGACAGACGGCCGGGTCACTGGCCTTGTGCAGAGCGCTCCTTTATTCTCAGTTCGGCACGCTAACACACCTTCGCTCGTTTCCGCACCCACCCGCCTTACACTCTCTCGCCTTTAAAAGAACCCCACCTATATATACTGTGGCGAGGAAAGCATATGTCGCCTTGAAGAAGACAAGTCTACTTGTCAAAATGTTGGCTCCTGATGTCACCTCGTTCTCATTTTGCTCATCGTATCAAATTATCACGTGTAACACGTACCTTTATACTTCTTTCCATTATTCGTGATAAACCGATTTCTTTCAAAAATATACATTCGATTTTTCAACTCAAGGATACTCTGATCAGGCCATTATATATATTCAGATGCCTCGGCTCTGCGAAGAAATATACACCAATCTGAAGGAGTTGAAGCTACGTTGCAGTAATAAAAATTCCTTGCAAGCACACCCATCTTATGTCTCTCTCTTATTACCGAAGCTACGTCTTATTCCTAAATATTTTCACTTCGATTTGGCCTACTTCTTACATATTTAAGACACGAGCACAGGAATCATTCTTGCGCCGAAGTATAAATATTTTTATGGCGCAATAAGAATCAACTTTATTAAAATGACTCCATCAAACTTGTGACCTATCTCCGCTACACAGATGACATATTCGTTTTATGATAACATAGCAAAAATGGACGAAACGCATTCTTTATTCGGTTTCTATTCTCGTCAAAATTTAAGTATGCTCTTCTGCATAAGTTACTTTCCATGACACGACAGCTGGCTGAAAAATCAGAGGTAAAAGCAACGCTTCTCTGAAAGCGTAAGGACAGTGCGCAGTTTTTAAGTTACATTCATCAACCACAACAGTGTATAAGAAAAATATTTCTTAGCCAGGGAAACGCTCAGCAACCACCTCTAGTGACGAAGCTGGTTATTTAAGAAATTTAAATAGTACAAGCGCAGCGCCAACTGTAAAAATTACCTACAGAGAACCTTAAACCACCCTGCAGGGCCATGTCTCAATTAGAGAATGGACCATCATTAGCTAGAACACAGTCTAAAACACAGTCTAACTAGCCAACTAGCAATCATAATAATGTATTCGGAGATGCTGCAAACAAATGACCCGTAGCTGCGCGGCTAGGTTGGAGGTCTTGAGCGCCTCCTCCCACTCTTCTTACACGATGAGATGATCGTGGTTCCGTAAAATGGACGCCGCCAGGGCATGTGTTCCGAACTGCAGAAGAGAACTCCGCAATCCGGGCAATCGGGCACGAACGGGTCCGCGTACCTGCTGCCATTGCATATTTTGCTTCCTTACGGGGGTACGAGCCATTGAGGTCAGTCGACTGGGTGGTGGTGGTGGTGAAAACTGTATTGAGTTATGACAGGAGAGAGTTGGGGACGGCCTTAAGGGCCAGCTACTCAGATAATCTAGGAGGGGTCCCTAATGGCTTCTGCTGCAGCACGCGCTCGGGCCGTTAGGGCACGTTGATCCTCCAGGGTCGAGCAGCCGAGCAGGGCAGCGTCCCAGCTTTCTAGGGTAGGGGGGGAATGAGAAGGGGGTGGCGGGACCGCCTCGTTGGAGGGGCAGGCCCACACCATGTGGAAGGGCTCCGCGAAAGGATGGTCACCGTGTGGGGAGAGCCCGGAGAATGCCGGGTTAACGTGTTTGAGTAATTCTGGGCACAATATTGTGTTTATGTAGAGACGGAGGAGCGATTGCTCGTCTGTCTTGTTTAGGCACGCTACCGGCGGTGGGAATCTGAATGTGTGCGATTTGTACAGAGCCGTAATTTGAAGGACGTAGCCGGATTTGGTGCTGGATCATTAGGCAATGGAGAGCAAGGCGGATCGGTAATTTAATGCACGGGCTGAGACATCGGCAGCCTCGTTTCCAACGAGCCCTGTATGGCTAGGTGTCCAGATGATAGTAGGCGGGTTTGGGTGATCTAGATGCCATCGTTTAAGAATTTAGGCTGCGCATTCAATGACGCAACCCAGGATGCGATTTTGACACGCAGCCCGCAAGTCGGTAATGATGATCCGAGATGTAGGGTCCACTGTGGCGAGTGCTATGGCGACTTCCTCCACGTATGTGATGTCGGGTGCTCTAAATGTTAACCCTTCAATAGGTACGCTTTGGTGAACAACAGGGGTCGTGTACCATCCGTCGTGATGCGGGTCGGATGCGTCTATGTAGAAGATCCTCAAGCGTGAGCTATAGCGTTCCTGTAAGGGCGTTAGCCCACGCTATACGCCTACCATCGTGTGTCCTCTTAGTCATGTTTTGGGGCAGATGCAGAATGATCAGGGCACCACGCCAGTCCTCAGGGATCGTCATCCGTTCTTCTACCATGAAGGTGTAGGAGATGTGTAAACGGTGTAGGAGGTCTCTCTCAGCCTGCGACGTACGAAATCGCAGTTATTTTTTGTTGAGTTGCGCCTCTTGAAGTTTCCCGTATGTGTTTATCGTGCCCAGGTCTGCGAAAGGTTGGTTAGATGTAGAGATGGAGAGGTCAAGGGCACGTTTGTTGGTTTTGCGGAGTATACAGTCGAGTGTATTCTCGTCACATTTATGCGGACGCAGGTAGGGGGTCGAATACAGGATCCGGCTGGTCACGAAAGCGCTGGCGAGGCGTAGAGCATCCCTGCTCCGGAGGCCTCCCCGTTTATTCGAAACGCGTGGACTATACAACCCACCTGATCTCCTACCATGCGCACTTTACGCATGGTGGTGTCCATCTTGCGTTGTCCGTTTGATTAGTGCGGTGTCCTTTGGCTTGGGGCGAAGATGCATGATTTCTGATTTGACACGTGAGCATTCGAGACCGCAGCTACAGGCGTAGCCGTCTACTACCGACACTGCTTCTTGCAGGCATGTCTCGATGCTGCCAATAGATCCCTGGGTTGCCCGTAGCGTGATGTCGTCAGCTATATCGCGTTCTGCCCGCCTGGAACGTCATTGAGCAATGTGGTGAGGTGAGCCGTGGCAAAATTGAACAGGAGAGAAGAGAGGACCGCTCCTTGTGGTGTTCCCCGCGTACCAAGGGGGTAGGGGTCATGCGCATTGTCTTGAATACGGAGGTATGTCTGCAGTTCCATGAGAAATTGGCGAACATACCTGAAAGCATTATGCCCACACTTTGTCTGTGAGAGCTGGGTAAGAATGATGTCATGAGTGACGTTATCGAAAGCTCCCTTGAGGGCTAAGGCGAGTGCTACCTTGTCATAACTGGGGTGTTCAATTGGTTCGATAACGTCTCGGTGTAGTTGCAGGAGAATGTCATCTGCCGAGCGATGTGGGTGAAAACCGTACATGTTGTCCGCAAAGGTGTGTTGGGCTTCCAGATATTCAGAAAGCCTATCTCGGGCCACACACAGAAGGTTAAGAAATTAGGTCTGAGATTTTCGATGTCCATGGATTTGCCTGGATTGGGTATGAAAGTAATCAAGGCCATTTTCCAATCTATGGGTAGGGGCACACGCCCCTCCCAGATCTGTCTGGAATAGTCGAGGAGGTAAAGGTACGCCGAGTCAGGGAGGTTGGCTAAAAGCCTAACCGTTACTCGATCGCGCCCTGGTGCAGTTCCTCGTTTCATTTCGGACAGGGCCCCCTTCAGATCGTGGAGTTGGAAGCAACGGTCCAGGTCAGCATTCTCCGTACCTGCATAGGAGTACGCCGGTCCGAGGGGGTCCTGTTGGCGACCGAGATATTTATCTCTGAGCGCTTGAGCCAATTTCTGCGCGTGTCCCGCGTATGCGTGAAGTGCACGCTGTAATTTTTATTGTGTTTATCTGCGTGTCTCACTAGCGTCTATGAGAGCCTTGAAAAGACGCCAGGTGTTATGACTTGACATCAGCCTAGCGCCAGTGTTGCAGCGTTCTACCCAGTTAGAATCGGCGAGATGGGCCGTGTACTCGTCCGCTTCTTGGGCGAGGGCTGCGATTCGTAGTTTGAGTTTTCGCTTGTTTCTGTCTTGGCCATCGGCTGACGAGGCTGTGACGAGCCTCCCAGAGATGCAGGACCTGGTTTTCCCCTACCGGTATAGCCTCCGAGAGTCGAACCGTCTGCTATGTGTGACGAATTGACGACGCGAGGTGTTGAGACCAGGTGGCTTAGCCCTGGTGGGCTATGGGGATCGAATTGGTATGCTCCGATTGGAATTTAGTCCAGTCGGGATGTTTTGCCTGTTGGTAAGGACGGGTAAGAGGATGTGTTCGGATTGTGGTGAGGACAATGCAGTGGTCACTGCCGAGGGTTTCCTCGGTGTTGAACCAATCTGCGTGTCTGATGTTTTTGATCATTATGATGTCGGGACATGTGTCGCGAGTCAGAGAGCTGCAAATGCGTGTTGGGTGTGTAGGGTCCGTCAGGAGGGTAAGTCACATGGTAGAAACGAGTTCAGCCAATTTTCTACCGCGTCGTTCCTCCCGATAATCACAATGGGTGCTGGGGGTTTTAAAGCCACCTACTCTGACCAGTGGTTCCTTGCCTGCCACCGCGCGTGCTTTGCTGAAGATGTCGGTGTAAGTTATGTTGGGTAGTTTGGGTGATCTGTGAATGTTAAGAATGTGTATGAATGCGTCCTGCTTCCTAAGTGGGAGGAGGTTCACCATAGCATTCGAGTAAGGCGGGTCGCATTCCAGATCCACCAAGTTGGCGGTGTAATTTCAGTGCACGCATATTGCGGTTTGTGCGTCCCTTTGATACACGCTAGTATTTGTAAGGGCGGCGTGCACGCCTGGCTCCTGGAGAGCAATTACCGGTGGCAAATCCGGATAGGTTTCTAGGTGGAGCCGGAGAGCAGTCCTCTTAATACGGGTTCCAAATCCCCGGCAATTCCACTGAATGAATTGTAAGAGGATCCGAATTAGCACGGGTGCGGCTTCATTTTGGGCCGTGGTTCGGCATTTTAGGGATCGGAATTTTGGGTGGCCTGTATTAGAGCAGAGAGGTCCATAGGCGCTCCGCTGCTTGTTCTTGGGCTATTATCCGGGGTTGCAGTCAAACATACAGGCTGCCGAACAAGCTCGGCAATATGAAGTAGTGGCCGCTGCATCCGAGATTTATTTACCCGTTTAAGCTTGGGGATGGGTCGACGGGTGCTTGAAATAATTTCGGGCAGCTGGGCCACTATCATTCGCGGGATGCGGTCAAATACGGTTTGAATAGCAGCAGCCAGTCTATCCTCGATAGTGGTTACTATCGAGGCCATATTGGCTTCCCGTTTCCTGAGATGTGCTTCAATAAAAGCGAGGGGTGCCGCAAAGTCCATTTGTTGAGAGGGGGCAGTGTCCACCGCTTTCACTGCTGGCTCTGAAGATGTCGAGGTAGGGACTTGGGGTGGGCGGTTCACGAGCGCCTCCATTGCCTGCGGTAGCGAGGTCGTTTGGGCCTTAAGTTGTGGAATTTCGATTTCTTCCCGCGACGGAATGGAAGGTGTGAGTGGTTTGGGTGTGTTCGTGGAGGGGGGTCGCGGTGAGGAGGCTGCCCTAGCAATGCCGCTCACCTGGGGTGCTTGTTGGATGCGGGCAGCCCATGTTAGTTCCCGGGTGGCGGCGGGTGCGATGTGGGGAGGCCAGTGAGCCCTGCCTCGATGGAGACCCCTGGGTGGGAAGTCGAGGTAGGGACTTGGGGTGGGCGGTTCACGAGCGCCTCCATTGCCTGTGGTAGCGAGATCGTTTGGCCCTTAAGTTGTGGAATTTAGATTTCTTCTCGCGAGGGAATGGAAGGTGTGGGTGGTTTGGGTGTGTTCGGGGAGCGGGGTCGCAGTGGGGAGGCTGCCCCGCCGATGCCGCTCACCTGGGGTGCTTGCTGGATGCGGGCAGACCATGTTAGTTCCCGGGTGGCGGCGGGTGCGATGTGGGGAGGCCAGTGAGCCCTGCCTCGATGGAGACCCCTGGGTGGGAAGTCGAGGTAGGGACTTGGGGTGGGCGGTTCACGAGCGCCTCCATTGCCTGTGGTAGCGAGATCGTTTGGCCCTTAAGTTGTGGAATTTAGATTTCTTCTCGCGAGGGAATGGAAGGTGTGGGTGGTTTGGGTGTGTTCGGGGAGCGGGGTCGCAGTGGGGAGGCTGCCCCGCCGATGCCGCTCACCTGGGGTGCTTGCTGGATGCGGGCAGACCATGTTAGTTCCCGGGTGGCGGCGGGTGCGATGTGCGGAGGCCACTGAGCCCTGCCTCGATGGAGACCCCTGGGTGGGAAATCGAGGTAGGGACTTGGGGTGGGCGGTTCACGAGCGCCTCCATTGCCTGTGGTAGCGAGATCGTTTGTGCCTTAAGTTGTGGAATTTAGATTTCTTCTCGCGAGGGAATGGAAGGTGTGGGTGGTTTGGGTGTGTTCGGGGAGCGGGGTCGCGGTGGGGAGGCTGCCCCACCGATGCCGCTCACCTGGGGTGCTTGTTGGATGCGGGCACACCATGTTAGTTCCCGGGTGGCGGCGGGTGCGATGTGGGGAGGCCAGTGAGCCCTGCCCCGATGGAGACCCCTGGGTGGGAAGTCCCGGTGGAGTGGGGCCTCACTTCATCCCGCTCCAGGATGCGGGGGTGGAGGAGATTTGGTGGCAGCAGATGGAGTCCCCTGCCGTGAAGCCCGGGTGGCAGGTAGCCTCGGCTTGTGCGGTCACCGGCGTTTGCGTTTCGTGGGGCCGGGTCGGCTCTCCAGTGGTGGGGTGGGCGATTTGGGTGGTGACGCCCTGTAGCGCTCCTTACAGCACCGGTTCCCGGTGACGTGGGGCCCGGCGCAAATAGCTCACTTTGGCGAGTGACACCTTGTTGAGTGGCACCGTGTTGACTGGCACCGTGCTGCCACAGGTGCCGCACGGGTCCGGCTTAGGGCCAGGGCAGGCGTCGGGGCGGTACCCAACGGATGCGCACTGGCTACATGCGGGTACGATCTTCTTGTACGGCTGCACCGGGATTAGCAGGGCGTCGTAGGCGGCGTACCAGGGCCTCACCTTGCCGAAAAAGGTGAGCCTCACCTTGTTGGAGGTGCCTAATCACCGGACGTGGAGTATCTCGCTCTCCGGCCAGTAGAGTTGTTGAAGTTCGGCTTCGGAGTCGGTACTACGCACTGTCACCACTCCGTAGCAAGAGTTCTGGGTATCCACGCATGGGTGCTCGAAAAGGGCACCGGGCCAACAGAGGAGGGAGCTGTGAGTTCACCAATCAATTTGTCCGCAATAAGCGGGTTTGAGGTGTAGGACAGGATAAGATTTTGGTCCCACACCATCAATACTGTGACCAGCCGGTTGCCGTTTGCTCCAAGATGGGCGATGAGCGCACTGACGGCTGCACTCTCGGGAAAACCGATGGTGAGGGACAGTATAGTTCGCGGTTTCAGAACGATAACGAAATCCGTCGTTTTCGGTTTCGGCATAATAGAGGTTGCCCCATGGGTTTCTACTTCCCCTGCTGCGGGCTCGCGGAGCGCGTCGCAGGCTGCGGGAGCGTTGTGGTACGGGCGCAAGCTGCCGCGTCAGCAGCTGCTATTGCTGCATCCTTCACCCCCTCTCGTCTTACCACCGCGGCAGGAAGTGTGGTGCTTTTAAAGGTTTGGGGCAGCTCCGGTCTGCTGTCCGATGTTTGGATGGTAGTCCACAGCATGCCGTGGTGGTCATAACCGGTTAAGTGTCCGCCTCAGGTGCGTGAGTAGTTCGCGGCCGATCACCCATTCTGCCGGGAGGCGTCATAGCCAGTAGGCTTAGGGGGGCCGCTTGCCGAAACGTGGCGTCCAGATGAGTCAGGTCACATTCCGGAGATGGTGGTAAGGTTTTCCACGGGGTCCGTAGAGGTGGCTAGTGGTTCTGCGCGAAAAACGACGGAGCCGATACACTGCCCATCTGATCCGTTCGCGTGCTCGCAGCGACTAGACGCCGTGTTTATGTACGTTGTATGCGTGATTAGAATGAATGTGTGCACTGTACGCTTCACTTTCATGACTGCTCCTAACCTCTGCATTGCGAGAGGGATGGGCCATTGCATGTTTGCTTGTTCACGGGTGTACAAGCTATTGGTAATGATGACAGTTATTGTATCATTGGGCCAAACTACGCGTTTTTTCAAGGCAACCACTTAAGGCTTCGCTCTAATATTGTACGGAAATACTAATGTATCTTAACAAGCAAGGACAGCCTTATACCAGCATTCTCACATGTACGAAGAGTCATATATTGCTGCAAAAAAGCTCTGAATGCACGTTAGCATGCAGAAAACAAAGCCTCCGTTCGTCGTTAATATAGCCGGGTTTCTTCGTCCTAGGTACAAGACCTATAAACACCGCCAAAGTGACATTAAACGGTAAAGCAAAGAAGTGAATATATCAAGGAAATCAAATGCAGTTTTACCTGTGCTTATTCAAATGCTCTGTGTACGTTGGGATATCCACTGTGTGAAAAACTATATATCCGCGAAACAGGACATTCACACCATGTTAGACTAAACGGGCACTATGCGCAAACGGACAAAGAACTTCCCAAAAAAGTGGGAAAGCATTTTATTCCGCCAGGTCAAAATTAAAATAAAATTAAACAGTATAACAAATGCAGCTACTTCCTGTTTCCTTAAGATATAAAATGGCTAGGGTCCTATCTCTATCACAAGTTTAATAGACGTAAACCAACAGGTATGAATATTTGAAAGACAGCCCTTCAGTTCGTTGCCTATACCAACCAGACAAACAGAGTAATTGGCCTTTGATTATGAGTCTTTATTTACAGACGTAGGGGTACGCATGTTCTGTCAGTCTTACTTTGTACTCTTAATTAAAACAGAGTCCTTTATTAGCTTCTGTCTTGTCACAAGATTCGTGGTGCGCGTCTTGCGATTGTGGTGTCACGTGTAACCTTTTAATGTTGCTTGCGGGTGATCTAGCATCAAATCCAGCGCCTTTAAATCAGTCTGAAACCGACACATTAGCGCGTGCCATTAAAAGGCATACGTGATATAAAGAAAATTTTAAGCTATGAGATTTCACTTTTTAAGCATGCTAACCCTCAATTAGAAATGAAAAAATTAAAGGGTAAAGTACAAATTCTAAGAAAGCCAATGTTTCACCTGTTGCAGACAGGGCTGCTGCATATGCCAACGCCATTGGTGTTGTGTCCGCTACATTGAAAGCGGCTGACAACGAAATAAACGCCTAAGCAGAAAGGTGACCTTGCTTGACGAAGCAAACGTTTTTTGTCTGCGACCGCTCTTTTTGTAGCGGTAGATGCTTTGTGGGATGTGATGAAATGGCTGTCGACAATTACGAGTAGATACGATGATGAGGAAAATCGAATGCATCGGTGCAACGTCTTTATTTTTGGTCCAGAAGATGACACTATTGTGGATTGGGCAAATTAAGAAAAAAGATCGTGTGTTCTGTTCTGATAACCTCGACATTTCCTTAACAAGCCCCCAATTAGAGCATCTGCGCAGGAAGTGCATACTCAACGCGGAAAAAGATTTGAAGGACGCTTAAGCTTCGCCCTAAAGTGTGCCTGCGCGCGCGCGCGCGTGTTTGTGTGTGTGTGTGTGTGTGCGTGCGTGTGCGCGTGTGTGTGTGTGTACGTAACAACTTCATTGAATATGTTGCAAACTGATGGCCTGGGTCTAGGCCACGCCGGGGGCAGCAGAGTGACCCTAGCTCTCGGATGCTTCCCGGGCTTACTGGATGGCCCACAGTTGGTGCTTGAGATTTGAGCTAGTCAGTACGGCTGAAAGCGATCAATTTAGGAGATCCCGGACTGCTTGTCACGCTTCTCGGCAACCGTAGCTTGCTTGCATGTGCGCGGAGGCGAGCGCGATGGTGTTGCAATGAACTGAGATGGCCGCGCCGCTCGGAATAGTGGTTTGTGTTGGAGTATCCGCGTAACAGAATTATCTTGTCTGGTGTACTGAAATTAAA
Source organism: Dermacentor variabilis (assembly GCF_050947875.1). Lineage (NCBI taxonomy): Eukaryota > Metazoa > Arthropoda > Arachnida > Ixodida > Ixodidae > Dermacentor > Dermacentor variabilis. The sequence goes on from NC_134574.1 coordinate 37,752,331, forward strand.
CACTTGTCTTCTAAACAAGGTTGACTTGGTCGTTGCATGTCTTTTATTGTAATTAGATTAAACACCGGCGCTATCAATTCTGTACCTTGTGTTTATGTCATACTTGACGATTTTTCTGACTTTAGTTTGAGGAATACAGTTATTTTAGTTTGAGGAATTCAGAACTCCGCAACGCGGCGGGCCTGCGTGGTTGTGCATCGGAATGATTTTTTTGCCAAGCGACGCCCGGAGCCGACATCTTATTTTCTGCAATATGTACCCTTAACGCTGTGGCGATCACTGCTAATCCTCTACTCTGAGCGTTCTTGGTCAGCGAATTTGTAGAAATGTTCCACCTAATATAGGTAAACTTATCAAACAGCAATTCCACGATGTCTTCCCTATCACGCACATTACTCTACAAAGTGGTATGTGACACAAGCCCACGTTTGAATGCGTTTTACAAAACCTTTATATTATTTATAACTTTGAAATGATTGAAATACCTGCTTTGGGGTCGCCATGACACACAGTGATGTTTTCAGTTCTTATTTGAGAAATTTTTTGGGAAAAGGTAAATGGATGCGCGGTATTTAGTTGACTCAGATCTTTGAAGCAACCCACGACTAACACTCCCACAAAGGGGGCGACCCAATGCTTTGTTCCTGGTTTGAGGATGTCCACGTTAATATCAAGGATAACGACCACCGGCGAGAGATTGGATACCACGTACGTTGATCAACATCGCAAATATGCGCGCCTCGTCAACAATCATGTGGTCTTTTGGCATTTTTTAATTGTGCGTTTCGTATTGAAACGACAGCTGTGCTTTACGTTCGCTTCATGCCTCTGCCGTACGCGGCATGAGCTATTGCTCTGACTCCACACTACCGCCGGGATCGGCGCACCTGGATTGGGTTTTCTGTAGACAGACCCAAATTTTTTTCGTGATCCTAGCCATGGTCAGCTTTGTCGTAAGATGAAGGCCTATAATAGCCAAGTTTCCGTTTTTAGAATGATAAAGGCCATATTTTGTCAGACACGCGCAAGCTCAACCAGTCATCTTTTTGCATACGCGATGATATTTTTTTATACACAAAAGTGCAAAGTAAATCAACCAGGCTTCCCGTGAATAAGGCTTTCATTGATACTAAAACCTATGTTTTTGACAGTTCAAGCAACGAAGTTGCACATTCTGCGATATAGGATAATGGTAACCTCAGCACAACTAAGCAACGTGAGTTAAGGTTGCCACGATTATATGTATCAGTTAGTAAGATTTGAAGTGAACAGCCAGAGAAGGATGAGTTGTTTTGTTACTTACACGACAGTGACCGTGATATTTTAATTAATAAACGAAGAAATTTTCCCAAATTGAAGTAGCTATTCGCTTCTCTAACTAAATGTTCGCCTCATAGCCACCGCGTCGAAAACCGGGCCACAGCGCCGCAAGTTTGCTTTCTGACAATGCAAACGTAGTCAAATACCCATTAGGACTGTCTCGATTCGTTTGCAAGTCATTCATGTACACGACTACAAGTGACGTTTCTAAATAGGAAACCCTTGTAAAATTTCGGGACTCTATTTAAACCACCGAAGTTCGGTCGATTGGTTGTTTGCTTCTCACGTTTCACCAAGGTGCGACAGTTCCTCCCAAAGCCGCCTGTCTGCTATTGTGAAGCCAGGACTGAAGCACAGCGTACAGCAAGCACGAACAAGTGCCAGTTATCATACGCAGACTACCAGATTACACGAATCAGCCAATTCTAAAAAAGAAAGCGCAACCCGACACACAAACTGAACTCATTTTTTTATGTCAGGACACACCAGGATTCCAAAGATTTTAGCATCGTTCAATCAGTGCACAACACCTGTACTTACCTTCTCAAAGCCCGACAAACGTCGCTGCCTACATTTTGTTGAGATCCTAGGTGGTATACTGCTACAGGAGACGCAATGTGGATATCCGTATAAAGTTCGAGAACAGTAACCTGTCGCGCCTTTAGCGGTGAACTGCTGCCATAAACAAGTATTTCCACCTTTCGGAAGCCCACTAGGCAGAAATACTTCCCACTTTTGAACCTCCAGATCGCTTCAAAGGGTATTTGTTTTTAGAAAAGTCTGATGTGGCACGCTCAGCACGTGGTGCGCTTGCATGTACAACGCAAACATTAACGTAGTTTTGACCCAGAAATCCTTGAGACTGATCAACATAAGATAATCTGATTCAAGTGCTCTTCCGTCATGGCTCGATTATATTCCACCAGCGAGAAACTGGAGCACAGCACCAAGCGAAAAAACCGCCGCGAATTTGGATATCGTAGCCTGCTTTCTTTATTTGGATAGTGTTGCCAGCACAAGTAACGGATTTTGATTTCGAAGTTATAACAACGCAAACACCTGCAACCACATAGGAACAAGGACGAGGCCCATGTGTTGCATGTGTTTGCGCTCTTATAACTTTCAAATCAAGTATGCACCAACTCACCCTGAAAGAATTTTATTGGCGCGCATTCTGGCGTTGCCAATAACATACGTTGGTGTGACGGGTAGAAAAAATAAGAGGGTGCGTGTTATTAGCGTTCAAGAAGACAGTCTTATCGTTTCCAATTAATACGAAGCAGTGGTTTAGCAGCTACGGTGTGGCGCTGCTAAGCAGCAGCAGTGCTAGGTACACACGCCAACTTGTGCGATATACGTCTACTCTCCGGCTGGAAGCGGAACGCCCTTGACGAGAAGGACAAGAGGCGTTGCGTTTCAAAGTTCAACTCTTTCTGCAGCGCTTGGCGATGCAATACTCAGCAAACACGGTGGTTAGCGCGCATTGTATTCAAGGCGCTTGTGAGCTGAAAATGGCCAGACCTGGTGAGGGACCTTTTAAGTATTGTGTAAAACAGATATTACACAATTGCAGCACTGCGAAATTTAGTATGAAGCCTGCCGCCAGGAGAATAAAAATTTTGACTAATTCTTCGCACAATAAGTGACACGTTACAGGTCCTGCACCGGGATCATTATTGTGCAAAGGACATGCCTCCTGCCTATTTAAATCACTCGGTATCATGGCGAAGAAGAATCACAGGTAATTCAAATAACTCAGGAATACGTGGAATCACACATCAGTCGTACATACCTAATTAGGCAAAGATTCGCGCTGTCTCCAGCAAACAGGAATCATGCTCCGTGAATATCGCGCCCAATTCGACTGATCTCGACTCACTAAAATCATGCGGAAATGCATTCATCTGTGAGTCTGAGTTAGTATAATAGTAAGTGATTTTCTCGACATGGAGAAAAGTCGCTACGATTATGGGCCGACAGAAAGCTTATTTTATTAGATATTCTATTATAAAAAGAGTTTCTCTGAAATGCCAAAAAGCCTCAAAATATGTTCGTAGTTTGACACATCTCCATGCACATAGAAGCACGAATATGATATAATTATAAGAAATATCGTTTTCTATTATATTGACGTCATTCTCCCGAGTAGTCATTTGTGCTGTGCTAAGGCGCCGGACGTTAGGGAGGCTGACGCGAAAGCTTGTTTAATGGCAATTATTTTCAGGTGATACAAAGGTGCCTGACTCTATGCCGAAAATAAAGACAATTCTGGCAGAGGATACCATTGGGTACTTCATCCTTTTCTTGACATCTACTCCGCAGGGTGACTACCTTAGCGTTCGAAAACGCTTTACGCAAGAGCACATCTTGTCCTTTGAGAAAAAAATATCTACTTCCGAGTTCGCGAATTCATACTACCGAGTTCGCGAAGAAGCGCATCCATCTTTGAATAAGAATTAGTACAATATTATGTGAACTTATTACCATGTAGTCTGGTTACAATGAGTAAGGATAGAAAGCTTGTGCATATTTTATATAAAAGAGTCTTTGATTTGAAGGCGAGACGCATTACGTTTTGTAGTAGATTCTGTGCAAGCAGACGACAAACTAGGTACGTAAACTTCCGTTTAGTTCACCGCTTACCCACTGGCTAATCTCTCCTTCCTGTTCTTAGAAATTTTGCGCACTGCTCGCATTCTGACGTTGCAACAACTGAACGAACGCTCTTTCAAAAAGAAAACATCTCCGACCGAGCCCATGGTTTAAAGGACAAGTGCAACAAAATTTTCGACCACGTGAAAAGCAGTTTCAGGGGCTTTGGACATCTAGTAGCCTTGGCGGAAAATCTTATCTTGAAATACAGGACAATGGACCACAATGATCTTACAGACCACAATGACTATAAAAAAATTATGTTTTTATACCAAAACTGACTAAGACCTCTACTCAAAAACGATAACCTCCTTGCATGGATCGCAGCATACTTGTCTTAGGCAGCAATCAGTGTCCCTCGATGATGTCAGTCAGATTCTGCCTACGTTTATTGAAGTATCCCCCAAGGTTCTGTTCTTGGGCCGTTATTCTTTTTGATCTTGATAAACGACATTACTCAAGACATACCGGTAAAAATCCACTTATTTGCGGACGATTGCATCCTATATAACGAAATCCATAGTTCTGACGACCAGGTTTCTCAGAACAAATCTTTAGCCCAGATTACAAATTGGTGTACTTCGTGGGAGATGCAAATAACCACAGAAAAACGCTAGCAATGAGACTTACGCGTAAGATGAATCCACTTACTTTCACTTATAGCATCAGCGGTAACAATCTGTCTGTAGTTTCAAGTAAGAATTACTTAGAGGTAACTATTACATCTGATCTTCGATGGAATGATCACATCACATATATACGCAAGAAAGCCATGATACAACTAGCCTACTTACGGCGAACACTCCCAAAGCTTCAAGCGATGTAAAACTTTTGGCCTATAAAGCGTATATAAGGCCAACACTCGAATACGCTGCGGCATTGTGAGATCTGCACACGGATACAAATATAAGAAAACTAGAAAACATTCAGCGAAAGGCAGCTAGATTCATATTTAATTCGTACAGCAGCAAAACAACGCCAACTGCTCTATCAATTTCTGCAAATCTAGAATCCCTACAAGCAAGACGGTACCGCGGAAGGCTAAAAACATTCTACATGATATAAAACGATAACCTTGGTATCGACAAAGGCACGTACTTGAAACCTCTTACGCAGCGTCCCACTCGTTCCTTCCATTGAAAAAAAAGTTAGCGAAATTTATTGCAGAAATAACACTTACATGAAATGTTTTTTTCCTCCGTACCATCCGTGATTGGAATCGTTTGTCCAGAGAAGTAATCGAGAGCTCTTTTGTTGCCGCTTTCACTGCCGTGCTTCAATATGTGAAATGATAGTGTCTTATCACCAATGGTCTAGCAACGTTTCATGAAAGCGCAGCACTTATATCCTGCTTTTCTTTATTTTGATGTTTTTGTATTTATGTTTTGTGGGGATGCGCGACTCTCGCGCATCCCCACAATTTCACGCGTGGCCTGCGTGACGTCAGCGGCGGTCAATGTGGTTGAAGCGCGGTGCGAGAGATGGCGCGAGCGTCGCGCCGCTGCGGGGTTACTCGGGTGTCGGGAGACAAGGCGCTCTGGCTGTTGGGTTCGAGACAGCAAGCGGGACGGTCGGGCCGCACGTGCAGCGACCCTCTTGCCCGGCGGGTCGGCGCACGGCGGGGACGTCTCCCGCGTGCGCGCCGACCCATGCTTCTGCGAGACCGCCTCGCGTGGCCGCCTTCGAACGCGCCACGATTCGCGTGACCGTACACGCGAACGACCAGGCGTTGGGATCCAGCATGGGGCGAACATATTCGCTCGCTATCCGGTCGCACGGTGAGTCGTACTTCTAGATTTGTCGCGCGCCCATCGGCATGTTTTGTGGGTAGCAACTCTGCTAGCAGGCATTGATCTATGAAAGGTGCAATAAATGCCCTTGTGATTGTTTGCACTACTGTGTTGTCGTTCCTTTGTCCCAAGAGTACGGGTGTGAGAGACCCCACAGTTTTCATTATATTGTGCATCGCATTGACATGTATAACGCCTCGAACCAAATACTTTTTTCTTGTTTTCTTCACATTGCCAATTATTCAGCAACGCACTTGTCTAATGTGTCTTGATGTGTGTTCATATATCTACTATTGCGATATGATGTACGTTCATATACATAACATTTTACCATTTGAAATTATATAATTCAGTGCCGTACTGGACACACAAGTCGCTTTTTTTCAGTTCCATTTGTTTGTATGTGTGCTCTTTTTGTTGTTCAGGTACATTTGTACCGAAGTGTAACCCACTCCTGCTTAAGGCCTGGAATTAAGGCTAGTAGTACTTAATAAATAAATAAAGAAATAAATAAAATTTTAAAATGACGCCGAATATGAAGCACGGCGGAAGGGACGGACAGTGAAACATGTGGAGAACAAGCTTCACCGTGCCTCTTCGAGACGAGGCTATGGCTCCACTTGTATTCGGTTCTGGTGTATCAGCAAACAGGTGCAGTACGTCTACTAACCACACAGTTAGTATACATAGCTGCTTCGTGCGCTGTGACAACGCCGTTGCGCGCCTACGATTTCCTCCTAATTCGAACTATTTTAGAAGTCCAGCTGGTTTTCTATATCTGGCTGCCTATACGTTCAACAGCAGGGCCTCGATGCGGTGTGCCTCCGCACGAAAAACAGCGCATTGGGTGGCCAAGCTGAAAGTGCGGTATTGACGACCGCACGCCAAGTTTCATACTAGACGTCAGCGCTCGCTTCTCCCCTGGCGGAACGATTTCATCTCCAACGGGTGTAGGTTTCCGCCGCCGCTCCTCTTAGCGGTATCGCCCGCGTTCAGTTCGCGCTGCGCGCGAGACGTCTCTTGTTTGCGACAGCGCCTCTTCGGATGACCGGAAATTATCATTGTGTTGTTAACTGTCACGACAGCAATGTAAACACGAAAGGGTTGATGCCACCAGTGAAATTCTGCGGATTCACAAGAAAATGTTAGAAAAGAGCAGACGACAGACATCGATTACTGCAGTGCGCCGAGCGAAGTAAACAACTGACAAACGAAGCGAGCTCGTTCATTGATCACTCCTGAGTGTATGACGGTTTTTATATGTAACCCACATGAATTTAATAATTACTCGGTACATAATCCTTTTTAAAAACTTCAAGTTGTTCGAGGAGCGCTTGTCCTGTCTTCTTTCTCATGTTTCGTTTGCCTGTGCGCTGCCCAAGAATGGAAACCACTTCTGTTGTATGCGCTAGCAGTGGCCGAAGTTCACGCGTGCCGAGAAATTGAATATGTGCACGATGCATTGAACATGACCGGAGTTCATTCCCGCTTCACCACTGCACCGATCGATCGAGTTACTGGACGATACACGCCCGCGTCTTGGTCGCGCCGGCATTGCTGAAGCAGGAATGATTACTAAGACTTTCAACTTCCGTCTCTTGAGCACTGTTAAAAAAATGGCCAAGCTGTCTACATTGCTGCCTCTATTTCATATTGTAGGGGACGTACTAGTTAAAGTTGATGTCGTACTTGTGCTATGCAGCAATATATTTTGTTTATTTCCGCACAGTGTCGATGGAAGTCCGTTGTCGCCATCAGAGACAACACGGATTTGTAGCAAACATATTGTGAGAAACTGAAAAAAATGATTTTAGCTCGTATGTGCCGCATCGTATGTGCTGACAATTTTTCCGGCGGCACATACGATGTCGTTTCCAATTACCTGCTCAGCGTCACTTACATGGTCAAACACATGCTGCGTTTTCGCGCGTTGCAGCCATAAAAATAATCGTCAAGCGTACCGATCTTCTTAAAGGCAAATAGAAGCGTGTACAGTCTGTCTCACACTTAGGGGAAAACTCGGAACGTGTTGCATCGCGATGCGGCAAGCAATAGAGTCGTGCGGCGGCAGCAGCTCGAGGAGGCGCAGGCGCTCGAGAGGCGGAGTCGTTATCTGCGTCGTCTGCAACGGCGGCGCGCGCTGGCCGCAATGTCGGGAAGCGTGCTACTGTCATGGGCAGTGCATCGATTTCATCGGTACTGCGGGAACTGAGCTGATATTCTTTACTAAACGTTGTGCGCCGCCAAACTCTCAGCCTTCATTGGCGATAATGGAGTTCCACAAACTTCTTTTGACAGCATGCTTCGTTTGTTCTTTCGAAAGGTAGGGGTACTAAGTGCTAGCACGTATATTTCTTCACTGTGTGTGCTACAGTAATAAGCAGCGACAAGACGCACCAAGATGCGCGCGCAACGTGCTCAGTCTTTGTTTGACTCGAACGGAAAACAAAGCACTCAATATTGATGACTAGGGGGGTCGAACACGATGAAACAAACGGATACGTTTAAAGGAATGCTTTAGGTTAAGACAATGAGCTGGAAGTAATTTTTCTCGACAATCATTCACTACACCAACAGACCCTGCCCGCCAGCGGGGAATTGGACACGTCACGCTCGGAACTTCAATTAGTGTCTCGTCATGTCTCCAGCGGCAGCGATGACAGCGCTCATCCTGGAAGGCAGTGAAGTGTAAAATGATTTGATCAGGCATGTGTTCATTCGCAGCACGTCTCAGTCGCTGACGATGGTGGATCGAAGCCTATCCTCGGGCGACTGATAGAGGGGATAGTGCGGCAGCGATACTTTCAACGAGCCCCAGACATCTTAAATTACGTTGGCGCCCGGGGATTGAGGCGACCACTTCAAGAGAGTGACTGCGCGCTCTTCTAGCAGTTCTTGCACAACACGAGCAGTGTGGATCGGCGACCTATCGCGTTAGAATATATAGTCGCCTTCCAGAAACGGGCCGTCAAGAATGTATGGAATCAGTACGTCGTCTAGGACTGCCCTGCCGCGATGAACTTACCTTCGAGGCGTATCAGTGGGCGTTGCACAACGCTTAGTAAAGAATACCGGCTCATTTCACGCAGCATAGATGAGATCGACGCCCTGCAACTGACATTAGAAGGTTTCCGGACAATGCGGCCAGCGCGCGCCGCCATAGCAGACGACGCCGTTCAAGATCCCGCCCCTCGAGCACTTGCGCGAGCTGCTGCCGCCGGCTAACTCAAGCGCTCGCCGTATCGCGATGCAATGCGCTCCGAGTTTTCCCCTAAATGTGAAACAGACTGTACATCGCCCTTCGATTGAAATGTCCACGCGCGCACACGTAGGCACACACCGCGCGCGGCACGAAACATGCCCAAACACGCGCAGTGCAGGAGGCAATCGAGGCGGTGCGAACGAGAGGTGGGAGATGGGTACCACCTGCTAATAGAATTTTGCGTCGCATGCGGGGCTTTCAACGGCGGCGCAGCAGCGCCGCTCTCGGTGCTATTCGTGTCTGAACTTAACTACGCGTTGTACAGTTAAGCAACACCGGCAAAACTTCGAGGCTCTACAGTCTAGCGTGGCTGGCGCGGGTATAGAGCATGTCCGATCGCACGTCGGAGCAGCTGGAAAAGGGTGTATAGCGCGCTGGCTTGGCTGACCAGCAGTATGTTCATTGGGCTCACAGCAATGAGCGTGCTGCCGTTTGCGCCTTCGACGAACAAAGCGCTCGCTCGCCGCGGACTTATCCGCTAGCTTTGCGGCAACTAACCGCCTCGCTGCTGCGCGTCACGTTAAAACGCAGGGTAAAGTTTTAGCAATCCTATTGTCTGCGGCAGGGCATATCCAACTTCACCGACCACTGCCTGGCGCGCTCGAAGCGCCGGACTTGTCGACCAATCAAGGGAACCTACATCCAAGCAAAAGCACTGTTTCATGTATGCTCACTAGACCCACAGAGGAAATATTTCTACAAGAGCGTGCACTCGGCGAAAACTGGCAACAGAAAATACGCCACGCCAGTATTAACGCCGCCCGTTAGCTGCCGCGAGCATCGCAGAAAACAAAAGCAAATGTGAAATGAAGTTAACAGACATTGTGTTATTTTTTGTTTTCCGGCAAAACTAAACATATCTGCGTATAAATGAAATTATGCTTTACGACTTACTTTATTTCCGTTGCCAAGCGACCGGTGAATCAAGCGCCAGATGCATGCGTCATTCGTCAGACATGTCGCCGTAACGCGCGAGACCCGGTGCGCACGTGAGCGTTGGCCTGTTCGGCTTCCACAGCTTGATGTTTTTATTTTTGGATTTAGCTTGGTTTGTTGGGCTCCCGCCGAAGTCTTGCGTTCCTTCTGCACTTCGACACGGCACCACTGCGCTATTGGACTACGGAAGATGAGAAAATTTGTTCGATAGCCCGCGATGGCTTTCAAGCAATTAGGCTTAGGCACGGAACCTAGCCTTGTGACGCTGTTATCAAAGAACAGTTTGGCCTTTGTGGCACAGGTAAGTTGAATTATTGACTCGTACTGGCAGATTTTTGGGATGCTTTCTATGAGCACCAACATTTTAACTTATTTCGGTAGTTTTTCGGCACGCCTGTTGCACAGGGCGCTGTGACGCAGTTTCGCGTGCACTAGATCATACTGGGAAAAGTTTTGGGGCTTTCTCGAACCCCCAGTGTTGTAAATAATTTTGCTAAATCTAAATCTAAATCTAAAGCTAAAACTGCTCCTCTCCGACAAAACAGGCGTGTTTGTCGTGATGAACACTCCTGAGTACGAAAAATCCGCCCAAGAAGCGATCCGTAAGAATTTCGCAGTAAGCAACTTTACGTACAAAGCAATTGCAAAACTGAAAAATGAAGCAGGCAGAACATGTGAAAGCATGGGCTTCACAAGATTGGCAAAGCGCGTGAAAGAGAGCAAAGAACTCACTCTGAAGCCATTTTTCACGGTAAAAACCCACAAAAAGGGAATCCCTTTTAGGACGATTATTGAAGATCGCGGAACATGGCAAAGATGCATCGCGGACTACCTTCAGGCCTGCTTGAACTCTTTACCTTTCGCCGACCCGTTCTTGATCCGCAACTCTGACGAAGTTATTGCAACACTAAAGAGTAGCCCGCCGGCGTCTTGCTTTTCAATCGACGTGAAGGACCTGTTCTACAGTGTCCCGAGGCAAGCGGTGGTACAAGCAGTAGAAGCCATCGACATGTTGGGCTACACCAAATTTCAGGACATGTGCAAGTGCAGTATTTCTAGTTTTGTGAACTTGTTAAAACTGTATCTACATGGTGCGTTTATCGAATATGGTGACAGTGTGTATGAGCAGAAGGATGGCATCGCTATTGGTTCTTGTATAGCTCCCGTGATTTCCGACTAATTTTTGAGTGTGGGAGACAGGAAACCTGCCGCCTTGTTTGGAGAAACGAACATAACTACTTGTTTCAGATATGTTGACGATTATTTGGTGTGCATGAAAGAAAACCAAACCGATCCATGTAGCGTAGAAACTGTCATCAGCATGTTCGAAATAGCACATGAAAGTTTAGCGTTCACGTACGAGACTCCTACCGAAGGTCGATTGCAGTACCTCGATATAAGCACTAGGATCAGAGGCTCCCACATTTGCTGGTGCTACAAAACTAGAGGAGAAAAAGAAATCCTGAGGTATGACTCTTGCCATTCTAAAATCATAAAAAGAGGCATCGCCAAAGCTTGCATGCGTCAAGCAACTGAAAAATCATGACACCATGCTGTGAGGGAGAGCATCGATCTGCAAGTAAGCCGCTTAAGAAACAGTGGGTACCCGAACAGCATGGTGGTGCAAATCTGTGAAAACTTGTTGCCCGAAATTAGAGCCAACAGGAAAAGGCACAAAACACAGAAAAAATTGAAAAAAACGCGTGGTGTTGCCTTACATCCACGGCTTGTCACATGGGATAAAAAAGACAGCCCAACGCCATGATGTTCAAGTTCTGTTCTCCCCCCCGCAAAAACTAAAAGGCGTGTGCAAGAGGGTGAACGCAGGATCCGAAGAGGCCAACCCTAGTGCTACGGTCTGTCAGACTAAGCACGCGAAAAAGTACGTGGAATGCGCTACTTCAGTTGTTTACCAAATCCCACTAGATTGCGGGAAAGTATACATTGGGCAATCTAGACGTTGTCTAAATGATAGGTTACGGGAGCACAAATACACATGCCAGCTTCTGACAGCACCTAGCAACTTGGCCGCACATTGCAAACAGTGCAAATGCTCCCCGCTAATAGAAAGCGCCACAGTCATTGGAACATCAAAAACGAAAACGGAGCGAGAAATATGGGAGGCGCTTGCGATAGCTAAAGAAAAAGAGAAGTGCGTAAGCACTCCGTCCATCGCGCTTATCAAAGCTGAGGTCGAGTTTGCCAGGGCGAACGGGTGCATGTGAAGGATGTATGCCTGACCCAAACTATAATCACATGTCGTCACCTTTTCATATCTTTTTATATGTACCCCCCGCACCATATCTCCTTGTATATAAGCACGTTCTTTAACAGTGTTAAACAGTTGGTAGTTTGCGCTACATCCGTCCACGTCCTGTCCTTCCTTAATATCGTGTTTGTAAAACTGAGCGCAATATAACCATTAACCACCAAGATCTTCAGGCTTCACAATATGGAAAGCTATTTGGTGGAAGTGGTGGGTTCTACATTATTCATTACCATGCCTTCATGGCGGCTTGCCGGATAAGTATGTCTAACATTTCAATTTGCTTGTGGAGGGTATCTATATACTTCTACTGGACACCGTCACTTCAGATGACATAATGACATCGTCCGATCTTCTCTCAGAGTCTGTTGTGTGAACACAGTCTTTGTACAAACTGGGTGCAGTGACATACAATGTACACCAAATTCTGCATCTTCCTAAATGTGTGGCTAAACTAGGACCTCTTTGCCCGCATTCTTCGTTTCTATTTGAAGGCGGAAATGGACTTCTTGTGATAATGGTCAGCGGAGCTAATGGTGATCCTTCACAAACATTGGAAAGTGTTGAACTTGCTCGAAAGGTACAAGCAGCTAAAGCTAGTTTAAATCTTTTACCAGAAGCAGTAAGTTTTCTTGGTGTACAGGAGAGGAGAGCTGGTGAGCAGACAGTTTTGTTAGGCACTGGAAAGCTGTACCTGAACTTGGATGAAAGTGAAAAGCAGGCTATATTCCACCACCGGGGTTGTGACTTAACAAGTGTCACTGAATATTGTCGAATGGTCATCAACCAAAGAACGTTCCACTCTCTCCGGTACACTTGCAATACAAATACTAACAATGACTGGAAAATGCCGAATCACTGGAAAATAGCGGAAATCATACCCATATTTAAAACTGGGAATAAAAGTTCCCTGGAAAATTACCATCCAATTTCATTGACCTGCATTTCCTGCAAGATTCTCGAACATATAATTGCTTTTCATATTTATAATCACCTAGAGCCCAATAATTTCTTTTTTCACCATCAACCAGATTTCAGGAAAGGATTATCATGTGACGCACAGTTACTCCAATTCACGGCTGACCTGCACATTAACATGAACAATAACCAGCAGACCGATTGCATTTTCCTTGACTTTTCCGTAGCATTTGATCGTGTAGCCCATTGCCACCTTATTGCAAAATTAACTGCACTTCGAATTGATTTCTTCACTCTAACATGACTTCGTAATTTTCTTTCGAATCGTCAATAGTTTACAGTAGTTAACAATATTGCTTCGTCTCCTTCTTACGTTACTTCTGGACGAGCATCTCCTACACGAGCATTTTTCATAAAAGCACTTACAAATCCCTTTATCTTATTTCTTGCACTTGGCAATGTGCTTAGAATTTCTTGCGATGGTTTTATTTCTATTGATGCATTGCTATCATGCTCTTATGAATTGGTATTTTATGCGGTTTCACGTGTTCACTTATATGCCATGTACACATTATTGCTCTTTTGCGTCTTTTTCACGAAATATCCGTTGAAGCATTGTACTCCTTGACCTGTTGATTTTTTCCTGTATTTTCCTTTCTAGTATTAGCGCCTTACATTAAGTTTTATTCGTGTTCTTTCCTTGAAGTGTACCTTTGTCGCATTTTATCACTTCAGTTTTTCCTTTTTCATGTTGGCATCTTTGTAGTAATGTTGATGAGCCCTGCATTGAGGCGTATCTTTTGTAGTAGACTCCAGAAGGCTGCTTAATACTTTTTTTAATTTTACGCCTCTATTTTGTAACCCCTCTTACACAATGCCATATAGGGCCTGTGAGATATTTTAAATAAATAAATAAATAAATAAATAAATAAATAAATATACGGTGTATTTTTCAGCATCGCAGGTGTGTTTTTTAATTTGTAAAATTCTTGCTGGAGCGAATTCTTGTGTAATTCTACAATGCCAGAAACTATTTCCTATTGAAATTCTCCATGCAAAGCACCTTCCAGTCTTCGTCAGAAGAGAGGAGCCACTAGTTTACGTAACACCCAGTGAAGTTATGCGCCTTTATGTGTTTATGGAAATCAACCACAATATTTCTGTATCGACAATACGAAACTTTTATGAAAGAGACTAATTCCTATGCTCAAGACAGGGTAACGATGAAGAGTATGCCTTCAGCCAAGGTACATGAATATCTGGTAATAACAGGTTTTAGCTTTAAAAACAGAAGTTGGTGACAGTGCACCACGCTTAAATTTACGGCGTTCTGTAAAAATCAGCTTTTTGATGCTTGAATATATTAAACAAGCCTGAGCCATTAAAATTATAGAGCTTTGCTTTTGTCTTCCAATAGCTTCTTGTTTTCCTAATGAACCTGCCAGCCCAATTTGCCACTCTTCATCATTGTACTTTTGTTGAGCAAGTGCTTGGGGAATTGCATGGTCTACATGTTGGCAATAGTGATGCACCTGGTGATGAACAGTCGCGGTATGCAAAAAATGACACCATTTTACAAGACTTATGCATGGTTTTCGGTCGGTGTCCTTACATGTAGCGAAGGACTGTACTTAACCAAGTGACTGCCTTGAGTAGGTGACCACAGTGAACAAACAGTGCTTCACTAGCAGATGGTGAAGAGGTAAAGCTCCCCAGTCTGTATGCAGAGGCATGTAAAGCAGCTAAATGGTGCCTTAAGTAAGCAGTTGTGCTACTTGATACAAGAGTATCACTTTTACACCATGCATCTGTCTTTCTCACTTCGTTATTTTCTCCTTTGACTCAATGTAGCTGGTGCAAATGTATCCATTAATTGTGGCGGCATGACAAAGGCACTGCCTTTTTGCGAATGAAACAAGCAAACTCTAAAATTTTATTTTACCAGTGTATTACGGTGTGCATCAAGTAGTCCAAACACCATGTATGAAGCCTGTATGAAGCCTGCATGAAGCCTGGCGCTTGCTGAAGGCTACACAGGTTAAACTGCTCTCATACATTTCGTCGTGCGGTAGTTGAACTTGCACCCAGTGAAGAACTGTGTATTCTAAATTTGCAATGGGTGCGCTTGATGTTTGGCTGTTCTTGTTCATGAATATGTTGTTTTAAATGTGTTAAATCAATGTTCTTACTTGGATAAGTTCTCAGAGCTGTACTCACTTTGGTAAAATAATATTGCTGCATTGTCATGTTCTGATGTGTTGCTGTAGATCTTGTACCAATAGCGATGCTTGTCCTGTTTCCTTCCTTCCTCTCAGTGTGCCATGCCAGTTTATCCTTTTTGCGCAAGTTCACTTGTGTTCCGCAACATATCCCAACACTTTTTGGACAAATGCAAAAACGTATAGTCTGGAGAAAATAGCTTCATATTAACTTGGAATATGATAAAAACATGTGCCAATTATACACAATGTTTCGTGCAGCATTTGTGAGCACAAATGAGCATGGTGATGTTGGTATTTCTGTCTGTGTTTTTCCTCTTAGGTGTTTGATTAAATGTGGCTTAAGTTGCTTGCTGTTTGTTTAGATAATGGAGGGTAAAATAAACCCTAGTCATGTTGGTGGTCATGTCGCTTATGTCTCGTCCTTCTTCCTTTATGGATACATCTGTTAGCGCTGTTACAATTTTCGAATCAAGTATGCACCAACAGGCCCAGAAGGAAGTTTTAATGAAATCACGTTGCTAATGCCCAATTTATGGCATTCACAAACTTAGCCAGACATGTTAGAGCTGCAGTTAGTATCCACATTCTTGAAAGTGCTTTGTTTTGCGTTTGTAAATAAACTTTATTGCAACAGTAATTGTGTTTTGGATATGCAATAAATGTTGCATTAAACGGTGTCGCAAAATCTGTAAATGCAATTATGTATTAAAAGAACTGGGGCAGACCTGCTACAAAAAGGACTGATACTTTTCTCACGCAACTACCTCATTGTAGCTTCCCAGAATAAGTACCTCTGTAGAGCTTTGAAAAAGTGTGCTTTAATTTATGTTGAAACATGTTTAGGATTTTATATCTGCATACAAGCTGTAAAAAGTTTTGATAAATGAATAGTTAAACAGTTCATTTTCATTTGATACGATAATCTCCCAACTGTGTTTGGTAATCTGTTCACGTTGCAGGCAATGTGTTCGGGGTTGTATATTCAGTTCATATTAAATTTATCTCTCCACGCGTGTGGGCACCGGTGTGTTCTATTCTAAGATGCTTTATCAGTGCCTTAATTAGATTTCTGTATGTTGTATGATCATAGTTTAGAAGAACTTGTTGTTGGGCGAGTTGGTAGATATTAGCGAGCATTGTTTAACTGCGCGAACAAACGAACCACAAAGACAGCGAGGGACAAGGACGGGCGCAGTCTTGCGCCCGTCCTTGTCCTTGTCCTTGTCGTCCTTGTCGTCCTTGTCCTTGTCCTGCGCCCGTCCTTGTCCCTCGCTGTCTTTGTGGTTCGTTTGTTCGCGCAGTTAAACAATGCTCGCTTGTATGATCATCTCTATCTGGGTTTAAAAGCCTGATAAATCATCCTAGTTGGTCTTGTAGACAGCACAGTGAGACCTATCTGCTGTCTACCAGTCCGGTAAAGAGTTCTATGGGCCAGGCAGGAATATGTATCACACTCATAGAAGGACCCGTACATCATTATCATTATCATCAACCTGGTTACGCTCATCATCATCATCAGCCTGGTTACGCCCACTGCAGGGCAAAGGCCTCTCCCACACTTCTCCAACAACCCCGGTCATGTACTAATTGTGGCCATGCCGTCCCTGCAAACTTCTTAATCTCATCCGCCCACCTAACTTTCTGCCGCCCCCTGCTACGCTTCCCTTCCCTTGGGATCCAGTCCGTAACCCTTAATGACCATCGGTTATCTTCCCTCCTCATTAAATGTCCTGCCCATGCCCATTTCTTTTTCTTGATTTCAACTAAGATGTCATTAACTCGCGTTTGTTCCCTCACCCAATCTGCTCTTTTCTTATCCCTTAACGTTACACCTATCATTCTTCTTTCCATAGCTCGTTGTGTCGTCCTCAATTTGAGTAGAACCCTTTTAGTAAGCCTCCAGGTTTCTGCCCCGTAGGTGAGTACTGGTAAGACACAGCTATTATATACTTTTCTCTTGAGGAATAATGGCAACCTGCTGTTCATGATTTGGGAATGCCTGCCAAACGCACCCCAGCCCATTCTTATTCTTCTGATTATTTCCGTCTCATGATCCGGATCCGCCGTCACTACCTGCCCTGGTTACGCTCAATGCAGAGCAAAGGCCTCTCCCAGATTTCTCCAACTACCGGGGTCATGTACTAATTGTGACCACGTCGTCCATGCAAACTTCTTAATCTCATCCGGCCACCTAACTTTCTGCCGCCCCCTGCTATGCTTCCTTTCCTTGGAATCCAGTCCGTAACCCTTAATGACCATCGGTTATCATTCCTCCTCATTACATGTCCTGCCCATACCCATTTCTTTTTCTTGATTTCGACTAAGATGTCATTAACTCGCGTTTGTTCCCTAACCCCATCTGCTCTTTTCTTATCCCTTAACGTTACACCCATCATTTTTCCTTCCATAGCTCGTTGCGTCATCCTCAATATAAGTAGAACCCTTTTCATAACCATCAAGGTTTCCGCCCCGCACATGAGTGCTGATAAGACAAAGCTGTTATACACTTTTCTCGTCAGGGATAATGGCAACCTGCTGTTCATGATATGAGAGTGCCTGCCAAACGCATCCTACCCCATTGTTGTTCTTCTGATTATTTCACGTTCATGATCCGGATGTGCAGTCACTACCTGTCCTAGGTAGATGTGTTCCCTTACCACTTCCAGTGCCTCGCTACCTATTGTAAACTGCTGTTCTCTTCCGAGACTGTTAAACATTACGTTAGTTTTCTGCAGATTAATTTTTAGACCCACCTTTCGGCTTTGCCTCTCCAGGTCAGTGAGCATGCATTGCAGTAGGTCCCCTGAGTTACTAAGCAAGGCAATATCATCAGCGTATCGCAAGTTGCGAAGGTATTCTTCATTACCTCTTATCCTCAATTCTTCCCAATCCAGGTCTCTGAATACCTCCTGTAAACACGCTGTGAACAGCATTGGGGATATCGTATCTCCCTGCCTGACGCCTTCATTTATTGGAATTTTGTTGCTTTCTTTATGAAGGACAACGGTGACGGTGGAGCCGCTATAGATATCTTTCAGTATTTTTACATACGGCTCGTCTACACCCTGATTCCGCAATGCCTCCTAGAGTGCTGAGGTTTCCACTGAATCAAACGTTTTCTCGTAATCAATGAAAGCTATATATAAGGGTTGGTTGTATTCTGCACATTTCTCTATCACATGATTCATATTGTGAATATGGTCTATTGTTGAGTAGCCTTTATGGAATCCTGTCTGGTCCTTTGGTTGACGGAAGTCTAAGGTGTTCCTGGTTCTATTTGATATTACCTTAGTAAATACTTTGTCGGCAACGGCCAGTAAGATGATCGGTCTATAATTCAAGTCTTTGGCGTGCCCTTTCTTATGGATTAGGATTATGTTAGCTTTCTAAAGATTCCGGTACGCGCGAAGTCATGAGGCATTGCGTGTGCGGTGTGGCTAGTTTTTCTAGAACAATCTGCCCACCATCCTTCAACATATCTGCTGTTACCTGATCCTCCCCAGCTGCCTTCCCCCTTTGCATTCCTCCCAAGGCTTCCGTTACTCCTTCCGGCGTTACTTGTGGGATTTCAAGTTCTTCTAGACCGTTCTCTCTTCCAATATTGTCGTGGGTGCCGCTGGTACTCTATAAATCTCTATAGAACTCCTCAGCCACTTGAACTATCTCATCCATATTAGTAATGATATCGCCGGCTTTGTCTCTTAACGCATACATCTCATTATTGCATATTCCTAGTTTCGTCTTCACTGCTTTTTGGCTTCCTCCTTTCCTGAGAGCATGTTCAATTCTGTCCATATTATTCTTCCTTATGTCAGCTGTCTTACGCTTGTCGATTAACTTGGAAAGTTCTGCCAGTTCTATTCTAGCAGTGGGGATAGAGGCTTTCATTCATTGGCGTTTCTTGATCTGATCTTTCGTCTCCTGCCATAGCTTACTGCCATCCTGTCTAAGGAAGAGACCACCGACTTCTTTTGCACATTCCTTAATGATGCTCATAAGATTGTAGTTCATATCTTCAACACTAACGTACTCTTCCTGAGCTGAGGCCGAATACCGGTTCTGTAGTTTGATCCGGAATTCCTCTATTTTCACTCTTACCGCTAACTCGTCGATCGGCTTCTTATGCACCAGTTTCTTCCGTTCACTCCTCAAGTCTAGGCTAATTCGGGTTGTTCCCATCCTATGGTCACTGCAGCGCACCTAGCCGAGCACGTCCGCATCTTGTATGATGCCAGGGTTAGCGCAGAGTATAAGGTCTATTTCATTTCTAGTCTCGCCGTTCGTGCTCCTCCACGTCCACTTTCAGCTATCCCGCTTCATTATCCGCATATTATTCTGTTCTGCAAGCTCTACTAATAAATCTGCCATGCTATGCCTACAGCCTATGCCATATTCCCCTACTGACTTGTCACCAGCCTACTTCTTGCCTATCCTGGCATTGAAGTCGCCCATCAGTATAGCGTATTTTGTTTTGACTTTACCGATCACCGATTCCACATCTTCATAGAAGCTTTTGACTTCCTGGTCATCAAGACTGGATGTAGGGGCGTAGACCTGTACGACTGTCAATTTGTATCTCTTAGAAGGTTCATAACTACGACCCTGTCGTTAATACTATGGAGTTCCTGTATGTTACCAGCGATATGCTTAATAATCAGGAATCTGACTCCTAGTTCTCGTCTCTCCGTTAAGCCCCGGTAGCACAGGACGTGCCCGCTTTTCAGCACTGTATATGCTTGTTTTGTCCTTCTAACTTCACTGAGGTTATTATATCCCATTTACTGCCTTATAATTCCTCCAATAGCACTGCTAGACTTTCCTCACTAGATAACGTTCTAGCGTTAAACGTTCCCAGGTTCCGATTGCAATGGCGGCCTGTAAGGAACCAGGTATTCTTAGCACCCTCTGCTGCGTCGCAGCTGTGACCGCTGCTGTGGTCAGTTGCTTCGCAGTTGCTGAGGACTGAGGGGCCGGGGTTTGATTGTTGTGTTCATATAGGAGGTTCTGGCCATGTACTGCACCTGGGTGGCCAATCCTGCTCTGGTGAGGGAGGGCGTTCCCAGTTCTGGTCACCGGGATCAGGCCACACTCCGGGCTTGTTTATGCAATTTTATCAACACGCGGATTCTTTGTTAATCCGGTGGAAAATTGCGCGGCACCGGGATTCGAACCACGGTCCTCTTGCACGCGAGGCGGTAGTTCTACCTCTACGCCACCGCTGCACCACCTGCACCACTGCAGTCTATACATGTTCCTGAGAGACTTGTAGAAATTGCTATCTGTTTTTTGCTAGGGCGCCTCTTTAGACACAGTGATTACCAAATGTGGCGCCCGTACCCACTGCCTCACCGCACGGGCAGCCAGCGGCAGAGCGTAAACAAACTCCACCGCACTCCGCAATTCGTATGTCAAGGGGACAAACGTATACAACAGGGGTCAAAAAACCTCCGTAGTGCCTAGGCAGAGTCATATATTCAAGGAGCAAAAACCCCCAGATTTTCTCTCTCGCGCTCGCACTTACTGGCACCTGCGCAGAAACGACTGGCGATCCCTCAAATTAACGTCTCGTGAAAAGTTGTCCGCGAGTGTAGGCGTGCCGGCATTGGGGAGTAGGGTCGAGTTTGTTTACGCTAGGACGCACGCTCCCGGCGTGGCAACATAATCGAAGCAGCTAGCACGGACGCTCGATTAGGCGACCGCTGTGTGAGACAGACTCTCTGGCACCTGCGGCGCTCGTTAGCCAGTCGTGGCGGATTATGACTTGCGACCGTGTTGGGCCTGGGTGACATATATTAAAAATGTAGAAGGCAGAGCGCCTTAGTAACCGTGCTTGAACCCAAGTGCGTGAAAGGCCGCCGGTGACGATGACTGAGTCAGCACCAGTGCCGCAGGCGGGAGAAAGTCGGTCCGACGTACCTTCAGAGGCAAAGTTCTGACTGGTGTTGCAGAAGTCGTGGGGCGCGGTAGTGCGGAACTTATCGTCATAAGTTGGTGGCTGGACGTACATATATTTATTCAATCGTGCTTTTTAGTAACTGTAACAACCTGTCATTATTTCGCATTATTGAAGGCGCCTCCAGGATATGGATTTGTCCGAGGTTGGGTCTCGCCGAGGCCTGCGCGTGCCACCTAGGGGTGTATAAGATCGGCTCAACAGTCAGTTTTTTTTACAAACACTCTTTAATGCGCTTCGGCCTCCGCGGCCTCAGCGCACGGGCCACCCTGCTTACAGCATTGATCCCCCCGCTACTCTTGGGTGCCCAGGAGATCCTGTGCCGCCTGCTTTATTATAACCTCAGCTGCTCTCCTGAGCACTCCGTTTGCCACTTACATTTGCCCTCCTGGAACTGTGCTTGTAAAAAATTCAATCTATCGTCGCGACGAAAAAAGCGACCCGCGACTTATACAACATCAATCAGAAGCTTGCCTTCAGACGCAGCAATCACCAAATGGGGATTACGTGCCCACTGGCTCATCGCGCGGGTTGCCAGCGCCGGAGCGTAAACAAACTCAACAGCACGGCGCAATGCCGACATGTCTAGAGGACAAGCACCTACAACACGCGCTAAGAAACCCTTCCGTAATGCCTAGGTTGAGTCAAGGAGCAAAAGCTCCAGATTTTCTCTCTCACTCCCGCTCTTACTCGCGCCTGCGCAGAAATGACTGGCGATCCCTTGAATGAACGTCTCGTGCGCTAGAGGGGCTAGGTGCTCGGTGCGCGTAAACACGTGGCCAGACACGCCGGACTGCGGCCGTGATGAACCTTCACCTATTTGGCTCTGTCGGCATTGCATTCCTGCATGGCTTGTCACCGCATCTACACCAGGGTCGCCGTGTTGCGTTCTCCTTCGTGACAAATGCAGCATGCGGTTCCTCTTGTTTCGGCGGCTGTGTCAGCAAATGTTTCGTTTGCCTATTTCGACGCGTCCGATGTTGACAAGCACGAAATATCTTGCAGATGACGCTCTACCGAAAAATGAGCGCTTCAAAAGGTTTGTATTTCAACACAAGTTAGCTTTCAAAGTTACCGTTGGTTTTTCTATGGCATCGTGAAAGTGGATGGGGGAAACGGCGCGGCGGCAGCTCAAATGGTTACAGCATCGCACGCGTAATGAGGAGACGTGGGATGATTCCCCACCTGCGGCTATTTGTTTTTTGATCCACTTTCATTGCCTTTAATTTTTCGTTTCTTTGATTGAATCAGTAAGTACAAGTAATTTCCCGTATGTTGACCTTGCTGTCATCGTTAATTGGGCCCATCGGTTAACGCCCTTTCCTATCATTCATCGCGGCATATATATAGTGGTTCTACTCCACCCGAGAAAGCATTTTCCAGGCAGAGCTTCATGGGTAAGCGACGGTGCTATTGAAATATAGGTTCTGCAACTTCGTCCACTTCAGTTTATATGCTTCGTGCGTGGTCGCTGGTCCTCGTCGCACTTGATTAATGTGCCGCGGTCTACGCTTTCGCTCTGGAAGCTCAAACAGGAAAGATGTGTTAGGCCTTCCTCTACTGAGCGTTGTGTACTGAACAGCCATTGCTTGTGTTCGAGTACGTATTTGAGCACCCGACGGCCAGGCAAAGCATCAGCATTCATGCAGCAGCTGAAATCACGAGCGCAAGAGGGAAAACGCACACCGAGAGAGACGCCTGTCAACTCGCAAGTGACAAACGAGCAATGCGCCTGCCTGCCTAGGCGCAATGTGGCCTAGCTAAGAGATCGACACTTCCGTACCGTTCTTCAATATTCGCTATATCCGCATCGCTACCGCTTTGCCGCTAGGTACACGCGTCGTCTGCATATGCGCTATCTTATAGTTGCTAATAACAAAAGTAGGCAATTACCAGACCGGCGGCTTCGCCAAGATTACTTTGACAGTTTACGCTGGGCATTTACAGTCAATTTAGCTCAAGTGGAATTTCCGTGTAGTTGAACTTTAGGAATATTACGAAAGATGGGACCACGACGTCTAGCACTGCGTTCCCGCTCATTCTTTTGTGATTCCTTATTTCAAATAAACGCAATACACTCGCTTGCGCACCATCTTTCATGGTTCTTAATAAGGAACACTATTGTGTGTGCACACCTAAAGGGGCCCTGAACGACTTGTTTTTGAAGTGGAGAAATTGATTTGAAGGGAAAACAGGCTTTTCCAGAAATACTTTCTTGCAATATTTACTTCAAAGCACTAAACAAAAGCGGAGCTATTGGCAATTAAGCACGGCTTCCGCTGTGCCCCCGTTCTTTCTTTAATACCTCTCACTGGGAAGGCTACGGCGGAGTGTGGCGTGTCCGCAACACTGTACCTTCTAAATTTCACCGGGGTGCGCAATTCAAATTTCATTTTGGATATTAACTTAGACGCCTCGGCTTCCACCTATGCTAGCTACGACGCGCTAAACATAAGCCAAACGCGGAGGTCCCCAGCGAGCCGTAGTGGTTTAGCCAGTGGACTCGTGGCAGCACCCCATGGCGGCCGTGGTATCTGCGGCATGTAGCCGACCGCAGCTTGATGTCAGCTATCGGCCGATAGAAGCCTCTAGGGAAACGAAGAAACAGTGCGTCCCATGAGGAAATAGTGCGTCCAGAGGAAAGTCGGGACCGGGCCTTCTGTGGAAAAGAGAGCGTTTGAGAGAAACGGGACTTCGCGATCAGCTTGCGAGCTCCACGCACCGCGTATGGCAGCAAAACTTCCTTGATATGTTCGCAGCAGCGTATGCTACCGGCGGACTACGTTGTTTCTAAAAGCACATGGGGTGGTTCAGGGCCCCTTAAAAATCAGTTCTGCGAAAAGCTCCTAGGCGAAGGAATGTTCATTAAAGAGAGAAAATGTTGTACAGCTGATTATAGCAAAAACTACAAAGTAATATTATAAGGACTTCCCAGAAAGCAAGCTTACACGTGTGAAAATATCTCAACTTTGTCCGAAATTGAACCCGCGACCACTGCCTTTCCTGAACGGACAAGGACGCTAACAAATAGTAGTGCGACACCGAAGCAATCGAAGAAGAACGCGAAGCATCACTCCTACCAGGACGAAATATTTTTCCAACTGGGAAGCTCTACTTCACAAAACCCATATAGATTTCCTTCATACAATTGGTGCTATATATACAGTTAAGCGGACTCGAATGTTTCCTTATTATCCCCTGCAGTAACGAATTACGTTCGACTGTCGATAAATGTGTGAAATATACATAATTTTATGCCAAGGTGCTGCACACTCGATAGAAAGCAATAACTCTGCATTTTATAGAGAGCCACCATAATTACGTAGTGATTAATTATTCAGTGATTGTACAGTCAATCATGGTACGTTTCTTAATGAAAAATAATGAGTCACCCGCTCGAATTACCAGAACAGGTTAATTATTGGGGGGAAGCATTGCAACAAGAGAAAACTTTCGCAATTACTACCAAAACACCCCACTTCAAGTATCCCGTCAAACACTCTAGTGCCTTTACTAAAGTGATCTTCTGAAGCAAGAAATTCGTGCAGAAGTGAAATCGGTGTATTTTAGGGAAGCAGCACGTTTGATTTACTCAAAGCTTAATGTTATTTGCCTATACCTTGCAAGCACTTCCAAGTAATGGCAAAAGTAAGTCCCGTCCGCAAACGTGTAGGCCGTAGCTGAAGGGTCTATATCTACATATTGACACGTGGACTTGCTTATCTTTTACGGATGAGCGCTTTTCCCCGTGTAACGATAGAGAAAGAAATTCAGCAAGGCGGGAGACTCGGCGAACACTGGCAACAGGAAACACACCACGGCTAATAATAATTCAATCCGTTAGTTGACGCGAGCCCTGGAAAAACAAATATAGTGAAATGAACTTACAGACAATGTTTTATTTTTCTTGATCTTTCCCGCTAAAACTCAAAAAAATTCGCGTATAAATAAACTTATACTTTGCGACTTACTTTGGTTGCGTTGCGTAACAACAAGCTAAGGGCACGCCAGGCGCTCCAGGCACACCGGGCGCGACAGATGCATGCCTCAAGTGCTAGTCACGCCACCGAAGCTTGCGAAGGAGGCTGTGCATGCTAATTTCGCCTGTTCTACGACCCGTCTCTCTTGGATGTAGCGTGTTTATTGGGCTCGCTGCATTTTTTTGCGTTGCTTCTGCACTTCGAAACGGCACCTGCACTATTGGACTACGGCAAGGTGAGAAATTCTTTTATTTTCGACAGTAGGCGATGCAGTTCACGGAATTTCGGCTTTTACGGCCGGAACCGATACTTGTGACGCAGTATGTGAAAATGAACTCGCTCGTCCTGGCATGGTTAATTTGATTTAATGACTCGTACTGGGAGATGTTTGCGACGCATGCTATGAGCCCTAACATTATTAAAACTTATTTGGGTAGTTTTTGGGCGCACTCGCCACAGTCGGCTTCGTGACCCACTTAGCGAGAAGCATCTCGGCCGTGTGACGCAGTTTCGCGTCTACTCAATCTTACCGGGACAAGTTTTGCAGCCCTCTCTGAACCACGACATTGTTGTAACTAATTCCGCTACTTTTTGTGGTACTTTTCACGCACAGTGGCCATGTCTAGTGTTGTGACGCAGGTAGCGACAAGCAGCTCGGCCGTGGGCCGCAGTTAGTTTCGCATGTAATGAATCTTACTGGGACAAGTTCGTGACACATTCTCAGAACGCCAAATTATTTTAATTAATTTTGTGGGATTTTTGGGTACGTTTTGGAATACTTTTTTGAGCCTGAGGTTGTGACGCAGAAAGGCGGTAGTTGTGACATTAAGTTTGGCGTGTACTGAATCACAGAAAAGTTTGTCATGCTTTCTATGGCAACGCAACACATACCGTCTTTCGGTACTCACGGTTGTCGAAGACGCGGCGAGCGATTGGCAAGAGTGATAACACTGGAGCGTGTTGCTAGCGTTGGCCGAACGCGTAAAAGATCATGCCAAGGAGCTCAAAAACTAAGAACTTGAAAATGCTATCTTCTAAACGACTGAAAACAGGCTTTGCATATACGCATCTCCCTTGAGTGCGAGTATAAGGCATTCTGCGAGCGTCTAGCATGGTCTGGCTTAGAGCTTGTGTTGTGGCCACCTCCCTGTGTGTAGCGTACTATCGCCATATATGTAAAAGCGAATTGCTTTTGTTTGCAATGTCGCCTTTTCGCCACTTTCGCATGTTTCCCCTTACACGCAGTATTCATATAAGGTTTAAATACCAAAATTATAGATGTTTTTAATTTATTTCTATGAACTGATGTCGTACGGTGGAGCTTCGTACGGGAACTACTGCTAGTTACCAGGTGCCACAACGTTCGATGAACACACAAAAAACGAGGAACGAGCATTTATGTGCAGCGAAATAAGCTTTTTATTTACAAGGTGTTCTGCGTCCGGTTTATGAAAGTGCACGTGGAACAGATTCGATGGAAGCTTGAAAAGATCGCTCGCAATCATTTTTACTAAATAAACCATTCCCCACTAAGACTGTGCGCGATTGAGCAGGAGAAGCAAAAAAAAAAAGAAAACTAATGCAGCCTGCGTTGCTCGTGCCAGCAAGCGTTCAAAATGCGCCTGCCCAAAACCGAAACCAGAAAGAGTTAATCCGTTCCACTTGGTGCGCTATAGTCAGTTTGGGCGCTGGGCTCTATGGGAGTGTCAGCCCTTGTTGAATGACTTTCTCTATGGTCTAACGATTGCTATCCCTCAGTGCTGGCCACGCCCGCATGTATCTAAGTTTCTTGAATGTTATCGATGGTTATGTTGCCACCGAAGCTTCTGTAATCTGATTGCATCTGCGACGCGAATAGAGTAGAACGTTCCGGAAGACACACGGGCACTACCGATTACTCTGGAACCTTCCATGACCCGCATATGAGAGCCGATGCGCTTCACCAGCAGATCAGGTTTCGACGATCGCCGACTGTGTTCACCACTGTCACCGTTAATTGAGAGTAGCCCCTATTTCTGGGCACAGGTTCGCTGAATAAAGAGTTTTTCGCCATTCCCAGTTTCGCTACTGTATTTTTGATCGTTACTACAGCGTGACAATATATGTAGCAATTTTGCTTTTGCTTGCAACCTAGGCAATGCCCTGCTTTGTTGACTTTCATGAGATAGATTTTCCGTGATCTTCGATCTGGAAAAGCCTTTGTCTGGCTTCTAAATTAGCGAAGTACGTGGCTGAAAAACTAGTCCACTGATTGAAATAACTTGCAGCCTATTTAACGCGCCCTGTGGGAATCTCTATATAGCGAAGCTTACGAGGCATTGTTCACGCGGACTTTCTTATCTGACTCATGGATGCCGCGAACGAGAAGCTTTGCAATAAAATATACCTATTAACAGAACCAGGGTTATGGGGGATGAAAGTGGCAAGGGCATTTCTGCGCCATTTTTGTGAGTTAGCCGACCTCCTCCCGTGGGCGCAGTTGCCACTATCCAGGAGTTTTACAGGAGGCGTAACGTATGCGCAAAGTGAGGCCACCTCCTCCGTGGCCGTCTGTCCCATCTCATCGCGGCACTCCGCCTACTCTTCCGGCGCATAACGACCCACTCCGCAGGCCAGCTTTCCCCTTCTACATTTCACCGCTGCGGGCGAAGTAGTGTGAACCATCGCTGCTAGATGGAGCCGCCGTACCGTACCACAAAACACAAAGCGCTATGAGAATACAATAGGTATGAATTCCTCCGGGATATTTGTAAAGATGTAATGGTTCCAGGACTTACTTTCAGAAATGCGGTTGTTTGCTTGAAATAAGGGGTACCATCGGTGCTAGGTGGAAACCATATGTCAGTGGTATGCCTCGCATTGGGCGCTGACGGGAATACTTGAAGGAGAAGTTTTAAAGTGAGGGAAGCCCACAGTAAAATTGTATGAAGGACGAGTGAGGAATATGGAAGAAAATAAGTGAGCTGGGAGAGTGTTGAGGCATTTTTAAAGGAAAAACATTGAATCGCAGTGGGGGAAAAGAACTAGGAAGCTTACCAGCAACTATGCGGCCTGTAGAGTGAGCAAGTCAGCAACAAAGAACGTCAAGCGGATAGTCAGAGAGGCTTAAATATTGTCATGGGTGGCCGCAATGGAAAAGAGACTTGCCATGAGTAACTGCATAACAGGAAAAAGCGAAATCGGTAAAGAAACAATTGATCATAACTCAAAGAGACGCTCACTACCTTTTGAAGCATGATCAGCATGCCTTAGAACACGCACCAGTAAAGCGACTTATAAGAGGGAAGAGGCATGTGCCTGTTGCGGTAAAGTACGGCAAACGATGGAGCATGTTTTATTAGAATGTGAAGACGTCTGCCCAATGGTCAATTTAGGCACCACTGGTTTCTGTGGCTAAGCCGTGGCACCACTGGCTTCGGGTTCAGCGCAAGCAGGGAGAAAGTAAACATGTCCGCAATAGAGATTAGTAAGATGGGATTGGAAGATTGGTGGAATAAAAGTAGGGAAACGACAAAAAACGGAGATGTAGAAAACGAAGTTCGTAATAGGGGTCAGAAAATTTGGTTGTGGCAATTCGTCGTGCTTTTTTTCTTTTTCTTTTTTAGCCTACGTAGGAATTTAGGCAGTATAGTAATATGGGGGGAACTTGGTGGGGCAACTCTCCATCCATCCATCCATTCATCCGAGTGGCGCTTCCGTTTTCGTGTGCGCGGGTGTGCATCGTGTATTTGTGGATTTGCAGGCTCGTCGACTTATTTGAATGCTTTCGACACATTCAACAATGTGGGACGATAAGTCTCTGTTGCCCTTAAACGACCCCTCACCTGGTCTGGCTGTTTTGACCTGACCAGCGCCGCGCATATATTGCGCGATAGCGACCGTGTTTGCAAATATTACACCGCTGCGCGCCGCGGAAAGCTCTGACATTTCAATCTCAAACCCGTTTGCCCGTGTACTCACGGTACACGCACTCCAAGCCGGTGGGTGATGTACACGTTCTAGTGTGCCTAAGTACACGTGTTTATGCTCTGATGTCACTCGTGTTGATATGGGACTTCGAGAATTATTCAAGGCAATATCCGTTATTTGGGTAATATGTTGCTTGAACTCACGAACTAAAGCATAAAAGAAATATTGAAAAACACAAAATGAATGTCTGCGGGTTTTTGTTTTACATCGCACCGCAGCAACAGAGACGTACTTCCGTGTCGTCTACTTGTTTCGGCGTCGCGGAGTCGCGAGCGCAGACCACGAAGCGATGTCATTTTCCAACGTGTTAAAGCACGCGAACATGCTCTGTGATCCACTTGTGTCTGCCTCAGTATTCGTGTAGAACTGGCTTATACCGTTAGTCAGGCGTCCTCCTGCACGGCCCGAAAATCGTGTGCTGCGCGAAAAGAGACAATCACAACAGCTCGCGCGCGACGCCATCAGCGGAATCGCGCCCCGCCGCAAAAAAAGCGAAAAAAAAAATGAAGGCGGCGCCCATGACCTTTGCGTGGCGCGATTCTCGGGCTCCGGTATCGGAGAACGCAGGGAAGGAATTTAGCGTAACGAGGCTAGACTGGGCAAGTGGACAGAGCTTTTGTGTTTGTGGTGAAGCTCACCTCCTTAAGTCATCGGTTCGAGGCACTGATATTTCTATCATGGCCATTATTGTGAAAATTCGAAAAAATTTTGCCGCATAACACTTTTTCGAAGACGTGTAACAACTCTTAACGTATAACCGAGCTATGCTGTGTGGTTTGGGTAGGGGCCTTTTAAATGGTAGTTTGGAAGTCACTAGACGGCCAGCAATTGGGGTTTTAGTGCATGCATTGGTATCAGGAATATTGTTTTGGTAGGACAGTGAGAGCATGGCCACGTGTCATACCTCAATTCGGTGTTGCATATACTGGTTTTGTTAGTTTTCTGTTTTCTTTTTCATCTTTCCTTTCTCGTTTCGTGCGCGCGGTTGTGTTTCATGTATATTCTGTCTTGCATGGTAGACCGCCTTTTGTGCCATGTGTTGCTGCGGATAAGTTCTTGTTCTGTACCTTTATTATGTTATAAAGTGAGCACTGCTCATACTCATTGTATATAGGCTGACGAAGGGGAAATCCTTTTCAAAGAGGAACGCCGTCTCGGCATTTATACCCGGTAAAAGAATACTAAGACAGATGCAAGCATTGGTCCACTTTATATTATTATCTTCCTGCCGAGGGGGAGGCGTTCTCACTAGAAAGTGAGCGCCAGGTAGCTCAGTAACGACAGTCGAAGCCCGTTTTGTAAATCTCAGCTGCCTGAAAACAGGCTCGAGTTATTCGCGATAGATGCGTTTTGCTGATGGCGACAGGTAGCACAATATAATATTTCTCAACGGTTCCAACATCGTGGTTTCGCAATCTCCCGCACGCATGCGGCTATGAACGTGGATAGGTACACGATATATTTTCGGCGAACTTGAGCGGCACTTCAAACGTGTGTGAAGGTGGTGTCGGCGCTTATCAGAAATTCACGAGCTGCGTGTGCGCGGAGATACACCAGCTGACTGGCTCATCTGCCTGCCTGTGGCATCGGAGAAGTCCTTTCAGAAGGAGTCGGAATTGCTGCCCTCTTGTTTCTTGCGCCGTTGAAGGCCGACACATTGGATGTTAGAAGGGTGCATTGGCGTACACATATACCCTAAAATATACGGAACCTTTTGCTCATGGGCAAATCCTAAGAGTGGCGAGATGGACCGCCAGATCAGTATGGTTCTGAGCCGCGAGGAAAACAGGTGGCGATAAACAATTGATTATTGCCTGAAGACGAAAGTTATTTATGACAAGATAATAGAAATCGCCATTGACAATGAAGGGTATGTCAACATAAGGAGTTACCACAAACGCATCATTTCGAGAATGGGATATGTAGTTGGGAAAGAGAGCAAAGAGTGAAGAATAGGCAGTCCAAATTTGAATGCTGAACAAATAATAATTATAGTAACAAGAGTCGAAGAAGTACTTCGCAAATGGCCAAGGAACAAGTTGGCATACAGTAAGCGTCTAAGTGCAGTAATGACAAAAATATGAAAGGGAAGCAACATGCTCATTGGAAAAAAAAAATCAACCGAAAAGCTGGAGGAACACGGAGATACGGAAGTGATCTCTCAACAAAAAGTGCAGTTTTCACAGGATGAAGTAGACAGAAAATGGAAAATATACCGGCAGAAATATCCTTGCTTCAAATAAAAAGTGAAATTGAACGTAGGTTGTCAGAAATACATGAGAAAAAAAAACGGACGAACTTAGATATTTTGGAACCACATCTGCTGGGCTATATGGGATAGAAAAAATTTAAAGTGAGGGAACCTCAGATTAAAATTGAACGTGAAGAATGACTGACGAATATGGAAGAAAGTAAATGAACTGGAAGAGTGTTGACATATTTTAACAGAAAAAACATTGAAAAAGGCGAAAATCAGGCATCCACCTGTTCGTAGCAATTGCTACAAAGGAAACCCATGCGGGTTACTTGAAATAAAAGCCTCATAGTTGAAGAAAACTTGACGTGGTCATTCTGCGCAGAATTACCACGTCAAACTCTTGCCTTTGCTTCGTGTTGTCGAAAAATTCGACTTCGCCCTGCCATCTGCTAGCCGCCTGGTTAGCTCAGACGGTAGAGCGGCTGCCCCAGAAAGGCGGTGGTCCCGGGTTCGAGTCCCGGACCAGGACAAATTTTTCTGCAACTATGAGGCTTTTCTCTCGAGGAACCCGTATGGGTTTCCTTTGTAGCAATTGCTGTGAACAGGTGGATGTCTGATTTTCGCTTTTTCCATTACTTTTCTTCACCTTGCGGGTTTGCGCAGAATTACCACGTCAGAAAAAAAACATTGATTCAAAGGGGAGCAAAATAACGAGGAAGCTTAACAGGTAGTATGCGACCGGTATAGGCAGTGTAGGAGTTGAGGAGGACGTCGGGAAGAAACACTTGGGAGGCTTATTTTACATTATTTACAGTGAGAGTCAATGAACAGTCTCAAAGTCATTACGGGCCGGCAGCAACTCGGACGCTGCGGCCCGTCGCAAGAAGTTCGAGAGAGACGAATCCGGGAATGCCCAGGATTTCTCTCGACCAAGGTTGATCCGTAGCGCCGCCACCAGTTGATGCATGCGGAGGCGATCCCACCGCTAGCAACCAGTTGATGCATTTGGAGGCGATCCCAACGCTAGCAACCAGTTGTAGTAGTTGAGGAGGACGTCGGGTTGAAACACTTGGGATGTTTATTTTACATTATTTACTGTGAGAGTCAATGAACAGTCCTAAAGTCATTACGGGCCGGCAGCAACTCGGACGCTGCGGCCCGTCGCAAGAAGTTCGAGAGAGATGAATCCGGGAATGCTCAGGATTTCTCTCGACGAAGGTTGATCCGTAGCGCTGCCACCAGTTGATGCATTTGGAGGCGATCCGACCGCTCCCACCACTTGTAGGAGTTGATAAGGACTTCGTGATGAAAATTTGGGAGGTTTATTTTGCATTATTTACAGTGAGAGTCAATTAGCAGTCGTAGAGTCATTACGGGCCGGCAGCAACTCGGACGCTGCGGCCAGTCGCAAGAAGTTCGAGAGAGATAAATTAGGAAATGCCCTAGGAATGTTGCCGGTCTGCGTCTTTTAAGCCCTACGGTGTCGATAAGACACGTCACGTTTGGCCAATGGGAGAGGCCGCTAAGGTGACGTCATTTTCGGCCAATGGTAGGCGCCCGTGCGATGGAGTCACACCCGGCGAAGAGAGTCGCTGCTCGGTTGTTTGTCCGAGGGCTTTCTTCTCCCTGCGGTCTTGCCTTGCTGACTTGCAATGCTCTGTCACCATAGAGGGTAGGGGGCGACGCCGCCAGGTTGTCACGGCGCATTACAGCAATCTTTCTTCGGGACCCACTTTACCCGCAACAGTGCCAGGACGGAAGAATCCCTTCCCTTCACTTTCGGGAAGAGCCAAACAGTGAATAGCTCCACCGATGCACACGAAGTGGGGTCCGCCAACATGTTTGCACGTGCCGTGCCTCAGGAATGGGGCATCCGTGTTTCTGCGCTCCTTAATTAGCTGTGGTGCGATTCGATGTGGTCTGGGGAACTCGAAGTATGCTCAAGAAATGGCTCCGTATCGAACACCAGCAACATGGCAACAAAAGACGTCGAGCGGAAAGTCAGAGGCTGAGGTAATCTCATGGATGGCGGCAATGGAAAAAAATCCTGCTATGAGTAACTGCCTAAAGAAAAAAAAAACAAAATCAGAAAAGAAACAATTGATAAATGAAACGGAAGCTCTTTACTTTTCGAAGTGAGGTCAGACTGACATAGAAAAGACACTTGTAAAGCCAGATACAACAAGGAAAAGGAAAGATGAGCTTGCTTCGGTAATGCTCTGGAAACGATGGAGCACGCTTTACTCGATTTAGGCTCAACTGGCCTCGTTGAAGCACTTGGGTTCAGCGAGAGCAGGGGGAAGGTAAACAAGCCCGCAATAGAAATTAATACTCCCTGTGTATTGTGATATGCTATACGTGACACTCCGCAACACGAGTTGCAGTGCAGAGTTCTAGGAGGCCAGCCGTAGAATTAGGCAACAATGTACTCCTTGAAGCCCTTGGCTTCAGCGAGAGCAGCGAAAAATAAACGTGCCCGCATTAGAAATTACTAAGACGCGAGTGGAAGATTTGTAAAAGAAAGTGGGGAAATGACAGACAGAGGAGGCATAGAAAAACAAAGTCCTCATCAGTGGTTCAGGAAGTTTGGTGATGGGAATTCTTCGTGCTCTTTTTCCTTTTTTTTTCTTTTTTAACATAGGTTGGACGTTAGTTCAATGTAAAAGCACGAGCTTGCTCGCGCAACCCGCCACCCGTTCCGTAGGGCACAATCACAGAATCCATCCATCCGAGTGCGAGCTATTGGCAACTCCAGAATCCGCTAGTTTTGCTGGCAAAAAAAAACAAGAAATAAAGATGGTTACGACATCCAGGCTCACAGCTGCTCTGTCGCGGGCTGCTGTGGTCACGCTTCAATTTGTGACGTGGATTACCTTATTTATGCAGGTCTCAAGTAAGGATTTCCGCGACGGAATTCTGGATGGAATTGCGCTGTGCCGGCAAACGTCCGGCCAGCCCAGCGAGCCACATTATATTTATTTAAAGAAAAAGAGCTTCCCAAGCAAGGCGAAGGTAAAAAATATGTTTTTGCCCATAGCGAGCATCTCTGGAAGGTGCAAGGACTTACTCGCGGTCTTACACCACTGCTTAGTTGCGGTACTTGACTTATTTCGACCTTTATAGGCAACTCAGCACTGCAACTCGTGTTGCGAGTATCACAGATTGCATATCACAATATATAAGCAGTACTGTATGTTGTGCTTTCAGAAACTAAGTACGGATATTCTGCACTGATAGAACGAGGCTGAAAAGTGTAAGGTCACTTGGTCTGTGTGTGTTGGAATAAAATGAAACGAGAGTTTAGGTTGTGAGTTTTGATGCACCTTCATTTTAGATTCGTGGCGCTTGTTCATGCTCGCAGTACGTCGTCTCCAAGGTAATGCCTGGGCTTGTCAACACAGCAGGCACATGCCGCCCGTAGAAATTCTCAAACCCAATGAAACGTGACAAGGGAGGAACAACCAATCGGACCAAGTTAAGTTCCTTCCAAGTGGTTTCCAAAATTTACGGTGAGGGGGGGGGGCGTTCGTTTGACAAGTTCAGTTGTAATAATGTAACTGTATTACTTGGAAGCGCATTCAAGCATTTGTAGTTTAATTTAGGTTTGCACTCGGTGTCGCAAAGCGAACTAACGGTGATGTACACAGGCCGAACGCTCCAAAGCTTGCACAAGTGCTGTTAGTTTTACTTCTAAATTTCTTGTGAGCAAATGAACTGACCACTCACTGCGTTGAATGAGAAAGCAGCATCTTTCGTTTGCACATAGAAACTAAAGCGTGCTGCGAAAAGAAGTTGTCTCGCGGCATAACATTTGTCATGATCGATTTCAGACCTTCTGAGGTATTTATTATTCTTCGTGGCGACGCTGCAGACAAAAGTATGATAGAGAGAATCTTCTTGCTGCCTAAAGCATTAGTAACACGAACGCTGGGGAACAAAACAATAGGTGAACAAACCTATATGGAGTTTTAGCGTGCATCACTATAATTTGTCAAAGCGCCTGCCTGAACGAAGTACAATCTGCAATTTGAAACGCCATCAAGATATTTAAAAGAAACAAGAAGAAAGCAATGGTCTACCCGTCGGGAAGAAAACAGTAGTCGCTAGTGAAGTGTTTCGAACAAAAGCGTAAAGTGAACAGTCACCTTTTCGGATAGGAAAATTTTGTATCTAAGCGATCGCTTTGCGATGAAATGATATATTACTCTTTTCGCCACGATGGCACGCATAATAGTAAACAACAAAAGTATTACGACATCTGCCTTCTTTGATTGTTGTGTTCCGGCACGGTGCCATGACAATGATTTGAGAACTTCGAGGCTTTCAGTGCATGCGGTGATAGGGTACCGTTTTCGCTTCAAGCTCGCACCTGGATCGGCTTTTTTCGGCGTGACCGGTAAGCAGCGAGAATTTGGTTGGAGTCGCCAATTCGGCAAGACAGCAACAGCAGGTGGTAGCCAGGGCCCGAAAGAGAGGCTTGGGTGTTCCCCAAGGAAGCTTTGTTTCAAGACCGACACTTCCATGGAAGAAATCGAGGGGTTCTCATTTAAACAGTCATTAGCTTGTATCCAGTTCACTGGATATTACATTTAGGTACAGTCCACAAAATACTCTACTATTTTCATTCATAAACTAGTGTTGGGAACTCCTATACTGTGCTCGTGCACTTGTAGCTTGTAGTATAAACGTTAAAAAGAACTTCCCCATGAAGTAATGTCTAGTATATAGCAATGTGATTACCGTTCTTGTGATCTATTGATGATGTCGCTACTGAGCATGTTGTATTCTTGTCCTTTTTTGTTATACATAGTCGAATTCAGCGCATTGGGCTCTACTTTCTTCTGTCGTGGTATGGTGGCGCTAAAGTAGCGTCCGAGTTAGAACGTTAATATGACGAACATACAACAGTGAAATATCATTCTTGACATAACTCAGGAATTTTGAATCTTTTTCACTTTATCAATCTATCTATGCATCAG
Organism: Dermacentor variabilis; assembly: GCF_050947875.1. Classification (NCBI taxonomy): domain Eukaryota; kingdom Metazoa; phylum Arthropoda; class Arachnida; order Ixodida; family Ixodidae; genus Dermacentor; species Dermacentor variabilis. Next base: position 37,788,775 of record NC_134574.1, read on the forward strand.
TCTATGTATCTAGCTACTTACGTCGACACAGAGGCCCAAGTGCTCTATCTGCTTAGGCCACTTGGTATCTCCTCGCGTTCGTGACACCATTGTGGTCATTGTTTTGTTATTGCAGGTTTATCATCTGACTCTCGTCATAGCCTCATCGATAAGCCTTTATGCTGACTCATTTGCCAAAGTTGCCCAATAGCTTGAGCAACTAAGTATATGCTCGGGATCCTGGTGCCACCGTGCTCGTTGCATTATCCACATTGAGGCTTGGTAATAATCTTCATCATAATCATCATCATCAGCCCGGTTACACCCACAGCAGGACAAAGGCCTCCCCATACTTCTCCAACAACCCTGGTCATGTACCGATTGGGGCCATGCCGTTCCTGCAAACTTCTTAATCTCATCCGCCCACTTAACTTTCTGCCGCCCCCTGCTACGCTTCCCTTCCCTTGGAATCCAGTCCGTAACCCTTAATGACCATCGGTTATCTTCCCTCCTCATTACATGTCCTGCCCATGCCAATTTCTTTTTCTTTATTTCTACTAAGAGGTTATTACCTTGCGTTTGTTGCCTCACCCAATCCGCTCTTTTCTGATCCCTTCACGTTACACCCATCATTCTTCTTTCCATAGCTCGTTGCGTCCTCCTCAATTTAAGTAGAACCCTTTTCGTAAGCCTCTAGGTTTCTGCCCCGTACATGAGTACTGGTAAGACACAGCTGTTATACACTTTTCTCTTGAGAGATAATGGCAACCTGCTGTTCATGATCTTAGAATGCCTGCCAAACGCACTCAAGCCCATTCTTATTCTTCTGATTATTTCAGTCTCATGATCTAGGTCCGCGGTCACTACCTGTCCAAAGTATATGTATTCCCTTACCACTTGCAGTGCCTCGTTACCTATCGTAAACTGCAGTTCTCTTCTGAGACTGTTAAACATTACTTTAGTTTTCTGCAGATCAATTTTTAGACCCACCCTTCTGCTTTGCCTTTCCAAATCAGTGAGCATGCATTGCAGTTGGTCCCCTGAGTTACTAAGCAAGGCAATATCATCAGGAAATCGCAAGTTACTAAGGTATTCTCTATGAACACGTATCCCCAATTCTTCCCAATCAAGGTCTCTGAATACCTCCTGTAAACACGCTGTGAATAGCATTGGAGAGATCGCATCACTCTGCCTGACGCCTTTCTTCATTGGGATTTTGCTGCTTTCGTTTTGGACGACTACGGTGGCTGTGGAGCTGCTATAGCAATCTTCCAGTATTTTTTACATACGGCTCGTTAACACCCTGATTCCCTCGCAGGGGCGTCTGCGTAAGTAGGCGTTTGGTGTGTTGTGACACCACGTACCCGAGCACATGAGGGTTGGACCCACCCGCGTGTAGCCGTGCGCGGCTTAGCCGTGTCCGGGGAAAAGGGGATCCTGCGGGTTGAGCCAATGCCGGGTGTTTAAACATTTACGGCCCCTCGGCGGCGGCAACACACCCCTTTGGCCTCGGCTTCACGTAGACGGCACACCTGGACTGACTCACCCGGGGGAAATAGGTAGTTGGCTTTTCCATCTTCCTCTCTAATATTCGTCTTCCTCTTGCTTTCGGACTATCCTGTCTCCTCCTAGCTTCCTTTTTCCCCTTTTCCCAGGCAACAAGGGTTAACCTTGTGTGGTATAGCCAACCTTGGTTGTAACAGATTTGGTTATAGTAGTGTCGTACAGCTGGCGTGTGCAGGCCGTGTCTTTTCACGGTCCTGCAGCGTCCCCTTGTTGGGCTCCATGGTGGGTGGGTGGCGGTGCTGCCGAATTTCCGCATATATCTATGGCAAGTTCTTTTCCACCCCTTTCCTGATCGCCCGCATAAATGAGGGCACACCGAAGAAGTATTTAAGTTCTAAGGTCGTCTTAAGGAAAACTTTCCCAAATTTCATGTGATCCACTCGAAGAAAACCGCAAAGTCAGCGAGAATGATCTCTCCTTTTCTAGTGTCTAAACCAATAACCGATATTCTTGTCCAAAGCTCTAAAGGAACCAAACTTGCAAGTGGAGATCACCTTTTGGAACTTCGAAATAAAAATCAGTTTGAAAAGCTGTCGAATCTTGTCTCTTTTGGGGACGTTCTAGTGAATGTGACACCGCATCGCACCATGAACACCAGCCGTGGTGTTGTATCAGATAGTGACCTGATTCATCTGACAGATGCTGAACTACTTGAAGGCTGGAGGGACCAGAATGTGCTCAGTGTAAAACTAATGAAAATGAGGCGCGATGGTAAAGAAATTCAGACTAAGCATCTTATTGTTACGTTTGGTTGAAGTGTCCTGCCCGAAACAATCGAGGCAGGGAATGTGATCATCAGGGTGAGGCCGTATATCCCAAATCCCCTCCGATGTTTTAAGTGTCAAAGGTTTGGTCACAGTTCCCAGAACTGCCGTGGCCGACTAACCTGTGCCAAATGTAGCGACCATGAACATCCGTCCGAGTCATGCCAGAACACTACACACTGGGTAAATTGTTAAAAGGAGCACCCCGCGTACTCGCGGTCCTACCCAAATTGGAAAAAAGAAAAGAAAATAGTGGCAATCAAAACCAAAGAGAACATTTCGTTTAAGGAGGCACGCAGGCGCGTATCATTCTTACCGAAGAATAGCTTTGCCGAAGTAGCGCGTCAGGGGGCAGCGTCACAACGGCCTCCGGCGGCTCTCCGGCCCACACCTAGTGAGCCGTCAGTGACGTCATCTGCGCCCTCGGCGGTTGCGGCCAGCGCTGCTCCGTCATCCGAGAAGGGGCCGTCGACGTCCGGGCTGGTAGCCTCAAGGGCCTCATCCTTTGAGAAGAGACTTTCTGAATAAACAAATCGCTCACAAGAGCGGGTGTCCAGCGCTTCGCAGGAGGCGATGGACACGACACTAAGTCAAAGGGTGCCACTAGCGCCTAAGGAGGGGCGAGAATCGCTCGACCGTTCCAAAAAAGAGAAAAATCGCATTACAGGACCGGAAAAGTGTCCTGTAACCTAAATTTTCTTTCTAGACACACAGCACTAACCTTGTTGCCGTTATGGATACCCAAATAATGCAATGGAACGTGAGAGGACTTCTTCACAATCTTGATGATGTTAAAGAACTCCTTCGTAAATTCACTCCAAAGGTGCTGTGTGCCCAAGAAACACACCTAAAAGTAACACAGACCAACTTTCTAAGGCAATATGCCACTTTCCGCAAAGACCGCAAAGATGCACTCACCTCCTCAGGTGGTGTAGCCGTAATAGTCGATAAGGGCGTTGCATGTCAGCAAGTCAAACTCCGAACTCTCCTTGAGGCAGTTGCAGTCCGAACTGTGCTGTTTGGTAAGTTAATCACAGTTTGTTCGATATACGTCTCCCCCTCCTATCAATTTTCTAAAGCAGAGTTTCAAAGCCTTATCGATGAACTTCCTCCACGATACATAGTCGTTGGTGATTTAAACGCACACAGCCCCCTATGGGGCGACTCGCGTTCCGATGCACGTGGGTGCCTGATAGAAAATTTTCTGTTTTCTTCAGGTGCATGTTTATTGAACAAAAAAGAACCAACATATTACAATGTTACACTTAACACATACTCGGCCATAGACTTGAGCATCGTTTCGAGTTCACTATTTTCTTACCTGGAGTGGTCTGTGCTCAAGAACCCCCTATGGGATTGACCACTTCCCAATTACATTAAACCTAACCAAACCAGTTGGATGCTCGCCGCATTTCCCTCGGTGGAACCTCGAATCAGCAAACTGGGAACTGTTTCGAGATATCACGTGTTTAGGATGGGACGACATTTCTGATGTTAATATAGACGATGCTGTGGCATACATAACTGGTTTAATTATTGGCGCTGCAACAAAATGCATTATACAATTTAACGGACTGGCAAAGAACCGTCGCATCCCCTGGTGGAATGACGAATGTCGAAATGCACGCAAAAATCAAAAACAAAGCTTGGGGATTGCTTCGTAATTCTCCAACAGCCCAAAACGTCATTAATTTCAAACAAGTCAAAACTCAAGGCAGGAGAATAGGTCGACGTGCGAAGAGAGAGAGCTGGGAGTGGTACATATCTAGAATAAATACTTACAAAGACGAGGCAAAAGTGTAGAATAGGGTGAATAAACTAAAAGGCCGAGAGACGAACTCCGTGCCCTTAGTAAGTACCCATGGAGATGGCCTGGAAGACCAGGCAGACTGTCTGGGGGAACACTTTGAGTACATGTCCAGTGCATGCATTACTCACAGTCATTCCTGAAGTTCCAAGAAGGCACAGAGCGACAGCGCCTTGATCGGAAATGTGCCCAAGATGAAGATTACAACCGCCCGTTTAGTTTAGCTGAGCTCAAAACTTCTCTTGCTAGTTGCAAAAGCTCAGCACCAGGGGGTGACCGTATCATTTAAGAAATGATCAAATACCTGCATCCTGAAACGCAGAAAACACTCCTCTCACTTTTTAATGTGATGTGAGCCGCTGGGTATATTCCAAAACATAGTTCCTCGGAAAGGTCCGGCGAAGTCCAAATGAATTCGCCTCCACGGTGCGGTCGGCCATGACCAGGGATGCAGAGGTGCCTTAACTGGATAATTCCGTTGTTCGTGGCAGGCTTGGCAACTTCGTACCTTCGTCTCTAAGTCTGCATCAATTGACGGCCACCACACATAGCTGCTAGTCAGCTCCTTGCTCCGCACAATGCCAGGATGACCAAGGTGCAGTTCGTCGAGCAGACGGCTTCCCTAAGCGGGGACGGAATAACAACCCTCAGGCCATACATGAGGCACCCTTGATGCACGCTGATCTGCAAACGTCTGTCAAAGAATGGTTTTAAGCTCGCATCTCGCAAATGCAATGGCCAGCCTATGCTTGTAAGCTGGAGCACTTTACTGAGCACCGGATCACGTGCTGTAGCGAGCGCAATCTGTTTAGCGGACACGGGCATGGAGTCCAGACGCAAAACATAAAACGATTCCTCGCCTTCAGACGTACCGTCTTCAGGACCCTGGAGCGGGAACCGTGAAAAAAAATCTGCTTCTGCGTTGTCACTGGACTTTCTGTACACAAGCGAGTACTTGTAAGAGGACAACGTGACAGCCCATCGCTGTAAACGTGCCGCTGGAATTGGTGGAATGCCCGTTTTTTGCCCAAGAATTGTTTGCAATGGCTTGTGATCCGTAATCAACGTGAATCATCTCCCATAGACGTAGAAATGAAACTTTTTGACGGCAAAGATAATGGCCAGCGCTTCTTTTTCTAGCTGGCTGTACTTCTCGTCGGCCTCGGTTAATGTGCGCGACACGTAAAACACAGGCCGAGAGCTTCCATCTTCAGTTACATGAGAAAGTACTGCGTCCACGCCGTATTGGGACGCGTCACATGCCACTTGCAAAGGTATATCTGGGTCGTAATGCGCCAGGATCGAGGATGACGCCAATGCATTCCTGATTTCCTCGAATGCCCTTTGACACAATTCATCCCAGAGCCATGGCTGGTCGCGACGCAGCAGTTTGTAAAGTGGACTCGCCAGAGTAGACAATCGAGGAACAAACTTCCCGTAGTAATTTACAATGCCCAGAAACGATTGTAGTTGCTGTTTGCCTGTGGGTGCGGACGCTTTTATCAGTGTGTCTATCTTGTCTGGCGTTGTGCTGACACCTGCTGCACTGATAACATGACCCAGATACCGTAATTCCGTTTGGAAAAATGAGCACTTTTCTTTCTTTACTCGAACGCCACCCTCAGGTAAACGCTTCAGAACCGCTTCGAAATTTGCAAAATGCTCATCTGACGCCTTGCCGGTGATGAGTGCGTCATCCAAATAACAGCTGACGCCTTTCAGGCCTTTCAACATTGTGTGTATAATTCGTTGGAAAATAGAAGATGCCGAAGAAACACCGAACGGCAGCCTGTTTACGGAAAAAAGTCCTTTATGAGTATTTAATGTCAAATACTTTCTTGACGATTCTGACATTACTACCTGCTCATAGGCTCGATTTAGCTCAATTTTAGAAAATTCTTGGCCCCCTGCGAGCGCCGTGAACAACCCGTCGATTCTCGGGAGTGGATAGTGATCAGCTTGAAGACAAGGGTTTAGGGTGGTCTTATAATCGCCGCATAGTCTTATGCCACCGTTCTTTACCACTGGCACAACCGGCGTCGCGTAGTCACTTGTCTCGACTGGCGAAATCACTCCCATGTCTTCAAACTTATTTAAGTTCAGCCTCGACTGCTGGTTGCAATGCAAAAGGCACACTTCTTGCCTTCATAAATTTTGGCACGCTACCTTCTTTCAGGGACAATGTCGCTCTTTCTTCTGTAATTGTCCCCAGTTCGTCCTGAAACAAACTCTGGTACTTGTCTAGAAGAGCGCGCAGTCTGGAACAGGCAGAACCGTCCCTCCTAGGAATAGCGTTGAGCTTGAAAATACGGCTCCAGTCGAGTCGTATGGCTTACAACCATTGTCGACCTAGCAGAGGGGGTCCCTTTTCACTCGTGACGTAAAAAGGCAGCTGGGCCCTCTGCTCTCCGTACTGCACGGCAACGTGAGCCACTCCGACAGGCTGGATGATGGCTCCGTCGAACGTCCGCAGCTTCAGCGTCGTTGGCACGACCTTGATGGAGGGAAACATTTGACGAAACTGATCCAAAGACATTACGGACACAGTAGCCCCCGTATCGAGCTCCATTTCCAAGGGTACGCCTTGTACTTGCACATAAATTTTTATCGGCTCCATACCAGGCGAAACAATTCCCTTTACGCTAACAGAAGCTTGAACGGGACTCAACCCCTTCATTACGTTTCGACGCGCTCCCTTCGTCGTTCTCTTGTTAGCTTGGCACATTCTTTGAATGTACCCTTTCTTATCACATTTGAAACAAATGGCCGCAACGTGCGGGCACAGTCTGCTTGTATGTTTCGCAGATCCACAGCGGTAGCAATTTCCCTGCGTCATATCAGTTTTCCCAACCGCTCCGACTTTGTGAACGTCTGATACGCTTGATTCGGAAGCGTGCACTTCTGCAACGCTCTTTTTCGCCGCTTCCATGGCTAGCGCTCGTTCTACGGCCTTCTGGAAGGTTAGCTTGTTATCCTCCGTGAATAACACGCGCTGTTTATCTTCTCGGCACAGACCGCAGACAAAACGGTCCCGCAATGTCTGATCAAGGGCGGATTCAAATTCGCATGTCGGTGCCAATTCCTGCAACTGCGCAACATATTCTGAAATTGACTCAGTCTCAAGTTGTGCTCTTCTGTGAAATTTTGCGCGTTCGCTTATTACCGAGGGCTTCGGTGACAAATGGTCACCAAGAAGTCTCTTTAAAAACTCGAAATCTTTAGCTGACGGCAATTCCGGCGCGGTCAACGACTTGAGAAGACTGTACATCTTTGGGCCTATGAGACTTAAAAAAGCGTGTACCTTGTCATCCTCGGGGATACGGTTGACCTGAAGAAACGACGACAAGCGTTCCTCGTACGACGGCCAGTCGCTTGCGGACTCGTCAAAGGGCTCGATGTGTCCCAGTCGACCCACGATTTGTGCCACTGCACCCGCCGCTGCCGGACCTTCCGTTGCCATGTCAGCTTGCCACAGAATGGCTCAGCATCCCATCCTCGTCGCCAATGTAGTGTTTTCACGGGGTGAAAACCTCAGCCGAAGGAAGAGGCGTAAGCAGAACCAAACGTGGTTTATTCAATGACGGCTCGTAGTGGAATGCCGTACGGTGGCCGCATGACTGGGCTAATATAGCAAGCTGTCGTGATAGTCGCGCCGCCACTATCACTCAAGCGGCGATGATAACACAACAACAGGTATAGTACCACGTCCTGCTATTGAGCTCTCTGGTAGCAGATTACCTGTAAGCGCCGAGCACAAGTTTCTCGGCATCATACTGGATTTGAAACTGACATTCATCCCGCATATTAAATACTTGAAGGCTAAGTGCCTCAAAACAATAAACTTATTGAAACTTCTATCAAGTACAACATGGGACAGTGACAGGAAATGTCTTGTGAACTTGTATAGGTGTCTTGTCGGCTTACGTCTAGACTATGGCGGTATAATATATCAGTCCGCTACACCAACTACTTTAAATATGTTGGATCCTGTCCATCATTTAGGAATCCGCCTCATGACTGGAGCCTTCAGGACAAGCCCCATACAAAGCCGTTATGCAGAATCAAATGTCTGGTCACTCCATTTTCAGAGATCATAAAGCAGTTTTACATATTTCATCAAAGTAAATTCTAACCACGAACACCCCTCTTATTCATGCATAAACGATATGACCGATGCCATACTCTTCAATAACCGACCTGCAGCGAGAAGACCGTTCTCTTTGCGCGCAAGGAACCTCAGTGAGGAAATGGGTGTTCCGGTGCTTGAACATTGTCTGTTGGCCCCAGCGAAACTGTTAGCGCCATGACAATGGCAGCTGAAAGAGTGTGACACATCCTCTGTAGAGGTCACTAAACATGCGCCAGACACATATCAAAATGCATTTCTTGGAGCTCAAGTACAAGCACTCGTGCACAGAGTTCTACACAGACGCTTCTAAGTGGCATGCCGGGGTATCCTACGCAGCCATTGGCCCATCCTTCTCGGAATCCGGTGTACTGCACCCTGAAACAACTATATTTTCGGTTGAGGCCCATGCCCTTTTGTCGGCTGTGAAACATATCAGAAAATGAAATCTTCAAAAATCAATTATATTTACAGACCCCTTAAGCGTCGTAAAAGCCTTGAAGCCACTCTGCAAACACAAAAACCCTGTATTTACTGAGCTCTATTCCATTCTCTGTAGACTGTATATGTCTAACCAGCATGGTATTATATACTGGGTACCTGGCCCTAGAGGCATAGAGGGGAATGTACTAGCTGACGAAATGGCTACATCAATCACCTCGCAAGCTATTATTCCTACGGCTGCTGTCCCTGTCACAGATCTTAAGCGTCTCTTACGGAAGAATCTGCGAAGCCACTGGCAACGCTTGTGGGACATGGAAGCTACGAATAAGCTTCACTTGATTAAGCCAATGTTAGGTTTCTGGCCCCCGAAAACGAAAACACGACGAACTGATGTCCTGTTCTGTCGACTCAGGATAGGACACACCTATGGCACCCACAATTTTTTACTGACCGGAAATGAACCTCCAACGTGTGGTAGATGTGCTGAGAGGCTGACCGTTTTCTACGTCCTCCTGGAGTGTCGGGAAGCCGAAGCTGAGAGAAAGAGACATTTTCCCATTGTATATTGCCAGCACACCCCTCTCCATCCAGCAATGTTTCTTGGTCAAGAACCGTTCTTTGACACCAAATCAGTTCTGAGTTTCTTGAACGATGTCAACTTGCAAGCTTTTAGCCCCAGCTATTTATAGTACATCCTCTTTCTAGAGGATGCTGCTGTGATGGTAGTCTAGCAAAGCACATGCCTACAGGCCCTTGCATCCCAAGTACTCTGTCAAGGCACGGTAGTGCTTATTGGAAAAAGTGCATATGTGGGATATATCACTAAGTCAGCATTATTTCACAATTTATTTATTTATTTATTTGAAGATACTGCCAGCTGCTTTTTGGCAGCCAAAGCAGGAGTGGTACATAGAAAATACAAAGGGATACTGTACAAGCAAAGAAAATGCCAAAGTAAAATTCGAACACAGCAAGCTCACACACAGTGCAACACAGATCATACTTGTATGTTACTGCGCAGAACAATATCTCTGAAACTAATGACACGAGTTGAATAAAAATTCCGTACGACAGGAATTGCGTGCTTCGCTCACAACTGAGAAATAGCCGATAAAAAAGAGTCGACAGTACGCTTGTTCGTTACCTCTTGTGGAAGCCTGTTCCATTCTCTTATCGTTCTAGGAAAAAATGAAAATTGATAAGCGATAGTTCCAGCCTGCGGTACAATAAGGGTACGTTCGTGCTTTCCGCGGGTACTTCTACACGTGCTAAACTGTAAGTATTTGTCAAAATTCATTTTAGTTCGGCCGTTCACTATCGTGTAAAGCATCTTCAGACGGTGTAGCTTACGGCGTTCCTCCAGTGTTGGAAGACCGGACCTTGAACAGAGATCAGATAGGGATACTTGTCTTCCGTAGGCATTAAAAATAAACGTGAGTGCTCTTTTTTGTACTTTTTCCAGCTTATCTGTATCAGTCTTAGTGTGCGGGTCCCAAACGACATCGCCATATTCAAGTAGAGGACGCACCAGTGAAGTATAACCAACTAGTTTCGTCTTGCTGGTACAGTGCTTCAGACGTTGCCGCAGTAACCATAGTCTTTTTGAGGCTGACGAAACTATCTTTTTAATGTGCGCACTCCATCCTAAATCGCGAGATATTTCAATCCCCAGATATTTAAACGTATCGACAAGAGTAACGCCAACGTCGTTAATTTTGTATGCATGCGATAGTGGACTCTTCTTTTTTGTTACGGTCATTTGGGAGCACTTAGGGATATTTAGGCTCATTTTCCAGGTCTGGCACCAGTTAGCAATTAATGTTAGAGAATTACTTAAGAGTAATTGATCATCTTTAGTTTGAATGGCATGATAAACAACGCAGTCATCCGCGAAGAATTGGCATTGTACAGCAGTGTCAAGTGAGAGATCATTTAGATAAATAAGAAAAAGTAATGGTCCAAGGACGGACCCTTGAGGTACGCCTGAAAGGACTGGAAGCATTGATGATTTAAAGTCACCTATTTGAACATGTTGTTGGCGTTGCGTTAGGTAAGAGTCAAGCCACCTCAGAAGACGCTAATTTCTAAAGAGATGCTTTAGTTTTTATATCATTTTGGAATGCGACACGCGGTCAAAGGCTTTTTCAAAGTCTAGAAAGATTATGTCGACCTGGCCACTGTTATCAAGAACTGCAAACAAATCATTAGTAATGTGGAGTAATTGTGTCACTGTTGAAAGGCCACGCCTGAATCCGTGTTGACTGTTCATGAAAAAATTTTTGCCTTCTAGGAAGCTGCCGAAATGTTTGAAAAGAAAATGTTCTAATACCTTGCTAGCTGTGCACAACTACGACACAGGGCATGTGTATTTCGTGTCCATTGTACATCCCTTTAACCATCGGCGTAGTTTTATCTTGTATAGGTTTTATGCATTTTAGACCGACTGTTTTTAGGCCCCTTTACAGCCACCGCAACATCTGCCCTTCGTTATTCATACCTCCATTGCGAACGCATTAACACCGGCCTGGCGCTCTTTGGCCACATTTGGCCCTTGCGCCACAAAACACCACATTCATCATCAACACCCTGATTCCGTAATGCCTGCATGACTGCTGAGGTCTCGACTGAATCAAACGCTTTCTCGTAATCAATGAAAGCTAAATATAAGGGTTGGTTATATTCCGCACATTTCTCCATGATTTTATTGATGGTGGGAATTTGGTATATTGTTGAGTAGCCTTTACGGAATCCTGCCTGGTCCTTTGGTTGACTGAAGTCTAAGGTGTTCCTGATTCTATTTGAATCACGGGCACATGTATATTTGAATCACGGGCACATGTATAGATATGTTCACTTCCGGGCAAAACAATTATGAGATTATTATTCTCGCAGGCTCACCATTATTTTTTTATCTTGCCTTCATGAAGTGAATCAGGTCATTCAAATACACATCCTAGAAAACAGGATACGTTTAAACTTGGTATATTAACATAAAAGCGCACACAATTAACGATACGTTAAACGATATACGAAATGAACTCCCTAATTGTGTTGAATGATGATTTGATTAGGATTGAGAGTTAAACTGCTCAATTCTTTGATGTCAAACTAATGTGTAACAGACTGAAAAAAAATAAGACTTGTATTTGAAAACAGCATTTTCTTTGTGATTTTGAAGGACGCTAGAAGGGTCGATTTTACTTGAGTGTCCCGAGGGTGGCATGGATTTATATCGCCCTTACAGGAATTCTTCCTTGCGTCCTGTCGTCATTGCTAACAACTCTGTCATCTCACCTAAACCTATACCGCGTTTCGAGCGCCCAGCCCCCTTTATGTGACGGAGTGCGGTACACCGTAGACCTCCCTGTGCCCGCAAGAGGTCGCTTGTCTTCGTAAGACGTGAACTGCTCCAGTTTCTGACGGTCATGCGAGTTCTTTTTTACTGACGACTTCTGGGCTCAATACGCCGAATTTCCCCACGACAAATGAACACTATTGACAGAAAGCACTTATCTCTTGAGGCATCGTGCTCTCCTGACTCTGCGGTTCATTAGCGCTGGCCTCCGCCAATATAACTTGACCACTTATCTAACTTGCATAGGCGCCGCTCTGCATTAACAAAACAATTACTTGCTCGTCTCCGGAAACAAATACCCGTCATATATATGCCAGAAGTCTTGTTTCAATATTTGTTCCCACTCGCGCCACGCGCTGAATTCACAAGGGCGGTGCTAGATGCGGCAAAACCTCTAGTGGGACGCTTCAGAGAGCAGACCGATTGCAGACACACCATTTACATGACGCGTTTGATGGTGACAATACGATGTGGTGCGACATTATGTCAATGCTAGTCACACTACCGAGAATGCTCGTTGTCACAAGGTATCTGCTGGAACTTGGGCATGTATGTGTTATTTCAGTATACATTTTTCATTTCACTCAAATAGTTGAAAGGATAATTTCTTTCTTCGGTGTAACGTCAAACAGGTGCTTAATAATGTGTAAAGCAACACCTGAAAGGTTTGCACAAAGTTTATGAACCACTGTTATCTGAGTACCAAAATATAGAAGAAGAAATCACTCTTCCATGGCACATGGTGCTGTTATTAAAATAAAAAGATCGAGGATATGACTGTGTCCTTTGGAGATTGCAGCGAAGGACGCTGGAGATTGAGTTGGCAGGGATGAAATGATTCTCCTGAAAAGTGCCTGAGAGCATGCATGAGCAAAAATATAGGGTGTAGGAGCGATGGTTGGTGGGCAACAGCCTATAAGGCCATACAGTCTATCTTAACCGGTAAACGAGTAAAACTTTCTGTACAAATATCTGGTGCTTAGGCAATAGCCTGTGGAACAGTCCGCACTGAGGATATTACATTTAGGGAAATAAGCACTATTGTATATGGTGGTAACGATTTCCCGCCAAAAATTGTGGTTGCTGGCACTTTGAGGTGAAGTTACGAACCTGCGATTTCCCCGCTGTAATATTCTACAGCTAGTTTGGATTTGGGGGCCCGACAACTTCTCAACTAGTATAAACGCAACCAGGCTCAGAGTTGGTGAATTTGGCCATAATTATTGCATTTCCTTTCAACTAAATAATAAAATAGAAGTAAAAAATGTGTGAATGTTTTCGTATTCCACAATGGCGTTTATATATACAATATTATTGGTCAGCTACATCCTTTAGCATCAACTTACTACACTGTAAATCTGGGAAATATTGAAAACAACACCTAACGTTAACGCAAGTAGTTTAGCCAAAAGTGTTTTGCCGCGCAGCACAATTGCGGCCTGTCACCGTATGACACAATTACTCGACCAGGACGAGCGTCTAGCCATACCGTTACGTTCCAAATAAAGTTTGACTAAAAATTTTGATTTCGAAGCTGTATGCTCTCACGATATCCCACCTATTAAATATGTCACATTTATGCCTAGCTTTTTTAAGGAATATGTACCCGGCAAGGCGGCACATATATTCATTAGATTTTCATAATTTTAACTGTATAACATTTTAGCACCTAAAATGCGTTAAATATTCTCGTTAGCGTACATTTGGAACTGCTAAATTGAAGCCGAGTAGTTGTAAGGTGATGCCTGCTTGGCAGTACCGCAGCCATGGCCTAGGTTCTAGGGCCGGCACTTCCGCTTTCTTCAGGAATGGCCGCTTGTGCGAAGCACGGCTGAGCCCGCAGACCCCCTCGAAGCATTATTTTCTAACAAGGTCACTGCCGGTAGCAGTGGTACCTGCGACCTTCTGGGCTCAGACTCAAATGATGCATCAGTACGCTGCCCAATACGGCTGCTTTATCGTACAATTCTCAATGCTTAGGCGTGAAATCTGTATTCTCTGCAAAATGCGCCGAACACCACAATATCGTACACACACGTCCCTTCCACGTAGTAGTTTTGGGGAGACACTGTCGTATGCTGTTCTTCGGAAGCAAAACGGGTGATCACTTAGGCCCTTTTGGCTTGGGCATGAGCCGCGCTAAGCCTGCAGTCCGCATCGATGCATTAGTGTAAAATAAACGTTACTGCTTGCAGAAGTGGTATCTCCAACCGCCTTGGCTCTGCGCATATATGGAACATTGCGCTGCTCAGTGATGCTGCTCCCTGGCACACTTATGCCTTCTTAGGCATCACAGCCCTCTTGCCTGCAAACGGCGCCAGACGCAAGAGTATAATGCACACATGTCCCTGCCACGTAGAAGGTTTAGGGCGTACACTTTCCCATGCTTTTCTTCAAAACGAATGCGCACGATCACTCAGGGAATTCTCGCATGGTCTTGAGCCTCGCTGCACGTCAGTCTACTCAAAAGCAACCACAGCACTAAAGGGAAACAATGCCAACCATAAGCTATGACCTTGTTTCATAGCGACGCTTCACTGCGACGCTCGAATCTTTCATGATTAGGATACTGAGAGGGCGCTGTGCACGACTTAGCCTCATAAAACGAGTCAGAAGACGCCACTCGGCAACTTCGCGACAAGGTATTTTTTTTCTGTTTTTCGATCGTCTGATCATGGCAATGGTGAAATATTACAGCGTCTGCCTGGCATGTTGTAGCTAGTGGGGTCGAATCGACGGGAATCCGGAAACCTTCGGGTTTCCGTGATGATACAGATGTATCGAGACTTGGTGCCCTGTTGGTATATGAGTACTTACCTCAAAAAAGTGCTCAAAAGTTTTGAATGCGTGACGGAACTTGCGTGCCCTTTTCCCCGACCAAAGCATTTGTGAAAGAGTTGAGCGCTTCCCGATGCTGTAGAAGACTGACGAATACTTCCTCGGGGTGCCCCCCAGTAACATAGGTACAAAGCTAATTCCAGCCAGGCTACCAGGGACTATGGAAGTTCCAGATGCTTGGGTAGACACCTTCTTATTAGAAACTTGGCACCGTGAGACCCACCAGGAATGATGGTCACACTGGAATTTAAGCTACAATCTTCGTTGCGCAGCTTATCCCACCTGAACGAAGCCATGCACAGGGCCAGCGTTCAGTTTAAGGACATTTCCCGGGAACCAGTGGGTGCTCGGAGGCAGTGGGAAATAAACCCTCACCTTTCTGCCACAGGGCCACGGGTGAGAAAAAATCAAAGCCCCTTTCATATTGAAAAATGGTTGAACTTGGTACTTTCAGTCAATGCAAGAATCAAAGAGGCAGTCGAAACCGACGACCGCACAATGAACCCTAGAAAGTCTGACCGATCCGACGCTATGCATATGTGATTTGATTGCTCGTTCAGAATTGTATTGTTGCAACGGTGAAGTTTAATGCAGACATACTTCGTTAAGTTGCAAAGCCTGTATTTATGTCATGGAGCCACTGATAAACGCACACATATACACTTTCAAAGACCACTTTATATTCGCACACATATATATATATATATATATATATATATATATATATATATATATATATATATATATATATATATATATATATATATATATATATATATATATATAGAGAGAGAGAGAGAGTTAGCGGTAAGAGGGAAAATTGAGGAATACCCGATCAAGCTACAGAACAGGTATTCAGCTTTAACTCAGGAAGAGAATATTAATGTTGAAGCAATGAACGACAATCTTGTGGGCATCATTAAGGAGTGTGCAGCACAAGTCGGTGGTAACTCCGATAGACAGGATACCAGTAAGCTATCGCAGGAGACGAAAGATCTGATTAAGAAACGCCAATGTATGAAAGCCTCTAACCCTAAAGCAAGACTAGAACTGGCAGAACTTTCGAAGCTAATGAACAAGCGTAAGACAGCTGACATAAGGAAGTATAATATGGATAGAATTGAACATGCTCTCAGGAACGGAGGAAGCCTTAAAGCAGTGAAGCACAAACTAGGAATTGGCAAGAATCAGATGTATGCCTTAAGAGACAAAGACGGCAATATCATTACTAATATGGATGAGATAGTTCAAGTGGCTGAGGAGTTCTATAGAGATTTATGCAGTACCAGTGGCACCCACGATGATAATGGAAGAGAGAGTGGTCTAGAGGAATTCAAAATCCCACAGGTTACGCAGCAAGAAGTAAAGAAAGCCTTGGGATATATGCAAAGGGGGAAGTCAGCTGGGGAGGATCAGGTAATAGCAGATTTGCTGAAGGATGGTGGGCAGATTGTTCTAGAGAAACTGGCCACCCTGTATACAAAATGCCTCATGATTTCGAGCGTACCGGAATCTTGCAAAAACGCTAACATAATCCTAATCCATAAGAAAGAGGACGCCAAAGATGAAAAATTATACACCGATCAGCTTACTCTCCGTTGCCTACAAAGTATTTAGTAGGGTAATTGCAAATAGAAACAGGAACGCCTTAGACTTCCGTCAACCAAAGGACCAGGCAGGATTCCGTAAAGGCTACTCAACAATAGACCATATACACACTATCAATCAGGTGATAGAAAAATGCGCGGAATATAACCAACCTTTATATATCGCTTTCATTGATTACGAGCAAGCGTTTGATTCAGTCGAAACCTCAGCAGTCATGCAGGCATTGCGGAATCACGGTGTAGACGAGCCGTACGTAAGAACACTGAAGGATATCTATAGCGGCTCCAAAGCCACCGTAGTCCTCCATAAAGAAAGCAACAAAATGCCAATAAAGAAAGGCGTCAGGCAGGGAGATACGATCTCTCCAATGCTATTCACAGAGTGTTTACAGGAGGTATTCAGAGACCTGGATTGGGAAGAATTGGGGATAAGGGTTAATGGAGAATACCTTAGTAACTTGCGATTCGCTGATGATATTGCCTTGCTTAGTAACTCAGGGGACCAACTGCAGTGCATGCTCACTGACCTGGAGAGGCAAAGCCGGAGGGTGGTTCTAAAAATTAATCTGCAGAAAAGTAAAGTAATGTTTAACAGTCTCGGAAGAGAACAGCAGTTTACGATAGGTAGTGAGGCATTAGATGTGGTAAGGGAATACATCTACTTAGGACAGGTAGTGACTGCGGACCCAGATCATGAGACTGAAATAATCAGAAGAATAAGAATGGGCTGGGGTTCATTTGGCAGGCATTCTCAAATTATGAACAGCAGGTTGCCATTATCCCTCAAGGGAAAAGAATATAACAGCTGTGTGTTACCAGTAGTGACGTACGGGGAGAAACCTGGAGGCTTACGAAAAGGGTTCTACTTAAATTGAGGACGACGCAACGAGCTATGGAAAGAAGAAGGATAGGTGTAACGTCAAGGGATAAGAAAAGAGCAGATTGGGTGAGGGAACAAACGCGAGGTAATGATATCTTGGTTGAAATCGAGAAAAAGAAATGGGCATGGGCAGGACACGTAATGAGGAGGGAAGATAACCGATGGTCATTAAGAGTTACGGAACGGATTCCAAGGGAAGGGAAGCGCAGCAGAGGGCGGCAGAAAGTTAGGTGGGCGGATGAGATTAAGAAGTTTTGCAGGGACAACATGGCCACAATCAGCACATGACTGTGGTAGTTGGAGAAGTATGGGAGAGGCCTTTGCCCTGCAGTGGGCGTAACCTGGCTGATGATATATATATATATATATATATATATATATATATATATATATATATATATATATATATATATATGATGACATTGCTAGCATAGTTCTTGACGGTACAACTGCGAATGTCAACAACAGTGTTCTACGCAGACGTGTAAGTTGGCTTTTCTGGACTGCGTTTTCGGCGCTCACAAACAAATCAGTGAGACATAGAACGCTTCGCTTAGCAACCCAGTCTTACTTTCCTGTTGCCCAACATAATGTGCAGAGCAGAGAAATTCAATTTCAACTCAAATTCGTTCAGTTGAGGCAGGGCATGAGTAGGTAAGTAAGGGAAACGCGCCACTCTAAATAGTCAACGCAAAATCGACTGAATCCATATTTCTTTTTCACGAGAACAACATGAGAGGACTGTGGGCTCCTTGCCGGTTCTTTTAATACCCACTGAAGCATGCCATCAACTTGCTTGCTTATCTTCTGCGGTCTGCAAAGTAACAATGTTGCGGCTCTGATTCGACGGACGGGTAATCTCAAATATGAAGTCGGTCATTTACGACGTTATTGTATAGTAAAGTTGATAATGATCTGGTAGCCCCGTATTCGAGAATGCAACTCTATGTTCTGCTAAAGAAAGGGCGCCCATCCACGATTTTCCTGCAATGCAATGCGCATATTTTTTTAAACTACTAAATTAAACACCATTTTATGACCTCGTGCAATTTATTGCCCTGTACCGCGAAAGTAGGAAGTTGGAAAAGCAGGAAAATACCTATTAAAAAGGAGTTAGACAGCGAGACACAATATTTTTAATGCTATTCACTGCGTCCTTGGACGAAGTATTCAAGATATTAAACTGGGATGGCCTAGGAGTCAAAATCAACGTCGAATACTTCAGCAATCTTCGGTTTGCCAATGACATTGTTATATTTAGCAACAATGCAGACAAGTTACAACAAATGATTGAGGACCTTAAGAGAGAGAGCGTAAGAGTGGGGTTGAAGATTAATATGAAGAGGACAAAGATAATCATAAATACCCGGCAAAGTAACAAGACTTCAGCATCGCCAGTCGGCCTATAGAGTATGTGAAGGAGTTTGTTTACCCAAGTCAATTAGTCACAGGGAACCCTGGTAATGAGAAGGAAATTCACAGAAGAATAAAAATGGGTTGGAGCGCATATGCAGATATTGCCAGCTCCTGATAGGAATCTTACCATTATCATTGAAAAGGAAGGTCTGCAAGCAGTGTATTTTACGAGTGCTGACATATGCGGCACAGGATCGGAGACTGACACAGAAGCTGGAGAACAAGTTACGGACCGTGCAGAGAGCGATGGAACCAAGAATGCTATCCATAACTTTAAGAGCCAGAAAGACAGCCGTTTTGATCAGAGAACAAACGGGTATAGAGAATATTCTGATTCACATCAAGAGAAAAAAGTGGAGCTGGGCTGGTCATGTAATGCATCGGTTAGATAACCGTTGGACAGTTAGGGTTACAGAATGGGCACCAAGCGAAGGGAAACGGAATCGAGGACGACAGAAAACTAGGTGCAGCGATGACATTAGGAAATTCGTGGGTGCTAATAGGAATCGGTTGGCGCTGGAGATCGCAGGGAGAGGCCTTCGTCGTGCAGCGAACATAAAACAGGCTGCTGCTGCTGATGATGATGATAATTATGATAATGATGACCTCGAAAACGTTGCTAGTCTTAGGTCCCCTGATAAGAAACGACTTCACTGCCGCTCAACTATTTTGTTCCACTCTCAATATATCCCCTTGACTGAAAACATAGTCGCTTTACCGTTTGTCAGATAATTTTGAAACTACAGTGTCCATTTTTGTGCTACAAATGTTCATCTTGCCATTAGTTTGTGCGCAAAGGCAGGAGGGGCCTGGTTGTGAAATTATTCTTCTGAAAAATAAGCTCCGAAAGAGAGAGAGATAGAGAGAACGGTACTCTTATTTTCTGACACGGTAGAGTTAGAACCCGGTTCACCCTAGGTGGGACGATTCCTTATTCCAAGAACCATCTGGCTTGGGCTGCTTCCTTGACCCAGGCGACGAGACTGCGTCGGTCGTCCAGGTCATCAGAGGAAAGCTCGGCCTCCCACGTTTCAGTTGTCGTATGGATCTGCGGTGAGTTTGGGCGCTCTTCTTCTGCTTCTTTGGGGCGGCCTTCTTTGGAGTCGTCTTGTGGAGGTTGTGAGGAAGGTTCTACGGATGGGTCACGCAACGGGCTAACCTGGACCATGTGCTGCAGGGTGTCTGAAACATCGCAATAGGGGCATGTGTACGAGTACTGCGTAGGATACTGCGTACTGCGTACTGTGCGTGATTATTCCGTGTACGTAGGTGTTTGTCTGTAGGTGGCGCAGGATGACTTCTTCCTCTTTGCTCAGATTCTTGTGTGGTGAAGCGTACGTTCTGCTGAGTCGGTGCTGTTGCAGAAGCTCCGAGTACTTTAGGGCGATGGCATCAACGTTGGTAGCCGTCCTAGTGTGGGATGTTCGCGGGCACCATTTGGTACCTGAATAAGGCAGGTACGGCCCTTGTTTTTTTTCTTCAAGGACGTAATAAGAAACTCCATAAATCATCCAGACAACTTTACAGATGTCGAACGATCTCAATCATTTTAACGTCGCTCGCCGTGTTTTTTCACTAAAGTGCGCACGACAGCGACCTGAACGACCTCCTTAGGTATTTAACGATTCATGTTAGTTTGCAGCTTCCTAGAATGTACATTCTACATGAAACGCAGCACGAGATTAGCGTCATCGATAGTGTATCGTCAGGTCGCGCATGCACTCCTGGAATGGCCCCTTGCGATTAGACTGATCAACGAAGCACGTGTCTGTTATCGGACAGTCAGCCAAAGCTATATATACCTGTAAGCATCCCTGAATAAAGCACTTCGTGTTCTTCTTACATCCATGCTGGTGGTCATCACTGCGCACCGGAACATGGTGTCAGAAGCGGGATAGAATTGCGCAAGCAGTAACGCATCGAAAGACGGCCGTCTGAGTGAACCGACAAGATGGATTTAGTGAAGCCGCCGCAACCGCTGGTGCTGTCCGGTAACACCGCAAGGAATTGGTGCCTGTTCGATCAGAGATTTGAGCTGTTTTTGCAAGCAACGGAAACGGCGAAAGCACCGAGGTCCGAGCCAGCCAAGGCAGCGCTCCTGCTCAACATTGCCGGAGAGGACGCCCTAGAGGTATTCAACAATTTTTCGTTTTCGGACAACGAAAGTAAAGAGGATTATGGAGCAGTGACAGGAAAGTTTGAAGAATATTGTCGGCAACAGCAAAACGAGTTGCATGAACAGTAGGTCTTCCGTACAAGGACTCAAGCTGAGGGGGAGCCATTTGAGCATTTCGCTCGAGACCTGAGGAAGCTAGCCCAAAGTTGCGATTTTGCGGACCTAAGTTATTCTATGGTCAGAGACCAGATTGTTTTCGGCACCGTTAACCCTGAATTGCGAAAGAAAATGCTGAAGGTTAAGGACCTTACATTACGCAAAGCCGAAGAAATCTGCAAGGCGGAGGAAGTATGTGCCGAGCAAAACAACGCATGGGTTCAAGCAGAAAAACAAGTGGCACCAATCGAAATGCGCAGTTCGAATGTCCAGCGTGCGCAGTGCAAATGTCTGGTGCGCCAGGAATTTGCCTCAGGCTCCGAGCAAAGTTACGCTCAACCTGAAACGGAAGTAGCACAGATCAAAACAAAGAGTCAATTCAAATGTTCCAAGTGCAACCGCATCCACGAACGTGGAAGGTGCCCAGCCTTTGAAAAAAATGTTTCTCGTGCCGTGGCGCTAACCACTTTTCGGCTTGTTGTAGGGAAGGTCCTCAAATAAGCGCTTGAGGGACGAACACGCCGATTTTCATATCCTGGATGTTGGCGTGGGCAACAAAGCTGATTGGGTTATCGACGCCCATGTCACGTCCCAACTGGTGTCTCTGAAGGTAGACACGGGCTCTCAAGCCAACTTGCTGCCTCACACCATTTTTCAAAGGCTCAAGGTGAATCAATGTTTGAAGACAAGCCTCTCTGTCCTGCGCTCATACAGTGGCAACGTCATCAAGCATATCGGCGTTGCTACGGTACCAGTGACTGTGAACAACGGGAGTGAGTACTTTGACTTTTTTATCGTCAGGAAGAGCAACCAAGCCATTCTTGGGCTGTCGGCGAACGAAACTTTAGGACTGGTGTCGCGTACTGTGGGTTCTGTTCACATGAACTGTACTTACCAAATGACGAAGGAATTCCCAGAGTTGTTTCAGGGTATCGGCTGCCTGGCACGTCCGTACCACATGGTCCTCCGGGAGGAAGCAACGCCGGTGGTCCAGCAGGTGCGACGGTTGCCCCTCGCATTGCGCGAGCCCCTTCGAGAAGAGTTGGACCGCATGGAACGTACAGACATTATCGTCAAAGTCAGCGAGCCGACGGATTGGGAAAGCCCCTTTGTCGCGGCAAGGAAAAAGGATGGCAAACTTCGCATATGCATTGATCCCAGGCGCATTAACGCAGGCATATAGCGAGAG
Organism: Dermacentor variabilis; assembly: GCF_050947875.1. Taxonomy (NCBI): domain Eukaryota; kingdom Metazoa; phylum Arthropoda; class Arachnida; order Ixodida; family Ixodidae; genus Dermacentor; species Dermacentor variabilis. The sequence continues at coordinate 37,811,018 of NC_134574.1, forward strand.
CACTATCAATTGCCAAAAAGAGAAGATATTGAGGCAGAGCTGGCCGGAGCAAGATTTTTTACGCGCCTCGACTCGTACACGGGTTTTCATCATATCCGTCTTGATGATGCCACTTCAAAGATATGCACGATTGGAAGGCCGTTTGGTCGTTATCGCTTCTTGAGACTTCCCTTCGGAATCGCTTCCGCACTCGAAGTATTCCAAAAAAACCTTGAATGAAATATTTGACCAGGCCCCAGGTGTGCGTATATATATCGACGACATGCTCGTATGGGGGAGCACGAGGGAAGAGCATGATAGCCGCCTCCGTACGGTTCTGAATTTAGCAAGGAAGGCCGGCCTAACGTTTAATGCAACAAAATGTAGATTCAGGGTGACTAATATTGACTTTTTGGGCGATGTGATCAGCCAACACGGAATAAGTGCGAACCCAACAATGACGTCAGCATTAAGCGAAATGCCTCATCCAAGCGACAAAGCAGGCGTCCAAAGAATGCTGGGGGTCGTAAACTACTTCGGTAAATACATACCCCACTTGGCAGAAAGAACAATGCTACTGCAAAGCCTAATGAAGAAGGACGCGGTCTTTCAGTGGTCTCAAAACCATTGCAACGAGTCGCAAGCTATCTGCCGTATTCTAAGCAGTGCGCCACTGCTAGCCATATTTTACCCGAGAAACCAAAATCTCTTCTGACGCATCACAGAATGGGATCGGCTCGGCCCTGCTTCAGCGGTATAGTGATAGTTGGCGGCTAGTAGCCTACGCTTGCCGGACAATGACCGAGGCAGAACAAGGATACGCCCAAATAGAAAAAGAGACAATCGCTATAACATTTGGGTGCGACAAATTTTTTCACTTTGTGTGCGGTTGCAAATTTATCGTTGAAACTGACCACAGACCGTTGCTAGCTATCGCGACTAAAGCCATTGCAGACATGCCTCCATGATTACAGCGTTTTTTCTTGCGCTTATTAGGATACGATTATGTCCTTCACTTTGTCCCAGGGAAACAATTGCTCCTGGCAGATCTGCAATCCAGACCGTCGCCTGTCTCTCCCCGCAGCGTGGATAGCTTCACAGATGACGTCGACATACATGCAGTGGGCGTGGCTTCAGAATTGGTGAGCAAGAAAATGTTAGACAGACTAGCAGAAGCAACAGCCGCTGACCCAGACTTGCAAATTGTGTTGCGCTGCCTTAAGAACGGCGAAGAAATTAGTGGCGCGATGAAACTAGTTTCCCCTGAGTTATCAGAAGTACAAGGCATGGTGATGAAGGGATCAAAGGTTGTTATCCCAAAGCTCATGAGAGCTGAGATGCTCACTCGTATTCACGAAGGACACTTAGGCATAAATAAATGCAAAGCAACTGCCCGGCGCTTGGTGTTCTGGCCAGGACTGAGCGCGGACATCGAAAATTTGGTCAAGTCATGCGCCGTTTGTCAGAAATACGCATATAAGCAGTCCAGCGAACCGATATTATCTCGACAGATCCCAGAACATGCCTGGTACCGTGTTGGGGTTGATCTCTTCATGTACGGCGGAGACTCCTACTTATGTGTGTTTGATGCATTCTCAAATTTTCCGGAAGTCGAGAAACTAGCTGACACAACAGGAACTCATGGAACAACATGGAACAAACTTCCATGGAACTCATGGAACAGAATTCCCATGGAAGTTTGCACCGATAACGGGCCGCAGTTCTCATGCCATGAATTTGCCCTGTTCGCATCCAGATACGACTTCAAACACGTGACGTCAAGTCCACGGTTCCCGCAGTCCAACGGTCTCGCCGAGAAGGGTGTCCAAATCGTCAAAAGGATCATGCAGAAAAATAAGTGAAACGAGGGAGGACTTCTGACTGGGTCTACTCTCCTAACGTTCGGCCCCTCTTGAAGACGGCCGCTCGCCAGGAGAATTGCTTCAGGGCAGAAGGTTACGTACGCGGCTGCCAGACTTCTGGGCGTGCCCCAGGAAACAAGCACTTAGGCGCCAACCTCGACAATTGTCAAGCAGGAAACCCCTACCCGAACTCCAGAAAGATGCAGTAGTAAGACTACGGGGAGACACGTGGGACCACAAGGCTCGAGACATGGACCTGGTGGCGCCGAGGTCCTATCGCGTCGCTACAGAGGACAACCAAATACTCCGACGCAACCGGCAACACCTTCTAGCCACATGTGAGCTTTTCCGGACGGACTTGGGAGAAGATGAATCCGAGAGCGAGGACGTTTCCCAGGTGACGATGCCTAGGAGGGCGTCGCCATCAGAATCAACCGCAACTACGCCATTTCAAACAACGACAGCTGCTTAAGTCAACAATGCTGCCCACGCAAACGGTGCCAAGGCGATACACCCGGCAAAGACAGCAACCCAATCGTCTGCATTACGGCCGGGATTTTAAACAAGTCTCGTATCTTGCTCTCAACTTATACCATTATCCCGGGGGAAGATGTATCGTCAGGTCGCGCATGCGCTCCTGGAATGGCCCCTTCCGACTAGACTGATCAACGAAGCAAGTGCCTGTTATCGGACAGTCAGCCAAAGCTATATATATATACCTGTAAGCATCCCTGAATAAAGCACTTCTTGTTCTTGTTGCATCCATGCTGGTTGTCATCACTGCGCACCGGAACAGATAGATATATTTACGCAGAGTCACCCGCTGCCATTCTGAAAAAATAACCAAAAGAATTTTGAGGATATCGATGTCGCACTTCACTCCCCGATCCCGCGTCTGCGCAGAAACGATCAACAGCTGGGATCTTCTATTGTGACTCATACCCGCCATGGTTGCTCAGTGGCTATGGTGTTGGGCTGCTGAGCACGAGGTCGCGGGATCGAATCCCGGCCACGGCGGCTGCATTTCGATGGGGGCGAAATGCGAAAACACCCGTGTGCTTAGATTTAGGTGCACGTTAAAGAACCCCAGGTGGTCAAAATTTCCGGAGTCCTCCACTACGGCGTGCCTCATAATCAGAAAGTGGTTTTGGCACGTAAAACCCCAAATATTATAGATATTATCATTATTGTGACTCATCCTCGGCGCATGCTCATGCTCTTTATCTAGCTTGAAACCACTTTCCCTGCGAGAATATATAACAGAGATTTCTTTATCCGAACTGCCGGAGAAATTGTGCAGCTCCTATGGATCCTCATGTGAACCATTATTTGCCTCAGTCAAGGTACTTTCTGTTAGTGCGTAAGACACGTTGGTAACATTTTTTCTGTCTCAGTGCATTTCGAACATCGAACACCCACCTTCGAGCAGAACAGCCTAAGGATCCAATCACTGCGCCACCACTGCACACATATAGTCCAGTCATTTCTCGTCTTTCTCGTGTCCTTTCTCGTCTTCTGCCTTCGTGACACTGGCGCTTCGGCACATTCATTTGGCTGCACTATCTCTGTGATCAGCCTGCTTTATGCAGAACTGTTATCGTAGCAGATAACGCTACGTCGAAATGGTAAGGCGTGTCATCGCTTTGATGATAAGCATTGGTAAATCAGATTTGATCATTTCGATGCAGGTGTACATATGATATTGTTGTTTTTACCGACACCGCATGACGCTAACGTGGGCTTGTACAATGGTATAATAGGTTGTCCCCGATGTCGTCCCAATGGAAGTTTCTCATGGCAACGATTCAACTTTTATCAGCCATTTTAATGAATAAGGTGAAGTGTTTTCGTCTATTGGGGAAATATTTGTGCTTAGGCGACCATAGTTAAGATAACTTTCTACAGAGACATTCAATGCACATAAACAGCTGTAACCATGCTTTCTTGCAGGGGTTGATATAAATGTTCATGACCAAATTGTTCATGTAAGTTATGGTGGCATTTTGGTGCAGACTAACAAATGTTTCACCAAGGAATCTAAATATTCCTGTCACGAACTTGGGTCTAAACACAAGCAACATTAATTTCTAATTCATTTTTCGCCGAATCTTGCGTCATTAATGAGCTGCAGCTTCCACCTATACATGTCTCACGATGTATTGCAGAGCGTATATTGCTTGGTGCCTACATTCGAGTATGAAAAACACCAATCGCCGTGTATGTTCAACGTGATCAGGAAGACCAAAGTTGCTACCGAATGGGTGGTACCCTTGAAACAATTGCACATGCTGCACGTGCTTTCACTTTGAATTGACAGCAGAATAACTGACGCTCTTCGTTTCACCGATTCCCGCTATCTCCCGTGCCCTAACAACACGCCTCTGAATTCTCGAGAATCTCGCCGCAGGTCGCCTGCTCCCTGTAGTCGTTCTGTATCGCCTGTGGGACATGCTTCTCATGTCTCCAACGCTCACGCGGGAAACTCTCTGATGTCTTTTTAGGAAAGGAACCTGCATCCACCGGTCTACCTACAATTCTTCCAGAGCGACCGTCGAACTCGTCACTGTTTGCGGAAGGTATGCCCATCGATGTTCTAATTGAAGCTCCCAATTCCTTCAGAGTGCCCATTGAACTTGTCAGTGTTTGCGGAAGATGTGCCGGTCGAGGCTCTCAATGACATAGGTGCTGTCATTTCGATTATTATGGCAGATGCTTGTTCGCGCGTCCGGAAAGTGATGGTGCCTTATTGCGACCCGTCTCATCGTCCAGCGACCAACGCCATTCTTCGTCTCATCGCACAATGTACAATTAGAGTATTCGTTGACGCAAACATAATTAGACTGTTGTGATGTGTTTCCCGAGTGTTCCCACGAAATTATTTTAGGATGGTATTTCTTGTCTTCGGCGTCCGCCGCTATCTCTTCTCGTCAGTGACTCGTACACCTGAATGCCGCCAGTTACTCTCTTCCTGATTATAAAGAACGCATTCGCCTTGACACCTCCTCCGATTAGGTTCTTTGGCCATCCAGAGAAGAAATTATGTGTCAATTTGAGTGTAATTCGGCATGGCGACGTTCTCATTCTGCCCTACGGTTGTATGCTATCTAGAGAAATTCTTATTACACCTTAGCTTGTTCGCTTATCTCATGGCCCTGCATTCCTCACCGCATAAAACCAAACTGCTGAACCTCGACTGCTACTTCATCAATAAAGTGTCACTTGAGCTGTCGATACACAGCCTAATGCAGTTGTTGCCCGTTCGACTGTGCTACCACAGTCAATTTCGTCGCCACTCACAGCCTCTTGCACACCGCTGTCGGCAACCATAAGCCCTGACTTAGCGCCTGCTCAGAGTCGAGATCTGGTGGCACTATTAGAAAAACACCGTATCTTGTTCGACATCAATTCACCAGCCCTCGGTTTGACGGCTCCTGCGATGCATCGCGTACTTACTGACGGCTCCCGCTTTGTTCACCGGCGGCCATATCGGGTGTCTCATAAGGAGCGGGAAATCATCGAGGAAAATGTATTGGACATGCCTTGACGGAACATAATACGACCTTCCTCGAGGCCCGGTTCGCCTCCAGTTGTTTTAGTGCAGAAGAAAGAAGGTTTAGCGCGTTTTTGTGGCGATTATCGCGCCCTGAACAATATCACGCGCAGGGTGTTTACCCTTTGCCACAGATCGACGATGCACTAGATTCTTTACAGGGTGCTGATTATTTTATTGCGAAAGCAATACTACGCCAGGTCTAACCGCTCGTCGCATATTCCAGCCCCCCTCCCCCCCCTCCCCAGACCCGGCGCTGTGGTTTTCAGGTGGTGTGACTTCAGCTGTCTCCGTTGCTATGACGACGTGACATCAGCTTGCTCCCCACCCCAGCTAGAAGGGAGCCGCTCGTCGCGTGTGCCGTGATCCCCGAGCTGGCGCCGCGCCTTACAGGTGGTCTCTCCGTTGATATGACGACCTCCTCGACTTGCGTTCACTCCGTGGTGGCTTCACTGGGATATATAGCGGTGCGCTACGCGTTGGTTAATGAGTCTCGCCATGGAAGTTCCTTACGAAGAGTCTATTAATGCGAAACCTTTACTACGCCAGCCAGCGAGCCTTTTCGGCTTGTCGCGCCGTATGCCATATGCCATGGTCGAAGAACGACCTTGAGCCGCCGTTGTCTGGCAGCGCTGCAGAAGAGACCGCTTTGAGTTCTAGAGAGCGTCGGAACGAGACGCTGCATAGATGACGTGCCAAGCAAACAGAGGAAGAACGTGGAAGCCATGCAGATCTTGTTTTCGCAATTCAACTAGGGTTAACCAGCGCTAAACCACAAGTAATTTTTTCTAGTCTCGATCTTAGATCCAGCTACTCGCAAATAGCGGTGTCTGAGTCCATCAAAGAGAAAACCGCTTTTGCCACCCCAGAAGGGCTATGCGAGTTTAATATGTCACCCAGCTATTACAACTAAACCAGTTTGGCAAAATACAGATTGGCAAAAACCGTCTGCCTTTAGCGATGGCTAGTCCTCGGAGAACCCGCGCGCAACCACGAACTTCGTCGTTCTCACCTTATGGGTCCCGTGTCAACACGTGCAAAATTATTTCGCGTCATTGCTCCCCTCTCAAAAGCGACCGGCCCGGTCGCTCGAAGGGCAGCGGGCGCGCACTATGGGCAAGAGTGCCAACATGAAAAGACAAAAAAAAACATAAAGGAATGTGCACAATGCTGAAGCGGTTTTTGAGGGTTGCTTAGCCCTGGCGTGCGTAGTACGGCTTCATCCGTACTACGTGGACGACTTCAGCATGGGGACGGCGTCGGTTCGAACCAGGATCAGAGCTTTGACGCACCGCCTCGTAGTTCACATCACTGAAGCGACGTAAAACTTCATAGGGGCCGAAGTAGCGGCGCAACAATTTCTCTGAGAGCCCACGGTGTCGGATAGGTGTCGACACCCACACGCGGTCGCCTGGTAAGTGCTGGACATTCCGTCGGGTCCGGTTGTAACGGTAGGCGTCAGTATTCTGTTGGGTGCGGATGCGATTCTGAGCAAGCTGGGGAGCTTCCTCGGCTTTCTCGACGAAATCTTCAGCGGTGTCATTCCCTGTGAATCCGTGGTCTACCGGGAGCATCGCGTCTAAGGGGGTCGTAACGCGACGTCTGTAAACAAGCTCGAATAGTGTAAACTCGGTGGTCATTGTAAGCAAACGTGACGTATGGCAAAATTTCATCCCATGTTTTGTGTCCCACATCAATGTACATGGAGAGCGTGTCGGCTAATGTTCTGTTTAGGCGCCCTGTTAAGCCATTAGTTTGTGGATGATAGGCTGTGGTCTTTCAGTGGCCGGTGTGCGTCAGTGTGACGACTTGTTGCAATAACTCCGCTGTAAACGCTGCGCCGCGGTCAGTAATGAGTACAGCGGGTGCACTGCGGCGAAGCAAGATGTTATGGACTAAGAAGCTGGCGACTTCAGCAGCAGTTCCCCGCGGCAGAGATTTCGTCGCCGCATAGTGAGTTAAATTGTCAGTTGCCACGATTCTTCACTTATTTTGCAAGGAGGACGTGGGGAACAGCCCAAGAAGGTCCATTTCCACTTGCTGCAACGGTGCCGGAGGCGGATTCAAAGGCTGAAGGAGGCCGGCAGGCTTGACGGGTGGAACTTTACGCCTCTGACAGTCACGGCACGTTCGCACATAGCGCTGAACCAACGAAAATTGGTGTGGCCAATAGTATTTTTACCGTATGCGCGCTAATGTCCTCGCGAAGCCCAAGTGGCCGGCACAGGGATCGTCGTGACACGCCTGTAAAACTTCCTCGCGCAGTGCCGTCGGAACAACGAGGAGGAACGTTTCCTGGCTGTTCTCGAAACATTTCTTGTACAGGACATCGTTTCGCAGGCAGTACGACGTCAATCCTCGTGAGAGTGGGTGTGGGACAACAACGTCAGCTCCCTCGAGATATCGGATGACTGGAAGCAGCTCAGAGTCTGCACGTTAATAGTCAGCCATGCCCACCACATCGACGACACCAAGAAACGGCAAATCTAGCTCCAAGTCGGAGGATGTCAAGGGAATAGGAGAACGTGGGAAGCAGTCAGCGTCGCTATGCTTATGGTCGGATCTGTAGACAACAGTTATGTCGTAATCCTGGAGGCGGAGGCTCCAACGAGCGAGGCGACCTGACGGGTCTCGTAGATTGGCAAGCCAGCAGAGCGAGTGGTGATCACTGATCGCTCTAAATGGCCGGCCGTATAAGTAGGGTCGGAACTTGCTGACGGCCCACACGACTGCTAAGCATTCTTTTTCGGTCGTTGAATAATTTGCTTCTGCTTTTGTCACACTACGACTCGCGTGCGCAATTACGCGTTCTGCGCGATCTTTCCATTGAACTAGAATGGCCCCGAGTCCTACGTTGCTGGCGTCGGTGTGTATTTCCGTTGCCGTGGTGTCATCAAAATGCGCCAGCACTGGAGCGGATTAAAGGTGTTTACGCAATTCGGTGAATGCCTGCTCTTGGTCTTCCGTCCACGCAAAGGGCACATCTTGTCGCGTCAGTCTCGTGAGCGGTTCAGCAATCCTTGAGAAGCCTTCAACGAAACGACGGTAGTAAGCGCAGAGGCCCAGGAACCGCTGAACAGCCTGTTTGTCTTTAGGACGAGGAAACTCGGCAATGGCAGCGAGTTATTCTGGGTCTGGTCGTACTCCTTGGGAGCTGAACACGTGGCCTAGAAACTTGAGTTCCTGGAAGCCAAAGTAACATTTTTCAGGCTTGATGGTGAGGTTGGCTTTGCGTATTGCAGTAAGGACACTTCGTAGCCGGGCGAGATGTTCATCGAACGTGCTGGAAAAAACAACAACGTCGTCTAGGTACACTAGACACGTCTGCCACTTTAGTCCAACGAGTACAGTGTCCACCATTCGTTGGAACGTAGCAGGAGCAGAACAAAGACCGAAAGGCAGCACTTTAAATTCGTACAGCCCATCGGGAGTCACGAAGGCGGTTTTTTCATGGTCACGCTCGTCCACTTCGATTTGCCAGTACCCTGACTTTAGGTCTAACGAAATAAAGAACTGAGCATGACACAGACGGTCCAAAGCGTCATCGATCCGTTGTAGAGGATAAACGTCGCGTTTGGTGACTGGGTTAAGCCGTCTGTAGTCAACGCAGAAGCGGAGTGTGTTGTCTTTCTTTTTTACTAGTAGGACAGGCGATGCCCACGGACTTGTCGATGGCTGGATGACGTCATCATTTAGCATTTCTTGAACTTGACGCTTAATCGCCTCCGGCTCCATAGATGACACGCGATACGGATGCTGACGAACAGGCCGCGCCGACTCCTCTGTAACGATCCGGTGTTGGATAACGGAAGTGCGCTGGACCTTGGATTCCGTGGAAAAACAGCCGGAGAATTATGTCAGTAGTCCCAGCAGCTGATCCTTCTGTACATCTGCTAAGTCAGCATTAATTTGGACGCGGGCATTCAGGCTGGCGTGAGTTGTTGCATCCGGTGAAGTCACTTGTAACGTGCCGATATCGGAGAAGTCAGCAATGTCGTTCAGGAATGCCACAGCTGTACCTTGAGGGACGTCCTGATACTCATGGCTGAAGTTTGTCAACAAAACTTGCGAGCACTTATGCTGTATTCGAACAAGGCCCCGGGCAATGGAGATGTATCTTTCGAGCAGCAACGGGATATTTGCCTCAGTAATACCCTCATAGCCGTCGAATGCGTCGCAGGTGACGAGGGTCAATACACTGCTCCTTGGCGGCACTGTGATGTTCTCGTCAACAATCCTCAAGGCGTTGACATACGTGTCGTCATTACTGCTCCCTGCTAAGGCCGGCGCCGTCGAAAACTTTACCCGCGACTTTTGTAAGTTAATTACAGCTCCATTAGCCTGCAGAAAGTCCATTCCAAGAATTAGATCCCTCGAACAGCTTGGGAAGATAACGAAATGGCCAAGGTGCGTAAACTCACGAATGCTCACTCGCGCTCTGCATCTTCCTACCGGGGTTAGCGAATGGCCTCCTGCAGTTCGAATCTGCGACCCAGTCCACTCGGTAGAAACTTTCTTCAGCTTGCAGGCAAGGTCCAGGCTCTTAACTGAGGTGTCCGCTCCAGTGTCGATTAACGCCGTCATTTCTTCGTCATCTATGGTGACGGGAATGTTCGACGTTACTACCTCTCGTAAGGTGTTCGACTCCGTCTGTACATCTGCGTCGTTCTGTTTTCGTCGTTGTCGTCGTAGTGGAGGATATTGTGTACGGTCGTCATCAGCGACCTCACCTCCGGAGGTCGCTGAACTCAGTTTTCCCGACCCGCTGGGCTAGGCGAGTGGCGTCTCAGAGCACCGCGAGTAAAGGCTTGGCTTGGTGATTGTGACCTGCAACGAGCAGGAGACGACGAACGGGGCCCCTGCCATCGCTGATCAACATTACGACGATTTGCGACGAAACTCTCTATTTCCGGTGGCCGCTCACCAGGTCGTGGACGAGGTGCATTCGGCGATAATCCACGGAGCCCCACATGATGATAAGGACACATTCTGTAGATGTGTCCGGTTTCGCCACAACGAAAACAAAGGGGCTTGTAGTCTGTGATGCGCCAGACGTCGCTCTTCCTATTCCTTGCTTCGGCGATGTGCGGTGGGCTGCGAATCGGCTTGAAGCTTACGTCCATTTGTAGAGTGGGGTGTACCATGCTGCACGCACTTGAGGGTGGCGGACGGCGTACTGCTTCAGCGTAACTCATTTCGGCGTGCGGTCTCTGCTGTGGTGGCTCGTAGTGTCCAGGAACATGGACAGCCTGTCGGACCTCGGCGCGCACCATTTCCGCAATGGAAAGTTATCCCACAGGGGCAGTGGTCGTCTGCATCTTCTGCAGTTCCTCCTTGACGACAGCCCTGATCAGTTCTCGCAAGGCGCCAACGTCGTTACCGAGGGTAACGGCAGTGAGCTTCCTTGAAATCACGGCGTCGCGGTTGTTTTGCCTGGCCCGCTGTTGAAGGGCCTTTTCCATAGTAGTGGCTTCGTCATGGAACTCTGCAAGTGTCGTCGGCGGATTTCGAATGAGGCCAGCAAAGATTTCATCTTTGACGTCGCGCATGAGACGGCGCACCTTCTTTGTTTCAGTCATAGAAGGGTCCGCACGTTTGAAAAGCCGATTCATGTCTTCTGCGTACGCCGTCACTCGCTCATTCGGGCCTTGAATTCTTGCCTCCAACGCTAACGCCTCCCTCTCCTCCTGTCCGCCCTGGCGAAGGCATTGAGGAACTGCCTACAAAATTTTGCCCATGACGTCAGTGTCGCCTCGTGGTTCTCAAACCATGTTTTCGCGGAATCCTCAAGAGCGAAGTACACATAGCGTAGCTTACGCTCGTGGTTCCAGTCGTTAAAGTTGGCAACCCGGTCGAAATGGTCATGCCAGTCGCCGGGGTCCTCTGAAGCACTTCCGTGGAACAGATTCGGCGTCCGGATTTGATTGACGACAACGTGCGATGCTACAGTAGTGGCAGGAGGCGGTTGGTTCGTCATTCTAGTTCGTTCGGGTAGCAGACAGCGCTGTGGCTGGAGTCCCTGGAAACGTCGTCTGACACGTGCGCGCGCAGGGGTAAACTCGGCTGAACTACTCGCCGGGCTTAGTTCTGGGGTATGCTCCGGAGATCTTAACATCGACCGTACCCCGCACGTCCACCAGAAATGTCACCAAGCTATTACAACTAAAACAGTTTGGCAAAATACAGATTGGCAAAAAACGTCTGCCTTTAGGGATGGCTGGTCCTCGGAGAGCCCGCGCGCAAACACGAACTTCGTCGTTCTCGCCTTATGGGTCCCGTGTCAACACGTGCAAACTTATTTTGCGTCAATATGATGCCCTTTGGGCTCTGCAATGCGCTTGCCACCTTCCAACGCATGATAATCTGTGCGGTTTAAAATAGAGGACCTGTCTTTGCAACCTCGACGACATAGTAGTGTTTTCAACCTCGTTCCGAGAACGCTCAGCGTCTTGAACAAGGGCTAACCTGCCTCGCAAACACTGGCCTACAGCTCAACATGAAAAAAAATGTACTTTCGCAGGATTGACACTCAAAGTTCTGGGGCACATAATCAGCAAAGCTGGCATTCGATAGAACCCTGACAAACTCTTAGGTGTCATTGAGTTTCCTCGTCCTCTGCGCCCAAAACACCTGGGCAGTTTTTTCGAAGTGGCTTCGTACTTCTAGCGCTTCATACGCAACTTTGAGGAGCTTGCGTCTCCGCTCCATCAGCTCCTCTGAAATAACGCGCCATTCGTTTGGTCCGCCGGTTGGGAAAGTGCCTTTTTGACACTCAAGCAGGCCCTGATGCCTGACCTGGTACTATGCCTCTTTGACCAAAGTGCAGCTACTATCATTGACAATGAATATCAACTATCGTCTATCATTCACAATGACGCCAGCTGTCATGGTTTCATTCTGTTCTCCTGTAACGCGGCACCACCTTGCGCGAACGAGTCGTTGCTTACGCTAGTCGGACGCTGACTGCTACTCAAAAAAATACATCATCACCGAACAAGAGGGCTTTGCTGTTGTTTGGGCAGTGCAAACGTTTCGGCCATACCTCTACGGTCGTCACTTTACAGTCGTCACCAACCATAACGCACTCTGCTGGCTATGGTCGCTAAACAAATTATTGGGTCGCCTTGGTCGCTGGGTGATCCGTTCATAGGAGTATATTTTGATGTTACCTACAGGTCCGGCAAGAGACACCAAGACGCAGATGTTCTATTTAGTTGCCCTTTGCGGAGCAATGATGACTCAGCATCGCCTAATCTTACTGATGTACTGCTCGAGCCCACTTCATCATTCCTGTCCGTCTCAGCGCTCGACTAGCTGAAACCTAACCCCCATTCTGTCATTTTTTCCGCATACGTGCCGACCCATACTGCCAAACTATTGCCGACCCCGCTCAACGCCCGACTTTATCGAAAACTTATACAATTCATGCTTGACGATGGCACTTTGCATCGCTATATTTATCACGTTGGTAGGAGCAAATGGATACCCATGATATCATGTTCTCTGCAACGTGAGGTGCTTGAAGCCTTTCATGATAATCCGAGGGCAGGTCGTCTCGGATACCACAAGACATACAAGAGAATACCAAGTCGGTGCTCTTGGTCTGGCTTCTCTTCTCCAGTTGCCAGGTACATCTCATTAAACATTCTTTGTGAATGCTGCAAACGACCTATGATTCCGCCTTCTGGTCTCTTGCAACCTCTATAATTGCTTCTGGAGAATTTGTAGCCGGACACAGCATTGTAAACAAGTTCCTGTAACCCGCCTTTTTCTTTGGTAGAGGCCCTACCGTGTCTATCACAAGTCGTCTGAAAGGTTCTGATATTAAGGGCACTACCTTTAGTGGAGCTTTCGATATTTCTCCTGGTTTACAAGAGCGCTTGCCGCCGTCGTGTGATCTTACAAAGTTTTCTACGTCTTTGAAACAGCAAGGCCAGTAGAATTGCATAAGCAATCTTTCCTTCGATTTTTTTATGCCTAGGGGCCAGACAACCCATTTTTATGACTGAGACTCAGGAAATCCTCGCTGTACTCAGTAGGTACCACTTATTGATCCTGAATCCTATCCTTTGGGTCTCTGTAGTGCCGCTACAGCAATCCTCCTCTCTACTGTATCGTCACGTTGCGCCTAGCATCGCCTCCTTTAGCTGTGTGATGTAGTTTAGCTAAGCTATGGTCCTTCTTTTTCTCGGCTGCCAGTGACTCTCTGTAAACACGTAAGAGCTGATCAAATTTCTTTGAGGCCGGTGATAGTAACGACCCTGTCTCGCTAGCGGGTGCGTAAGCTGGCTCTTGCTGCAGGCGTGAACTTTTAAACCCTAGTGATAGGTTCTCATTGAGCTGGTCAGCTGGCAGGCTTTCCTCAAACGTTTTTTCGTCCCTCGAGCCTAGCTCGGATTCGGTTACTGAAGTTACCTCTTTTGCTTCTTCCGCTGGAGAAGCTTTTGCATTTTCAGCCGAAAGCGATGTGATTTTACGAGCTTGGCCTCGCTTCAACACCTGTATTACGTTGTCTCTACGCCCTCTCTACGTGGCCATGGACTGTGGCCATGGACTCAGACCAAAGTTTATCTTCTTGCAAGTCCTTTCAAAATTTCCCCAAGGAACAAGCCTGTGTCGTTCTCGACCTCAAATGGCTTTAACAGCCTGTCCATGCGGTATGATTCTGCCTCACCTGATCGTCCCAGAGCCCCTCCACTCCTTGACGCAATTCCAAACGTTTGCTTTCAAGTTTAAGATGCATTTTTCTCAAGTCGTGATCTTTCTCGCGTTCCTTTCTCTCTCTGTCCCGTTCTTCTCTGTCCCCTTCTTCTCTCTCTTTCTCCCGTTTCTCTTCTTATTCAAGAAGTTACAACCTCATTTCAATGTCTTGCTCACTAGCCTGTTCGGAAATTAGCTGCAATAACGCCGATTTTTGCATTTCCTTGCGTGCCCATAGCCGCATTTCCTCATCAACAATCAACAATTCATCTCTCAGCAGTGTCCTTGACTCCATGATTGCGGCTAGACTGCCTTGGTTATGCTCGCTAAGCCTACCTAGAAAAACACATCATAGAAAACACTATTTAGCTTCCCTCCTGTTCAAAACAGCACAACCACAAAATTAGGCCTAGAGAGTCAAAGCAAGAACCAAGCACTCACCACAGACACAACACCACGTCGCAAAGTCCGTATCAGCACTGTCAGCCAGTTGTCATGGTTGGGGTCCGGCATGAAATAGATGGTAGCTGGCCCATTCCGTCGTGCAACTTATCCACGCCGAGGACGTTGTTAAAGGGAGAGACTTGTTCTCATCGAGAACGAGGAATATGGTATTTATTTACAGTATCAAAATCAGAACGTTACACTTCATCAGTCTAACATGACTGAAAGAAAAATGTACACTGAGAAGCCGCCAACAGCTTCTTAAATACACTGTGTCCTCCCTAGATCCCTAGGCGAGGGAAACCGACCGTTGAACGTGCTACGGATTCGAAGCGTTCAAAGTCATCGTAGCTGACCCGCCTTTGAGGGGGAGGGTTTGCACACACTTCCGCACAGGTTCCCCTGACCATTTCGAGGTGAGTGGGTTCTCGCAAACATGTGTTTTGCCCCGAGCAGGCGCCTCTTTATCCCAGTGTTGACTCCGCAGGCAATGGCCGCCGCGTCTGTCCATCACTCCTAAGCCCTGTGAGACGGCCGCTAGACATCTCACAAGACTTCTACCGCTTCTAACCAGCTGTGGTGGCCAAGGTGAATCCACGAACAATACTTGGTGCGTCGACCGCATTTAGTCATAGCGGCGCTGAGGGGGCGTTCATGCGGCACACCGTCGTCCCTACGAAACGAGTCGCCGCGGCAGGTGGGAAAGGAAAGTCTTCCATGGTCGCTTCTCGGAAGCTCGCCACCCTCTCAGCTGCGGCTGGCTGGGAAAATATTGTACATCGTTACTCTTGCAGGCAGTTCGCAACAACTCTAGCCGAAACCTCGCGGTTAGAGAGGATGACTATAGCGCATCGGAAAAACAATGTGCATGCCTTGTTCGGGCATCTTAAAAACTAGCCTGCTACCTTTGGGAACGACATTTCTCTTTGTCACGGATCATTGCCCGCTAAAATGGCTGACTCAAATTTCAGGCAAGAATCCCCGATTGGTAAAATAAAGTCTAGCAGTTCAATAACTGAATTTCAGCATGTGCTATGCAAAGGGAGCAGGCAATGCCAATGCCGATTGCTTAATCCGCGGATTTTAGTTTATCTTGCCAGCTTGTGCTAAATTTCTTTTGGCTGCAACTCAATAAATTTGCCTATTTGTCTTGTGAAGATGTGGGAGCAGTTTTGTGGCTGCCAGGAGTTAAAGTATTGCCATTTTGCATCTCAATGTCAGCTTGGCCGCTTGGGGAGTACGGCTGGTGCTGCTGGGCAGTGGTTTCGATCTACGTAATTTAGGTGAAAACCAAGAGACAGCAGGCGAAGCAAATCTCTTCCGTCACGTAGCTGAGACTTCCCACCGTACGAAATCTTCCCAGTCGGTGGAGGAGCTGTTATTTTTGCGGCCTGGGAGCCTGACGGGAGGTCAGTTCTATGGTGTGTTGACCAAGGAAACAGCATTCATCCCCGAATGGTGCCCGCTTCGGGGACATGACGACTTCAAGCATGGGTAGGGTTTCCTCCCAGCTGCGTGGCGTCCACGAAGGAAGCGGCCACCGGCTCACGGACGGCCGTTCGGGCCCTCCCTGTGTCGCTAGCAATGCACCTCTCCCCTGCGTCTGGCGGCTCCCGCACCAGGAACGACTCCCGCTGTGTTTCGAAGGTTTCCAAAGGAGGGCTGTGTTTCCACCCCGTGCTTTGAAATTCGTTCCCTTTCGCCTATGCCGGGCCGTAAAACTTGCCCGGCGCACCATTCTGACCAACCGCTGATTCACATAACGCCGCAGCCCGGTTCCAGGAAGGGCCGGTCACCGAGAGCGTCGTTAGGACCACCCGGACCCTCTGTATCTGGACCTTGTTTCCTCCTTAGGGACTGTCTGGGGAGTCTGAGGAGTGTTATTTAAGCAGCTTGCACCTGCTCTGTGGCTCTCTGATAACCACTGTAATCTGTAAACATTGTATAAAGAATTCTTAGCCGATAAATCTCTCCATGTCTCTGACTCTGCGCGAAGGGAGGTCGAGACCTCCTGCCGGCCACGCATACCTCGGGACACACAATGCCGGACCCCATTGGGCTGGAACGCATCAAACCATCCTTTATCAACGAACATTTAGTACAGCATCCTTGCCACATGTACGAACCCATCAAATCAACGGACTACCCAGTAGGAGAGAGACATGCCACTGCCCATCCCCTTGTTGCACCGCGACGCCTTTTGTGGGCTCCAACAATCGTCACTACTACCTCCTCTTTGGGGTGGTAGTCCACTCTAGCGACTGCGCCTCGTACGCTCCGTCAGCGCCTTGCTCAATGCGGTGTTATCGTCGCAGCAGCAGAAACGCGCAGGCTTGCGTGGCTTTTGCTCGCGATGAGGTTCTTTTGCACTGCAGGCATCTGCTGACGCAGTCCTAATACATCTAGTTTCCGTTTGGGCCTGACATCCCTTATCTACGCTGTGCCCTTTCAAAGCCCACACATTATATAATGGACGAAGATGGTCAGGTCGTAGCCGAATGCTATGTGCTGCATCGCAGATGCATGAGAAACTTCATTATGGCAAAGACAATTGGGTCCCAGGATCCAATATACATCCACTATAATACATTAGGATGTATTATTGCGAATAATGCAAGCACCAGTGTTTTTTTTTCGAATGCTGTATTCCTATCTTCTTGCCAGTAGGATGGCTTCGGATCCGGCCTAAGATGTATTGACAGAGTGACTTGCCTTTCGTAGCATCGAGCTAATCTGTGAGTTTCTTGCAGTCAAGTGACTCATGGAGGCACAGCTTTGCCTTTGTTGGGTTGCATCGCTTTTAGTAAAAGTATTTACGGGTTTTGATTATGCCTTGTATCGCCGGAACAACCGCATAGCTATGCATCTTGATTGACATTTGGACAAGTTGGTACTGATTGAACATCTTGAAGGGGCGGCGCAATATGTCGAAGAGAGAAGGCAGGAACACACAGGACAGTGCTGAACTCACAGCTAACTTTATTCTATCTTCCAACAACCTAATTCTAACGAACAACTAACAACTTTAATGTGGATATGGGTTGTGTACATAGGTTCGTGTGTGCCTTCAAATAAAATTAGTTGCAAGTTCAGCGCTGTCCTGTGTTCCTGCCTTCTTTGTTCGTCATGTTCCGCTGCCGCTTAAAAATACATAGCTATGTAACTCTTCCGGTGATAAGTGCTCTAGAAAGGTGGTTGAAGGGATACATTGCCCGGTGCGAATTTCCCCATTGTGTTTCACATTCGTCCGGTCAATATGAACACCTTTTTAGTATTATTTTAATGGCACTAGCTACTGGGTGAGTGCGTGGATGGTGTGTTCTGATGCCTCCGAAACAAATATCAGCATTTTTATTCACGCAGACCTGCTGCAGTTATGATGGTTTGACATTTTTAGCCATTCCTTATCCGTGTATTTACCGTACATAGGTACGACAAGGTCCATGTCTAGCTTTCATCATCTTGCTGAATAGGTTTCCTGGCAAGAGTCAGTCACATGGGGGGCTCCTGTGTGTTTTAGGCTGCCGACGATTGCTGACGTGGTCTTCTCAGAAGGTATCGGCATGCCAGTAACACGTAAGCAGCAACCGAGGATATGAAAGCCATTGGCTCTTCGGCAATTATATCTTTCAAGTTGAGTTTTTCTTCCCGGTATTCATCACAGATCATAGTTTCGCCCACACATACAGAGTGTTCAAAGTTTCGAGCTTTACAGAACTTTTTTACCACCATGAAGAGGTTGACAACGTTTGGAGAGAGAATGGCTCTATGAGGCCCCGGTACAATGATTTGATATGGTAGGGGTTGCTTAGTGTGCAAACACACTTAGAAGCTCCAACTTTGGGGGAAAACCTTTACCTAATTGAAGATACACATCCTCAGCCAGCTTTCATTGCATTCTGCGAATGCCGCTAGGGCAACAAATCCATCAAAATGATTCCATGAGGCTTACTACCACCTAAACGCCAGAAACATTGTTCGTGCCATGAATCATCTTTGTAGCATTGTTTATTAAGGTTTGCGAGCCACTGTTGGTGCCCAGGGATTGCACATACATTCTATGTGGAGCTTCGTAAAAAAAGTATGACCTTTCTGCTGCATGGAGGTGAGTCTTGTGAAGACGAGTGCCGGAATGTTGATATTCGTCCAGCATTTTAATTCGAATATTGCCCTTCAAAATTAGACATGACGGTCCAGAAGCAAGGAAAAAGTACAGATCCCTATATGTTGTCAACATAAGCGAATTCATTCGACGCGTCGATCCGACTAATTAGGTGCTCCCTCCCAGCCTCCATCTTAAGCCCGCGCCTGAACTCTAGTTGCACCGAGGTGTTGTTAGTGGCGCGAATTCAGCACGGGGCTATTGACATGACTAAAATAAATTGTGAAAAACGTCGTGGCACTGGCTCTTCATATATAGATGCACTACGCGAGATTATTACTATTACCCCCAGAACTCTTTTATTTCCAAATGTATTTTAATTCTTTGAAAGTTCTCGCATTTAAATTTCCTGAATCTGTAATAAAAAAGGTGTTGATAAATTTCGGATGATTTCAAAAACGATTAAGCAAGGAATGGCGGCTTGAAATTTTATTTCCCTCAATAATTGTTTGTTCATTGCTAAAGATCTGGGCTCGAAGGATTTGTGTTTGTTTCAATGGCGTATTTATACAAGTGAAATTTCTCAAAAGTTAGAAAAAGTGATCACGGCTTCCACTACTTTGATTGGGGACGCTAGCGAAGCTCGGTATCCATGGTTCTTCGTTGTGGTAAGGACTCGGGTTCTAGCTCCCTCACGGCGAGGTCATACCACGACGAGCCCTTTCTCGGGCGAGTTCCCGGTGGCGTTTGGCAAACGCCGCCTGTTCTTCAGTCGAACGCACGACGCGTGGCCCGCTCCTCCTGCTGTTCCTTCTGCGCAGCCTGCTTTTCGGTAGAACAAACAAATCGCGGCTTCCCCATCGCACTGCCGGGCCTGAACTGATTGGAATCGGAGGGGCTAAGGCGAGGGAACACGCGATCCCGCCTTTCCCTCCTCTGGAAGCAGGGGACGCCTGTGATTGGCTCGCGCCTTGCAATGCATCTGCCAATTCATGATTATAAAGCTTCGACTGAAAAGCCACTCATGACGAACCAAGCTGCTGAATCGATTAGCGCGGTCGCCTTGTATCAACCCGGAGGTCGGTGGTTTGAATCCATAGCCCGAAAAGCAATTTTTAAAATCGCACCGCTTGGGGTTTTGGTACCACAACACCAATACAGACGCCGACAGGAGTGAAGCAATAAAAGCTTCGCTTGAGAAATATGATGTATTTGCAGGTGTGGGAGAGCTCGCATTGGCTGGTGTTACATATCGTTTTATACTGCATTACTTACACATACCACAGCTGTTAAAGAGAGGAAACTTATCTCCTTTATCTACATAGATAGCACAGTGGCACAAAGAACCCTAAGTCACTAGCGGTTTTATGTTTTAAAAAGAGTAAAGCGTGTTCCACGCAGTAAAAGCTGTCAAAACAACGAAGTTGGTGGTCTATTTGTGAAGCATGAACTCCTGTTTTGCGCGATTTTCATGAAAGTCTTTTTTATCATTGTCGTCGTTCTCCTACATCCAAGCTCCGGTTTGGGATTGCGCACTCTTCAGTTGCGCCAGGTTGGTATTGAACCCAACTCGATCACAGACCTGGCAGCTGGGTTTCCAGATTCTCCTCATTACTCGCAGGATGCCTTGAATCTCCACGGCCCATTACGTCTCCTGGTCGCTCCGGACTTTGCACCTGATCAAGCAGCCACCCTATATCGCCTTTTGCTTTCTTACCGCAACATATTTGACACTGACAATCCACAACTTGGTTAGAAGTCCCTTCTTAAGCATCGGATAAACACTGGTCATGCGATTCCCATCCACCACCGACCATATGGCTTGTACACGGCAGAGCGGCAACTTGTACTGCAGGAAGTAAACAAAATGTTCGCCAAAGGGAATGATCAACCCTCGTCGAGCCCTTAGGCGTCGCCGGTCGTGCTCGTCAAAAAGAAAGATGGCACGTGGCGTTTCTGCATTGCTTACCGCCCCCTGAACCAAATTAACAAAAAGGACGTTTATTCTTTACCACAAATCGACGACGCTCTTGTCTTCACGGTGCCAAATACTTTTCGTCCATTGACCTTCGGTCTGGTTATTGGGTAATTTGCGTGGATGAGCAAGACCAAGAAAAGACCGCTTTCGTCACTCCAGATGGCCTCTACCAATTCAAGGTTATGGCGTTAGGTTTATGCAATGCCCCCGCCGCGTTCGAACCGATGATCGACTCTCTACTTCAAGGTTTCAAATTGTCAACTTGTATTTGTTGCCTCGACAGCGTCCTTGTGTTCTCTCTGAGACGGACTTTGAGCGCGCAGAAGCTATCCTTGACGTCTTCCGCAAGGCTGGGCTCCAGTTAAACTCATCGAAGTGCCGCTTTTAACGCCGGCAGATTACAATGCCAGGCGATCTCGTCGATGATTCGGGAGTACAATCCGACCCGTTGAAGGTTCGAGCAGTAAAGGCTTTTCCTGTACCTCAGTCTGTCAAAGACGTCCGGATTTTTGTGGGGCTGTGTTCTTATTTCCGACGGTTCGCGAAAGATTTCGCAGCAATCGCTCCACCACTCACTGAATTTTAGAAGAACGACGTGTCTTATACGTGGGGTTGCCTTCAGGCTGCCGCACTTCCACGCCTTATCTCGATTCTTACCAATCCACCGGTCTTGCCCCACTTTGACCCATCCGTACCCACGGAGGTCCGAACCGATGCGAGTGGTTATGGGATCGGCGCCGTCTTATCCCAACGCCAACAGGGACATGACCATGCTATAGCCTTCGCTAGACAGCTCCTGACAACTGCAGAGTGCAACGATTTCATTACCGAGCGCTAATGTCTTGCTCTCGTCTGGGCTGTTTCAACGTTCCGGCCATATTTATATGGCAAGCCCTTCTCAGTTAATACAGACCGTCATGCGCTCTGTTGGATTTGGCCGCTCAAGGATCTTACTGGCCGGATCGGTCGTTGGGTTCTCCGACTACAAGAATATCCCTACACAGTGACTTATAAGTCGGGACGCCAACATCACGCAGATTGCCTCTCTCGCTATCCAGTCGAAGACGCAACCTCTACGTCTGATACTGACACCAACGCCTTTGTTCTCTCAGTTTTTCCACTGCTCCATGTCTCCTGCCGTGACCCATCCTTGCGTATTTTCATTGACCGCCTGGAATTGTCACTTGCCGGCAGTTCCCATTGCTTATTCACACTTCAAGATGACTGTACTGTACCGCCAGAACGTTCATCCCCGCGGTCTTGTATTACTCCTTGTGAACCCTAAACACCTTCGCTCGATTGTTCTCCACGAATTCCATGACCTCCCGACTGCCGGTCACCTGGGTGTGTCACGTACCTACGACCGCAACCGCCGATCCTTCTTATGGCCAGGGCTAACTCGCTCCGTTCGAAGATACGTACCTCTGCCTGAGAAATGCCAGGAACGCAAGACACCATCGATGCTCCCTGCTGGGTACCTTCAACCACTCGACATTCCCATGGAACCATTCTTTCATGTTGGTTTGTACTTACTTGGCCTTTACCTCCTCTTTCTACCTCTGGGAACAGGTGGATCGTTGTGGCCACAGATTAGGCCACGCGTAACGCCATCACCCGAGCTCTTCCTACAAGCTGCGCCATGGATGTGGGCGGTTTTGTTCCACGCGACATGCTTTTATTACATGGAGCTCTGCGACAATTTCTCACAGGCCGTGGCCGGACATTCCTATCAAAAGTAATCGCTTATATCCTGCAGTCCTGTGCCACGAGGCACAAGCTTTCACGTCATACCATCCGCAAACAAATAGCCTCATGGAGCGTCTCAATCGCACTCTTACAGACATGCGAGTGAAATACGTCTCTGCAAACCACTCTGACTGGGACCTCGCTCTAGCCTTCGTTACATTTGCTTTTAATTCCTCACGCCACGACACAGCCGGTTATTCCCCATTTTTCCTTCTGACCAGCTGAGAACCAACACTGCCCCTCGACACAACTCTCGCTGTTCGCGTGGCATCGACCAGTAAATATGCACTTGACGCCATCGCCCGCTGTGCCCACGCAAGCAAAATTGCCCGGGACCACCTTCTGAAATCCCAAGAGAGTCAAAGGCGTTTGTGCGACCGGCGACACCGAGACGTGCACTTACCGCCTGGTTGTTTGGTGCTTCTAGTGTCTCCGTCGCGTCAGGTCATCCTGTCAGGAAAACTGCTGTCTCGTTAGAGAGGCCCATACCGAGTGTTTCATGCCGTGACACCCGTCACCTACGAGATCGCCCCTGACGCCCCATCTGCTTCCCAATCCAGGGATATCGTGCATGTTATACCACTGAAGCAGTATCACCCTCCCAGTGGTGACATTTAGACGCTCTGGGACGTTGCTTCTGCCGCCGGAAGATTATGCTACATGCATGTGGTATTTCAATGTTTGAACGAGGGTGTGGACACCATCACTTGAGAAACGAGGAGGAAGAACGAACTGGGCTCACGCTGTGAATCTAACCGGCCAGCGCTGCAACCACTTTTGTACAAATAACATGTAAATATTTGCTCGTCCCACTGACTCGTTCTTGGCGTAACAATATTTACTGAATTTTTTTTCGCTTCTCAAACGTCATCCCAGTCGCACGCGGTGTATTGCGGGAACCGAACAAGTCAACTTGCCTTTACTTAGTGGAACCTTAGGGCAGGCTATGAGTGTTGTGTAGATAAAGATAAAAATGTATGATAGTTAAGTATAGTCTATGCAAGAAAAAACATATGGCAGCGATCTCCAGAATTAAAATCATTCCAGCAACTGCGCAATATTTAGCCTGCTCTGTGGGCAATAATACGTAGTCCCTGAAATCGAATCTAGTGAACATGGGCAAACATTGCGGTTCGCGTCCGTTCGAAGTTTCAAGTGTTCGGGTAATGTACGAGTTTGTGGGAGGCTAAGCTGCAAACAAATGCTTATATACGGCAAGAAAGGAACGAACGACTATCGGACAGTTTTCACTTGGCCCTATAGACGCCAATGTTGTTTAATTGATGAAAAACTTCGTTTAAACAATCACAAAAGTAAGTTATTTGTTAAAGAAATTGTGCATTTTTGTGTAACGTTCGTCTACCTTCATTACCTCAATATTCGGTCATTTACATTTTACAAACATTCTTACAACATTCAATTCGTTTCATTCGCTCAAGTTGTAGGGAATAATTTGAGCATGCATGGTTCCACTCAGAAGCATATCTTTGCTTCAAATTTCTGGCTACTTATACGCTAATATTGTCCGTCTGCGTTACGTTCAGTTGCCATCAAGATAGGAAAAAACTGAGTAGCAAAAGATCAGTGTCGCCGATGTGCTCGAATAGTATACCTTTCTTCATATTTTCAAATACCAGTTTATGCGCTGATAATGAAATGCGTCTTTCTTGAGGAATAGTATTAGAAAAAAATTATCTGTCCCATGTTTACTCATATCCTTCACTAAAGCGTTCTCTAGGAAAAACTGCATACATTATTTAGTATGAATAGGAACGTCCAAGAAAAAACTGACAAAGATGCACCTTAGACTTAATTGGAATACCTTGCTAATGGATAAGAATGTGTAATTTGCGTTGACATACCCGCAGTATGAACATTTATTCGTTATTGCATGCACAGTATTTACTTTGCGCAGATCTCTTGCGCTTTCGGAATACCGTACAAGAAATCTTCACAACGCTCGTTTTCATTTACCTTTGCAAAACAGTCTGCACTATATCACTGGTATGGCAAATAGGAAATCACTCAATATGACCTGCTCCCCACATAGTTCGCGAACTCCGAATGAAAGTTATGCCCTGGTTTCTTCGTTCATTTCCTCAAGTGCAGTGCACACAAAAATACTATGCAACGATATATTGGTCACTGCAAATTGTATGACCTTCCATTACAAGTCTTCTATAACTTTCTAGCAATTTTTATTTTGCTATAGGAGATGTAGTTTGAGAACTCCATATGGGGCGTAGCCTTTCATAAGAACTTCAAAAAGAAAAGGGCATTCTTGAGAGCATGGTGATCCAAGAAAAATTGGAGACTTGTCGCTCATGCATATCCACCCTTTATTTTATCTACCTGTTCTTTCAAGCATTCTTTGGATGCCAGATACACAATTCGTTTTGGTTGAATAGCATTGCTGAAGCATTTGGTCACACATTTGAAACATTGTTGCCGAAAAGGAAGCCTAGTATTTGTATAAGACAGGAGTGCCTCCTAAGCGACTCTAGACTGTCTTATATGTTTCGCAATCCCATGTGTATAATTCCTGGTCTTCCCTATATTTGCGGTCCATTCTGGTGTAGTATTCAATTTTGCAATTTTCCGGCACCTCGTTCTTGTGGTCATCATCCACATATAGCATGTAACTTGGGCGACCTGAAAATATATTGTATTTGTTTGGTCTCACATAAAACTGATATTTAATAGGTAAATAAGTATAAAACACAACCTCAAAACACATGGCGTAGTTGACATTATATATATAAACCCAATTTTGAAAACTGCGGTAGCATCAGAGAGAGCAAAATTGCGGCAAAGATATTTGATCAATCATATCGAAATGGAAGTGAAAATGCCAATTTTTTTTTGTTGCGGCACGGCTACAGTTATATGGCACGAACTACTTCATAGAGTCATTATTAAGGTGGTTCTATTAACTTATTGTCGTTACTAACGGCCGCAATTATCGACAAATGTTGCCAACAAGCTGTATACCAGAGAACAATTTCTTGCTTAGTTTCGGAATTTAGTACCAAGTTTCTTGCTGTATTTATTCTGCCAACATTGAATGCCATCCATCAAGCGCCATTTTAGGTTCAGATGAGGAACACAGGACACGAAGAAAGAAGTTTCGCACTCGGCTAGAGGTTTGCCAAATACGATGAAAAGTATAAGAAATTTGCACAAATGATTCCCATATGAGAATAGATGTATGAAGAAATATCAAAGAAAGCCTTGGGTATCATTGATTGAATTCAATTTCCTCATTTCAGCGAAGAGTTTTCTATTCCTAAAAATGCTTCCGCAAAATACTTTTTATTGAGAAAAATAAGCTTATTCTCGATGTGTTTCGCAGATTTAGACTAAAGATGAACCTTTGCCGAGGCGGTTACGTGTGCCGTGATTTATTGGTTAGGCCACGTGACAAGCTTTCAGGTAACTATGGCAATATCTAACCATTTTAGTTTCACGCCAACAGGGGTAACTACATGTAGCTATTGAAGAAAGCCTTTTCGTGGCATTTTTTCACACTAATTAAGTACTAAAGAGTGTGTTCCACTCTTCAATGTCAAAATATATTATTTATAATGGTACGCTGCTGTGTGCAATTTAACGGACGTCATATACATTCAGACACATTATTTTACATTATTCAGACACTCATCACGCGATGATGTCGTCGCGGAGCCTCTAGATAACGAGCCGTGCCAAGATAACAGCGATAAAGGGAGGCCCAATTGCAGTAGACGCCTTGTACACGATGCCATCGGCCAGGCCTGGCTGCTTGACAATCCATTAAGAAAACAGCATTATAGTGCATTGAGGACCGAAAAAAAGAACGAACGAGCCCTAATGCTGTGTTCTAACTGAGGATTTATTGAAAAGGACATCTACATGTAAATTAGCCATCTTCGATAACGCTGCAAGGCATGGAAATAAGGAGTGTCTATACACTGCTTTATTTATAATAGCATTACCGTTCGCAGCCAGAGTTAGAAGATGGAACCACAGAATATCTGTAGCTACATTGCAGGTGAACCTGTTCTATCTACCTCAAGGTACTTCTCTCGTCAAAGAGGATGACAGGGATGACAGACTTGCCAGTCAAGTTAAGCAAGAAATTGTTTACGGTGATATCGATACGCACGTATTCTACCCACTGCAAAAATCGCGGTAAATAAAAATATTGTTAAATAGAACAACTAAAAGCACCTTTAGCAAGGAATCCCTACTTACTAAGGCAGGCGTAAGTATAAGGGCCATCTGAAATATAAATTAGGTGCCGTTAGTGCAGTGTGCACAATTATTAGGGTATTTTCTCGTAGAATGTTGGAGTCAGTGTACCAAAAACCTTAATCTAAGCCCCTCAACAGCGTGTATATATATATATATATATATATATATATATATATATATATATATATGTATATATATATATGGTGTTAACTTACCTAACACGAAAGAGCCCCACAACATTCCGGTTATATTTTGGTGATGTATAAAGCCCTTTTCAGGGATATATACATTATAGCGACACACTCCCTTCAAATAAATGGGTTAAATATGGGGGTGTCCTCCGCTGGCCCAAACTCCCTTATGTGTTCGTTTAATTTGATTTGTTAGTAATACTGCTGTATTACAAATAAAGGTGTTCTCTGTTTTTGTACAGATTATATATTAGCCGGAATGTGTGTTGCTCTCCTTTATTCAACAGCATAATAATAGGAGATACTCCCGGCTTGCTTAGATCTTTACTTACTGTATAGCGACCGACCAGACCACTCTAATGATTCCTTTAGGCTTTCTGGGAGCTCAGTAGCTCTGATATGGAGGTATTATGGCGAAAGCCTCTAATAGCTCATGCTCGCGGCCATGGCGGCGTCCGTGCGCAAAACTGCGCATGCGCCCAATAGATGGTGCCACCCTCACGCTCCAAAACGGCGTTGGCAGGCGCTCCTGGCTAGCCGAGTCAGTCAGATGTCACCGAAGCGCGCTTCCGTATCTATAGAAACGAAACGCGCTCGCGCTGCCGAACGAAGGCACAGGTCTCGCCAGGCCCAGCGATAATGTTCGAGTGGAAAGCAACAGCGCCTTCCAGAGTCTGCCAACACAGCAAGGTTGAAAGCCAATGGGCGGTTGTGACTGAAGCGACTCAACCGGTCTCCTGAGACGAAGGCTAAAGAGGCAGAATGCAAGCGACAACAACTTCTTGGCAACAAGCTCCAGCATCAGCAGCAACATCACCAAGGCACTTCAAATAGAGAATGACAGCTCCCAGATTCTCCCAACACCAGAAGATTGAAAATCAACGAGAGAAAGCGTCTAAAGCGACTCAAGACGCCTACCGGAACGAGTGCTAAAGAAGCAGGACGCAAGCGCCAACAATGGTTGGCATCAGAACCACAACCGAGTACATCGTTGAAAAGACAGCCACCCATTTCCAGAGCGCCCCTGTCACAGAAATACGCTGTCTCCCAGACTGCAGTTTGCTTCAGCGACGAACCACTTCAACAAGCATTTCGTTCAGAACGCGTTTGGCGCTACATGCTGCGTGTGTGATCACCTATGCTTTACGAACGACTTGGCTAAGGCCCCACAACAGAGCTATGAATTTCTGAGCAAACATATCCCTGGCAGAGTCGTTACTGCATTAAGTGTATGCCATACAAGTCTCCAATCGTTACGGGAGACGAAGATCCCAAATTTTGGAACGAACAATGGCTACGTCTAACCACCCAAACCACCTCATCTGCCTCGACTGAATGCAGTCAGCGAGAGACTGAAGTAGCTCTCGACATCATGAATCGGATACTCCAAGTCAGTGCGAAACACCGTCCGATGATTGCACTAGGAATCTTCAAACCAAGACGCCAGGAGTGAGCACGACTTCATTCAAGGAATGCGAGACTCCCTAGCGCTAAAGTTCATCAGGCTAGGAGACAAGCCTACAGCCCAGTACGGCAGCTGCCTAGAATTCTTTGAAACATACGCCACAAGATATTTACAGTACATGTAGAGTGACTTCGGAGATAATGAGGCAACCGTCATGGACATCGATCCAGAAAAGCATCGAAGCTTCACCATGTCACGAGAGTCAAGATCATGTCTTTTCCAGCGACAACTGTGAAGCACATCATACTGCAAATAAAGACGGGGAAAGCGGTTGAGAACGCAAAACAGCACTTGAGTTAACTTTTAACTGATTATTCACTTCAATTCGTGGGCATATAGAGAGAAATAAAGAATGCGCAGAACGGTTCAAACCACAACACTCATCAGCCTAGCGGGGAAGCCAATTAGCAAGACAGTCTGTCTGATTAAAACAACGAAATGGATGTGTCACTAACACAGGCTTGGCCTTTCTTTTTTATATGATATGCCTTCATGAGTTCGCGTGCAGTCTGGTTCTGGCTTCTCCCCCGATTCTTTATCTCCTTAAAAAGTGGTGCATAGAAGCAGGCATTGCATTGCAGTGCGCGCAAACAAGTGCGCCGATTCATACTTCGTAAACTTTTGTTCACGTTCTCTGGCTCGATCATTCGGGCACCATCCTGTCGGCCTTATGTAGGATCTAAGCCAGCGAACACTGACACCAAGGACAACATAGGGGAAATCACTTCTGCTTAATCAACGAAATGAATAAACGAAAAATATTACCAAGGGAAGTGGATAAAGAAACGACTTGCCGCAGGTGGTGAACGATCCCTCAACCTTCGCATTTCGTGTTCGATGTTCTACCAATTGAGCTACCGCGGCGCGTTTCACCTTGCACTTACATGGATATTTATGTTTCCTTGTAGAACCCTGGGAGTGTTAGCCATCGCCACCACTCACAGACCTTGGCGGCGGACGTGGAACAACCTTTCTGCCGCAGACATGTCTTCCCATCCTGTTCCAGCGCAGGATGGGAAGACATGTATGATTGTCTGCAACAGAAACGATGGTGTGCGGGAAGGAGACATTCTGAGAAAGCAGGACTGAAGTCGCGGGAGTAAGGACATAGTCTCCACCAGGTACAGGTGGACAGGCTAAGACAGGGATGCCGATTGCTGCAAGAGATGGCAGGCATATAAAATCCGCGGAACAAAGCTGATTTGGAGCTGGAGCAGGAAGGTCAACTGGTACAGGTAGCGGTAGGTCAAGGTGTACAACACCGGCGGAACGGTTAATCAGAGCAGAATGGGCGGCCAAAAAGTCGAGTGGGAGGATCACATTGTGAGGGCAACGTTCTAGCACACTAAACAAAACAAACGTGTGGTGACCGGCAAAACTGACACGTGCAGTACACATTCCAAGCACAGCCGGAGTTCCACCGTCGGCGACCTGGAGCAGTCAAGTCGGAGCAGGAGTAAGTACGTTCTTCAAGCGCGTTCGAAGCTCCGCACTCATAATGGAAATTTGGGCTCCAGTGTAGATGAGTGCTGTAACGGGCAAACCATCCACCTCCACGTCCAGAAGTCTCCGATTTGTAGGCAGGGTCAGCAGAGGAATTCCAGGCCGGCGTTCTTGAGCGGCGTCACTTCCAGGATCTGCCCGAGTTAGTTTGCCGTCGGAGAGCGGCGACGGTGAGCTGAGGATGGAGAGCGATGCAGCTGGGGCGATCGGGAGCGTCGACTATGTGGTGATGGTGAGCGGCTGGTCGCGGTGGCTCGAGCGATGTCAGATGCATCTTCAACCTCGGTGGAGAGTGATTGCGGGTGAGGATCCAGTGGGGAGCGGCGGTAGGCGGGAAAGCTTGGTCGAGAGTGGGCTGGCCAGGACTTTCGACAGTGGCGAGAGATGTGGCCCAGACTTCCACAGTAAAAGCGGATGGGTCTATCCTCATGTGTGCGCCATTCTGCAGGGTTGCGATAGCTTGGATTTGGACCATATTGGCGCCGGTAACAGGGGCAGGGGCAGCAGATGAAGCAAAGTCAGGACGGCTGGTGGAGCAGATGGCCGGAAGACCCACATTGGCAAGTTATTGGCGAATTACCGACTGAATGAGAGACGCAAGCGGCCGGGAATCTTTAAAGCACTGCGTCACTTGCGTGGCAGAAGACGCTGCTTCGGTTTCTCGCCGAACGATGCGTACGACGTTCCCCCAGGAGGTGGGCTCACACGGTGGACAAATGTCTTCGCACGTCGATGAAGCTGCGGTATTAAGTAGACGCGTAAACTGTTGAACTATGCGGTGACTCTTCACGAAGCGGCGAAATTCGTTATTGATTTCATTGACCGTTCTTATGTTCTTATAAACAAGCAGGTTAAGCGCGTTGTCCGCGATGCCTTTTAAAACGTGGCTGACCTTGTCTGCCTCTGCCATATTGTTATCCAGATTGCGGCACAAGCGAGCACGTCCTGGATATACCCCACGTAAGATTCAGTGGACGTCTGTACACGGATCTCAAGGTCCTTCTTCGCAGCACATTGCAGGCCGACGGGCTTGTCGAACAAATCTCTAAGCTTCTGTTTGCACTGGTCCCAACTCGTAATCTCTTCTTAGTGTGTTTCGAGCCTGACCCGTGCTGTTTTCTTGAGGTAGAATAGTAAATTGGCAAGCATAGACGTGTTATCCCACCTGTTGTGTGCGCTAACCCGTTCGTAATTCTGCAACCAGCCATCGATGTCAATGTTGTCGATCCAGGAAAACATGCCAGGGTCGTGAGGCTGGGACAAGATGACCTTCGGTGGCGACGACGGGGCCGTGGTTGAACTCTGTCCTTCGAATTACATGACGGCCATGTTACGTCCGCTGCGGAGCTCCGTCTAGCGCAAGTTATTACCCCGCTCCTCCACGAAGATGTTACG
This sequence comes from Dermacentor variabilis, assembly GCF_050947875.1. Classification (NCBI taxonomy): domain Eukaryota; kingdom Metazoa; phylum Arthropoda; class Arachnida; order Ixodida; family Ixodidae; genus Dermacentor; species Dermacentor variabilis. Next base: position 37,842,166 of record NC_134574.1, read on the forward strand.
GAAGGAAGAAGCGTGCGTCTATTTACAGATAGCTTTTCATGGCTGAGCCACAAGCTTAGAGCAGTGATAAAACTTAACTGTTCTTCGTCGTCTCCAAGGCCACCATCATCGCCCTCGTCTTCCCACATTACCGACTGTGACAATATAATGTAAATAAATAAATGTGCTTTATGAATACACTTTATTACTTTCCTTTAGATCTCATACTGTAAAAAATGGCAGTTTTATACACAGTGCAGCTAAGTTGCAGCTAAATCCCTCTTCGTGCCTAAACAGACACTCTGAAAGCTAGTATGTGCCCCGGCGACGCTCAAACTATGGCTTTGAAACATGAGGTATTGCTTGCCAAAAACAATATATAAATTCAAGTTTTTTAGGAAAGCGTTTTCATAATCCTTAATACTTCTATTTTAAACACACTGTGTCAAATCTCTTCAGTTAAATTTCACTTTTTTACGATATATCTTCTGTGGATATCATGTTTTGTCATTTGAGACCAATGTTGAAATGTATTTTGCTTTTTTGGCCATGCTGCCTTAGTGAACCGGGGACGTAGGGATAGTCATATTGCACCTTTTTTGCCCTCGTCCCAAACACTTATGTGAAACTCCAGGTATGTTGTAAATAAACGAACTTGTACTAGAAAAAAAAACGTCAGTGTGTGCCAATTGACCCTATTCCCTCTAGATCCTCATCCCGCCCCTCAAATGCCTTCAGGGGCCTCCCGCAGCGTTCCCGCTTTCCCGGCTGTCTTGCCATGTATTGCACGGCTTTTTCTAATGCAAATAGTATAATAGTATATTAATGCAGAGCACGTGCCTTTTAGCCCAAATGAGTACGCTCAAGTTACAAATCTTCAAAATGTGGCAAAGCAACTCTCACCAATGTTTCAAAAGCAATCAATGCCGCAGAGACCCAATGTATGACACGCTCCCGCACGCACTCAACTGCGCGTCCATGCTCTCACTTTCCTACCAAAAGACGCACAGTAAAACCAGTAACAGCTATTAGTCTTGCTACCTCGAAGCCGCCCTTTAAAGGCTACAAAGAGTCAACGTCCCCCCCTGCTGCACGTGTTGAAGCACGTGGCGCGATATGACGGGCTAACAATCCTGCAAAACCACATGTTCACGAAACACACCCACACACAAGAAAAAAGAGGGAGACAAAAAAAAGAAACCACCCCAATACTACTTAAAAGCTAAAAAATTAGCAAATTCAAAATAATAGCAAGCTCTAAGGATGCACAAGAACTTATTATTTCATCGCAGCCACGGGGCACCGAAAAGTACCTCCATGCGGCACAATATCTCGTACATACCAGCAACGACCCCTTCCGGCTGTCGATCGCATGTGCGCACGTACGCAACCATAGATGAAAGCTGCGGCCACTCCGATGACATCACAAGCGCCCCCTAGTGGAGTGCCACTTATTCTACGCACGGACCCTACCGTGGCCGCGAGCATGAGCGATTAAGTGGAAGCTTTAGCTCGGGCCCAACTCCGACGCGGGCTATTCAAGTACATGTAAAACGTAAGAACGTTTTTCTGAGATAACCCCTGAACCGATTTTAATGAAGATTGTTTCATTTCAGAGAAAAAGTTAAATTATAGTGACTGCCGGAAGCGGAATTTCGATTTAGGGCCTGAATTTTGTTGGAATGATCTTCAAAATTAACAAGTTGGAAAATAATAGAAGCACGGAGTTCACAAATTAATAGCTCTGCATGAAGAATACATATTGCGGTCTTCAAAACGGCACCTATTAGATCACTAAAAGGGGACAAACTGAACTTGTCATGTTATACCTTGCGTAAATTCGTTACGTCGTGTACAAGAGTTCGGCAAAAGGTGTATTTACATATTATTAAATTTTTCTGCGATTTATATACGACATATAAATTTTTTCCAGTTTAGACGTACTATTATATGCAATTCACGGAACTGTGATATCGTTTTTCATTGCCGAGTTACAGAGTTGTAAACATAATAGTTTAGCTTCCTGAAAATTGCAAAATTTCGCCAAATTTTAATAAACTATTCTCAACATCAATTAAAAATTGGAAGCAAGCAGTCACTAGATTATACGTTCTCGTTTAAATGCAACAAACCTCGTCAACTGTGGCGTTGTGGTTGCTGAGGAAAACGAATTCTCCTTTAAATGTGTGTGAGAGAGAGAAAATGATAAATGAAAGGTAGGGAGGTTAAAATGTATTTCTATAAAAGCACCCGAGCTAATGCTTCATGTTAAAGGTTTAAGTCTTAAAACCTACATTTCTGTTATTGGCCATACATAATCATTGGTAAATGGAATGTGACAAGTCTTTCAATATAACCTCTTTTATGCTTCTTTCGTCACTTCTTTTTTTGCATGTGGTCCAATAAATATTCCAAGTACATTGATTGATTATTAGTAATAATGCTGTTTCCACATCTGCCCTTGAATGTTTCGTTTAAGATATACGCTCCACTAATATACCCATAAAGCTGACAGTGAATAGATATGTAGAAACGAAAACAGGCATAATTCATTTCTTTGGCTATGAGCTCTACTGCGACCGCAGTATACTCGTACAGCGAAGTCCACCATCTGATTTTCGCTTCCCTGCTTCTTGCAAAAAACAAGGCTCTCACCCACTACAGGGAATAGACAAAAATTCCGCGGCCATTCTTTGCACGGATGGGGGAGGGATTCATTAGAGATGTGGTAATTTAATGAATGAACTATAAATTGATTTTATGGAATACTTGTTACAATATTCATCAATTACCACAAAAGAACTAATAAAGGAACTAAATAATATTATTACATCTGTGATAATACACAAAGCAATACTTTATTAAATACGGAAGTAGTGACTTATTCTTTTGTATTGACATTATTGTGCCAGCTTTCTTTGTATATTGCAATAAAACATGGTGTTGAATCGGAAATATGAATATGCAAATACTTCATCACTCTCACACTACACTCCCCTTGTATAGGTGTGGTAAAAAGCGATGGTGCAAGAGCTACAATCATTTCTTTTTTGTTTCTCAAGTTTACAAAAATGCAAGTTCGAGCTCCCAGAAAGGCTGCCACCGGCGTTGTCGCATCAATTGTGAGATCCGTACGCATTCTCTTCACTTGAGGACTATGCGTATTCCATCAGTGTGATTTTGCTGGTGTTCACCAGGCCGTTTAGGCAGTTTTGTCATTGTGGTGTTGTGACTTGCGTGCCTCGTGCTCATAATGGTCGTGCGTCAACACATGCAATGGTTGGCGGCACCTTTAGTTTTTCTTTTGAGTCGAGAGACAAACAGTGAAACTATAGTATCTGAGTGCTAGGTATTTGCTTTGCAGGCGTACATCTTGTCTTGCAAGCGACGGTAACTGTAGTGGTTGATTTCATAGCCCACCATCTTGGTCTGGCTAGCGCCCTAGCGCGCAATGATGTTATCACTATATAAGATATGGTAGCCTTCATTGGGACATTACCAGACGCTTCCGTCTACCCCAACTTTCTTTCTTCTCACTGCACTGAAAACTGACGCGTTGTTTGAGTGACGCACCATGTCTCTTACTCAAATCTTGATTGCCTTGCATTCAGACTTGAAGGCATAGATCGATCAATGAAATTTACCATCAGTGGGGTACAACGAAATTGACTCGGCAATTTTTTTTTCAACCTTGTTCGACATGTTATTGCTTTAGTGTATTCCATATAGAAAACCCTGGCTTAATACCTTATTTCTCGTTTGTTTTGTGCATTTTGGGGAGGTTGCATCGCGGTTTAAAACTAAAATGAAATTTCGCGATCTTACACAGCAAAAAAGAACTGAATTTGATGATAAGGCACGCCACAGTGAGGGCGCAATAATTTGATCACTCCGCAATAATTTTGATCACCTGGGGTTTCCACACTGCGCACACAATGCGCGATACACGGACGCTCTCGCATCTCACGCCCAGCCGAAGTGCGATCGCGCGTCCTGGGGTTCATAAGCGCAATGCCATAGCGACTACGCTGCCACGGCTGCTGTGGTGTGACCTGTGCAATAAGGTTTGAGAACTTGTGCGACAGTAATGTTTTTGCTTTCCATCCAGTCTCCTCCTTTTGGCTGTACCTTGCAGCCTATATCTCAAAGCATTTTATGTTTTCAAACAATACACGAGGAAACGTCCAAGCATCTACTTGCTGTTTTCATCAGTCCACTGTATGAGCACAGAATTCCGGTTTATATGTATACATTGAAAAGGCGCCTTTATAGTGAGCTGTCAGCCTCCTAATGACACACAAAAAAAGCAAAAATACCAGAACTTTCTTTTTTCGTAAATGCACAATTTATAGTTTGCACTTATCGAGTGCCAGCTGTTAACATGGTTGCCTATTTGATGGCCATGCATAGCTGAATTTATAGATTACTGCGCACATAAAGACCCCACTACAACGACAGCAATACTTAACAATAGTAATATATTAACAATGGTGAAACATGGAGCAAAAATAGAAGCTTTGCAATATCTACTTACGGGTGATTTCTCTACAGGTTTCCCCTAATGAAAAGACAAAAAAGTACGGTTAGTCTCACCGGTAGTAATCTTTTGTATAGAAAAAATTGACAATCATTACACTCTGTGAAGTTGGAATGGCAGCGAAAGCTGACGAGAGTCAGAGCTCTCAATGGAGAAGTGAAATGTTTCACCTCCGCCCCGGGTGAATCCAAAGATAGTGCAATATCGTGCCGACCTGCGGAGGAGGTGACGCAGGCGTTAAGCACCCCCTCCCCATACTACGAGGGCCGATCCCAAAGTTATTGCAATTCCGGAGCGACCCGCGGTGGAGGTGAAGCAGCCGTTTAGCCCTCCCCATACGTGGACCGATCCCAAGGATAGTGCAATGCCGAGCCGACCCCTGGCAAATGTGAAGCAGGCGTTAAGCACTCCACATAGGTGGGTCTATTCCGAATATCTCGAAGGGCTTGTTACAGGTTCCTGAGCCCACAGGGGTATGTGGCATTGAGCTTGAACCCTTTCTGCACTATCACCAAAATCGGCCCACCTGATGATCTTCTTTCGTGACGGTTGCCGAAAAAACTACGGAAGGTCAGCCATATACCGCTTTCGCTGTAATAATAATAATAATAATAATAATAATAATAATAATAATAATAATAATAATAATAATAATAATAATAATAATAATAATAATAATAATAATACCTAATAAATCCACTCACGTCAGAGTTATTACATATGCAGCTCGCACAAGCAACGTAGCTTCTGTGCGCGGCTGGGCAATAGGTTGGCACTTGTAGTGCTAATACGTGTACACAACGGATGATGAAAACACTAAAAATAAAATGAAAGAAAATCGAAACACAAAACGTAATTGCGTGATGTGATATTTAAATGGCAGGCACATACTATGCCTATAAGGCATATTAAAAGAAGGACACTGACATAAAAGATAACTTCGCTATCGGCTTGCACGCACTGGTTCCAATAAGTAAGAAAATATGCAAATGGTACGTATTATATAGGAGTCTTGTGAATGCGCTCCGTCATTCTATACGTGCTTACGAAATCTTAAAGTAAAGGCTTACCATATCTAGGCATTAAATAGCACACGTGTCGTTAGGAATAATTTCATTCTTCTTAATTCTAATTATTTTATTCTAATGATCAAAATTAGCCGGAATGGGTAGTGCGAGCTCTCTTGTCAGATTGTGCAGGCACGATGCACAACGTATTACAGTGAAGTTGTATATGGCGAGGATTCCGGGATTATTTCCCGTTCTTCGACAGAAAACTACCATCATCAATGACTCATAACGTAAGCAATGGTTCATACCCTCGTAAGGCAGAGGCTAAAAGCACTCATGGAAGTGAAGCGAACAGTGGACTGATTCTATAGAATTGCTCAGACAAAATACTCAACAGCAGGTATTCCAATAAAGAAAAAGGTAAAAACAAGCATCCGAATGACATAATTTACGATTAGGCGCTGGTGATAGCAATGCAAAGCACGGACCGGTCTCCACATAGGTCTCCCGGTAACGATTACTATTGCGCAAACTGCGGCAGTGTCGCCAGCTTGCGACGGGCAGTGTGACGTTCCTAAAGTTTGGTATATAAAATTATCAGCCTAGCAATTGATTCTGATGTTTTTGCAACACTGCTATGGGCGGCGGCGTACTGTTAAGATTAACATTATTCCCATTTCTACAATTTCGCTGAAATAGCATAACTACCATTACTGCAAAGTCATAAAGCATTGCATACCCCCCTCAGCAGCAGTAGTGTTACTTTTCAACAGCTTCGCTGGAGATCCACTTTTGCAGGGCAAGGAATGAGATCTTTTTTTTCTACCTGACGTAAGCAGCAAGATTTGACGTTCAACTTTTGGGATTTGTCGAAAAGCAATTTTTACACATGGCGACAACCAGAATTTGTTGCTCGACAAACAACATATTCGACGGGTAAATACTTAACAACACATCCTGCCCATGATCGAGTGTGCCATGTGTGCGGCTTAAGGCAATATATTTTAGAGTACGGATAAATATATTTCTCCTACTAGAATAGGCAAAGCCGTAAATTACTATTTAGTACCATATGATCGATTCACCAAGCGATTTGTAAACCATTTTACGGACGTTTGTATCGCACAAATAGTATAGGCATACAAACGAGCGCACTCAGCACAGAAACGTCTTACGAGCTCTTCATGTGGACTTGCCTTGAAAACGTATTGGCGACGTGTAGACACAGACATTTTGTGTTTCTTTTCAGTTATCGGCACATATGAGCAGGCATCGGAGTGATCGCTCTCAAAACATATCCTGTTAGTCTTCATTTTATTAATGAACACCTTTTTGTCAATGAACCACTTAAATCATTTAAATGCGTCATACCGTACTACTTAAGGAGCTTCGTTAAAAAAATTGCTCCATATAAACAAAGCTGGGTCACCAGCCTATAATTTTTGTTTTGTTCAAATGGTAAGCACCGAAGATCGTTCATATAAAGGTTAAGCAGGTGTTGCCAAAAAATACCATTGAGGCACACCTCTTTTAACACACAACAAAAAGCTATAGGACTCTGCTGCTAGGACACATCGCTGCCTACCTGTTATATATTAAAAATAAATTAGAAATAGGGGCCTGTGAAACCACATCAGCTTAGTTTTGAGAGTAACACTTCATGACCTAATGTGTCAAATGCACTTTGTGTGCCAACGAAGAGTAAAAACTGCATTGTATTTATCAAATTTGTTACAGATGTGGACGTTACATCTTCCGACGGGCCAGTAGTACTCTGTCATAAGCGAAAACCAAATTTATTGGTTCATGAGGCTGAACTTTTTACAGGATAGAGCAGAATGAACATAGAATATTTTTACAATGTGCCTTCCAAAGACGAAAGAATACATACTGGCGTGTAATTGTCTTAAAATATTTGAGATCCTTTTTTTTATAAAGCGGTCTGACAATGCTAACTATCATGATCTCATAATTATGGCTGGTTTTAATTGTTTCATTTAAGATCTAAACGAGTGTTGATTTGAGCACAACATAAGCTGCTGCTTTATCATTAAGGACATAGATCGTATTCTATCCCACAATTCACTTTGCGAAGCTTCGAAAGAACAACAAAATGAACGCTGGAGAATGCAATATTGTTTCGGAGATTTGCTGGTGTGCACCCCTTTATGTTGGTCTTTGCTTAGTCAATAAAGTGGTTGTTCAAACCATTTGCTGTCTGCAAAGCAGGTGGCTGGGGAAAGGAGTCCGTAATACTGTCATCTGTACTCTTGTTTGTAGGTCTCGCTATGATAGAGTAGATCAAATTCCATATTTTCTCAATCTAACGATTGGAAGCTGAAAACTTGCCTGAGTGATAGCGCTTCCTAGCTAGTCCTATTTTAGCCTTCACTTTGTTTCCGAATTGCTTAAATTCTTCTCATGCAAGAGTGTTCCTGTGTTTATCCTCACAGTTTCAGACGTTTCATTTTCGGCAGCAAGGTTTCATTATTTCGTTTTCGTTCAACGGGCTCTTTAATTTCTGCTTTCATGTTTCATTCCATTGTGAGAAATGGTATACCTCCGTAAAGGCCTCTGCAAACTGTTTATATGCCTTTAGATAGCTTTGCTATGTTGCGGAATTTTATTAGGCGCTAAGACACGTTCACCCATTTAACTGAAATTCATATCGTCACCTAGCTTCAAAAAGTGTGAACATTCCTTCTCAAAACGTTAGTCTGTTCACGCAGATCTCAATATAACCATGACAGTTTGATAATGGTGCAATACTTTCTTGTGCAAGGGTATTTCTCATGGGAACAACTGCGCTGGAAGAAATAATCGAATAATATTATATTACTAAAATTGAACGCGTATTTTATTGAAAGCCGCCGCGGACGATGTGTTGACATGCTGATATACACCAATGCTTCCACCATCGAAGCCTTAATCAAAGAATGCCACGCCTCGAGCAGGTCAAAAGTCGCGGTGTAGCTTCTCAGTTTTGCCGCCGCCATAATGCTGCGGCGATGTTATGCTACGCCTATTTGTCCAGTACACGTATTTAGCCACAAATTTTAGCGTAGTCTTTATTTGCATGGTTTTCAAGATACAATCAGGAACATCTCTTCCTAAATGAAAAAACAAACACTTTAAGCAAGAAGTTGTCAATTATTTAAAAAAAACTGTCCTATTGCTTGTATTATGGCTCATAGTTATTGGGCATCGTTACTGACTATTCAAAGAGCTCCCGAAAAATAAAAATAAATCGCACTAAACCATTCGAGCCCAGCGATGGCATTGTTCTGAAATGTGTCATGAGTACAGTGAAAACAACTTTTTTGAGGATAACTTATATTGCTTTTCATAAAAGGGAATTATGCCGGACTTTCACCTCGGACACAAGACTATAAAGACGACTTTCAGGAAGACATTCAAGGTTCTTAAAAGGCAAAAAAGTAGAAAGAACATACACTTCATAATGCAGGCGAACACTTTGTTTAGTGTATATACAGATCATTAAAAACCAATTTCTAAGGTTGCTTTATAAAAACAATGTAACGAAATAAAGGGAGGTGTTGACTTTTGTTACCTGTAACTTTTTTCTCTCCCGAATTCAACAAAAATACTTCTGGTATACAAACCTTCCAAGGACAGATTTATTATGAATATTTTTAATTATTAGGCTTATCCACTGTAAACGACAAATAATCTAAGCGCTTATATCACCGTGGCCTTTTGAAGACAATGTTGTAGAGAAACAGAATGAGTAAAGCACTGTTCAACATACATCAAGGATTGAAATAGAAATAGCGAAGACTACCAGCTGTTTATTGCGAGGTGAGACAGTAAGTAAATGTACAGATGATCTGGGGGTGACTTCAAGTACCCCTCGGGGATATATCTCCCGGGGGTTTAGTTCTCTTTTCGTGCTACGTAAGTGATTTGTAAGACACAATTCCTCCTTACATTACGGCACCCTTAGAGGCGGGTGATTGTTTCATTTACTCAGGAATTACCAGCTGCCGAGACCAAATTTTACAAAATTGTGCGTTGCAGGTTGTCGCGGCCTGGTGCACAAAAAGCAAAATGAAAATAGAATTCATCAAGGCATAATACATGCGGCTGACTAGCAGAACTAAATACATGGTAGCATTTGATTATGATACTGATATAAACCATTTAACAAAAGTTAACTCTTTTAAATGCCTTGGCGTAACAATATCTGAACATACAAACTGGAAAACGCACAGTAAGGACATTTAAAGGAAGGAAGGTAAATACTATTCTCAAAGCGAAGTTTACCGCGTCTGGAGCCCTTGTGCGTCCCTGTTAAATCTGTTGTTTACTGTTTTCAAGTTAACAAAAATATGTTCAGATTTGCCCAAACAAAAGTAGACCCTATGTTCAAAGAGGTGTGTAAATCATTTCACAGATTGTGCCTTCGATGCTGTTTACCGTATTCTATTACCTTGCTTGAAAATTTATGTAGTACAAAAGTGTCGCTGTAATAATGTTCGAACATGAGACTACATTCTGGCCTTAAGAACTAACAGTGGAGGGGCGGATTAGTCTTCGATTGGGAGGCGGAGTGGGTCGGCATGCGTTGCACGCACTTATAGGAATTGGGGTCTTAGCAAGAGCGCGTGATGGGACAGAAAAAAATTGTTGCATCTTTTAAGACCGGCCGAAATATTTATAAGTGCGCATGCACTCCTTAAGTTTTATTTCAGGACAGGAAGGTTGCTTTTCTCAATATTTACGTATGTGATTCCAGCGCCTTCTGAATCCTCGTTCTGCATCTTAATTTCATCAATATGTGGTTTTTGTTTCTGGGTCCCTGTTTCCTATCTTTATCACCGCATTCTCTTCGTTAGGATCCATTGGGTATTGTTCCTCTTTATGACAGTTTTTTTGTTTGTTACGACCATGTAATGAGCTTTCCCCTGATGCACCTCAGTTTGCAATTGACGAAGCAAAAAATTGTGCACGTCTCACATTTCACTGACGGCAAAATGATTACGTACTTCTTTGTGTATGGGTTTCTATGTAGCGCATGTAATTGCGTTCCTTATACAGTGGCTTCCTCTGGCTTCATGTAATGAAGAGTTAGTAGTCCGCGCCCTATCCTGTCTTTATTTCCGCTTTGTTATGTACTTTTACACCTAAAACAGTGTTCATTGAGTTCATTGAATACAGTTTTTGTGTATATAACGAGGATATCGTGAATAAATAAACCACATTGAAACGAAACAACACTAGAACTCTTGCATTAAGAGTAACCACTTACATTGTTCATCCACAGTGTCCCCTAAACCAAAAGGAATGAAATGTTATTAGTTAGGTAATTATTATTTAACTACAAACATATATACATTAAGATCATTAGTCACATTTGTAATAGGCAAGTTACCCATCCCGCCGAAGGTTGTTCCATGTCGAAACAATTGAAAAAATTAGGGTGAACTTTGTTTTAAGCAAGATCTCATCGTGCCATGGTCATTTACTTCAAAAAGTGCACGCGTGTTGAAGTTGAACCTGGCGTGTTGATGTTTCTACTGGTGGACTAGCCGAAACGTCAGTGCAATATACTGAGCTAATTTAACGTACGTCGTACTGTTGTTCTTCATTTTACTACCGAGACCAGCGTGGTTTGTTTAGCCAGAATATTATATATATATATATATATATTGTACTGCAGAAGAACGAGCAGCAGGCACTGGTTCGAGAAACAAGACGACGACGAGTGGTTGGAAGCCTTGTGCCTGTGTTACCGAAGCTGTGTGTCCTCTCCCTGTGGTGCTCTGCTATTTGAGCGTTTTATTGATTGAACTATAACGCCTCTTGACCATTGGTAGACGTGCTGAACCCTTCCCAAACCTGGAACTCCGCAGCCGTACGCTCCCTACCGTTTCTTCCATGCCTCAGGACGCCGCGAAGCCCGATCTTCGCTGGCATCGCCAGTCGTCTGCTCCGGTGCTCTACGCCAACGAGATCCTCCGGTCTTCAGCGGCAACGACGACAATGACGTGATTGGCTCCAGTCATACGATCACGTGAGTGCGCATAACAAATGGGAGGACAAAGCTAAACTGACTAACGTCATCTTCTATTATATGAAGTCGCTAATCTCTGGTTCCGGAATCAGGTATCCAACTTTTCCACCTGGACAGCATTTACCCATTCTTTCAACGAAGTCTTCGGTCGCCCTGCTGTGCGCAAGCTTCGCGCAGAACAACGCTTGCGTGCTCGCGCTCAGCAAAAGCGTGAATACTTCATCAGCTACATTGAGAACGTAGTTGACCTTTGCTGGCGCATTATTCCCGCCATGCCCGACTCTGAAAAGATCAAGAATGTGATGAATGGCATAGAGGATGACGCCTTCAAAATGCTTTTGGCGAAAAATGCTCAAACGATTGACGAGGTCATTACACTGTGCCAGATCTACGATGAGCTCCGAAAACAACGCCTTACTACGCGCCGAGCTGCCGGGCCCGACGGCACGATTTCAGCTTTAATCGACAGTTCTGGTGCTGCTCCCGCCCACTCTTCGTTCCTCGACCAAATCAAGCAATTCATTCGCGAAGAAGTCGTGCGCCAACTGTCACTGCTGCCTGCTGCCCAGTCGTCTGAGTCCTCTTTGTCCCCGCAAATCCGACGCGTCATACATGAATAAGTCAGCGAAGCACTACCTCTCGCTAATCAGCAACCTTCAGGGCCGGTTCCGCTCACGTACGCTGCCGTCGTCGCCAGACCAAGACCACCGCCTGAAGTTCCGCACTACACCCCCACAAGCGGCTTCTACGCCTCGCCTTCTCCAGCTGCGAATTGCGTGCCAAGAAGCGGCTTCTGCACGCCTCCGCAGCCCCTACGCCCAGCCCAGAACTGTGCACCGCTACCTACGCCCCCTGTTGGTAATCTGTAGCGTACCCAAGACAACCTGCCGATCTGCTTGGCATGTAGCTTTGCTAGTCACGTGGCACGGTTCTGCCGCCGCCGGGGCTGGTATCCTCCCAATACTGCGATATTTGAAGGGAATGCTCCTGACTCCCAGTCCCACTATTCGCCACCAGTTCCGCACTTCGCTGCTATATCTCCTGTTCCCTGAAGCTTAAACGCTCGTCAGTCTCCATCTCCCCGTCAACGTCCCCCCTCCCCCATTGTTCGTCGCCCTGCAGCTGTGGAGGAAAACTAAAAGGCACAGTTGCGGAGGCAAGAACTGCGATCTCTTCGAACTGCTCAAGCCCTCGTTTATTCCCTACGAACGTCATTAAAGTTTTTGCAGAAGGTGTCGCCGTTCATGCGCTTGTCGACACGGGTGCCGCAGTGTCCGTGATTGCCGACCAGCTTCGCCATATGCTCCGAAAAGTCGCGACGCTGTTTTCTGTCATTTCGTTACGCTCAGCAAGCGCTGAGCCAATTGAGCCCTTAGGAACATGTACCGTCCACGTCGCCATAAAGACAGTTTACACCACATTGAGTTTCTTGTTCTTCACCGCTGCTCTCATGCCATCATTCTAGGATGGGACTTCCTCTCATCTCATCACGCTGTTATTGATTCTGCCCGCGCAGAGCTTGCTCTCACTCCATTTAACGGCAATCCTTTTGAAGATTTGCCTCCACCTTCTGCTCGGGTGTTTGTCACCACTGACGCTGATATCCCTCCTTTCTCTTCTGCCCTTGTATCAGTTTCCTGTGCTGCTTTCGGCGATTCCCCAGTTTCTTTCACGCCACCTCAACTTGCTGCATGCCGTCATCCCTTCTTGCTTCCCCTTGCCCTCCTTCCCTTTCGCCAGGGCTCCAGCGCACTTTACGTTTCGAATCCGTTTTAGTGCCCATCAAGCTTACATCGTGGCGTGTGCCTCGGTTTTCCTGACGAATTTGACACGAGCTCTGTGTGCGATGTGCCTGATGACTCGACTCATCTTCACGTTGACGCCATGGCTCTCCCTGTCTCTGCGCCTGAGCCTGCATGTCACCAAACATTTGCTCAATTTTGTGATCCTAACCTCACTCCGAGTCAGCGCACGCGAATCGTCACCCTCCTTAACCGATTTCGTATTTCTTTCGACCTCCAAAAATAATGTTTAGGCCGTACCTCTACAGTCGATCATCACATCGACCCCGGCAGCCTCTACGCCTCTACACCAGCCTCCACGCCAACGTCCGTACCGTGTGTCCGCGACGGAGCGCCGTGTCATCGATGGGCACGTAGGAGACATGATTCGAGGCGGCGTGATACAGCCATCACACAGTCCCTGGGATTCGGTAGTGCTGGTCAAAAAGAAACATGGGACTATTCGTTTTTGTGTGGACTATCGAATTCTAAACAAGATAACCCGAAAGATGTATATCCTCTTCCCCGTATCGAATACACACTGCACAGTCTCCATGGCGCTGAATTCTTTTCGTCCTTAGACTTACGATCCGGTTATTGGCAGGTCCCGGTGGCTAACGCAGATCGCCCGAAAACAGCTTTTGTTAGGCCTGACGGATTATATGAATTTACCGTAATGACCTTTGGCTTCGGTAATGCGCCTGCAACGTTTGAAAGAATGATGGATAATAACCTCCGCCGCCTAAAATGGCAGACATGCCTTTGTTAGCTCTATGACATTGCCATCTTTTCCCCTGGACATTTCTTCTCACCTGTTCCGACTCAAACATGTGCTGACTTGTCTGGACTCCATGGACTCCACATGCTGGACTCCAGCTCAACCTAAAGAAGCGTCGCCTCGCCGCCCGGCAGCTAGTCATCCTTGGCCCCGTTGTTTCCAAAGATGGTTTGCTCCCAGATCCAACCAAACTCCAAGCCCTTGCCGAATTCCCGCGACCAAAGATAAGAAAAGAACTCCTCAGCTTCATCGAATTATGCTCCTATTTGCGTCGTTTCATCCGCAACTTCGCCACCATAATAGCACCTTTGATGCAGCTTGTCGGGGGTAACCACGACCCCTTGGCCTGGCCGCCAGTTTTCGATGCCGCATTCACGACGCTGAGTCGTCTTCTAACCTCACCCCCATACTCCGATATTTTGACCCAAGCGCACCGACAGAAATACACACGGATGCCAGTGGCATCGGCATTGGCGCTGTTCTTGCCCAACGGAAGATTGGCTTCGATGAATACGTTGTTGCCTTCACTAGCTGCGCACTCACGAAAGCGGAAGCAAACTATTTCGTTACAGAAAAAGAATGCCTGGCTATCATTTGGGTCATAACTAAGTTGCGTCCTTACCTCTACGGCCGCCCCGTCGGACGTCATCCCGGACCACCGTGCAGTCCGCTGGCAGTCGTCCTTGAAAGATCATTCAGGCCGCCTCACTCGATGGGCGCTTCGCCTCCAAGACTATAATATTCGAGTGCTGTTCCGCTCTGGCCGTAAACATTCGGATACGGATGCCTTGTCTCGCTCCCCAATGTCGCGCAAGCCCAATCATCACAAAGTACAAATATGCGAGTCCTCCCTCACCTCCACGGACATGTTTTCGGAGCAGCAGAAGGATCCATGGACTCTTGCTATGCTGGCATTTTGTCAGACTCGTCAGCGCCTTCTACTGACCGTGCATTGCGTCGCCAAGCACACCGCTTTGCTGTTCGTTAAGGGCTCCTATACCGCCGTAAATACTTCTCGGACGGGCGCAAATGGTTACTCGTAGTTCCTCGGCACCTACGTTCGCACATATGAGCAGCGTTTCACTATGACCCGCAATGCGCACATGCAGGAGTACAAAAAACATACGCGCGCCTTCGAATTCGTTATTACTGGCACGTGATGTACCAATTCATCCGCCAATATGTCCACTCCTGCCTCGCTTGCCAGCGCCGCAAGAATACCCTTCATGTCTTAGCTGCTCGACTGCAACCATTACCTTGTCCAGGAAGAGCATTTGACCGAGTCGGAGTTGATCTTTATGGGCCCCTTCCGATTACTTCAGATGGCGACCGCTGCGTGATAGTGGCGATAGACCATCTCGCACGCTACGTCGAAACTTCGCCTCTGCCTTACGCATCTGCGCGGGATGTTGTCTGGTTCCTTTTGCGTACCATTATACTTCGCCATAGAGCCCCAAGAGAGTTGCTTAGTGACAGAGGCCGCATCTCTCTGCCTGATGTTATGAAAGGCCTTCTCAAGGAATACAACGTAATTCACCGTACCACTTCTGCATACCACCCGCAAATAAATGGCATGACTGAGCGCTTTAACCCCATTCTTGGCGATTTCCTAGCCACGTACGTCGCATCTGGCCGCACCAATTGGGACCGGATTCTACCTTTCGTGCCGTACGCTTATAATACCGCCACGCAGACTACTACAGGACTCTCCCCGTTCTTTCTTGTTCACGTACGCGAGCCTTCCTGCACAATGGACACCATCCTTCCGTATCGCCTTCACACAATGGAGCCTACTACCCTGTCCGAGCCTGCTGGACACGCGGAAGAGTGCCGAAAGCTGGCCCGCACTTTTACTACGAAAGATCAGCAGCGACAGCATCACCTTCGGGATATTTCCTCTTCTCCGACCCCCTATGCCCCTGACTCACTAGTCTGGCTTTGGGTTCCCGCTACCAGCGCCGGACTTTCACCCAAGTTTGTGTCGAAGTGTCAGGCTCCATACCGTGTCGTCGTCAAATTTCTCCAGTGAACTATTTGGTAGAACCCCTTAAGCCGCCTTCAGATAAGCGCCGCCGAAGGCGCAAAATCGTGCACGTTCAGCGGCTCAAGCCGTGCTTTGATCCCCGTGTGCTATTTTACCCGTAGGTCGCCGAGACGGCTCTTCTTCTCCGGGGGAGGCATTGTACTGGAGAAGAACGAGCAGCAGGCACTGCTTTGAGAAAGACGACGACGACGAATGGTTGGCAGCCTTGTGCCTATGTTGCTGAAGCTGCGGTGCTCTCTCGCTGCAGTGCTCTGCTAGCTGAGCGTTTTATCCACTGGACTATACCGCCTCTTGACAATATATATACATATATATATATATATATATATATATATATATATATATATATATATATATATATATATATATATATATATATATACACTGTCACAACTCCATGCATCTTCGTCATCATCAGCCTGGTTACGCCCACTGTAGGGCAAAAGCCTCTCCCATACTTCTCCAGCCACCCTGTTCATGTACTAATCGTGGCCATGTCGTCCCTGCAAACTTCTTAATCTCATGCGCCCACCTATCTGCCGCCCCCTGCTACACTTCCCCTCTCTTGGAATCCAGTCCGTAAACCTTAATGAGCATCGGTTATCTTCCCTGCTCATTACATGTCCTGCCCATGCCCATTTCTTTTTCTTCATTTCAACTAAGATGTCATTAATTCGCGTTTGTACCCTCACCCAATCTCCTCTTTTCTTATCCCTTAACGTTACACCCATCGTTGTTCTTTCCATAGCTCGTTGCGTCGTCTTCGATTTAAGTAGAACCCTTTTCGTAAGCCTCCAGGTTTCGGCCCCGTTGGTAAGTACTGGTAAGGCACAGTTATTATACACGTTTCTCTTTAGGGATAATGGCAACGATGATCATGATCTGAGAATGCCCGCCAAACGCACCCCAGTCCATTCTTATTCTGCTGATTATTTCCTTCTTATGATTTGGATCTGCCGTCACTATCTGCCCTAAGTAGATGTATTCCCTCACCACTTCCAGTACCTAGCTACCTATTGTAAATTGCTGTTCTCTTCTGAGGCTGTTAAACATTCCTTTAGTTCTCTGCAGAATAAATTTTGGACCTACTCTTCTGCTTTGCCTCTCCAGGTCAGTGAGCATGCATTGCAATTGGTCCCCTGAGTTACTAAGCAATGCAATATAGTCAGCGAGCCACAAGTTACTAAGGTATTCCCCATTAGATCTTATCCCCAATTCTACCCTATCCAGGTATCTGAATACCTCCTGTAAACACGCTGTGAATAGTATTGGAGAGATTGTATCTCCCTGCCTTACGCCTTTCTTTATTGGGATTTTGTTGCTTTCTTCATGGAGAACTATGGTGGCTGTGGAGCCGCTATAGATATCTTTCAGTATTTTTACATACGGTTAGTCTACACCCTGATTCCATAATGCCTCAATGACTGCTGAGGTTTCGACGGAATCAAATGCTTTCTCGTAATCAATGAAAGCTATATATAAGAATTGGTTATATTCATCACATATCTCTATCACCTGATTGATAGAGTGAATATGGTCTATTGTTGAGTAGCCTTTACGGACTCCTGCCTGGTCGTTTGCTTCACAGAAGTCTAAGACGTTCCTCATTCTATTTGCAATTACCTTAATAAAAACTTTTTAGGCAACGGAGAGTAAGCTGGTCGGTCTATAATTTTTCGAGTCTTTGGCGTCCCATTTCTTATGAGTTAGGATTATGTTAGCGTTCTTTCAAGATTCCGGTGCGCTTGAGTTCATGAGGCATTGCGTATACAGGGTGGCCAGTTTCTCTAGAACAATCTGCCCACCATCCTTCAACAAATCTGCTGTTACCTGATCCTCCCCAGCTGCCTTACCCCTTTGCATAGCTCCCGAGGCCTTCTTTACTTCTTCCGGCGTTACCTGTGGGATTTCGAATTCTTCTAGACCATTCTCTCTTCCATTATTGTCGTGGGTGCCAATGGTACTGTAGAAATCTCTATAGAACTCCTCAGCCACTTGAACTATATCATGCATATTAGTAATGATATTGCCGGCTTTGTCTCTTAACCCATACATCTGATTCTTGCCAATTCCTAGTATCGTCTTCACTGCTTTGAGGCTTCCTCCGTTCCTGAGAGCCTGTTCAGTTCTATCCATATTATACTTCCTTATGTAAGCTGTCTTACGCTTGCTGATTAACTTCGAAAGTTCTGCTAGTTCTATTCTAGCTGTAGGGTTAGAGGCTTTCATACAATGGCGTTTCTTGATCAGGTCTTTCGTCTGGTGCGATAGCTTACTGGTATACTGTCTAACAGAGTTACCACCGACTTCTATTGCACACTCTTTAATGATGCCAACAAGATTTCTGTTCATTGCTTCAACACTAAGGTCTTCTTCCTGAGGTAAAGCCGAATACCTGTTCTGTAGCTTGATCTGGAATTCCTCGATTTTTCCTCTTACCGCAAACTGATTGATGGGTTTCTTATGTACCAGTTTATTCCGTTCCCTCCTCAGGTCTAGGCTAACTCGAGTTCTTAACATCCTATGGTCACTGCAGCGCAACTTGCTCAGCACGTCCACATCTTGTATGATGCCAGGGTTCGTGCAGAGTATGAATTCTATTTGATTTCTAGCCTCGCTGTTCGGGCTCCTCCACGTCCACTTTCGACTATCCCGCTTGCGGAAGAAAGTATTCATTATCCGCATATTATTCTGTTCCGCGAACTGTACTAATAACTGTTCCCTGCTATTCTTAGTGCCTATGCCATATTCCCCCACTGCCTTGTCTGCAGCCTGCTTCTTGCCTACCATGGCTTTGAACTCCATGCAATATAGACTAGATGGGCTAACTTTCTTCTCGCCATTTATTCCTTATTTCGGTTCCCATCTCTCCCCAAGGTACCTGAGCGCAGATTCTGTCTCGTCCTTTACTTCTTCAACTGCCTAAGCAGGCGCCACTTCTACCTCTCTTGTATCTGAAAAGGTTTCTTATAAGTGCTGATTCTTCGGCGCCATTAGGGCTAACATGCCTGCCAGTATATAAATGTCATTTTTGGCTGCCTGTTTGGAAACAGATCCCTGTGGTATTTGAGCGCCCTTTCGATAACCCTTTCTTCACAAATAATAATTCTACAGCCTCTTCCATGGATATCGCTCTTTTGTTTTTTTATCATAGACCATTTTCATCTTTCTTGCGATACTAAATTTGGCTTTCTCCTTCTTCTCTGTACGGTCAGTTGTATCATTGCTTCAACTCATGATAAGGTTTCCGCTGATAAATAGGTTGGGTATCCAAAAGCACCTTAGACCGGTGCGCATCCGAGATCTGTTGTATATATGATTTATGATGAGTTACCACCACATCCAGGCAATCCTCCTGGGCAGTCTTGATAAGTACGTATGTACTGTTTGATGCCACAAATAGCTCGTTCAGCTAGCCAATTATAATCTGTGTGGTATGGTGCTCCCAATGTATGGGAAACTTTATTTCGCTTTCCCCGATTTTTCAGCTGATGGCACAGAAAGGAAACTCAATTCTCTCACACAAATGCTTTAACGTATTGAAATATCTTTTGGCTTAAAAAGAGTTCACACGGTTGGCGTCTACCTTTGATTGTATTCGTGCGACTGTCTTGATGCAATCATCGACACATAACAAGAATACTTGCGTTGCATTCACGCCTCAAGATTTATTTTTTTTGGAGTTCAGCTAAGTCAATACGGATACTGTACGCTTGATTGCTTCCGTAATATTACCTGATAAGTTGATTCTGTAAACTTCACTTTAATCCCCTTGCGTATTTGATATAACTGTTTTCATGTTTTCATGCCTTCTTTTTTTCAGGGCCTTGTGAACCAGTTTCGTCAGTTTTCTGTAAGCGGGCCAAAATCAACCATTACCACACTAACGGGACATGTTGTGGTAAAGCTTAAGAATTTTCTGAACAAGTGTGGGAGGCACAGTAATTCTGCCTTTTTATGTATCGTCTCACAATATGCGTTGCTTTCAGAATTTTAGCGCCACCTTTAGCTTTGTGCAGCTCAGCAAGTGTGACCATATTTATCATTTCCCGAAAGAAGCTGGGCGATGTCTTCTAACCGAAGAGAAGGAAGTTGCGTTTGTAGGTGTGCATTGGAGTTATAAAAGCAGTGTGCTGCTTTGTGAATTCGTGACGTGGTACATACTAAAGGCATTTAGAATGATCTATTACTGAAAGCCAACTACATCCGCCTGCGTGGTTAACAATTGCGTCAATTTTAAGCATACCAAAATGGAATTGGCTTTGATTGTTTTTTAGCGCTCTAGTACTTACATAGTTGGATATTTCTCTCTTATGTTGGCACTATGTTTGTTGGCAACAAATGCGGCAACAAAAAACTGACAGATAATAGCACATGTTACATTTTGGCCTGCTCTTCTCTCAGCTGAGGTCTAGGTTCAGTTGGATAATCGTAAGGTTTCTTCCGTACTACTCTTGGGTCCTGTAATTCAAGCAGAACTTCAAACATCCTATTACATATAGCATGCACAATAGTAATAGTCGGTACATATTGTAGGAATCTTATCTTCTTTCTTTAAAATGCAAATTTCTTTTCGCTTTTCTACAGCTTGGAGTTCATACACAACCTGGCTCACCACCACAATATTACCCTAGTGTATGTTAACCTTAAGCATTTTCGAGGCTAGACATGAGTGTAGAAAATTTAACTCTGGTTTTTCGTCACCAGTGCTAGCATTTCAACACATCGTGAATGGTGCTTAAGTTTTAGGGGCATCCATTCACAGTGTTCCTCTTCTCGCCCGTTGTAGGCTTGCTTTGAGTGGTAACGGAAGCGCAAAATAAGAAACAATTAAGTTTCTCGTTGTGGTCACATATAGTCATACCAATATAACGAACGAGTGGCACCTTAAAATAACGTCTCTAGAAGCATTGACGCACAAGGACCATAGGTCTATTATCCCACGCCTACAACATAGTAACTGCTTCAATTGCAGCTTTTCCTTAGAGCCTTTAGGCACTTTATTCGTTGCCGTACTTACGTTTGCGATAAGGAACGGTCACCGCACTTTTCGATTGTATACGTTGTGTTGGGTTTCCTGATGTATTGTGCTGTTTTAATTTACACATAAAATACGACATGCCTTAACTTTCATTCGCGTATCCTTTACAATGCTTGATAAATTGTATATACGTATGTTAATAGAGAGATCTTTGTCACCAATGAGCCAGTTTCTGGCTGTATCTTTATTACGAATCATGCAGGAGCCTTTTCGAAATAACAGCATGAAGATATAAAATATAAAACGGCATTGAAAATGCCACCATATGCCAGAGCAGCTCATGGGCGTCTGCTTCAGGCATGTCGCGAATACGGGGTGACCGAGCTCAGTATAGCCAGCGTAGTATTTCCATGCTCTGTGTTATGAGATGCCTAAATACATATTTCCAAATCTAGGTAGGAATTGACACAAATTTTGTTCGTTCAATTGCGTAGATGAATGTTGTATATTGATACTTGAATTCCAGAAGTCCTAATTTAAAAGAAAAATTCTGCTATCAGTGGTATGCATGGTATTTTTGAAGCCCTTGTATAAGCCGTGTTCAAACTGCTAGCTACAGAGATATAATATTTTCTACGTTCTAAAGAAAACGCAGAATATGACAGCAAGTTACTAAAGCGGCTAATTTAGCAATCGCAGTAGTTTGAATTGCCTCGCATAGACACAAACACACTTCCTAATTATTTATAACAAATAACCTTTTTTTTTAAGTTCCATCATATCTTATGCTATAATAAATTGATTTTATTTTCGATTTTTGGCGAAGGAGGTGCTGAAACATTTCTCCTCAGAGTGTAGGAAAAAACGACCTCCAAAAAAGTTTTCACAATTTTGAAAACAACGAAGACATTTGGTAGAGTATGAGTTAACACCAACTCGGTGTACGCACAAGCAAACGAATAACAATTCCTAATGATATTTCATTCACTCACTGGGGCGTCATAGCTGACAACACCTTTGCTAGGCGTATTTTTTTTATTCAGCCAAGTTGAATATAATTTATTTTCCAACACACATTGGTCTTTTCGTTTTAATGTGTTCATATGTTCAATGATACGAACGTAATCGAATGGATGGTGTTAATGTTTAGTGGGAAATGTTCTATATATGCAGAATATTGTAGATAATGTGGCCATCGCAAATATGGCTTTAAATAATAATAGAACATACAATGCGTACGAAGCTTTTTGACAGACAAAATATACTTACTGTATTCTTTCATGCCCTCCTCTAAAAAAAGAATGTTTTAACATTAGGTTCATTCTGCGGCATCCTTAAAAATTATTCATACTAAAACACGACGCCACATGGTATTTTTATATCGCGGAAAACAAACATCCCCCAGAGAAGAGAAAAGTCAAATGCGCTTTCTATGCCGTCGTTTTCTGTGGCGGCAGTTTTTCTGTAGAACGTATAGTAATTAGAATGACCTGCCGAAGCAATAAATGCATTTGTACAGGTAGTAGTTGCACAAAAACATAGTCATGGATGACGCTGCAGGTTAGGCACTAAAAACGGTTGACAAATAATAATAATAATAATAATTTTATTTCTGCCTCACAAAATACAGACAGGGGGAGCTGCAGAAAGAGCTGTCGTAAACAGTTTGACTCGGCCGCAGCCCCGAAGTACAAAGCAGCAGCGACAGGCAATCGCATCCCAGACGTGATGGCTTCATGATAAAGGAAAAAAAACAACAACACTACGGCAAGAACATACGAAGACTAAACAAAAACTTATCTGCACTTACATGTGCAGATAAGATTCCAACCAAGTTGCTTCGTCACAAGCAGGATTACATTTAAACTAACCGTCAAATAACATTGTTCAAAGAACAGCACAAATGGCAAAGAATAATGGACACAATAGATATAGCACAAAGAAAACATCCTAAATTAAGCATTAACTATACGTTATGATTATTCAGTGGCACATTCCTTTGCATATGAATTGCATATGGCACGTATATCTCGTTGGGTACAGGTAAACAAGTTGATGTTAGCAGATTCGTACGCGTTGAGTAGGGAAGGAAGTGTGTGTTGAAGGCGCTCTTTCCCGGTATTGATGCGTGCTGTTGGGACCAACCAGTTTCCGGGGTGTCTGAAAGGGTAACTTTTTTTATTTTTTTGTAAGTTGGCTAGATGCCGAATGTTACTTATATTATTTCTCGTTTCTATTTTAAAACGAACGCTGAGCCGATACTGGTACAAATTAAAAATTTTAATTATACCAGTTTCAAGAAAAAAGTGTTTGGTGGTTGTTCCGTAATTTGTATTAAAGACATTCCGAAGAAACTTTTTTTGCAGAATATAAATTTTCTGTAGGCAGGACGGTGTTGCAGTGCCCCATACCAGCTCGCAATAGTTAATGTGAGAATAAAATAATGACTTGTAGAGAAGCAGTTTAATTGGTTTAGGAAGAATGTATCTAATGCGGCCAATTGCGCCAGTTATTCTGGCTAATTGCTTGACAACTTGGTCCACATGTGCTGTCCATGACATAGTTGAAGAAAATACTACACCAAGTCATTTAAAATGGTCAACTATTTCTATTTGCTTGGAGTTAAATAGGATACTTTTTTGAGGAGGAACTAGTTTATTTTTCGTCCTGAAGATTACCGCTTCTGTCTTGCCCTCATTAACACGCATATGATTAGAATGGGACCATTTTTCCAGTGAGATCATCGTCGTGTTGCACGATTGTATCAGTTCGTGAATGTCATTTCCGGAGAAAAAAATGCTTGTATCATCTGCATATATTATGAATCTGGCATTTGGGTTAACGTTTACAATGTCATAAAGGTAAATGTTGAAAAGTAGTGGTCCTAATATAATGCCTTGTGGGACACCAGAATAAACAGGTTTTACTTCTGAATATGCATTATGTATGTTAACCGTTTGTTGCCTTTTAGACAAGTAAGATTTTATTAGTTTTGCAGCCTGTCCTCGGATTCCGTAGCACCATAGTTTCTCTAGAAGTAATTCATGGTTTACAAGATCAAAGTTCTATAGATCAAAGTACAAGATAGAAGTTCAAATTCGATAAGGAGAAAATAGAACATCATTACAGCACCATCGTCTTGTTTGAAATGTGCACGGGCAATATACACACGTGCACACACATTTCTATATATATATATATATATATATATATATATATATATATATATATATATATATAATATATATATATATATATATATTATATTATATATTATATTATTATATTATATATATAATATATAATATATATATATATATATATTCTATATATATATATATATATATATATATATATATATATATATATAGAGAGAGAGAGAGAGACAGATGCTTTAGAGTATTTTACCAGGATTAAATAATAACCCGTAACACGTAGCACAACTTTATCATGTAGCATTAACTCATCCTATCCTTCAGGGTTGGCGTCGGGTTTCCACATCGGATGACGCTACGGTGTTCCCTAACTGCACTTCACGAGGACGATTTCACAACAGGATCCACGCGTTTGCTTCAGCCGCGAGCTAAAGGGCATTTTCACAGCAGGTCGTCATGGCACCTAGGTGCAGCCCAGTGAAATTCTTTATTGGCTCTGCCTATGCTGCATGTTAAAGCTGGATCCCGTCGCTGCTCACTGCTTTCGAAACCGTCCTAGTGCCTTTGACACTAGCTACAATGAGGGGTCATAGAGCCGCAAGCTCTACGCCAAGACATAGACGACTACACCAACAGGTTGTGGTTTCCTGACAGTTAAAAACTTGATGCACTTCCCATGCTCCAAAGACGGCATTGACCTCAGGTATAATGCCTTCCTTATTCGCTTGGTCTTGGGTTTTTCTCTTTATGCAGGTGAAGGGACATCGCAAACTCGGCGGCGCTTAGAAAGCACACCGTAAGATTATTTAGCTGTTAAAATATAAAACTGACACAAAAGCAATATTGCAGGGCTGCTTTAATTATCGCAATATTAATATACACATGAACGAGATGCCAATTAGGAATAGCATACAAACAAGTATTGGGCCAATGAAAAAAGAATACATTTCACATTTATTACATGTAGTTATCCACAACCAAAGAGCGCGGTGGCACAATTCCACAGATACACCAGCCAAATACGTTAAGCGATATCAGTGATGTCAGATAAAATTCAATTTAAGATATTCGCGTTTAAGCAAATTTTATGCAAGGAGGCACAGATACTAGGTGCTGTGTGATGTGTGGTTTTTGTGTTGAGCCAGCGCTGAAGTCGCAGGCTACCACCAAGTATTATTCTATAGTGGCCCCTGTGCTAGAGAACATAAAATGCAACGTGCTCACCGTCGTAGTATTCCCATAGCTCGTACCTAGCGACAGCACAGCTGCCATTAAGTGCTTCATACAGCAGAACTTGCACCTCTTCAGCAGCTATGTACCCTATGGAATTGACATATGAAGATAATGATTATTTTACAAAGACACGAAACAAAAAAAAATTCTGTAATCAGGTTCGAAACATGGGATCTCCCTTGTCACAAGGTGCTTGAGAAATTGTCCAAGAAATTATTAAGAAATGGCAAAAATTTACTTGGAATGGAAAACCTTACGTGTGAACTGCTTCTGAGGTTATAAATATACTCTTTTTATAAACGACAAATACCAAATAATGATATTTTTCTTAGAAATGCACTACTTCAAGTAAAAAAAACCTGGAAAACTAGAAAAGCTGATAGGTTTATAGCACCAACGTTTCGTAAATTTGCTTCAGGAGGACTGACTGCTGGGCTAGTTGGTCTTGCGTTGTAGTTAGGATAGAGTAGCGCTAGTTATTAATGGATACAGAGAACAAAGTGTCCAACGTTCGGCGGTACCACAAACTCTTTTAGAAGTTGCTAGTAGCGCGCATCCTTGTGCAGTCTATTGTACTTTCTGTTTGTGAAGAATGTTCCATAATATCTCCTATGTCTTATGTTTTTGCGAAGCTATATAGAAATATCTCCTCTTTGCCTATTCTCATGTACTACTCTATATATTGCAATATATATTCGAGTAATCCTTTTACTATAGGATGCTTTCGTACTTGCACAAATTTGACATTGTGTTTCGACTTTTTTTCGCTATATCTGTATATAAGCTATTTAGTATACTTTTAATTAGGTACCTATTATTTCATTTCTGTTTCATAGCCAAAAGTATTTTTCTTTCAACAGTGCAATCCATTCGGCAGTTCCCTAGGGAGAAAGCGCAGTGACGGTTATACATTCATCCAAATCATGTGCAGACACGATCAGTATATACGTGTTGGCGAGGCTAGTAAAGTGGCGCTTAACACTGCTTTTCTCTCGCATTCCTCGGTTTCTTCCCGGGAACATAGAAAAGAAAATGAACAGAACTAAACTTGATAGAGAACAAATCAGGCATCAAAACAGGAATGCAGAATCTCTGGAGGGTAAATATCTTACTTGCATTCCAAATTAGGGAGTGTTCTTTGTTTTGAGGCAGGAGCTTTTGGCTTTAGACTTTGGGCTTTAGCCGACCTCGTGCCGCGCGCACAAACAACTTTCATTATTCGTTTTTTCCTGTTGTCATCGAGGAATGGAATTCACTACCTGCACACATTGCTGAGTGCACTGATTTACAACTTTTTTACAATTTACAATTTACAAGTTTAAACTTTTCATGAAAGGTTTTTTTCTTGATACTTATTCATTGTTTTTTTTTATGTCTGGCGTTCCTTCTAAATCATTCCATGGCACTTGTTCAATATAGTAGATACTTTTGGTTGATGTGTTACTCTTTTCAGATGTTACTTGAAAGTTATTTTCACATCAACTTTCTACTTGTGATCTCTTCCCTCCCTGTCATGACCCTAAAATGAGCGTACCAGTAGGTTTGAATAACATAAAGTTATTATAGTGAATTAACTTAAGCCTCTCATGGCTTTCTTCCTTTGTGATTTTCTTCGCCGTGATGCATTACCTAGCAGGAATATTCTAACTAAAGTAGTTTTTTTGGAAGGTACGGTGGCGTGAATGATAACTAGCTCGAAAAGTCCAAAGTTGACCATGGCACATGTCGCACCCAGTGGAGACGTATGGTTTTCATAGCATGCTTTAGTTTCTATGTACAAGCAGAAAGTGTTGCTTTCTCAACGAAGCCTGCAATTTCTCAGTTGATTTGATCGCATCAAAATCGAGAAGCAAGTGCAAACAGCTCTCGATCCAGCTTTTCAACTGTCTGCGTGCGCGCAGCGCAGCTAGATTGCTTTCCGTCTGTGTTCAAAGAGCTAAATTTTGTTACAACTGGTTTGTTTTCTTTCCTAGTCAGGTGCTTTCAGTAAGACAAGTGACAATGTCGAAAAGAAAACCCTCGTCAAATTTTGGAAACAGGTTGGGACAAAATCAACTAGGTTTGATTGGTTGTTTTTGAATTTTCACATTTCACCGATATTTGGGCATTCCTATAGGCAACACATACCTGCCGCGTTCCCGGTGCGGGCCCCACTTAGAACACTGCGTACTGCGAGCAGGAAATTGCGCCAGTTATTGCACGCAGACGATCACGCGTATCAACTATGAAAAGAAAGGATCTTCCACATTCACTAACGGAACTCTCATTAGTTTCTATCCGAAGACAGACTGACCAGGTAACATTAAAATGTTTAGCCTCGCTCTATCAGTACAGAGCATCTGTAATTAGTTTCTGAAAGTACGCCATATTGTCAGATGCTCTATTTGACATACAGCGATGCGAGTTGCAGTGCGGAGTTGCCTAAATACCGTCAAGTATGCTACCAGTACAAGGGAAGGAACGCGGCGAACTTGTGCTTACAGCCTTCCGAGAGGCCTGCTACGCACAAATGCTTCCTTTGTTTAGCCTCCGGCTAGATTGGAAGTGTCTTTTTCTGTGAAAAAAAAATCACGCGAGCAGCTTGGCAGGCCTGACCTGCAACTGTTTCAGCGATTTAGTCGCTTATATCCTTGGGATCAATCTTAAAAGGCGGTCCGCAGGAAGATCCCTTCGGCTTAGACAAGAGACCTTGATTCCACGCCGCGAATGAGAAACATCAGCACAGAAATTAGCTGAAGAGCCGCCCTGAACCTGGATGTTGTAGCTGCCTCTGCTTACGTGTATAATGATGTCAGCAGAAGTAACGGATTCTGGAGTTGTCAATAGGGTCAATAGGTACAATTCAACTCGCATATTTTTTTTAGATAGAAGCGATTACTATATATAATATTTCGATGAAAATGGTACAGTGCATGAAAGGATGCGTTTGCAGGTTCTTGAACCGGCTTGCGAACTCCCCGTCTATAATGTGTAAATTGCAGAATATACCGTAAGGTAATTAAAAACCTAATTGGTGAATTTTCTGTTATTTAGTGAATTGTGCATTTCAGATTTGTTGTGCAAGCAATGTCTGCCTCTTCGAGGAGTGCACCAGATCATGAACTAAAACTGTTGTGTCTCCGACACACAATCTTATAAAAATTTTCGAAGTCCTCACTTTACCGCACCGTATTTCCGGGCGGCATTTGACAAATAATTTTTGTCCCGCTTTAGATGCAATTTTAGGGGAAGTTACCAGAATTGGGATATCGTTTTCAGTTGCTGAGATTCCAAGTTATATGCTTCAACTGTTCTATCTTGAAATATCACAAATTTGGTGATTTCGGCGGGAAAGAAGAGAAAGAAAGGTTGATTGCAGGAATTTTTAATGAGTTGAGCGTCTGGTTGGCAAGAAGTCACTAAATCCTTACTTATAGAATTTCTCAATGGTTAGAATAAATAATTTCACAGATGCTACAGTCGTGCGCATTGGAAAAGTTCAAAGCGCCAAGGTTCAATGTGCATTACAGACTTAGATTTCATTTTAATTATCCTTAATATACGGCTGTAAACATAACCAAAATATAACATGAACATCTCTTGAAAGAAAAACGGGCAGCCTTTCTTCGACTTTGCAGAATCCAGTAAAATTTCTACGGAAACTGATTTTGTCGAGCAGTCGCAAAACGAATTTTAATTACCTGCAATAATAAGATACACCTTAAAATTCTGCCCGCGCATAATTTTGCAAGGTATGCATGCTTGATCCACATTTACTCCGCACTGAAAGCCAGTGTCACGTCTCGTTATCTTAAGACACCGAAAAAATATGAGCAAACTTCTTGTATAAAGCTGTTAATAACCGACACGTATTAAACTACGCACCCACATCTTGAGTAACTTGCGCCATTTCTAAAACTATGAAGTGGTTTCCTTGTACAGCTGGCCACCAACAAAGAGAATGTCGACTAAGTGATTCGTATTACGCACGATAGTAGGGTAAAATGCAGTATTCACTAATTATCTAGAAAGCTCATAATTGCCCATGAGAATGCCGTGTATGTGAAGCAAAGAATCTACTGCCCATTTTTTTTCGCCCTGCTAATTTAATCAGCAACCTCCAATCGTACCGCTACGGAATCAGTGTGTACGGTAAACATAAATGGATTATTCTTTAAAATATCTGTCGACAATTTCTTGGTTTAAAAAGAAACAGCGCTGTCACATGAGAAAACACGAAACGTTGTAATTGCTAACCGCAGCTTTAAATTCCCAAGTTTTTTTTAATGTTTACGGATACTTCTATGCTTATTAGTTAAACTGTGACCCTACGTAGTTAGTCATAACTATTAAAAGCGCGGCACCATAGTGCAATTACGTTCATTGCTCACTGATGACTCAGTTTTCTGCATGAAAATGAAAAGAAAAGATGGTAATGATATAAATAGAGTCCCCGCGGACTTTGTTGTAACGAGTGGCGCATCGATATAAGCGTTAACCAATGTAAACTTATACGCATGCGGTCACGGTGCGTCTTTACTCTTCTGCGCGAAGTACTGATAAAAAGGCGCTAAAAGGTTGTAATAGAGACCGAGTAGAAAGACAGTGATTGCCAGCCACTCGGGCAAGCGGCCGAAAGAAGTCGAAGGCAGGTTTCGAGATTTTTGTGTTTTTGTTGTCGGCTCAACCTTGATTCCCCGACGGCTTTTTCTACGAACCCCTGTGTATTCTCAGCCCGCGGGTGCATTGAGAAGCCTGCTAAGAAGGCAGGGGTGTGAATACTCCGAAATGTTCGGCGTCTCTGTGAAATCCTGTATCCACGACTTGCTGACACTGTATGTGTGCCGACATCGCCATATGGCCGGCTGACATCGTTTCTCCTGTGTTTTTGAACGAACAATAAAGGCCCGCCACGGACAAAGGGTGTTCTTGTGTGGTGCAATACAACTGCGCAACCTCTAACAGCAGGGGGAATGACCCGTTCCCTGGCCGCTAATTAAAAGGGGCGCGGCCAAGGCCTTCGGAGGAGCGGGGATACAATTGAGTGTACTTGAGTGGATCGTCACCAATATCTGTCGTTCGCCAGCACACGGAGCCAAGGAAAAGAGAAGTTATTTAAACGCAGGTTTCAGACCGATCTAAGCAGTCTGAAAGCTGAGCCTAGAATCTGCTGAAAAGCGAAAAGGAACTATCACCGTCCAGTATCGCCGGGGCTGCCTAGCCGCGTCTGAACTTCCTGTTACTAGTTGACGTAAGAGACGACAAATCAACGTCCGCAACGACGCTCACGGCAGTTCCCCTCGAGTAAGCTTAAACGGCTCGAAGTAAGACGTCATACCTAGACTGCCGGGAAATCCAGCGCAGCAGTCGCATCCGCCGCAACTTGATCGGCTTGCCAGCGTTATTCGAGAAAGCTCTGCCATCGACTCCACGCTTTATGTACATGCCGCTGCTGCTCGGCCATTGGTATGCCATCATTTGTTTATATTTGAAGTCAGATTAGTTGACCACCATAAAGTGTGTTTTGTGTAGTGTTAATCCCTATATTTACTGTTTGCTGTTCGTCGTACTTCGTTTGTCTTAATCATTGATCTAGAATAAGTGCATGTATGTTAGTGTTCTTGTGTATTTGTGTTTCGTTTAAATTGTGTGTGTTGTCAATGGATAAATGATTTTTTTCTTTCTCTCTTCCGACTCTGACTACTCCGCTGTGTTCGCTTCAGTACGGAACGACAACCGGCGTGGATACCCCGTCGACGACTTCGCGCCAATGGCGAACGGTTGACAACACGTGACAGCATCTCACGGATATCTTGATGTTGATTTTTATTTCATACACAACACGAATTACAATTAAGGCATTATTGCGCCTGGCGAGCATTGCTACAGTACACCACATCCGAAGGTACGGCAGTCAAATTGACAATGGTTCTTTTAGAAAAAAAAAACTTTCACGGCAATCAGTCCTGCTGAGCTTACGGCCTAACTTTAAGTGGATGGTTTGACGTGAGGAAACATAATGTGCGGCCTTTTGATGAACAAACTTCCGTATTATTATAGAGGGTTGAAAAAAAACTGCTTCAGTTGCAACGCGCTTTATCGTTAAGACAAGCGCATCTGACCAAGTTCTTTTTATTTGCGGTTATGCTTACAGAGCAGTAGTATCTCTCTTGGACATACGTTGCCTTGACGGATTGTATTTTTTTCAAATGCATCAATATGCACACCACAAAATGGATGCCACACAGGGCAATATTTCCCCTAAATTGATAAAACATTACTTATGCACTGCTGCTTTTAGCCAATGGTTACATGCGCTTACAAGTACGCCGCCTTGCACTGTGGCTACAGCGTTAACACGCTCGAACCAGGAGTCATCGTGTGACAGCAGAACACCTAAATATTTTACTGGTGCATTATTTTTGTTTGTTGGCAACTTTACATACTTGTATCTAATTCTGTTAATCATTCTAGTTGAGGGATATTTTATAAGTGACAAACCATTTTTTTATGCGCGTTAGGTAAGCCGCCAATGAAAAACAATTTCTGTCATCTTATAACCTTGGCGACAATACACATACAACCGCTAACAACAGCATCCGCCTTTCTATATTGTCAGGTAGTACTGACGGGGAAGTGCACAGCAACAATAGTGTGAATAGTTTACTGTCTAATATGCAACATGGGTTTAGGCGCGGTTTTAGCATGATAACGCAGCTAGTTGAGTTCACGCATGACATTTCATTTAACCTTGATGTAGGCAACCAGGTTGATGCCATTTTCCTAGATTTCTCGAAGGCATTTGACACCGTTTTACATTCTAAACTTATTGCTAAACCTAATGCTGCACTGAATAATCCTCATTTAGTTAACTGGATTTTAAGCTTTCTCTCATTGCGCTCCCAGTTCGTCTCTTACAGTTCGACTGACTCCGCTACTGTTGATGTGATATCAGGTGTGCCCCAAGGCTCTGTCCTTGGGCCGCTTCTTTTGTTATTATACATAAACGATTTGCCACTTCACTGCTGTTGTAACATCCGTCTCTATGCTTATGACTGCGTTCTATATGAAGTGATTAAATATTCTAATGATCATTATCGCCTTCAAGAGTCGTTTTCTAGATTTTGCGATTGGTGTAACACTTGGCAAATGAACATTAATTTCAATAAAACCGTTCTGATGTCTTTCTGCAACAAATCTTCCCCCTCCCTTTTCAGTTACTCTTTCAATGGCCGTGCTGTAGATAAGGTTTCTGAGTATAATTATCTTGGTGTCATTTTCACGCATAACATGTCATGGTCCAAACACATTGATTACATATGCAGTAAAGCACTAAAAAAATTAGGTTACTTGAGGCGAGCACTAACCCGATCTCCTAAAGACACAAAGTTACTAATGTATAGATCTCTAATCCGCCCTGTTCTTGATTATGCATCTGTAGTTTGGAGCCCGCATAAGCAGTTAGGAATTAATAAACTAGAAACTATACAGAAGAAAGCTGTGCTATTTATATGTCATCGTTACGATCGAGATTTTTCGCCCTCTTCAACACTTTCTTCCTTGAACCTAAACACGCTCTCTTCTCGTCGCCGTGTCGAATCAATAAAATTCTTGCATTGCATTGTCAATTGTTTAGTTAGGCAATCAAATGATAATTACATTAACTTCGCGCCTGGATCATCAACGAGAAGACATCATGACCTAAACTTGATACCATAGTACTCACGTATAACATGTTCAAATTCAGGTTTATTCCCCGCTCAATCGAAGACTGGAATTCATTTCCTGGGTCCATTCGCTCATGCTCATCCCAAATTTTTGCAACCGCCATCCCAGATGCATAATCGTGCTCACCCATGTCTGACAGCATTTATATAACTTGTGTATTTTTCGTTCATTTTCTTTCATCAGTGCTCTTTATGTAAAAGTGTTCACTTGTGTTTATTTGTGTATTTTCCTTTCATAAGTGCTGTTTAAAAGTGTTCACTTGTGTCTACCGCTGTATACTCCAATGTATTTTCTGTACCTTTTCTTAACCCACTCCTGCTATAGCGCAAATTGCGCTGCAGTATGTATAAATAAATAAAATAAATGAAATAAAATAACTTAACTTTTTATTGGGGGAAACTGTGCCCTCTCGAGCAAGTTTCACTCAAAGCACAACGAGGGCGGCAAACAGTCGGCCGTCGTCGGAATCAGATCAGCAGGTCAAATGGCTCGGCTTTCAAAGATGAAACGACTAAGGCCCCAGACAAATGACTAGTGCCTACGTGTCTTCCAGAAAATACTAGAGAATTCGTGTCGGGCCTACAATCAGACTACATAGGGTTCGGTAATGACACACAGTGGAAATAGCCCCAGATCTAAGATTCAAGAGACTTCCGATAGATGTAGTAGCGTCTTGCGCTGAGGGATAACATTTTACATTTGTTGGCTGTTGAAGAGTGGTCAGCCAGGAAAGATAATCAAATAGATGACTGAATATCTCTACGTGTATTATTGATACAAGCTTCAAAGTGAAGGGGCTCGAACGAGGAGCCTTGCGACACACCAGACATACCAGCCACATAAGCAGAGCAACTATTATTCATTCTGTGATGGATTTACTTATAACAGTGCGTTAGAGCATCCAAAGTGATTCAAGTATGTACGCAGTCACATTACCGCTAATCTCACTTGGCCAACCTCTATCGACATTTGCAAAGCTGCAAATGGAACACTTGGAACATTGCTTCGCTACTTGTACCGTGCGGCATCCTCTATGAACTACTATCCAAAACTAAAACAGGAACAAAATCTGAATGTGCGTCCGCCGAATGACATTCCACCAACGTTACTAAATCATTAAAATTTCTAAAAATTACTCCACTCGTTTTAAATGTTCAACTTCATCATCAGCAGGTGTAGATGATATTAATTCCAAACTCGTAACAAATATTAACTATGCATCTGCTGCGTACCTAACATTGTTGTTTTCACAGTGACTCTCTACAGGCATTTTACCATCCGACTGGAAAGAGGGCAAGGTCGTTTCAGTCTTCAAATCAGGTAACAGAGACCTCCCATTCAATTATCGTCCTAAATCATTAACTAGTGCCCCCTGCAAAGTCATGGACCACATCATATACTCACAGGTCATGAACTTTTTACAGTCAATCCGTTTTTTTTTCACCCTTGTCAGCACGTATTTCGAAAGGCTATACTTGCGAAACACAGTTGTCAATTTTCCTTCGCGACCTGCGTGTTAACCTTGACGGCAACCTTCAGACGGACGCCATATTCCTCGATTTTCCAAAAGCATTTGACACAGTTCCTCATAAATGTTTGCTGCTTAAATTGTTTCAGTTAAATTTCCACCTCGACGTACTAAAGTGGATAGAAGAATTCTTGACTAACCACTCTAAGTTTCTTTTTGTTAATAACCATTATTCTAGCAGACTCCCCGTAACATCAGCCGTCCCCCAGGGATCCGTCTTGGGATCACTTCTTTCTTTAATTTTCAATAATGACCTACCAACGCATGTATTATGTAACAATGCTTGCAGATGATTGTGTAATATACCGCAAAGTTACTAACACATCTGACCACACACTCATCCAGAACGATCTCAATAATGTACAAGAATGGTGTAATCACTGGCTAATGAACCTAAATCCTAACAAATGTAAACTCGTGTCTTTCGCTCGCAGCCGTAACCCCCTCACATTTATCTATTCCATTGCTGATGTTCCAAAAGAATCAGTCCAATAATTTAAATACCTCGGTGCCACCCTATCCTGTGATCCATCCTGGCACTTGCACGCTACTAACATCACCTCAGCTGCTCATAGATCACTTGGATTTCTGGGGCGACATCTGCGTCATAATCCACAACAAGTAAAAGCGTTGACCTACAAATCATTTTTAAGATCGAAACTTGAATATGCATCTGCCATCTGGAATCCAAATCAGATTGATATCGTAAATGCATTTGAGGCAGTGCAAAATCGTGCTACTACGTTTATTCAATCTTCATAGTCGTACGATATCAGCATTTCATCGATGAAAGGTGAATCTGGCTTGGAAACGCTTTCTTTCCGTCGACACCTTGCCACCCTCTCTCTCTTCCGTTCAATGCTTTTCAGCTCCCTAAATCACCTACCGTACATCACGCCCCCTTCATACATTTCTCATCGCACCGTTCATCCGCTTCAATTTGCACGCGCACGTGCCCGGGCCACCACTATTTAAGCATCATTCATTATTCGAGCCTCAAGGGACTGGAACGGCCTTGCACACGCCGTCGCAGCCTTCACAAGCCCATCTGCCTTTACTGAAGCTGTTGTCACCCATATCTCATAATGAACGCCTGTTTCCAATGATGATTTTATTAACCGCCCCTTAGGTAATACCCCTCCAATGGGGTTTTTAAGGTTATAAAGTGAAGTGAAGTGAAGTAGGGCTTCCTCTTAGGTTCCAGAAAGCGTTGGTGTAGAGTACCCAGGGTTTAAGAAGTCACTATCGAATACGTACATGTTCGTGGAATCAGTTCATTGAACCACTCGCGGATCCCAAAGCGGGAGCGAAGACCAAGACTTTAACAACTGTGTGCATTGTGGTGCGCACCCTACATTTAATAATAAGCCACAAGGGTCGCTTGCAATCCAGGCATTAATTTGGAAATTGTAAAACTGTGGTTTCTCCTTCTGTGAAATAGTTATGTATGTGCTTCTGCCAAGTCTTTGAGATTTTGATAAAAGCGACTCGATCTACTTGCCAGACGAGTATGCAGGGATGTAGGCAGGGATGTGTTCAATTCGAAGGACTGTGAGAGCATCATCGTTGAACACCCGTTTGTCAACTCATGGATGTGATCACGTAGTTTTAATCAAGTAAAAGACCTCTACACTGACGGCTTACGCAGGCAAAATTTTTATAAGGAAAAGTAAAAGTAGAGCATTTTTTCACATAGTGAATTTCTGGACTAAAGATAGAGTGCACAGTGAGGCACTCTGTGTCTTCCCAGACACATATATACTTGTTTAGAGATGAATGCAACATTCTTTGAAGCAGGATAATTTTTCTTACTTTAGGACACGTTAACTACTTCTTTAAAATAAAAAACATGGGTTTCAGGTGCTTAGTTCATTGCGCAAGTAAATGCGTTGCGGTATGCGAAATCCACGGGCACGGAAGGGATATGTAAAATATAATCGTGCGTTTCGCAATTGATAATATGCTTCTTTGGTTCTTTTTCGTGCACTGCCCTGCCTGTACATAAGCTTAAGTCGCTTTTGATGTATCATGTTTATCAAATGTGATTTTTGTTTCACGCCTGAAGCCGTGCTGTACATCACTTAGATTATATTTTCACGTGGCCACAAGAACTGTTCTTTTAATGCTGCAAGCTGCTCCTGCGAAGTAGAGCGTTGATGCCTCATTTCGGAAGAAACAACTGCCATATGTGACAAGAAATTGCGCAAGATTGCAATGCCAATGTTACTTGCAGTTTTATAGTAATCTTGCTATACACTAGATAATATGGCGAATTTAACTTTTCATATTTCTGAAAAAGTGTACTGGCTCAAACGAAACAGCACCGGGAAGCTACTTTCGCGAGGACTCCAACCGAATAGGAAATATAATACGCTTCTGTATCGCATTGAGACCGGGTGAGATATTGCGGCAGAACCATGACAAAACAAACACTTGGGAACAGTGGGGTGCAGCCCATACATGAATAACTTAATGTGAAATATTTATAACCAAAACTAGGCCTGCGGCGTCGCGTTTCATACATGACACATTTGTAAATGCACTGCATTCTCAGTCAGGAAGATCAATACGTTGTACAGGATTTTATCAAATGAGCTGCTGTCTTAGACTGTGGCACGATAGAAGCTTCTTGTACAACTAACGTTACCACCCTCATGCTTAGTAGCTCATCTGGTAACCTCTGCCATATAAATGTTAGCGTTTTGTGCTTGAGATGTGCTTGCTGGCCAATAATTGGGCGCATATTTGGCGCATGACCGTACCTGCATTGCGAGTTTGCGGACATTTGTCTGTTTAACTTTCTGTTGTAAACTTTAGTTTTCAAGAGATTGAGCCAATTGAAAATAAGAAATATTTCTACGCTTAAATATTGATTATGTTTAGGAGAATATACTTATATTTTATTGTAAGATGTCTTGTAAAGTTCATGGACATCATATAATCTGATTTTATTTGTGTGCCACTGTGTTTCTGTAAATATTTATTTTGTCTTGTGACTGAAGAATAAATATTTTGACGTTCTAAGAGAAAAAATATTTCCTTTGAGTAACCCAGCAAAAAAAAATTAAATTATATACACCAATCATAAGTCCAGGAGCTGCTAATGATGGAATCAAATGATTGCCACATGCAGGTATTGCGACTCCCTTTTAACGTGACCATGGCTCTACATCGTGAGTGATTTCACACTATTGGGAAGAGTACTAGCAATGTGTACGAAATAAGTACAATCTCTCTGTTAGGGGAATTACATGCACTACGTATGGGGAAGTAGAAAAACTCGGTTTGGAGCAGTAAAAGAGCTAAGTAAGGAGGAGTACATACACTTTGGGGTACAAATAGACCCCGTTTGTGCAGACAGTATCAGCACTCTGCGGAAGAGTACTAGCACTCACTTGCAGTGTCGTAATGAAATTCTGTTGGGAAAAGTTGTTGTTTTCTCTCTCAAAGGGGGCGGGCCTACTCTGGAAAAGGGAGTTGAATATGGGACAAGGAGATACTCGCTCATAGAGATTTCCCCGAACTCTCCTTGATTTTAGTGAGTATGTAATACGCGCTCCTCTCCTCATATCTTGTAGTCTCATTTATTACATGATGCACAACTCCAACAGAAACTGACACAAAGCCTGAAATTGTGATTGCTAAGTAGGATTTAGAAAGAGCTTAGTTAATTTAGAGGCTAAGTGGATATGAAGTACAAGTCGTGTCAAATCAACAACCTAACCACCACGGTGGCTTTGCGGCTATGGGGTCGCGCTACTCAGCACGAGGTCGCGGGATCAAATTCCGTGCCGCGGGAACCGATATCGATACGGGCGAAACGTTAAAACGTGTGCCCCGGGGCCTTGAGCACACCTTAAAAATCCCTTAATGGTCGAAGGAGATCCGGAGTCGCCCGCCATAGCGTGCCTGATAATCAAATCGTGGTTTTCGCGTGCAAAACCACATATTTTTGGAAATCCACAGGCGCTATATTATTAGGTCCGATATGCTTTCTCCTAAACTACACACTGAATTAAAAAATTTATTCTTAGCATTGTCGGAATTTCATCGAAAACCTTAGTGTGATTTACGTGTTAGATTCCCACATTCTATTTTTTTTTCATCAAAAACCCCACTTCTGTTAA
Source organism: Dermacentor variabilis (assembly GCF_050947875.1). Lineage (NCBI taxonomy): Eukaryota > Metazoa > Arthropoda > Arachnida > Ixodida > Ixodidae > Dermacentor > Dermacentor variabilis. The sequence goes on from NC_134574.1 coordinate 37,881,060, forward strand.
GAAACGCCGGAAACTCCACAAGTGCTTGAATCAATGTATACCGTAAGAATGCACAGTTTGCAACAAGACTTGAGAGCAACTTTGCCTCTACGCAAACAAAAAATTGGTTGCTGAATCCAACATTGTTCCCATATCATTGTACTTATGAAGCACAAAAGCAGCGCTTCCTCAAAGAATAAATTATACGATATATTTCTTGAGAATAATTTAAATGAAATTCACGATAGGATTACTCACTGCCAAGTACTTTCATCACCAAGGAATCGTTATTCTTGAATACCCATCGATTATCATTTGACCATCTGCGACAGGAAGTACAGTATATTAGGATACAGTTAGGGAGTGGGAGCTCTCATGTCTTACCTTTGGCCGTTAAATATCTGCGAGGTTATCAGCGTCACAGTATTTTCAGTAATAGTTTTACGTTCCTGCTTATGGCATTTAAGGAAAAACGAATCATCAGAGTGCGACGTCCATAAAAGATCCTTTTCCGTCCACAACTGAAAGATAAATGTTACGTTTGAGCTTATACGTTTTAAATATATGCATTCAAAATCACTTCACGAATAGTGTACGAACATGTGTGATATTATATCTATATGATCATATTTGCTGTTTCAGTGCAACAGCGCAAAATTCAACACCCACCACAGAAAATTTTTCCTATACCTTCGACTCTGATATGGAGTTATAGAGTTGACGTTGAAAAATGGCGCAACATACAGGCTTGTTGTAGCAGTAATAAATTTTTTGAACCTTTCTAATTATTCTAGTGCATTTCTGATATTTTAGTGTTACCTTGCGAAAACGTCAATTATTAATAATTCAAGCCAGTAACAACATCACAATTGGCCAACTAGGAGCAGGGTTGCCTTAGTGTCCGCACCGCGTAGGCTTACGAAGGCCCGCTGTTGCCTCCGCAATGCCAGTATTGGCAAATCAACTGTATCATACATCAAGCAGTGGCCTTGCTTTGCCCGTGACTGCCCTGTGATGACTGCGGCCATAGGCACAACTGGCATTCTTAAGCCTGCATTTCCGTTAGAGTGCCGTAATAGGCTATACTTCTTGAAATATTAGTTAACAACGTCAGTCCAGTGGTGTACGCATTGCCACAATGTCTCTCAGTTTTAATACAGCCGTAAATATTGGCCTCTGAACCTTAAGTCTATAATAGTTTTTGCTTAGCATGCACTGACCATTCTTGAATATGTAGTTAGATTCGCACCACAGTGTAATTATTTTATTTTTTCTGCGATCGTGCCTACTTCAACGAAATGAGTAGGGCACTTGCTTTGTTTTCGTTTTAGTAAGTGTGCTATGCATATTTATTATTTTTATTCTGAAGGCTGTTAACATAGCGTCATTATTTTATGTTGTTGAATCGCTCTATCGCAGGTTGTTCTTATGTGGCGTGTGCGCACTGTGAAAAAAACTCACCTTTGTGCGCATGATAGGCGCATCCTCGATCGGCATACTAACAGAGTCATGCCGGTGTACAGTTAAAAGGCATGCGCCCTCACAGGTGCATGGTTAAATTATCTGCCCGCCAGTAAATTTAGAAAACCTGCATATCTTTATGGAACAAGGATTTGTGCCACCTACCAAGAATGTTCTGCGAGCTGAACTTCTGTAGCGGCTGTAAATTTTGTCGCTTGGTCCATGCCAGTCATTCTATATGGTGCCACCATTTATTATTTACAGCATAAGGAGCTTATCACGCCGCGTCGTTGAGTGTCTGTAGAGCGATTTATTATAATATCAGACGCTCTACCCGAAGCCTCTTTGCACTTTTTTCTTTATCAGCTTCCCAGGTAGCACACAAAGTCTTGAAAACGTCGTATTAAGGGATTCAACGTCTGAAACGGATTTTTGACCAAAATCGACGCATCAAAGACGTTCCAAACAAGATAGCTTAAAAACGAGGGGTGAATACGTTTTGATAACGTTGGGAGCCAGACAGCTTAAAAACGAGGGGTGAATACGTTTTGCAAACGACTAAAAACGCCACCGCCGCGCCACGGCGCGTCAGCCTCTTTAGCGGCTTCTACAATATTCAACAACCCATCAACGCGATCCAACCTTGCGCAAGGTGGCGATACCGTCATCAAATCATGTGACCAAGGTGGCCACGTGATTCGTGATGCCGGGCGAGCCGGGGCATAGTCGCGTCGTCATGGCGTCGTCGCGTCACCGCACTCGCATTGCGCTGTGGTGTGTTTGCGGCTGTTCTGAACGTGCGGCCGCTGCCCTTTGCTATGTAAGTGTTGCAGTGTTTTGCTGTCAAGAAAACGATATTCTGTGATCAGTTTGGGTTGTGCGATATGTTTGTGTGGTTTTCATTTGGAAATCAGTAGTGTTTTGAATTGTTATGTGATCAAGGCGGCCACGTTATTCGTGAAGCCGGGCATAGTTACGTTATCGCACTCGCATGGCACTATGGTCTGTTTGCGACTGTTCTGAATGTGCTGCCGCTGCCCTTTGTCATGTAAGTGTTGCAGTGCTCTGCTGTCAAGAAAACGACATTCTGTGATTAGTTTGGGTTGTGCGATCTGTTTGAGCCAGGCATAATAACGTTATCGCACTTGCATTGCGCTGTGGTATGATAGCGGCTGTTCTGAATGTGCTGCCGCTGCCCTTTGTCATGTAAGTGTTGCAGGGTTTTGCCGTCAAGAAAACGACGTTCTGTGATTTGTTTGGGTTGTGCGATCTGTTTGTGTAGTTTAATTTGGAAATCAGTAGTGTTTTCAATTGGAGGGCGCGGAGTAGAGGGCACTAATCAGCTCTTCAAGTTCATTGTCATGTTATGTGAGGCGCCTTTTCACTGACGCTTTAATTAAGGCGTTAAGGGCAGTATAAGGACGAAAGTTAGAGGGACGAAATCGTGCCTGTGTGTCCCTAGCGTCGGGGTCGGCCGCTATGCGTGATCCTAACAAGAAAGCATTTTGCAGAATGCGAAGAAAGGCGGCAAAATTTCTGTCTGTGCGCACCTTGCCGATCTCCGCAATAGAGCCATCATCGTGGTATTTTAGTCTCCCGTTTAGCAAGAGTGTTGCAGACAAGGGAACTGGTTCAAACAGGCTTTTTTTTAATGATTCACTACTAGTGCGGTATCCCAAAAAGTGAGGTCAAGTGCTCGCCCTATTTTCTTCCCTCGCGCTACAGCGCACTGACAGAATTTTGCGTGCACCATACCGTGCTTTTATCGTTTGCGCTTCAGGTTCTCGATTGTGTTTTCGCCCCCTTTACCCACGTGATGGGTATTTCATGGTATTACCGGGTACCACATGTGTCCATATATTCTGTCCAATATATGAAACGGCCAAATTCGATTTTATTTGACGCCTCAAATGGTAGTAATGTATTGAGTCCCTTGTAGCTTTGTGCTTGTTATCAATTTTACTATTTGGCGAATGGATACAGCATGTACGCTGCATAACTCGCTTGTGCATACTGCATACGTGAGTCGAGTATGCCCTTGGTATAAAATAACTTGTATGCTTTAGGTAGTACGATTGTTTGCAGTTTGGGACATGTGTCGGAATGTACGCTGTGCGCCCTTCGCGCTTTACGGCGGCCTGCCGAGTTCGTGCGGGTGCCATGTGTGCGCATGGAGTTCGCGAAGCGCTCTCGCAGTTTTATATATATATATATATATATATATATATACATGTGTTCTGTTCGCGCGCTTCGCACAACAGGGCATGTCGCAGTTCTTTGTCCTTGTGCAACATATTTTCCTAGCGTACGTCTTTGCATTATTTGATACCGGTTTCACACGGGGCTCTTTTAGCCGCTATCCAGTCCGTTACAAATCGAATTTCTCGGTCGTGATGGCTCCTCGGCGCAAGCTACGAGAGTAAGCCAGTCGCATCGATAATTTCGATCCGGATCGGGCTTGATCGCGATCGAGAGTGGTCGTGTGACACCGGTTTTACACATGGCTCCCACATAGGGAACACTTTAAGTTCAATGCTACTGAGTGAAGAGCAAGTGCATATATATGCCAGTGGTGGTATGTGGGCAAGTCTCTCTGGTGAAGCCAATACTTGTGCATTCAAAACATTTCAATTACCAGCGTAGTGCATCAATGTGTCTACTTCGACAAAATGGAGCACCAGTGCAGATATCTGAACATACCTGTCCAGGGCAGCAATTGTGTCTAGATTGAAACCACTACCAGCATGTGCGGCAGTTCTATTTCCAGCAGAGGGACTGCACAATAATCAGTAGGGTGCTCTCAAGCTGTTTATCTATGAAACTCTGCCTGGACTGTGTGCCAAATATTTTTGGACGTGAAAGTGGGGGTGAATTGGTAAACATCAGTGGAACTGTGCCTGGACTTTGTGGCAAATGTTTTTGGATGTGTTAGTGTGAGTGAACTGGCAAAGAATTTGCTCTGGGCTACATGTGTTAAACATTTTTCTCATTCAGAGTGCTTTTTTTTTACTTTAGGAGACTGGAGATGTGCGCAAAGTGTGACATGTCAGTGTGCTAATTAATGTATTTGCTGGTTTGCAAATTATTCGTTGCAACTTTATTTTTGCCAGAGAGGTACAACTTTGCCTCTTGTAAAGGGCTTTGTAGATAAAACACTTACTATTTATTATGACCATTGCTTCATTTGTTACACAAATGCAGCTTCCAGTGCATTCCATTTTATTTCCATGTTTATGTAAGTTTCTAATATGAGACTTGCATATTCATTTCTCACGTTCTGGAGTGGCAAGATGCAGCATTACTGTCTCATCGTTCGCTGTACTACAGTAGTGTTCACTTGTTACACTGAATCCCCCGTTTAAGTATTCTGTACTAATTTCACTTTATTGATTTTTTGTTGTATGGTTATTTTTCTCGCCATTACCTTCTTTGATATATCCTAAAGGCAATATTTCCAATTTTGCATTGTTCCCATTTTTTTTATTTCTGTCACAGGATTGTTTTATGATGGTATGCGGTGGTATTTCTTTTTGTGCTCTTTTCAAGCTTCTAGATGACTGGTAACATTGCTTGGAGGCAGTTACCTTCATACTCTTGCATTTTTCACTCTACTTCTTCCATTCGCTCCGATGTCACTTCTGCGTAACTCTAGTCCATCTAATAGCACGCGCACTTTACTATGATAAATTAGACACTTTAGTACACTCCAGGTTTTTCTGTTCATTTTTGTATGTGTACTTGGAATTTTGTTTATGTGCTAGTGAATGTTCACTTTCGAGTTCATTACGAATCCTTTCTGCGACTTTTGTCATTGTTGATGTACTTTTATTTCTATTTGCATTTCTCACACAGTTTGTTCGAACCTTGCATAAGCATTACATTTTAATAAAGTGTTCTTGCTTTGTCACAATGTTCTCATTTCATGCACTCTTGCCATGAAGGGCTTGGTCTGGCCACCTGCCAAGACGTGGCCATTTGTTCTTTGCAGGAGGTCGTTCCCATTGCGGTTGTAAGCATCGTAGCTTACTAAAGGCGGTATTAAGGATTTATAATTCCTAACAGGCTCATTTTCGTGCGACTTGGTAGACGATGCGCCGGCCATGCGGGGAACAGTGCTTGGCACTGCGCCATGGTTCTTACAGTCAACACCGACGCTTCTACTCATCTGGGGCGCGATTGGAGATCGTTGTTCGAAACACCCGATCAGTTTCACCTCACGCGATTGGCCTAGGCCGTGCCAACGGGTGCGGCTGACGACGTCTGCGCGGCATAAGCCAGTCGCGTGAGGCGAAACTAAACGCGTGTTTTGAACAAAGATGTCTGATCGCGCCCGTCACCCGCGAAAATTAGCTTCAGATGATCGTAAACCTTTCAAGACCGCTTCTAGACCAGCTTTTTGATAACGTCCTAAAAACCTTTAGAAATTGGTTACGAATAGTTTTGGCAAAAGGATTACTTGTGTCTTTCCCAATCCTATTTCTAGATCAGCTTTTCGAATACGCCTTGCAGACCTGTTCTAGATCGTCTCAAGAAAGTAATTAAGCCGGACATCAGCAGAGATATCCGACGTTTATCCGCCGAAGTTCTCTCATTCGTGTCTTCTTTAACCCGTTTTTATCGTCTTGGATAAACGCTACGAAAACGTTACGTATCTCTTTTGTGCTACCTGGGTTCTTGTGCGCGTGCTAAATGGATTTTGAGACGAAATGGCGTTGCTGGTTTTAATTCCTTCCCGGAGAAAGACGCACGCAAAAAAAAAATAAAAGCAGAGGGCCCATGCTGAAGGAAAGTTTGCTGTTTGGCTAGTTCATAGATATTTCTAAAGTTTAGAATACCGAACAAATTGGGACAAGAAAGTCAAGGCAATTCAACGCTGACCTAAAACTGAAGGTATGTTTTGCAAAACGCTAAATATATACGATTAAAAGATCTGGAAAAGAGAAGAGGCCGTGAACAGAATCCGCGTCAGGACAGAGCGAAGGGGGCAGCAGGGAAGGGAATAAGATTGGTCAGACGAACAACGACTAGACAAGGCATCCTGCTTTGGAAGAAAAAAGAAAGGACCCGTTTGGGGCGCGCTAGGATTTTTCGGAAGCTTGAAGGTTGGAAGACTTACCGGCCTATGGAAAATTTTAGGTAAGACAGGCATATGGGAGCTAAGGACTGAGTTCAATGATCGGCGCTAAAGTCAAAGGAGAATAAAGGAAAGTAGAAGTGAAAAGCAAGAACATTTATTTTACTGAAGAAAAATGCAAGTAACTGAATAAAATTATTAACTTAATAAAAAATAAAAGATAGAAAAACACAAGAAAAATACAAAGAATCTGAACCCAATCTTCTTATGAAATACCTAACCGCAAGAGGAACACAGATAGCTTGCTGGCATAAGTGTCCCTCTCACACACAATCCCAAAACCTCAAAAATATCCCACATACGTTTGCCTTGGTGTCTAAACAAAATGCCACATTCACTGAATACAGGGTGTAGCGCCAGTCCCTCATGTGCTCTACACCGGGCATCAACTGCACGAGCAGTGCTGCAAAGCCAGGATGCTACTTGGGGCGAAGTTCAGGGTGCCTTCTTATCTCTGAGATGGTCATTTCACTAGTCGTCTCCCACTACACATTAGTACTTTGTACTTCAGTCTTCAGCGGCACGGATCGAAAACATTCGCATCTTCCGTGTCGAACGGTGTAGGCCTTCCTAATTCAGCGTTCACCTTCTTAAGCATGCGATACAGGTAACACATTTGTTGCGGAGTTAGAAACATAATGCGCCACAAGTTACATTGAATGCGACCCCTCGCGCACGCAGGGTAAGACAGCAGCTTTGCGGTTGTCCTTATTTTCTGTAGGACCGCGGTCTCAAGTCAGCTGGTCCACGTAGAGTAGCTTTAGAACGAACTTGCGCGGGAGGTGACCCTTCCATGGAACGGCTACGCGTACGTGCCCCTGACACATTATTGAAGGAAGCGCCTGTGGCATGGTCGGCGGTGGCCTCATGTACCTTGATAGCATTGCCTGAGCAGGAAGAGGTGCAACGAGCTCCGTCAACCTGTTTTAGGCTAAACATAAAAAACTATGAAACCTTATATTGGGACTTTTTATTGCGATAGAAAATATAAAGACAATCCCAGCGCGTTTCCGCATTCGCCGTCGCCATGAGGTTCTGTATAAAGTAAAAGGGTGATAACACTGTCGCCACGTGCCATACCCTATATGTGTGAGTGAAGGCGTGCGACGGCAGCGGACGATCGCGGTGCAACCTTGCCTGCGCGAAAGGGACGAAAGCCGGCGGGAATTGCGCTGTCTCCTGTCGTGCGCGGGGCCCCGATTGTTGCGAGGCACCGGGAGGAGGGAGGGGAGAGGAGGCGGCCTTCTGCTCCAGCTACAAATGCGCATGTGGCCGCTGCGTGCGGTCGCCCGGCCGCATCTTAAGAGCGGCTTGTGTTAATGGGAGAGTCTAGATGCATTTGCGGCTCGTAACGTTTTACGTGCAGTGTGGTCTCGACGCTCCCTTCTCACGGAAGCGATAGACAGCACGAATGTTATTTCGCTCTCTGCTGCTGCCGCGTTTCCTCACGCCAACGCTTTGACAACGAGTTTCCGCGGTCATCGAGTCAGATCTGTCCATTTTAAAGCGAAAGCTTTAATACGCCAGCCAGCGAGGCATTTCGGCTCGTCGCTCAGTATGCCGTATGCAGGCAGCCATATGCCATACGCCATACGCAATATCCGACGAACAACCTTCAGCCGCCGTTGCCTATCAACGCCGCAGCCGCGCTCCAACAGATGGCACCGCCGTCGATGCCACTGGGTTGCTGATCGCTCCACCAGCAGTGCTCCGCTCGGGTAGAGCTCGAGCAGGTGTCGCGTCGCGGGGGTATATATATATGCGCTGCGCCTAAGTGTATTTAGTCGTTTTGGAGAGCGCGAAAGAGGCAAAAATCACAGAAGGAAGCGAGGAACAGACAAAGCGCTCAAGAGACGTTAGAAGAAGCGTAGCCATGCAGCTCTTGCTTTCGCAATTAAACTAGGGTTAACCAGAGCTAAACCACTGGCAATTTTCGCTTGTGTGCGCGTGATGCCATGCTTGGTAATTTAGTTAGTGCGAACATGTCTACAACTTTTTACAGCCTATCAAACTACTATTCATACTTCGTATACTGGCCACTTATATTCTATCGCAATCTATGCTTCGCCTTTGGGGCGAAAATGCCACCTCTTTAGTAGTAGTAGACGCTGGGTCGAACTACCATAAAAACTTTCAGGTCACATTTGTAGCGTCCTACAACTGATGAAGTGATAGCATAGCAAATTTAGCGGCCTACCTTACCCATTGGCGTGGCCGCAATGATAGACTGAAATATGAATTTCCGTCTGCCATTACGGCCACGCTAACGATTCGAAATCTTGCGGCGAAATTGGCCAAAAAAAGATAATAAAGGCCAGCCCAAATTGGCACTCTTATGGTGAGCCAGCACTGGGGCAATGGTGGCGAGGGTAGCGCGACGGGCTTCGGAACAATATTTCTGCCGTGTGTTTTCAGTTCTATGGCCAAGTTAGAGCCCACATGAGCATGCGGCCTGGGGTACTGCTCGCGTACACTTGCATTCATTATTGGATACAATGCTGTACCTATTAAAACACGGAAAGATGTCTTGTGGGCAAAGTCCGATAGGATGCAGTGACCGCTCCGGGCCATATCCTCGTGACGGAACCAAGGCGTGGTGAGCTCTCTAGAAAGACAACCGGATTCACTCCGAATCGTTAATCCTTTCGACCTGCTCACATCGAGGTCGCTGGTGGAGTTTCTTTGCGACGACAAGCTGGCAACTTTCACAACATTTAGCAGAGGTATAGATAATCTATTGCAGTTAATGCTAGAAGGGCCCAAACCAGATGGGTAACGAATGAATTGTTAAAGCCCCTGAGGAACAGGATTTCAGAGACAACTGCGATATTTTTTGAACGGCTTCTTCGAAATATTACGTCTTCGCTGAAGTGTACCGTATTTGAATGTCCAGGTAACCTAAAAACTACATTTTACGAGTTCTATTCGGCTTGTGGGTAGCACTAACACAGGTAAAAGATTCATTTCCAGCAAAGCAAAAAATCCAATGAACACAACCTCAGCGGTATAACAGTTTTATATGTAGATACGTGGATAACTCCCTGGTTGTAGATCGGTGTGATATACAGAAAAATAGTCAAAACATTTTTAACTCATTGAGACAGCAAGGTAAATGTTTACACTAAACTTGCAAATTCCTCTCCGGAAATAAATTGCAATTCCATGGGCTGCCCTTCACTTAAGAGGAAACTTGGTTGCCCTCTCACCCCAAATTTACTAAACTACTGGTGATTTCAACTCCGTGCATTCCAAACTTTCGAAGATAAACAGCGTCGTTTTTAACCGGCGGTGAGTCATAGGTGAACCCTGTTTGCGCATTATGAATGAATGTGTCGCCGAACGCATTAACGGACCCAACAATTCTGGGTACTTAGACAGTGCCAGACTAATCTCTGGCATGGCAAAAGGCATCTGGGATTTAAATAAAGAGCTATCAGGAGAAAACACGCATTCTGGGAGAGAAAAAACAAAAGAAAAATATAGTAGTCAGCCTATACACTCAAAAGAAATGGAGTAAATTCCCAAGAGATAGGCTAAGAACAATGGACTCACACAGACTGAAATAAACCCCCTCAATACACGCCAAAAAAGCTGTATTTTTTGGCTAAGAAGAAAATTGAGGCGGGCTACGCAGCAGCCCGGACGCACATTGAAAATCTGGCACAGCCAAAGAATATGTTCAACAAAGCGTGACACCAGGATGATCCCATTTGAGGAGGTTGTATACGCCATTCCACTCGACTGCGATCGCGTGTAGTAGGACAGACTAGCCGGTACCTAAATGTGGGATTGAAATATCACTTTACTGCAATGAAAGGACCTCCGCGTTCTTCGCATTTGGCAATGCATTGCTGAGACTGCGAATGCTAGGCTGATATTGGGCCTGTATCTGTGTTCTTGCCTACGTGTAGAGCAGATGATGAGGTAACTAGCGTAGTATATTTTAAAAGTACAAGAAGATGACATGTGTCAGCAAGTCGCTCCCAGCGCTTCGGTTGAAAGAGCTCTCTTTCTCAAATTTGGGCACAGGATTAGTGCCCGGAATATATATCTTGTATTAGTAATTTTCGTAACAGCGCAAGAAAGACACAGAGAAAACAGAAGAAATAGATACGACAACACAGGCGCTGTCACACAAAGGATATTTAAATCAGGAAATTGACACGCTTATACGATCCGAAATCTTCGATCAGTACTGACAGAAATAATGATTTTTTTCTCGTGAGGAATCACCGACGGTTCACTTATACATGACCCCCCCACCTTCCGAAACGTATGTTGTATACTTCTGCTGTTTTTCTTGCCATATGGCTTGCGTGCTTGAAGATAGTGTAAGTTTCTTTAAAGTGTTGTACACAGGTACATGATTTGCGATTCTCAGTAAGATGTAGCGGCGCGGTTTTTTGTAATATTCATTACCACACCTTTGCGGAATGACATACACAACACCTTTCGCAGATGCCACGTACTTGTTATCATGGTTCACTGTACATCCGCCCTTTTCCTTAGCATCTGTTAGCATTTTGTCAACTCTAAAACCGATGTATCCTACGTTACGTTTTGCAGAAAGCAGGACACCTACGCCATACCTGCTACCAATATTTTTAGGCCATGCGCCATATTGTGTATGTAAGGAATTACCGCACATCTATTTTTCGCTTAGTTTCATTACATTCAAGTTTTCTATGAGCGTATTTAATGTCGGAAGCGACACTTTCACAGTGCTGGGGAATTCCAACATCCACTAAATGTTGTAATACTTAATCGTTGCAGTCGTTGATCATCGTTCAGGAAGGTATTGCCGTTTAATTCACAGGCTGTCGAATATTCTTCAAGTTACACTTATACAAATAAGAGCAGTTTTAACATCCTTAGATTTCGTAGAAGCGGTCTTTACAAGGTCCGTCCGCTTCTCTAGTTCGTTCTGACTCTGCGCGTTCTCTCAGCTTTTTACAGTGCCACCTACCCAGCCGAGACATCCCCCTCCGGCAAGCACAACCAAACTCGTCAATTTGAGGAGAGTCTCAGCGTAAGAGGAAGCCGTCGGCGGGGGGAAGCGCCGCTCTGTTCTTAAAAGCATAACATCTGGAGTATCTCAATTTTTGATAGAAACAAAATAACCAGTAAAACGCAGCAAATGAACACCAGTGAATAAAAATGTCTCATCACTGCCCCGCAGAATTTGCTCGCTTATTCTATGGTTCGCGAATCTCCAACAGGTATAGGTGCTGAACTGCACGCCTCACAAGTTTTCCCTGCGGCATCCCTCACCTGGCGGAAAATCGAGCAAATGACCCCGCGTTTGCATAGAAGGCGGCAATATTTTACCATACCATGACTACTTCTCCGATTTTGGGCCCCTCAGTTCTAATTTGTTTAGACGCATAGGCCCAGTGCATCTCTCGCAGATACTCGTGTTGCCAGGCTTGCCAGAACGCGTGAGGCATCAGTTTTAGCTTCTTGCAAAACATTCGAAGGGAAGAGGCATTCGAACCCAGCGCTCGGGTTTCAGTTGCTGGCAGGGCCGTGGGATGTCTGCCAGTAAGGAAACTGGCCAGTGTCGGCGGGGCGCCGTTGTTTTGGTGGTCTGGTGCATCGGTCAGGGTTCTTGAATTGATGACTGATACAGCACAACAAAATCAAGGCACTGGTGGCCAATCACCTCTTTCAAAACAGTTTTTATGCTGCGTACTAACGTTAGTTGAAACCTCCACACCATGGTGCTTCCTCTACGATAGATATTCACACTATGCTGGCACTGGCAAAATAACACAGTGGCTCAGGGTGTCGCACAACATTCAAAACGGCGAGGTCCCTTGAAGCGCGCTTAAACGTGCGTGCTTTCTTTCAGTAAATGATTTTGCACAGCCTCCTACGCGGCACAAACTGACGGAATGCCTTCAAGAAGGTTTGTGTATTCTTGTCGTCTACGAGTTTGAGATGCACTGCTCTAGTCAACGCGCACGTAAAAAGTACAACATACGATTTCACTTCCACATTTCTCCTCCACAAAAAAGGGCCGGCAAAATCAATACCGACAACCTTGGTGGTCCGGTGAGGGGGAAGCAGTCCTGTCGCAGCGTCAATACTCGTGGCACTGAAACACTTACACACCACACATGGCCGCACAATACTTTTCTCCAAATGGCACCCACGCACAATCCAGTACTTTTTGAGCAATCGCACGAAAGGGTCTCTGACCCCGGCGTCGAGATTTTGTCGGTGGGCCCGCTGCAATAGCAACACGGTGTACTGGTGTCGCGTTGGTAGCACAACAGGGTATCCCTCGTCGTGTGTCATATTCGACGGACAGAAAGTTCTTCGTATTGCAATGCCACAGTTTCGGTGTCTTGTTGAATATCGGTTACGCGGTTTCGCACAAATTCCTTCCATCACGTTGCATCCCGTCGGGTCCAGCTTAGTGCAACCATAGAATCAGTCCACAGGTAAAAATTATCTATTTCCAAATCTAGATTCGACTGCACAAATTTGTAGGATCCGGATGCTAGCAACCATGTGAGCAGCTCCTGTTTGGCAAGAGTAATCATTATCTGTGGCGCTATATGAAATTTAGCCAGCACAAGCGTCGAGCGCTGTGCGCCAGTTTCGATCTCTGTGCAGACATAAACTGCAGCACCGTAAGCTTAGGCGCAGGCATAAGCAAAAATATGTAGTGTTTGACGGGCCGATTTCCCTTCAGCGCCAGCGTCATATTTCCTAGGGATCTCGATTTCACAAAGACAAGTGAGCCCTTCACACCATTTGATCCAGTTGTTTTGGAGGTGGTCTGGCAGTGGCTGCTCCCACGACAGATTTTCTTTCCATATTTCATGCAAAAGAGCCTTGGCTCTCACCGCATGCGGGGAAAAGCGTCCCAGAGGGTAAAGGAGACACGCAGTATTCTGCCCAACAAATACTTTCGTGTTCGCTTGCACCTTAGAGAAGTCGCATTCTTTATCAGATAAAATGCCTAAACAATCTGCTCTCGGGTTCCACTAAAGCCAAGCACCTTAAGCAGGTTTGGCGCTTGGCCCAACGAACCCCGATCGGGATTTTCACGAGCGAACCACTCCTTCATCTTCTCACTATCGGACCCCCAATTTTTAAGGCACATCAACGCTGCTTCAAAGATGTGATTGGTCTCATCGTGGCTTTTCCTCGCCTCTTCGTCGTTAGCGGTACAGCAAAGCAGGTAGTCAACGTAGATACGCTGCTGCAAAATGGCCACTGTATCTGCACAGATTTGCTACAACGCTGCAAAATGATTTTGAAGCATCGCTACCAGAAGGAAATTGCTCTATGTAGTTCCTTGCATTCTGAAGACTGCGAGGCTAGGAAGTGGCAGGCCATTTTCGAGTTTCTCCGCGATGCACAGAATCCTCTACGCATCTAGGTCCTCGTGCTGAACGTCAATCTGATGGAAAGCCTTTTGTACATCGTCATCGCATGCAACTTTATGACGTCTAAAATTAGGCAGCGAACGACGAGGTGAGGATTTAGGTTATGTCCATGGTCCGCATTTTTGTTAAGGGACTTCGCACTTGCGCGATGTGATGACGCATCAAAATGATGTGCAGTTTGGTCATTCTACTGGTCTGACAGTGCAATGGCTAATGAAACATGTAATAAATGCGCCAGCAGTCATGGGCACGATCCAGTGAACTTTCGCCGACGCCTTCAGACAAGAATTGCCTCATTTTGTTGTCATACTCATGCAGTGGGTTCACTTCTCCCTTCAACATCAATTTAAAATTCTACAGTACACACCATGTATATATACAATATATTTATATGTACAAAAACACAATATAGTCAAAGCTTATAATATTCTTGAAAAGTGAGAGGTAGCCAATTAAAAATTATTTGGAACGGTATCTATAGCCTATGCCTAGATAATGAATATTTGCTGTATGGTCACTTAACTTGAAAAGGCTTCGTGTGCTTTTTTGACCAGGAAAAACCCCTATTGACTTCATTGATCCCTTCGGCAGGGTCTTTTATCAACGGCGAGTGAAATGCATGTGAATGATATGTGTCTCAGTATTGCTTCTCTTACGAGTAAGCAATGCTAACTGCTCATGTAAAATACTTTTAGTTATTTGCAACATTTATTAGGGCTGGAAACATCATCAATTGCATGCAAAGGTCAGAAAGATGTACAAGTTGTTTCAATTAACTAGCATGCACCAATATTTTAAAAGAAGAGCAAAGCGTCACTCGAACAAAACCAAGTGCAAATTGGTTCCAGTACAGTGGAGTAGCTCCCGAAATTTTTTAGTTACTGAGATTTAATTAGGTAATTGTGATTATTTGCCCAATTCGATACATACTGTCCTAATTATTGAAGTGTCAATGAGGCGTTTGTAGGCACAGCCAAGGGAATACGTTATGTTCAGTGACGAACTAACTCCGTAATAATTTTTTGGGACTGATAAATAAACCCCCCGAAATATGGAGACTACCACGTCATTGCGATCCCACCCCAATCATAATACAGCGCCCTTGAACTGGCTCCCTCCAAGTTATCCAGAAGGGAATGAAGGACATAAATGAAAGCATCGTGATCTAGCTTGTTACTTACCTGCCGGGCCCCGGCCAAAGTAACCCGTCGGTTTTGGTGTTAGTTGGAAACAAGTTGTTACAGCAGTTGTGTTAGCGCAAATGTTATGCACGCATTCTATTTCTTTAACACAAACAACCACAACAAAAGCAAACTGGCAGCGCCAGTGCAAAGGTATAAAGGTGCGTTTGGTTTTGCCCCTGTCACCATGTCTTCCTCCAATGAGAAGGAGGTAAATATGATCCTTTCCTTGGATGCTGCAAATGGCAACACGAGGAAGGACGCAAATATATATATGAGTCATTTAGGTGTGGCCGTCGACCAAACGCATCGACTGTCAACCGAAATTTTGAAAACCTAAAACAAAGCGGCTGTTTCAAGAAACAGCGGTGGAGGACTTCATTTTTGAGTCCTAGCCTACGTGTGGATGTTCCAGAATTTATGGCCTAAAACCATCATGCTAGCGAGTGGGAAGTTGCCTCCCAGGCATCAATTTCGAAGTCATCAGTTTGGAAGATTCTAAATGATGGCCTTTCACCCGTACCACCTAAATGTGCACCAATGCTTGGAAAATAAGGACTTGTAGAATCGTATAGATTTCTCAAATCAGGTCCTCAGAAAAGCCGATGAGTCATCGGCTTTTTCAGCAACATCATGTGCAAAGATTCAGCCAATTTTCGCAAAACGCCTACGTAAATTTGCATTAGGCACACAATTGGAGGGACTCCAATCCACACTGGGCAGAGCGCAATTGGCACCAGTACCAGTGGTTGCTCAACGTGCGGTTAGGAATTTAAGTCGACTCAATAATCAGTCCCATCTGCTTCGATCACCAACTGACTGAACAGCGTTACGTGAATGAAATCATTGAAAGAGTGGTGGATGGGTTTCTCTGTGAAGTCCCGCCGTCACGTCTTCAGCTTCTGTGACATC
Organism: Dermacentor variabilis; assembly: GCF_050947875.1. Taxonomy (NCBI): domain Eukaryota; kingdom Metazoa; phylum Arthropoda; class Arachnida; order Ixodida; family Ixodidae; genus Dermacentor; species Dermacentor variabilis. Next base: position 37,897,127 of record NC_134574.1, read on the forward strand.
AACAAAATGGGGCGCCTGCATACAGCCGCAGCTGGTTGGATAAGTCTCTTCATGTGCAATAGAATGGAAGTCAGGGGCCTGTAAATTGGCGGGCTAGGTCACCTGACTTTTCTCCACTCGATGTCTTTCTTTGGGATTATGTTAAATATATTCCCTAAATGATGAAGATGGGCGGCAGATTAGTTCAATGCAAGGATAACGAATATCTGCCGTTTAATTGTAGCCTTGGTCATCAAGAAAGCCACTGAAGAAGTGATAAAGCGGACTCAGTACGACGCAGCTGCAAAAGCAGACCTTTTCGAACACATGCTCTAGGCAGCTGGTGGTGTTCCACGGAGATTATGAATTCATAGATGGTAAGGGCACACTGAAATCTGATGTATTTTCTTACTTTTTTGTGTAGACATCCTGATTGCCAATTCGGCTCATTTAGAAGCGGTATATTTATTTCTTGAACGCATTGGTTTTGCCTTTTCTCTACGCGTTCGTCGCTTCCCGGTCTCCTTATCTCGCTTTTATTTTCTAACGCGAACCTCTTTTTGCAGCAAGTGCTTCCTTTGCGCAGAAAAAACTGCATTTAAAGTTTGTTATTTGTGTTTTTCATGGTAACACTGAAATTGCTCATAACAACTACTTTGAGTAGCCCAATTACATGTCCAGTCGAAATGACCACCGACTTGAAAGAGTACCATGCAAGGACAAATCTGTTTTACAATTCCTTTTTTGTTATGAAAATTAGAGATAGGGACCGGCTGTAAGACACGCAAATGTGCTTTAAAGAAGAACAACTCTTTTATTCAAGTCCGTACCGCCCCTGCTGTACCGCCTTTTGAAAAACCGGGGTACGTATTCAATAAAGAAAAAAAATATACTGCGCACTTTATTGAAACATCAAACGGTCACTTTAATATACGTTCGGTACTAAGCAAGATATGGCGCAAAATATAGCTTCGAGCGCATTTCGTTCGATGCGGTGCGAGGAAAGCCAGGATGTTGAAACACTCCGTGGCTATTGCATTGCTTCTCGCATATTGTGCGTGGTCAGAGTGGCGTTTTGGCCACGTTATCAAGGGGTTTTCATTATCAATGTGAGCAGTTCTCCTTTAAAGACGGATAATAAGTGTGACGTAGAAAGGAGAGGAAGGAATAGAGGTGTAGCCGCGAAACATGTGGTTGGTGCTTCTTCCGTACCATTACCAAGGTAATGCCCTGTCTCTTTGGGTTTGCGACAGGCAATGCAGTTGCTTTAGATCAGCTTGTGTGATGGCTCTTATTAATGATGCGTTTCATATTTCGTGAGGTTTCTTTGCCAGTTGGACAGAATGGTACTTAATTAGTACGCTGCTGGAAACACCGCAGGTAGATGCCATATGGGGGTGCCTACAAATGCCTCATAGACACGTTCAAAATTAGGACAGTACTTGTAGAGTTAGATAATTAATTGCAATCACCAAATGAAACCTCACTAACGAAAGAATTACTGGCGGCTACTCCACTACGCTGGAAAGAATATGCAATATGTTTTCTTACAATAACCCTACTTCTCTTTTTTCAAGCATTCATTAACGTTCGTTGGGGAACACTGTATAATTCCCTCTGTAACCAAAATGAGGTCAAGCCGGATTCACTCGAAATAAGAATCAACATTAATTGTGCTGTTGATTCTGTTGAGAGAGAGACGCTACAGTTTCGCCGGCAAGGCAAAGCAGTAGTAGTTATAGCCAAGTATATGGCAATTACAAGAACGAAGATTACACCACCGAGAGGACTCAGGCCGTGAAATTGTCTCCTACTGTGGGGTTTTGCATATAATCATATAACGGCGCCACTTCAGCGATTCATTCTTTGAGATCACACGAAGCGTGTTGAAGTGTATGAAATAAATAGATAAATATATATATATATATATATATATATATATATATATATATATATATATATATATATATATATATATATATATATATACGGTTAATGTTAAACCGGCTTTCTTCAAGGGACGAGATTGATGGTAAAGTCAAGATGGCGTCCTGAGGCTGCACCCCCCAGCTCACGTCTTCTTCCTCTTCTCCACGCCCGGCTGATGCCGTAGCAATCCCCGGTTGCCAGACGAAGCCCGCTGGGCAAGTCCAAATCACCCGGAAAGCGTAGGGTGAAACCGCTTAAGACGGGCAACATGTACTAACTGGGTCCGGCTAGACCGAGGACCAGCCGACGTCGAGCGTGCCACCACGTACGTCAAGTCACTCCAGCGATCTACAATGACGAATGGGCCCGTGTAGGGGGTAAAAACTTTTTGCATAAGCTACGTTTACATTGCGGAGTCCACAACCACACAAAGTCTCCTTTGGCGTACGAGACAGGCTGGTGTTGGCTGTCATAACGCTCTTTCGATCGATCTTGCGATGCCACAGTGCGAAGACGAGCGATACGCCTGGCTTCTTCGGCAAGACAAAGCGTCTTGGCAACAGAGTACTCGCTATGAAAGTCAAACGGTGGTATAGTGTCAATGCAGCTTAGCGGTGAACGTACGTAAAGGAGATAAAAAGAACTGTAATCGGTCGTCTCATGCTTTGCAGTATTATAAGCATAGGTGATGAAGGGGAGCACGTCATCCCAGTCCTTGTGATCGGAAGATACGTACATGGCCAGCATGTTAGAGTTCTGTTCGTACGTTCTACAAGCCCATTTGTCTGAGGGCGATAAGGCGTTGAATGACGGAACTGCGAACTGCAGAGACGAAGCAGTTCTTCTACGGCGTCCGCAACGAACTGACGACCGCGATCGCTAATGATCACCCGGGGGGACCATGTCGAAGAATAATGAATCGAAGCAAAAACGTTGCAACGGATGCAGCTGTTGAAGATGGTACGGCCGCCGTTTCCGGGTAACGGGTCACATGGTCGACACATACGATCACCCATCGGTTGTCGTTAGATGATCGCGGAAATGGGCCCAGAAGATCGATACCCCCTTGTTCAAATGGCAGGCGAGGCGGCGGCAGAGGTTGGAGAAGACCTGGCGGAGCGGTCGCAGGGCGCTTGTAGCGTTGACATTGTTCACAAGTGGCGACGTAGTGGTTTAGTGTGTCGCGCATTCTGGGCCAGTAAAAACTCTCCTGTGTCCGGTTCAAAGTTCTCATCAATCCTAGATGGGCAGAGGTCACATCGTTGTGCATGGCGCTCAGTATGTCCGTTCGCAGATTCTGCGGCACCAACAGAAGGAAGCGTGCGCCTTTAACCGAATAATTGGTCTTGTAAAGCAGGCCGTCAGGGACACAAAATCGACCGGTGGCTCCAGGACGCGATGCGGCTGGAAATAGAGGTTCCAAACTAATATCATTTTCCTGCTCTGCTTCGAAAGTCATCGAGTCTGTGAATTTAGAAGAAATGGGAGCAAAACAGTCATGAAAATTGTCTTCGTCACACTCCGTCGTCGTCAGAGGAAGGCGGGAGAGACAGTCCGCATCTGTGTGGCGACGCCCGGACTTGTAGGAAATAACGAAGTCGTACTCCTGCAGTCGAAGAGCCCAACGTGCCAGTCGTCCACTCGGGTCACGGAGATTCCCCAACCAGCACAACGCGTGGTGGTCAGTAATGATAGGGAATGGGCGTCCGTAGATATAGGGTCGAAATTTGTGGACAGCGAAAACAGTTGCCAAGCATTCTTGCTCGGTCACAGTGTGATTGCGTTCCACCTTAGTCAAAAAGCGACTAGCATAAGCCACAACATGTTCAGCTTCTTGATGACGTACCCGCCGTGGTTGCTCAGTGGCTATGGTGTTAGGCTGCTGAGCACGAGGTCGCGGGATCGAATCCCGGCCACGGCGGCCGCATTACGACGGGGGCGAAATGCGAAAACACCCGTGTACTTAGATTTAGGTGCACGTTAAAGAACCCCAGGTGGTCGAAATTTCCGGAGTCCTCCACTACGGCGTGCCTCATAATCAGAAAGTGGTTTTGGCACGTAAAACCCCATACTTTTTTTTCAATGACGTTACACAAGTACGGCACCGATGACGATGCCTCTGGCATCAGCGTGCACTTCCGTAGGTGCGGATGCATCGAAGTGACGCAATATGGGCCCTGACGTTAGTAGAAATTTTAGCTGACGGAACGCGTCGTCGCAAGCCGATGTCCAGTTGAAAGGGACGGCTTTTTGGAGAACACATGTTAGAGCATGCAATACGTGAGCGCATGTTGGAACGAAGCGACGAAAGTACCAGTACTTACCCAAGAAACTCCTCAACTCCCGCACTGACTTCGCTGCTTCGAAGGAGCTGACTGCCTCAATCTTCCGTGGATCTGGACTCACATCGTTTTGTCGACCAGATGCCCAATTACTAACGTCTCGGTTTCTCCGAAACGACATTTCTTGGAATTTAGGATCAAGCCGGCTTGTTTGACACAATCCAGAACAAGATTGAGACGGCTGTTATGTTCACTCAATGTGCTGCCAAAAATCACCACATCATCGAGGTAGCACAAACAAATTTCCCATTTAATTCCTCGGAGTATGCCGATCCGTATAGTATCCGTGAATCGTTCGAATGTTGCTGGTGCGTTACGAAGATCGAGCAGCATAACGTTAAATTCATAAAGACCGTCTGGTGTCACGAAGGCGGTTTTCTCCTTATCGTCTGGGTGCATGGGTATCTGCCTATACCCTGATCGCAAATCCAGTGATGAAAATAGGCAGCGGAACGTAGACAATCGATGACAACATCAATTCTAGGAAGCAGATACACATCCTTTTTGGTGACCTCATTCAGTTTCCTGTAATCAACGCAAAACCGCCACGATCCATCCTTCTTCTTTACTAAGATTACTGGTGCTTCCCACGGACTAGAAGACTCTTGAACAACATTATTCCGCAGCATGTCTTTCACCTCTTCAGCAATAACTGTCCTCTCTGCTGAAGAAACGCGGTAAGGCTTTTACTGAATGGGGTGCGCAGATCCGGTGTCAATTCTGTGGCGAGCACGAGAACGCGGGAGTGAAGCCTGCTTGTCCCCTTGTGTGAAATCGAACACAGAAAGATGTGCCCAAAAAACTTGTGCGAGAGCGCGGCGCTCATGTGAGGGCAGTACCTTGTTGATCATTCGCAGGATCTGCTCTTCAGAAATGCTTCTTTGGGGATCGCTAGTATGAGACTGCTCCTCCTCGCTTAGAACTGTACTGGAGCTGTCAGTAATCTCGTCCAATTCAGCAAGCTTCATGTCACGCGGCAGAACGACAGGGACGCAAGAACAATTGAAAGCCCACAAATTTGAAGCGCCATTCACTACTCTCACGACAGAGCGTCGTACAAGTACCTCTTTCTTTGCGCAGCTCGACGTAAGTGGCTGGACTTGCGCGTCAAACGATGAAAGGTCGGCAGCAGCGAAGTTGACAGGGATACGTGACAGCGACCAAGGCGGTAGCAGCAAATCGTTGGAAACAACACAATAGTTTTTCACTGGTAAGGATGTGTCGGCAAGGGTGGCGAGAAGCGCGCTATTCAAAGTAATTTTGCCTGTGCCACAGTTAACGGATGCACCACAATCCTGAAGAAAGTCAATCCCCCGAATCACATTATGAGTGCATCGCGGTAGTACGAGAAATTCTGTTTTAAGAGCTTCTCCTCCGAATAAAACACTTGCAACACAAATACCAAGGGGAACTAGGCACTCTCCACTGACACCACGAAACGTCACACGATCATTCCACGGGAACATAACTTTCCGACCCAGCCTCTCTTTGAAAGTCACACTCATGACGGAAATGGTAGCACCAGTATCCACTAATGCTGTTGCAGGTATACTATCAATTAATACACGCACTTTGTTCTTCACCATCATAATAGGCAGAGGAGTATTTCGCAGAGACGCAGACTATCCGGTGACCTTACCTCCATCGGCCGCGCCGGCTAGTTTCCCGACGGCGGTGGAGACGTAGCATGTCGCCGTGGTGACGGTGAACGGAGTTGGCGACTGGTTGGGGGCGTCAGGCTGCGGTCTGAAGCTGGCGAGCCACTCCTTCTACTATACTGACGGAAGGTATTCCGAGGTGGAGAGCCTGTGGTGTTTGTAGCGTCTATCGGCCAACGGTCGCCGTAACTATCACGTCCAAAATGTTGGTGGTGGGCCATATGTTGTTGTCCGTCGGCGCCGGCGACAAAAATGAGCAATGTGTCCTGAGGCGCCACAGCTGTAACATACAGGCGATGCGCGACCGACTTTGTATGCCTCGGAGTCAACCCTGGGACGCTGCGTATAATAAACGCGATCTTCCGAATTCCGATTCGTGGTGGTAGCTCGACGAGTTTGTTGATCGTGCGTCATGTCGTCGGGAAGGGTATGTCGGTGCTGTCGCAGCTGATCGACTCGACAGTCTACAACGCCTGGCATGGCAGACAATGCTGACGCAGCAGATGCATTTTCTTGTGGTTGGTTGGAAGCGCAACCAAGCTGTTCGACATCCGCCCCTTTCGTGTGTCGTTCAAGTTCTTCGCGGACAATTTGCCTTATAGTTGCAGCAAGGTCAAATTGAAAGCTGTAGTTGTCGTTTTCGTGAACGCTTGCCACCGTTGTGATATTTGCTAGCCTGCCAAACTTTGGCGTGATACGGCGCAGCTTCACGGCCTCAAAGGTGCGGCAATTCTTGATGAGGTCGGCGACCGAGGCGAGACTCTCCTTCCCGAATAAATAATTGTAAACTGCCTCGGCTATGCCTTTCAGAAGGTGTCAAACGTTGCCCTCTTCGGACATTCGAGGATTGACAGTCTCGCGAAGCTTCAGGATCGCCTCAATGTGCGTAGTACAGGTCTCACCTGGGACTTGAGCGCGCTGAAGCAATGTCTGCTCCGCCCGCTTCCTTTTCGTGGTGGAATCGCCAAAGCACTCTTTGAGGTGAGTAACGAAGCTGTCCCACGTTGTGAACATATCTTCATGGTTCTCGAACCACACTAGCGCCGTGTCTGTGAGGAACAGAACCACATTGTCGAGCTGAGTCGTGGAGTTCCAGCCGTTGTACTTGCTCACACGCTTGTAGTGGGTGAGCCATTCCTCCACGTCCTCGCCGAATTTTCCAGAGAAAGGGCGGGGCTCCATCTGATGAATCCAGGCGCCGGTTGTTCGTACTGGAGCAGCCAGAGAAGGCTGTTGGTCGCTGGTTTGAGACATCGGGATCTCAAGTGGTGTTGGAGGCAGTCGAGCGAGCCGTCGGCTCCGGCGTGGCACTTGCTGCAGCAGCTCCGTCGTCTTGGTCGAATTACCCCGCACCTGCACCACAACACTGTTACGGGTAATGTTAAACCGGCTTTATTCAAGGGACGGGATTGATGGTAAAGTCAAGATGGCGTCCTGAGGCTGCACCAGCTCACGTCTTCTTCCTGTTCTCCACACCCGGCTCATGCCGTAGCAATATATATATATATATATATATATATATATATATATATATACATATATGGCATTTCTGAAAGGAGCATGATACGCGTACTAGGCATGTGGATTCAAGGAAGCAAGAAATGCAGCCACACAATCAACTTACAAAAAAAATCGACAGAACAAGTAAGCCGAATGATAACGAGGGTAAGAAGAAGCGGAATGAGAGAAGAAGACACAATCAAGCTGGTCACAAGCCTAGTGGTCAGCAGAGTCACGTACTCGCTCCCGTACCACAACATGACCAAGCACGAAAAAGAACAGACGGAAACGCTACTAAGGAAAGCGTATAAGACGGCGTTACATCTGCCTAGAAACACGCCCAACCATAAACTGTTACAGATGGGCCTAAGCAACACCTCCGAAGAACTCGCGGAAGCCCAGCTCATTGCACAGATCGCCAGGCTCCAGCAGACTGTCACTGGCTGAAAGCTCCTAAAAATAATAGGGCATAACACAGACGGAATAGAGGATCGGGCTCCTAGCACACCAGACAGCGTTGGCCAGACACTGGAGGTTAGCCTCCTACCGAGAAACATGGACCCGAATCTCCACGCCGCCAGAAGGCAGGCACGAGCAGATTTCGCGGAACGAAACCTTGCCGCACAAGAAAACACAGTATACACAGACGTGGCCGTATACCCATGGGACCGCAACACTAGAATGTTTAGAGACGCGGCAGCAATGGTAAACCACACGGGAGAACCAATTAGCTGTGCGACCCTGAGAAACTGCACGGTAACGGAGGGGGAGGAAGTCGCCGTAGCTCTAGTGGCGGCTGAAGGTTACCGCAGGAATAAATCTGGGATAATTCTAACGGACTCCAAAGCAACATGCAGGAACTACACACAAGACACAGTTAGTAAGGGAGCACTGAGAATCCTCCTCAAAACAGAGCTTCCTAACTAAAAAATAAAACATAGGATCTTCTGCATACCGGCCCACACCGGGATAGAGGGCAACTCAAGGGTGGACCGCCTAGTTCGCGAACTCACGCACGAAGCAGGGCAGTCGGAAACCCAAGAGGCCCCCTTAACGGTGGAGCCGACGTATGCAGAAATACTTAACCACTACAGAGGAAGGAGACTTAAATACCCCCACCCCACACATCGCTCACAGAACATGAGGCAGTAAGCTGGCAAAGACTGCAAGCAGGTACGTTCTTCAACCTGCACACATTACACAAAATGTTCTCTACCGAGTACAGGGATAAATGTCCGTGGTGCGGAACAACCCCCACGTTATACCACATCACGTGGGAATGCAAGCGTAATTTCGCATTCCATAAAGTAAATAACCCCAGTGCGAACAATGGGAGGGTGTGCTCACCAGCAGCGAGCTCGCAGCCCAACGGGCAATTGTGCAGCACGCCTGCGAGGCATCAAGACTCAGCAGTGCCCTGGAATAAGGGCGCCGACCTTGTGAAGCGGCCAGGACTCAAGACATGAAGACACCCGCCCACCGCCAATCTCTCTGAGATATAGAGAAATAAAGTTTTTCCATTCCATTCCATTCAACACGCGGGACCCCATGTTTGTATGGCTTGTATATATTGTATTCTGAACACAGCTGCGTTTCATTTTTTGCATTCCAAAATGTGTGTCTTGGATAATGATTTAATTGCGTAGTGTAGTTATAGTGTAGTGTAAATGCGTAGTGTAAGTTATAGTCAGCGCAGATAGTGCGCCCTCTGCTCTTAATATGGTTGTGTTATAGTTGTGTATGTGTTGTTCATGAGCTATTGTATTCTTACGAACGCTGGTCCACCAGCAGAAAACATTAAGTAAGTACGTCTTCCAAAAGGGTCGTGTCATTCCTGCATAAATATATATATATATATATATATATATATATATATATATATATATATATATATATTTATATATTTATATATATATATATATATATATATATATATATATATATATATATATCTGTATGTATATATATTCATGGTTCGGGAAGCTGGTCGACCCCCTTCCCTCGTAAAAATGAAACCTCTCCGCCTCTGGATCTCGGCCCTTCTAAAATGTTTACGTTTGCTATGGCTCTTGATGGGTTAATAACATCCTACATTGCATCGCGATGTGCTTTGTGGCTTTTGTATATTTTGCTGCTACAGACACGTACCGCATCCTGTTTTGAATATTGGCTGCGGTATATGTTGTTCATCCGACCTTCATCTCCGGCATAAGATAGCAAGCCACTGTGATTTTTTGTAATTGTGCATTTCCCTCTATTGATTTTGGTGTGAGGCTTTCTTTATTTAATTCTACGTACGTTGCCTTAGGTACACCGGATAGCTAGGTAGGTGTCACGCATCAAATGCTCTTCGAGGCATTTGATGCGTGTGTCACACGCCGGTCGTGCATTCTTCCTTCGCGAACGCTTACGCTTTCACATGATGGGCTAACCGCACCATTTCCGGGAGCAGCTATCATTCCACAGCAATTTACATGTAACAGCTAACGCTGTCAAGTCTTACCGTTTCAATGCCGGGGTGGAAATGACCATAGTCACTTTCACGTACACCGTATACCATAACAATATTTACATATGATTGTACAACACGTCGTCGCTGATGAGGTAACAATTCATGTTTCTCTTGCTTACGTTTCTCCAGGGCCAGAAGAATCTAACAATGGGCACGTAGTTAGGTCGTCTTCAACGGGTGGTGTAGATATACTGTCGGCGCCTAACGATGGTCGTCACCGTGACCTGTCCATTTTGGGCACGCGTACTGTCGCATCAGGCACACTGCCCTTTGTCATTCACAAATACATTGGGCCATTTTACATCCCTTTTTGCATTCTCAGACTATTCTAGGCTCAGTGGACTAGCGGAAAGATGCTTTGCATCGTAAGAATTCCCACATTGTCCGGAATTTATTTTACGGCGAAAGCCTCAAGTGGTTGATGCCCCCGATAATTTTGAGAAATAATTGCGTCATCCGGTCCAATGGCACAAAACCTATGATCATCAGCAATAGCTTATAGCCCCCTAAGCAATAAACAAATGCAACGACTCCTCCTTGTAGTAATGCAGAGGCCGCAAGCACGCAACCTAGTGAAGCGTGCACTGCATACATTCATTGAAATCACGCATACAACGTGGAGATACCCGGTGCCTAGTGATGTAGTACAAAGAATAACACATGACCTTCTCAATGGCTCACACCACTGCAAGCAAGAAATAAATGCAATGGCTCATATCCCCGTAAGGCTGAGGATACAAAGCGCTCACCAAAATGAAGCGAAGAGTGCACACATTCATTGACATTACACATGCGATACACAGAACAGCATACGTTTCGATCCCTTGCTGATATGATGGAACGTAAAGTCGAAGAGAAACGCCGTTGACACTAATCAGACCCCGCTGCACGAGCGCGTAAAGCCGCTGCTAAGCGTCCAAAATGAGTCTAAGAAGCCGAACTGCGAAATCATCAACGCGACAATGCAATACGGTGCATAACCAAATCTGCAGCAGGGTTTCGTCATCACGTGTTGAAGGAACACAACATTGTGCCGAACTTTTTCAGTGACGCGAGCAACGAGTGACACCATTGTTTCTTGCGCAGCAATTTTTAAAATAAATAAAAAAATAGAACAACTTGAGTACAAATTTGATAAGTTTCAATATAGATATGACATAAGAGCATAAGTTTAGTTACAAGCTCAGTTAGTGAAGCGTCAGCGGTAATTAGAATTATTTATAAATGAGGAAGACGACCGGGCCGAAAGTCAAAATAAATAAAAGAAGTGGCAAAAATTGTACAGTATAAAATTCATGTGTATCATTATTGTTATGATGTCATAGCATACGTTTCATTACAAGATGAGTTCATGAAGTTAAATATTTATAATTATTCTGAAATCACTAACTAGAGCACACCAAAGCACATCATCGTAGATTTTAGAGACCCCCCACGTGAGCATGACATTGGCGAAATTCATGGAAATCTGGAAGTATAAAATGCATGTAGTGGCTTCACTAAAGACGTCACACACAACGAGGTTTCATGATACTTAACCGAATATATAATGGAAAACAGTTGTCCCCGAGTTCGGTTGGTCTGTTGTGTTCGCGAAAATTCAACCTAGGCAAAGAACACCGAAATGCGAGTGCCGATAAGCGACACCTAAGTCAATGAATAGAGTCGACAACTAAGTTCTTTCTTTTCCTATTCGTAAATGTGCGAGTGTTTTTCCTTCATCCTTTGCATCCAATTTAGCACCACCGTTTCGTTTCTTTTAACGACAGAACTCAAAGCTTTAGGTCAATGCTTCAAAATAACATCCGCCCTGAAGGCCTTATTCGCGTTAGTGAGGTCCGTGCGGTCTACGCGCCTTAAGGATAGACATTAGGAACCACCCCCCCCCCCCCAGTGCTCTATAGTTTACGCGGTTTCTTCGTGCTCGTCCCTCTTTCTCTCTCTCCATCTCCCCTTTCCACTCTATTTCTCTTTTCATCCCTCTTAATCTTTGCACACGTGCAGGGCAGCCAGCCGGAACTACCTCTGGTTAACCTCTATGTCTTTCTAAGCATACGTTTCACCCTCTCTCTTTCCTAATGACACCAGATGTTTCTTTGCTTCTTCAATTACCCTGTACTTGGTTGCCAATTTTCTTGATTTCTTGGTCCATTCCGTATCACTTGTTTTATCGTGCAGGTATTATTAACTCCGGCCACCATCCGTTTTTAATGATGCGTTTGAATTTCTCTTCAAAGCTAATTCTGTTGTATGCTTCTATGGAACCCAAATAAGAGGCCCAACTTCAGTCAATCTATATTGCGTAATTTGGGATTGAGGAGCAGATGGTCGGCCCATCAACCTTTCTTTACCATTAAACTTGGTCCGTATATTCGATCTTAAGCACCTGAATTGCATTTACAAATATTACCTCTGCGCCATTACTTTATTTTCCAAATTCCTCGAACGGTCTCTCAATTACTGTCGCCCCCAAGTGATCTGTGTTCATTTATTGCTGCATTCCACTTCCTTCCAATCTTTATATTATAATGGTGGCTGTTTAAGCGGGTCTTTTGTTTGTTTATGTGTTCACTTACCTATTTTTATTCTTTCGCTTTGGTTAAGACTTGTCATTTATTAGATGCGCACAAGTACTCGTCTGTGTAATTATTGATATGATTTACAATTTCTCTGTGCACACAACATGACCTAGATATGACCTTCCATCGCCACAGGTATTCCTAAGTTCTGTTGACACTGTTTGTTGTATTGCCCTGGATTCGTTACAGAACGTAACTTTCCTGCTTGTCGTACTCCAGCCTCTTGTTTCTTCAAAGGCTGGTGTGAATGACATGGTGTTTCCTTCTGGGCCCCACACTTTTAGAAATGAGACTTCCCAACTACACCTAAAATTACCAGGCTACGCGCACTGAGCCAGTCTTTGGTATCGACAAGACAGGTTAATTTCAGGGCATTGTGTCGTGGATGTGGAAGACGCGGCGAGGTACCATACGTGGGAAGATCCACGGGTTCAGTACCCTTGTGTGCTGCACCGCTTTGTTATTGGCGTCACGCTTTGCACCAATCTCGTGCTGCGCCTCTGAACTGTGACGAACTGTTTAGAAAAGAGGCGCTGTAAAGGAACAATTGTGGGCATACCTTGAAGGTATGCCCACAATACCTTGAAGGTATCTTGAAGGCCCGCCTTCTGCCGCAACAACATCCTGCTCCTCCCTGTGAATACTTTATGTTCTCTGCTAGTAGCACCACAACGTCGCCTGGAAATATAACCTATTTTACCCTTCGGTTGCCCCCTTTCCGCAATATGGATGCAAGAAAACTAAGAACCCAACTCACTGTTTTCTAGTTTATTGCGCCCTTCAAGCAAACCAAAAAGGACAATGGGGCGACAGGTATTCTTTCTTGAGCACACGATTTATTGCCACTACTACTTTGTAATTGCAGTCCTCTCAGGTGATTTTTACTTGATTTTTCTAATTATTATCCTTCACGGCCTCAACAAAATCGTCATCTTTGTACTCAAGCTCCACTATGTCACGTAGCAATTCCCTGTCTAAACAATTACGTTGCAGTTCTCATTATCTATAAATGCTACCTCTAAAGATTTAAAATCAACAAAGGGGCTGTGAGATTGAGTAAGTCACTGTGGTAAAAAAGTTACCAATGTGGATAAGGAGCCTCAGAAAGACTGGCCCACCGTACGATAGGTGGAGCTATCCTCGTCAAAGGCAGCCTTCTCATCGTGACATTGCAAAGCCATCTTTGACCATGCTAGGTGCACCTATTTAAACCTAGGCCATTCTTTCTGAGGTAATTTATCTCTGTATCTTTTATACAACAGCACCACTAGAGGTCTCTTTTTTACTCTTCCAAATATATATGTATTGAGTGCTATTAAAGAGGTGCGTAAGCAGTGCGCATTGAGTGCGTAAAGAGCTGTTATTCTCTAGGAATTTTCATGGTCTCACACCTTTACGTTGTATTCCCAAAATTAATTTGTGTATTCGCCGCGTGACTGGCCGCTCGAGGCACTTTGCGTGCTTTGGTGGGATTCTTTCACGCTCGACAAACACTTTTAAGTAGCACCTACTGAGAAACAAAAACCTGTATCGGGAGCTTTTCATGTCACTCTATAATTTCCTCGTTTACACTTTTCATCTAAATTTGGCATTTGAGATAATCACTAATTAATAACAATAATTGTCTATTTAGTAGGAATGAAAAAAAAATATTTGAGTATCTTTAATATATATATATATATATATATATATATATATATATATATATATATATATACATATATATATATATATATATATAGCGGTAGGCGAGAAGCAGGCTGCAGACAAAGCAGGGGGTGAATTTGGCATAGGTACTAGGAACAGCAGGGGAGAGTTATTAGTAGAGTTTGCGGAACAGAATAATATGAGGATAATGAATGCCTTCTTCCGCAAGCGCGATAGCCGAAAGTGGACGTGGAGGAGCCCGAACGGTGAGAGTAGAAATGAACTAGACTTCATACTCTGCGCTAACCCTGGCATAATAAAAGATGTGGACGTGCTCGGCAAGGTGCGCTGCAGTGACCACAGGATGGTAAGAACTCGATTTAGCCTAGACCTGAGGAGGGAACGGAAGAAACTGGTACATAAGAAGCCGATCAATGAGTTAGCGGTAAGAGGGAAAATAGACGAATTCCAGATCAAGCTACAGAACAGGTATTCGGCTTTAACTCAGGAAGAGGACCTTAGTGTTGAAGCAATGAACGACAATCTTGTGGGCATCATTAAGGAGTGTGCAATGGAAGTCGGTGGTAACTCCGTCAGAAAGGACGCCAGTAAGCTATCGCAGGAGACGAAAGATCTGATCAAGAAACGTCAATGTATAAAAGCCTCTAACCCTACAGCTAGAATAGAACTGTCAGAACTTTCGAAGTTAATCAACAAGCGTAAGACAGCTGACATGAGGAAGTATGATATGGATAGAATTGAACCTGCTCTCAGGAACGGAGGAAGCCTTAAAACAGTGAAGAACAAACTAGGAATTGGCAAGAATCCGATGTATGCGTTAAGAGACAAAGCCGGCATTATCATTACCAATATGGATGAGATAGTTCAAGTGGCTGAGGAGTTCTATAGAGATTTATACAGTACCAGTGACACCCACTACGATAATGGAAGAGGAAATAGACTAGAGGAATTCAAAATCCCAAAGGTAACGCCGGAAGAAGTAAAGGAAGCCTTGGGAGATATGCAAAGGGGGAAGGCAGCTGGGGAGGATCAGGTAGCAGCAGATTTGTTGAAGTATGGTGGGCAGATTGTTCTAGAGAAACTGGCCACCCAGTATATGCAATGCCTCATGACCTCGAGCGTACCGGAATCTTGGAAGAATGCAAACATAATCGTTATCCATAAGAAAGGGGACGCCAAAGACTTGAAAAATTATAGACCGATCAGCTTACTGTCCGTTGCCTACAAACTATTTACTAAGGTAATCGCAAATAGAATCAGGAACACCTTAGACTTCTGTCAAGCAAAGGACCAGGCAGGATTCCGTAAAGGCTACTCCACAATAGATCATATTCACACTATCAATCAGGTGATAGAGAAATGTGCGGAATATAACCAACCCTTATATATAGCTTTCATTGATTACGCGAAAGCGTTTCATTCTGTCGAAACCTCACCAGTCATGGAGGCATTACGGAATCAGGGTGTAGACGAGCCGTATGTAAAAATACTGAAAGATATCTATAGCGGCTCAACAGCCACCGTAGTCCTCCATAAAGAAAGAAACAAAATCCCAATAAAGAAAGGCGTCAGGCAGGGAGATACGATCTATCCAATGCTATTCACAGCGTGTTTACAGGAGGTATTCAGAGACTTGGATTGGGAAGAATTGGGGATAAAAGTTTATGGAGAATACCTTAGTAACTTGCGATTCGCTGATGTTACTGCCTTGCTTAGTAACTCAGAGGACCAAATGCAATGCATGCTCACTGACCTGGAGAGGCAAAGCAGAAGGGGGGGACTAGAAATCAACCTGCAGAAAACTGATGTTTAACAGTCTCGGAAGAAAAACAGCAATTTACAATAGGCAGTAAGGCACTGGAAGTCGTAGGGGAATACATCAACTTAGGGCAGGTAGTGACGGCGCATCCGGATCATGAGACGGAAATAATCAGAAGAATAAGAATGGGCTGGGGTGCGTTTGGCAGGCATTCTCAGATAATGAACAGCAGGTTGCCATTATCCCTCAAGAGAAAAGTGTATAATAGCTGCGTCTTACCAGTACTCACCTACGGGGCAGAAACCTGGAGGCTTACGAAAAGGTTTCTACTCAAATGGAAGATGACGCAGCGAGCTATGGAAAGAAGAATGATTGGTGTAACGTTAAGGGATAAGAAAAGAGCAGATTGGATGAGGGAACAAACGCGAGTTAATGACATCTTAGTTGAAATTAAGAAAAATAAATGGGCATGAGCAGGAAATGTAATGAGGACGGAGGATAACCGATGGTAATTAAGGGTTACGGACTGGATCCCGAGGGGAGGGAAGCGTAGCAGGGGGCGGCAGAAAGTTAGGTTGGCGGATGTGATTAAGAAGTTTGCAGGGATGGCATGGCCACAATGAGTACATGACCGTGGTTGTTGGAGAAGTATGGGAGAGACATTTGCCCTGCAGTGGGCGTAACCAGGCTGATGAGGATATATATATATATATATATATATATATATATATATATATATATATATATATATATATATGATCTGTTCCTACATTGCTCGATTCCTATTCTCATTACCGTCGAAAATCGCCATGAGCATACTTCTGCGTAAATTTTAGACTTCCAAAGCCTAATTCAATTCAATTCAATTCAATTTATTTCCAGTATTACAAGTGTTCTGGTGGATACCAAAGGCTGAAAGCTGTTGGAAAACAGCTTGACTAGGCCGATGGTCCATTACAAGGCGTACATGGGGGTTGCATAAAGTTGTAACATTTTTAGACACTCAGAATAAATTAATTACATAAATGCACAATAACAAGACCGAAAATAATATAAATACATAAGAGAAAAAACATAATTGATACATCAGAAAAATGGAAGTATGTGTGTAAGGGTTACTAACAAAACTAATACAAGTAGCTCTGATATAGAGAGTAGATAATACAGACTAAAAAATGAAAAAAAAAACATTCCATACACCAGAAGACAGAAATATATGTGTATGGGTTACAAAATCAGTAACACGTACAGATTTCTCTGAAAGAACAATAAACAATCACTGATCACATGTTTACAAAATACATTCGCTGTTCCTTCGATGAAGAGGTATATGTACCTTTATATTTATTTAAAATATGTGGTAGATTATGTTTCAATGACTGTAGGCTATATTTATTACGAAACCACGGGACATACCATGTATCACTATTTCTTGTATTAGAAGAATTGAATTTTGGTGCCAAAGATGCAGAAGACACTAGGAAGTTTTTGAAGGCAGTATTTGAGAAATAAAGTGAACTTAGATGTCAGATGTCAAATAATCAGATGTCAAACCCAAAGACTTCCTATAATTGAATAATACTGCATACACTAAGTGTACCTTTTTAATTTGCGTGACGTTGCATGCATGCTGTGGCCGAACTCACTCTTTGACACCTCTGGGCAGTGCATCACGTGCCAGTTTTCCATATTCTTCGTTCGTGAAGGCTAGCGCTTTTATATGCTTAGTTGGACTCCACTACTTTAGAGGTCGGCCCATAGTTTCGTTTAAATAACGTCCAAATATGCGGAGCATGCCGATAATAATGTCGCAATAAATGCAGCATGGTCCGCAAAACTACCTGTGCCATTCAAGCTAACTGAATCATTTATAATGGAAAGTTTAGGCTCGCTGCTGCTAACTGACAATGGCCGTACCTCAAGGGTAAACTTGTTTGCACTGAAACTATTTCTTTAAAGCCGCTTCCTCGAAGAAGTATCTGACGTACCTATGTAGGCTTTCTTTCTTTTGTGGGTGATGGCCAAAAAGCTGCACCCCAGTTGTGAGGAATATTGCTTCACGCGACTTCAAAAGACAGACGCATAGAGCAGCCGTACACAATATCTTTCTGTAAACACCGAAATCTGATTGGATCCCACATAACCGGTCCCAAAAGAAAACTTACAAAATATCAAACAGTATGTTCCAGTATAGAATGACAGTAATATTAGGTCCAACGACAATTTTTTGTACCTCCTATTTGATACGTTACAGTGCTACCGCCAGTCAGCCCGCTTGAATAGTGTCAGTAAATAATCTTCATGCATATGTCATCAGAATCCAATAAACACAGACGCCAAGGACAACATAGAGGCCATTACTCGTACTTGCTTGGGGCACATTGGGCCCCTCGGTTGACCACCTTCTCGTTCACCCGCATGAGTTGCAGGTATGAACTGTGTTCCCTGTTGCAGGTACCACAAAACAAACCTCCTTTCTGACTTGCAATGTGGCATATTGTATTGCATCTAAACCGAGGGCAAAGAAGGGGAGCTGCTTCAAGGTATACGACAGCATCGATGCACTGGGAAAATGAATATTCCTATTTATTGCATTCATATATTATGTCTCTAAAGATTGCTGAACAAACTCTCATATCTAAAATGGGAAATTAGCAAGAGTATAATCCTTACATATTGACTTCTGTAGTGCAAATTAAAGTTGTCGTTGCTGGTGCTTAGGTGATACGCATTTCTGAGCAGGCACCTCTTCAGTGCTCACCACTTTATTTTGGTAAAAATTTATACATGAACAATGTGTAATTCAAGAAACAAGATTGAGTAAAAGACAACCTGCTTTTCATGTGGAAAATGCTAGATAGGCCGAGCACAAAAATGGCACTAAGGTGCATTGAGGATCATCGTGCAGTCAGAGTTAGGAAAAAAATTACCTTTTTCCAGGCATTCTGTAACCCGGCCTCAGAATATGCGGCATATGCGCTGCATCCTTTGTATGCAGCAATAACGACCAAAGCAACCGCGGCAATTTTCAGAGCACAAGCCATGGCCCACTCTTCAAGTGATAAGCACTTTACTCTGCTATCCAAAGACACCGATTTATATATTGTCCTGACTGTGCTGGGGGCCCAACGCAGTCCTCCTACGGCCCAATCACAGCGATTGTCGTCATTCTGCTGTACGACGATCGTAGCATCTCACATTCATCTTTTCGTAGGCGTCAGCCGCTCTTCCGTCAGGCGTGAATGATCTGTAAATGACAAGATCCTATTCTTAGCTAGGGTGTGCATCAAGTATTTTTCTCTTTTGAGACGCTCAGCTTAGAAAACAGTTATTCTGACGGCTGGTGAGTGGGGAAATAAGTAAAAATTATTCATGGCATGACACAAATTCGCACTTGAACAGCGATAGTGCTGTCACAGTATCCGCATGTCACACAAACAAAGGCTTGTGGTTTTAGTGGCCGCATAAGTTCCTGTGAATTAGCGCTCACTCACTGAACATGCATGATGTGAAATAGATCAGGAGTCAGCATAAACTGGAATTGCTCTTGCAGCCAATCGATAGAAGTGTATGCTACGGGCTGCCGTTCCCTTCGGCATTTCATTGTGCCGTGCCTCCAAAATTAAGAAGATCACGTGACCTCGAACAATCGTCATTCGACAAGAAAGCCTAACCAAGGCACCACACGTCATGCCTTAGTAGGTCCCCGTTGCAAAAATTGGCTTTCAAATTCAATTGATAATGATGGATAAGTTAACAGCATACTCTTTTTGCATTTCAGGATTAGGTTCCGGCTTTCTATTTCAATTCATAACAATGCAGAAATTATCAGCATACAATTTTCGCACTTCCAGACTACGTTCCAGTCTTTTTCGACGGCGGATTTCAAGTCCTGTATTCGGATCAATCGTCGAAACCTAGCAAATACCCAGGCATATATAATAATTCTAAATAGACAGGTTATAGCATGGAGCAGAACATGGGGCTTTTCGTCTGAAGGCCCTAAGTTTTGATCCTCGTCCAAGTCACTACTTTTTTCAGGCGTGGACTAGCGCTCTCCAGCAACAAAAAGGAGTTGTTGCGAGCCTATAAGGTTATGCTAGTCCAAATTACACCAAACTAGGAAGTGCCGTTTGTTTCCAGAAAGACACTCTACCCCCAAAACAGCAATTGACCACCTTGGTGCAGTATTGGCCATTTCCTCCGTCATGACACTTGCAAGTAACCCCTGACCCTCAGTACACAACGCCTGTAGAGCACCTGACCAACGAGGCAGTCAGACATGCGACACAGCATGGGGTGCTACAAATATCTATCTACAAAGAGGCCACTGCTGGAAACTGAGCCAGGCAACATTTAAAATTTGGACCCTTTTTATGAAGCTAGTTTGGGGGGCTGTATGAGAAATTCTTTGTGATTGCCTGGAACATCATTGATGTGAGGGTAGAAAAACTGTTGAGGCTTATACAGGGCTCACTGAGATCATCCAGATAAGAGGGCATACAGGGTACCATTTCTGATTTGCAAGGACATAGTGGACAAGATTCAAGTTCTACAATAGTGGCATGTAGTAGTCGTCATAATAAAGCTAAATAAACAACCACGCCTAGGCTGTAAACTGAAGTGATGTTTATGAACAACTACAATTGTTTGATAAAGATGTTGATTAAGGAATAATGAAAGCGCAAATTAAGTATCGTATGGTAACAAGTGATTTTATAGACAAATGAAAACAAGATGCTACGCAACCTGGACGACGCTTCGATAGAGGCTCTAACCGATTACTTCAATGAATGCTGGCATTCGGGCAAGCTCCCCCGACAGTGGAAAACGGCGAGAACGATCCTGATTCCGAAACCGGGCAAACCACTGGACATCGGCAACCTGCGTCCCATCTCGCTGACGTCCTGCGTGGGCAAGGTGCTGGAGCAGGTGGTCGCCAACCGTTGGCAGGAATACCTAGAGAAGGAAAGCCTCTATCCTGACACGATGATCGGCTTCCGGCGCAGACTCAGCACACAAGATGCCATGTTACAACTCAAACAAGAAATCGTCGACAACAAGACACAAGACAGCAAAGTATTTCTGGGTCTCGATTTACAAAGTGCATTCGACAAAGTCAAACACTGAACTATATTCGGACAAGTATCAAGACTCAACATGGGGGTAACGAGCTACAATTATATTCAAGACTTCTTGACCAACCGCACGGTAGAACTGTACGCCGGAGACCTCAAGCTCCCCGAACACAAGCTCGGCAGTACGGGTACTCCACAGGGTTCGGTCATATCGCCGTTGCTCTTTAACCTCGTCATGATCGGGGTAGCGAGGGCAGTAGCGGGGACCGGCGTCCGGCATACGATCTACGGCGACGACATTACCCTGTGGGCGGCCGGCGGCACCGACGCCAGCATCGAGCAACAGCTGCAAGCGGCGGTTACCGCCATCGAGCAGCACCTTGATGGCACAGGCCTAATGTGCTCGCCCGCCAAATCCGAGCTATTTGTCGTCACACCGCTTCGACCGGGACGGAAGCGCGCTCCTCTTCGGGAGTGTGAGCGCCTCTCTACCACCAAGACGGGCCGCAGTATACTGACGTCCCTGGGTTGCAACCCCCAAGCTCCCAGCCGGCAACCGGGCGAGATCGCAGATGAGGCGCGGGCCCACATTTACGTGGACCCCATCCCGAAGAACATGCGCCCAGAATACAACCAAGAACGACGGCAGGCGCGGGCCAAGGCCCTCACCGAGCAACACGCCCCAGACCCGCACGCCCGGTACGTGGACGCCGCGGAATACAAGCGGGAAGGCTTCGTGGCAGTGGTCGTAGCGGCGGCTAACGGCGGCGAGCGTGCGGTGCACGAACGCCACAGACGCCGAGGAGGTTGCCATCGCTCTGGCGATCACCGAGGCCGAGTGTCGCACCGTGCTCAGCGACTCGAGAAATGCCGTGCGAAACTTTGCCAAGGGGCGAATATGCGCGCCGGCGGCCGTCAATAGCGGCAATCTCCAACTTCAAGACCGCGGCAGCACCGTCCGTATCAAGTGGTTCCCGGCGCACGCCGGCGAGTGTGCATCCTCACCGAACCACAACGAGACGGCCCATTCGGCAGCGCGAGCGCTTACCTTCCGCGCCCCCGAGAGTGACCGTTCCGTGTGGTGGTTCGAAATCAAGGACAGATTGACTAGTTATGCCGAAGTAACCAAGTGTTACCGCTTAGCTCGACAGACAATGCCGCCTCCCCACCCGGTACTCAGTCGGGAGGAGGGCGTAATCCTAAGACAATACAGACCGCGTCACTCCTCGTCCCCGGAATGCTGCACGTGCTTCACCCAGATCTCTATCCGAGTGGGCTGTGCGGTGTTGCGCAGCGGGTCCGGCGAACCAATGGCACATCATGTGGGACTGTACTAGGTTCCCGACGTCAGCTACCTCCAGGACTTACCCGCCAGAACTTCAAAGTGCGCTGCAGTCTGCAGACAAGGACTCACAACTATGGGCCGTCCAGCAGGCCCGGGGTGCGCTCAAAAAGCACAAGCCTCATGACCCACTACAAACGGGCCCAACTGGGCTAGTGCAGAGTAGGGTATAACCCCGGGTCGACGCTTGGCCAGCGTCACGACTCGTTAAATCGTCGTTTGCCGGCACGTTATTAAAGTTATTCCTATCCTATCCTATCCTATAGACAAATGAGTGAAAACGCATGAGGATGAACAGGTGATTGGCAACTACAAAATTGACTAGAAATGCCATCGCAAAGATGGAGTAAGCATTCGCTAATAGGAATTGATTTATAATAAATTCCTTCCTCGAGAAGCAGACTAGCAGAAAAATGTCCCCAAATACTACTGACAGGCAAATAAAGAGTGAAATGGATTTTACACTCCTAGCCAATTGCAACATAGATTAAGATGCAGGTTTTTTGCGTAGCTTAAAGAGCAGTGATTATAGATTAATGAGGTCAAAGACTCCTCTTAGTTGTAGGAGAGAAAGCGCAAAATTCGTCCAAATAAAACAGGCCAATGTTCATATTCACAGGGACGGTAAAAACACATAAATGCAGGCTGTCTTGAATCAACCAATACATTATTCAATAGCAATGCCAGCAATACTGCATGGATTAAGTAATTAGGGTGTATATAAACTATAGGTGGATATATTGGATATTTTCTACAAAGATTGCCCAGCTACCTGAACTCCGCACGAGATAAGGGCAGAAATGCCTATCGAGAAAATGGATAAGCAAGAAGACACCATGCATACAAAGCTATTCACTGCATGATCCCTGCATCAGGTTCAAGCGATTAGACTGGAAAAGACTGGACCTGAAAATCAACGGCAAATATTTCAAGAACCTTCGGCTTGCAGATTACGTTGTGTTGTTCAGTAATGCTGGGATGAATCATCAAAAGTAAATAAAAATGCTGCCTGCAATTGTACAAGAAGGGGCAACTGATAATTTGCGCAAGCCAAAAGTAATTTTTGTAGCCTGGCCAGAGAACAACAATTTATGATTGGCAGTCATCCTCTAGAATCATGGTGTTAGCAGCGTGAAACCTAGACGGGGACACGAGACAAGGAGCGACAACACGAACGCTAACATTCAACAACGTTTATTTGAAAGAAGCACGGCTTCCTATACATATCTCTACAGGATTTACACGTGCCACAGACACGTCATTGCACATCATGTGACACACGCACTTCCGCGCACTCAAGAAAATGATTGCACGCGTGAAAGTTAAGCTTATTTTTTTGTTAGCAACAAGGAACGCATGCTAACACATTGCTAACGAAGTCTGGCCATCTCGGCGGCCTCAATAATCTCCAGAACAAGCGGGTCATTGTGTTTTTCCGGAACTTCACAGCTTCGGAGTTCTGCAGCACAATTTCAGAGGGGCAATATATGACGTTGACGCCTCAGTGCGCTGTTACACACCATGAAAAACCAACAAGCCGAAGATTCTGTTCTAGCGAAACCTCTAGAATGTAGGACCACTGAGTAACAGGGGATTTCGCTAATCACAGTGAACTCTACAGAATACTACAATAATTTGGAATATACGTGGAAGGCATTACAATATCATCACCCGGTGCCTACCACAACCATACAAAAAAGAAGTCTGCGGTAATTCAATTTGGCCTGTACTGACAAATGGGGCAGGAACTTACACGCCAACAAATGATGTTCACAAGAAGCTAACAATCGCACAAAGAGTAATTCAGCCATAAATATTAGATGTAACCCAAAGAGCCCGGAAGAGATCCGTATCCGTGTTTATTAGACAACAAGCCGGCGTAGTTGATGTACCGTGTACAGCCTTGGTTCAAAAAAACTTCAACCCGCAGTCAACGACCGGGAAGCAGCTGCGCTCCGCCATCGCGGCGCTGCCACCGTCGGCGCGCGCTGCTGCTCGCTTGCGCCGAGGATAAAGATGGCGAGGGAAGCATGTCCCTTTTCTCAAGCATCCCTTCATAACAGCGCTCGCGATAAACTAGTGCGGCGAGCACGGCACGAAGCGACGGTGGCGAAGCGGAAGCCACCCGACACGCTAGCACGCCGTTTGCAGCGTATGCTTGGCGGCATCTCTGGTGACCGCTGACAAACGCGATACACTCAAGTTTCGCAACTCCAGGTATCGTAATCATCAGCTAATCCTTTCCGGGACCAAATTAAAGGCAAAACGCTATGAATTGTCCTGGGCATGCTCGAACACGGGTACTTTACGAGGATCGTAGTTAAGATCAGATTCCAGCAGCTGAATGATATAATAAATAACGTGGCAGAATGGCATCTCGTATTTGTAATTCAATTACGTTATAGAATTTTACGTGCCAAAACCACTTTCTGATTATGAGGCACGCCGTAGTGGACGATTCCGGAAATTTCGACTACCTCAGGTTTTTTAACGTGCACCTAATTCTAAGTACACGGGTGTTTCCACATTTCGCCCCCATCGAAATGCGGCCGCCGTGGCGGGATTTGATCCCGCGACTTCGTGCTCAGCAGTCCAACACCACAGCCACTGAGCAACCAAGGCGGGTGTCGTATTTGTAATTATGAATGTCACAAGTAGGAAATTAATCAAGAATGCATAAATTTCAGGGTGGCATCTGCATCGCTCGACGAAATCGCAACGGGGAGCATGCCTTCACGGCATTGAGTGTGGCGTGGTCTGTGGTTGCCCCGAACAATTGCAGCTTGCCGATGTGTTTTACTGTGAACTAGCCAAGGTCTCTGGTTGAAAGTACGCCATGTACAACGATTTTTTTAAACTGCCTGTGAAGCCCTTTCTCGTAGAGACGAGCGGTACCTCAGTAAACTATGTGCAAAATACTTCTTCCAGGGAACCCATCAGAGCAACAGCACCGCCGGTGTGACGCCTTAACTATGCGAGTATCCTATAACCTGGTGCCCCTGGTCTACGTTACCCGATCCAAACGCGTGATGTCCAATGCTAACGGGATTAACTTACACTGGCCTCATGTGTGCGTGAAAGTGGGCCCTAACGACAAGGAGGCAGTGTGCACGAAAACATCAAGAAGGCGACGTAGTGGGCACTTTCCAGAATGTTGAGGGAATGGGGCTAACTCAGTCGGCTACTCTTCTCGTCGTATAGTCCCGAAAAGCTTTCATAATCTGACTGTGGGTTTATTCAAAGAACTTCTATGCCAAACGCACTCGTGTGGTCGTTCCTTAGTGGAGAAGGTTGGTCAACGTGTTTGAAATATTGTAGCGGTGGTTACAGGCTCTTTGCGAAGAGCGCCTTCGTAGTCGAAATTACTGCTTCTGGTCTTTTCTAAACGAACAATAAATGGATTGCCTACATATTACAATAAAACCTGGAACAACGCTAGACAGCATTGAGAGATGTCAGCTTATATTTTATTTGTTTTGTTTTCATCGCACTCAAAAACACATTTACAGTGTTTATCTAAAAACAATGCGAAGGCTCTCGCCTTCGAATGTGAAGGATGAAATTGCAATAGGTAATTTCGATAATTAGGACAATTTTTATAGTGTAATGCACTGAATGGAAGCCGGGCAGTTTTGCCCAGGCGAGCCCATTTACTCGCACGAAGCGCCGTACCACGGCGGCCGCAAGACGACCTGGCAGCTGACAGAATGAATGACGCACTAGATTTTCACGAGCCCTGTTATCAAAGAATGTTTGAGAGTAAGAGATATGCTACCCTCGCCCTTGTTATCCTCGCTGCAAACGAGCAGAGGCACGCGCCGGCAGCGGCGGCGCCGCGATAGCGGAGCGCAAACGCTCCGCGGCCGTTCACAGCGGGTTCAAGATATCTGACCAAGACTGTACTATAAATAGTAAAAAAAATATGAAGCTAGCCCGGCTACATATTGCATATGGCTGACAGCAAGCGGTGAGATTTATTTAAAAAATGATCTTATTGTTTGGAAGGTGTACTCGAAGATGGCAGAAAATCGGGTCGAGTTATGAAATTGGGAATTTGCAAGCACAACTCGATATCAGCTTACGCGAGAAAGTTTTAAAGGAAGATCACTGGAGATTCGTTCGATAACTTCGTTCTGTGCTAGATATTAGAACAGGCTGATAATGATACGAACAAATCTCATAAATACTTGTCTAATCACCATTCAACTCGTTTTAATTATAATTTTGTAAGAAACGCTAGAATGTAAAAATATCTTGAGAATCACATGCCGTTTCTTCAGGAAATTTCGATCGCTGTACCTCAAAGCTTCTAATATATGTTTGTACAGCGAATTCCATCTGCCAAATAAGAAAATACATAGTAGGGCTTTACGTGCCAAAACCCATTTCTGAATATGAGGTGCGCCGTAATGGAGGACTCCGGAAATTTAGACTACCTGGTGTTCTTTAACGTGCACCTAAATCTAAGTACAACGGTGTTTTCGCATTTCGCCTCTATCGAAATGCAGCCGCCATAACCTGGATTCGATCCCGCGACCTCGTGCTCAGCAGCCTAACACTATAGCCACTGAGCAACCATTGCACGTAAAGAATTTTAAAAAAGGATACAGAGGAAGCTTTGTATGCAGATGAGAACAGCGTTTTCTGCTTGCCAACAACATAGGCAAGCATTTGCAATTTTTCCCATTCCCTAATATACCATTGGGATGCGCTCTAAATTTCTTTTACTGCACTTACTGCCGCTGCCGTTAGGTCGACAAGATTTTCAAACCTACGTAAACAGATTAATATGATTGTCTATCATGCCCTATATTACATGGCTAACACAGCCCACGAGGCAGAGAAAACAACGACATGACATCGCGCTTCAGCGGAGCAGTTGTGCTGCTTGGCAATCCTCAAACACTGAAATAACTTCGCACATGTGATGGACAGCTAAGCCGTGTTTCTTTTTTAGAGAAGTAGCTGCTACATTGATGCGCATGTTTATGCTGAAAATACGTAGTAAATGTATATAGTGTGCTCCAAGTTTTCAAAATTTTAGAGCACGCTTTTCATGGAAACGATGCCACAACTCTTTTAAGCAGTCGTGCCGCACGTCAGATGCAATTTTCGGCGCTTTCAGAAGGTTGAATTCATGCAACACGGTCTTGAAGTAGTGCATTCGCTGGGTAGGCTCTGAGCGTGTTTAATTTCTACCCAACGTATTCGATAGTGCCAATGCTTCTACACGGAGGCTGGAATTCTAGTGTGTTTTAAAGCCTCTCTTTTTGCTACTCTTTTCCGCATTTTTTGGGTGCTGCCTCCTAACTGCTGGCTGTTGGTTGTTGCCCCCTGGCCGCTGTCTTGCACGTTTTACCCCAGCCAGACATAATCCAAGCTTGAGCTGTGCACGGGCCGCTTCGCCCCCAAATTTTACCAAGGCTACATCATGGTATTAAGCGCAAACGAACGTGTGGCTAGAAGTTGTTATTGGACAACCGAAGGCTGCTGCACCTTACCTAAAGTGTCCGCCTCGAGGTGTTTGCTTACTTTCCCTAACATAAGGTCTGACCCCTTTGAAGTAAGGACATCTGGAATGTAGAAGCTTTTTTTATTTAATTATATGGTGAAACACTATTTGCCTGATAACTTTTGATGCGGTTACATAGAGTGGCACAATATTGTGAGTCCTTCAAAGATGTTGTGAACAGGTTTCGTATTCAATACTTGATGTGACTCTGTGCTTTCCGAGCTGTTTACACCTATACAAACGCAATGATACAAGTTGTCGTGTACAGTGGGTAGCTGACTCTTGGAGAATAAAATGTACTTGCCTTGCAGTCCTCTCAGGCTTGCCACTCCATCCCACGGTAGTTCCTTAGATTCACGGGGAACATTCAGTAGTCAAAATAGAGAACAGTGAAGGGATGTCGACAATTGCGCAACCAGCAAAAAAATTACAACGCAGAAGCCTCCGCTCGGTACCTCAAACAATTGTTTGATTTATTGCTGGAAAACGGTTTCAAACCCCGCCCCCTCCCCCAACATTGACGATGGCAATTGCCCAACAACCCTATTTTCTCAATATACAGGCTTGTATAGAAGCTTCGCTAGAGTTTCCATTATAAGTTGCCCTGCTGTGAAGCAGAACCAGCGCCCTGGCAGCTAGAAGGCATCAGCAACGCTGGCGTTTGGAAAAGTTCCACGAGAAGTGTGTTGGACGTATGCCACTTCTGTAGTGCACGCGATGAAATCAACAGAAAGACCTTGGCGATTATCAGCACCCAGTGAAATAATTAGATATATTACCATTTACGTCGGCAGACTTTTCTGGTCTCTGGGCCATGGTGTGGCATCTTCAACTGCTGCTCAGCTGCAAAGCTAATGTATAGGTGTAATGAATGAAGACAAAGGCAGAACGCTTTCCTCGTTTCCTTACATAGCTGATTGAGTGGAGCATAGTTGTGTGTCTATTTGGCTTAATTGTTGCCGTCAAATGTAGTGCGTGTCCTTGGAGACCCAACCCCCAAATTTGTGACAGCACGAGGCCACCTACAATGGCGTGAATGCCTCTTGATGTATACATAACTCTTATTATATCCGCAAAACCTTCAGCCCCAATTATCGAAACAATACATGAGCAAAGCAGAAGCACGTACCAGAGCTCCTAGAAAATGTGTTACAGGCTCATTTTTTTAGTTGAGGCTGAAGAAGGGGAAAAATAAACGTGGTATCTACAATGTTATAATTACGCAAATGACTTTGTTTTCTGGTTTTCTCGTCCATCTATACTCGTATCTGAATTATTAGCACGTAGAAGCTACGCATATTTAGTCTCTCTTCCAAGAAACCAAAAATGCTCTCGAGCTTTGCTGGACTACGAGGAAAAGCAACACAAGTGCAGAAGCTTAACCTCCCGAATTTTACCTTAATTAGCAAAGAAATTTGAACTCGAGTGTGCAGCAGTGCACGGCTGTTTTTGCTTAATAGTGCGCCCGGCTGCAAGCGCTTTGTCGCTTCCGGCTATCGAGCATTGGATTGCCATTTTGAGCTTGGGTAAATTTGCCTGGAACAAAGAGCGTGTCTATTCACACATGCCGCGACATATAAGCTATCCGCGGTGGCATATACATGCTTGTAGGTTGGAAGAAGATGAGAGCGTTTTCTTTTTCTGGTTCCGATAAAGACGTGGACTCGCGGACGTCTCTATTGTTTCGCCGGTTACTTTACTGGTAGAGGTGCTCGGTAAGCGGCGTCTCGTTAACATCGCTCGTTGTGCCGAAACAGTTTTGAAAAGAACGATATGTGATGGTCACGCGACGATGGCAACACACCGCTGACGCATGGATAAGCCAAGCAGAGCTCTAGGTTGGAGGGGGCATCTCGAGGCCTGGAAGCCTTGATGGCGCACTTGGGACTTGGGACTTGGGAATTTTGCGCACTCCCCTTCTTCCGTAGATAGGTGCGCGTGGAACGTATGTTGCTCTCGTCCTCTTTTTATCAATAGAAACCAACCTAGCGACGGCTATGTCCATCCAATGCGTTTTGGCGGATCTGCACGGCCAGCATATGCTGTTGTCAATTATTAAATATTTTTGCATGACCTGTCATTGTGTAGATAATAAAGCGTGATCTCAACGGTACGACGCTATCACGAATGATCATGCTCTTCACGAATGATCACATAGCTAAAATGATCCTGCCTCTGGGGGCGGCGCATAGCGACAAGAGGAAGGCAGTCAAGCGATCTAGCATTGTGGAGGACGACTTAGTCCATCAACGATCCTTCCACCGTATGACGCCCTTTGCGAGACGGGTAGCTTCAGAAGAAAGTGATACAGGAATGGGACTGTAGTTCAAGCAGCGTAAACAGATGTTTTGGAATTCTTTGCTGCCAACCCTCACGGTAGTGAGCGCGATGCGAGTGCGGACGCCAGAACCTCAAGGTCATCAGTGTGCAGGATTTAAAAACAAGATTGTACGCACCCGTAACATGTTAAACATCATCAGAAACATGGACCGATATTTAAAAAAACCCGTTACCAGGTTTTACGCGCCAAAACCACGGTCTCATTATGAGGTATGCTGTAGTTGAGGACTCCGGAAATTTCAACCGCTCGGTGTCCTTCAACGTGCAACTAAAACTAAGTACGCGGGTGTGTTCACATTTTCCCCACCAACATTTAGAGGACAGACATGATTTTACCAATCGGACTCTCACGAAATGTGAAGAAGCGGACTTTCTCAGTCGCGTGCTTCGGGCGGATAAGGCTAATTTCTCCAAAAACGTACAAGTTACCCTTCACAACGCAAAAAAAGAACAAGCAGGCAAATTTCAGCACGTAATAAATGCTTCATTGGGAGGTTATTTAGGTGTCCTATAAATTTGTTATATCCATGTTTGCGAATCAGGCAAAAATAAAAAGTTCACTAATTAAAAGCATATTGTCGCGGTACAACGCGGACAGAACACAGGGAGACGTTCTTGACGATCAACAGGACTATCTGTTCAAAGACAGAGCAGAGACACGCCTTCTTTGTCATCATTCAATCTCACTCTGACCCACTAGGCGGAGTCCGTTAATGCTCCCATCGTCATCATCGTCTGCACAGAGTGCACACGTCATTTGTCCCTCCCTACGAGAGCTTCGTTCCGATGCTAGAGAAGAAATGTCACTTGCGGAAGTAAAGGCCGCTTGTATAGTTATTCGCTCACATACGGCTTCATGCGGACAACCTGCAGAAGTTCAGGACGGCGTGTGCGGCCCCGCGCACAGTTGGAATTATCGGGAACGACCTCGTTGGTGACATCACTGAGTCAGCGTGATACCCGATATGGTCCTCAGTATCACCTTAACAGTTTGTCTGGGAGGCCTCGTTTCCGTATGGGTGTCCAAACCCACACTCTGTCGCCGACTTCATAGATAACTATTCTACGGTGAAGATCGTAGCGGGCTGCGTCGTAGTCTTCCTGCTGGCAGATCCGCAAGCGCGCGAGCTGCCGAGCTTTTTCTGCGCGTTGCGTAAACACATCGGCGTCCGTATCAGTGTCATCAAAGTTTTGTGGAAGCATCCCAGCCAGCATCGTTCGTACATCTCGTCTGTGAACAAGGGTGAACGGAGTCATGCGCGTCGTCTATTTTTTCGCCGTGTTATATGCAAAGGTGATGTAAGGTAGGATGTCGTCCCAATTTTTATGTTCGACATCCACGTACATTGATAGCATGTCTTCAATGGTTCTCTTTAGGCGCTCTGTTAACCCATTGGTTTGTGGACGGTAGTCGGTTGACATTCAATGGGCCGTTCCACTTAGTAGCAAGACGTGATCTAAAAGTGCAGCCGTAAATTCGGTCGATCGGTCTGTTATTACGACGGTTGGCGCGCCGTGTCGCAACACCACATGCTCGATGAAAAAGCGTGCTACCTCGGCTGCTGTGCTGCTCTGGATAGCCTTTCTTTCAGCGTAGCGTGTGAGATAGTCGGTTGCGACGATAACAAAGCGATTACCTGCAGTATAAGCAGGAAGTGGGCCCCAAATATCCATTCCGATTTGATCAAATGGTCTTCGAGGAACCAGCACGGGTTGTATGAGGCGGGCTGGTTTTGTAGGAGGCGACTTGCGCCTCTGGCAGTCGACACAAGTGCGAACGTGATGTTTCACGGCGGTGGTAAGTTTCGGCCAGTAGTACCTTCGCTGCACTCTGGCTAATGTTCGCGTGTAGCCTAAGTGACCAGAAGTCACCTCGCTGTGGCAAGCTTGAAGTACTTCCCTTCGAAGAGCTGCTGGAATGACAAGCAGATAGGGGACCCGGTCGAAGAAAAGATTTTTTTTGTAAAGAACCTTGGCCCGTAAACAAAACAACAACAGTCCTCTTGCTGAGCTCAAGGTGGTTTCGTAGATCTTCCCTCATAGTTATTCATTAGTTCAAGCAACTCAGGGTCATCCCGTTCTTGTTGCGTGATTGCGGATGTGTCCATAACACAAAGAAATGCTGAGTCTTCTGCTTCGGGCGGAGCAGGTCTTGGCGATCTTGACAAGCAGTCGGCATCCGTATGTCGTTTCCCCGACTTGTATGTGACAGTCATGTCAAACTCTTGCGGCCTTAGGCTCCAACGCGCCAGTCGTCCAAAAGGATCTTTAAGGTTTGTCAACCGACATAGTGAATGGTGGTCGCTGATAACTGTGAACTGGCGGCCATACAAATATGGGCGAAATTTCATACCCGCCCATACCACGGTGAGGCATTCTTTCTCAGTTCTGGAGTAATTAGCCTCTGCACGTGAGAGTGTTTTTCTTGCATAGGCAAGCACTCTTTCTGTGTCCTCTTGCCGCTGCACAAGAACAGCTCCCAAGCCAACATCAGTGTGGCATCACGCATCAGTGTGGAGCAATGTAGGAGTGGTCTTATCAAAATGAGCAAGCACTGGAGGTGTCTGCAGACGTTGCCGCAAGTCGTTGAATGCACCTTGCTCTTGGTCGCCCCATACAAGAGCAACGTCGTCTGTCGTTAGGCGAGTTAACGGCGACGCAATGTGTACAAAGTCTACAATAAACCTCCGGTAATAGGCACAGAGGCAGAGGAAGCGCCTGACAACCTTTTTATCGGATGGTACGGGAACTGTGCGACGGCTGCAATTCTTTCAGGATCCGGCTGGACGCCTGCGTGGCTGACGACGTGACCAAGAAACTGCAGTTCTGCGAAGCGAAAGTGGCAGTTCTGCGGCTTCAGGGTGAAGCCGGCGGACCATATTGACTGCAGAAGCGCTTCGAGTCGTTCGAGGCGTTCTTCAAACGTTGCGGAGAACACGATGACGTCGTAGACATACACTAAGCAGGTTTTCCACTTCAGACCCGAAAGTACAGTACTGTACAGTACAGTACAGTACAGTAAAGTATCCACGAGGTGTTGGAACGTAGCAGGGGCAGAACACAAGCCGAAAGGTAAGATTTTAAACTCGTATAGGTCATCTGGCGTCACGAAAGCTGTTTTTTCACGGTCTCTCGGGTCTACTTCGATTTGCCAATATCCGCTTTTTAAGTCCATTGAAGAGAAGTAGCGTGCCTGTCGAAGCCTGTCGAGTGAATCATCTATACGGGGAAGTGGGTATACGTCTTTCTTTGTCACCTTATTTAGCTTTCGGTAGTCCACACAGAAACGCAAGCTGCCGTGTTGGCGTCTTTTTTCTTGACCAGAACTACAGGAGACGCCCAGGGACTCGTTGATAGTTTGATCACGTCATCTTCAAGCATTTTTGTCACTTGTTGTATGGCTTCACGTGCTCTAGGAGCCACACGATATGGATTTTGATGAATTCGTGTTGCCGTATCCTCTATAATTATTCGGTGCTTTGTTAGAGGCGTCCGACCGACGCTGGACGTCGACGCAAAGCAGTCGTTGAACTTCGCCAATAGCGTAAGAAGGCGCTCTCATTCATGTTGCAACAAAGCAGTGCTAACGTCTAGTACAGGAGCTGGGTCTTGCGTAGGTGCTTCTTCGAGAAATGAACAGGAGCCACAAACATCCGCAGCGCCGTCAAAAAAAAGCAACAGGTGTGCCCTTGGGCGGGTGCCGTCTCTCTTTGCTAAAATTTGTTAGCAACAAGTTTTTGCGCCCGTCAGTAACATTCACGATTCCTCGTGCGGCCAATATGCCGTGAGTGAACAACAACGTGGTTGTTTGGTCGGTAACTCCTTCGCATCGAAACGGTATGTCAAATGCTACCGAAACCAGGGCACGCGATCGAGGGGGGATGACGACTTCGTCTTCTGTTAGATGAAAGGAGTTGTGTTGCGGCGATAAGCAAGGGACTAAACCGGAGCTCTTATAGAACATCACGATGTGGTCCGGGATCTTAATTACGGCACCATACTCTTTTAGGAAGTCCAATCCCATAATCAAATCTTTGCAGCATACAGGAAGGACTATGAAAGCGACCACGAAAAAAGAATCCCCGATGTTTACTCTAGCAGTACATCTTCCAGAAGGCACCAGTAATTGGCCGCCTGCCATCCTTATGTGAGGTGCCCTCCATGGATTCTCACTTTCTTCAGGCGGAGGACGAGTTCCTGACTCATTACAGAGAACTCGACACCAGTGTCGACTAGCGCTGTCACCAGCTGCTCATCCCCGAAAACATCAATGTCGGCGCTCACAATTTCTTTAGTGTTTATCGGCTTCACGTCGTTCTGCAGCGAGAATGTTGGGGTTTTTTTAGTGTCTTGCGGCCGGCCTGCAACCTTGGCCCTTGAGGTCGCCGCCTTTAGTTTCCCCGACGGGCGCTGGGCGACATTCGTCCTCGGAGCTCCCCAAAAGTACGTCCAGTAGATAAAGCCGTCTGACGAGGAGAGGTTGCAGAGCGCGACCGACGGCTGAAATCGGACTGATCATTGGGCACGGATTCATCACTCGGGTGCGCTATTCGGAGTCCCTGAAAAGCAGCGTCGTGGCGGCGCAGCATGGCGTCGTCATTTGCACGTCCACCATAGGACCACGAACGAAAGGGTCCAAATGATGTGTCACGATGCCAGCAATGACGCGAAATATGGCCGGCACCTCCGCATTGAACAAAGAGTGGGCGCCTATCGACGGTGCGCCATACGTCGGTTCTCCGAAGTTGCAGCCATCCCGTAGCGTCGTTTTGCGGTGGTGACCAAGACGCGGCGAACGACAGCTGGCGGTTTGACTGAAGCTGCATAACGGCTGCGCGCTTCGAAGCCTCCTCTTGCAGCGGCGACCAAGGAGCGGTTGTCGTAGGCTGGTAGGACGGCGTTCTGGTTGCAACCGTTGGTGGACATCGGACGGCGGCGGCGTAACTGAGGGGTCACTGGTGGTCTTGAAGATCGGTTACCGGGAACGCCTGTCGGATTCCGTCACGCACCACTTCGGCGATTGACGCGACGGGTCTACCTAGTGTCGGTGTCGTAATCTTTTGAATTTCCTCTCTGAGGAGATCTCTCACCAACTCACGCAAGGAGTTCTGATACTCAGCAGTCACTGTGGCAGCATTGATTGTACTGCTGGCGGACAGTCGATCGTATTGCCTGCAGTTTTGATCAAGGGCCCGCTCAATAGCCGTAGCCTCTTTGATAAACTCAGCGACAGTGACTGGCGGATTGTGCACAAGCCCCGCGAACAACTGGTCTTTTACACCTCGCATGAGGTAGCGCAACTTCCTATCTTCGGTCATGTTCGGGTCGGCTCTACGAAAAGGTGGGCCATGTCCTCGGCCAACATTGTGACCGACTCATTAGGTTGTTGCACGCGTAGCTGCATCATTTGCTGGGTGCGGTCGCGTTGGTCGGCACTCGCAAAAGTATCCGTGATCCTCTGCCGAAAGTCATGCCAGCTCGTTAGCGCTACCCTCGTGGTTCTCGAACCATGTACGGCCACTATCGTCAAGGGCGAAATAGACGTGGGAGAGCTTTTGCTGCTCAGTCCACTGATTAATCTGTGCGACACGTTCATGCTTGTCCAGCCAGTCTTCAATGTCTTCGAAGACTGCACCGCGATGGCGCTCGGGAACCAGCGGATGCAGAACGGTTACCTGTTGTGTACTGGGAAACCGACTGCTTTGGGGTGTTTGTGGTCGGCTGTTTTCGGCCATTGCGAAATGTGTGCAGCTCTTGAAGAGAGGTGGTTGAAGAGCGGAAAACTCCAAGGCAAGGCCTAGCAGTCGACGACTAAAGCGATGCACGGGTGTCGTAACTGGTGACAGGGCGTCCGGGCTGCGTGTTTCTATTTCCTCCCAAGCCCAGCGCTCGATCGCTGCGCCGCCATGTGCCGCCCGCACGTACTACATCTCTAGGTACTTTTTCGCCGAAGCGCCACGGTACGCGCCCTAGATGTATTGGGGTTTTGCGTCCCTGGCTGTGCCAGGACGCGCAGTGTGTTCGGGCCAGCCCGCATTCGCAGAGTTTAGGCGGCGTAGGCAAATTTTAATTCTGAATGCTTAAGCAATCGTATGCTTACCCAAAGAGAAAACCGTCCCTTCGTTCGTCCCGTAATAAGACGACCGCTTTCGATATAGCGCCCGCAGTAGCGAACGAATTTGCCTTTGCGCTGCCTTCCGCTTCAACGGAAATGAAGCGGCGAAAACACAGGGCTGGCGTTAATCTCAGTTAAAGCCTCATTCTGCAAACTTTCGCAGATCGCTTTGAAGTTAAGCGGACCCGCGTCACTTCAAGACCATGTAAGCTGCAAGAACACAGCGCGCGAAGCTATGAGCTGTTGGCACTGTTTTGTGGGTATCGCAGATCGCTTTCAAGCTGAGTCCCACGCGGCATTGACATAAGCCGCCGCCTGAGTACGTTCATGGCTCAATAATAAAGAATTTTAGGGCGACCAGTATTCCGTCAAGCGCGGGCGGTTTGCCAGGTGAACGGGGGCGTAAACGTCAGCAGGCCAGATTGGTGGCGCCAGCTGTTGGCGCAAAGCTCAACCACACAAACACGGAGCCAATTGCTATTTTCTGCTTATCTGCTGGTGTAAATTTTGCACAGCAGCGTAATCGTGTGGACTATTATGCCACTGTCAAAAATTTGCACCGGCACCGAAGCAGAATATAGTAGCTTACTGCAATTTTAGCTCTGTGTTTGTCTGGTTGAGCTCTACGTCACCAAGGCGGCTGCAATCGCGCCGGCCGCTCACGTTGCTCCCGCCCATCCGGCAATCCGCCCAAACCACCCTGGTGTCCCCAATCCAATGGTGTCACGCGGATGAATAATCCGCTGAAGAGCGATAACGGCTTATAAAGTGATCGGAACGGTCATCAGCGCACCTCGGGCCTCCACCTGCAGTACTTTAATTGCTTGCGTCATCAATGCTCCTTGCGCCGCCGTCGGCACTAGTTCGTGTCGCCACTGAGCTGTCGTTAGTAATGGCCTAATCAAGTTACATAACATTGGTAATGACACCGGGCTGCGCGGAGGTGAGCGTGGCACAATGCTTACGCATAGTCTAACTCCCAGAGGAGTTTCTGCGAGATTTTTTGTTGTTGTTGTTCCTGGTCGTTTAATATGCGTCGTGTATGGTGCCAGCGCACTGCTATTGTTTCTGCTGGAAGAGAGATAGTGATGTCAATAAGGAAGCTTGAGCGCAGCGATGATGTGACTCGTGGTGCGAGAAACCCTCCATGCCCCACGATTATCCCAGCTTTTGTAGATCGAAGCGCCTCGCACACCACAACCAACTTCTTATCACATCCCTTTATCCCCTTATCCAAACTGAAAAATTTCGTCCAGTGTTGCGTCAGCGTCCGCACGCAACTCTTATTTCGAAGCAGCCTATAGGCGGCTTGTTTTGAAACACCACAGCTGGGTGAGCAGATTGTGCGCCCAGGCACAACATCTCCCTAGGCCCACCAAGTACCTACAAGGATCTAGGGCGCTCGCCGTGAAGCTTTGGGGAAGAAGTACCTAGAAACGTGGTACACGCGAGCAGCGCATGGCGGCGCAGCGATCGAGCGCTGGGCTTGGGCGTAAATAGAAACACGCGTCCGGGCTAGATGAACAACTCCCAGAAGGACTCCGACGCATCAGACGCGGTCAGTACCCCGCCCCTCCACCAGTGTCACGGCACAACGCGGACAAAACACAGGGAGATGCTCTTCACGAACAACAGGACAATCTCTTCAAAAAGAAACAGAGCAGAGACACGTCCTCTTCGTCATCATCCAATCGAACTCTGTCCCACTAGGCCGTTCGGTTTGGTTTGCTTTGGTGCCTTAGTTATAGCACAACGCACTACTGGGGATTGGCCATGAATCTGTCGGTAGTAGGTGGAAAAAGAATAAATACTTAATATAATTTTTTACTTAAAATGAGATAATTAATGAATTCTAATCTTAAATAACAATTTTCATGCTATAGTTTATTAAAATTAGAAGTAATTATTTTTGGTTTCTTGTGGAAAATAAAACAGTAAAATTAGCATAGAAGTCTCCTTGTTTCCATTACAAAATTATACATGGCATCACATACGTTCCTATTACAGTGTCCTAGTGCCGATGCCTCCAGAGACTGAATGATAGGTAGCGTAATGGCTAATCCAAGTTGGTGAAAGGGACCTTCTAGAAGCCGTTTTCTTTGCACATTGAACCTACGACACACTATAAAGAAATGATCCATTGTTTCGGGTAATTGCAGTAAAACATTTATGAGAAGGTGCCAAACCAGACCTATGGGAATAAAAATTAAGCCGTGGTATTCCGCAAAGCATACGCGTAAATGAAACTTCAAATTTTCTTGTTGCACACCATCCGCTGAGCCCAGAAAATCTAAGGTGCTGAAAATCGGCGTTATCTAATACACATGATTTCGCATGTTCTTCTTGAATGGAAAATTTTTTAAATCTTGCAGGAATAACGTATTCCGAAGGTTTTAGGAGCCTCAGTACCGGGGCTTTAAGAGATGCCGCTGCTGGTGCCTCTGCTGACTCGTTTAAAGTCAGCCCCACGTGCCCTGGCACCCATACCAGTTGGATGAGGCGTAAATGTTGGGGATTTAATGAATTAAATTCACGGAGAATGTTGCTTGAATTGGGCACAGATAAAGCGGAGCAAACAGACAAGGAGTCGATTAAGATTACGGATGCAGAAATAGATGTGGGAAGTTTCCGTAGAGCTAGGATAATCGCCAATAACTCTGCTTGAAATATTGGCGTAAAGTCGGGTAATCGCTGAGAGAAAGACCAATTTAATGAAGTCCAAATAATGCCCACTTCGGCCTTCTCTTCACAGACAGAAGCTATGTCGCTCTTACGGCATCTATTTGGAGGTTTTCAAGGTGGTCGTGTCATAAACCTTTTAGGTATTGAATAGGTGGGAGCTGTTAGGATCGGCCTGCAGCCATTTGAGCCCGCTGCACTTGTTTCGATCCAAACGGGACGGTGACGCACTTCAGAGAATGGCGGATAACCGGCAGCCACGTGGTGAGGGGTCAGCACAGGGGAGTTCTCGAGGGGAGGTAATTGGCGGACCCTCCCCATGCGCTTTTCAAGACACCAGACAGTTTGCTACGTGGGCGCGCCACCAGGGACGGCTCCGAGTTCGACGAAGCAGGCTTTGCGCGCAACACGACAACGGCGCCCTGTTCTGCTATGAGTGGGGGAGTTGCCGCGGGAAGGCCGAAGAGGGCTCCTTCCCACGCGCCGACCAAGACGCAATACAATGTGCTACCCGGTTGCGCTACCGGGTCGGCTCAGAGTTCTACGAAGCCCCTCTGACATCGGCTCCGGACCATTGCACCTATGGGTGTGTGTGTGTGTCTGCGTGTGTGTGAGCCCTCCTCCTCCTCCAAGTCGAGAGCCCGCCTCCTCCAAAAGGGCGGGTCATCTACAATGACGTCGAACTATGACGTCGAGCGGAGGGCTTATAAGCAGCGATTGTCGGCTGCTAGAGGGTGCTCGTTGTCGTGCTCGAAATGTACTCGTGAGCTGTGTGCTCGTAAGTCGATTGCTATATGCTTCGTCTTGTGTGCTACATTTGGGAGTCACGCTAGACTGTCGATGTAGCTCATGTTCAACTGTAAATACCATGTAAATAAATCCTCCTCTCCTAAGTCTCGACGAAGAGTCAAGCTCCTTCCTACAGCTACGACTACCAAATCTTACATCTTAATGGCAGCGTTGAGATCGGCCTACAGCTCGTAGATCGTCCGACAACTCTAACAAATGGTGGCAGCGGCGAGATCGTCCGACGAATCTTACAGAGCTTAGCGTTATTGGGAAATATATCGCCAAATTCAACACTTACTGTCGAAGTACGTAGGTTTAGAAAAACGAAGGCACGGATTGATATTTGTAGTGGCTCTAATAGCATCTGCACAAGAACTACCTGGTGACAATGCAGCCTGGACCATTGATTCTGAAAGAATGCAGTTGGTTCTCGAATAAAAATATAGTAGGAGAGTCTCTGGGAAGAAACACAGATGTTTAAAATTGTTTGGACAGTCAGTATACGAAATCGAATTTGAAGAGAAGGCAGGTGAGTTTCATGATATAAAATATTATTGGCTACAAATTTTGGAAGGCCGAGACACAGACGTAGTGATCCACGTTCTAAAAGAACCAGAGGACGTAACATAAACGCAGGACCTGCTGAATATAACACGCCTCCAAGGTCTGGAATGAGGCGGACATACATACAATCATCAGCAGAGTCTCCCTGCGCATTCCAACACGACTGCTGCAGACTCTTCGTAATAAACCAACAGCGCCTGCTCGTTTAGATGCGATGTATTCTATGTGCGTCTGCCAATTAAGCTTTTCGGTGTAAATCATTCCCAGATATTTTAAACAATTTACCTGCGGAATAATCTCCTGGCTATACGACAGTGTTATTCGGATAGGAAAGGTTAAGGGAAAGACAACGATCGCACTTTTGTTGAGATTTAGCGACATTTGTATTCCTTTTAGCCAAATTTCAATCTGATTCAAATGCGACTGCAAAGCTTTATATAGGCTATCTATATCATTTGACACCGTGAAAACTGCGATATCATCAGCGTATACGTATACCTCTACGTGATGATGTGTCGCGAGGTGATTTAGTAAAATATTGAATAATACTGGGGAATGTACGGTACCTTGAAGAACGCCCCTTGTCTGTCTGTCTCTTTTAGAAG
Organism: Dermacentor variabilis; assembly: GCF_050947875.1. Lineage (NCBI taxonomy): Eukaryota > Metazoa > Arthropoda > Arachnida > Ixodida > Ixodidae > Dermacentor > Dermacentor variabilis. The sequence continues at coordinate 37,938,077 of NC_134574.1, forward strand.
AAACACCGTTTTGGTAGCAATAAAATGTTCGTCCGCGTAGAAAATTTTGGATCCATGCAATTATATAATCTGGAAGATTCACACTATTGAGTCTGTTGATTAAATTACTGTGGTCGACACTGTCATACGCCTTCGCTATGTCTAATGTCACTAAGGCCGCGTACTGGTTGTTGCGGCGAGCGAGTTAAATTCTACTCTCCAAGTCAACATGAGCACACCAAATTGAGCAGCTGGGCCTGAATCCTATTTGAGAATCACCTAATATTTGGTTCTTGCCTATTCACCTATCGCTGTGACCATACAGAACTCTCTTGATTAACTTTACAAGATCTGAGGTCAGAGAAATAGGCCTAATGTTGTCTATTGTATATACATCGCCTGGCTTTTTGTGTAGTAAAATTATTTTGGCAACTTTCCAATCTGGGTGAATCCATGCATTTTTAATCGAGTAATATATAAAATTAAGCAAATACTGGGAAGACAATTCGAATAATAATTTATCTTTGCTGTAGTTATGCCATCAGGACCTGGGGCTGAAGCTTGCAGCATCTTCCCTCTTATGTTCATCTTTACCTCTGATTCTTCTAATGTGACTGTTATGTAGTCATTAGCTGGTTCAGGTGCCGGTATATGATACGGACGTAGTGATGTGAATCGACGCTCTAAGCCTGTTTCGATATCCTCCAGTGACTGTACTAATTCAGTGGCAGTTAAGCTAACAGGCTCAACATTAATTGGGGCTGAAATAATCTTTTAAGACCGAAGAAATTGAAAAGAGATTTTTTATTACAAGACTGCGATAGGTAACTGTATTGTTTGGTGTTATAATTTTCTTTCGCTTTGTCAACTGTTTGCCTGAATGTAGCTGCAACAAACTTATAGTCATTCCAATTACGTGGACATTGATTATACAGTAACTTTCTCCAGGCTAACTTTCTTCTTCTATGTTCGCGTGCACAGTCAGGATTCCACCATGGTGAATATGTACCACCTTTAGTTGATTGCAATCTGAACTTGAATTTTTGATAACTGTCACTTAGCACTTGACACAAATAAACTGCCTTAACTTCATCATTTAGGCCAACCTGTTTTTCTAAAGCTGATCGCAGTGATATTTGAAATTTACTACAGTTATCATAGGTGTGGCCATGCTTTTCAACTAAATTAATTGGGCTCGTTAGTTCAAAAATTATTGGAAGATGGTCGCTATTTAATGGTAAAGGTAATAGTAGACCAGGAGGAAATTACACAGCCCAAACTGGAAAAAGTGAGGTCTAACACCAAACGCGAATTGCGGGATACATAAGTTGGGGTTCTCGAATTTACACAATTAAGGTTATTTAATGAAACCCAATCTAGCAATCGTTTAGCACAAGAGTCGGGCCAATAACCCCATGATACATGGTGAGAGGTAAAATCACCAGCTATGACTATATCCTTTCTGCAGGCTGCAACCGCCGCATCAAGAGAGCCTGCATTGCGGACTCCTGTAGGGAAATAAACATTGATAATCGAAAATGGGGCACATCCAGGAAGCGTTAGATCCAATGCTAGAATCTCACTTTCAAGCGCTTTCGAGCTTCCTATGTTGACGATATTCCGGCAGCATTAACTGCCGTCTGTAGAGTGTTATCCATTAGGAAATCATCCTTTTATAAGCTCTTAATTTCACTCTTTTAACTTTTAGTTTGTAGAGGGTAGTAGCTCTCGGTGAGTACGGAGAAGCACGGAGTTTACAAGTTCTATCATCCAAATCCATGTTCTCCATGGTATCTGAACCGGATTCGTGACTATTAAAGCCCTCATGCTCTACATGAGTTGCGGGAGCTTCGGAGGCATCAGTACTGCGAGCCGAGGCCTCTGCCGATACGTATTTCTCTATGTTCTCATCAGAGACTGTGATTTCAGAAGCAACACTTGGACGTGCAGTAACATGCAAAAGTTGCGATAACTGAAAGATGAGAACTTGTCCAATGGTGTCTGAAAGGTTCGTAAATAAACTGTCAAGGGCTTTTGCCATAGCTTTCTCTACGGCAGCAGCTACAACATCACCAAGAGATGCATCCATTGCTTTGGAGTGACGAGCAGCTGCTTCAGCATAGCCACTTCATTTCTCTCATGAAGGTGCACGAGATTCACGACGCGAACACCCTTTCCGTTCTAGAATTTGTAGAATTTCGAGCTTTTGGTCTCTCGCAGGGCATTGCGCACAGTCCGCAGAGCGGGAACCTTGACACAAACAGCATCGTTCGCTCTGATAGGAACACGTTTTTCAATCGTGGCCTTCTCCTCAAATGCGACACCGAAGCTCTGATCGACATCCCTTAATACTGCGGCCATATCGCCAACACTGAACGCATTGCACTGGGCGGGGAGAAATTGCTTCCACCCTGTATATTAATAGCCACGCCTTCATTTTAGACGGCCTATTTGTGCCTGCAAAGGTGACAGTAACTGACCCTGTGGGGGCTGTTTGATTCGCACAAAAGCGTGAAAATCGGTAGACGGAAACGGCACCTGCCGGCGAGAAAAACTGCAGGACCTCGGAAGCACACAGACCCGCGTGGACTCCACGAACTAGCCCCTTAATGCAAGCTGGATGAGCAGGAATAAAAGGCCTCGCCGGGTGATTCGCGAACGTTTCGCACTTCAGAAGGTCGGAGACACAGGTCTTGTCTGGTGAACAGCATAGAATGCCCCCTCTGCCAAATTGTTGAACATCTGTTATCCTTTGAAATGCGGGGTTGCTTTCCGCAGCTCTTCTTGAATCACCTTGGAATTCTTCACGGGGATGAATCCCCCATAGGTCGGCACTAGGGCCACTGGAACACTGTGAATGCCACTGCGCTAGAAAGCCTCTATAGGCATGTCATTAGTGGGAAGCGAAGCCGTCGAGGGGAAAGATCTATGGCCGTGAGAATAAAGAGACATTAGGAACTCCCAATCAGATGGACGACACAATAAGAGGAAATTACAAAACAAAACTAAAGAAAATATACTGCCCGACACTTGACCAATTGCCCGCAGAGAACAGGAGCTGGTTCCGGCCCCTCTCTTCTTTCATCCTTTCGTTCCTTTGCTGTTTGCATCATTAGAAAAAATTATAGGGTTTTACGTGCCAAAACCACTTTCTGATTATGAGGCACGCCGTAGTGGAGGACTCCGGAAATTTCGACCACCTGGGGTTCTTAGACGTGCACCTAAATCTAGGTACACGGGTGTTTTCGCATTTCGCCCCCATCGAAATGCGGCCGCCGTGGCCGGGATTCGATCCCGCGACCTCGTGTTCAGCAGCCTAACACCTAGCCACTGAGCAACCGCGGAAGGTCTTTGCATCATTGCTGACAGGAATGTTTAACTGCGGTGTCAGAAGTTCAAATAAATATTAAACCGACATTTTCTGGTTCAGTTTATAAAATTCTGTATCTAGTAAAGAAATTGAGCACAACACACGTATCTGGCTGATCAATTTTATTTACTACAGAGAATGAAAGGAGTGTTATCAAAGTAACCACTAGGGGGAGTCCGTTAGTGCTCCCATCGCCGTTGTCGTCTGCATAAATACACGCGTCAATACTTATAATTATTACTTCGTGATGAAAAAAATTACCGACGATTACGTTACTTCCTAATGCGAAATTTGAGCGCAGCAAATAAGCTGTTTCACCTTTTCGATAGATTGAGGCAAAGAAATCGAGCAACACATGTATGCGCTATCACAGAATTTTTTTTTTATTTTTCACACGTATTCCTTTAACAAAGACTCCACTAGGTAAGCTTCTGCTTCGGCGGCACGCACCTCTGGATTCTGACGGCGACGGCGCTGGGCCTCTGCTCTGGCAGCTCGTTTAGCAGCAGCAGCAGCAGCAGCAGCAGACGGAGGACTTCCATCGGTCGTCTCGCTCATGGCTCAGAAAGAACTGGCAGATAATTTCGCAGTGGCGAACGGCAGCGGCAATTTCGGCTCGGGCGGTGCACATATACAGATCCGCCGCCACCGATCTGGCTCTCTGATTGCCACCGCACAGGGGTTGCATTGGAGGAGGAGCGAAGAAAGGAATTAAGTTCGAGCCGGCGCTTTGACAACCGGAGACTTGCAGGAAGAGGGGGGAGGGGGGCGGCGTGTACACCCAGCGGCAAACGATGGGGGCAGAAGCGCGCACAACAAGCGGACAACACGATAAAGGAAGGAGGGAATAGGTAGCAGCGACTGACTGATGCCGCTGACGCCGATAGTGAGTCAACCCCAGCTGCGGAGTTGGTTTCAGGGACAACGCCGCCGATGCCGACACAAACAATATGATACCCTCGCTTCCGCAGCGCTAAGAACCAGGTCTAGCCGTGCGAAGGTGGTCACGTATTCGTCGACGTCCCGGGGCCTACGTGAAATAACCGGCGCGTCGGCAACTGAAGACCACCCTATCCGCCACACAAGAACAGGGGGGGGACCCTTTCCTCCTCTTTCTGCATGGCGGCGACGGTGTTCTATGCAGTCACGTTATCTTGACTCTCTAGCGGCGTCAGCGGCATCCAGCGGTATCAGTTGGTCGCTGCTAGCGCTGGGGGGATGAAAGGGGGGCGGAGCTGGTTACGAGGCCGACGACAACGCCGACGACGACGCGAAACCCAGGAACGGACGCCAAAGAGCTGCGCTCTAAAAAAATACTGGCATTAAGTCCACACAACCGCTGCTTCTATGCAGTCGGTACGATTTCTCTAGAGCTCTTGGTTCATTTTAAATCTTCGCTCAAATTAACAAGGACACCCGGTATACTGAAGTCACATTACGAACCTTTACTACTGATAGTAAACAAAGGTTTGGATTTATTTTCGCTTTTTGCATCATTGCTAACAGGAATGTTTGTTTTAACTGCGGTCTCTGAAGCTCAAAGAAAAATTAAACCTACATTTCCTGGTTTAGTTTATAGAAATCTTAATCTAGTAAAGAAATTTAGAATAACAAACGTATCTGGCTGATCCATTTTATTTACTAAAGAGAATGAAAGGAATGTTATCAAAGTTCAACACAACAAAAATTGAATAGAGATCCTGCCCCCCCCCCCACACACTCTCTTTCTCAGAGACACACACACCTCATGAACCGGTTTACTCTAGGCAAATGCACTCGTGCTCAGCAGGAAATGAGCGTCTCTTTTCCACCTACGCCATTCCTTGCAGTCGTGCATCCTTGTGAAACCATGACAGAAGAGTACAAATAATGAGCTATCGTTTCTTTGCAGGGTAATTCCTTCAATCCCAGTGGCAAAACCAGTGCCTTTCAGCGCCCTTTAAAGTGAATCGAGCCTGTTTTTTGACGTTGGATTACATTTGAGACCATGATGCTCGAGAGCTACTCAGAATCAGAGGAGGTCGCTCAAGAATAGTTCCGCTCATTGAAACAGGCACTTTTCTCTCTTGTACAAAGATCGGGCACAGTGGTATGCCGTAAATACACGCGGGATTTTGGCAGATATTGCTGTAATATGCTGGAAAATACGCTGGCTGAAGCGTCAAAAGCTCAAATGCGCAAATTTTAGCTTTTGCTTGGCACCCGTGCCGAGATTGTTACGGCACTTACGAAAATATTATACCCGGACTGTTCATATATGGGTGTTTACAAAATTCAATTGATATGGTCAAATGAGGCATATAAGTCCGATATATGGCCATCACTCTCTAATTTAATTTAGCCCGATATTTGGGTGACTTAAATGTCATAAATGGCCATATCTACCTAATTTCTGCCACACTGTCAATGGCCATATCTGCCTAATGGCGTTCTTGTATGGTCATATCTGTAATGGTAAATGTCACTGGCACATAAATCTAAACCATATATCATTGGTTTAGAGCTTGCAAATATTTCTGCGTCACATTAAAATAACCTAATTTCCCAGCTGTGATCAGAATTAGGTGGAACAGCGCGGATGTGAAAAAAGTACATGTGAATGCTCAAATCAGACGGTCAATCGGCTTGCCCATGAAGCTGTATAACGAACGTACTGCCATGTTTTCAACAGCGATAACATCCGAACTGCTATCTTAAGTTTCAGCCTGCACATTCCAAGGTACCAAAGAAATCATTTTGTTGTTTGTGCTCCACCTGGCCTGCATCCTGTAGCTTAAGTGCACAGAAGAAAGCTCTTCTCGTAATGCAGCATATTGTCAAGAGCGGTGCTACACACCTGTATACACACAAGACGAATGTGCGGCCACACAAATATTCATTGAAGCGAACTTTATCCTCGTAAAATTATATTACGAAAAGTAACTACCCTAGCAACAGCGACATGCACAAACTCGGGCGTCGATAGAGAAAACAGAGGCGATCACGTACGTGTGGGCATTAATAAAAGACTGTCAATAAACAATCGCCAAACTTTCACGACAGATTGCGCAAATTCCATGCCAGACCCGATCGCCCATTGTAGGTACGAAACTTTTATCGCGGTAGGTTTGGGAAAGTGCGTACACTCGAAACAGTCGTTGTCAGAAAGCCACTGGCACAGGTGCACAGCCGAGAAGCCACGTGGTAATATCAACTCAAAAGTCGAGCCTTCATTCCAACTTAACTTTTTTCACAACTACATTTGGCGCTTCGTTTAGCAAGAGGAAAGCAGCGAACCTTCTGCTCTTGCCTGGCTGCCTATTTCAGTTGGTTCGGATTTGGCGTCCACTGCCGCTATTATGGCTTTACTGTTAGCGAGGAACTCTTTCACCTAATGAAAGATTTCCTCTTAAACCGCAGAAGAACGCCCGTCGGGCTTCCTTTGCCACAGAAGGTGGCCCACTTTAGGCTCGCATTCCTCGCTCACGCATGTAAGATTAAGCGGCTTCTGCCGATTCAACCTGACGTTCTTTAAATCGTGCATACAGCGTATGGCGCGTGGTGACCATATTATCGCTCTGGCAGTTTATAGCGAGCATCACCGTGGCGGCAAAACTGTGCCTTGACTGCATATGCATTTGGCTATCCCAATAAAAAAGTTACTTTATGTACGAATCAGCGTATTACCTCGAGCTACTAATTTATTTCTAGTTGAACTGGAAATGAAAATGCTTGCTGCAGTGCACTTTTGTGGCCTTCAGCACTGCGGCCCACTAAATAAAAAAAAACATTTCGTAAAGTTTTCGTTACCCGACGAGCGTTGATGATTTTTTTCCAGCCTACGCATATGTTTTTTTAAACAAATAGCAATTCAGCAGTATTCAATCACATGTACATAATGTGTAAAATTGTCAGAAGAATATCAAATATTAGATATACAACGATATACCGGGGATCTTGTTTACAATCACCTATCACTCTTCTGTGTGTATAGAGAAACTATTCTTCTATAACGCTATAATTCGAGGCTTGAGAAATCAGGGGACGTGTTCATTTAGCGCCCTGGCCACGTTTCCGCCAACGGCGCGCGCTGAATGGCTGCTTTAACAAAACCGGAAATTCACTTGCGCCACCTGGTAGTTCCTGTCTACGTCTACGTCATTTTAACGTCATGGTGTCATTCGGTGCTCCGGACATATATTGAATAAGCCAACACGATATTTGAAGGCTACTGGATTGAGTCAGCGACTATGATCCGGACTGAGTGACTGAACGGTATCCCCGGTGGACGTTCTCTTCTTCTTTTAATCTTTCCGTCCCCTTTTCCCTTTCCCCAGTGTAGGGTAGCCAACCGGGCTCAGTCCTAGTTAACCTCCCTACCTTTCCTTATCATTTGCTCTCTCTCTCTCTTTCTTGATGGCGTGTTGCACGTGTTGTTTCCAGGCGATTATTCATTGATATACTTTTGTTGTCAGGTTGTGTTCCCTTGTGCAAGTGACATGTGTGTGTAGCAGTGTTTTTGAGCAGCGCCATGAACAACGCACTGCTCGCGTGGTTCCTCGCGCGACGGCGAGAACAACATACCCACTCCAGCCGGGACGCCATCGCCATGAGGGAAGAAGCTTTTCGGCGCCATTTCCGCATGACGAAGAGCGCCGTTCGGCTGCTTTGGAGTGAGCTAGCCCATTTGCTGGAGCCGCTGACCGCGGGGGGCCTGAGTGTTGAGGACCAAGTCCTCTGCACCCTCAGGTTCTTTGCAACTGGCAGCTTCCAGTCGTCTGTCGGCAGTGAGGTGACCATCGACATGTCCCAGCCGCCTGTAAGCCGCTGCATCGCAAAAGTCGCACGGGCCATTGTTCAGGTTGATAAGGAGCAAGGATGGGTGGCCTTCCCCGCGCCGCCAGCGAGCGAGCTGCAAATAAGCAAGGGTTCTTGCAGCGCGGCAGGCTTGGCGGCGTGATTGGGTGCGTAGATGGCACGTTCATCGCCACCGTTGTCGCGAACCTGCCTCCTGCACAGAAGGCAGCGCATTGCTGCCGGAAGGGCTATTACACCTTCAATGCAATGGTGATAAGTTGTAAACGAAATTGCATGTATTGGAGCAACAATTAATGGACAGCCATTGGCATCACCATCACAAAATTGTCTGCAATGTGTTTGAGGTGTGTGACTCGGACTTAAAGGTCCTTCACGTTGACCCGCGGTTCGCTGGGTCGTGCCATGACGCGCACGTGTGGCGGTACGTGTCGTTTCGCCGGCGCATTGTCAGCGGCCGCATTGCCGTCCAAGACGGCGAGTACCTTCTCGGTGAGTAGCAACGAAGTTCCTCTCAAAACAAAACTGCACTCGATACGCATCATCATCATCATCATCATCAGCCTGGTTACGCCCACTGCAGGGCAAAGGCCTCTCCCATACTTCTCCAACAACCCCGGTCATGTACTAATTGTGGCCATGCCGTCCCTGCAAACTTCTTAATCTCATCCGCCCACCTAACTTTCTGCCGCCCCCTGCTACGCTTCCCTTCCCTTGGGATCCAGTCCGTAACCCTTAATGACCATCGGTTATCTTCCCTCCTCATTACATGTCCTGCCCATGCCCATTTCTTTTTCTTGATTTCAACTAAGATGTCATTAACTCGCGTTTGTTCCCTCACCCAATCTGCTCTTTTCTTATCCATTAACGTTACACCTATCATTCTTCTTTCCATAGCTCGTTGTGTCGTCCTCAATTTGAGTAGAACCCTTTTCGTAAGCCTCCAGGTTTCTGCCCCGTAGGTGAGTACTGGTAAGACACAGCTATTATATACTTTTCTCTTGAGGGATAACGGCAACCTGCTGTTCATGATTTGGGAATGCCTGCCAAACGCACTCCAGCCCATTCTTATTCTTCTGATTATTTCCGTCTCATGATCCGGATCCGCCGTCACTACCTGCCCTAAGTAGATGTATTCCCTTACGACTTCCAGTGCCTCGCTGCCTATTGTAAATTGCTGTTCTCTCCCGAGACTGTTAAGCATTACTTTAGTTTTCTGCATATTAATTTTTAGACCCACTCTTCTGCTTTGCCTCTCCAGGTCAGTGAGCATGCATTGCAATTGGTCCCCTGAGTTACTAAGCAAGGCAATATCATCAGCGAATCGCAAGTTACTAAGGTATTCTCCATTAACTTTTATCCCCAATTCTTCCCAATCCAGGTCTCTGAATACCTCCTGTAAACACGCTGTGAATAGCATTGGAGATATCGTATCTCCCTGCCTGACGCCTTTCTTTATTGAGATTTTGTTGCTTGCTTTATGGAGGACTACGGTGGCTGTGGAGCCGCTATAGATCTCTTCCAGTGTTTTTATATATGGCTCATCTACACCCTGATTCCGTAATGCCTCCATGACTGCTGAGGTTTCGACTGAATCAAACGCTTTCTCGTAATCAATGAAAGCTATATATAAGGGTTGGTTATATTCTGCACATTTCTCTATCACTTGATTGATAGTGATAGTGATTGATACGCGTGTATGACGTAATATATTGCGTAAGATTCTAGAAATACTCTGACTCCTATTTCTCTATGTGCAGGCGACAGTGCCTAGCCTCTAGCGCCGTGGCTCTTGACACATGCGCCCGGCCATCCAGCCCCGCACACACCGGAAGGGCGCTACAACGCCCCGTACACTTCCGCAAGGCCAGCGGTGGAGCGCTGCATCGGCGTCATGAAGAGCCGCTTCCAATGTCTGCAGCGGCACTGCACATTGCATTACGGCCCCAAAAAAGCAGCTACGATTGTGGCAACGTGTGCGGCACTGCACAATCTCTGCATTGACGAAGATGTGCCGCATACGGGCGGCCCATACTCTGAAGGAGACGACGGCGACCGTTCGCACGCCTCAAGCAGCTCAGGAAGACAGGGTGAAGCACCTCGGGCCAAGCGGGCACTGTATGTGCGCGGGAGTGCAACACGTGCAAAGAAAATTGTAATACTCTCGACTGCTCGTAATCGCCGCTTACAGCATATACAGAGAGTGGTTTGCCATGCACATCGCCTGCAACGCTAGGGTCTAGCAATTTGCCCAGCAGCAGTGGTTTACACTTGCAGGTATTGCCACTCCTGGCAAGTGCTTCAGCAACGTATGCTGCCCTCCCTTGAAGCTGCCGTACACTAACACTTGCCCTTCCCCACTGGTAGTGTCGGCATTGTGCCAGACACTGCAATGTGCTGGCGCTAGTCATGTTGCGTTAGAAGCGTAAGTGCTTTCGTGCCAGACGGTGCCATGTGCTGATGCTCGTTAATGTGCGCTAGCAGTGAGCGTGTCTTCGTGCCAGACACTGCCGTGCACTGACATTAGTCCTTCAGCGTTGGAAGTGTGCGTCGTTGTGTGACAATAGCTGCCTACCCTTGCTGCTCCCTTGTGCAGACACCTGCCGCTGTCTCCTTCTGCCCGAATAGTGTGTGTCGCTTTGTGCCAGACACTGTCACATGCTGACACTTGATCCTCCTGTGCTGGGTGTGCTTGTGGTTTCTTTGCTGCCTCCCCTTGCCGCTCCCATGTGCAAACACCGGCCGCCAACACCTTCTGCGCGAGTAGTGTGCGTCGCTTTGTGCCAGACGATCTCACGTGCTGACACTTGCTCCTTCTGTGCTGGTTGTGCTTGTGGGTTGGTTGCTGCCTCCCCTTGCCGCTCCCATGAGCAGGCACCTGCCACCGCCTCCTTCTGCTCGAGTAGTGTGCGTCGCTTTGTGCCAGACGCTCTCACGTCCTGACACTTGCTCATCCTGTGCTGGGTGTGCTTGTGGTTTAGTTGCAGCCTCCCCTTGCAGCTCCCATGTGGAGACAACTGCCACCGCCTCCTTCTGCCCCAGTAGTGTGCGTCGCTTTGTGCCAGACGTTCTCACGTGCTGACACTTGCTCCTCCTGTGCTGGGTGTGCTTGTGGCTTCGTTGCTGCCTCCCCTTGCCGCTCCCATGTGGAGACACCTGCCAACGCCTCCTTCTGCCCGAGTAGTGTACGCCGATTTGTGCCAGACACTCTCACGTGCTGACACTTGATCCTCCTGTGGTGGGTGTGCTTGTGGTTTCGTTGCTGCCTCCACTTGCCGCTCCCATGTGCAGACACCTGCCGCCGCCTCCTTCTCCCGAGTAGTGGGCGTCGCTTTGTGCCAGACGTTCTCAGCTGCTGACATTTGCTCCTCCTGTGGAGCGTGTGCTTATGGTTTCGTTGCGGCCCCCCCCTCCGCTCCCATGTGCAGACACCTGCTGTCGCCTCCTACTGGCCGAGCAGTGCGCGTCGCTGTGTGCCAGATGTTCAGACATGCTGGCATTTGCTGCTCCTGTGGTGGGTGTGCTTGTGGTTTAGTTGCTGCCCCCCCCCCCTTGCCTCTCCCATGAGCTGACACGAGCTGTCGCCTACTTCTTCCCGAGTAGTATGCGTCGCTTTGTGCCAATGCTATCATATCCTGACACTTGCTCCTCCAGTGCTAGATGTGCTTGTGGGTTGGTTGCTGCCCCCCCTTGCCGCTCCCATGGGCAGAGTCTACCGCCGCCTCCTTCTGCCCGAGTGATGTGCGTCGCTTTGTGCCAGACGCTCTGACGTGCTGACACTTGCTCCTCCTGTGCTGGGTGGGCTTGTGGTTTCGTTGCTGCCTGCTCTTGCCGCCCACATGTGCAGACACCTGCCGCAGCCTCCTTCTTCCCGAGTAGTGTGCGTCGCTTTGTGCCAATGCTATCATATCCTCACACTTGCTCCTCCAGTGCTGGAGGTGCTTGTGGGTTGGTTGCTGCCCCCCCCCCTTGCCGCTCCCATGGGCAGAGTCTACCGCCGCCTCCTTCTGCCCGAGTGGTGTGCGTCGCTTTGTGCGAGACGCTCTCACGTGCTGACACTTGATCGTCCTGTGCTGGGTGTTTGTGGTTTCGTTGCTGCCTCCCCTTGCCGCTCCCATGAGCAGACACCGGCCGCCGCAACCTTCTGCCCGAGGAGTGTGCGTCGCTTTGTGCCAGACGTTCACACCTGCTGAAAATTGCTCCTCCTGTGGAGGGTGTTCTTGTGGTTTCGTTGCGGCCACCCGTTGCCGCTCCCATGTGCACCTGCCGTCGTCTCCTTCTACCCGAGTAGTGGGCGTCGCTTTGTGCCAGACGTTCTCAGCTGCTGACATTTGCTCCTCCTGTGGAGCGTGTGCTTGAGGTTTCGTTGCTGCCCCCCCTTGCTGCTCCCATGTGCAGACACCAGCTGTCGCCTCCTTCTGCCCGAGTAGTGTGCGTCGCTTTGTGCCAGACGTTCTCTCCTACTGACACATGCTCCTCCTGTGCTGGGTGTGCTTGTGGTTTCTTTGCTGCCTCCCCTTGCCGCTCCCATGTGTAGACACCGGCCGCCGCAACCTTCTGCGCGAGTAGTGTGCGTCGCTTTGTGCCAGACGATCTCACGTGCTGACACTTGCTCCTTCTGTGCTGGTTGTGCTTGCGGGTTGGTTGCTGCCTCCCCTTGCCGCTCCCATGAGCAGGCACCTGCCACCGCCTCCTTCTGCTCGAGTAGTGTGCGTCGCTTTGTGCCAGACGCTCTCACGTCCTGACACTTGCTCCTCCTGTGCTGGGTGTGCTTGTGGTTTAGTTGCTGCCTCCCCTTGCCGCTCCCATGTGGAGACACCTGCCACCGCTTCCTTCTGCCCGAGTAGTGTACGCCGCTTTGTGCCAGACACTCTCAAATGCTGACACTTGATCCTCCTGTGGTGGGTGTGCTTGTGGTTTCGTTGCTGCCTCCCCTTGCCGCTCCCATGTGCAGACACGTGCCGCCGCCTCCTTCTCCCGAGTAGTGGGCGTCGCTTTGTGCCAGACGTTCTCAGCTGCTGACATTTGCTCCTCCTGTGGAGCGTGTGCTTGAGGTTTCGTTGCTGCCCCCCCCTTGCCGCTCCCATGGGCAGAGTCTACCGCCGCCTCCTTCTGCCCGAGTGGTGTGCGTCGCTTTGTGCGAGACGCTCTCACGTGCTGACACTTGATCCTCCTGTGCTGGGTGTTTGTGGTTTCGTTGCTGCCTCCCCTTGCCGCTCCCATGAGCAGACACCGGCCGCCGCAACCTTCTGCCCGAGCAGTGTGCGTCGCTTTGTGCCAGACGCTCTCACGTGCTGACATTTGCTCCTTCTGTGCTGGGTGTGCTTGTGGGTTGGTTGCGGCCTCCCCTTGCCGCTCCAATGTGCAGGCACCTGCCACCGCCTCCTTCTGCCCGAGTAGTTTGCGTCGCTTTGTGCCAGACGCTCTCACGTGCTGACACTTCATCCTCCTGTGCTGGGTGTGCTTGTGGTTTCGTTGCTGCCTCCCCTTGCCGCTCCCATGCGCAGGCGCCCGCCGCCGCCTCCTTCTCCTGAGTAGTGGGCGTCGCTTTGTGCCAGACGTTCACACCTGCTGAAACTTGCTCCTCCTGTGGAGGGTGTTCTTGTGGTTTCGTTGCGGCCCCCCGTTGCCGCTCCCATGTGCAGACACCTGCCGTCGTCTCCTTCTACCCGAGTAGTGTGCGTCGCTTTGTGCCAGACGTTCTCTCCTACTGACGCATGCTCCTCCTGTAGTGGGTTTGCTTGTGGTTTCGTTGCTGCCCCCCCTTGCCGCTCCCATGTGCAGACACCTGCCGCCACCCCTTCTGCCCGATTAGTGTGCATCGCTTTCTGCCAGACGGTCTCACGTGCTTACATTTGCTCCTTGTGTGCTGGGTGTGCTTGTGGGTAGGTTGCGGCCTCCCCTTGCCGCTCCAATGTGCAGACACCTGCCACCGCCTCCTTCTGCCCGAGTAGTGTGCGTCGCTTTGTGCCTGACGCTCTCGCGTGCTGACACTTGCTCCTCCTGTGCTGGGTGTGCGTGTGGTTTCATTGCTGCCTCGACTTGCCGCTCCCATGTGGAGACACCTGCGACCGCCTCCTTCTGCCCGAGTAGTGTGCGTCGCTTTGTGCCAGACGCTCTCACGTGCTGACACTTGATCCTCCTGTGCTGGGTGTGCTTGTGGTTTCGTTGCTGCCTCCGCTTGCCGCTCCCATGTGCAGGCGCCTGCCGCCGCCTCCTTCTCCCGAGTAGTGGGCATCGCTTTGTGCCAGAAGTTCTCACCTGCTGACACTTGCTCCTCCTGTGGAGGGTGTGCTTGTGGTTTCGTTGCTGCCCCCCTTGCCGCTCCCAGGTGCAGGCACCTGCGGTCGTCTCCTTCTGCCTGAGTAGTGTGCGTCGCTGTGTGCCAGACGTTCTCACGTGCTGACAGTTGCTCCTGCTGTGGTGGGTGTGCTTGTGGTTTCGTTGCTGCCTCCCCTTGCCGCTCCCATGTGGAGACACCAGCCAACGCCTCCTTCTGCCCGAGTAGTGTACGCCGCTTTGTGCCAGACACTCTCAAATGCTGACACTTGATCCTCCTGTGGTGGGTGTGCTTGTGGTTTCGTTGCTGCCTCCCCTTGCCGCTCCCATGTGCAGACACCTGCCGCCGCCTCCTTCTCCCGAGTAGTGGGCGTCGCTTTGTGCCAGACGTTCTCAGCTGCTGACATTTGCTCCTCCTGTGGAGCGTGTGCTTGAGGTTTCGTTGCTGCCCCCCCCCCTTGCCGCTCCCATGTGCAGACACCTGCTGTCGCCTCCTTCTGCCCGAGCAGTGCGCGTCGCTATGTGCCAGATGTTCAGACATGCTGGCATTTGCTGCTCCTGTGGTGGGTGTGCTTGTGGTTTTGTTGCTGCCCCCCCTTGCCTCTCCCATGAGCAGACACCAGCTGTCGCCTCCTTCTTCCCGAGTAGTGTGCGTCGCTTTGTGCCAATGCTATCATATCGTGACACTTGCTCCTCCAGTGCTGGATGTGCTTGTGGGTTGGTTGCTGCCCCCCCTTGCCGCTCCCATGGGCAGAGTCTACCGCCGCCTCCTTCTGCCCGAGTGGTGTGCGTCGCTTTGCGCCAGACGCTCTCACGTGCTGACACTTGCTCCTCCTGTGCTGGGTGTGCTTGTGGTTTCGTTGCTGCCTGCTCTTGCCGCCCACATGTGCAGACACCTGCCGCAGCCTCCTTCTTCCCGAGTAGTGTGCGTCGCTTTGTGCCAATGCTATCATATCCTGAGACTTGCTCCTCCAGTGCTGGATGTGCTTGTGGGTTGGTTGCTGCCCCCCCTTGCCGCTCCCATGGGCAGAGTCTACCGCCGCCTCCTTCTGCCCGAGTGGTGTGCGTCGCTTTGTGCCAGACGCTCTCACGTGCTGACACTTGATCCTCCTGTGCTGGGTGTTTGTGGTTTCGTTGCTGCCTCCCCTCGCCGCTCCCATGTGCAGACACCTGCCAACGCCTCCTTCTGCCCGAGTAGTGTACGCCGATTTGTGCCAGACACTCTCACGTGCTGACACTTGCTCATCCTGTGCTGGGTGTGCTTGTGGTTTAGTTGCTGCCTCCCCTTGCCGCTCCCATGTGGAGACAACTGCCACCGCCTCCTTCTGCCCCAGTAGTGTGCGTCGCTTTGTGCCAGACGTTCTCACGTGCTGACACTTGCTCCTCCTGTGCTGGGTGTGCTTGTGGCTTCGTTGCTGCCTCCCCTTGCCGCTCCCATGTGGAGACACCTGCCAACGCCTCCTTCTGCCCGAGTAGTGTACGCCGATTTGTGCCAGACACTCTCACGTGCTGACACTTGATCCTCCTGTGGTGGGTGTGCTTGTGGTTTCGTTGCTGCCTCCACTTGCCGCTCCCATGTGCAGACACCTGCCGCCGCCTCCTTCTCCCGAGTAGTGGGCGTCGCTTTGTGCCAGACGTTCTCAGCTGCTGACATTTGCTCCTCCTGTGGAGCGTGTGCTTATGGTTTCGTTGCGGCCCCCCCCTCCGCTCCCATGTGCAGACACCTGCTGTCGCCTCCTACTGGCCGAGCAGTGCGCGTCGCTGTGTGCCAGATGTTCAGACATGCTGGCATTTGCTGCTCCTGTGGTGGGTGTGCTTGTGGTTTAGTTGCTGCCCCCCCCCCTTGCCTCTCCCATGAGCTGACACGAGCTGTCGCCTACTTCTTCCCGAGTAGTATGCGTCGCTTTGTGCCAATGCTATCATATCCTGACACTTGCTCCTCCAGTGCTAGATGTGCTTGTGGGTTGGTTGCTGCCCCCCCTTGCCGCTCCCATGGGCAGAGTCTACCGCCGCCTCCTTCTGCCCGAGTGGTGTGCGTCGCTTTGTGCCAGACGCTCTGACGTGCTGACACTTGCTCCTCCTGTGCTGGGTGGGCTTGTGGTTTCTTTGCTGCCTGCTCTTGCCGCCCACATGTGCAGACACCTGCCGCAGCCTCCTTCTTCCCGAGTAGTGTGCGTCGCTTTGTGCCAATGCTATCATATCCTCACACTTGCTCCTCCAGTGCTGGAGGTGCTTGTGGGTTGGTTGCTGCCCCCCCCCCTTGCCGCTCCCATGGGCAGAGTCTACCGCCGCCTCCTTCTGCCCGAGTGGTGTGCGTCGCTTTGTGCGAGACGCTCTCACGTGCTGACACTTGATCGTCCTGTGCTGGGTGTTTGTGGTTTCGTTGCTGCCTCCCCTTGCCGCTCCCATGAGCAGACACCGGCCGCCGCAACCTTCTGCCCGAGGAGTGTGCGTCGCTTTGTGCCAGACGTTCACACCTGCTGAAAATTGCTCCTCCTGTGGAGGGTGTTCTTGTGGTTTCGTTGCGGCCACCCGTTGCCGCTCCCATGTGCACCTGCCGTCGTCTCCTTCTACCCGAGTAGTGGGCGTCGCTTTGTGCCAGACGTTCTCAGCTGCTGACATTTGCTCCTCCTGTGGAGCGTGTGCTTGAGGTTTCGTTGCTGCCCCCCCTTGCTGCTCCCATGTGCAGACACCAGCTGTCGCCTCCTTCTGCCCGAGTAGTGTGCGTCGCTTTGTGCCAGACGTTCTCTCCTACTGACACATGCTCCTCCTGTGCTGGGTGTGCTTGTGGTTTCTTTGCTGCCTCCCCTTGCCGCTCCCATGTGTAGACACCGGCCGCCGCAACCTTCTGCGCGAGTAGTGTGCGTCGCTTTGTGCCAGACGATCTCACGTGCTGACACTTCCTCCTTCTGTGCTGGTTGTGCTTGCGGGTTGGTTGCTGCCTCCCCTTGCCGCTCCCATGAGCAGGCACCTGCCACCGCCTCCTTCTGCTCGAGTAGTGTGCGTCGCTTTGTGCCAGACGCTCTCACGTCCTGACACTTGCTCCTCCTGTGCTGGGTGTGCTTGTGGTTTAGTTGCTGCCTCCCCTTGCCGCTCCCATGTGGAGACACCTGCCACCGCTTCCTTCTGCCCGAGTAGTGTACGCCGCTTTGTGCCAGACACTCTCAAATGCTGACACTTGATCCTCCTGTGGTGGGTGTGCTTGTGGTTTCGTTGCTGCCTCCCCTTGCCGCTCCCATGTGCAGACACGTGCCGCCGCCTCCTTCTCCCGAGTAGTGGGCGTCGCTTTGTGCCAGACGTTCTCAGCTGCTGACATTTGCTCCTCCTGTGGAGCGTGTGCTTGAGGTTTCGTTGCTGCCCCCCCCCTTGCCGCTCCCATGGGCAGAGTCTACCGCCGCCTCCTTCTGCCCGAGTGGTGTGCGTCGCTTTGTGCGAGACGCTCTCACGTGCTGACACTTGATCCTCCTGTGCTGGGTGTTTGTGGTTTCGTTGCTGCCTCCCCTTGCCGCTCCCATGAGCAGACACCGGCCGCCGCAACCTTCTGCCCGAGCAGTGTGCGTCGCTTTGTGCCAGACGCTCTCACGTGCTGACATTTGCTCCTTCTGTGCTGGGTGTGCTTGTGGGTTGGTTGCGGCCTCCCCTTGCCGCTCCAATGTGCAGGCACCTGCCACCGCCTCCTTCTGCCCGAGTAGTGTGCGTCGCTTTGTGCCAGACGCTCTCACGTGCTGACACTTCATCCTCCTGTGCTGGGTGTGCTTGTGGTTTCGTTGCTGCCTCCCCTTGCCGCTCCCATGCGCAGGCGCCCGCCGCCGCCTCCTTCTCCTGAGTAGTGGGCGTCGCTTTGTGCCAGACGTTCACACCTGCTGAAACTTGCTCCTCCTGTGGAGGGTGTTCTTGTGGTTTCGTTGCGGCCCCCCGTTGCCGCTCCCATGTGCAGACACCTGCCGTCGTCTCCTTCTACCCGAGTAGTGTGCGTCGCTTTGTGCCAGACGTTCTCTCCTACTGACGCATGCTCCTCCTGTAGTGGGTTTGCTTGTGGTTTCGTTGCTGCCCCCCCTTGCCGCTCCCATGTGCAGACACCTGCCGCCACCCCTTCTGCCCGATTAGTGTGCATCGCTTTCTGCCAGACGGTCTCACGTGCTTACATTTGCTCCTTGTGTGCTGGGTGTGCTTGTGGGTAGGTTGCGGCCTCCCCTTGCCGCTCCAATGTGCAGACACCTGCCACCGCCTCCTTCTGCCCGAGTAGTGTGCGTCGCTTTGTGCCTGACGCTCTCGCGTGCTGACACTTGCTCCTCCTGTGCTGGGTGTGCGTGTGGTTTCATTGCTGCCTCGACTTGCCGCTCCCATGTGGAGACACCTGCGACCGCCTCCTTCTGCCCGAGTAGTGTGCGTCGCTTTGTGCCAGACGCTCTCACGTGCTGACACTTGATCCTCCTGTGCTGGGTGTGCTTGTGGTTTCGTTGCTGCCTCCGCTTGCCGCTCCCATGTGCAGGCGCCTGCCGCCGCCTCCTTCTCCCGAGTAGTGGGCATCGCTTTGTGCCAGAAGTTCTCACCTGCTGACACTTGCTCCTCCTGTGGAGGGTGTGCTTGTGGTTTCGTTGCTGCCCCCCTTGCCGCTCCCAGGTGCAGGCACCTGCGGTCGTCTCCTTCTGCCTGAGTAGTGTGCGTCGCTGTGTGCCAGACGTTCTCACGTGCTGACAGTTGCTCCTGCTGTGGTGGGTGTGCTTGTGGTTTCGTTGCTGCCTCCCCTTGCCGCTCCCATGTGGAGACACCAGCCAACGCCTCCTTCTGCCCGAGTAGTGTACGCCGCTTTGTGCCAGACACTCTCAAATGCTGACACTTGATCCTCCTGTGGTGGGTGTGCTTGTGGTTTCGTTGCTGCCTCCCCTTGCCGCTCCCATGTGCAGACACCTGCCGCCGCCTCCTTCTCCCGAGTAGTGGGCGTCGCTTTGTGCCAGACGTTCTCAGCTGCTGACATTTGCTCCTCCTGTGGAGCGTGTGCTTGAGGTTTCGTTGCTGCCCCCCCCCCCTTGCCGCTCCCATGTGCAGACACCTGCTGTCGCCTCCTTCTGCCCGAGCAGTGCGCGTCGCTATGTGCCAGATGTTCAGACATGCTGGCATTTGCTGCTCCTGTGGTGGGTGTGCTTGTGGTTTTGTTGCTGCCCCCCCTTGCCTCTCCCATGAGCAGACACCAGCTGTCGCCTCCTTCTTCCCGAGTAGTGTGCGTCGCTTTGTGCCAATGCTATCATATCGTGACACTTGCTCCTCCAGTGCTGGATGTGCTTGTGGGTTGGTTGCTGCCCCCCCTTGCCGCTCCCATGGGCAGAGTCTACCGCCGCCTCCTTCTGCCCGAGTGGTGTGCGTCGCTTTGCGCCAGACGCTCTCACGTGCTGACACTTGCTCCTCCTGTGCTGGGTGTGCTTGTGGTTTCGTTGCTGCCTGCTCTTGCCGCCCACATGTGCAGACACCTGCCGCAGCCTCCTTCTTCCCGAGTAGTGTGCGTCGCTTTGTGCCAATGCTATCATATCCTGAGACTTGCTCCTCCAGTGCTGGATGTGCTTGTGGGTTGGTTGCTGCCCCCCCTTGCCGCTCCCATGGGCAGAGTCTACCGCCGCCTCCTTTTGCCCGAGTGGTGTGCGTCGCTTTGTGCCAGACGCTCTCACGTGCTGACACTTGATCCTCCTGTGCTGGGTGTTTGTGGTTTCGTTGCTGCCTCCCCTCGCCGCTCCCATGTGCAGACACCGGCCGCCGCAACCTTCTGCCCGAGCAGTGCTCGTCGCTTGGTGCCAGACGCTCTCACGTGCTGACATTTGCTCCTTCTGTGTTGGGTGTGCTTGTGAGTTGGTTGCGGCCTCCCCTTGCCGCTCCAATGTGCAGGCACCTGCCAACGCCTCCTTCTGCCCGAGTAGGGTGCGTCGCTTTGTGCCAGACGCTCTCACGGGCTGACACTTCATCCTTCTGTGCTGGGTGTGCTTGTGGTTTCGTTGCTGCCTTCCCTTGCCTCTCCCATGTGCAGGCGCCTGCCGCCGCCTCCTGCTCCTGAGTAGTAGGCGTCGCTTTGTGCCAGACGTTCACACCTGCTGAAACTTGCTCCTCCTGTGGAGGGAGTTCTTGTGGTTTCGATGCGGCCCCCCGTTGCCGCTCCCATGTGCAGACACCTGCCGTCGTCTCCTTCTGCTCGAGTAGTGTGCGTCGCTTTGTGCCAGACGTTCTCAACGGCTGACATTTGCTCATCCTGTGGTGGGTGTGCTTGTGGTTTCGATGCTGCCCCCCCTTGCCGCTCCCATGTGCAGACACCAGCTGTCGCCTCCTTCTGCCCGAGTAGTGTGCGTCGCTTTGTGCCAGACGTTCTTTCCAACGGACACATGCTCCTCCTGTGCTGGGTGTGCTTGTGGTTTCTTTGCTGCCTCCCATTGCCGCTTCCATGTGCAGACACCGGCCGCCGCAACCTTCAGCGCGAGTAGTGTGCGTCGCTTTGTGCCAGATGTTCAGACATGCTGGCATTTGCTGCTCCTGTGATGTGTGTGCTTGTGGTTTTGTTGCTGCCCCCCTTGCCTCTCCCATGAGCAGACACCAGCTGTCGCCTCCTTCTTCCCGAGTAGTGTGCGTCGCTTTGCGCCAATGCTATCATATCCTCACACTTGATCCTCCAGTGCTGGATGTGATTGTGGGTTGGTTGCTGCCCCCCCTTGCCGCTCCCATGGGCAGAGTCTACCGCCGCCTCCTTCTGCCCGAGTGGTGTGCGTCGCTTTGTGCCAGACGCTCTCACGTGCTGCCACTTGCTCCTCCTGTGCTGGGTGTGCTTGTGGTTTCGTTGCTGCCTGCTCTTGCCGCCCACATGTGCAGACACCTGCCACAGCCTCCTTCTTCCCGAGTAGTGTGCGTCGCTTTGTGCCAATGCTATCATATCCTGACACTTGCTCCTCCATTGCTGGATGTGCTTGTGGGTTGGTTGCAGCCCCCCCTTGCCGCTTCCATGGGCAGAGTCTACCGCTGCCTCCTTCTGCCCGAGTGGTGTGCGTCGCTTTGTGCCAGACGCTCTCACGTGCTGACACTTCATCCTCCTGTGCTGGGTGTTTGTGGTTTCGTTGCTGCCTCCCCTTGCCGCTTTCATGTGCAGACACCGGCCGCCGCAACCTTCTGCTCGAGCAGTGTGCGTCGCTTTGTGCCAGACGCTCTCACGGGGTGACATTTGCTCCTTCTGTGCTGAGTGTGCTTGTGGGTTGGTTGCGGCCTCCGCTTGCCGCTCCAATGTGCAGGCACCTGCCACCGCCTCCTTCTGCCCGAGTAGTGTGCGTCGCTTTGTGCCAGACGCTCTCACGTGCTGACACTTCATCCTCCTGTGCTGGGTGAGCTTGTGGTTTGGTTGCTGCCTCCCCTTGCCGCTCCCATGTGCAGGCGCCTGCCGCCGCCTCCTTCTCCTGAGTAGTGGGCGTCGATTTGTGCCAGACGTTCACACCTGCTGAAACTTGCTCCTCCTGTGGTGGGTGTGCTTGTGGTTTCGTTGCTGCCCCCCCCCCCTTGCCGCTCCCGTGAGCAGACACCTGCTGTCGCCTCCTTCTGCTCGAGTAGTGTGCGTCGCTTTGTGCCAGACTTTCTCAACGGCTGACATTTGCTCATCCTGTGGTGGGTGTGCTTGTGGTTTCGATGCTGCCCCCCCTTGCCGCTCCCATGTGCAGACACCAGCTGTCGCCTCCTTCTGCCCGAGTAGTGTGCGTCGCTTTGTGCCAGACGTTCTCTCCTACTGACGCATGCTCCTCCTGTAGTGGGTTTGCTTGTGGTTTCGCTGCTGCCCCCCCTTGCCGCTCCCATGTGCAGACACCTGCCGCCACCCCTTCTGCCCGATTAGTGTGCATCGCTTTCTGCCAGACGGTCTCACGTGCTTACATTTGCTCCTTGTGTGCTGGGTGTGCTTGTGGGTAGGTTGCGGCCTCCCCTTGCCGCTCCAATGTGCAGACACCTGCCACCGCCTCCTTCTGCCCGAGTAGTGTGCGTCGCTTTGTGCCAGACGCTCTCACGTGCTGACACTTGCTCCTCCTGTGCTGGGTGTGCGTGTGGTTTCGTTGCTGCCTCGACTTGCCGCTCCCATGTGGAGACACCTGCGACCGCCTCCTTCTGCCCGAGTAGTGTGCGTCGCTTTGTGCCAGACGCTCTCACGTGCTGACACTTGATCCTCCTGTGCTGGGTGTGCTTGTGGTTTCGTTGCTGCCTCCGCTTACCGCTCCCATGTGCAGACGCCTGCCGCCGCCTCCTTCTCCCTAGTTGTGGGCATCGCTTTGTGCCAGAAGTTCTCACCTGCTGACACTTGCTCCTCCTGTGGAGGGTGTGCTTGTGGTTTCGTTGCTGCCCCCCCTTGCCGCTCCCATGTGCAGGCACCTGCGGTCGTCTCCTTCTGCCTGAGTAGTGTGCGTCGCTGTGTGCCAGACGTTCTCACGTGCTGACAGTTGCTCCTGCTGTGGTGGGTGTGCTTGTGGTTTCGTTGCTGCCTCCCCTTGCCGCTCCCATGTGGAGACACCAGCCAACGCCTCCTTCTGCCCGAGTAGTGTACGCCGCTTTGTGCGAGACACTCTCAAATGCTGACACTTGATCCTCCTGTGGTGGGTGTGCTTGTGGTTTCGTTGCTGCCTCCCCTTGCCGCTCCCATGTGCAGACACCTGCCGCCGCCACCTTCTCCCGAGTAGTGGGCGTCGCTTTGTGCCAGACGTTCTCAGCTGCTGACATTTGCTCCTCCTGTGGAGCGTGTGCTTGAGGTTTCGTTGCTGCCCCCCCTTGCCGCTCCCATGTGCAGACACCTGCTGTCGCCTCCTTCTGCCCGAGCAGTGCGCGTCGCTATGTGCCAGATGTTCAGACATGCTGGCATTTGCTGCTCCTGTGGTGGGTGTGCTTGTGGTTTTGTTGCTGCCCCCCCTTGCCTCTCCCATGAGCAGACACCAGCTGTCGCCTCCTTCTTCCCGAGTAGTGTGTGTCGCTTTGTGCCAATGCTATCATATCGTGACACTTGCTCCTCCAGTGCTGGATGTGCTTGTGGGTTGGTTGCTGCCCCCCCTTGCCGCTCCCATGGGCAGAGTCTACCGCCGCCTCCTTCTGCCCGAGTGGTGTGCGTCGCTTTGCGCCAGACGCTCTCACGTGCTGACACTTGCTCCTCCTGTGCTGGGTGTGCTTGTGGTTTCGTTGCTGCCTGCTCTTGCCGCCCACATGTGCAGCCACCTGCCGCAGCCTCCTTCTTCCCGAGTAGTGTGCGTCGCTTTGTGCCAATGCTATCATATCCTGAGACTTGCTCCTCCAGTGCTGGATGTGCTTGTGGGTTGGTTGCTGCCCCCCCTTGCCGCTCCCATGGGCAGAGTCTACCGCCGCCTCCTTCTGCCCGAGTGGTGTGCGTCGCTTTGTGCCAGACGCTCTCACGTGCTGACACTTGATCCTCCTGTGCTGGGTGTTTGTGGTTTCGTTGCTGCCTCCCCTCGCCGCTCCCATGTGCAGACACCGGCCGCCGCAACCTTCTGCCCGAGCAGTGTGCGTCGCTTGGTGCCAGACGCTCTCACGTGCTGACATTTGCTCCTTCTGTGTTGGGTGTGCTTGTGAGTTGGTTGCGGCCTCCCCTTGCCGCTCCAATGTGCAGGCACCTGGCAACGCCTCCTTCTGCCCGAGTAGGGTGCGTCGCTTTGTGCCAGACGCTCTCACGGGCTGACACTTCATCCTTCTGTGCTGGGTGTGCTTGTGGTTTCGTTGCTGCCTTCCCTTGCCTCTCCCATGTGCAGGCGCCTGCCGCCGCCTCCTGCTCCTGAGTAGTAGGCGTCGCTTTGTGCCAGACGTTCACACCTGCTGAAACTTGCTCCTCCTGTGGAGGGAGTTCTTGTGGTTTCGATGCGGCCCCCCGTTGCCGCTCCCATGTGCAGACACCTGCCGTCGTCTCCTTCTGCTCGAGTAGTGTGCGTCGCTTTGTGCCAGACGTTCTCAACGGCTGACATTTGCTCATCCTGTGGTGGGTGTGCTTGTGGTTTCGATGCTGCCCCCCCTTGCCGCTCCCATGTGCAGACACCAGCTGTCGCCTCCTTCTGCCCGAGTAGTGTGCGTCGCTTTGTGCCAGACGTTCTTTCCAACGGACACATGCTCCTCCTGTGCTGGGTGTGCTTGTGGTTTCTTTGCTGCCTCCCATTGCCGCTTCCATGTGCAGACACCGGCCGCCGCAACCTTCAGCGCGAGTAGTGTGCGTCGCTTTGTGCCAGACGATCTCACGTGCTGACACTTGCTCCTTCTGTGCTGGTTGTGCTTGTGGGTTGGTTGCTGCCTCCCCTTGCCGCTCCCATGAGCAGGCACCTGCCGCCGCCACCTTCTCCCGAGTAGTGGGCGTCGCTTTGTGCCAGACGTTCTCAGCTGCTGACATTTGCTCCTCCTGTGGAGCGTGTGCTTGTGGTTTTGTTGCTGCCTCCCCTTGGCGCTCCCATGTGCAGACACCTGCTGTCGCCTCCTTCTGCCCGAGCAGTGCGCGTCGCTGTGTGCCAGATGTTCAGACATGCTGGCATTTGCTGCTCCTGTGATGGGTGTGCTTGTGGTTTTGTTGCTGCCCCCCTTGCCTCTCCCATGAGCAGACACCAGCTGTCGCCTCCTTTTTCCCGAGTAGTGTGCGTCGCTTTGCGCCAATGCTATCATATCCTCACACTTGATCCTCCAGGGCTGGATGTGATTGTGGGTTGGTTGCTGCCCCCCCTTGCCGCTCCCATGGGCAGAGTCTACCGCCGCCTCCTTCTGCCCGAGTGGTGTGCGTCGCTTTGTGCCAGACGCTCTCACGTGCTGCATCTTGCTCCTCCTGTGCTGGGTGTGCTTGTGGTTTCGTTGCTGCCTGCTCTTGCCGCCCACATGTGCAGACACCTGCCACAGCCTCCTTCTTCCCGAGTAGTGTGCGTCGCTTTGTGCCAATGCTATCATATCCTGACACTTGCTCCTCCATTGCTGGATGTGCTTGTGGGTTGGTTGCAGCCCCCCCTTGCCGCTTCCATGGGCAGAGTCTACCGCTGCCTCCTTCTGCCCGAGTGGTGTGCGTCGCTTTGTGCCAGACGCTCTCACGTGCTGACACTTCATCCTCCTGTGCTGGGTGTTTGTGGTTTCGTTGCTGCCTCCCCTTGCCGCTTCCATGTGCAGACACCGGCCGCCGCAACCTTCTGCTCGAGCAGTGTGCGTCGCTTTGTGCCAGACGCTCTCACGGGGTGACATTTGCTCCTTCTGTGCTGAGTGTGCTTGTGGGTTGGTTGCGGCCTCCGCTAGCCGCTCCAATGTGCAGGCACCTGCCACCGCCTCCTTCTGCCCGAGTAGTGTGCGTCGCTTTGTGCCAGACGCTCTCACGTGCTGACACTTCATCCTCCTGTGCTGGGTGAGCTTGTGGTTTGGTTGCTGCCTCCCCTTGCCGCTCCCATGTGCAGGCGCCTGCCGCCGCCTCCTTCTCCTGAGTAGTGGGCGTCGCTTTGTGCCAGACGTTCACACCTGCTGAAACTTGCTCCTCCTGTGGTGGGTGTGCTTGTGGTTTCGTTGCTGCCCCCCCCCTTGCCGCTCCCGTGAGCAGACACCTGCTGTCGCCTCCTTCTGCTCGAGTAGTGTGCGTCGCTTTGTGCCAGACTTTCTCAACGGCTGACATTTGCTCATCCTGTGGTGGGTGTGCTTGTGGTTTCGATGCTGCCCCCCTTTGCCGCTCCCATGTGCAGACACCAGCTGTCGCCTCCTTCTGCCCGAGTAGTGTGCGTCGCTTTGTGCCAGACGTTCTCTCCTACTGACGCATGCTCCTCCTGTAGTGGGTTTGCTTGTGGTTTCGCTGCTGCCCCCCCTTGCCGCTCCCATGTGCAGACACCTGCCGCCACCCCTTCTGCCCGATTAGTGTGCATCGCTTTCTGCCAGACGGTCTCACGTGCTTACATTTGCTCCTTGTGTGCTGGGTGTGCTTGTGGGTAGGTTGCGGCCTCCCCTTGCCGCTCCAATGTGCAGACACCTGCCACCGCCTCCTTCTGCCCGAGTAGTGTGCGTCGCTTTGTGCCAGACGCTCTCACGTGCTGACACTTGCTCCTCCTGTGCTGGGTGTGCGTGTGGTTTCGTTGCTGCCTCGACTTGCCGCTCCCATGTGGAGACACCTGCGACCGCCTCCTTCTGCCCGAGTAGTGTGCGTCGCTTTGTGCCAGACGCTCTCACGTGCTGACACTTGATCCTCCTGTGCTGGGTGTGCTTGTGGTTTCGTTGCTGCCTCCGCTTGCCGCTCCCATGTGCAGACGCCTGCCGCCGCCTCCTTCTCCCGAGTAGTGGGCATCGCTTTGTGCCAGAAGTTCTCACCTGCTGACACTTGCTCCTCCTGTGGAGGGTGTGCTTGTGGTTTCGTTGCTGCCCCCCCCCCTTGCCGCTCCCATGTGCAGGCACCTGCGGTCGTCTCCTTCTGCCTGAGTAGTGTGCGTCGCTGTGTGCCAGACGTTCTCACCATCTGACAGTTGCTCCTCCTGTGGTGGGTGTGCTTGTGGTTTCGTTGGTGCCCCCCCTTGCCGCTCCCATGTGCAGACACCTGCTGTCGCCTCCTTCTGCTCGAGCAGTGTGCGTCACTTTGTGCCAGATGTTCTCACCTGCTGGCACTTGCTCATCCTGTGGCTGGTGTACTTGTGGTTGCGTTGCTGCCCCCCCTTGCCGCTCCCATGTGCAGACACCAGCTGTCGCCTCCTTCTACCCGAGTAGTGTGCGTCGCTTTGTGCCAGACGTTCTCTCCTACTGACACATGCTCCTCCTGTGCTGGGTGTGCTTGTGGTTTCTTTGCTGCCTCCCCTTCCCGCTTCCATGTGCAGACACCGGCCGCCGCAACCTTCTGCGCAAGTAGTGTGCGTCGCTTTGTGCCAGACGATCTCACGCGCTGACACTTGCTCCTTCTGTGCTGGTTGTGCTTGTGGGTTGGTTGCTGCCTCCCCTTGCCGCTCCCATGAGCAGGCACCTGCCACCGCCTCCTTCTGCTCGAGTAGTGTGCGTCGCTTTGTGCCAGACGCTCTCACTTCCTGACACTTGCTCCTCCTGGGCTGGATGTGCTTGTGGGTTGGTTGCTGCCCCCGCTTGCCGCTCCCATGGGCAGACTCTACCGCCGCCTCCTTCTGCTCGAGTGGTGTGCGTCGCTTTGTGCCAGACGCTCTCACATGCTGACAGTTGATCCTCCTGTGCTGGGTGTTTGTGGTTTCGTTGCTGCCTCTCCTTGCCGCTCCCATGTGCAGACACCGGTCGCCGCAACCTTCTGCCCGAGCAGTGTGCGTCGCTTTGTGCCAGACGCTCTCACGTGCTGACACTTGCTCCTTCTGTGCTGGCTGTGCTTGTGGTTTTGTTGCTGCCTCCCCTTGCCGCTCCGATGTGCAGACACCTGCCACCGCCTCCTTCTCCCGAGTAGTGGGCGTCGCTTTGTGTCAGACGTTCTGACCTGTTGACACTTGCTCCTCCTGTGGAGGGTGTGTTTGTGGTTTCGTTGCTGCCCGCCCTCCTTGCCGCTCCCATGTGGAGACACCTGCCACCGCCTCCTTCTGCCCGAGTAGTGTGCGTCGATTCGTGCCAGACGCTCTCAGGTGCTTACACTTCATCCTCCTGTGCTGCGTGAGCTTGTGGTTTCGTTGCTGCCTCCCCTTGCCGCTCCCATGTGCAGACGCCTGCCGCCGCCTCCTTCTCCCGTGTAGTGGGCATCGCTTTGTGCCAGACGTTCTCACCTGCTGACACTTGTTCCTCCCGTGGAGGGTGTTGTTGTGGTTTCGTTGTTGCCCCCTCTTGCCGCTCCCATGTGCAGACACCTGCTGTCGTCTCCTTCTGCCCGAGTAGTGTGCGTCGCTGTGTGCCAGACGTTCTCACCATCTGACAGTTGCTCCTCCTGCAGTGGGTGTGAATGTGGCTTCGTTGCTGCCCCCCCTTGCCTCTTCCATGTGCAGACACCAGCTGTCGCCTCCTTCTGCCCGAGTAGTGTGCGTCGCTTTGTACCAGACGTTCTCACCTCCTCACACGTGCTCATCCTGTGGTGGGTGTACATGTGGTTTCGTTGCTGCCCCCCCCTTGCCGCTCCCATCTGCAGACACCAGCTGTCGCCTCCTTCTGCGCGAGTAGTGTGCGTCGCGTTGTGCCAGACGCTCTCACGTGCTGACACTTGATCCTCCTGTGGTGGGTGTGCTTGTGGTTTCGTTGCTGCCTCCCCTTGCCGCTCCCATGTGCCGACACCTGCTGTCGCCTCCTTCTGCGCGAGTATTGTGTGTCGCGTTGTGCCAGACGCTCTCACGTGCTGACACTTGATCCTCCTGTGGTGGGTGTGCTTGTGGTTTCGTTGCTGCCTCCCCTTGCCACTCCCATGTGCAGACACCTGCCGCTGCCTCCTTCTGCCCGAGTAGTGTGCGTCGCTTTGTGCCAGACGCTCTGAGGTGCTGACACTTGCTCCTCCTGTGCTGGGTGTGCTTGTGGTTTGGTTGCTGCCTCCCCTTGCCGCACCCATGTGCAGACACCGGCCGCCGTAACCTTCTGCCCGAGCAGTGTGCGTCGCTTTGTGCCAGACGGTCTCACGGGCTGACACTTGCTCCCTCTGTGCTGGTTGTGCGTGTGGGTTGGTTGCGGCCTCCGCTTGCCGCTCCCATGTGCAGGCACCTGCCACCGCCTCCTTCTGCCCGAGTAGTGTGCGTCGCTTTGGGCCAGACGCTCTCGCGTGCTGGCACTTCATCCTCCTGTGCTGGGTGTGCTTGTGGTTTCGTTGCGGCCCCCCGTTGCCGCTCCCATGTGCAGACACCAGCTGTCGCCTCCTGCTGCCCAAATATTGTGCGTCGCTTTGTACCAGACGCTCTCACGTGCTCACACTTGTTCCTCCTGTGCTGGGTTGTGCTTTCGCTGCTGCCTCCCCTTGCCGCTCCCAAGTGCAGACACCTGTTGTCGCCTTCTTCTGCATTACAAGTGTGCGCCGCGTTTCGGCTGTTAGTGCCTCCCCTTTCCTGCTCCCTTGTGCTGACACGTGGGTTTGTGCGCTTGAAGTATGTATGGTTTTCTGCCAAGTTGTGCCTCCTTGCTGCTCCAGTGTGCCGACACCTGCCGCCATCTGCTGGGGCAATAAACGTGTGTGTGGTTTTGTGGCAGTTGGTTGCCCCACATTCCTTATTGTGATAGAGGTGTTTGTGTTTGTGGTGATGTTCCTGGGCTTTCTTTTAAGGGGGATCTTCTTGTGCACTGTGTAGGCAACGGCTTGCGCTGCTCAGCATTGCTTTATGCTAGCTGCTGCCTTGTTCAGCAGGTCTTGTGGAATGCAAGGGTCGAAGCTACAATAATGTGTTCTAGCTGTCGTTCCACTGGTATCCCGGCTACTTCCTGGCTGCGTCCTAGCGGCAGCACCGGACGCAGGGCCAGGAAACGCTGCATTCAGCGGGAATAGGAGAAGATCAATGAGGCAGGTGATGTGAGTGTGATTACACGTCATCTCCACAACCAGCACGCCATCGTTCGTGTGAATCCATTGGCATCATGCAATTTCGCCATTCTCACAGCAGGGCAGCCTTGCTGTAATGAATGATGATGATGTGCCGTCGCACCACTAACGCCACGCCCTTGTGTGCAGGGTGAGGGAAAGTGCACGGTTCGTGCGCATCATATGTAGTGTAAACACTTTATGTACCGTGGAAGGCGGAGGTTTGCGATGACATGCGGTGCAGTGAGGCATGCACCACATCTGAAAACAAAACGCTGTTTTCTCGACGCCGTCACTTCATGATATCGCACTACCGCAATACCACGTCTTTAGATGTCATGCCATCGTTACCGTATCGTAGCAGTTATGCCCCCTTCGTAACACCACTGCTATCATGCACATGTAACATTGCAATAACTTAATCATCACGTTTCTCTTGTCAGCATTTTCACTCCAGCATAGTCTTGCTCGCACTGGCATTGTAATGTCACTGTCATGTTACCAATGGCATCTTTTCAATGCCAGCGCGGCATTGTTGTCACGTCTCTGCTTCTTCCCTTGAGTTAGCAGTGTACATTCACTTTGCTGTCGCTTCCATAATGCTTTACTCATATTGTGACTCAATAGCAGGTGTGCATTCATAACAGTTGAGTTATAACAAGGCTGTATCGAGAACGGACTTGATCCACATGACGCTGATGCTCACCTTCTCCCATTGCAACGGTGATCATTCGGGATCCTCTTGTTTCTTTCACTGTGGCCGGCAGCCACCTTTCTTCCTCTCCGAAGTTGTGACTTCGAACAGGAGTGCCGTGAATCATCTTGTTTTCACGATCTGCCTGTGGACAGATATGGAAGGCTACGGGTTGTGGAAGGCATGCGTTCAACCGAGAACGGATCTATTATCCCAAAACTTGTTGAGACGGTGATCGTCCATCATCCAGGGGCATTCTAAGGTAGACAAAGAGCAGTTTAGCCAATCGCTCAGACAAGTCACCTGACCTAACCTTCTTGAGGCCATCTTTCAGTGTCTGCACGGTGCATTCTAGCAAGCCCGTTCGATTTGGGGTGATATGGTGCCGTACTAAAGTGCTTTACGTTAGTTCCTGTCACAAAATTCGTGAATGTCTCTGGCGTGAACTAAGTTCCGTTGTCTGCCACAATGGTTCTTGGTATGCCCAGTCTGCTGAAGATTTCACGCGAGAATGTAAATGTCGATTGTGCTGTGGCATGACGCACCGGAATCGCTTCGATCCATTTTGAATGTGAATCTATGGCCACTAGGATCATGGTGTTATTCACTGGACCAGCATAACCCAAATGGACACGTGACCAATTCTGATGCGTTATTGGCCTGTTTACTGGTATTTTCGCCAGTGGGATTGCGTTTGCTTGTATGCATGTAGTACAATTCCTACTGATTTGTTCGATAGCTCTGTCGATGCCGGGCCACCACACGACCGTACGGGCCAACAACTTCATTGCCGACATTCCCTGGTGTGTCTTGTGCTGTAATTGCAGCATATCACCACGAGCAGCCTCGGGAATCCCGACTCTGTGGCCCCAGTAAATGAGACCTTTGTAAACGGTCAGCTCACTTTTTCGTGCGAAGCATGGCTCCCGCCGCGGATCGGGTGCTTTGCGCTCCTTTGGCCAACCATGAAGTACGTAGGAATTTACCTTTCCAAGTACTTGACCTTTCTCGGTTAACTGTCTCAATGCTTGTGACGAAAGAGGCGTGTCATCCAGCTGCTGCAGCGGGTGCACGTACTCGTGTAGCTCAACTGATGTGTCCTCGGTGGTTTCTAGAGGAAGCCAACTGAGTGCGTCTGCATTCAGGTTCTCCTCTATTTTGTACTGGTATGCTCCCGGCAGCAAGGACCAATGCTGAATTCTTGCGGCAGCCATGATGGGCGTGGGACGATCTTCGCGAAATAGACCCACCAGCGGCTTGTGAGATGTGATGAAGGTGAATGTTCTTACCAGACGGTAGTCCCGAAACTTTCATACCCCGAACACTAGGGCCAACGTTTTACGCTCCAGTTAGCAATAATTTCATTCACCTTTGCTAAGTCTTCGAGAACAAAAACCTATAGGCTTGTCAACGTTGCCAGTGCGATGGCACAGTACCGCTCGGATCCTGTTGGGTGACGCATCGCACTCCAAGCGCAGCGGTAGTGAGGGATCGAAGTGAGTTAGCATTTTGGCATTGCATAAAGCGTTTTTTTAATTCTGAAACGCTTCTCGTTGTTGACAGCCGCAATTCCAGCGACGTTCTTTGGTTAGCAAATCGTAGAGCGGTGATAGCAGACTGGCCATATTGGGAAGGAACTTGCTGTAATACGTGAGAAGACCCAAGATGAACGCAGCTCGCTCACGTTCCTGGGTGTTGGCACCCTTATGACAACATCCATGTTCTTCTCCAGAGGTTGCATCCCTCCAGTGCTGTTCTTGTGGCCGTGATGCGAAACCTCAGGCATCCTGAAGGTCTACTTGTCCTTCCTTAGCTTGACGCCATACTCTCGAAAGCGCTGGTGAACTGCCTTGAGGTTCTTTCTGCCGTTGTTCCTCTTCTCGGCCACCAGAACGTCGTCCAAGTACGGCTGGACTCCCGGCAAACCGTTCAGGACGCTGTCCATTATTCACTGAAAGATAGCTGGGGCAGAAGAAACACCAAATGGCAGGCCAATAAAGCAAAATAATCCCCGATGTGTGTTAATGGCCGTCAGCTTCTTTGACTGCTCATCTAGGGGAACCTGGTTGTAGGCGTCTCGAAGGTTCAATGTGCTGTAAACGTCACCCTCGTGCAGTGCAGCAAAAAGGTCATTGATTACCGGGAATGGGTACTGCTCCGTCACACAGCTGGCATTTACCGTTAGATTGTAATCGCCACACAATCGAACTGTTCCGTCTTCATTACTGTAACTATCGGTGTCGCCCACTCCGAGTGAGCCACGGGGACAGAACTCTGAATTTAACAAGCCTGTCCAGCTCGTAAGAAACCTTTCCTGCATTACATATTGAAGTGGCCTGGCTTTGAAGAACTTTAGAACTGCTTCCACCTTCCCGTATAAATGAGTGGGCGGAACCTTGAGCAGACCCAGTTCACGTGCAAACACATCCTCGTTCTCACAAACGATCGTTTGCAAGTTTTGCCCTTGCTCCTCAATGCTGGATACGCTCAAAACCACAGCCACTTCGTTGTTCAGCACCTGGATGAGATCACGGACACACAGGCTCACTCCGGAGACGCGAACAAGGGTCAGTGACGCCGTAACAGTCGTGTTGCAGAATGAAACAGAGAGCGTTAGCTTCCCGGCTATAGGCAACGGACCGAAGTAGCATGACCACTTCAAGTTGGATTTTTCAATGTGAGGCCAGCTTGTGTGATGTTGGCAGTAGACGTCCCAGGACACCACGCACACAAGTGAGCCGGTGTCAATTTCCATCACGATGTCGGCTCCACCCCAGCAAAAATTGCTTCGTACCGGGCTGACGATTCCGTTGTCTGCGGTTGGTTGCGGCTTTAGTGTATACAACTGTGCGGATAGCTCGGCTTCGACATTTTCCATTGAGCCGCTGCTCGGCACCAAGCTCTGGTGCGGTCGCTTTTCCTCAGGTCGACACACGGCAGCTAGGTGCCCATTTTTCCTATAGTTGAAACATTAGGCATGTTTAAAGGCACAAGTCGCCTCACCGTGCTAGCGGATTCAACACCGATGACAACCTTCAGACGATCCACTCGCCTGACTACAGGTTTTTCCTGCCTGTCGCTGCCATCGATCGCCCGTAGCCTGTGAAGCTCGGGCTCTTCTTTCGGTTCCGTCTACTTCATAAGCTGAACACCCTGTCGTGCAGCCTCTGCTGCAAGCACAATGTTTTGTGCCTGCTGCAATGTCAGTTTCTGGTGAGAAAGCAGTATCTTCTGCACGTCACTGCTGCGAATTCCGCACAAGATCCTGTCTCGCAGCAGGCGGTTCAACATGGTCCCGAATTTGCATTTATCAGCCAGGCGTCAAAGCTCCACGATAAGCTGTTGAGCTGATTCCTCTTCACTTTGAATGCGGATGAAGAACTTGTAGCTTGCGGCTATCGCATTTGGCGGGGGTGCGTAAAATTCCTCGAGAATGGTAACTGCTTCCGCGTAGGTTAACTCGCTCACCTTCCGCGGGGCACAACGCTCACTCAGTACGTCGATAGGCTTCGGGCTCAGTGCCGAGATGAGAAGCGCCCTTTTTTAGCGTAGTCGACAATGTGGTTACACTCGAAGTACGACTCGACTGTGATGTAGTACGACGACCACTTGTCCTTGGTGTTGTCGAACTGTGGAACTTGGTAATCCATGGCAGGAGGGTTCACCGTCATCAGGGTTCTGGTTCGTTGCTCGTCGCCACTTTTATAAATCAACTGTTATGACTGCTACCAGGCATGAACAGCATCAAGCTGACGGCCATGACTTTATTAAAGGCCACACAAGAACGGGAACACTGCGCCCGTTTATTTAATGACAGCCCTTTGTTCAGACGTTCTCGAGCTGCTCCTGCACGTGCGATAACGCCGGTCTCACGCCATGACAAACGAGGTTTTCTCTGTCTGTTTTGTCGTTTTCACTTTGCAGCAGTTGTGAACACTGCATTTTCGTCACACAAGTGTGCTGTGGAAATAATGCAACTGAGATCAGACCATTTTGGTTGCCCTAATGGTGATGTCGTTTCAATATCCTTGTAAATGCAGCATCGGTGCGCCTTCGACATGCTTGCATTCGTGGCTGCTAGGCAGTCGCATCTGTGGTAATGTTGTTCTTTAGCCTTTCTGATGTTACGGCAGTGGCAGCGTTCCATCATTACCATTACGTTGGTCTCATACGGTGACATTCATAGTGTTGCTGTCATTGTGATGTCTTTTGTGATTCTCTTTTCATCGCGGCACGCGGCTACTGAACGACGATGAAAGTGGATGCTAGAGAAAATTAGCCCAACTAGGACATGTCATGTGCACTTGCCAATGCTCGATTGGAGGTAATAGTGTTCCTCGTGAAATGCCGTTTTAAGCACGCGAGCATCGTATTTTTCACGGCACACTATTTCCCGATGCTCCTATGCCATGAAACCGGCTCTCTCATCCTTGTGCGTTGCAAATGCATGTGCTGTTGTGGGACTTGTTTAGTCATACGCGTAATGCGTGTCATTGACCGATGTGGTCTTGACCAAGCAAGAATAGTCAAGCAGATTTTAAGGGGACGAGAAGCATTGTGCTCCTACGTGAAGACAAGACAATGGTAACATTGCTTTGGGTGTTTCAGTTGTGCAACAATGTTGAAACGGCTCGCAACATGTGGTTAGTCAGTGTTTAGCCTCGTGCTGCAGAATACGAGTATGAAATAACCGCAGCTGTGCATCCGTATGAGAAATCTGCGCATGAAGGAATTCAACTAAGTGGAATCGTATGTATTGCCAAGCACACAACACGTGCACTGTAAGCAAGGCACAGTCTCCATTTGCAAATCACTGTTGAGCCTTTCCTCGTGTGGAAGCTGTTTGCGACAGTGTGACTGGTCGCGAAGGTCTGTTTGCAATAGCAAACGTGGCTGCATAGCACCATGTTAGTGACAAATATTTTTGAAGCGACCGTAGAAATCGTAGAAGAATCATTACTGCCATCCAGCGCCATGCTGGTGAAGTGCCTTGGCCGCAAAGACAGAACTTCCACATAGTCTGAAGCGCCACCATGCCATGGAATGGTTCTGGAAATGTAGAAGTTTATTATACTAATTTCAGTACTTCGCCCCCAGAACGGTGCCAATGACACGCAGAAGTTGACTCATGTTTGCTTTTTTCTACAATGGGGTGTTGCAACAGTTGTTGAGCATCTTCTGTGGCCCCACAGTTGATACAAGAATGCAATTGGGTTCTACCGCTTTTGCAATGGTACCAGATCAAGATCAACGTGGCTCATTTGGCGAATGACATAGCGTCACATGATTTCTTTTCATCATCGCCGCCTTATTACCAGGGGCCTCTGTAGACTGCATCTCTAGCATTGTCATCATACATGATGCATTACGTTGACCTACAGCTGCTACCGTTGGCAGCAGTGAAGGTGCACCAGTGCGCATTGCAAGTTGCACGTAACGCAAGAGAGCACTTTTTCCCAGCAGCACTAAATGGATTTTGCACAATGCAGTAGTTTCATTTGCGCAATGCGTGGGGACACACATTCTGCGTTTCTGAGGATGTGAAGGTGAAAATACATTGTTTGCAATAGAATTTCATGCATCGTTCGCACTACAGACCTGCTCCGTGTGTGCTGCACACCTCCTTGGCACTTGATGAAAACATGAAACTATGTCTTTCCCTCGTTCAGTTAAAGCAGGACAAGCGTTGGCCCCAAGGCGGTTACCAATGCAACTGTCCACCTATAGAAGCAGCTATCATTACACAACCGTACGCAAGTGAGATAGTGTAGTGGACATGATGTTTCCCTCGACGCATTTTGTTTGGGGTGGCGTAGGAGTGTGTGCGACACAATGGAATGTGAAGGACACGTAACTGAACGTGTACGTTGCCTTGCTGAGGTGCTGACATGGGAACGTAGAGCATGAATCTTTTGCGGTTATGCACACTTTACATGGACAAACGCGTCAATACACAATATGTGTCTGACATCATGAAGCCACAGCACGCATGCGACGTTTTGTAGCAGCCGAGGAAACAGAACTGAGGTGGGATCGAATGCAACACCATCCAAAAGCCTTACATGTATATTTTGCAAAGCGCATAAACATTACACGCTCGCTCAAATCTTATTCCATATTAAGTTTGGAAACACTATGATTGCAAAGGCATGTGTTTCCACCGATTGTTCTATTCAGCAGGTGCGTAGAACATGCGAGACAAACCATTCCTGGCAAGCGTGTGTGAACATCCTCGTACATTTGCTAATTGGAGGAGACTGGAGGCTCATTTAAAGATTATTTCGGCACATATGTTGTATGCGACGTTCTTTTATGTACTCCTACAGCACGCTATGTGTACATAAACGTGACTGGAAGAAAGGTGCACAAGTGCTTGCGGCCCATTGAGGAAATTTTTGTTGTGAGGAGACGTCACACCATTTCTGACCTCATAATACGAAGGAGTATGGCAGAGTGTAAGCGCGAGCGCCATTGCCCTGTGAAGGGGCAATGCTTAGTGAAAATAAGCTAGGCCCCATTGAGGCACGCTTTCTTGTCTGTGGCGTAAACACAAAAGTGAACTGTTTGACGTAATGCGGAAACCCACAAAGTGGAAGTGGAAACAAAGTGGAAACCCACTTCTCTCCACCTAGTGGGTTTCTGCAGAACTATTACGTCAAACACTTGCCTTTGCTTCGTGTTGTCGACAAATTCAACTTCGCCCTGCCATCTGCTAGCCGCCTGGTTAGCTCAGATGGTAGAGCGGCTGCCGCGGAAAGGCGGTGGTCCGGGGTTCGAGTCCTGGACCAGGACGAATTTTTCTTCAACTCTGAGGCATTTCTTTCGAGGAACCCGTATGGGTTTCCTTTGTAGCAATTGCTACAAACAGGTGGATGTCTAATTTTCCTTTATTCAAAAGTGAACTGTGCTTGGGATTACGTGCCATATTTTGTGCCATGTGGCATGAAGCAGTACACTACGAAATAATAGGGAGGTGTTGATGTGCAGACAAAGAGGCACGCATTGCCCACTCGAAGTACGCATGGACACCGTCATGTAGTGGCGGATGACCCTTGCCGGTTAAATTGGAAACTTGTGTGAAGCAACAGGGGTCAAACCACTTTGCCATAGCTCCCATAGGGCAACGCGTTTGGCATTACAAGCGGTCCGCAACTTATACTGCAGACAATTCGCTACACGTATCATAGTGTGGCCATCTGAAGTGATTCACTTGGGAAGGTGGTGCAATGTAGAGCATGGACGCTTGAAAAGAAATGTTTAACTCCGGCTACGCCTCCATAAGTAATGTCGCAACAATCTCGATTGCAAGATACAAAGACGAAGAGCATGAATCACAAGGACAGCTGGAAATGTGATCCCAGCAAGGAATGTACATGCAGTACACTGTATTGTATGTTACGCTTCACCCAGAAGGAATCATTGCTGCAGTCAGCATGTGCATGGTGAAGCGATACAGTTCGCATAGAGCAAAACTTCCTGTTTTGTGTAACGATGACGCTACATGTATTGCGACATCGTGAGGACCATCGCATTTTCCATCTCCCTTGGCAGCTAACTTCACAACTCTGAGTCGACGGCGTGATGCACGTGGATTTGACATGAAACGACCCAATCAGGTTCACTTTGTGCACCAATTCTCTAACGAGTAAACAGAAGGGTGCAGTGATACGAAAACGACTTCACGCCATGTAGCACACACGTGTGAAAGACCCTGCACATGTAGATCACATGGTGTTTTCATTTGTAAAAATTTATGTTTAATAGCTTTCCCACTGCAGCACTGCCACTTTGTCAACATGCATCGAACAGTTCTCAGTTTGCGTGCGTGACGGGACCTGCCCTGGGTTGTGATCACAATTTTCCAATAGGCACTCCATGTTTCAGACGAATGTCTCATGCGAACAGTTCAACGGTACTTAGCTGGCATGGTTGCAATTTAAAAAGATGCATGAAGCTGCACGTTGCAGCCACACAAACAGGCCACAACACCGAAGTGCACATTACATACGTTACTGTAGGAGTCCAACACAACTTCGGAGCCGAGCACACATGGCAGCTCATGACCACAGTCCATATAACATCTCAAACCTAGCAATGCAAACTTCGCAATAAATTCATTGTACTGCAACGTGTTCGGGCCGTGTTGAAGGTCGTGTTAACTGCTACGTCACACGTGGTGGAGGTTGCTCCTAGGTTCCTGAACGTCTTCTCGGCTGCTCTACGTCCTGGAGCTTCGCTCAGGTAGCCGCTTGTGCCAGCTAATCGCCCTCAAGCTGCAAGGCGCTCCATCACACACACCAACATCTACAATCTCGGCTACGTCTGCCACATGCTCTCCTCGGATCATCTCTGGGCCCTTGCACGATCCCCGTGTGCTCGCTGGCCTTCACGGTGAAGATGTGCAGGATTGGCTTGACAACTACGCCCGGGTAAGTTCACGCAACCTGTGGGGCAAGGCGATTAGGCTACGCCGCATATACTTTTAACTCAAGGGCGTAGCGAAGGTTTCTTCATTCAACCACCAGATCGACTTCCCCGACTGGAATACTTTGAAACAGCCGCTGCAAGAAGGTTTTCGTCCTCCGGCAGTTTGTTGCGCACTCGAAAGCAGCAACTCCGCAAGTCCCACACCTCGTATGTAGATGATGTGCTCGGATTTCGTCGACATGTCAATGCTTCGATGATGGAATCCGACAGAGTACACCTTGTACACAAAGGCACAGGCACCGTGACTGCAGCCTTGAATGTGTTGGCCACCAAGGACCCGACCTCCGTTGCTGATGTTGTATGTATGTGCCAGCGCCTTGCCGACCACAAATTTCTGCGACTGGCGCCGGACACCTTTGAAAGCGAACCCACAGCCGACCCCTCTTTACGCGTCACTGGAGTGCACAATCACACCGCCACAGCTGCAGTGTCTTGACTTCTCAGCAGGTTCCATTCCTGCCCAGCATCTACACCACGTGTGGAGGAGCAGTTAACGGAACCTAAAATGCGCCCCGAACACGTGATGGTGCAATAACAGTACAGGCACAAAGCAATCTCATGATGAGTCTCCACATGCAATAAAGATTAAGAACCTAACGCGACGATAATGATGTGCACACGACGAACACGTGCATAAGAAATGGCCACAACAGTTTGTTATCTATTTTCAGTCTGTCAGATCGGACAACGCCAATTACAAGCAATGTGCAAATACTCTGTTGTAGTGTTGCATGCTCTACACATTCACATTTGCTGCACGCACGTGATGCACAACATTGAAGTCTTCACGATTTGCTAATTTAACGAGCAGTACCTGAAAACATATGTGATTGTTATACTCTCAAAACATACTATTTTTTCCAACTGTCCCACCCTTCTGCGCATGCACGCCTTCAAGTACGCAACGTTTTCAACTGCATGTATATGTACCGGGTTCGCGAGGTATTTGAGAGCGCAGTGTTGCCTTCATGTACAGAAGAGCATCCATAGCAAAACACAGATTTTTGTAACCAAACTGTGGGCAATATTTCCGTAATTCTTTATTCCCACATTTGCTCTATGGATTCACCGTCCTCAGCAACGACACATTCAACTGCGCAACAGGCAGCGTGAAGAAGTTAAGGGGCCATTACAAAAGTTCGCATTCACGCAACTATGGCAGCCTTCAGCGAGTGCTTTGTATTATTTGGCTGTTTCTTGGCACCTCTCGCAGTGCCGCCCCAGATGAGCAAGTCGAGTGGATTTAAATGTGGAGAGGTAGGAGGTCTCAAGTTCGGAATGCCTGGGTCATGGAATCTGTCAGCGAACCACTCCGGTGTAATGCAGG
The DNA here is from genome assembly GCF_050947875.1 of Dermacentor variabilis. Lineage (NCBI taxonomy): Eukaryota > Metazoa > Arthropoda > Arachnida > Ixodida > Ixodidae > Dermacentor > Dermacentor variabilis. Next base: position 37,978,428 of record NC_134574.1, read on the forward strand.
CGGTGTGAGTGAGGGCTTGGTGTTGCTGACCGTCGTAACATTTTCCTCTAGAAACAGCCTCTGTCCAGGGCCTTGCAGTGATGAGCACCTCTGCGTACGCGGCAGCATTAACGTGTACACCTTCTACAAATCATCGTGCCGGCATGGTGTTACCGTCGTTGCTGACAATGCAAATTTCGTGTAGAACACTGCAGCTAACTCATTGGAACTTGCACAAAGCGACCTGCCGTTACGACAGGAAAGTTTTAGGTCGTGCTCGAAGTTCTTTTCATCGGAAAATAAATACCGCAGCATTTGTGGCTCCTCGGGTCTCTCCAGCTTGATCAGCAATCGCTAGGAACACAGCCGAGTAGAGGACCCTCCCGAGTCTTACTGGGCGTAAGTTGCCCCCTCGTCATCAGATATAAATGGTACCGCATGCTGTCGTGCACAGCGAGCCTGGCAGTCAACTGTGCCACCTGGAGTTCCTTTGCAGTGTCTTGGATCAACTTCCCTTGGTGGTCACTCGCGATGACTTGCAGCCGCCAGAGGAAATCGGGGGTTCTTGCAGGGTTTGACCACTCACTGTGATTTTACTTTTAGCCACAAATGCTACGTTCTTGCAGTAACACTTCTGTCCGAACCTTCTAAGCGAGACTTCGCTCCATTCAGGAAGGTAACAATTTCCATGTCGCTGTGATATGCATCCACGGTGAGGAGGACTGCATGGCGTTTCGTTTTCTGCGTCAAACTCTGTGCACTTCCATTTTTAAGCAGTGTCCGCCTTTTCCTTCATAAGTGGTCAACCAATGAATTGCCGCATGCATACATAGTTTTCATGAGCATGCAGCGGTCTGCGGCTATAGGTGTAAGTGTTCTCAAATACCTAGCTTACCCGGCACATGGAAAGCCGAAAGGTATTCCTATGATGTCACAGATACACACGGCAGTTACAGCACAGCCTGTAAACAGTCTCACATCATTCGGCACGTTCTAGTGGCAATGATGTGGAATGTGAAACATTGACCCAGGTACATGCCTTCCGTTTACAAGTGTTCAGCGGCGTAGCACACTTCGCATTTTCGCCAGTGTGCAAGGTTCCGCATTTCTCGAAACACCTGTGTCATTAATGGGGTTCGCACACTCCGAATGGTCACATTGCATTTCGTACCGGCTATGTTGCATATTGTCTCGCAGAATGTCACTTTCACCTTGATATAATTCAATATTACACGTGCAATGCCTCTCCGTGTTCGCGTATATTTTGCTTGGGACTGTGGCATTTCTCTTTATAATGTTTCATTTGGTACGCTTCCAACAGTGGCGCTCAACTCTATCTGTCGTGTGGTAAAGCCACGCAGGTAAGCTTAGTGTCGATGGACTTCTGAGCTGTGTCAATTTAAGGATAATGCTAAGACATTGTATCTCTGATTTTGTTCTGTTTTATGTGCTGTTTGCTGGAGTGCCGTGTGTTCTGCCCTTAGACTCGTACGTGTGGCAATGTGTTGTCTGTTTGTGGTGCGTCTTTTACGTTATTGGTTCTTTATTATGACATGTGCATGCACGCATATGTAGAACTGTTACTCATTCTGCTGATACCTACTCGACCACAATAAATTACCCTTGCCTCCCGCACGCAATCATATGCTGCAGTGTTCAAATGATATAAGTTTAGTTGTGGTTGCAGCACCTCCTTCGGGCGCACGTGTTTACTCAAGTACAAATGCTTAATCAAATCGAGTCATGAGTTGTCGTTCACCGCATTGTCACAGTAAGCACGCTACCTCAAAATGCACTACTTCAAATGATCGAGGAATAAGGCATATTTCGAACAAAACAGTTCCTCACATCGATGTATATCCACACTGCATAATACGGACTGCGTTCATAATGCACCCACAATAATCCCAAAACATGCCTCACATTGTCTGTATGACTAACATTTCATATTGGAAAATGCAATGGCACAAGTTAGACGGACTTGTGCACACATGGAACGCTTTGTTAATGGTTGCAGTACTCACACTAACTCACAAACTCGGCTGTTCAGGAAATGCTTCACAAAACTAAGTAAGCGTAATTGCACATATGCATTACACATTTAGCCACAATAGGCCTGCCTTTAAGAAGTTGAGATATGCACATAGTTATCGACATCAATTCATCTGATATGCAGTTACCATTGCATGACAACGGAGACCACCGTCCATTCATTGCTGAACAGTAGAGTGTCGATGCATACGGATCACACAAGGTCAAGGTTTCATGATGTTATGTGTTATGCGAACGGGACACAACAATGGTCAAGATGCATGACATTGGCAATGAAACCTCTTTCGTCTGTGTTAACGGAGAGTGATCGTCAATACGTTCGCAGGTGGTGCACCTTCATGTAAACACACATGGACATGGGTACCCTGAATTCTTGCATGCAACGGGATACAGCTATTCAAGCCGGACAAGGAAATTTTGATGCTTGTCTGTCATTGCAAAACAAGATGCAAACACGTCCACAATACGACCCGAAACGTCCACTGGTCATGCGAAACGCACAAAGGAGATGATGTATGACTGCTGCCACTTCGCCGTGCTGTTTACGGGCAGGTGGGGCCAATCAAGGTGGCATTATGCTGCTTTTATCCTGCCACCCCCACTGCTTCCATGCATGTGTGTACTTATGGGGTAAGCAAATGTCTCACTTCAAAATGCTACCAAAGCAAAAGTGCTAGCTCATGCGATATGTGAATATTTCTGCATACATGCTCACTGCTGCACAAGTATAGGCACCGTGGTTCGCATTGATGCATAGTGGCAATAACAAATGCAAGGGTTAAAACCAGTATGTACAGTGTGTAATAGTGTGGGCTAATGGATGCAAATTTCACGAAATAATTAGAAAGTACAACGAAGTACTCCAAAGCGTCCCGCGCAGATGCTACACACGCACATGCATATAAGGCGATGACTGATGATAAAGACTGACAAAGAAATAATTGCATTTCTGCGGCGTACTGCAGATCAACGTCTATCAGCGACACAAATATTGCACAGTCATACCGACGGCTGAGCAATAACATGCTGTTGTTTTGCAGTAATGCAATGTCATTGAACAGTGTGTACATTGAATAAAAACACACCAGATGTTGCGCACGGTATGAAAGACATGATCGTGCAGCACGAAACTTTGCCACTGCTGTGCCACTACAAAAAATGTGCACACGCAATAAACGACGCGTTACGTGGCATGAAACTTCGTAGACCCTCTTTGCTGCGAATATGGCCCGTGTTTGTGCATTTACAATTTATTACGAATCTGCATACCCCTATACGGAAATCTCGTAATGTCACACAAACATGACAAAAATGCGTTGAGCGCGAGACATGGACATTCAATTCAATGAGCATAATGAGAACAAGGTGAGCACAGGAGGCAACATTTTGGCTAGTGGCCTCGTCTTTTTCCAGTACACATATGAAGAAAGCGGAAGCCAACATTTCGACAAGTGCATTTGTCTTTGGTCAGGGCATCATCGGTTTTGTGTTGCAATGATGTGTACACACACCGCTGTTGTGCAGCAAAAAGGCTCATCCAAGCACTTTATAGTAAAGAATCAACACTAACGTATGTTTCCAACAATACAAACAGTACAAGCCTATTTGACGTGATACATGAACGAACGAACACGCAAGCAATGAACAAGGAACATGAAACACAAAACGAAAACAAACAATATGCAATGAATAAATACATAACAAAGTAAGGTGATTGACTATTAATAATTATGCATAACAAGTAAATGGCCTCCTGTGTGGAAATGACCTCCTGTATGTGTTGTTCCCCTTTCATTCCTCCTGTGACCAGGAGGAATGAAAGGGGAACAATTATTGAGGCTGCTGCTTCTGGTTCTACTGCGGCAGGTGGTTCTGTTGCCGCAGGAACACTGTCACTGCCGCAGCAAGCCTTGACAGTGGGGCCAACTGCTCTTGCAGCAGTTGTAGTCGACTTTCTTGCTGCCCTATGAGGTCGCCGAGTCGCGCCAACGAGCTGGCAATGCGTTGCATCGCGGCCGTTTGCTGTGAGCGGAGGTGAAAAAAAAGGCACTTCACATACGGTGTGTCCTCACGCGGGTTCACTGCTATGTTCGTTTGGTTTGCAGAACCTATGTAGTGTTACGTCATGCACTTACAAGTCTACTTGGTCCGATTTGTTGCATTCACAGAGAACCTACTTGCGCTGTTCCCTTTTGCAGCCTCACAGTTATGTTACCCATGTCGTAGTTGGTGTACTTCTGGAAATCCCAGTGTGAACGTTTAGTGACATGTTTTTGCTGTACGGATATCAGTGCATTCTCCTAAGCGGTACGCAGGTTAAGGTAGCGGGTGTAATACGAAATTTATTCGTGCCACATTTACAGACCCGCATCGCAATATTTCCCTTCGCTAGGTGCGTCTAGGACAACACTTGCCAATGTATGTTGCTGAACATGTCTGTCACACTTAGGCCAGTAGTTCTGGTTATATGGGGGACCTGCATATCATATGAGCGCTTTACAAAGTTATATTTCATGTTATGGTTTCGTTTGCAAACACAAAGTTCGTCCAAATGTGATTCGCACATACCAACCCCACTCTACCACAACAATGCAAACTCATCGAGGCGCTGCCCTCAGATGTATCCTGCAGTCTACATAACGTGCTTACAAGTGTACGGCTTGTGGTATGCATAAAAGAGCAATACAAGCTCCTCGTACAGTGCAACTAACCGCCCTATGCATTCATTCGATGCAGCAAAATAACAGTGTCGCCCTGTTACTGCAGCACATTCCGCAAGCCAACCTCGCATCCACGCACATACTTCGGTGCCTGTAATTTCACTAACCTCACAGATCCGCTATACACTGCACGATGAGAACATATGTTACTGCTATCTCTGTAGTCTTTCACTTGCCGAATGCCACTACAACCTGTCGGTTGCACCACCTACCAATCTTTACGGCACTACTACTGCTCATTACCAACCACTACACTGCCAGTCAGTGCCATCCTCCTTCCAGCACACACTCCCTTAAAGAATTGTGCCCAAGGCAGGCACCTAACGAAAGCAATGCTTATGATGGCTGACTATACTGCATGAACCATTGCCCATGAGAAGAGCATAACTTTCTTGACTCCGCAAGCAATTCACGCTGGATGGTGGCTTGGCTTTGTGCAACATGCACAGTCCGCGCACCATCCAGCAGTGCCTGCTGGAGCAGATCGCCCTCCGACCGCGGTGCAAGCCTGCTGCTCCGTGCGCTACATGCTTTAAAACATATAGTCAAACATGTGGTCGATGCTTGCAAATATAGGAAGAATAAGCATGCATGGCAAAACAGAGGCTCACACAGTGAGAGGACATAAAATCCTTCCAACTGTCGATGTGCACAACTTCTACTGCAAGCGCAAGACAAGCGAATTATTTGGTGCCTCGTCTCCGTAGTCCGTTGATATATGTAGGCAGTGTAGTTCGCTAGCACAAGAGTGTATACCATAACTGAACTTCTTTCTAGCCTGTCAAGGTGGTCGGAAAGCGAAAATGTAATCAACAGCAGCAGTTCCTGCAGATTGCTCCGTATTTATTTTTATTTTATTTTATTAATACTGTAAGCCTTTACAGGCTCTTACAGGAGTGGGAACAACAAAGAAAATCAACGAAAAGTACAGATTGCCAGCAAAAAAAAGATCCGAAAATGAAAGAAACGAAAGTCCTAAAACAGTACAGACTGTTCCTGTACTAAACAGTACAGGAAAGGGTGCGCGTTATACACTGATTTTGGAATAACTGCAAGCGGCATACACAGTAAAAGCATACACTACAAGAACTGCGGTCAGCATCCACATGAAACATACACTCCGTGCGCAGTCCCCCCCCCCTTTTTTTTTCCCTTTCTACAACGGCGCAACCTGCTGATCAAAAAAATTTTCAATCTTGACAGAAAATGTGATAACAGATTCCGAGGACACAATGTCTTGTGGCAGTTTATTCCATAATTCTATGACTGACGGAAAGAAGGAATACTTGAATGTATTACAGCGGGAGGTATATGGCCTGATACTCTTGTCATGGTTTGTTCTGGCTGAGCGCTGGTATGGTGGTTTTAGGTACTCGTGTTTGCTTATATTAATGCTGTCATGATAAAGAAGGTAGAGAAACTTTAAGGCAGCAACGCGTCGGCGAAGTGACAATGTTTGAATGTTTGCCCGATTGCGTAGTGCGGTTATGCTGACGTCACGTGAATACTGCGAATACACAAACCGGAGAGCTTTATTTTGAATTCCCTCCAGTTGATTAAGAAGGTAGATTTGGTGCGGATTCCAGATAATGCTGCCGTATTCAAGGATTGGCCTTACAAGGGCCTTATAACTTGCTAGCCTAACTTTGGAAGGTGCCAGTGCAAGTTTCCTGCGAAGGTATCCCAGCTGCCTATATGCTTTTGTGCACGTCTGTTTAATGTGAACGTCCCATTTTAATGTGTTTGTGATGGTAACACCCAAGTATTTAACTGAGTCGGCTTCTGTTACATGTAATCCCGTTAGATGATATGCAAATTTTAAGGGTACCTTTTTTCGAGTTATATACATGGATGAAGTTTTTGCTACGTTAATTTCCATTCCCCATTCTTGACACCATCTGGCAATGTTAGTTAAGGAGGAGTTAAGTCGAATCTGGTCATTAATCGTCCGTACTGTGGTGTAGATGACGCAGTCATCTGCAAACAGCCTTACTGTTACGTCAGGTTCAACTTGAGAATGAATGTCATTAACAAAAATTAGAAAAAGAATCGGACCTAGCACAGACCCCTGTGGAACACCGGAGTAGACATCTAACTCTCCAGATTCAGTACCATTTATTTTAACGTACTGGCTGCGGTTAGAGAGATAGGCGGTTATCCAGTGTACTATGTTAGTGTCAATCCCAATATTCTTAAGTCTGTCAATTAATTTTGGATGGGGTACCCTGTCAAATGCTTTGCAAAAGTCTATGAATACTGCGTCAACTTGAAGTCTCGAGTTAATTACTGTAGCAAAGTCATGCGTTATTTCGAGGAGTTGAGTGACGGTAGAAAGACCTTTGCGAAATCCGTGTTGTTTGGGGTACAGTAGATTGTTATCTTCTAAGTAGGTGGTATTTGCTTTGCTAATAATATGCTCCATCATTTTACAACAAGAACTAGTGGGTGAAATCGGCCTGTAAGTGTTTACCAGTAACTTATTGCCTCCTTTGTGAATCGGAAGGACCTTGGCACGGAGCCAGTCCATCGGCAGGGTGGCTGTTTGAAGTGATGCTACAAAAATTGCATGCAAGAAAGGAGTTATCTGTTCTGCGTAACGCCGTAGAAAAGCATTGGAGAGATTGTCAGGACCTGAAGATTTTTTAACATCAATCTGAAGCAATAAATTAAGTATTCCTTCTTGGGTTATGACTACTTCAGACATTGATACCGGAGGATCCGTCACAGTTTCGCTTTCTGTAAATGTAGGGGTACGTGTAAAAACGGACTGAAAGTATCTGTTGAATGTGTTGGTGACAATGTGTGCTTCATCGGTTATGATTCCATTTACATCGATTTGAGTCACTTGGTTCTCAGGCCTGGACAAGTAGCGCCAAAACTTCTGTGGGTGTTGCGTCATAAAATTTATTAGTGTTGTTGAAAAAAAAAACATCCCTTGCCTTCCGTAAAGCAGTTTTTAGCTCACCAGAAAGCCGGCGAATATCTTCAGGATTACGTTTTTTCTTCCGCATCCTTTGCAGTTTTCTTTTTAGGTGTATCACACTACGCGTAATCCATGGGTTTCTGCGTTTTGTACGTTTCAGTCGCGTGGGAACGAACGTTTCCTCACAATGTGTTATTATGTCTTTTAGTTTAAGCCATAGAATATTCACTGTACAATAATTTTCAATGGAAAAGGTTTCCAACGCTACTTCAAGGTAGTCGATGATGCTGACGTCGTCAGCTCTATTGTAGTGTTTAACAGCTACACGTGATTCTGGAACTGGTCCGCTAGCGCCGATAGTAACTGTTAGCAGCAGCAGTTTATGATCTGATATGCCCTCTTCGAGTGTGATGTCGGCTGTTAGATGATTAGAGACAAATGCAAGGTCTAGTATTGAAAATGTTTGCCCTTGAATGCGCGTTGGCTCTGTGACAAGCTGAGATAACGAAAAACTATACGCCATGTTCAAAAGCAGTTCAGAACTACTAACATCTCTGCTGCCGGCGGTCAACGTACTCCAATCAATAGTGGCAAGATTAAAATCACCAGTAAGAATTAACTTAGTACGATCTTTCAACCTGCCACAAAGGAAGTCGTGAATTTTCATTATGTAGTCGTCGGACGCGTTTGGTTTCCTATAAATACCGCCTATGAGCACAGGTGAATCGTGGACATATACAGTGCACCACACACTTTCATGATCTGGAATACCTTGCTCTTTGCGAAAAGATAAGCACTGCCGTACTGCTATAGCGACTCCGCCCCCGCGACTGTCGCGGTCGGAGCGAAGAAGAAAATAAGAGGGAGGAACTATTTCTGAATCATGAATATCAGCATGCAGCCATGTTTCCGTTATGACGACAATGTCAGGAGAGTAAATTAACAAGATATCTTCTAATTGTTGAGTTTTATTAACAATGCTCCTTGCATTAAAACATACTAAAGAAAGTGAATTTACAACTGCTCGTCATGCGTTGTCAGCAATGGACTTCCCGGTGTCGTCGCGACGTAGGCTGTTCAAAGGTAGCCTGCATTTCTGTAGTTCATTCCACATATATAGTTGATCGTTCACTTTAAGCTTATCAAAAAGAAGTGCTACCTTATCACCAGCGTCACGTTCTGCTTTGGAGGACTGCCACAGTTTCCTGCGTATGTCACGTACTGAGGCTGAGAAGTCTTCCGATATAGATATCGAACAATTTTTCAGCTTTTTGCAGTTACGAAGAACAGTCATTTTTTCTGTGAAATTGTAAAACCTTACAATTACAGGCCTTGTGTTCTTCTTTTTCCCAATACGGTGTACACGCTCGACTGATCTCGTTTCTACACCGAGTTTGTCTTTGAATACACCGTTGACTACCGCTTGTTCCAGATCTTTACTAGTTTCATCGCTTTTTTCTTCTAACCCATAAATAATAATGTTATTCCTACGGCTCCTGTTTTCCATGTCGTCTATTCTTTTGCTCAGGCTCTGGATATCTTTGCTCATTACAGTGATGTGCTGTTCGCACTGCTCCAGCTTTTCACGATACTGTTGAAGCGATGTAAGAGTAAATTCAATTTCTGTCAGTCTAGATTGAACGCCTTGCAATCCTTCTTCTAAAGTGTGCTGCGAGGTTTGAATTTCCGTAACCCTTTTTAAGATCTCATCGAGCGTATTTGGGCCTGGATTTTCCTCGATGTCACCACTAAGCAGCAACAGCGAACGAACAACGCGGAAGCACTCGTAAACACAACACAAAATACACTCAGGGCCCGGTAGCACCACAAAACAAATAGCATCACTTTTGTAACACTTAGAAAAAGGACATTTCTTTCTAACCTGTACAAGAAGAAGAAAGTGGTTTTTCATGGCGTCCTTCACGGTGCCACCAAGCCCACTGAAGAGGGCCTGCGCTTGCTGCGGCCTTTTGTACGCTTCGTCCGATGTCGCTGCTGTCACTGGTTGGCCGAAGGGACGGCGCAGGTGCGGCGTGGCGATCGTGCTCGATGCTTGATCCACGTGCGGCAAGGTTGGCGTTGTCAGCCGTGTTGATAGCCCAGTGGGGTGCTGTTCATGATGATGCAGGATAGCCAGCGTTCCGGAATCATGGTGTCGAACAATCGAAGACCGGTCGCAGTTCCGAGTGGTCCCCGTCAGTCCGAGCAGCGTCTGTACAAGAAGAAGAAAGTGGTTTTTCATGGCGTCCTTCACGGTGCCACCAAGCCCACTCCAGAAAATTGTGTCACCTGCAGTGCTACACAGGTTCTTTCATTAAGTGGTGGTTGTGCAAAGCTAACGAGGCTCAGGTTACTCCGACAGTTACTCCTCCCTAGGCTGTCCGCGTTGTTGCAATAAACAGTGTATAATATTGAAGCGTTTCTGAAGAAACAAGTTCCATGCTAAACAATGTACACTATACAAGCCTTCATTTTTTTGCACTTAACAGATTATTACGTTGTGAGCAGCGGCACTATGAAGCTTTGGCTGTCATGTCCATTGTTTTAAACATTTCCAATTTCTACTTTGTGTGCACTCTTCGGTTTGCGCCTACCTCAACTTGGACCGTGGACAACAACTAGACATATTGCTAAAGCAAAACTTTTTGCATCATTTCAACTTCAACAACATCACTATCCTTTCAGGCTTTTCCTCCAAACAATGCAGCTGTTAGTCGTGCCTGCCGACATCAAGCACTGCTGGAGCATGCATGAAACTGCGCGTACATTTCGTGTAATGCATTGTGCGGACATTACCATAAGCTCTCCTCTCGCGCATCTGCACCCTACAGCTTGGCCTGGCAAAAAAAAAATTGCGTACGACACCTACGCTTGTTGTACTCATTGTATGTGTCCACAAGTGATATGTATAGTGCCTTACCCTCGTCGGGCTTCGGCCTTCGTGGCCGGGTTGGTCTCGAGGAACGATGCGTCCCTGTTGCCCCACTGGGGCCCGGCTGCAGCTGTTCAGCTGTTTCGGTGTCCTGGCGCGCCGGTGATGATCTTTCGCTGGCCTAGTAATATGCCAAGATAAGGAAGGAGACGTTATAAAACCTCTACACTGAATTTCACATGCGATATGCTACTACCTAGCATTGCGTCACACCTGCACCCTCTCTTGGAAAGTGTACAGCTACAGACAACACAATTTCAACACAAGGTCGAATTGCTTCACTTGGCACTCCCACTTCATTGGTCGAGCAGTTAAGAGGATCTAGACGGCACTACGCCGGGCATGTGTTGTCCACCACGATGGCATAATGTGCACATCTCAGGCTGCTCTGTATTTCCTGCTGTGTACAACCACAGTGCAGTTCCCTGACCTTCTTAGGCACTGGCATCCCCATCGAAAAGCAAACCGCAAGACTACACTCGCAAATAGCATCATCACCTCAGAGCTGCTGGATACAAAAAAGGGCTCTCCGAGCCCAGTAAAGTGTCACACCCGACGAGCTGGAAGACGTGGCCCGGATGCCGCCCAGTCGGCTGCCGCCCAGTCGGCTGCAGCCAGTTGCCCTGCAAGGAAACAGTGCGTTCGTGAGAAGACGAACCGCATTCATTAAAGCCTACTTTTCAGTCAACTCTGCTCGGCCCAAAGATTTCCCGCCACACCACCACAGCCTCCACTCTCGCTATGTCTTAACTGGCAGCCCTTCTGCATTGAGAAGTGCCGCCAGTTGTTTCCATAAATCGTTCCTTTTAGCGGCCGAAAATTTCTCACCGAATTCCCCCGACCTACCAGCAAGCCGGGGGTTACTTTCCATGATATTTACCATAATTTCTTCCTGCCGAATGGTGATTTGACCCACAGGCATGGTGCTGTGGTGACCTTCGTTCATATACAAACACAGGCATATTGGCCATCTGCGACCAAGACCGCCAAATAAATGAACACATTTTCTGGAATGGTAGCCTTTATTTCCGACAAATAATTAGTCTCCTGCTATTTCTTCTTTTGAAACCTGCAATTTATTAGAAAAAGAACGCTCTGGAACACTGCCGTCTGTTCACAACTCAACGCTTGCAATGCACACTTACTAAATTTCCGGACGGCAGCAGAAGGGCAGCAGACGACTATACTGCGGGATCCCGCGCGTCTTCTTCGAGGGCTCCGCTGAAGCTTTGCCATTCTTTGCAGGACCTTGTCGTTGCGCGAAAACGTTGCACACACCCATTCTCAAAATGAAACGGCCACAATAAAACTCGCACACGTGCTACGCCGGTTCCTTTCGTCTTCGCTCAGCTCTACCCATTTTCAAAATAGAGCGCCATGTTGACACGACGCCCCTCTGGCTGTCCTTGATGACTCGCATACACACGCAGAAACAAAGACCGTCGTCGGTTTATGATATCACCCAAATGTTGCTTCGCCACTATGTCAGTTGTAGCACAATTTATTCATTGAAATATAACATTTCTCACTTTTTTGTCCCATTCCCTTTACATAAAGCGACCGGAGCCAAGCGTGGCCAGTGCCCAGAACCGAGCGACGGCCACTGCACTCGATTACAGAACACCCGAGTTGTTCTACACTCGCCGGGCGCGATAGTGCACGCTGATGTCACGAGTGAGCAGACGCTCGGCTTATTGAATATGACTTTCGCGGTGGCGAAACTTTCGCGGAAGGCGAATGTTTCAGAATACGTCCCCAGTTCAGCAAGCTTAGGCAAGGTGCAGAAAGGTTCACGGAAGGAGAAATCTAACGTCCCCTACGTATCTAAAGTTATGTGTCAAATATGTCGAATTTGAAATATATCAATTGTATCTGTGCTACATACGTCAATTTTTACTTTCATAATTAAAAGTCTATGGTAGGTTTTGTCGCATGTTATTGGTATTGATCTTCAGTCAGGTGCAAGTTCACAACCATCATTCATGTTATCCCTTGAGACTTCACAAGAAGCTTTTCGCAATGTACGTCATAGGAGATGCCTTTGTACAGCGTAAGGCCCAAATACTCTTTTCAACAGTTTGACAATTCGAAAGACGAACAAGGCAACAAGGGCACATATACACAAGGGAGAATATCGAGTATGTCCACTGTTTCGCCTCTACTGTACATTTTATGGAGGGTTTTGCGGCTGCTATTTACAAAGATTATCGCACCAAATTGACTAGAATTTCCCTTGCTTGCAACTATATAATTCAACTTCATTTTATTGTTTTTAACGCATATTTACTTATGAACTCGTTAGGCATCACAAACACTTATGTACCAAAAACACAATTATGGAAGGGAGCCTGCAGACTTTTCTATAGCGATAGCGATTATATGGACACTCCAGGTGCTTTTCTGGCGTAGCCGTAACCGTGAGGTTCAGAATAAAGTCCTAGGGCGACAAAACCGTAGTCGTCTGCCGTATGCTGTATGTGCGAGTAAAAGCGTGCTATGGTGAACGCGGTTCAATCTCGCGTGCGCGAGCGACGAATGCGCGCTAGAAGCGTGTCCTCTCCCGTCGCACCTGATTCACGGAAGTCAGGCAAGTGACGGGCGCGTTCTTGCACGGCGCCTCATATGGTGCCGCGATGTCATCCTCGTCTTCCCCTGTGTACAGAGAGGGGACATGTCTCCACGTCTCATTTTGACGCCTTGGACTCCCAGCGGTGTCGGCATCAAAGCGGCGGTTTCCCGGCCGGCACCACGGCTCCGCCTTCAGGCGTTTTCTTACGTTCCTGGAGGTCACAGGGCTGTAGTGCAAATTCTGGATACGCCGCAATGCTACCGCTTACAGCGGTCCCTTATGGTACGTGACTCAGCAATCGTCTCGACCTTGTCTCTCTTCTCCTTTTTCTTTCTCCTTTGTGTCGCCCTCCCCTTCTCCAAGTTGCTGAGCACGACCCTCATCCAAGTTGCTGAGTCGTGCTCCCTTGTGGGCTGCAGAAGATAGCGCCTCTTCCTCTTCACAATCACACTTGCTCATCCACAGGGTCTACTCCAGCGTTGGACTCGCGAATGGCGGACACCGAAGTGAGCGCCTTTCGCGAACGCTGTAGGAACGCATTGCCGGCGCTGCTGTGTCTTGAAAGTGATCTGCGATGTTGCTAAACTGCGCGCCCGAGCTGGCGTCATATTCAAAGCGCTTTCTTGTGGGGTTTGCAGAGTGCGCGTAGTGCAAGTGGCTTCGTACGAGTGGTATTTTCGAATTTTTGTTCGTGTTGAAGCGAGAGATGCACGAAGGTCAATTCGCTTGCTGCTGCTGCAATTCTTCACTCCAGCATTTTGACAGCGTGTTCTTTCGCTCATTGAGTGAAATCTGTTCACGTTTACCTGCGCGCACGGGATACCCTGTTTCGTATTTATTTATAACACGTTCACGGGCTGGTTCGCGTTAATTTATGGTAAAATGCGTAAGCGCAATTGTACAAGGACGTAGAAATAAGCAGATACATAAAGACAGCACTGTATCTGTGTGCCTGTTTCATTCCACGTCCTCGTTTAGTCACGCATTCTATCTTTCTATCTTTCAGAAATTCATTCTATCACAAATTCACATTCTATCTTTGATCATTTAGTTAGCAAGCGAATGTTTGCACGTTTATACGGCCGATAAATCTAATATTCTTATTTCGTACAGCTATCTGCTAATGTGATATCGCAGTAGGTTTTTCACCTTTCGGGTGAAACTGATAACTTTTTAAGCCAACCTTTGCATTCTTTGTTTTTATTGATTTATTAGGATCGTATGCCGTATTCCTTTTTCGATTTGCTTTGCTCTCCCGAATTGGTGCTACTAGCACACTGCTGGCTATGGTTTCTTCAATTTATAGAAATATTGTGGGCAATTATAAGCTATACATTGTCATCTGTACATGATCATCATCATGTGGGGTTCATATGGGGTTCTTCTGCATCGCTTGTGGGGCTTGCTCTTGTGTGATCCGTGCTTTGGGCGTGGTTGGTTCGCCGCATCTCCGACGCGTAATAAACGCCGTGATAACTGCTGCATCACAAGTGATGGAGTGTGCTTTACGGTCCTCCGTCCTCTGACTCCCCGCTGAACCTCCTGGAGCTTCGATCAGGTCGCCGATTGTGCCAGCTGTCCGCCAGCATGTCGCAGGACGAGCCAACGGGCACTTCTACTTCAACCATCACGGCCTCGACTACCCCAACCTCTCCGTATTGGATTATCAGTGGGCACCAGCGTGATCCCCATCTGTTTGCTGGACTTTGCGGTGAAGACGTCGAGGATTGGTTCGACGACTACGACCGAGTGAGTTCGGCTAACCGTTGGGACGACGCGTCCAAGCTTCCTCACGTCGCCTTTTCTCTCACAGGAGTAGCGAAGACTTGGTTTTTCAACCATGAGATTGATTTCACGGACTGGAGTGCTTTCAAACAGCAGCTCCGCCAAATCGTCGGCACACCGGCTGTTCGTTCCGCCCTCGCAAAAAAGACGCTCGACACTCGAAAGCAACAACTCGGGAAATCTTATACCTCGTACATCGAGGATGTGCTTGCTTTTTGTCGACGCGTGAACACGGCCATGACCGAATCAGACAGGGTTCGCCATATCCTCAAAGGCATCGGCGCGGTCGCTTTCAATGCCTTAGCCATCAAGAACCCCGCTACCGTCACTGATATCGTCACTACTTGCCAGCGCCTCGACGAACTCGAATCAGTACTGTTGCAGCCAGACACCACTGCATCCACTACCGCCGACGACCCCTCGTTACGAGCAATGATCCGCGCAATAATTCGCGAAGAGCTACAGTATCTTAGCTTTGCCGCAGGGCCTATGCCTTCTCATGTATCGGATACCAACCTGCGAGACGTTGTCAAGGAGGAATTGGCGTCCATGGCTGGCGCAGCGTGCACGGACCCTCTAACCCCTCGGGCCCCACCAACCTACGCACAAGTAGCCGCCGTTACTCCAGTTATCGTTCCACCGATGCCTCAAAAACCAACGCCGGCCCACATGGCTTCCCTGACTTCCAGCGCACCAACGCAAACCAGCTATCCACAGTGGCGTCCTCCTCGTCCCATCTGCCACTACTGCGGCTATCGTGGCCATATAGCACGTTTTTGCCGCAAGCGCCAGCAAGACGAGCGTCGTGGATATGACGCATACGAACGGTATGAATTTTTGCCCGGAGCTATCATCCGACGTCTAGGGAGCCTGCATGACCAACGCCGTCCTTATGGTCGTCTGCGCGGCCGCTCTCCATCTCCAACTGTAGCCTCCGAGACGGTTCCGACGTATCGTACTGCGAGACGCCACTCGCCGTCACCCCTTCGCCGCTCTACGTCCCCACTTCGCCCTGCTTCTCAATTCGCCGAGCGTCGTCCGGAAAACTGAATTAGGCAGCTTTTGGAGGAAAAGCTGCATCGAACGACAGGACAGAAATTCCTCCATCGCGTCCGTAAAATATGATATTGGTTATAGTAGGAGGTGTACAAGTGGAAGCTTTGATAGATACTGGTGCTAGTGTTTCAATTATTCACCGTGCATTGTGCTCGCGACTCCGGAAAGTTACGACCCCCTATGATGGACCAACGCTACTCGCTGCTCAAGGGGCTGCCATTCGACCTATCGCCATGTGCACTGCTCATATTTCCGTTGAGGGACTTCTGCATTACGTGAAATTTGCAGTGCTAAGTTCGTGTGCCCAGCAGCTCATATTGGGATGCGATTTTCTTTCTACGGCCTTCGCCTCCATCTGCTGCGGGCAACGCGTTCGCCACATGACTGACACGACCTATTCACTTCATGAAGATGACGCACCACTTCACTTGCTTGCTGCAGAAGATACCGCACCACCACCTCGCCATCAAAGCATTGTTACAATCACGTCTGATGTCATTGCCTGCGACGACGTGCTCGTATTACCATCTGCACGCTGTCTCGCAAGAGGGATAGCCTTTGCATCAGGGTTGGTTCGGTTTGATCATGGCTCTGCACTTCTCTGCGTTACAAACCCGACATCCGAAGAGATTCTCATCCCTAAAGGCAGTAGATTGGCTTGCGCCACTGAATCAAAGTCTATCTCTGTTGTTTCCTTTAAAGCAGCTTCCTCTGAAATTCCTTGCACTGGACAGACCGAATCTCCTTCAGCTCTTGCAGCTGCCATCAGTTCCAACCTGACACCTTCGCAGTCACAACAGTTGTTAGCTTTGCTCCAAAAACATGAAGCTTCGATTGATGCGCATTCATCTTCGTTGGGAAAAACTTCGATTACGACGCATCGGATAGAGACAGATGACACATCTATCGTACGCTGTAGACAGTATCGCGTATCGCTAGCCGAGAGGAAAGTCATTGACGAGAACGTCACCGACATGCTCCAACGGAACATAATACGCCCCTCTGCTAGCCCTTGGTCATCCCCCGTTGTTTTGGTTCGTAAAAAAGACGGCTCTGTTCGATTTTGTATCGACTACCGATCACTTAACAAGATGATGATGATATGTGGGGTTTTATGGCGCAAGGGCCACTCATGGCCAAAGAGCGCCAAGCAATGTTTTAATAGTCAGTGATGCAAGTAATGATCAATGGCGTCGTGGTTGGCTATAACGATGGAACCTGGCTGTATAGGTGCCTTAAAACAATAGTAAATATTATATATCTATTAAAATTGTCACAGTGACTTTTTAGATGTACTATGAATTTAAAAGACATGTTCTCATGGAGGGATGGAATAAAATATGTAAATGCCAATAGCACTAGTGCCTCAAGAGGCCCTAAAGTGCAAGGGCCTGTAGGCACGTGCTCTACAAAATGCTACTATCGCAGCAGCAGTGGCTGGTAAGATGCTGTGCTACGAGTCTCTTCGGCCTATAACTTGCAATGAATTAACATCTTCCAGATAGTTAAAAACTGACTTTCTGTGAAAAAATGGGTCAGCACCAAGCAACATTGCAGGATGAAAAGGAATGTTTTGTCGGTAGGCTAGAGGGAAGTGTTTTTTCCTTTCAGTTTCCATTTCTCTACACTCCAGCAAGACATGGAGGACGGTTAGTGTCTCGCCACATCTACAGCATATGGGAGGTTCGCTACCGGTCAAGAGATAAGAGTGCGTGCCATACGTATGACCTATCCGAAGGCGGCAGAAAATGACCTTGATTCGCCGTATTTTTGTTATCGGTGGGAAATTTCGTAATTTTGGCTCGATCAAATGGAGTTTATTAGAGGTTTCGGTGTCCCACTTCTGTTGCCAATACCACCTAAGTTTTTTGCGCAAAAATGGCTTTAAATCTGAGGCAGGGATACCTAGGGAACAGCTGCCAGCTTTCGTTGCAATGGATGTGGCAATTTCATCTGCAGGCATCTTGCCCTTAATGCCTCTGTGCCCAGGTACCCAACATATTATGACGTGCTGATCAGATGTATATGCTTGGCACAGGAGCGAGTATAGCTCATTGAGTACAGGACTGTTGCGTTTCTGGATTGACATTAGAGATTTTACGACACTGGTGGGAGTCTGTGAATATAATGGCCTTTTGCAATTTCATTTTCTTGATATGTTTAACAGCTGTCAGTACAGCATATGCCTCAGCAGTGAATATGCTTGTTTCTGGGCGCAGGACGTTGGAGTCTGAAAATGATGGACCGAAGGCTGCATGCGAAACGCCGGCATGCGACTTTGAGGCATCTGTGTAAAATTCCTGGCAAGAGTACTTCGACTGAAGGTCAAGAAAGTGCATTTCAATGTGTACATGGGGAGCGTTCTTGGTTATTTCAACGAACGAAGTATCACACTCAATGAGCTGCCATTGCCACGGCGGACATAGCATCACAGGAGCCATAAGAGGATTTTCAAAAAGTGGGACATCCATTTCTTGACTGAGTTTCCGTACACGCAGTGAGAAGGGTTCTCTAACTGCTGGTCGATTATTAAATAAAGTTGCAGATGTCATGTTGTTTACACTTGGGTAAGAGGGATGCTCACGGTTTGCATTTACCTTCAGAAAATACATAAAACTTGAGTACGACCTCTTTAGATGAAGCGACCATTCATTAGCTATGACGTAAAGACTCTCCACAGGACTTGTCCTGAAGGCACCGGTCGCCAGGCGGATACCTTGGTGATGGACAAGATCCAGCATCTTCAATGCACTAGGGCTAGCCGAATGATAAACTATTGCCCCAAATCTAAGCGTGTTCGAATGAGGCTCTTGTAAAGGTTCAGGATGCATTTCTTATCACTACCCCACGTTGTGCGTGACAAAATTTTAAGGATGTTCATGGTTTTTAGGCATTTGTTTCTGAGGTACTTCAGGTGTGAAATAAAGGTTAATTTAGTGTCTAAAATAAAGCTAAAAATGTGTGTTCTGTGCCCACAGGTATATGCTGTCCCTGAAGTCCAACTTCAGGATTTGCTATGAGACCTCTTTCTTGAGTTAAAAGAAGACAGGTACTCTTGCTCACATTGAGCGTAAAGCCATTTTCATCAGCCCACTTAGACACCTTGTTTAAACAAAGCTGTACTTGTCCCTCGCAGATAGCTAGCTTACATGACTTAAATCCAATCTGAACGTCATCAACATATACTGAATAAAATATACCACGCGGTATTGATGAGCGCAAGGAATTCCTTTTTACGATAAAAAGTGTGCAGCTAAGCACGCCACCTTGCGGTACCCCAGTTTCCTGTAGAAATGGTCTCGAGAGAACATTACCAATTCTGACACGGAATGTGCGATTTGATAAATAGCTTTCGATTACATTAGGCATTTTTCCGCGGATGCCCAACTGTGATAAGTCACGTAGTATTCCATACCGCCACGTGGTGTCGTAAGCCTTTTACGTGTCTAAGAATACAGAAAGAAAGAACTGTTTGTGTATGGAAGGAAGGAAGTAACTTCTGTGGATTGAGGGATGACGAGGACGTGCTGGGCGCTGTTAAAATTTCAGAAGCCGCTACCGGCACATTCCGAGCTCCTTCCTGAAGCTGCAGCTTTAGCTGGAGGATCTCACGCTGCCTCTCGTCAGCTAAGCGCGCTAATTCAGCAGCTTCCTTGGTTGCCTCTCGCTCCGCAGCTCTCTCGTCCCTTTGTTTTGCCTGTTCGGCCTCAATCCATCTGCGAAGTTCTGCGCCTGACAATCCTATTTGGAGTCCTATAGCCGTGATTTTCTCTAAATCCATGGTGCCGTCTACTAATGTGTGTCTGCGCTCAAGCGAAACTGCCCCTTTCACTGTATTTACGAGTGAATCCTGGCAGGCTCGCCAGTTTGTGATGTTATTGGGGCCGGATCACTCCAGTAAGAGGCAGACGCAGCGAGCAGAAGCACAAACACACATCAGACATGTATTGACGTACATAGCACAGATAACGGCACACACGTGACAGTTCCCCAAATACTCCATAGATGACATGCAGCTATAGCTATGTATCGGTGACTATAATATGGCCTACAGTTCAGGCGGAAGAGCGTGTCGCCGTGTCGGAGACCTCGTGGAACTGATGCTGGCCAGCGGGGTCGGACAGCAGTGTCGGCCGGCGGGTCGGACAGCCGTGTAGGACGTCCGGGTCGGACACCTGGGTCGGACAGCCGGGTCGGACGGCCGGGACGGACGGCTGGGTCGGACAGCCGGGTCGGACCGCGTCGCGGGGCTCAGGTAGCCGGCCGCAGTCACCGGGTCGCGTCCACAGCTGGCGGGGTAGCCCTGTGGCCGCTCACCCGAACGCTCGACCGCCCCGGTTCAGGACCGCCAGCCTCCTGGACCAGTGCCCAGCGGAAGAGCGGGGCGAGGTAACCTCCCAGCAGTCACCGTGTTGCTTCGGGTGTGGCGTATTGGCGCGGGCGGCGATAGCTCCTCTGGGCCAGACGCCCAGCGAGGAAGCTGTTTTCCGTCGACCGCCGAACCTCGCGCACTGCCCACGCCACGGGCCACGGGCCACACTCTCGCGCCACGCTTTTTGAGGCGCCACTGCCGGCGCTCCCAAATAGGTGTCGATGATGATGATGATGGTCGTCATCGCCACCGCACGGCGCGCTGTCTTCATATGTTTAGGCTTCGCACTCCCGCGCACCATATATTATGACAGGGGGTGTGGTAGGAGTTCATTTTGTTCTAAAGCTTTGAGGAAGACGGGAAAATGATCACTCTCATATGGGTTTTTGACTACCTCCCATTCTAGGCAGGGTACAAGTGTAGCCGAACACATAGCTAAATGTATCGCAGAGTACGTGCCATGTGCTGTGCTATAGAATGTCGGCTCCTTTTTATTTATTATGCATGCACCTGAAGAAACAAGAAAATTTTTTATTAAGCGCCCTTTGACATCGCATCGAGAGTCTCCCCAGAGAGTATGGTGCGCGTTGAAATCCCCAATGAGTACGTAGGGCTCAGGCAGCTCATCGATTAGACTAAGAAATTCTGTTCTTTGGAGTCGATAATGGGGTAGTATAGACACAGAAGAGATTGTAATGAGTTTACGTAACAGTAAGGCTCGAAGCGCAACTGCCTCAAGAGGCGTTCGGAGTTCCAAGGCCTGGCATGCTACACGCTTATCAACTGTAATCGCGACGCTCCCGGACGAAGCAAAAGCATCGCCACGGTCCTTGCGAAAAATGTTAAATTTGGGTAGAAATCCTGTCTGTGTAAGTTTTAAATGGTTCTCTTGTACACACAGCACCTTTGGATTATATTTACGCAAGAGTTCCTTGACATCATCGAGGTTATGTAGGAGACCCCTGACGTTCCATTGTAATATTTGTGTCTCCATAGTGAATAGTGTGTGTTTGTGTGCTGTGTGTTAAGAGAGGAAATTTGATTTAGATTACAGGGCCTTCCTAGGCCCTGTAATGCGGAGTTTGTCTTTCTTGCCGCCGTCCTGAGACTGGCGGTGGTCCTTGGGCGCTTGCTGCGCCGTCTGGCTTGAAGTAGTGTCCATTGCCTCTTGAGAGGCACTGGACGTCCGCTCTTGTGAGCGGCGCGTTTGTCGTGAAGGCTTCATCTGAGCAGATGAGACCTTCGTGCCTACCAACCCTTAGGTCGATGGGCCCTCTTTCTGTGACGGCGAGGCCGCGTTGGCTGCTATCGCCGAGGGGGCTGGTGGCACAACCTCGGCCACACTCTTTGTGGGCCGGGCTGATGCCGGAGTCTGCTGCGGCGTTGCCCCCTTACGCGCCGCACCAACATAGCCTGCAGTATGAATGAATGAAACACGTTTCCGCGCTTCTTGAAACGATATATTCTCTAACTTTCAGTGTAACAATATCCTTTTCTTTTTTCCACGTCGGACATGATGGGGAATATGTGGTGTGATCACCGTCGCAGTTCACACAGTGGAGTGCGCCAGTGCAGTTGTCGGAAGCGTGCTCTTGACCACATTTTGCGCAAGTGAGACGGCCTCGGCAACTTTGTGAGCCATGGCCAAATCTTTGACATTTGAAACATCTACGTGGATTTGGAATGTATGGTCTTACTCGTGTTTTTGTGTATCCTGTATCGAGAGATTCTGGCAGAACACTTGTAGCAAACGTGAGAAGGAGATGTTTTGGAGGAATTTCTTTGTTGTCGCGCTTGATCGTTATTCTTTGTACTTTGACAACATCTTGTTCCTTCCATCCTTCGAGTAGTTCTTCCCTCATTTTTAAAAGATTGGCGTCTGATACCACACCTCTGGATGTGTTCATAGATCGATGTGGAGCCACTGCGACTTCGACGTCACCAAAAGCCAGAATATTTGAAATCTTTTAACGTTGGAGCTGGTCACGTACTTCAAGCAGTATGTCGCCGCTAGCCATTTTAGTGATCTTATATCCAGGACCAAGAACATCGGTGAGAACTTTCGCAACGGTGAATGGTGAACGGGTTCTTACTGTCTTATCAGGGCACTGACTATGTATGACGTGGTAGCGCGGGAAGGATTCCCTGCGTTGGGCAAAGAATTGAAAAGTTTCTTCGGTGCACCCTCTTTTCGAAAGAGGGCGATCAGGAAGTCGGGGAAAGGTGCTTAAAGCCATCAATAACTTATTACATTTCGGCAGCTATGCCAGCCACCCACCATCGAGACCAACAAGGGACGCTGCGAGACCCGAAGGAAACGCAGACGCCAGCTGTACAAAGCTACTATAACCCAATATAATAGATCCAAGGTTGGATGAACTACACCAGGTTAACCATTGCTGCCTGGAGAATTGGAAGTAAACGAAGTGAGAAGAAGGCAGGAAAGGTGGAAAGTGAGAGAGAAAGACGAAGGTTTAAGAGAGAGAAAGATAGGAAAAGGCAACTACCGATTTCCCCCGGGTGGGTCAGTCCGGGGGTGCCGTCTATGTGAAGCAGAGGCCAAAGGGGTGTGTTGCCTCCGCCGGGGGGCCTTAAAGGTCCAAACACCCAGCATCAGCTCAACCCCCAGGATCCCCCTTGTTGCATCTGGGTCGCAAGCCCCAAGGGTAGCGTTGGCCTGGCGCACAGCTGGAAGCATCCGAAGGTCCTGGCAAAGCATGAGTCGACTGCTAACAGAACAACTTGTTTATTCTAGCATCGCAAAAGAGCGGCCGGTCAGGTCGACCGAAGTGGAGAGACGGGAGAGCACGTTACTCTACGGAAGAAGTCGGAGCCTCTCTCTTGGCGTCCGGGGGCAACTGCTTTTATACTCTCGGAGTTGAGGGCAAGAAGGAACGCCTCGTCAGAGCCACACGTGACGGCGCCGCTCGGGCACGTTGAGACTAGAAGGTGACGCATCCGGCCGGGCCGGCGCCGGTCAGACCTCCTCGCTTCACAGTTGGGGAGCTCCTCTCCCCGGCTGCCGCGCTTTGACAAGCGTGGCACCAACATGCACACACACACACACACACACACACACACACACACACACACACACACACACACACACACACACACACACACACACACACACACACACACACACACACACACACACACGCACGCACACACGAATACACGTGGCATTGAAACATGCCTGGACGCGCTTGGCGGGGAGGCGTTGTGGCAGCGCT
The DNA here is from genome assembly GCF_050947875.1 of Dermacentor variabilis. Taxonomy (NCBI): domain Eukaryota; kingdom Metazoa; phylum Arthropoda; class Arachnida; order Ixodida; family Ixodidae; genus Dermacentor; species Dermacentor variabilis. The sequence continues at coordinate 38,002,049 of NC_134574.1, forward strand.
GAACGGGCCAAAATGTCCGCCGCTTTCAATGAAGCCCCGGCGTCCGTTGCATCCGCGCCGGCTATACCGCGCGTCGTAGGCGAAACGTAACGCCCTTTCCCCAGACACGGCTAAGCCGCGCACGGCTACACGCAGGAGGGTCCAACCCTCGTGTGCTCGGGTACGTGGTGTCGTAACACACCAAACGCCTGCTGATGCAGACGCCCCTGCGGGGACTTAACAAGATCACACGCAAGGGCGTATACCCTATACCGCGAATAGACGATGCTTTGGATTCCCTGCAGGGTGCCGAGTACTTCTCCAATCTCGATCTGCGTTCTGGCTACTGGCGGATACCTATGCATGTGGACGATAAAGAGAAAACAGCGTTTTCGACACCAGATGCGCTGTGCGAGTTTAATGTCATGCCTTTCGGCCTCTGCAATGCGCCCGCAATGTTCGAATGCATGATTGACACCGTTCTTCGTGGCCTGAAGTGAAAGACTTGCTTGTGCTATCTGGACGATATTGTTGTTTTCTCGTCAACCTTTTCTCAGCACCTGAAATGTCTGGATGAAGTTCTCACGTGCCTTGCCAACGCTGGACTTCAGCTAAACACCAACAAATGCCATTTTGCGACCAAGACGATCAAGGTGTTAGGTCACATTGTGAGCAAAGATGGCATTCGTCCAGATCCTGACAAAGTTTCGGCAGTTCGGAACTTCCCTCGTCCCGAAAAGACCAAAGATTTGCGCAGTTTCCTAGGCCTCGCTTCCTATTTTCGCCGATTCATACGAGACTTCGCCTCAAGAGCGTCACCTCAGCACAAATTACTGGGTTCTAATGTTCCCTTTGTGTGGTCTCCCGAATGTGAATCAGCGTTCGCCCATCTAAAGCGCGCTGTCACATCTGAACCAGTACTTCGCCATTTTGATGAAGCTGGTCCTACCCTCCTGCATACGGATGCTAGTGGTCACGGCATTAATGGCATTCTCCTGCAGCGAGACGACACTTAGGTGAGAGGGCCGTCGCGTACGCAAGTCGCGTTCTGACAAACGCCGAAAAGAATTACACCATCGCGGAGCAGGAATGCCTAGCTATGGTTTGGTCTGTGCAGAAGTTTCGACCTTATCTTCACGGCCGCCATTTCACCATAGTTACAGACCATCATGCATTGTGCTGGCTTTCGACGCTGAAGAACTTGTCTGGACGACTTAGTCGGTGGATCCTTCGTCTGCAAGAATACGACTTTACTATTACCTACAAGTGCGGAAAAAAACACCAGGATGCAGACGCGCTTTCTCGCTGTCCGCTTCCTATGACACCAAGCAATGGACCTCCAACTATTATCCGTGAAAAGCTTACGCACGACCCCTCTTCACATGCTTTCTCGTTGGCCACTGTAGAGGAGATGCCTACACACGACAGCAGATTTTTCCAATCTCAGCAACTTGCAGGCTCTTACTGTCGGCGCATCATAGACCACCTTCAAGGAGCTTCGCGTCCGCCTAACGCCCGCCTTTGTCGACAGCTGACGCAATTTAAGATTGACAACCGCGTCCTGTACCGTCAGGTCTATCACCCTGACGGTCAACGCTGGGTTCCTGTCCTGCTACGCTTTCTACGTGCTCATGTCCTGCAGGCTTCTCACAACGACATGACTGCTGGTCACCTTGGTTTCCAGAAAACCTATGACCACATCAAAGGTCGCTTCTACTGGCCTGGCTTGTCCACCAGTGTAGCGAGGTATGTGGCTTCCTGCGTCCTATGTCAGCGTCGAAAGCTCCCTACATCAGCTCCAAGCGGACAACTGCAACCGGTTCCGTTTCCGTCGCAACGACTTGAAGTAGTTGGCAAGATCTGTATGGTCCCCTTCCTGTGACTCTCACCGGTAAACGATGGATTGTGACAGCCGTCGACCACTTGACATGCTACGCTGAAACAGCTTGTGTGAGCTGTGCCTCAGCGTCTGAAGTTGCTGCATTCGTACTTCAAGCGTTAATACTGCGTCACGGTGCGCTTCACGTGCTGCTGAGCGACCGTGGAAAAGCATTCCTCTCGCAACTAGTAGACGAAGTACTCAGAGCCTCCGGAACCACCCACAAGACTACCTCCAGTTACCATCCGCAAACCAACGGCCTAAGGGAGCGATTTCATCGCACGCTGTCCGACATGCTAGCTATGTAAATCGAACCAGATCACAGAAACTGGGAGGCAATTTTGCCATTCGTGACTTTTGCGTACAATACCGCCGTTCAACGCACGACCGGTTACTCGCCGTTTTACCTTGTCTATGGCCGTTCACCTTCTTCCTGCCTTGACGTCTCTTTCCTCGCGCCAACTGTCGATCGAAGCCCATCCTTCTGTGAAGAATATGTGTCCCGCATTCTGCGTTGTCGCCAGCTCGTCCGCATCAACACTGGAGCACGGCAACAGGACCGCAAGCAGCACTACGACGCCTCTCACCGCGTCGTGTGCTTCCGCCCTGGCGAGGAAGTGCTGCTCTGGACACCAGTTCGTACTCCTGGCTTGTGTGACAAGTTTCAGCTTGGGTTCATCGGTCCCTACAAAGTCTTGGAGCAGACCTCTCCGGTTAATTATCGCGTGGCACCAGTTATTGTTCCAAATGACCGCCGCTGCCGCGCTGCTGAGGTTGTGCACGTTTCCCGTATGAAGCCTTTCACGCGGCGTTCGCCGACCCATTGAATCGCGGCCAGGATGGCCGCTCTCGCGCGAGGGGGCATTAGTGTGGGCATTTATAAGCTATACATTGACATCTGTACATGATCATCATCATATGCGGTTCTTCTTAATCGATTGTGGGGCTCGCTCTTGTGTGATCCGGCGTGGTCGGTTCGCCGCATCTCCGACGCGTAATGAACGTCGTGATAACTGCTGCATCACAATATGAGCGAATGGGGTACTCTCATGAACAATTCTCTTTATTGCCGTTTCGTAAACCTTGAAGCCTATTGATCGTGTTGCTTTCATACAATGGCCACAAAAACTGAGCCACGTTACAATACGCCCTAGTAAGGAAGGCTCCATATTGTGTGGTTATCTTTAATAGATAGAATGGCAAGAGTTTCACTGACATTTGACAAGGAAAAATTTTAAAAAGAACATCCAGCAACACTATTGATAATCATGGTTAACTTCTCCCGAACTAATAAACCCGAAATTCTTGCAATCACAAAAACGCCTTTCTTTCACTTGCACTTTCCGTGGTTCGGTCCAGTTTTGCAACAAAACCTATAATAAAGGACAGAAGCTCTAGACTTTTTTAATGCGCAAAGCTTCTTTTCACTTGATTATTTTTGAGTGGGTGCTAGGTGGACGGTGGTAGATGATCTGGGGAGGGACTCGGTGAGAGAAACGTTCGTTCGCTCACTCTCTAATGCTCTGTCTCACTCTCTTTCTCTCTCTTAATAAATAAACCTTTCTTGCTCCTTTTTTTGCTGGCTTTCTCACTGTTCCTAACACTTCTTCGTGCACTTGTTCGCTCTTTTGTGCCTTTTTTTGATCCGTTTGTTTAGTTTACACTCACAAGCACAATTTATGGTTCCTGCAAAGCTTTTTCTGAGGGGTAATATATTGTTAAGTAGGAAGACACCGACGAAAAGCTATTTACAAGTATATTTACAAGGCAATACGCTGCGCTAGTAAATAAACAAACATCCGGAAAAGGCACGTTAATATTACTTTATCTTTGTCAGCAGCACTGAGCTTCATATATATCGGTGGCGGCATAGCAGTTGGTTAGGGCGCTTTTTAGGCAGTCTGGAGTCACAGAAAAGCACACAATACCTCGTTATTTTTTATTTATTTCTAATTTATCTATTTATCTATTTATTGTACCTCCAAGGCTCCAGAGATGGGGTATTACATGAGGGATGGGCTTCGTTTAACAAAACAGTGATTCGAGAGCAGCCTTGAAGTGATGAACGTCGGAGTGGTGCCTGACGTCGGCCTGACGTTCCAGTCCCTGGTGGTTTTCACAAAAAAATGATCGTAAATGAGAGGTATTCTGCGCCGGGGGAGGACACACGGCTTTGCTGTGGTTAATGCGTCTGGACAGACGATGAGCTGGTAATATAGCTGAAATGTGGAGTGGTGAATGATAGAATTTGTGAAAAATAAAGTCTAGAAATAAGACGTCGTGATTCTAGATTAGTAACACCGGCACGGGTTTTTAGTTCAGACAGGCTTGCATGATAAGAACATTCAGAGTAGATAAACCGGGCTGCATGGTTTTGAATTTTATTCCAGTGTATCAGATAGGTTATGTTGATGAGGATCCCAGACATATATGCATATTCTAAATTAAGGCGGACATATATAACATAAGCTAACAATTTTATTGATTGGAGAGCAAGTCTTAGGTTCCGGGGGAAAAACCAACGGTTCGATTCGCGGCATTGGCCAAGATAATGACATAATGTGACCAAGCTAGGGTAGTTGAAAAGGTTATGGCGAGGTATTTATATGAGTCTACGGATGCAATTTCGGCGCCGTATATAGTGTATTTCCCTGATTGGTGATGCTACCTGCGATGAAAATAAACTAGCGAGGTTTTTTTTTAGTATTTAAAGACATCAACCATTCGTTACACCATAATTAAATGAGTTTTAGGTGATTTTGAAGCAAATCCAAGTCTGACGTGTTAGTTATGCGTCGATAAACTGCACAATCGTCTGCAAACAATCGAATGTTAGAAGACATCTCAGTAGGAAGATCATTAATGTAAATTAGAAAGAGTACTGGTCAGAGAACTGTGCCTTGTGGTACGGCCGAACGGACAGAAGATCGAACACCTGAACTCTGAGCACCAGATACCATCTATGAAAACGTTCTGCTTCATATATTTAGTGGCATGCTCTTCAATAAGGGGCATTCTGTTGTGAAATATTAAGCATTGATGATTCTGACAGTTTTAGTTCTATATGCACTTTAGATATTTTTATGAACACAAAACCGTTTAATAGGTGGGAAGGTGTTCCATCTGCGGCACTTTATTTAATTAGACACTCTCAAACAACTGACATAGGAGGGTATTGAATACATCTCTTCAAAGAAGTAGTCGAGAAAGTGGCATCATTTGCAGCAATTTTTAGTAGATTATTCGCTGTGGGTATGTGCAATGTTTTCTCCAGCTTCTTCGTCAGATTTGTGTTAACGGCGCCGACCTTGGCACCGATACAGAAAGGGTTTCAAATAATCAACGGAGACCGTTCGCTTACCTAATAGAATCTTAAATTCTTTACCAGCCCATCAAATGCCGCAGTGCTACACGCATAACGAGTGGCGTAGCCCGTAAGTTGCGGTCACAGCGCTGATGGATATGTTAACAAATAAAAAGCCAGTAAATCGGTCAACAGGGGGATGACGACGTTTGACCAGATCATTGGATGCTGTATCAGATTATTTAAAAGTGTCTTCCAATGATCGCAAGTAGAAGTAGTCCTGCCATGTCTCTTTTGCTACACTTGTTACTCGTATCATGGACTGAGAGGCTATAAGCGCGTAATAGGAGTCAGGAAATAATTTTTTCTGCTCAAGGTACAGACGTGTCGTCTTCCGTTTGACGACAACTGCAAAGTGTGTGTTATATGTAACAGCCGGGTGGGTTGCAGCGGCTCACTCAACTCGTTAATCATTACGGCATGCGCAACAGTGACAAAGAGAAGATAATTAATTTGCCCCCTGTTGCATTTCTTGTTTTGCTTATGTTGAACCTGAACACGCTTGTTATTTAGTCCAATGTTGAATTAACCTAATAAGAACATTCTCTACTTGTATAAAAAAATATGTTCAAAAGTGCATTTATTTTTCCGGGAGAAGTGCAAAAATCGTCAAAAATGTTTTCTTGTGCTTAAGGAGACTGACTATGAAATTAGTTGCGGAATTTAAAGATGTCGTCCAACACGCCTTTCCACTTTTACACCTAGCATTATAAATGTAATTCGTTCTTGTGACTTTTGCATAAAACAATACGTAGAATGCAACTTTTCCCATATGTGTGCATTACTCCAGAAGAATACCTCTCGTGGGACGCGTAGGTCCATTACTTTTACACGCATAGGATGACAAGAGCTACTTGTGGATACATGTATGTGCTATCCCCAATCATTGTTAGCATACTTGTATCTCTACATATTCGCTGTCCTTTTAGATTCAGCGGTCATTCTGATTTCCATACCCTTCAAGTCACCGAACTCTGCCTTTGCCTGTCGTCGACAACTGAATTACTTATAAGTGACATTGACGTCAATTTTTCTTTGAATGTGCGTCATCAGATAGGGCATTTCTAGAACCAAGTGGGTGAGCATCACTTCTAAGAACTTACCACAACAGACATGTCTGCATTGACGTCACATAAATACCTACCGGAGAAGTTATAGCATCGAATATATTACAACGCATGTCATGTTCAATACCCGCGCATTCTTTGCATTAGGAATGACGAGAACTACTTCCAGATATCTAGAGGTGCATTCAATAGGTATATTCAATATACTTGTATGCCTTGACGATCATAGTCCTCTTAGTGGCAGCTGTGATTTTCTCTTTTTCTTCAGCTGCCAATCACCGACCTTCATCTTTGGCAGTCAAGGGAAACATCTTTACTTATAAGCAACATTCTGGCCAATATTTCTTTCAATGTGCGTCATCAGATATTGCATTTCTAGAACCAAGTACGTGCGCATCATTTCTGAGAAATTGCCACGGGAGAGATGTCTGCATTGGCGTCACACGAATACCTACCTGGGAAGGGATAGCATCCACTATAATTAACGCATGTAATGACAAGAGCTACTTGTAGATATATAGAAGTGTATTCCCTTGACAGTTTCCATATGATTGTATCCCTTGACGTTGATAGTCCTTTTAGCTGCAGATCTGATCGTTTTTTTCAATCAGAAGCCAGTCAGCGACCTTTATCTTTAGCAATAAATTCTATTCCGTCATTTTTCCTGTGTGCTATGCTTCGCTCCCTTGTGCCTCGTTACCCTAAGGAAGTTTTTATGTAGCAAGTCAATTAACATTTCTTTTCTTTTGTAACATGATACATTATGTCGCTACCTTCGTCCCTTGTATTTTGTTGTGTACATATGAATTCACTTGTTAGGTACCATAAACTATAATATACGGTAGAATACCTTGATTACAGAGGTCTTGCTGAATGTTTTCGACATTCTAAAAAGATTGAATCTTCATACCTTAATTTAGTATGCTTACGTTACATTACGTACCTTTACTGCTACTAATAAAGGGCTTTGAGGATTTATTTGTCTTCTACATAATTGCTTTCAGGAATATTTCTTTTAATGGCGGTCTGATCAGTTCAATTAAAACAAAAAGCTACATTTTCTCTTTCACATTCTAACAATGTGTATGTGGTAAAGAAAACTAGCATAACGAACGTATCTCGCCGATTGATTTCATTTACTAAACAGATTCAAAGGAGTGTAACGAAAGATCAACACAACAAAAATTGAATAGAGAATCTGCCCACACTCACACACACTCACAGGCACGCGTACACCCTCTCAGACACGCACTAGCACAAACACACACTTCGCATCAGTAGGTTCACTCCTGGAAAATGCACTGACACCGACAAGGAAATGAGCATATCTTTTCCACCTACGCCGTCCCTTGCAGGGGTCCATTTTAGTAAAACCACAATAGAAGCGTCTAAATGTTTAGCTATGATTTCTTACAAGGAAATTTCTTCCATCCCATTGGATAAAACCAGTTTCTTGCGGCGCCTCCAGTGTGAATCCAGTACGTTTTCTCGCGTTGGATTATATTGGAGACTGTGATGCTCGATAGCCACTCAGAATCAGAGGAGGTCGTACGAAAATACATTGCCCGCACTGTGAGATACTCTTGTCTCACTTCTAATAGGCTCGGTCACAGTATTATGCGCTAAATAAACACAAGATGTTGACAGGTATCACTGGTTTATCCCGGAAGCTACGCTGGCTGAAGGTTCAAAACTCAGATGCACAAATTTTAGCTTCTACATGTCACTCCTGCCTAGACTGATACATCCCTTACGAAAATATCTTACAAGAGCTCATATAAGAGTTTAATATATGGTTACTGACAAAATTGGTTTGATGCGGCCAGATGTGCCAAATAAAGGCCATATATGTCCATTTATCTCCAATTTCATTAGCGCCGACATATGGGCAACTTAAACCTCATAAATGACCGTATGTGGTTAATTTCTATATGTACATATGTTCATATGGCGCCCTTATATGCTCATATCTGAAATGTTAAAGTCACTGGCACGGAAATTTAAACCATGTTTGATTGCTTTATATTGTGTCAATAATGCAGCACCACAATAAAAAGACAATTTCCCAGCTGTGATCAGAATTGGGTGGAACAGCGCGGATGTATGAAAGGTTCACGTGAATGCTGAAATTTGACGGTTAATCGACTTGCCCATCAAGGTGTATACCGAATGCAATGCGATGTTTGCAATCGCAATAACATCCGAAGTGCGATCTTGAGTTTAAGCCTAGACATTGCATGGTACCAAGCAAATAACCTTGTAATTTAGGCTCCGTCTGGCCGGCATCCTGTTGATTGTGTGCACAGAAGAAAGCTCTTCTCGCAACGCAGCATATTATCAAGAATTGGGCCACACATAAGTAACTACAGAAGAGCTATGTGCCGCCAGACAAGTATTTATTGAAGAGAATTTCATCCCCGCATCATTATATAACCAAAGTAACTACTTTAGCAACCGCAACAGCACGAACTCGGGCGGCGATAGGCAACACAGAGGCGATCATTTATGTGTGGGCAATATTAAAAGGCTGTCAAGAAACAAGCGCTAAACTTTCGGTACGGATTGCCCAATTTCCATGCCAGACACGATCGGGCTATTGTAGGTACGAAGCTTGTATCGCTGTAGGTTTGGCAAAGTGCTGGCACTCCGAACTCGTTATCCTAGGGCCACTTGCCCAGGTGCACAACTGTGAAGCCACGTGGTATTGTTAACTGAAAAGGCTAGCTTCCATTCCAACATAACTTTTGCAAAACTGAATTTGGCGCTTCGTTTAGCAAGAGGAAAACAGCGAACCTTGTGATGTCCCTTGGCTGCCTATTTATGGTTGTTCGGATTTGGCGTCCTCTGCCGTCATTATGGCTTTACGGTTAGCGAGGAACTTTTGCACGTAGCGAAAGATTTCCGCCTGAACGGGAGAAGAGCACCCCTCCGGGCCTCGCGTGCGACAGAAGAGGGCGCACTTTAGCCTCGCCTTCCTCGCTCGCGCACGTGAGATTGAGCCGCCTACCCCGGCTCAACCTGACGTGTTTAGAGGGAAGCTGAAAGGTTTTCAGAAAAAAATGAGTGAACATCTGTACATAATGGTTTTCAACCCTCCGAATTCGAATATCGTATCGAAATTGAGGGAAAGAAAGCGCAAATATATTTTATTTCGATGAAAAGTGCAACAGCGGACACGCCCAGCTCCGGTGTCTTGTTTCCGCCTGTGATTGGTCGGGCGCCTCGTGACGTCAACACTAGTAACCGACCGCTGTCGCTACGCATGAAGCGCGGTGCCAAGTAGTTTGGTGCTGTTTTTCTGAGTCGGTAATGGAAAATTTAGAGAGACTGCGTTTTTCTGAGGAGTTCGGCGTTACTCGCTACATGTACGAGCCGATTGCGAAGAGCCGGCCTCTCGAAGAAGCAAACGATGCAGGTGCGAGCAGTGCTTTAGACGCGAACGAAAGCAAAGTCTTGGTATCTCCTTGTGTTGAAAATGCTCTTCGGTGAGTATGTTTTTTTGGAAAGCGATCTAGTGATATCGCCGATCTTTTGCCGATTTAGTGAGCTCGTTTCCGATCAAACAACTGTAGTGTTGTGTACCTGCATGCCTCCTCGTCGAACGCAAGCGGTGATGCGATCGTAGGCATTCGTGCGCTGTCCAAAGTTGTCGGCAATCTACAAAGACGGTTTAAATGCATGAAAAGCTTCCCAGTTCATGCAGTACGTGTAGTCACCTTCATCTGTTGACTACCACTCACGTTGATTACCACTCACATTGACTACCACGCACATTGACTACCACGCACGTTGACTACCACTCTACATACACGCAGACGCACTAACAAAGGAATGCAGGGTCGATCCAAGCTGATTACGATGGCACGCACGCAGAAACAAGCGCGGTCAGGCACGGTCGCGGACGCTGCGAAGGAACGAAACATTAGAGTGGACGTCACAACACGGCGGTTTCCGGTCTCCGCTCGCATCGTCAGTGTTAGCAGCAGCACGCAGCATTCGACGGGGGGCGGAGGTACAGCGCAATTTCAACCGGCGATTACGTCGCTCCTAATTGAAAAAAAAACCCAAATTTTACCTACATGGTTTATAAGGTTCCCGCATCCATATATGAGCGTCTTATTGAATTCGACAGACTCTTCAGCTTCCCTTTAACTCGCACTTACAGCATACGGCGCGCAATGACGATTTCATCGCTCTGGCAGTTTATACGGAGCATCACGGTGGCGGCGAAAATGTGCATTGATTGTATATGCAATTGGCTATCGCAATGAAAAAGCTAGTTTATGCAGGAATCCGTGTATAACCTCGATCTACTCATTTATTTACCGTTGAACTGGAAATAAAAATATTTGCTACAATGCACTTTTGTGGCTTTCAGCACTGCGGCTCACTAAAAAAAAAAAAACATTTCCTAAGATTGTCGTCGCCCGACCACCATTAATGATTTTTTTCCTGTTCACTTAGATCTTTTTTTTTAAATGAAATAGCAGTTCAGCAGTATTGAAACACATGTACATATTTTGTAAAATTGTCAGAAAAATATCAAATACTAGATAAACCACAATATACCATGGATCTTGTTTTTAATAAACTATCATTATTTTGTGTGCATACAGAAACTATTCTTATATAACGCTATATTTCGAGGTTTGGCAAATAAGTTCTGCAAACTTACTCAAGGCGGTGGAAATTTCACGGGAGAAAACTAACATCTCCTCGTATCTATGCTACGCCTCAGTCTACACAGCCGAAGTGTACGCAATATTGAGGGTAGTTCAAAAGATCATTGCTGACAAACTTGAAAACACTATCATATACACAGATTCATTAAGCGTGCTGAAAGCTCTACACATGAAATCCCAAAGTGAGCCCTTGTTGGGCGATATTTTTACCGCATTATCGTCAAACAAATATGGCAGATCAATTAGGTTTTGCTGGGTACCAAGCCATGTTGGGATATTGGGTAAAGAAGCAGCGGATAGATGCGCATCAATGGCAGCGTCCTAAACATTCAAAATACAGCACTTCCATATAAAGACAGTGTCAATGCGATTCCGAAGGCCTTGACGTCCAAACGGCAACGCGATTGGGACAATTGTTTAAGCAGCAAGCTTGATCTAATTAACCGTGTAATTGGCGAGTGGAAATCATGCAGTCACCAGCAACGGTTCTACGAGGTGATCTTGTGTCGACTTCGAATTGCACACACACATATGACGCACAATATCCTTCTGCGAAAAGAAAACCCGCCAACTTGCCAAAAATGCAATGAAGGTCTTACAGTCATGCACAACCTAATAACATGTCCACACATCGACACCGTGAGACGGAGGTTTTTACACAGCCTGCATAATTTCCACGTTCCATTACGTCCTACCCTATTACTAGCAGATGACCCCCTAGTGCCATTTGCTAACTTGTTCGACCTTTTAGAAAAAAACTTGTTATTTTTACTAACTATAATGTAATGCAGGCTTAACTGCGCTAACGCTCCGTTCTATTTTGTCTTGTGACTGGCGCAGCATGGCCTTAGTTGCCTTTGTGCCATTAAACCCAAACTAACTAACTAACTAACTAACTAACGTCGTCGTTCAGTCACGCTTATACATCCTATCATTGATAATTTAGTTAGTAAGCGAATGTTTGCAAGTTTATACGCCCGATAAAACTAATATTCCTACTTCGTACAGCAATATATGAATTTGCAATCGCAATCGGTTTTTCACATTTCGGGCAAAATTTTGAATTTTTTTAGGAATCATTTGCGCCCTTTGTTTGTTATTGCTTCTTTAGGATCCTATGCCACATTCTTTTTTTATTTGCTTTGCTGTCCACAATCGCTGCTGCCAGTAGAAGTGCGAGCTTGTGCGCGGGCTATGCTTCTGTTTTAAATATGAGCGACAGATGTACTATGGAAAACATTTCTATTTATTGCGTTTCTTAAACCTTTGCGCATATTGACCGCGTAGCTTTTATACAACCGCCAACGAGCTGAACCATGTTACAATACACCCTATTAGGCAAAGCTCCAGATTGTGTGGTTCCCTTTAATAGATAGAATGGTAAGAGTGTGACCGACATTGACAAGGAGAAAATGAAAAACATCCAGCGACACAATATATAATCGTGGTTAACTTCTTCCGAAATCAAATACGCAAATTCTTGCAGTGGCAAAAGCACCTGCATTTCACTTGCAATTTCCGTGGTTGGCTCCAGTTTTTCCAAAAAAAGTGTAATGAAGGGCAAAAGCTCTGGAATTTTTTAAAGCACATAGCTTCCTTCCATTTTATAATTATTTTTAGAGTGCGCGGTAGGCTAGTTGATGGTCAATAATCCGTGGAGGGACTCGACGAGAGAAACGTTCGTTCACTCACTCTCTCTTGCTCTGTCTCACTGCCTCTTTCTGTAAATAACTGGACCTTACTTAATTTTTTACTGGCTTTTACACTGTTCCTAACACTTCTTCGTGCAATTGTTCGCTCTTCTGTGCTTTTGTTTGATCCGTTTGTTTAGTTTACAATCACAAGCACAATTTATGGTTTCTGCAAAGCTTTTTCTTGTAAGGTAATATAGAACAAATTATTGAACTTCAGGAAAAGGCACGATGATAATAGTTTAACTTAGTCAGCAGTACTCATCTTGTCGACCTATTTTATTTCGCCTAAACGAGACATGGTTGCAAGTGGCACAAGATGAACTCAGATAAGTGGCCAAAGTAATAGTCTCTGTACTATCTTGCCACGATATCAATAACATCATTAAGGAAGCTGCTAGAGTGTAATGACACTCAGTTATCTCGTATAACTATTTTTGTTCAGAAGCTACAAGCTTAACCTCCTATGTAACTCGCACAGCTTGTGCTCCCCGTTTCGTTTTGGTAACTCAACATTATCAAGCGTGGAAATACGTCTGCTGAGCTTCATATATATCGCTGGTGGCATAGCATTAGGTTAGGGCGCTTGTTTAGGCAGTCTTGAGTAGCAAAAAAGGACACAGTGCCCGGTTATTATTATTATTATTATTATTAGATGGTATCTGGTGTGCTCTGCACACCAGATACCATCTATGAAAACATTTTGCTTCAAATACGCAGTGGCATGCTCTTCAATAAGCGGCATTTTGTTTAGAAAGATCAAGCAAGGACGCTTCTAACAGTTTTAGTTCTATATGCATTTTAGATATTTTTTAGGAACACAAAATGCAGAACAGCCTTCGAACACGCGGGAATGTGTTCCTTCTGCAGCACCTCATTTTATTAGAAACTATTAAGCAACTGACAGGAGGGTGGTGAATACATCTCTTCCAAGCAGTAATCTGGAAAGTGGCATCATTTTCAGCAATTTTTATTAGATATTTGGCTGGGGATATCCGTAATGTTCTTACAGCCTCTTCGTCAGATTTGTGTTGACCGTCGCCATTCACGGCGCAGGTGTTGGCACCGATACAGAACGGGTGTGAAATAATCAATGAATACGGTTCCGTTACGTCGTTAAGTTAGGTTCGTCAGTAATTAAGTTCTTTGCCAGCCTTTCAAATGCCTCCCTGCTACACGCATAACGGGTGGCGTAGGCCACGGGTTACGCTCACAGCGCAGGCGGCTATAGTAAAGAATAAATAATCACTCCATCCGTTTGTAGGGGGCTCAGGACGTTTGTCCAGATCATTGGATGCTGTATCACATTAGCTGCAAGTGGCTTCCAATTATCGCAAATATAAAGAGTTCTGTCATGTACCTTTTGCTATACCTATTACTCCTATCGTGGGCGGAGACTATCTAAACATGTAATAAGAGTCACTAAATAATATTTTCTGCTCAAAGTACAGAGGTGTCGTCTTCCCTTTGATGACAACTGCAAAATGAGAGTTATGTGTAAGTGCCGGGTGAGTTGCAGTGGATCACTCTACTCGTTATTCATTACGCCAAGCGCAACAGTGTGAAAGATGACATAGTTGACATGTACGCTTTAGCGTTTTGTGTTTTGCGTTATGATGAACCTGCACTCACTAGTTATTTAGTTCAATGTTAAATTCACATAAGATGAACATTCTCGTCAATGCTAACGAAATGTGTTCAAAAGTGCACTTATTTTTCCGGGAGAAGTGCAAACTCGTCAAAAATATTTTCTTGTGCTGGAGCAGGCTCACTATCAAATTTAGTTCCAGAATATAAAGACGTCGTCAGTGACGCCTTTTCAACTTTTATACCGAGCATTATAAAGATAACTTGCTCTTCTGGCTTCTGCATAAAACATTACGTTGAATGCAACTTTTTCCCTATATGTGTATTGGCCTCAGAAGAATACATATCGTGGCAGGCGTAGCGTCCATTACGTTTACACGCATGTGACGACAAGAGCTACTTGTGGATAAATATATGTGGCTATCCCCAGGCATTGCTAGTATACTTGTATGCCTAGATGTCAGTCGTCCTTTTAGCTGCAGCGATCATTCTGTTTTTTCTATAGGCTTCTATTGACCGAACTCTGCGTTTGGCAGTCGTTGAAAACTTCATTACTTCGAAGTGGCATTGACGTGAATTCTTCTTTGAATGTGCGTCATCAGAAAGGGCCTTTCTAGAACCAAGTAGGCGCGTATAATTTCTAAGAATTTGCCACAAGAGAAACGTGTGCATTGGTGTAACATAAATACATGCCTGAGAAGGCATCGACTGTATTTCAACGTACGGGATGCTCAACAAACACCACTTCTATGCATTAGGAATGACAGGAACTACTTGTAGATATCTAGATGAGCACTCCATAGCTATTTTCAATATACCTATAGCCCTTGACAATCATAGTCCTCTTAGCCGCAGCTCCCATTGTTTTTTTTTTTTTCATAAGCTGCCAGTCACCTACCTTTGTCCTTGGAAGTCAAGGGGAACATCTTTACCTATAAGCAACATTCTGGTGAATTTTTCTTTCAATGTGCGTCATCTGATATTACCTTCCGAGAACTAAGTAGGTGCGCATCATTTCTGAGAAATTGCCACCGGAGAGATGTGTGCATTGGCGTCATGTGAATAACTACCGGAGTAGGGATAGCATCTAATATATTTAAGCGCATGTGATAAAGAGTGCTACTTGTAGATATATAGAAGTGTATTTCCTTGGCATTTTTCATTTAATTGTATCCCTTGACTTTTATAGTCCTGTTAGCTGCAGTTCTGGTCGTTTTTTTTCAGTCAACTGCCAGTCAACGACCTTTATCTTTAGCAATAAATGAGAACATCTTCACTTATAAGTGACATTCTAGTCAATTTTCCTTCGATTCTGCGTAATCAGCTATACCTTCCTTAAACGAAGTAGCTGCGCATGATTTCGATGAAATTGGCGCCACACCCTGCAGAAACTGCACACAATGTCAAATCTGTTCCATCATTCTTTCTGTCAACTACGCTTCGCTTTCTTAGGCCTTGTTCCCATAAGAAAATAATTATGCAGCAAGGCGGCCCCCATTCATGCTTACGTAACATTAAAATTTATGTCGCTGCCTTCGTCTCTCATTCTTTGTTCTGTACATAGGAATTCACTTGTTAGGTACAACAAACTACAATAGTACGGTAGCAAACGTTTATTAAAAAGGTCCTGCTATAGGTTTTCGAGATTGTTTTTGAAAAAAAAACTGAATGATCGTAGGATAGCTTTATATATTTACGTTACATTACCTAAGTTTACTACTACCAACTTAGGAATTTCTGGATTTATTTGTGTTTTTCACACCACTGCTGACAATAAGATTTGTTTTAATTGCGGTCTCATCAGTTCAAATAAAATAAAACCTACATTTCCTCTTTCACATTACAACAATGTCTATGGTAAAGAGAACTACCATAACCAACGTGTCTGACTCATTCATTTCATTTAGTAAAGAGAATAAAAAGAGTGCCACCAAAGATCAACACAACAAAAAACGAATAGAGAATCACCCCACACTCACACACATGCACACGAACAGACACACCCTCTCAGACACACACCAGCACAAACACACACTTCACATCGGTAGATTTACTCCAAGCAAATGCACTGGAACCGACGGGGAAATGAGCGTCTGTTTTCCGCTTGCGCGGTCACTTGCAGTGGTATCTACTAGTAAAACCATAATAGAAGAGTCTAAATGTTGAGCTAATATTTCTTACAAGAAAATTTACTCTATCCAGGTGTAAAACCCAGCGTCTTGCGGCGCCTCTAAGGTGAATCCAGTACGTTTTCTTACGTTTGATTACATTACAGACTGTGATGCTCGATAGAGACACATAATCGGAGGAGGTTGCTCGAAAATGGTTTGACCGCACTGGAAGAGACGCTTGTATCAGTTTTAAAACGATAGGGCAGAGTATTACGTGCTAAATATACACCAGATTTTGGCAGATATCATTGATTTATGCAGGAAGGTACGCTGGCTGAATCTTCAAAACTCTGGTGCAGGAATTTTAGATTTTGCATGGCAGTCACGCTGACACTGGTACGTCCCTTACAAAAATATCATACGAGGACCCATATAAAAATTTAATATATAGTTACTTACGAAAGTGGCTTGATGCGGCCAGATGTGCTATATAGGCCATGGCCATAACTCTCCAATTTCATTAGGGCCGACATATGGGTGATATATATGTTATAAATGACCATACGTGCCTAATTTGTATAAGTATATATGTTCATACGACGTTTCTTTGTGGCCATATCTGAAATGTTAAATGTCCCTAGCACATAAATTTAAACCATACTTTATTGTTTTATAGCGTGCCAATATTGCTGCGTCACCATAAAATGACTTCATTTCCCAGCTGTGATCAGAGTTAGGTGGAACACGGTGGATGTGAAAAAGGTAGGTGTGAATCCGGAAACCAGACAGTCAATCGGCTCGCCCATGAAGCTGTATAAAGAATGCGCTGCTATGTACGCAACGGCAATAGCATCCTAACTGCTACCTGCAGTTTCAGCCTAGACATTCCAACGTAACAAGGAAATAATCTTGTTCTCTGTGTTCCATGTGGCCGGCATACTGTTGATCAAGTCCACAGAAGAAAGCTCGTATCGTAATGCAGCGTATGGTCAAGAGTGGTGCCACGCACCGGTAACTACACAAGAGTAACGTTCGGCCACACAAGTATTTATTTAAGAATTATTGGGTTTTACGTGCCAAAACCACTTTCTGATTATGAGGCACGCCGTAGTGGAAGACACCGGAAGTTTCGACCACCTGGGGATCTTTATCGTGCACCTAAACCTAAGTAAACAGGTGTTTTCGCATTTCTTCTCCATCGTAGTGCGGGCGCCATGGCCGAGATTCGATCCCTCGACCTTGTTCTCAGCAGCCTAACACCATAGCCACTCAGCAAGCACGGCTGGTAAAAAAATATTTATTGAAGGGAACTTCATCCCTGCATAATATTAAAACCGAAAGCAATTACCCCAGTAAGAGCAACAATCAGGAACTCGGCCGTCGACAGACAAAACAGAGGCCATAACCTTTGTGTGGGCAGTATTAAAAAACTGCCAAGGAACAAGTGCCAAATTTTCGCGACAGATTGCCCGCGTTCCCTGGCAGACATGATCGGCCCATTGTTGTTACGAAGCTTGTATCGCAGTAGGCTTCGGCAAGGAGTTACACTCGAAACAGTCGTTATCCGGAAGCCACTGGCCCAGGTGCACAGCCGAGAAGCCACGTGGCAATATTAACTGAAAAGGCAAGCCTCCATTCCTACATGAGTTTCTGCATAATTAAATTTAGCGCTTCGTTTACCAAGGGAAAAGCACCGAACCTTTTGTTGTCTCTTGGCTGACTTTCTCTTTGTTCGGAGTCGGCTGGCCTGCTGTTTTATGGCCTTAAGGTTAGCGAGAAAAATCTTTCACGTAGTGAACGACTTCTTCGTAAACCGGAGAAGAACCCCCCTCCGGGCCTCGCATGCCAATGAAGAGGGCGCGCTTTAGCCTCGCGTTCCTCGCTCGCGCACGTGAGATTGAGCCGCCTTCCCCGACTCAACCTCACCTGTTTTAACTCGCGCATACAGCATACGGCGCGCGGTGACAATTTTATCACTATTGGAGTTTATACGGGGCTTCACGGCGGCGGCAGAACTGCGCTATGAATGTATATGCTATTGGGCTGTCGCAATAAAAAAGTTAGTTTCTGCATGAATCCGGGTATTACCTCTCGCTACTTCTAATTTATTTGTAGTTGAACTGTAAATAAAAATATTTCCTAAAATACCCTTTTGTGGCCTTCAGCACTGCAGCGGAATAAATAAAAAAAACATTTCGTAATGTTGTCGTCGTCCGACGACCGTTGATGATTTTTTCCTGTTCACTTAGGGTTTTTTTCGAAAACAAATAGCTGTTCAGCAGCATTCATTCACATATACATATTGTGCCAAATTATCAGAAAAATAACAACTGTCAGTTATACCAACTGATGTCGTGGATCTTGTTTATCCTATCCCTCTTCTTCATGTCTGCAGAAACTAATCTTCTAGACCGGCATAATTGGATGCTTGGCAAATCAGTTGTACAAAATTACGCACGGTGGAGGAAGTTTCACGAAATGAAGAAACTGACATTCACTGTTACGTATGATACATATGTAAATTTACGTGGTTAAGACGTCTTATTTGAATGTTGTCAATTGTATGTGTGCTACGGATGTCAATTATTACTTTCATAATTCGAATTCTATGGTAGGTATTGTCGCATCTTCTTGGTATTGGTCTTCAGTCAGGTGCAAGTTCACAAACCTCATTGATGTTATCCCATGAAAGGGTGTTAAGACGTAAGATACTTCGCAGCTAGTTTTTTGGCAATGTGTATCATGGTTTACACCTTTATGCAGCCTAAGGCCCAAGTATTCTTTTCGACACTTTGACATTTTGGAAGACACACAAGGTAAAAAGAGCACATACACACAATTGAGAATATCGAGTATGCGGCCTGTTTTACCTCTATCGTACACTTTTTTAGGGGTGTTCCGGCAGCTATTTTCAGAGAATATCCTACCAACTCGACTACAATTTCCATTGTTGCAAGTGTATAATGCTCCTTCATTTTATCGTTCTTTAATGCATAGTTTACTAATGAACCTGTTAGGTATCGCGAATACTCATGTATACGAAGCAAAATTATGGAAGGGAGCCTGCAAAATGTTTTTGCTATTGCAATTATACGGACACTCCCGGTGCATTTCTGGTGTCGCCGTCACCCTGAGGTTCTGTAGATACTCCTAAGGCGGAAAAACCGTCGTCGTGCTCCGTATGCTGTATGTGCGAGTAAAGCGTGCGATAGTGAGCTGGCGAACGCGGTTCAATCTTGAATGCGCGAGCGAACGCCGGCCGGAAGCGTGCCCTCTCCTGTCGTGCGCTAGGCACGGAAGTCAGGTGAGGGGCGGGCGTGTTCTTGCACGGTGGCTCCTAGGGCGCCTTGATGTCTGCGACTCCGTAGAGAGTGGCCACACGTCTCTCCACATTTCATTCCGACGATGCTGTTTCCAGGCCAGCACTGCAGCTCCGCCTCCAGGCACTTTCTTACGTTCCTGGAGGACACAGGGCTTTCCTATAAATTGTTAATCTGCCGCAATGCTACCTCTTATAGCGGTACCTTATGGTACGGGACTCCGCAATCGTCTCGACCTTCTCTCTCTTCTCATTTTTCTTTCCTCTTTACGTTCCCTTCCCCAATGGGCTGAGTCGTGCTCCCTAGAGGGCTGCACGAAACAGCACCTCTTCCTTTTCACAATCACACTCTCTCACCCGTATGCTTAACTTGGACTCGCGAATGGCGGACACTCAAGTGAACGCCTTTGGTGGACGCCGTAGGGACGCATTACCGGTGGTCGTGTATCGCGAAAGCGATCTGCGACGTTCCCAAACTGCACGCCCGAGGGGCCTCGTATTGAAAGCGATTTCTGATGCTTGCAAAGTGCGCCTAGTGTCAGTGGCTTCGTATGAGCTAGGAGTATTTTGGAATTATTGTTACGGTTCAAGTGAGAGATGCACGAAGGTCAATTTGCTTACTGGTGCTCCCATTATTCACTCCAGCATTTTGACATCGTGTTCTCGCACTCATCCAATCAGATGCGTTCACGCGACACCGTGTTTTGTAAAGATTGAAAACACGTTTGCGGGCTAGTTGGTGTGAATTTATGGTAGAATGTGTAAGCGCAACTGAACAAGAACAAGTGACGCTTACACAATCTATCATTGATAATTTAGTAACTAAGCAAATGTTTCCAACTGTATACTGTCGATAAAACTAATATTCTTAATTCGTACAGCTATCTACCAATTTGCAGTCGCGATAGGTTTGCCACCTTTCGGGTGAAAGTGCGAATTGCTTAAGACAAGATTTGCGCTCTTTGTTTCTTATTGCTTCATTAGGATCGCATGCTGCATTCTTTTATTGATTTGCTTAGCTGTCCACAATCGCTGCTACTAGTAGAAGTGCGAGTTTGTGTGCTGGCTATGCTTTTTTTAAATGAGCGACATATTTACTCACCGGCACAGTATTCTTTATTGCGGCTTCCTATACATTGACGCAAATTGACCTTTTAGCTTTCATACAACCACGAAAGAACTGACCCATGTTTCAATACATCCTATTGATCAAGGCACTAGATTTTTTGGTTTTCTTTATTAGTTAGAATGGTGAGAGTGTGACGCGAATTTGACAAGGAGAAAAATGAAAAAGATCCAGCAACACAATTCATAACCGTGGTTACGCAAATAACTAACCTAACACAAATACCCAAATTATTGCAATGAGAAAAGCGCTTGTATTTAACTGGCACTTCCCATAGCTCTGTCCAGTTTTGCACAAATGTAATAGAGGGCACAACCTCTGGACTTTTTTAAAGCGCATAGCTTCCTTTCGCTTGATGATTATTTGTCGAGAGGGTGGTAGGTGGGTCTGTGGTCAATGATCCCTGGAGGGACTCGGCCAGAGAAATGTACGTACGCTAACTCTCTATTGCTCTGTCTCTCTATTTCTCTAAAAAACTGTACCTTACTTACTGAATTTTTTTATGGCTTTCACACTGTTCGTAACAATTCTTCCTGCACTTGTTCCCTCTTTTGTAACTATGCTCATTCAGTTTGTTTAGTTTACACTCACAAGCACCATTTATGCTTTCTGCGAAACTTTTTCTTGTAAGGTTATATTGAATATACAAGAAATACCTCCAGAAAAAGCACAATAAGAACAGTTCATCATGGTCAGCAGGACTCATCATATTGATCTATTTTATTTCGGCTAAACGAGATATGGATGAAGTGGCGCAAGATGAACTCAGATATGCGGTTAGAGTAACAGTCGGCGCGCTATATCTCCATGATATCAACAGTACCATTAAGGAAGCTACTGGCGTATCATTCATAATAATAATAATAATAATAATAATAATAATAATAATAATAATAATAAAGATTATTATTATTATTATTATTATTATTATTATTATTATTATTATTATTATTATTATTATTATTATTATTATTAGATTATAGCACAGGCACTAGGTTACAGTGTGTTAAGGTATGGTATTACAGTCTTTGGCTTTTGTTCGGATCGTTGGAGATGCAGGGTTGACCGGATTATAAAAAACATTCTTAAAAACGTTGCGTACAATTCCCCAATAGGAACATCTGCAAACATCTTCCGTGAACTTGGGCTACCAAACTTCCAATCATTACTTATAGAAACAGTTGTAGTTAAACATTTCTGGAATTCCGCTTTCAAACAAAAACGTGCCGCCGCAAGGGAGCTTAGAAAACATGTCCGTTACGTAGTTCCGCATTCAGCCACAAGGTATGGCACGGCCAGACGCTGTGCTTATGTGCCTGACATATTTAACAAATTACCAGAAGAGATATTTAACGCGACATCAGAAAGAACGCTCACACACATCTTAAAGCAGCTAGAGTAAAATTACCCGCTTGTACATTGTTTTTTTTTTGCACCGCAATTTTTACCTCTTCAATTTTGTTATATGTAGATAACTAAATGTTATCTTGTTCTTCTTAATGTTTTGCCTTTCATTTTTTTTTCATGCATCTCATCAATTCTTGTACATCTTTTTGCCTTGTCTGTCATATCCATTGGCACGGTCCTACAAGCCAACTAAGGCTTAGACCGGCCTGCTTGTGTTGTTTTGTATATTGTCTGGCAATAAATATTATTATTACTATTATTATTATTATTATTATTATTATTATTATTATTATTATTATTATTATTATTATTATTATTATTATTATTATTATTATTATTATTATTATTATTATTATTATTATTATTATTATTATTATTATTATTATCAGCCTGGCTACGCCCACTGCAGGGCGAGGGCCTCTCCTATACCTCCAACTACACCGCTCATGTGCTAATTGTGGCAATATTGTCCCTGCAAGCTCCTTAATCTCATCCGCCCACCTAACTTTCTGCCGCCCCATGCTATGCTCCCTTCCCTTGAAATGCAGTCCATAACCATTAATGACCATCGGTTATCTTCCTTCCACATTACATGCCCTGCCCATGAACATTTCTTTTTCTTGATTTCGACTAAGATGCCTTTACCTCGCGTTTGTTCACTCACTCAATTTGCTGTCTTGTTATCCTCCCTTAACGTTACACCCGTCATTCTTCATTCCATAGCTCGTTGTGTCGTCCTCAATTTAAGTAAAACCCTTTTCATAAGCCTCCAGATTTCTGCCCCGTAGGTGAGTACTGGTAAGACGCAGCTGTTGTACTCTTTGCTCTTGAGGGATAATGGCAACCTGCTGTTCATGATCTGAGAATGCCTGCCAAATGCACCCCAGCCGATTTTTGTTCTTCTGATTATTTCAGTCTCATGATCCGGATTCGCGGTCACTACCTGCCCGAAGTAGATGTTCTCCCTTAATACTTCCAGTTCATCGCTACCTACGGTTAACTGCTGTTCTCTTCCGGGACTGTCATACATTAGTTCAGCTTCCTGCAGAGAAATTTTGAGACCCACCCTTCTGCTTTGCGTGTCCAGGTCAGTGGGCATGTATTGCAATTGGTCCCCTGAGTTACTAACAAAGGCAATATCATCAGCGAATCACAAGGTACCAAGGTATTCTCCATTATTTCTTTTCCCCAATTCTTCCAAATCCTGGTCTCTTAATACCTCCTGTAAACACGCGGTGAATAGCATTGGAGATATCGTATCTCCCTGCCTGATAGCCTTCTTTATTGGGATTATGTTGCTTTTTTTATGGAGGACTACGGTGGCTGTGTAGCCGCTGTAGATATTGTTCAGTAATATTTCAAAAGGCTCGTCTGCACCCTGATTGCGTAATGCCTGCATGACTGCTGAGGTTTCATCTGAATCAAACGCTTTCTCGTTATCAATGAAAGCTATATATCAGAGTTGGTTATATTCCGCACATTTCTCTCTCACCCGACCGATAGTATGAATATGGTTTATTGTTGAGTAGCCTTTATGAAATCCTGCCTGGCCCTTAAGTTTACTTGAATGCGAAGAGATCAAGGCGCAATAGACCAGGACAGAAGAAGAACAGAAACGACAGGACTGGCGCCACTCGAGACTGGCAAGCTGAGACGGCAGTCAAGTTGACGCACAATATGGCAGGATCGGTGTGAAAGCTGATCGCCGTCTCAGCTTCCCACTCTCGAGTGGCACCGGTCCTGTCGTTTCTGCTCTGTCCTGATCTTTGAGCCCTGCTCCGTACACATTCAAGCATAAACCAACTATTCCAAGCAATTGTTTTACTTCTGTTTACAGAAGCCAAAGGTGTACCTGATTCTATTTGCGATAACCTTAGTAAATACTTTGTTGGGAACGGACAGTAAGCTAATCGGTCTGTAATTTTTCAAGTCAATGGCGTCCCCTCTGATGTTGATTAAGATTACGTTGGTGTTTTTCCAAGATTCCAGTACGCTTGAGTTCATGACGCATTGCGTATACAGGGTGGCCAGTTTTTGTAGAACAATCTTCCCACCATCCTTGCAGAAATCTGCTGCTACCTGGTCCTCCCCAGCAGTCTTCCCCCTTTGCATGGCTCCCAAGGGTTTCTTTACTTCTGCCTGTCAAGGAACAAATGCCAAACTTTCATGAGAGATTGCGCAATTTCCGTGCCAGACACGATCAGCCCATAGTAGTAGGTACGAAGTTCGTATCGCTCTAGGTTTGGCCAAGTGCTTACACTGGAAACAATTGTTATTCGAAAGCCACTGAAACAGGCGCACAGCTGGGAAGCCACATGGCAATATTAACTGAAAAGGCAAGCCTCCATTCCATCATAAATTTTTTTGCAAAACTAAATTTGGCGCTTCGCTTTCTCACTGATGAGCTCACTCAGAGAATAGCGAAAATATATAGTAACGCAACCTTTACACAAAAATCGACACACCTCTTTGTCGCGAAAGTCCAGGAGAACGCTGTAAAAGGCAAACTTATAACGAGCACGCATAGAAATTATGCGTATATTTATATCTGACAAAGTGAATAGCTTGTGTTAGCTCAAGATAATATGTTAAAGGGAAGCTTAACCACTTTTTGAGGCCTCAAAAACCATTTTGTTGGCTTTAATTACTCCCAGGGATATACTGCCGAAACAATTTCATACGTAAACATAGCATTAGCGTGTACACAATGGGCGCAATGTTTACCTTATTCATTTCCTTCCGACTCATTAATTCATTATTCATTGCCTTCCTGCTAACGGAGAAGTTTTGGCAAGTCACCTGGCATAAATGCTGTGCTTTAGCATTTGTGCAATTTCTTTTGTTTTATAGGTGCGATACAACTATTTCAACTATTTCAAGTATTTTCAACTGAGTAAAATTTTCGTGTAATGTTCACGGCTGCGCAAGTTATTTTGGGAATGTGTTTTCTTATCAAGCTCGAGGCGTCGTTCAGGTCCCCTCTAAACATACGTATGCGCTCAAAACGAATGCAAACATTTTTACTTGAATCTAATTCTCGGGTATAACATGCCCAATCCACAATTTGTTTTTAAGCAACGTGATGTTGAGGCACTGCCGTTTAAGTTTTACCACCAGGTGATGTTTGCTGTGCCCCCGTTGCACTGAACACGGATGCTTTTGCATTTAAACCCATCCTAATATGATCGCCGTGTCAGGAATATAAGCCCACGATCTCTTACGTAGGAGTGCAACACCATAGCCACTAAGCCGCCGCAGCGGGCAACCATTTTGCAAAAGCTTAGATTCTAAATAGATTTGCACTCAAGCTTGACTGCGTTGCAGTCAATGCAGTCACGAATTGTAGGTAAAATAGGCTACTAATGCGCTGGTTCATTCACCTAAATAAACCTGGAAGACGAGTGCATTTTGTTGCAAAATTTTGGAACGAATATGCTGCCTTAGCGAATTATTTTCGTTCTGCTCCAGTCAGACGCTAGACCGCACTCTCATGATGCCTAGGGAAGTAGCGGAACGTAAACCGTTGCCCGGCCCATTGCTACATAGCCAATTCTTCGGAGTAGAGGGCTTCTTTGAGCTCGTGATATTGATGTTTTGCATGATCTGTCTTGCCGTGCTGTTTTGCGCGAGTCTTTACTATGGCGTTTTTGCATGAGCATCGATGAGTTCGCCAAGCGGGTTGTGCATTCCTAATTCCTCGAACCTCTCGTTAGTCGTGAGGATCGGTAGGCTCAGGGCTTGTTTATGTGCATTTTTGATGATGCAGTCTATATTTTGTATTCCCCCACATGTAATTTGAGGCATGGTGTCACATATACTATGTGGCTCACAATGAAGGCTTGGATGAACAGCACTATGTTGTGTTCTTTCATGTAATAGTTCTCATTGGCGATTCTTTCAGTTAACCTGATTGTTTGTTGGGTGCTGTGATCCAATTACCTCAATGCTTCTCAGTAGTGCCGGTTGCCAGATATTCGGAGTCCAAGTAAAAAAATGTACTATGGGGTTTTACATGCCAGAACCACGATAAGATTATTAGGCATGACGTAGTCGGGAACCTCACAAATTTCGACCACCTGGGGTTCTTTAACGTACACCAAAATCTAAATACACGTGTGGCTTCGCATTTCGCTCCTATTGAAATGCGGCCGCCATGGCCGGGATTCGATCCCTTGGTGTCCCAGTACTCTTAGCTGCTCTACCTGGGGAATTGGGTGATCCTCTGTCGAGACGGTGATGTGGGATCGTTCTTTATTGTAGTTGCGCCCTCGGCTTGTTGGTGCGTAGAACAGTAGTTCCGATTTTCGGGGAGATCATTTTAGGCCCCTGTTCTCTACGTACTCCTCTGCCGTTTTCACTGCGGGCTGTGACATCTTTTCTATGTGTAAGTCGCTTCCACCCGTCATCCACAGAGTGAGGTCGTCTGCATACAGACAGTGCTGAAGTACTTACATGTGTTTCAGCTCTGTGGGCAGACCGAGCATCACCACGGAAAATAACAAGAGAGAAAGCACCGATCCTTGTGATGTTTCCTTGCTTTCTAGTTCTATTTGTTCGGATTTGGCGTCCCCTATCATGAATATGGTTTTATGGTTAGAGAGAAAATGTTTCACCTAGTCATATGCTCCTTGGCCTACGTGGAAGTTTCGCAAGTTGCTTGTGGTTAACGCTTTGAAAGGAATTTTTAAGTCGATACCAAGGGTGGCTGTTGTATTTAGGGTGTGTGTTTGAGCGTTGATGATTTCGTTTATTAGTTGCAGCATAACGTCTTGAGTCCAAGGTTTGTTCGAAAGCCGATCATGCTGTGCATGGGTATGGACTGTTATCTTCAATGTATCTGGTGAGACGCGTTAGAATTACTTTTTTCATAAGCTTTCCGATACATAATGTCAATAAAATGGTCCTAAGATTTTGTGCGTGTTACTTTTACACACGTTTGTGTATTAGTGTGATTTTGCCGCTTTTCTATTAGGGGGGGGGGGGGGGTTAGGCCCCTTCTCACAACATTTGTCTGTGTATTTTGTGACAGCGGTCACTGATTCGTCGTCTAAGATGCCAAGTATTTTATTGGTTAAATCGTCGGCACCCAGGGTGGACTTGAGATTGAGTCGTCCGAGTTTGTATCGAATCTCTGCCTCCATTATGAGGGCGTCGAGGTCGACGTTATCCTTCCCTTGGTACTCTGGCGGTCGCGTCATTGTCGCAACTCATACCTATATCTTGCGTAGGTCTTGTAGGAACTCTGCCTCTGTAACTACATCGCTGTGTAGTATCCGTTGCAACTTTTGTCTTTTTTGATGTTTTCGCTCCTTCTGGGTTGAGAACCCCACGAAGTATGTTCCAAGTTTCGGACATTCCGAACTGTCTGCTCATTAGAGTGCATGTGGCTTCCCACTGCTGCTGGAATAACCTATTTGCTTGGTCTTCTTTTTTTTCTTCCGACAGTGATTATGCTCTTTCACAGGCTCCAGTGCTGCTTTTGACTTTTCCAGCGATTGTGCACCCTGTTTGGCCTCCCACATAAGAGTGGCCTTGTAGTCCATTTCCTCTACGCCTACATCTTCGGCGACGTTTCTACTGGCTTTCTGCACAACACGTTGCACTGTCAGTGTCCACATCTGGGGAAACACGGGAAAAACGCAAGATGGAAATTCATGACGATGAGCAAAACGCGAGCAAGATAAAGCGGGAGTCATTGTTTCGATAAGTGGACTTGTGTTTGTCAATGTGACATATGCTTTCCTAGGCACAGTATTATGAGTAGGGTTCTTCTGAAGGGGAGACAGGGTAAGTCCGGTGCGTGAGACATCTACCGAAGGTGTGTTAGCGGTGAGGGTGTAAAAATCTCAATAGAGAAATGCTGTGCACGCGGCCGGTGACACGGTCGTGTGTCACCTGGCGTGTCAAGCAAGGTCGGTGTGCACAGGACCCCTCTATTAGCTGCTTTGTTGAAGGTCAGTGGGCTATCGTCTCTCTGAAAGAGATATTAAAAGGCGCGACAGAAAATTATTATCGTGTAAAAAATAACTTAAATGGAAAAAATATATAAAGAAAACAGATGAAGAAAGAAAAAACACTAAACAACCAAATGCAAAAAAAGTAGTGTTGTTAACTATAGCTTCAAATTTAGCACGGCGAATGGAGTCTAAAGCTCCCTCTAAATTACTTATGGTCATTTTTTGCAATGCCTTGAACTTATGATAACTTAGGATTGTCGGTATTTTCTTTACAGCTCAGAACGGAAATTCGACTATAATATGTGGAGTTTATGTGCGTGAAAGTTATGACCTTATTGATTAAAATGCTTTGCGACGGCTTTGGAATGTTTTCTAGCTGTGTCCGTGCAATGTCCGTTAACCTGGCATTCATTTATTGTCCCGTTTAACCGATATGTACTTTCGTGTAAAATGCACATTCTAACTTGTAAATCACATGCGATCTTGTAAGAGTAGAGCTAAATTTCACTTGGTGTGTATAACTATTCGCGGTGCTTTTAATTATATTTCAACTTAATGCGCTTACAGCTTTTGCACCTGGTGCAACAACAAACATTTATTATAGGGGAATCACGATGGTTGATTTCTGCGTGCACTATCAGGTACTTAAATTTTCTGTTGCGAAAATAGGTAACAATTGGTACATCCGGGAACGCTTTTCGGAGACGCCCGTTACTTGATAATGCTAAGTATCAATCGTCCCTCTTCTATGTATGCGCTGTAAGTGACGATTGATACCATGGAATACCAACTAGCCCGTACCCAAACCTTGCTTCTATGCTAAGTAGTAATTTTATAGGATGTTGCTTATGTTTGGGAGGGCATTAGAATATTTTGGTATAAAGGATGGCGTCGGTCATAGTATCGTGCAGGCTTTTTTTTAGTTAATTCCGACTGCCTTTCCAAACTTGACGCGACGTCATAAGTTCTGTCGAGAGCAGCTTTTGCATAATTTCCTTCTGCAAGCGTTGCTTTACGGTAATTTAGGTAGTTGATATAATCGTTGTCTTTGCTGTAGGTTCTTCGTATTTCTATTGCCTGTTCGACATAAGTCTATTGCTTGCAGTGTGAAGTGTGATCACTGTTGTAGTCTAAATATTGCTGGCTATCCGTAAGCCCTCTTAGACCACCTAGCACGTGGCTACCCTAAGCATAACAGTGCTCAGGTCTTAATTTGTGCATAAAGCTAATCTCAAAAGAAATTTTAGAGTCAACGCAGCATTGCCGGAAATTCAAAAGAAAGAACTCACCGAAAGAAATCACATGGTAATTAAACCAGCTGACAAAAGCGGCGCAATTCTAACCTGGCCTATAGAAAAGTGCACGAATGAGGCCTCCCAACGACGGAGCAACCACACCCATTACAGAAAACTTGACCGTAACCCAACTTCAAACAACAGCAATATGGCGAAAAAAACAGTAGTGGAGCTCCTGTCCAGAGAACTAATCACGCTATCTTAATATAGCTTCACGAAGCCCAAGAATAAAGAAGGAGGGCGCATTTATCTTCTTCCTACTATACAGAAAGTTACCGTAGAAAAAATATTTACTGCACGAACCCCAGGTGGCCTGTAGTGTTTAATAACAACTCACTTACCGAGTCACTATCTAAATTCTTAACTCACTACCTCTCAAAAATTCCCACCATGCTCCCATCTTTTCTTCTTGACAAGTCACATTTTCTTCGAATTATTGACTGCATCAACACCAACCAGCCCCTTTTTGACGGGGCCATTCTGCTCATTTTGGATGTTTCTGCCCTTTACACTAACATACCCATGAGTGAAGAAATTGACGCAGTATCCAGATCCCTCGCAGTGAATCCCCACGCGCACGCTCCTGAAGTTTACCTGTCACTCCTTCGGTTAGTTCTCACGCTCAACTATTTCGAATACGAATTTATTCACTACCTACACACTTTCGACAGTAGCATGGGAACACCATTCACTCCAACGTAAACAAACATTTTCATGGGACACTTTGAAACACACCCGTTAAAATCCTACCCATTGAAACTCCACACCTAAATGCGTTACATTGACAACATATTTATAATACGGGAGCATGGCACAAACGCCTTAGCCAACTTAAGTAACCATTGCAATCGCTTTCACCCGAGTGTCAAATTTAGTGCTCACCACACTCCTAGTCTATTGAACTTCCTCGATACGACGGCCTACATAGAAAACGGAAACTCAGAATGACAATTTAGCAGAAGTCTACGGGTAGAAATGATTATTCAGATTACAACAACCAACAACCGCGCGCTGCACCAATAAATTTTTGTCGTACAAGCGAAGAGAATAGGAAGAATCTGCAGTAAAGGCAACAATTATATCCATTACCTAAATGACCTTAAGGCAGCTCAAGCAGAAATACGCTGCCCACAAGTTACTCTCGAAAGAGCTGATCACGTCGTGTCGAGATTGGTGGGGCAGTCGGAGTTAACTACACCATAATCTGACAGACCGCCAGCCTTTATACGAAATTATTCTAATACCCCCCCCCCAAACATAAACAACATCCTACGGAATCACCACCTAGTATCATCAACTAGCGATAGTCTCAGAAAAGCGTTGCCGAGTGTACCAAGGGTTACCTATTGTCGCAACAGAAACTTTGGGACATCTAAGCGCACGCAAAATCAGCCAACATCATTCCCCCGTAATAAAAGCATGTTTTCGCCCCAGTTGCTAAACCTTCCCTTACATTCAAGGCGAAATTGAGATTGAAAGCACCTCAAATAGTAGTACACACGAAGCGAAAACTTGCTCAACTTGTACAAGTCCGGATGTGATTTATATGGCTGAGTATTTCTTTTCTAATTTTGTAATAAACAGTATATGGGTTGAACAGGAGAATAAATGAATGTCAGGATAAACGTACATCGGGCGGACACAGATAAAAACCTTTTCAAAGCCGTCGCCAAGCATTTAATTCAGCAAGGTCGTAACACTGATAAACATCAACTATACATGATACAGTCAAGTTCCCGATCTGAACAAGAAAGAAAATACAGGGATTCATCAGTTATCTATAAGTTCAAAACATTGCAACCAATGGACACAGACGTTCCAATGGCAGCTTTTGTATATATTCCTTATGCAAAACTTCATTATATAGGGAACAATGCTTAGCTGCATTTGGTTGCTCAGTGGTTTTTTTCCTGCCGTTGTTTATTTTCTTGTATTTATATATTTAATCTATTTCAGTTATTCCTTTCCATGAGGGCAGTTTTCTGGTACTTTTTTTATTATCTGTTTAAGAGAGCGACACGGAGTTGACCTGCATTGAAGCAGATAATAGAAGAGAGCTATGCATGCGGCCGTTGACACG
Organism: Dermacentor variabilis; assembly: GCF_050947875.1. Classification (NCBI taxonomy): domain Eukaryota; kingdom Metazoa; phylum Arthropoda; class Arachnida; order Ixodida; family Ixodidae; genus Dermacentor; species Dermacentor variabilis. The sequence goes on from NC_134574.1 coordinate 38,033,593, forward strand.
CCGGATGACGCACGACCGTGTCACGCGCCGTGTGCACAGCAATCTCCATTGTGACTTCTGCACCCTAGCAGCTATCACTCCTTCGGTCGTTGCTACACGCACCAGACTTATCCGCTCTCCCCTTTAAAAGAACGCTACCTTGAAAAATGCAAGTCCACTTGTCAAAGCGTTGGCTCCTGCTTTTACCTTGTTCACGTTTAGTTCCTAGGTTCACATCAGTATGTCCTCGATGATTTAGGTCGCAAAATTGTTGCAGAGATTGCGAAAGGTATCCCTCTCGGTTCGCGTTATTTTCCTGCATTACTTTATACGCGGGCCACCTTGTAGCATTATGTTCACAATGTAGTGATCACTGCTTAGGTTTAAGTTCGTGTTGGCCCATTTCGGGTTAGAGATGTTCTTTATGAATCTCAGGTCCGGCGTAGGGTCTCTGTAGACGCCATTGCCCATTCTGGAAGGATCGTGTTGGCTAGTTATTAGCGTGATCCGTATTAGCTTATCGTTCTACTGAGTGTGGCCTTTAACATTCTCCATGGTGTAACCCCATGGCGCGGGTGGAGTGTCAAAGTCATCCAAGATGATGAGTGCCGGTCTAGACACCACGTTTAGCCAACTGCGGAAAAGCGAGCCAAACTTTACTCGGCGTGCTTTCTTTTTGGAGACGGCATGATTTCGAGTAGTACGTGGTCGATATTTCGTACGCCGATGTAGTGTTCAATAACCTCTATGTTTGGGTGTCTCAGGGCGATTACTATTGCTTTTTCATCTAAAGAACTATATGATGTTTATCCTCATAATTTCCTGGTCCTGCCAGTTTCCTGGATAGCGATTACGTCCGGTGCTTTCTTGGTTTTTACGAATTGCTACAGGTTCTCTTTCTAGCGCTGAAACCCACGACCACGACACTGCCACATTACTATCCACTCCTTACGCAGCGTCACGTAGAATACTCGAGTTCTGCACGCAGCTTTTCTGAGCCTCAGGTTGTCTGATGTACGCCTTGCTCTTCACGGGCCTCGCTTCTAGGCGTGGGGCACCTTTCGACGCGTTTTCCAGCTGCGCTACTCTACACTCGAGGACGTCGAATCGCTTCGACATCTGCACTCGCATCTGCACTTTCTGCTGTTGTAGATCCGCAAGCAGTTGCACGAATTGCTGTTCTAAACCTACGAACATTTCCTGGAACATGCTTTTTACTTATCCAAGCGTAGAGTCGCTTTGTACGTCTGCTTCATCATTTGACCTCCTCTTACGCGGCGGCGTCTCTCAGTTCGTGGAAGACGCCACCGACGACGCCGCCGACGGGCATCGGCGGAGCTTGATTTGGTGTCGACGCTCTACTAGTGTGGGCATGTTAGGGGCCACGTCTGTCATTATTTGGTTTATAAGATTTGTGTTTTCCACTTTAAGAGTTTTTATTTCCTCACTTAGCGCCGCGGTTTCTCGCGTTATTTACCCTAGCGTCTGGCTAATCTGTGCTATTTCCTCTTCTAAGGCCTACCCGGTGCGTGTAGGCGCAGCAGCAGCTCGCCTGTGCCCGGATTCTTGTCTCTCCTATAGTGGATCGGGATTATGATCTTGTCTTGGGTCTCGAACGGGTTCTCGAAGTGGTCCTAGACTGGGTCCTGGACCTGGATCTGGCACTGGGCTCTTCCCGACTGTTCTACCGGCATAGTCGCGGTGCTGAGCTTTCCGTTTGTTGCCCTTCCGATCCGGTCGTGTTCATGCCCGTTTCTTCACCAGCTTCTTTTTTTCTTCGTTGATGCCGTCGAGTATTACGGCCTCTGCTCCTCCTCTTCATCCCTCCCACTATCTTCGTTAAACCAAATACCGTATCTAGTATTTTGCCTTGCAGCGTCTGTCTCCTTTGACGTGACGTTGCCCACAGAACTGACATCCTGCTTCACATTGACGTCCTTGCATCGGGTTCGACAATCCGCATCCTCTGCATATTTTTTTCGCCTGGGCTGCGGCAAACATCTGCTCTGTGTCCCAGCATCCCACTTTCATAGCAATTGTCAATTTGTTTCTTGTATAGCGAGCACCAGGACCATGTGTGCTCCGTATTTTACGCATGCCGGCACGTGAAGTCTATCGAAGCGTACATTTAGACTGTCTGCGCCGCCATCCTTCTTGCGTGTAATATGCCTGGGTTTCTTGCTGTAACTAGGCTGCGTGTAACATCTGTTGAGCTTTCTTGAGCTATCCCTCTTATGAGTCCTTCAAACGTATTCTCCGGTGCCGCTCTGTAGGCGCTGGTTTCATGTTCTTGCTGTCCCATTCGTACTTCCTGGTGGCTCCGTGCCACCTGGCTCGCACTTCAAACACCGTACTGACTACCACGGCATTTTGCTTGTAGTTTACGCATGTGCGGTCTCCCACTGCTGCTTCGCGGATGACGCCAGCAGCGTTTCCCAGGCAGCAGTACATGCGTGTCTGCCTGTACTCTGAAACCTTGAGTACTCCACATGGTCTAACGATCACTTTGTAGTCGTCTGCGGTGGATGGCGTAGACGGCTTCTTTTAATAATTTGGGGTATGGTTCGCTCACCTTTCCTCTTGAAGTCGCTAGCCGCTCATTGGCGCACCTGCCCCTCTTGGCCTGGACCACGTCAGGCCTAATCCCCCTTTGGATGTTTGCGTGATTTTTCTTCTACGGATTTCGCAGCATCTCGGGTCCTTGGTAAAGTCGTCCTGTTGCATCTCTTCTCCTTCCACGCTTATTTCCTAAAACTTGGCGCTGCACGTGCTGTGGAAGAGTTCCATAAGGCGCCCGGACGTCCTCGTCGGCACTTTAGGCATTCGTCTCCTTTCTGCCTCGCCAGTGGCGGAGGCAATGGCCAATCAGCGTGGAGACTCGGAATTATCGATGTAAGTGCCAAAAAATTGGGCCCAACTTGCAAAAGTTAGTATTCAGTAGTTCCGCTGAAATTCCTCCGTCGTTTATTCTAGAGATTTTAGACAATGGTATGATTTTCCACCGAAAATTATTTGAAAACTGCGAAGCCGACACGACGTGCGTTCTCTATCCGTGGCTTCTTTTTCTTCCTTCAGCTAGGAATAGACACCTGAGTTATCATAATCGTCGTCGTCATCATCATCATCATCATCATCATCATCATCATCATCATCATCATCATCATCATCATCATCATCATCATCAGGCTGGTTACGCCCACTGCAGGGCAAAGGCTTCTCCCATACTTCTCCAACTACCCCGGTCATGTAATAATTGTGGCCATGTTGTCCCTGCAAACTTCTTAATCTCATCCGCCCACCTAACTTTCTACCGCCCTCCTGCAACGCTTCCATTCCCATGGAATCCATTCCGTAACCCTTAATGACCATCGGTTATCTTCCCTCCTCATTACATGTCCTGCCCATACGCACTTCTTTTCCTTGATTTCAACTAATATGTCATTTACTCGCGCTTGTCCCCTCACCCAAACTGCTGTTTGCTTATCCCTTATCGTTACACTCATCATTCTTCTTTCCATAGCTCGTGGCGTCGTCCTCAATTTAAGTAGAACCCTTTTCGTAAGCCTCCAGGTTTCTGCCCCACCGGTTAGTACTGGTAAGACACAGCAATTAAACACCTTTCTCTTGAGGAATAATGACAACCTGCTCTTCATGATCTGAGAATGCCTGCCAAACGCACCCCAGCCCATCCTTTTTCTTCTGATTATTTCCGTCTCGTGATATGGATCCGCGGTCACTACCTGCCCTATGTAGATGTATTCCCTTACCACTTCCGGTGCCTCGCTACCTATCGTAAATTGCTGTTCTTTTGCCGAGACCGGTAAACATTACTTTAGTTTTCTGCCGAATAACTTTTAGACCCGCCCTTCTACTTTGCCTCTCCCGGTCAGTGAGAATGTCTTGCAATTGGTTCCTTGAGTTACTACGCAAGGCAATATCATCAGCGAATCTCAAGTTACTAAGGTATTCTCCATGAACTCTGATCCCTAATTATTTCCAATCCAGGTCTCTGAATACCTGTAAACACGCTCGGAATAGCATTGCAGAGATCGTATATCCCTGGCCGACGCCTTTCATTATCGGAATTTTGTTTCGTTCTTTATGGAGGACTACGGTGGCTGTGGAGCCGCTATACATATTTTCAGTATTTTTACATACGGCTCGTCTACGGCTCGTCTGATTCCGGAATGCTTCCATGACTGCGGAGGTTCAGACTGAAACAAACACTTTCTCGTTAAAAATGAAAGCTATATATAAGGGTTGGTTCTATTACGCACATTTCTCTATCGCCTGAGGGATGGTGTGAATATGGTCTATTGTCAGTAGCCTTTACGGAATCCTGCCTGGTCCTTTGGTTGACAGAAGTCTAAGGTGTTCCTGATTTTATTTACGAATACCTTAGTAAATACTTTGTAGGCAATAGACCGTAAGCAGATCGGTCTATAATTTTTCATGTTTTTGGCGTCCCCTTTCTACAGGATTAGGATTATGTTAGCGTTCTTCCAAGATTCCGGTACGCTCGAAGTCATGAGGCATTGTGTGTACAGGGTGGCCAGTTTTTCTAGAACAATCAGCCCACCAACCTTCAAAAAATCTGCTGTTACCTGATCCTCCCCAGCTGCCTTCCCCCTTTGTATAGCTCCCAAGGCTTTCTTTACTTCTTCCGGCGTTACTTGTGGGATTTCAAATTTCTTTAGACTATTCTCTCTTCCAGTATCGTGGTGGGTTTCACTGGTACTGCATAAATTTCTATAGAACTCTTCAGCCACTATATTTCCGGCTTTGTCTCTTAACGCATACATCTTATTCTTGCCAATTCAAAATTTCTTCTCCACTGCTTTTAGGCTTCCTCCGTTCCTGAGAGCATGTTCAATTCTATTCATCATATTGATTGACACATGATTATGTGTATGAAAATTGCATACTGTTCAGAACTTGTAGATAACCAGTTGAAAATGACAACAGAGGTTGCTTTCAGTACTGCAGTAATTGCTATCTTACAGCTGGGTTTTTCTGTACTAAATAAAAATTCCTGATCTAGCGACAAACTTCTGATGCTCGACAGGCGTTGCTTTGTTTTGACAACACAAGTGCACTCTGTCGTATGTGTGTTGTTACAACTGAAAGCTGAAGCATGAGAACAAATTTTTGCAGCAGTGCGGAAAAGCTTCGCCTCACAACACGCATCGTATTAAGTAACCCGGCAAACTCCTATAGTGTATACTATATATATATATATATATATATATATATATATATATATATATATATATATATATATATATATATATATATATATATATATATATATATATATATACACATTTCCTTGTGACAAAAACTACATTGTAATGACACACCTCAGTTACCAATATGTCAGTGATACTAGGATTTTCTATATAAACCAGGGTAAATTTAGTGGCAATTATAGAAAGTGTGTTCACAGGAAACTGCTTGTGCTAAACCCTAGAAAGAGCATAAAGGTGTAATGAAAGTGCGCATTTTTTGGGACAAAGCAATGTCCAAGTAGACATAATGCCGATGAACCTATATCATCCAAGAACATATTACATTTAAATTATATATGTTGCCAAGGCACGTTGATATGGCACCAATTCCTTTCAGCTCTCACAGGAGTTCCAACCAGCCTCATTCGTGACGAGAATACTGAAGTGTAACTACCTAACTGTGGCATTATGAGAAGTAAAATGTAGACATACCTTTTGAACAGATGTGAAGGATTGAATCAACTTTTTAAAATTAGGTTCTTTTCTTAGACTGCTTTTGTGTTCAGCCCCGGCTAACACCGATGAATTTAAGTGCATCTTAACAATAAAAAATTCATAGAGAAAATGAATTGATCGGTAAGTTTATGCATATACATTTCAAATATCCAAAGTACATATTCATTCAAATAACACAACATATCATCTTTACTTAAAACGAAAATATATTTCTTTTCATGCTGCTTTAGGTAAACGTTTAGGCTCACTTGCATTACTGGAAAGATATCAATTTGCTGCATACCAGAAGGAGAAAGAACTAAATGTGATAAGATACACCATTATTATGCCATAGTGGTAACCACAATGAAAAGCATTTCAAATATAGCCAACGGTACTTAAAAAGCATGCGTTCTCTGGGTACTTTACCTAACTCCGACCATATTTTGCACTGAAGAAAGAAGGGTCGCCTAATGATGGAAGTAAGAGCATTAGAAGATGTTATTAAAGCGTTCATCTGTACACGAGCATGGGCATACTTCCACCGTACCCTAGCAGGCCTTGAGGCCATAGCTTTAATAAAGACGTTTCAGTGCTACTTTTTAAACCACTTAGCAGCGCATCTAACACAAGGAAATGTAGAATATGGAAGTAGTAAAAACACAGAGGAATCTGCTTGTACATATATTGCAGGTTACACAAGATTATGCATGAAATTTATCTTCGTACAAATGGGGTTCTGTTCTATAAATGTTTAGATCTCACAGAACAATCCAAACAATATTGTTCGTCTGAAGACGGCTACAAAAAATTTTTGCTGCACCGCATAGTGCACAGCACAAAGTATAAAAGAATAAACAGGGTGACATAATACCAGGAAATGCAAATAAAAACACGGTAGACACTCATCTTTGGAAGCCTTTTCGTAGTGAAGAAAACTTTTTTTTGTGACTAGACAGTGCTTTTGAACTGCACAGGCGGTGTCAACCGGCACGGGCTGACTGGCAACTGTTATTGCCTTGGTTCATTGCCGAAATATGTGCCAACAAGAGAGTCTGGGAAGACTGAAGTCACTGAGTGCGTGACTTCATAGAGCACCACGTTTTTTTAGATGGCGGCTGAGAGACTTCCAAGCACAGCCTAAGACCTTTTCTGTGTATGGCTTCTAAGAACTGATATTGACTAGCTGATGGCGACATCAGATAATGATACGGTGACCCAGCTACTACGATTGAGTGAGTCTTTACCCGACAAAGCCCTCTTAAAACGTGTAGGTAACATGCCGTGCTCACAATATTCTGCAGCACGGAATACTATTCGTGTCTTAGGATTGCGCTGCTCGACACAGATGGTAAAGGTAGACCCATCATAGACATTGGAGGTTATCACATGCTACTTAGGTGTACCACGACAGCAGTGAAAGAGGTGCATTCCATCTGCAGAAGCCGAGTCACTAGTTCGGGCACATTCGACATGACTTACCCCAATCACCTCGCAAGTATGCAAAATGGCTCTGTCAAAGTAGATGAAGACCGCTACGCAGTTGCATTCTATATTTCTGCTCTGAGATATACCTGGTATGGCTGTCTGAACTGTATAGCTCCGTCGACAATTGGGAAAAGCTCGTCAATAGCTTCTGCTCCGCGCAAAATAAAGACATGGCCGCCACTCCACGACTTCACGTGGTTGTCCTTACGGACTTGAAGACCACGTTGCAACAACTCTACCATGGTCTACCATCCATGAAGTTCCCTTGCAAATCACTAGCACTTGTGCAAGAACTCGGCAACAAAGGCTTCACAGTGAAGGTTCAGTGGATTTCCTACTACATTGGCTTTGCTGGCACCGAAAAAGCTGATGTTCTTGCATACGTAACACTCCATCATCCTCCCGAAGTCAAGGGCCGAAATAGTAATCAAGTTACAACTCTGACATTCGAAACCACTCTGCATATCACCACATGTGCCATGCGTAACGAAAAGATTTCGGCGAGAGAAAGCCTCACTTCTATATATCGAATAAGGACAGGATCTGTTATAAGACCAGCATGGTTATTTAAGGCGGTGTGTATCAATTCTTCGAAATGTACGACATGCCGCGAGAGGAGAGACATTGAACACTTCCTGTGGCTGTGCCCGAAATTCCAAGATCAAAGGGACGCTCTTCTGGGAAATCTGCAACAAAAGGTCCTTCCGCATGCGTGCCTGCGACACCTTCTGTTCCAGAAAGGATTAGTTATAGCCCACAAAGAAACTTCACATTTCCCTATCGCATTCTTAGAGAGACTGGTCTGATGCACTTGTGGTGAAACAGCACAGTGATTCTATAAGAGACACTCAGGCGAAGGGATTGCAGGCCTTGATACCTGCTTGTTAATACCATTCACCAACAGCACCATCACCACATATGCGCGAACGGGCCCAAGCTAGCATATAAGTTAAAAAAGAGGAGCAAAACAAAAGATGCAACATATGAAGCAAAACATTAGAAACTAAAAATTACCGCAGATTTGTACCTTAAGAATACTAGTGCACCTCGAAAATACTCCATTTAGGTAGTCTTTGTGTACTCCGAAATGTACAGCCTGCTCCATCCAACAATAAATATACTATGCTGTTGTGTACTTCTCGGCCTGTGAATGAAAAGTGGTAAGGAGCTCAATCATTCATGGCTATATTTCAACGCATTCCCCTTTCAGCACCACACACTTTCTACCAACGCGGCAGTCCCGTAGAATGTTTCATACTGCACTTCAAAAAAGCCATCCACCGAAGTCATGACATCACTATCTCATAGAAATTGAGTTCCAGCACTGTGTTGCTTGAGCATAGGAAAAAGAACAAATAAGGGGCAGCTAAATATTACGAGAAAGGGTTCAATTTACCATCTTTTAGCTATTTAACAATCCAATACTTCACAAGAAACCATCACAGAAAGGTCAGCTGCAACGAAATTTACTTTCGCAATATTTCTTATAAATAAGCAGTATATACTGCTGAGGCAGCATTTGCAAAGCCTCAGAGTGTCTCAGAGTTCTCAGTTCACCACTGGCAGCCTTGCATATCATGCGCTCCGGCTGCCTCGTGTAAGCATGCCTCGAGAACTACAGAGACAAAGCATGCGGCAGTCCCAGCACCTCGCACGGGGAGAGCGCTCGTCCAAGCACGATGTGGTGGCCGCGGTATCTGCGCTGTACAGCAGAACGGTCTCTCAGGTAGAGGATGTGATGCATGACTTCCAGCAAGCGGTATTGGTGTTTTTTGTAAAGTTTCAATGTCAAAACTGCTATTTTGGTAGCTTTGCAGAATATCCTGCCTGTTTTTCAAACAACAAATTTCGCACATAGACTCTTAATGTCTACATTATCTTACACTAGGCTCTTTAGTGCTCTTAAATTTCATTGCACTTGGCCTTTAAGCTCCTCACCACGACGACAAAATTGATCATGATGCTCAAGTGTGATCCAACTTCACTTATAGAAAAAATTCTTCAAGCCAATTAGTCTATTTTGTTATGATTTGGAAATTCACAAACATAAGCCTATTTCCTTGCTCGGCTAACACAAACATACATGTACATGTTAGGGAGTGTAAAGAGTAAAGTTTCTACCAGTAGGTGAACGTCTGCAGGAATACATGTAACTGGCATTTCTAACATCAAGCTACACGGCTACTAACTCTTGGCAGACTAGAACAATTTCCCCTCTGTTAAAAAAAGAACAGATTTGAGTGACCAAACAAAAATGTCATTACTCATTTTCGCCCAGCGGGAGCATGTTTTAAAGGCAAGATTCTAGCAGGCACTATGAAGCTGCGTTGAGTGAATCTGAAGCCTAGCATATTGCATCTAGGAGGAACTATCCCGTACTTGTGAACAAACAGCTCCGCCACACCTGTCTCCAGCTGCACAATTTTCACAACACCCCAAGCATATTGACACTTTTCACTTGAGCAGCAGGTGTCTGAGTTATCTTTCTTTTTTTCTCTCCAAGAGATAATGACAAAATCAAAACTCTATATGCTATTTTTTGCCACAACTTTACAACACAGCGCTCTGCAATCTGCAGAGGAGCCTCCTTTGCAGCTGTCACAAGCTTTACGAGCAGCCGCTACTATTTTCAAATGCGAATGTGGGTGTTCTCCATAGCAGTACGAACATTTCAACACGTTTGCTCAAGTGCAACAGCTGATGAAAATGATAATTGGCCCTGCTTTCCCCATAGAGCACACATATTTTATTCAGAAAAGAAGACTGAAGGCGGTCACCCTCTGAAGGTCAGATGTGCTCAAAGACATCCCCAAAAGAAAAAAAAATGCCTCACAGAATAAAAAGAAATGTGTAAGGTACCTTTCTTGAAGTACACCATTCAGACATGGCAAAGCATAAAACAAATGCCAGTAGAACCATTCTCTCGCCTTCCAGTACATACGTTCGCCAATAGGGCAGGAAAGGTGGCGGAATGACACTGGAGGCTTCGTGGTCGCGGATGAGCTTTCCTACTTCTTGCATGTGCTGCCCTGTATAAAAAGGCGTTTGAGCTCCTGTCAGCCACAGTTCGGATATTTCCTGTGTAACACCTTTCACCACACAGTGCATGCAATCTGCGGGCAGGCGCCACGCAAGGCTAAAGCCTCTCAGTTGCAGTAGGTCCGAGTGGCCCTTCTTGCCATGAACAGATCTGCCTTGCTCGTAGGCATACTTTATGTCTTGCATCATGCCTCTGTGCGTGAGTAGTACAGCAGCACTTTTCCCAGAAATGTATCCCAAGGTCTCTGTGTATAAGCATTTTGATATATCAAAGCCTAACTAAATTTCAATGCTGTTAAAGTCCATCTAAAGCAAATGCAGTAATATAACTCATGGCGCATAAGCCTGCTGCATATGGAAGTATACTAAAAGCTGAGCTTTATAAAAAAAGAACACAAAGTGTTACTTTTATGCTTCATTTAATTTCTAATATGAATTTCTAACTTTCACAGCCAGCCACAATTAGAAATAGTAGCTTGTGAAAACACTTGAGACAATTCAGCAGCAGTGAAACTTAGGTGATAATATTAGAACATTGGAATAACATTTACAATAGCTCATGCAGTTGGTAGCTTTCACAGCGCAGAAGGATCTACTGATGTGTGTAGGCGAGGTTTTGTTTCAACAGAAAATTGTGGTGGTCAACCACGAAAAAACAAGAATTTTCAAGGCTGATAAACTTCAAAGACGAATGGGAAGGCTTTGTAGATATATCATCGTGAGTACAGTTGAAGCAGGGATTCAGTCACATGCTGGGCAAGTTTTGTGTACTAAGGATCAGTTAAACTCATCAGAAAACTGTACAAGAAAGGCTGCCGGGAACAGTGCACTCATATTTGGCGCTTTCTCCGACAACTTCAATACGTCTATTGGATAATATGTGCATTGCAACTTGTATATGACAACGCGCAGATTTATTTGTCAGAGCTCTATTGTGTTTTATCCTCAGCCATTGTGTCGAACAACGCGTCATCTAGATTATCACAATTTCTCGATTGTTTCATGCTACTCTTCTGCTACCACCTCTCCGAACATCACGCCGTCTTTTCAACTCCATGAGCATTCTACGTCTGCACGGCTCCTCTAACGCATTTAACAAGTCATTCCCGCCTCTTGCAATTGAAGAATGGAATTCATTACCAGACCATATTGTAATAGAACGCGATCCATTTAAGTTCCGGCAATTGCTCACGTCCTATTTGAAAACATGATGTGGAAATAATTGTCTTCTTCTGTTTACCTCTGTTTGCTTTCCTGTTGCTATTTTTATATTTGTATATGCTTAAAGGGTTCTTGTACTCTTTTTTTCTGTATATACGCTGCTGATCACTGATTGTGGCAATGTTTGACAGTGACCTGCGTTGTTGTGTTCAATGTTTCCCCCCCTTATGTAATGCCCCTTCCAGGGGTCTTTAAGGACCAATAAATGATGAATAAATGATGATGATGATGATGTTTGATGCTTTTCTCAACCATGGTGCCTTGTCGATGCTTCTTGGAGTCTTTAGATAATTTTTTTCTTCTCATTCTCTTTCTTTCTGAATTGTCGAAATACGTTATCGTACTGAATGCTGTGCCTGATGCGTCTATCGCATTCCACAGTGTGTACTGTCCAGACAAGCCTTTGTAAGCGGAATTCCTTTCTTACTGAAATGTGCTATATTGCGTCCTGTGAAACCCACTTCTGCTCAAGGCCAGGAATACAGGCCAGCAGTACTCAATAAATAAATAAATAAATAAATAAATAGGTGACGTCAAGCGCTCTGAAACTTTTTGAAGCATGCACACCTAATGGAGGAAAGGGTTTCTCCCTGTCTATATTGTTACGATGGGGTGCGTTTAAAGATGAATTAGTCGAGCCGGCACCGAACCGCTGCAAAGAGAAGCATGCTTCGTTCTCCTCTTTCTCCATTATCCCCTTCGCTTTAGCGTAACACTCCTCCCTTCACAGACAAAGCACGCTGGGAGAGTAACTGTTACGTCCACTAGGAGTCACGGGAATGACAGCGTTTCAGGCGGGCGACGTGAACAAACTGCGTCATCTTAGACCGGCAGCCATTAGAAATGAGACGAGCAATCGAATACGGCACATCACTTAGGCGATTGATGACGACGAAAGGCCCGGTATAACGAGCCAGAAACTTCTGGTACTGGCCGCGCTTGCCAAGTGGTGTCCACAGCCAGACTATGTTCCCTTTGTTGTACGACACATTCTTATGGCGTGAATCGTAGCTGATCTTGGAGCCTTCCTGTGATGCCAACCTACTGAGCTGAGCTATGCGGCGTGCTTCCTAAGCGCGGCAGAGAGTTTAGGCAATGTAAGAGTCTGTATGAGGAGTAAAAGGTAGAATGGTGTCACGGAAGCTACGGAATGGTCTGACAAAAAGAAGATAGACAGGACTGTAGCCGGTGGTTTCATGCTTTGCAATGTTGTAGGCGTACTTGATAAAAGGCAAGATATCCCGATTTTTGTGCCTAGAATCGACGTAGATCGAAAGCATGTTGTTCAAAGTTCTGTTAATGCGCTCGACGTGACCATTTGCCTGCGGGTGATACGGGGTCGCGTGGTGAAACTGGCAAGCACAGAAATGCAACAGCTCTCCGACTACGTCGGCCACGAACTGGCGACCACGATATCTTACAATAAAACTAGGGGTTCCATAACGTAATATAACGGAGGGGAGGAGGAAGTTCGAAACGTCAAGAGCCGCTGCCGTTGACATCGCTGTGGTTCCAGCATAACGCGTCAGATGGTCGACGCAGACTATAATTCAACAGTTGTTTGTTGAGTGAGGGAATGGGCCTAGAAGGTCCACTCCAGCCATTTCGAAAGGAGGTGATAGCGGCGCCACAGGCTGAAGGAGTCCGACCGGAGCAGTATTAGGGCGTTTGAATTGCTGGCACTTGTTACAATTGGCCACATACTTTTCTATATCCCTTCGTATAATAGTCTAGTAGAATGGGCCACGAATGCGGCCCATTCAAAATGTCAAAATGTCGAAGTGTGCGTCCGGAAGACAGCAGGAGCTTCATTTCTCGAAACGAGGAATCGCAATCTGTTGTCCAGGTGAAAGGGTTATCCTTGAGCAGCAATGAAGTCAGAGGGTAGGCAGTATCGGCAAAGTTGGGCACAAAACGTCGGAAGAAAGAGAAAAGAACCAAGAAGCTCCTCAGCTCGCGTTGTGACTGCGGTTCTTTAAACCCTTTAACTGCAGCGACCTTCTGTGAGTCTGATCGCACCCGCTGCTTGTCCACTAGATGTCCAAGTACTACCGCCTCTCGTTGGCCTAAAGTGACATTTTTGTAGGTGAGGGTCCAGGCAGCTTGTTCAAGGCACGTCAGGACAACGTGCAGTGTATGGTTGTGCTCTTCAAAAGTGCGGCTAAAAATCACCGATGTCGTCTTGATAACGCACATAAACCTCCCACTTCAGACCGCGCAGTGCCCTGTCCATAAACACTTCAAATGTTGCAGGCGCTTTGCACAAACCAAACGGCATGACATTGAATTCATACAAGCCGTATAAGCTCACAAAAGCCGTTTTCTCTTTGTCAGCTGAATGCATGGGTACCTGCCAGTATTCCGGTCGGAGGTCTACAGATGAGAAACAGGATGCGGAATGAAGGCAGTCGATAACGTCATCGATCCAGGGAAGTGGATACACATCCTTTTTTGACACAGACTTGAGAAGCTGGTAGTCAACACAAAATATCCAGGACCCATCTTTCTTTTTCACGAGGATGACCGGCTCCGTCCAAGGGCTAGCGGAATCTTGACGCCCTCAGGTAGCATGTCGTTGACCTGTTGAGCGATGATCTTGCGCTCTGACGCTGACACGCGGTAATGCTTTTGGTTGATGGGGTGCGCGATTCCGTGTCGGTCCTGTGGCGAGCCCGCATAGTTGGAAAGCGAACTTTGTTATTGTTCTGCGCGAAATCAAATAATGACGCATGATTTATAAGGACGCTGACGAGGGCTTGACGCATCTCGCAAGAGAGTGACTTGTTGATCCTTTTTAAAAAAAGTCGACGAGTGTTCAGGGACAGGGACGGTAAGCCCCGTGCTCTCGGGATTCGTGTGACGTGTCGTCAGCTAAAGCGCCTTTGCTGAGACTGGTATGGACTTCAAAAAGGCAAGTCAAATACCGCTGAGTAGTACAACAGACTCGGAGGCTAAATTTAACACCTACAGTGTAGTTCTTCCACAGGCCACAGAGAGGACGCACACACTTTATCACAACCATCGAAGGAACAGGTTCAGCAATTGTATCAGATGTATGCGCGTCGACACCAGAAGCAGCAAACTCGAACTCTGGGAAAAGAATGTGCAGGGAAGACAGCATCTCCAATGATGACGAGAGCGCGTGGACAGGTGGGAGGTGTGTCGGCAAGAAGAGAAAAGGTCGCCAGTACCGCAGTCAACAGTGTCACCACACTGTTGTAAGAAGTCGAGGCCAAGAATAACGTTGTGAGTGTGTTGAGCAAGCACTGCAAATTCGTTTGAACACATGTTATCGAAGAAATAAACGTTGGCGGTGCGCACACCAATAGGTCGGAGCAACTCTCCCCTCACAGCACGAAATGCATTTGCGTCATCCAAGCGAAACATAAATTTACGGCCTAGACAGGCTTGAAATCCATGCAGATAACGGAGACACTCGCTCCTTGTCCACTAAGATTAGCGTAGCAACATTGTCAACTAAAACACAAATCTGGTTATGACCCATGGTGACTGGCGGAGGCATAGAGGCGCGTAATTGGTGACTGGGACCTCACCTCCATTGGTCGCACGGCATAATTTCCCGGCGGCGGTGACATGAGGCACCGTCCTAAAGAGACCTGCGCTGGCGTGAAGGCGGCATCGTCAATCTCCGCGCACAGCTGGTGAGTCGCTACGGTATTTCGCCTGGTGGTTAGTGCTGCTATCGTAGTGACAAGGCCAGCGTGTCCCTTCACCATGCTGTTTCTACGCCGATAAAGATTGCGCGGTCGCTCATGGGACGGTGGTGACGTGCAACAGCGATGAGGTCAAAATCTGGCGACATGACCGCAAATACCGCATTGGAAGCAGATAGGGTGCTCACGGGACGGCCCGAAATTGTCAATAGCAGTATAACTGGCATGGTCGTCCCACTCTTGACAATTCGAGGTGGCCTGGACGAGTAACCATCGTGCAACTGGTAATTGGGATGCGCGTTCATCGTGGGGTTTGGCGCTCTTGAACGAGGAGCGAAGTTGTAGGCGTCTAGAAAGGCGGCGTTGATGAACGTCTCAAGGCAGTCGCAGTAAGAAAAGGGCTCTCGAGCCAGCGGAGTAGAGAGGGAAGAAGCCTCACGTCGGTCAACCTCTTCGGGCACCACTTGCGTAAATACTGAAGCAAGGATGGATGGAGCTTGGACCGCGTCAACACGGGCGACGTTAGTTACGTTGGCTAGGCGGCCGAACTACGGTGTGATACGCCGAGCTTGCGAGGCTACAAATGCACGGCAGTGCCGAATGACGCCACTTACGGAGTCCAGACTGTCTTTTCCGTTGAGGAACTTGTACACTCCTCGGCGATCTCTTTTAAAACATGACCAGCTTTGTTCTCTTCTGTGATCTGAGTGTCCAGGGCCTTGTACAATTTCAGCACTTCCTCGATTTACGTCGGGCAGGTTTCGCAGGGAACTCGGGCTCACTGCATTAGGGTTTGCTCTGCAGGCCTCTTTTTAGATGCAGAATTTCCGAAGCACTTCCTGATTTCTTGTACGCACTTTTCCCACTTCGTCGTGCTTTTTCTTCGTGCTTTTCAAGCCACACAGACGCGTTTCCCTTGAGGAAGAAGACAACGCTGTTGGGCTGAGTGGTGGCATTCCAGCCATTGAACCGACTTGCGCGTTGCTAGAAGCTGAGCCATCCATCTACATCTTCGCCGGCTTTTCCGGCGAAGGTTCGTGGTTCGATGTAGGGTTGCGATAGGTAGCTGGAAGAAGGTGGCGGGTTGTCGCCGTCGGTATCCAACTATGGTGGCAGACCGGCAATTCAGCGACTTCGGCAAAGCTCCACGGATTGCGCTTCTGCGAGTGGTTTATCGTCGTTCTTCGGGAACACCGCTGTTTTACCCACACCATCCACCAAAACTGTTACGATAGGGTGCATTTATTTAAAGATGAATTGATGAAAAGGGGGTGCGTTGAAACCGAGCCGCTGCAAAGAAAAGCACACTTCTTTGTCTTCTTCCTCCATTCTTCCTCGAGCTTTAGCATAACAATATTGACAACAAGAGGAAAATGCTGTTACGTCCTATTATTTACTGAACTTGGGCTGTTCAAGGTGAAAATGTAAAACGTCCGGGGTTTTAGATGTTGAAACAACGATCTGATACGAGACACGGCATAGTGGAGGACTCAGGATTAATCTCGACCGCGTGGAATTATTTGTCCCCTAAAATATGAGGCCTTTTGTATTTTCCCCCATCGAAATGTTGCCGCTGCTGCCATGATTGAACTCGTGACTTTATGGTTATGGCCACCAGAAGTATGCCATAGCTACTGCTCTACGACAGCAGGCCTATGAAAGGCATAGACTTTCCTACAAAAATTAAGAGGAAACTCTGGCACAAGTGTAGATGGTCACAGCAACCACGGCGCTTCAGCCAATATCGAAATGATGGTTTGTACAGGAATTGGTCTAAGCTTTGTTTTCCTGGCTTCTTATCACTTTTTGACTTAAAAAGTTCATCACTGGTAACAGCAAAATGTTTCATTGCATTTTTGCATCAAGGCACAGTAATTCTGCCTACACGCGGATAGTATTATTGCATTTGGCATCTAGAAAGTTAGCACTGCTTCAAAATTTAAGTCGCTAAGGGCACATAAAGTGCAGTAAGAATGTTATCAGTAATCAGTAATCAGTAAGAATGTTTGAAGCCACAAGCCTTAAAATAGGACAAATTCATGTATTAACCATGATATGCTTGCCATCTGAACGGCCTAACCACCAGAGTTCCCTCAGTAACGTTAGTAAGAAACTCTATAGGGTAAAGTGTGAATAAGCATTGATTGCCATGTTGTAGAAGCTTGATATGGGCCCGTTGGTTGAACATAATAGAAAAAAAAGAAGAAACCAGCGCTACAAAGACGCGGACTTGTAGTCCGCGCCTTTGTAGCCAAGGTATATCACTGAAGAGTGAAACAGGCTTGTTTTTGTATTACTATTCATGATGCATTAGACAAATCGGGTTTGCACTGCGGTTGCAACAAAAGTGATAGGATTGTGCATGACGTGACGAAGTGGACAAGTTATCAGCTGAAACCGCTTTAACAACTTGTAGTAATCTTTTTATAGTCTGTGCGCAAGAAAGAAAGAATGAAATAACCATAATATTCTCAATCAAGCACAAATAGCAAGGCTACATTATGAAACACAGCTTCCAGTTCATACATTGCCATTATGAATTTGGTTACATTATTCACCTGTGGATGCAAATGTGCCAATGTTTCATTTTAGTTGGCCAACCAGATGTTTACGTCCCTCTTTACGGGCCCACTGCATTGCTAACTCTTCACATACTGCAGCCTGCTAAGCACAACCACATTCCAGCAACTTATGGAACTGATGGTACAATAAATGACGCGCATGACTTATAGAGCCTATGTAACGCCTTTTGGACTTATGCACCTGTCATTAGTAACAATGTGCAGCTGAGCACGCTGTCTATATCATAATTATGCGGCTTATCATGTCTGTTTAAATGAATGCGAGCTAATTCTAATGCATTTCAACAGAGCTAGAGGTTAACACTCAGGTTATAATGGCCCTTTCTCGTTTCTGTATAGTGTTTGCAAGAAATACAGACAGAAAAAAACATGTAAAAGCTAGTTAAGCTACATAGTAGACAATTTTGGGAAATGAAACATTAAGCAATGAGCATTGCGTTTATCAAATCTGTGCTATTCAATTTAAAGACTATTTGCAGCATTGAAAGACACCATGGAGGGTTGACAGGCTTTGCAAAAGAGCTATAACAGTCGCAAAACTTTTCTTCGGGGACAAAACTGCGTCTGAGTACACATATCTTAAGACAAACATTCAACGTACGTTCCCCAGCAGTTCATTTTTTCAAGCACCATGAGCAGCTATAAAAGCCGCTGAACTGCTTAATGCTTAACAATTAAGCTTTCGCT
The DNA here is from genome assembly GCF_050947875.1 of Dermacentor variabilis. NCBI lineage: Eukaryota > Metazoa > Arthropoda > Arachnida > Ixodida > Ixodidae > Dermacentor > Dermacentor variabilis. The sequence continues at coordinate 38,051,986 of NC_134574.1, forward strand.
GGAGAGTCAACGGAGCAGTATATGACGAAGCTTTTAGAAGTAATTCTTTCTCCAGCATGTTGCCAGGAAATCATGTTCATGTTGTTTAACACTTTTACAAAAGTCTGCATGAGCGGGTGCGCTGAAGGGTGGTACTTCGCAAACCGCAGTGCTCTAACAACTATGTTGCAGGAGCGAATATCAAATGGTAGTTTATTAATGAAAAGTTGAATGGCTACACACTGCATTTGTTCGACTTAAACACTGGTGACCCATCAGTATTCAAAGCCACGATGATGTCACACCACTGTGCATTCATACGTTTCCTGATGCTGCGGTACAGCCGCCCATCAGTGATATCAGAATATATCCCATATACTGTGAATGCTGCTGATTTTGATCGTTTAAAACGTTCTGTTGAGGCTTGCGAAAGCACACTAAGCAGTTGTTTCTTCAAGCCAAAGAACAAGAAACTGCATTTAGAGAACAGCCAACTTACAGTTCGTGCACTCTATGCAGGCTACAAGTGAAATTGCTTGATCTGTCGTTAAGATTTCGGGAGCGACGGTAACCATAACAACGCTGGCAGAAAACGTGCATGCCAAGCGACTTCACTCTCTTTTGCCGCATTGCCTAAAGAGGTAGTTTATTTCAAGCGCTACTGCGGTCCCACAGGTGGTGTTTACAAGCTTTAGTAGTTCATCCACTTGTGACCATGATAGTCCAGTGTCTAAAACGTAGACCATAGTAAGCAATGCCGCTTGGATATTCTTCATGGCAACATTAGGCAAGGTTTCCTTCTCACACTTCTCGAAGAACTGCCTCATGTCATTTTGGTCTTCGTCATCGATCGTTGAGTGGTCGCTCGCATCTGGAAGTCGCCACTAAATTCGCAGTTGTCACTTTCCTCTTCGTCGCGGTCATCAGCTTGTTCTTTTGGGAAGTCGATACTATCTTTGCAGTCGTCACCTTCCCCTTCGTCGCGGTTATAATGCTGCTCTTCACAGAAATCGCCACGAAATTCCCAGCCGTCACCTTCGTCTTCGTCGTGCTCATCAGCTTGCTCTTCGGGGAAGTCACCATTAAATTCGCTGGGACACCTTCCTCTATATCGTGGTCATTAGCTTGCGGCCCGCAGTTTGTTCATCTCCTCTCCTCTCAGCGCGTTCATCCTCAAAATTGTCCGTCTGTTCTTGCTAGCGTAGTTCGCATTCTACATATCCCCACTCATTTCGGGCCCATTCTTCGCAAGGAGCAGCTTCTGTTCGTAAGTCGCTGCGTTCTCGTGAGATGTAGTCAGCTTTTTCACAATAAGAAAAATCTTCGTCCAGTTGGCCGACATGCAACCGACGTGCAAGGCATTACATGCCCACTTGAACGGAAAATCAAGTTCTCCAGATGGACGCATCGAGTGACTGAATGTGTGGGCCCGGTATATCATAGGTATATACTACCCGTTCTGCGCATTCCTTTATTTTAAACTTCCCACGCTTTCAAATGTCGCGTGTTCACGCGTAAAGCAAGCGCCTTTAGAGGTTCTGCAAAATGATGGAGGGATCTGTCAGCACCGGCTGGGGTGTGCCGCGTACGATGGCGCGCCAGCTTTGGTGACAACAATAGCGCGCTTGTTGTCTCAAAAATGTCTTGAGCTGAGACATCTGGCTATCTGTCTCCATGCGCGCTCAAGTCAAGTGCACGCGCATCGTTGCACGCAGTCGATCCGTACCAATGTGCGCAACCTCACCTCGCCTGCTGGGGCGTGTCCTTCTGCAAGATAGGCGCTGGAGTTTCGTCCGGCGACACGATTGTCCTGCAGTTCGTGCGACCGTTTCTCCGTACCGGCGTGCGAGTTCCCGCCGTTGCAGCTGGCCTGTACTCTCGTCAACGACATGCGCTTCGCCTGCATGGCTTTTGCTTCTGCGTGACAGATCATAAAGGCTCACCCACGAAAGATTATCCGCGAGTCTCGCCGCTCAAATAGGAATCTCGGAGAGAAAAGAACAACACATTAAGCGCCTCAAGCTGATCAGCGTACAACTGTTATGAGGGCAGCAGTCTCAACATGAAGTGTTATTTTTTCCGTTTTATATTACATAGGAACAGTGGACATAACGTTACAGGTGCATGAAGATGGTGGTTAGACACACTGTAAATGCTGTATTTTTCTTGACTACGACTCATCCATACATGTAACCCGCGGTGGTGGCTTCGCGGCTATAACGTTGCGGTGCTAAGCCTAATCCTAACCCGTACAAGTCACCCGCATATCTATGAGGGTGAAAAAAGGATTTAAAAAAAAACTAGTGCACGTGCACAGGCTACGCGTTATAGAACCCTAGGTTGTCCAAATATATCCGCGATCTATCCTCATAATGATTCTCACAATCACATCGTGCTTTTGGCTCGTAAAACTGCAGAATTTAAATAAATTATTATAACCCGTTACCGATTTCTCCTGTTTTCTCTCATTCAGGTCTCGCGCACTCCATCTGCAATATAATTTGTGGTTTCGATGTTTGTTGCATTCTTATCTCATTCTTTGTGTGTCTGTACTTAATTACACCTGCACATTATTTCCAGCAGTGAACAATTTGCAATAAAACTCCAACCCCGCCTGACAAATGACTCTACACTGTAAGAAATTTCCGTAATTTTACGGTCAAACCTGCCTTAAAAATTACGTAGACCGTTCAGTTTCATGAAAAACGGCGGAATGCTACATAAAAAGCGGACGTGAGCTTGTTTTTGAAATACGGAGAACCGTCCGTTATTTCATGTGGAGGCCAACTGAGCATGTTAAGAGCGAAAAATCAACACGCAACGAATATAAAAAAAAAGACACGGCCCACGTTTACCAGCAGTTACATAATATCACCATAGGTAACGCCGCGTGAACATAATTCATAGGCAAATCGTAAGTACGCACACACAAACGGAAGAGGTTTCAGCGGTGGCGCTGCTTACCACCCTTCATCGCTTCTACACGACGGGTTGCATTTCTCCGCCTCAACAGTACACAATGGACAGCGACTGGAAATGGCGGTGTGCGGTGGTGGTATACCTGTTGCATTTGGGATTTCACTGAGAGAATAAGAAGGAATCGACGATGGACTGCTACGCAAGTAAGTGATTTAAGTGTCCTTTTTCGTTGTTAGCATACGTCGCGCGTGCGAAATGCACCGCGATGGCCGGTGACGGGCTCAACTGTGTTGTGTGAGCATGCCCTGTCAATGCCCTGTAACGACATTCCCGCTTGGCCATGAGGATTGATGAAGCAGCGGCATTACGAGTCTGTGATAAATGGTGTAGCGTTTGTTGTGCTGATTTCATATAGAGTACATACAGGCGCGTAGGCAACATCAGCGACGATGTTGTCAGTACCAGTTCGTTATCGACTGTATGTGGCAGCTGGTTTACTGACGTTGGCATTCCAGTTTTGCAATGTGTTGTGATGTGTTCTTGGCATTCCAAAATAAAGTGAAGTTACTGTTCTCCTTAGCAGTCTCTCACGACGCGGTGTAACACTATGTTAGCCGTTTTCGGCGAAGCATTGCATCACAGCGAAATTCTATTTTTCCTTAAGCTTAGGACGCAGTGTCCTGGCTTGGCGTGCATAATCGCTGTGTTCATACCCGTAATTGAAAGACTGCTTTTGGAATTGAAAGTCTGCTTGTGTATGAAGACCTCATAGAGCATGTTGCATGCGATGCCCCTACATCACAATGAATGGACGGTGTAGCGTGCTTGCTGCCGTAACCTCGTGCGATCTGCAGTGTTAGGTAACACTGGTGTAACACGGTGCCTTGGAACACTTTGGGATCGACCCCGAGCAATCGTGCGCGATCGAACTTGAAAGTGTCCGCATGATTAAGGGTCGCTGGAGAAGAAATTGATTATTTTGCTAGCTGATAATCGGCATCAGATGTTTCGCGAATTTTGTTTTTGTTTTGTTTTTACTTAAGACAGCTACCAGGCTGACTGTCAACGTTCTGACGCAGTACGTCAGCATTTTAGGCAATCTAGGTGTGGATTGCCACGTAAATTTTGCCCATCTGCGGCGGTAATTGTAAAGCAAGTGCATGTGATAAGTAATTTTTAACGTAACCTTGACACAGAATAGCGGTGGCCAAAAGTGTATAATGGACATCCAAAGTTACAAATGTTCCAAACTGGTATTAAAAAAATCAAAAGATGTGTCAACACTGATGTTAAAGGCTGGTTCTAATACTGACTGTCTCTAGTTGCGTAGACTAATTTTCAGCATATAGGGATCACTACAATAATTATTCTAAAATACATGTTGTGAGCTATGTAGAGCAAAATGTCTGCTGTTTTGCCGAATAGAAGGTGCTTCATGAAGTCTTTTTTTAAATGAGTATAACGATACAATTGAACACACCAAACGATACCACAGCAATCGGTAATTCGGTGACAAGCTTATGTGCGAGAGTATTGGCATATTAAACTGTTTTTGCTTTACTGTGGATTACCGGTCTGAAAATACCTGATATTATTTGCTTCAATTGCAACTATTGCACCAGTGAAGGATGTCTGTGTGCCAGTTTGCGCTCAGTTTTTCAGCCAGCGGGCCTGCTTGCAATGTCAGTGTGCCACAGCAGTCTGTCTAGTGGTGCTTTTTATTCTATTAAGCTGTGCCATTCTATTGTATATCTGTCTTGCATATGCAGTCTTAATAGACAGTGACTGCAAATGTTGGTGTAATGACGTAGCCTATGCAAGTAGAGTAATTTTTGCAGATGCATTCAAAGGACAATTGATGATTTGTTTTCCTGTGGCAACAAATTGGTTCAGTAGGAGCACGTCGAGTTGAAAGGGATATTGTTTCATACCTTACTTGGGTGCACATATGAGTGGTGTTTAAAAAACTCTTATAGTGCGAGAGTTCAAGATTTGAGGCAACAGATAAAACACGCACCCATAAAATAACTGTTTGTCTAGTGTTGGCTTAATGAGTATGCAACAACACTGCACACTGATAGTTAGCACTGTCATGCATGGGCTCTATGGTAACTAAGATTAGCCACGAATAAGCTCACTGTGAGCTGGTGTGTTGAGGTAACTATAACAGGTGAGTATGCGATGATGTAATTAAGTGCAACATTGGAAGGCAACGTAACAATGTAAAATTATAGCTTGAGCTCGCAGCTGCGTTGCGCGGTCAGGCTACCAAAAGATATGAATATTTAAAAGGGAACGAACAGTGCTACTGCCAGCACGAAGTGACAGCGTTGTACACAGCAACATATTCCCTTTGTCCTGTCTGTAGCCCTGTTCGGTTCCCTGCTAAACATGCACCAAGCAGCCCAATTCAGAACGCTCTGGCAGGTTGATCTGAATACTTCAATTTGCCAAGCAGGTTAAATGATGACACGCTAGCTTAGTGGGAGCTATTATGAAAGTTATGTCTGCTATGAAAATGTGTCATGAAGATACTTCACTGCTAAAAATTAGGTGTACAACTGCACAAAGCAGCATCAAAAGCTATGTTGCTCCCCCATGTTGTGTGAAGGTGTATGTGCATGTTTTGTAAGATAATCCTTGAGTCGTCGGCCGGTTTGTCCCACATAAATGCGGCTGCAGGACAGTGGGATACTGTAAACAGCACCATCCGTAGTACCTATGAACTCCAGCACATACTTTTTGATGTAACCTTCACGTGTTGCCCTGGTCCGGTGAACATTTTGTACATGCCCAAATTGCTTGGCACTGAAAATAAAAAGGTAGTTTCAACTCTCTGAGCAATTTGCTTCAATTGATGGTTTACTTTGTGTACAGATTGCATAACAGTAATAGGCCTTGGTTTTCTCGAAGTTGTCTGACCTGAGACGTCAGCTACGTTCAACTCCATTAAATGCTTCTTGGCAACGCATGCTAAAAGGCAGTGCGACGCACTGTTAAAAGCAAACATTGTACTTGGTTATGGAAGCTCCCCTCCACGTCGGGGTGGTACCAAGTGTTAAATGTGCTCTCCGGTGTTCCTGTAGCAACAACATGCTTCAGTGTTCAGGTACACCAATAGAAAAGGTAAAAACACCTTTGAGTGCAGGGAATAACTCCATCTTGATGCTCACCACAGAAAATCTTCAGGCTCAGATAGTGGAGCTTGCCTTTCAGTAGTAGTTTTGCTTACTTGAACATGCGTGGCACTTTGTCGGAGACATTCAAAAGTTGCTCAACCACTTTAATTGCGACTTTTCACTGCCGAGAACACTGTCAGCTAGTCGTAAAGCGCTAGCTGCTGCGAGAACCAGCTTAGTAAAGGTATTCTGCTTCATTGGAAGCTTTCTACCCTATATGACGTGAAGTAAGGCTACTAAATGGGTTGAGTGATTTGTTTTCTATCTTCTCTACAGTGCTAGATGAGCTCATGGAAGGGGAAAACTACATTTCAATAGATGAAGTGCCAACAGAGACAGCACAGTCAGAAAGAACAAGGACAGGACAAGGCGCTACTTGCAACTGTTTATTAAGGTCAAAAGCACTGAATATATACCCATGGGGAGAGGGACAAGAAAAAAGGAAGCACTGATTATGTGAATGCGCATGTGCGAAAATATGAAAGATGTATATGAAGGGAATCATAAGATTAACCAAAATCTAAAACTTAGCTAAAAACATGCGTTCATTTCAGTAAATAGTCGGAGACGGGTGTCGACACAGGCGTCCCCTCTTTTCTTAGTCTGGTTGGCCTCCAATAGCTCACGTGCCACAGTGTCTTTGCTTTTAAACATGATTTTTGTATCAGGAAGCATTGCTTCACATACTTGCTTATTCTCATTCTCACATGCCTTGCAATGAAGCAGCAAGTTTGAGCCATAACCATTTTTGAGTGAAAGCTTACATACATCGGCCAGTTTGTCTCGTTTACTCCTTCCCACACTTCAGAGGTAGGCAGTATACGACCCCTTCTCGGTACTTCACAAAAGGGTTTGTGTGTTTACTAGAACACTCTATTTTCTTAGTGATCATATCCAATCAGACGGCACAAAGTAGCAAGTTTTTGGGGCACGGAAGAAACCACAGGAATTTTGTATTTCACGATGACATGTTTAAGATTATGCGCCACTTTGTGAGAATACGGTATCACCACTGGTTTAGCTTTATTTTCCAATGTTTGACCTTCTTCACTGCTTCAGTTTCTTTTTGCACTTTTTTCAACAACGCCTCCGAAACTTTGCTCAAAAGCAAACAAAGAAAGCCAGCTTTCTTCAACTTCAAAATCTGTTCGTCAAAGGTTTTGTGTGCCTTATGACAGCACATTGCATTAAGGGTGAATTCAAGGCACATAGTGGCAATCGCATGTTTAACAGCCTTGGAGTGCATAGACTTATACTGCAACAATTAATTGCAGGGTCAGTATACCGACATCGTGCCCGCGAGGAATTTCTGCCGTATACAATGGTGATACCGCATTCTCACGAAGTGGCGCGTAATCTTAAACACGTCGCCGCAAAATATAAAATTCCTGTGGTTTTGGCCGCGCCCCAAAAGCTTGCTACTTTGTGCCGCCTGGTTGGATCTCATGACTCTAAAGGTAGAGTGTTCTATTAAACATACAAATCCTTTTGTGAAGTGTGAAGAAGCGGTCGTAAACCGTGGAAGTGTGGGAAAGCGTATATCGGACAAACTGGCCGATGTATTAGTGAAGACCTGTGGGAGCACAAGCTTTCGCTGAAAAATAGTTATGGCTCAAACTTGCCACTTCATTGCAAGGCCTGCAGGAATGAGAATAAGCAAGTATGTGAAGCAAGGCTTCATGATACAACAATCATGCTTAAAAGCAAATACACTGTGGCGCGTGAACTGTGGGAGGCCAAGCAGATTAACAATAGAGGGGATGCTTGTGTCAGCATGCCTGTGTGTCTTAATAGTTACACAAATGAATGCATGTTTTTAGATAAGTGTTAGATTTTGGCTAATCTTATGATTCCCTTCATCTTCTGTGTTCTCGCGCGTGCGCCTTCACACAATCAATGCTTCTGTTCTTTTTCTTCCCCTTCTCCCAATGGCTATATATTCAGCTGCTTTTGATCTCAATAAAGAGTTGCTAGTAGCGCCTTGTCCTGTCTTTGTTCTTTCCTACTGTGTTGTCTCTGTTGGCGCTTCATCTTCTGAAAGCACTGCACCAAGTAGCCCCACAACGTGTCCTACTGGAAAACTACCATTAGACAGTGATCTTCGATTTCTTGACTTCATTGTTTTCTTTGGTGAGTGTCATGTACACTGCATCTATGAATTCCCCGTCTTTGAAGGAGGGAATTGTGCCTTTCGCATCAGCGCACTGTTTGGCTGTGAATCTCTGTCACAGAAGCACGAAATAGCATCCTCAAGAAGTCGAGGAGAACTTTTATACCCAGGTCTAACGTTGGCCTACAGTGGTGTGACCACTGTTAGATCACATTCAGAAGGTCAGTCATAGTGTCAAAAAGACTGTTTGGAGAGCTAGAACATTTATTTGTCACGTGAAGCAATCTGGGTTCAAAAAGGTGAATCAGACCAGACCTTGACGCAAAGTGTAGCAAGAGGCACATGAAGCAGTTCAACTGTGTGGTTGTTTACAGCATCCCGCTGTCCTGCAGCTGCAACTAGGCAGGACAAATAGGCCTAATATTTGTGTGTGTTTGTGTGTGTGTGTTTGTGTGCGTGTGTGTGCGTGTGCGTGCGTGTGTGTGTGTGTGTGCGTGTGCGTGTGTGTGTGTGTGTGTGTGTGTGTGTGTGTGTGTTAGCCTGCGCTCGTCTTGTGTGGCCTTCTCCCGTCTTTCCGTGTTGTGCCCAAGTAATCAGTAGGTGTCACAATCTTGTAGAATTTGCAGTTATCAGATACGTGCTTTCGAACATGATCAGAAGCTGCCAAATGGATGACATAATCCTTCTACATGTGCTAGTGTATGTGCTTGTTTAGCACTTATGCACTTTTGTTTCCAGAGCTTGTGACACAGTGATTCAAACTATGTCTGTGAAAACAGTGCGGCACGTTGCAAAGAAATATTACAACACTTGTATGTGAAGCTCGGTGTTGTGAGAGGTTATAGAAACTTGCTTTCAACTTGCTTTTTGCAATTTTCTAGAGCATTTTTTAAAGATGCTTCTTTAACTCCCGCGTGCATCGTGTTCATGACTCGCTATTGAAACTGCCAACAAGTATGTCATTTATGCCATCCGTATCTAAAGATTACATGAATATAATTAACCCTTTGAGGTTCGATACTTTTCGCCATATTCGACCGCCCAGGGTCGATTTCTTTTATTACAGATTCCAATTCTTCTTAGGGACTTATTTCGCAAAAAATTTACCGTAATTTTTCTAGGGTGACCGTAAAGCGAGAAAAAAATTATTTTGCGTTGGTATATATGTACTCTTCATTCATGAATAAGAATAATAAAAAAGGAAATAAACTGATAAGAGTAAAAATTTTGATACATTTTTATAATTCAAGGCCTTGAAAATGTGCACACGAGTATATTTTGCAAGACTCAAATGTTCCTGCTCTTAGACTAATATGTACTATTATGAGCAATATGAAATGGAACACAGGAACGCGTAGAAAACACCCTCGGACCCAGCTATCTGGGTGATACGCAGCGGCCACCGTCTGAAACGAAGTGGAAAGGGGGACGCTGTTCTAACAACTGTTCGCACTGCCGCCATGCGTCTGCAAAATGGGGAATTTCGCATCGCCAGCAGACAGTGATCACACTGTTCGAAATTGCGTCACTGGTAACCTTTTGCGCCGAATCGTTACGAAAGATAGCACTGTTCCGGACGTCGATATTGATTTATGGTAAATCTTCTAAACCGGGAAAAAATGGTCTTTAAGGGTGAGTTCAAAATAAATTTATTGCGCTTGCCGAATATTAAAAAAATATTGAAGCAAATGAAATAAGGCAATAGCGTTATCGCAGCTTATCCTCGTCATTTGTTTTGTTCGTTGGTGGCCTAATAACGCGTCATGCCACCGTCGACTTGAACGACGGCCTCCATTCTGTGAGGCAAAGACGCGTAGATAGCCTCGATGAATTCGGTACCACGCTGAAGGCGCTTCCACTCATATTCTATTGCTTCCCATTGTTGGTCGGAGTTCGCCAATTCTAGTGACGTCTTCGAAAGGTTCACTTTCATACGGCCCCAAACGTGCTCTATAATGTTCATATCGACACCCTACGCGCACCATTGAAGTTGCATTACCCCTCGCTCTTCCAAAAGGCGCGCCACGTCCTTTGATGTGTGAACGGGAGACAAGTCCTGCTGGAAAAATACCCATCTGGGTGCGGCCCGTTCAACACATAGGGGATCATGTGGTGCTCGAGCAGAGTGCAATACGCAGCACTGGTGAACCTCCCATCAATTCTCACCAGTGGGCCCAGGCCTGCGTGGGAAATCGCCCCCCAGACATTCACATACACGCATCCACTGGCGGCCACCTCCTCGATATTCTGCGGTCTAAAGCCTGTGTTTGCGGTCCACCACACTCTCTTTCGTTGGTCCCAGCGGCTCGAGAACGTGGACTCATCAGAGAAAACTACATACTTCCACTCACTCTAGCTCCAGCTGCGGTGTTCAGTAGCGAACCTCAGGTGAGCCGCTTTACTGGCTGCGGTGAGCATAGGTTTCTGTGTGGCGATGCGACTTCGCAGTCCTGCTTCTCTAAGCGTTCGTCGTACCGTGATGTCACTCAAGTTGCTCAAGCCAAGAGCACCTCGAACATCCTTTGCACATTGAAATGGTTTGTCGCTAACGGCAGCCACGATGCAAAGGTTTTGGGCCTTCGTTGTTGATCGAGGTCGTGTGCGGTGCGGCGCATCGTTTATGCGTCCTTCGTCTCGGTAAGCCTGGATAATCCGGTTGACCGTTTTCAATGGGCGGCTTGTCACGAGAGCAATATTGCGCTGCGTATAACTTCTTTTAGACATTTCTAATATATCTTCCCGCTCTTTAAGAGGCACTCGAGGCATCTTGAGGCTACAAATTCAGAGTTTACTGCTGTGCGTGGGCCACTGCAGTGTGCGACGTGAATTTTTCTGAACGAACTTCGTGCAACAAAGTCGCACGAGAGACAGTTTGTCAGTTTTATTTTTTTAATTTTTCTTTATTCTATTCCTCTGTCGTCATTGGTTCGAGCGTCGCCGCTGTTACAGGTGGCACTGACAACCGGATGCGTCGATTCAAATAAAGAATCGGATTGAAATACAGGGCAAACTTGGTCTCGGAGCACTATCAAGCGGTTGCGAAAAGAAAAAAGGAGAATGAAAGAAAAGAAAGTGAATCGGTGTACGTCACTAGCGACGATTACCGTCTTTTCGGCTGTCGGATGATTCATGACGTAAGCTGCTGCTTTGTAGAAATGCCAGCGTAGTGGGAGTGCCAACAGTTAGTGGAAGAGCGCCCTCATTTCCACCTTTGTTTTTTACAGCGCCATCCGCGTATCGCTCCGAGTCTGTTTCGAGACTGTTTGCCACGCGTTCCTGTGTTCCCTTTCATATTGCTTATGATAGTACATCCATTATAGCGTAATCGAACTGTGTAGGTGCACACACTCAAGAAAACTGTGCGGCTGGGAGCCCATCAAAAAAGCAAAACATGTGACAAACTTCCGCTAATCTTCATCTTATCGCCAACCAGATGCAATAAGTTTTCGCGAGTCTCCAAAAAAAAAGGAGCAACGGAAGCGCATGCATGGCAGCATCCTTCCTATGCGCACCCCTGTAAGCACTAAATGAGCGAGAAACAAGCAGTAGCCTTTTGAGCGCTCAGTAACGAGATAGCCATCAGTTTTGCAAGTGTAAAAAACCGAAACCGCCCGCGAAAACCAAACCCAAACCGCCACCCGCCCGCGCGCAGGCCAATGCGCAAGCGCTAGTACATAGACGCGCAGGAGCAAACTAGCGCTAAAACAAACCATGCAACGAAAACTGAGAGAGCGAGGCGTGCAAAAGAAATACCCTGTATTTCCACATAGTGGCAGCACATGACAGAAAAGAAAAGGTTTGGAAATTGTCGCGCTAGTTAAACCTACAGACGGCTCCGTAAATATACGGCATCGACCATTTTTGTACTTCGCGGCGCGGTATATTTACGTCATTGACCCTCGAAGGGTTAAGGAGTCATGCTCCTTGAAACAATTTACCGTAACAACATTGCAAAATACCACCTGATGGTCTCGCATCTCTTAAATCTGCTGTTTTGCACATCATAATTGTAATAAAACTGCATTTAGTAGCTGCACAGCACAGGCCACATTTTGTTTTATGACACTTTGTCTTTTCCCCCCTGCCCCAGGTCTTATTTCAACAACTGCTATGTGCAGGCCGTCATAAAATTCCTTCAACATTGTTGACAGATTCCAATATCTTTTTCTAACCCTTGTCTCGTGCGATCTAAAGGAAATAAACTTGATTAGCCTGACGTGAAGATGAATTAGAAATAATTTATTTATTGTACTTGCTTGGTAGCACTGAACTGTTTCTTTAATCAATAGAATACTTACAATTCACCTTTGTATTGCTGGGTACTGGTAGAGATATGGTTAGTTATTCACCAGAAAGGATCCCGAATTTTCCACCTTCTTAGTGTAGGTTAGACACTCACTTGTTGCACTTCACAAAGAGCAACCTGTGGTTGCTAGGAAATAGAGGTTTACTGAGAATTTTCATGCATCCAATTTGATTCTATGTACTAGCATGTTTGTATTAGCGTGTATTTCATAGAGTTGAGGCTCCATAAAAGTACATTCTGTCATTCAATGTCTGTGACATGGTTAAGCAGGTTGACCATATCTAATTAGAACTTCCTATGTTCTGGAGCACTTGTTTGCAACCTAATTTATGTGGTTTAGTGCTGTCAGTGAAAGCCTAATGTCGTTTTTGTTCTCCCAGGAAGTACGCAAGCATTGCTGAGGAGCCATCTGACCTGCCGCCACACTAATATTGTATTTGTTAAGGTCTATTACAGCTCTTACTTCGTGTAGCACGTGCTATAATTGTGTACAATGTATTCAAAATTTCAGTAAGTGGGCTGTTCGACAACAGGAGTTTACAAATTAATAATAATAAAAGATGTTCAAGGTCATTAGTGATGCAATTGCTGCTCACTGCTGAATTTTTTTCCAAATTAAATGTTGAGCCATCCAGCAAGTGCGGCTCTCCTGGCTAATTATACGAACTTTCAACAACGGTTAATTCTTTATCACAAGTGTATAGCAGTCGGGGACAACTGTTCACAGCGACAATTTCCTAATATTTACTTACGTGAAAAAGTGAGTCAAAGGTCAGGTGTACTTCTGAAGTTTTATGAAACAAGTTCATCATCATATTGCTACGAAACAGCCACCACAGTGTGGCTGCACTGAAGAGGAGGACGACGACGTGGACCGCTTGATATAGCGTCGCCATTGTGGCCTTCCGTTAGCCTCCTCTGAATAAATGTATATAGCATTGGGCTAGAGCTACACGTAACATTAATTTGGTGGAGGTGGACGTTGCCCGTACCCGTCATGGAGCTTCGCAGCGGTCGCAACGGCGACAGTGCAACTTCGGCTCCTGCTGGCGGCACTTCATCTGCGCAACCGTCTCCGCCTGAAGCCCCGACCTACGCCGCCGTTTCCCCCACTCGGGATGTTTTCAACGGAGTCGGCAGTCCTGATGTTGACGACTGGCTCCGCTTATACGAACGTGTCAGCACCAGTCACAGGTGGGATCCGACTATTATGCTTGCGAACGTTCTTTTCTACCTCGACGGAGCTCCACTTGCATGGTTCCAGACTCACGAAGAGGAGCTCTCGAGCTGGGATCTCTTCAAAGAGAAGCTCCGCGACCTTTTTGGCAATCCGTTCGGTCGCCAAGTCCATGCCAAAAAAGCCCTTGTCACACGTGTACAGACATCGACCGAGTCCTACATATCGCCCATTCTCGGCGTCTTGGCCCTTTCTGCCAAGGCTGACCCGACCATGTCTCAGGACGAGAAGGTAATCACGTCCTCAAAGGCATTGCTGACGACGCCTTCAATTTACTGGTGTTTACGAACGTCACCAGCATCGATACGATCCTCAAGGAGTGCCGCCGTCTCGAGCAGGCTAAAAGCCGCCGGGTATACCAGCACATCACGCGACTTCCCAACCCAGCTGCTACGTCATCCTGTGACGACCTCTTCCACCAGCCGTCGCGATGTGACAACTTGATCCGCATGATTCGTCGTGAGGTCGAGGCGGCACAACCGGCGGCCCCTTCGTTCTCCCCATCACCTGATCATTCTCCGGTGACAATCTCCTTGATACAGGCCGTCGTCCGTCAAGAGTTGTCCAACGTCGGCCTGCAGTCCATTCCTTCCGTACGCTCGGAACCTCTCTCTCCATGCACGTCCCCACCGCGCTCTTCTTACTCTTATGGACAGCGCAACCCCTCCGAATGGCAAAACGTAGACGACAAGCCGCAGCCGCTGGTCTTCTCCGGCGCTCTATTCTTCTGATTACCACCCTCGGCGCTTCTATGCCCCCTGCATCATCTGACCCTGCGACACCTTTGACACGACCCCGCTACTCCCGCTCACGTTCTCCATCCCGTCGTCAATCTCGTTCGCCCCCGTCACGCCGTGCTCCTTATCCGACCTACTCGCCGCACCCCCGATCGGAAAACTAGACAGTGCAGCTTCTGGAGGTGAGGCTGCAATGACGACATTGGTACGAAATCCTCGCTGAACATTATCCACGAACAAGAACCTTTGGGCGTTCTAGTCGACAATGTTCCTGTGTGCGCGTTGATTGACACCGGGGCGCATGTGTCCATTATGAGTACTGCTCTTTGCCGTCGGTTGAAGAAAGTTCTGACGCCCGCCCCGAACCGAGTTGTACAAGTCGCCGATGGAGGGACTGTCGCTATTATTGGCATGCGCTCTGCCCGACTCACCATTGCTTAGAGACAGACTGTCGTTGTCTTCACCGTCATCGAGCATTGCCCTCACGAACTCATTCTCGGTCTGGATTTCCTTGCCAATCATTCTGCCCTCATTGACTGTTCGGCCGGCTCACTTCGCCTTGACTTGCCTCTTCTTGCCGACCCTGTGGACCCGCCTCCAAGCGTTTGAGCTGCATGGATTTTATTCGCCTACCGCTCCACTCTGACACACGTCGACTTCTTGTCCTCACCAGCTGTACCTGACGGTAATTATGTGGTCGCGCCAATGCCGGCAGTTACACTTACACGTTGTGTTACCGTGCCGCACACTGTGCTGACATTTACTGGCAAACGCACCTGCCTTCCCCTTGACAATTTCGCGCTAACCGCGCAAGTTCTGCCTCAGGGCATTTCATTGGCTATAATTAGCGCTTTGCAGGATGATGAGATCGAGCCATTAACAGTTGAACATCGTCACAGCTCAGCCCATACCGTGACGTAATCGCACGGTACTGACGTCGACATTGAGAAGATGGTTTCCTCTGACCTTACACCTAATCAAGCTAAAGCTCTTTGTCGCGTTCTTGAAGGCTATCGCGACATTTTTGACTTTGACAATCGACCCTTAGGTCAAACATCCATCGTGACCCATCGCATAAACACTGGCGATGCCAACCCTATTCACCGACGTCCAAATCGTGTTTCCGCGTCCGAACGAGCTGTGATCCAGCAGGAAGTCAAAAAGATGTTTGTAAAGGACATTATCGAGCCTTCCTGTAGTCCCTGGGCTTCTGCCGTCGTACTTGTCAAAAAGAAGGATGGAACGTGGCGTTTTTGTGTAGATTATCGCCACCTCAACAAAATCACCAGAGAGGACGTGTACCCTTTGCCACGTATTGATGACGCTCAAGACTGCCTGTACGGTGCCACCTATTTTTCTATCGACTTGCGGTCCGGCTACTGGCAGATATCCGTCGATGACATGGACCGAGAAAAGACTGCATTTGTTACCACTTACGGCCTTTATCAGTTCAAGTTGATGCCTTTCGGTATCTGTAACGCGCCCGCCACTTTAGAAAGAATGATGGACTCTTTGCTTCAGGGGTTAAAGTGGTCCACCTGTTTGTGCTATCTGGACGACGTCATCGTTTATTCGCCCACTTTTGACACGCATTTAGACCGTCTTTCAGCGATTCTTGATGTGTTCCGCCACGCCGGTCTACAGCTGAACTCGTAAAAATGTCATTTCGCTCGCCGCCAAATCACCGTCCTTGGACACCTCGTGGACGCCCGAGGCGTGAGACCTGATCCGGACAAAATTCGCGCCATTACGACCTTTCCTGTTCCGAAGTCTACGAAGGACGTTCGCAGTTTTGTAGGGCTGTGCTCTTATTTCCGACGCTTTGTGAAGGATTTTGCAACCATCGTACGTCCCCTTATCGACCTCTTAAAGAAAGACGCCCCTTTTTCTTAGGGACCTGATCATGCCACATCTCTTTCGCAGCTCACTACTCTCCTTACCACGCCTCCAATTTTGGCCCACTATGACCCGTCTGCCTCAACAGAAGTTCGAGCTGATGCCAGTGGTCGTGGCATTGCACAACGCCAGCGTGGACATGATCGTGTTATAGCATATGCCAGCCGACTTGTATCACCCGCCGAGCGCAATTATTCAATCAAAGAGCGCGAGTGCCTCTGCTCTTGTGTGGGCTGTTGCGAAGTTTCGTCCATACTTGTACGGACGCCCCTTCTGTGTGATCACTGATCACCACGCGCTCTGCTGGCTATCATCTCTTATAGACCCCACGGGACGACTCGCTCTCTGGGCATTACGCCTGCAAGAATATACCTTCTTCGTGGTATATATGACGGGACGCTTGCACCAGGATGCCGATTGTTTGTCCCGCTACCCCGTCGATGAACCGGCTGATGCGGACGCCATTGCTTGCGTGTTCTCTGTGTCCCAATCGCTTGAAATCGGCAACGAGCAACGCCGCGATCCCTCATTACGAGCCCTCATCGACCATCTGGAATCAACGCCTGGCGACGCCTCTCTCCGGATGTTTCTCCTTAAGGAGGGGACATTATACCACCGCAATCTCGATCCACACGGCCTTTACCTTCTGCTCGCAGTTCCATCGGACCTGCGCTCGACTGTCCTCCAACAACTTCACGACGCTCCCATGGCTGGACACTTGGGCGTCTCGCGCACATACGACCGTGTACGACGTCGATTCTTTTGGCCGGGTCTCGTCCGCTCCGTGTGGCGCTACGTTGCCGCTTGTAAGCCCTGTCAGCACCGGAAGAAGCCCTCCACACCTCCAGCTGGATGTCTCCAGCCGATCGACATCTCACCGGAACCATTTTTCCGTGTCCGTCTAGGCCTTCTTGGACCATTTCCTCTCTCGGGCTCCGGAAATAAATGGGTCGCCGTCGCTACTGATTATGCTACGCGGTACGCAATTACCAGAGCCCTTCCGACAAGTTGTGCTACTGACGTTGCTGACTTTCTGCTCTATGACATTATTTTATTGCACGGTGCTCCGCGCCAATTACTCACTGACCGTGGCCGCAGCTTTCTGTCGGCAGTCGTCGAGGACATCATCCGCTCCTGCTCGACAAAGGACAAGTTCAGCACGTCCTACCACCCACAGACCAACGGCATCACGGAGTGCCTCAACCGGACCATCACCGACATGCTTTCAAAGTACGTTGCGACCGACCACCACGAATGGGATCTTCACTTACCATGTGTGACGTTCGCGTATAACTCACCACGTCACGACACCGCCGGCTATTCACCATTCTATCTCCTGTATGGCCAAGAACCCGCGTTGCTTTTGGACACTTTGTTGCCTTCGGCCACACGTTCAACCACTGAATGTGCCCGCACGCGATCGCACACGCCGACCACGCGCGCCAGCTCGCCCGCACCCGTCTGGATGCCTCACATGAGCATCAGAGACGCCTCTATGATTGCTACCATCGCGACGTGCACTTTACTCCGGGTTCTCTGGTGCTTCTCTGGTCACCCATTCGACGTGTGGGCCTTTCTGAAAAGCTGCTGTCGTGCTACGCTGGCCCATACCGTGTGGTGCGATAATTGTATGATGTCACTTACGAAGAGGAACTCGAAATCCCACAGGTAACGCCGGAAGAAGTAAAGAATGCCTTGGGAGATATGCAAAGGGGGAAGGCAGCTGGGGAGGATCAGGTAACAGCAGATTTGTTGAAGGATGGTGGGCAGATTGTTCTAGAAAAACTGGCCACCCTGTATACGCAATGCCTCATGACGTCGAGCGTACCGCAATCTTGGAAAAACGCTAACATAATCCTAATCCATAAGAAAGGGGACGCCAAAGACTTGAAAAATTATAGACCGATCAGCTTACTGTCCGTTGCCTACAAACTATTTACTAAGGTAATCGCAAACAGAATCAGGAACACCTTAGACTTCTGTCAACCAAAGGACCAGGCAGGTTTCCGTAAAGGCTACTCAAGAATAGATCATATTCACACTATCAATCAGGTGATAGAGAAATGTGCGGAATATAACCGACCCTTATATATAGCTTTCATTGATTACGAGAAAGCATTTGATTCTGTCGAAACTTCAGCAGTCATGGAGGCATTACGGAATCAGGGTGTAGACGAGCCGTATGTAAAAATACTGAAAGATATCTATAGCGGCTCCACAGCCACCATAGTCCTCCATAAAGAAAGCAACAAAATCCCCATAAAGAAAGGCGTCAGGCAGGGAGATACGATCTCTCCAATGCTATTCACAGCATGTTTACAGGAGGTATTCAGAGACATGGATTGGGAAGAAATGGGGATAAAAGTTAATGGAGAATACCTTAGTAACTTGCGATTCGCTGATGATATTGCCTTACTTAGTAACTCAGGGGACCAACTGCAATGCATGCTCACTGACCTGGAGAGGCAAAGCAGAAGAGTGGGTCTAAAAATTAATATGCAGAAAACTAAAGTAATGCTTAACAGTCTCGGGAGAGAACAGCAATTTACAATAGGTAGCGAGGCACCGGAAGTGGTAAGGGAATACATCTACATAGGGCAGGTAGTGACCGCGGATCCATATCACGAGACGGAAATAATCAGAAGAAAAAGGATGGGCTGGGGTGCGTTTGGCAGGCATTCTCAGATCATGAACAGCAGGTTGCCATTATCCCTCAAGAGAAAAGTGTATAATAGCTGTGTCTTACCAGTACTCACCTACGGGCCAGAAACATGGAGGCTTACGAAAAGGGTTCTACTCAAATTGAGGACGACGCAACGAGCTATGGAAAGAAGAATGATAGGTGTAACGTTAAGGGATAAGAAAAGAGCAGATTGGGTGAGGGAACAAACGCGAGTTAATGACATCTTAGTTGAAATCAAGAAAAAGAAATGGGCATGGGCAGGACATGTAATGAGGAGGGAAGATAACCGATGGTCATTAAGGGTTACGGACTGGATTCCAAGGGAAGGTAAGCTTAGAAGCGGGCGAGAAAAAGTTAGGTGGGAGGATGAGATTAAGAAGTTTGCAGGGACAATATGCCCACAATTAGTGCATACCACGGTAGTTGGAGAAGTTTGGGAGAGGCCTTTGCCCTGCAGTGGGCATAACCAGGCTGATGATGATGATGATGATGACTTACGAAGTCGTCCCCGCCGACCCCTCAGCGTCATCGTCGGCTGCAAGTTACATCGTTCACGTGGCGAGACTAAAGCCATACCATACACTTTTCACCACGGATGCATAGATTAAGCACCGGGACGGTGCTTCTACTGCCGGGGGTGATCCTACGAAACAGCCACCACAGTGTGGCTGCACTGAAGAGGAGGAAGACGACGTGAACCCGCTTGATATAGCATGGCCATTGTGGTCTTTCGTTAGCCTCCTCTACACGTAACACACGTAACACGTAACAATATTGCTTACTTCATTGAAAAGTTTGCCGCGGAATTCTCACTTCTATGAACAGATCAACAGTTGTCGAACGATCGTGGTCTCTAAAGCCAATGTTTTGGCAACACGCTTGTCTTCAGAGCACCAACAAGAGACTTCTTTGCCATGCAGCTTGAGCTGATCAGTATGAAGACATTACATAGGATAGGAACACAAAGCATTAGTGGGCCTCTTCGATTATCAGCCCATGACAGTCCTGGATTGCTTAGCACTGCTGTCCCGCATTCGATTTTCTCAATCAGCTTCGGAAGCCCCGTCCACCAGTCCGAGAGCAGCCAGTATCGCATTCGTTTTACCAGAAGTCACAGACTCTGCGCACTCTCAGAGCTGTCAGCAGAAATTTCTTCTGACATATGCAAGTAGCTAGCAGACGGCGGCTGTCTTAAAAAGATGCATGCGGGTTTGACGCCATGTTTTAAAAGAGCCTGTGTGTTTATGTGTACTTTGCGCGTTCCAGACAGCAAATATCATGCACTCAGCTATCGCTTCTGTTAAATCGATGCTTCGTGTGCCATAATGCGAGGTTTTCATGAGTGGTCTAATTGCTGCAACCTTAGTCCTTGTGTTTTTTTAAGACAAAGCACAGTGATCAGGCGCAAATGCTTGCTTTTCTTGATGTGTTTCGTGAAATCTGTCATGCTCATTGCTATATGCATAGTAAACAGGTATATTTCGCTTTTCAGATGAGTGAAACTGGTGGACGAGGAAACGTATCATATTTGATGTAGATATTTAATGCTGGTAGCTGGCGTGGCATACAGGGTGTCTCACGTAACTTCAGCCGAACATTGAAATATGCAAATGCCACGTAGCTGGACAGAACCAAGGTAATGTTGTTTGTCATTGCTTGGAGATACACATTTTTTCATTTTGCCAGATTAAATAATTATTATTCGGTAATTAATCAACTTCTGAAATATTATGTATAATACATGCTACATAAAAGTGTTTTTCCTAGCGTGAAATAACCCTGCAAATACACACTAAATTGTTCCGTGACTGTCCATTCGCAGCACTTTGCGTGTATTCGCGAGTTTCTTTCTCGAAAAAACACTTCTACGCAGCATGTCTCCAACAACAGAAAGCTGTATGGGGAGCTTTTCATGCTGCTCTACAATTTTCTAATGGACACTTCTAATCTAATTATAATATTTGAAAAGCTGACTATTTACGAAGATGAACTATTTATTTTGGTGAAATGAAAAAAATATCTGAGTATCTCCAAGTGACGGCAAACAACATTACCTTGGTTCTGTCGAGCTACGTCACATTTCCATATTCTTATTGTTTGGCTCAAGTTACGTGGGACAACCTGCATAATCAGAGCTTCACCGATTGCTGTTGACATGTGTGCTGATGCCTTCTGTTACCCAAATTCGAGATGTTGCTTTTGGATATGCAGGATTAGTAGACAGTATAGACGCGCTCTGTCCTAGACAAACGTCAGCCCTTTAGTAGACGGTTTCACGAGCTTTGAGGATATCGGCCTGTGCTTTGTGGGTGAACAGTGATGTGGCACAACCGTGTTTTTGCTTATTTTCGTGTGGCAATCAAGCTTAAATTTTACAGGAAATGAATGAGCTGGCTTAAACATAGCGGTTAAGGGGCCCGAAGAGCGATAGCACGATGTAAACTGAGCTTTGTTAACGTGTTCAATGTGCTCAGGATGCGATTCCATTATGCACGCTTTATGGTTGTGTCGGCGACATGGCCTCTGAGACTGCATCATTTTGATGACCACGCAACTGAATTTGCTGGGTAGGGCGCTATCTACAAGTAGCTAAAAGCACGAGGTCACAGGATTGAATCCCGTCCACGGTGGCCGCATTTCAATGGGGGTAAAATATGAAAACACCCATGTACTTAGATCTAGGTGCACGTTAACGAACCCCAGGTGGCTGAAATTTCCGGAGTCCTCCACTACGGCTTGCCTCGTCATCAGAAAGTGTATTTGGCACGTAAAACCCCATAATTTAAGTAGCTAATAGCAGACAACAGCAGCCAGGAGAGCGACTTCCAATCACGGTGCTTTCAAACAAAACCTCGGACAGTCCCAGACAGCTGGATCAGATGACTGTGATGCGCCCTTCTGTCAATGCTAGCCAGACCAGAAGCCGCAGGTTGTTTGCGGACAGTCTGGGACTGCATAATCGTAGGGGCGCAGTGCTCTCACATCCATTATGTCCACTGCGGGACGAAGGCCTTTCCTAGTAATCTGTAAATATATGTGGCTTGCGCCAACTGACTCCATCCTATGCTTGCATATTTACAAATTTCGTCATGGTGCCTAGTTCTTTACCGTCCTCAACAGCGCCTTTTTTATTTATCATGCATATCATTTTTGTCATTCCGTTGCTTGTTGAGCAAGCCTTTATTCTCAAGCTCCATTTTTATCATGCCAGGTTTCAGTCTCTTAGGTTAGTTTTAGCACAATGCAATGATGGTGCTTTTAAGACTAATGGTAAGTTATAGATGGTGACACAGTAATGTGTGACTTAAGTCTTCTAAACAATTTATAACCTTTAAATTTTCTTCTACTGATCCAGGACTCCTGCAACTAATTGCCTTAAGTAACATACTTCATTGCCTTCTTGCCCTAGAAAATATCACTGGTGCCTTCTTGCAGGCCTTTAAAGTGGCAACATGTGTTCTGCAGACAGTAGGGCATGTTCAGATAAATTCAACTGGACATGCCTGGCGATCACTGTTAATTTTGATTTAAAAATTTATTTTGCTGCCCGAGCCTGGCGACAATGAAATTAACCTTAGTTTCTCAAGAAAAAAAAGGTGTCTATGCAAAAACAATATAGAATGACCTGCTAGAAGCATTTTTCCTGGATTTTACCGAAACTTCATTTTGGATAGATCCGAAGGAAATCGTGTTGTCGCTGCGGCTTTAAAAATATTTTCTACCAGACTACATGCCAATAGCATTAATTCCAACTAATTACCACAGAGTATCCCCACTACGGTATAAAGAAGAAAAATTTTTGAACTAAACATTGCACAAATTGACCAAAGCTTTCTTTCTTTGAATTTACTAACAGCATGGAATTTGGCCATCCTGTTGCCATGAGTCGTAGAAGTTTGAGCAAATAGTTCTGTCCTCATTGGCTCTGAATATCTACGGGAAGTGCTCATGTTTAGGCATGTTAATTAATCACTCTACTTTAAAATTTCTTAGGAGAGGCTCGATTCATTTCAGAAATTTTCCGAATTAAGCACATTCACATGAAGCAATGCACTCTGGAAAAATATGTTGCATTATTTGTTTCGTTATGGGATTGAAAGTCAAGAAACAGACAGAATAAACAGTACTGCCTGCCAGAGCCATGTATTGGGTCCAGGCATAACTGCAGGCTTCTTTACAAAAATGGGAAATTTTTCGGTGAACACAGTGCAATATCATAACTTTTTAAGAAGATGGGAAGGGTATGTTGATGCATTCACGAACGTAACTTTCACTTTTCACTGCTTGAGTAAAAAGAATACTACACATTGATACTTCTTCCTTGACACAACAAACCATATCCGAAAGGGGCTGACAGCTGTTGTGACACAGCTGTGGTGCAAGCATGGTCTCTTTGTATTGTTGCTATTCTACCAGCCTGTCAGCTGGACAATATCTTTGGCTTGCTTGTTTTGCGTCGGAAGTAAACAACATGCATGGTTTGCAATTGTTTCAAGAGTGCTTCATTGTTTCGGGAAACAGTAAAATCTGCAAGGTTGTTTAATGAAGCAGTGAAAGTTGAAAGCTATGGTCTGCAGTATGTGGCCATGGCAGCTCTACTTAAATATGGGAGATGTAATCTCCCAATGTCATAATGTGCATGTGACATCTTTGGCTGTTCCAAGCAAACCATCAATTGACTTAGGTCCTTTCTATCTGAAGCTTTTTATACTATAAGGCTACGAATGAATATATACCAACATGGCTGAGTGTGAACCATTTCTTTTGACAAGAGCACTTGTAGTGACAGTTGTGAATACGAAATTATTGTTTATCTGAGTAACAACAGTGATGATGATGGTAAATAATTGAACAACCTTAATTGATTGGTGTTTCTTTTTTTTTCAGGCAAAGCCGAAGGCCTCTGCAAGCAGCCAGTCATTCCAAGTCTCAACCAATCCTTCCTCTAGTCAGCCAATTTCTAGTGTCTATGCGGAAAGGACTAGCACAAGAGTGGACACAGGACACTAAAAAGGCGACAAGGACAGGCGTAAACTTCTAACCGGTGTTCATTACAAAAAGGTATGTATATGTACTCTTGCACACTTGATCATAATCTGTTACAATCGTGCAAGTCAACATGGCCATCACAAATAAACGAGCGCACCAAGGCCTAAGGTAGCTTCCCGAATACAGACCCCAGATATTCAAGTTCTTTAACAGTCAGTGCTACAGGGACGGCTCGCTAACGCAGTTGCATTCTGCGATAGCCGCTGCCTCAATGATGAGTCTAGTGTTTTCTTTCACACTGCTTGCTATTATTTCTGTTTTTTTTTTCAAACAGTCGATGACATTTGCATTGGGAGCAATGAATTCGAAGGAAACCTTCTCTCCCTTTTTGTACTTTCCGATTATGTTCCTGTAGTCTCAAGTTTAGGCAACTTCCCATTTGTCCCACGCAACGCTGCCCACAGGAAAAAGGTATGCTATATACTATTCCTCTTGAGCATTTGATGAAACCCTTTCTGTGCACAATGTTGCATGATTTTGATTGTCTGCTGACAGGGCTGGTTTTGCAATGATCTTGCAAGTTATCCACGTTGTAATGTACGACTTGGGTGGTTCATTGCCCAAAATAACTTATTCCAATGAACGAAACAATTTGGCTCGAGAACACGAGCATTCCCATTTACAAAATATAGAAATTTTGCAAACAGCATTTGCACCTGTCAATACGAAGTAGCAGAAAGTTGAGCTAGTTGATATGGATTCATGGTATGGAAATGCAAGCACAGCAAACATGGACACAAGAAGAATGAAAAGAATCGTGTTTACAATTTTCTTTTGGTTATTTTTCTGTCTTTTATGTGCATACCTTTCCTTACCATGATCTGTCCGCTTTTCAAGCCCCCGTTTCTTCATTACCAAAGTACGGTAATGTACTATTATCACAAGTACGGGGCTCAATTGGCAGCATTTCCGTTTTACGGAACTCACCGTTTTTCTTATTTGCAAAATACAGTCAATTCTGTGATCACAACTACGGAGCTCACCGTTTTCCATTTAAGGGAAATAAATTTTTACGGCCTGTCCGTTCTACGCAAACACCGTTTTCCATTTAACGGAAATCATTTTTACGGCCTGTCCGTTCTACGGAAACACCGTTTTTCATTTAACGGAAAAGTGTCCGGCAACGTTTTACCTGCAGCTTTGACCGTAAAGTGAAGAAATTTTTTTTACAGTGTAGCTAGTTTGTTTGTGCTGCAGCTCTACTTCTGACAATGCTTTCTAGTTTACACCAGCATTATATGCTGAACCTGCACTGTATTTTGAACTGTATTGTTTGTTAGAGCGTTAGCAATCTTGTATGTACAGTTCTGTTAGCAACGCTATTGATTTTTTTTCTTCTGACAAATCTAGAATCGGGGCGCTCACGGGAACTTCACGCGCAGAAACGCTATAAAGCAGCACGACTTGATTAGCAATCGCGATGTATTATGAATGTTTGTCTTTACTTATTTATGAACGACTGCCCTGACTGATGCGTAACGGAAATAGTGGAATATATGTGAGAGCTATGCGTGAAAATGGGCTTTTACGCCAATGTGGGCATGTTTTTATTTTCTCATATTCGTGTACATGTACTAAATTAGCCGCTGTGAGCGCAATGAAAGGTGGTGACTTGGCAGGCCAGCAGACCAACATGTGTTCTCGAGCGGGTCTAATGTGTTCTTTAAACCGGTCCAGTATTGGATTCTGTAGAATCAAAGGTGTTTGTGAGGCAATCCTCAATACTATTGCATTATGCAGCCACTCGGGTCTGATGTCTCGGCATGGCTTCATTAACTCTTTATTGCTTATATGTCAGAAATGGTGTTTGTGCAGATCAATGAGACCACACACCACATTTACCAATATCTCGATTGGGATGTCCACGTGACCGCGCCATTGGAAGCTGCCATACGAGATAAATGTTACTTGCAATTGTGCCTTGTATATGACGAGAGCAACAGCCTCTCGGCATGACGGTCGAAAACGTCGCGGGCATGTATGTACGTGCGTGCTACAATGTGAACCGTTGCATGTACGTCGCATACAATATGGACCTATGCGACCTCGTGTTTGAAGCTGAGCGGAAGCAATAAAAATTATTCAAAATAAAAGGTGTAAATTAAATACAATTGATCGCATTTTGTGTTGCATTGTTACTGAATTATATCATGATTCAATAAAGCTTCCGATAACGTCGATTCCAAGAATTAGGAGCATTGGATTTGCCGCATTTCGTTTTCTTCACTGCTCCTCATGCAAAAAACATGGCTGAATTTTTCGACAACTTCGAATAAAAGTATATAATAGTGTGGAATATAACTCAAATAAGTAAACACTGGAGGTACCTTCCGGTCCATAGCATATATTGCCGTTTATATTTAACACAGCCGGGTGAGAAAAGTGGCTCTGTTCATGTAAATATGTTATAGGGTAATATAACATAAGGGCTAGTTGTCCGCAGCGAAAGTATTTCCTTCGGTTGATTACTGATGACGTGATCTCTAATGAACTCTGCTAAAACGTCATCATCCTAAAATCAGTAAAACAAAGACATATTTTGGCCATTACCCATGCTTTAGCTCGGGCCAAACTCCGAAACCACCTATTCAAATACACGTAAATTGCAGAAATGCTTTTATGAAATAATTCTTAAACTGATCCGAATGAAATATGCTGCACTGCATATTCAGATACGAAAATACGACTATATTGCATAGCCGACGCATGGCCTGTGCCTTTCCCATCGATTCAAGTTCTTACACTCCGTAGTCTCGTAAGAATTGACCTTTTAACATAAATGCCTACGAGTGCAAAAGTTAAAAAGAACAAGAAGGTATGCGAGTGCAAAACTGTGAGAGTACGCAGACTAAAAGTAACATAATAAAAGGCCATATGTTTGCTGTCAAGGCAACATTGATTGCTGTGTTAACTGTTTCTGAGGTTGCTCACATTTGCATGAGAGACAACAAAAGCGGAACTAGTTGATAAAAACCGAGTATGTAGGGATTAGAAATAAAGGGCAAGGAATATGAACGCGAGCTTTTCGTTGGAAATCTTCCCAGGCTTTGTTTAGCGCGGCTGCTTGTTGCTAAAGAATTTGAAGATACACAGGTACAGTAACGAAGAAGAGTAGCCTGCCTGCGCCACAGCACTACCGCTACCGGCATGAGCTCGTGGTTGCTGTTTTTCGCCGAACACTTGTGACGGCTACCCGTTCGCGCCCGTTGCAAAAAAAATCTCTTTGCAAGTGGTGGAGGTGCTGGGTTTCGACCACCCTGGAACTTGAGTCGCACTCTACCGCCCGTCATGCCCGACGACGCACGCACACCTCCAGCTGCTCCAACGGCACCAGCCACCTTGGTTTGTGCCGGTGCCTTGCGTCAGCGAGATCCCCCTATCTTCTCCGGCACAGATGACAAAGACGTCGAAGATTGGATCTCGTCTTGTGAGCGAGTGAATGCCCATAACCAGTGCGACGACGTTACCAAGTTGAGAAACGTCGCATTCTATCTCACGGACGTCGCGAAACTATGGCTTTTAAACCATGAAGCCGACTTAACTTCGTGGTTGGTCTTCAAGACCAGCTTTACCCAAGTTTTCGGTCGGCCTTCAGTAAGAAAGCTTCGTGCAGAACAGCGTTTGCGCGCACGATCCCAAGAGGCCGGAGAAAACTTCACGAGCTACATAGAGGACATTGTCGACCGTTGCAAACGGGTGAATGCGTCGATGTCAGAAGAGGAGAAGATCAAACATATAATGAAGGGTATTCAGGACGACGCGTTCCAAATCTTATTATCGAAGAGTCCTCACACTGTCGCTGAAGTGATAGAATTGTGCCAGAGTTACGATGAGTTGCGCAGGCAACGGCTTCACACCCGACGTCCCACCCCGCCCGCCGACTCTCTGTCAAGCCTTGGAGTCGACGACAACCATGCAGATCTCTTCGTAAAAATTCAAGAATTCGTTCGCGCAGAGGACGCCCGCCAGCTGTCTTTTATACCTTCTGTCCAGGAACCACCACCTGCTTTGCATCCTACGATCCGCTACTTCATGCAAGAGCAAGTATCTCAAGCAGTTCCTCCAGCCGCTGAGCAGACACCAGTCACGGCTCTTCTCACTTACGCTGAAGCAGTTTCCCGGTCTCGTCCACAAACGCCCCTGCCGCCCTCTATGCATCGAACACCGATATTTTTGCCGCCATCTATGTTCCTTCACGACCGACGGCATTTTCCGCCTATGCCACTACCCGACCGAAAGAATTTTCCGAATCCTCAACCGCGACCCGGACCTTACCCCCACCTGTGGCGCACCTTCGATGACCGCCCAATATGTTTTGCTTGCGGTGGTGCTGGTCACGTGGCGCGCCATTGTCGTCGTTGCATGCTTCCTCTTCAGAACATCCGGCGAGCGCCACCTTTCCCAGCTCCGTTTTCCTCTGCTCCTTCCAGCCTTCCACCTCTTCCTTTGCCCATGACCGCCCAAACGCCTCTACTCGCCCCTCACCATCTCCCCGTCGTCGCTCGCTTTCTCAGATGCGGCGCCGTCCCGTGTCCACCGAGCAGCAAAGCTGATGGCGGCAGTTCCCGAGGCACGAATTGCGTCCACGTCGCAATGCCCAAGTCCTCGTACCTCTCCAGCCAATGTAATTGAAGTCTCTGTCGAAGGAATCGCCTGTCCTGGCACTTGTAGATACAGGAGCCTCCGTATCCGTAATTTCCGCCGAACTCTGCCGCACACTACGAAAGGTTTTGACACCTCTCTCCGACTTGTGACTTCGAACCGCGAACGCTCAACATATAACGTCTCTCGCTGCCTGTACTGCTCGCGTCTTCATTCAAGGTCTACTCTATACCGTCGAATTCTTCGTGCTGCCCTCGTGTTCCCATGACATTATATTAGGCTTGGACTTTCTTGCAAATAATAATTCCGTTATTGACTGTTGTCAGGCCGAACTCGAACTTTCTGCACTTCCTGACGTCGAGACTATCGAAAACGACCCTTCTAGTGTTAAACTCTTTGTTTCCGAAGACAATTCCGTCCCTCCACGCTCTTCCCTGCTCGTGCCTGTGTCGTGCGCCGCCATTTCTGATGCCACTGTTCTTTTTACGCCCTCTGAGGTGTTCATTCGCCCCCGATGTTCTCCGCTGCCGTTTGCTCTCCTTACTATTTGCAATGGTGTCACGAAAATGGTCGTCGACAATCCCACGGCCTGCCTTTTAGCTTTATTTCATGGTGAATACCTGGGCCTTGTTCAACCGCTCGACACCTTTTGCATTTTTGACGCTCCTGCCGTTTCTACTTCTGCGGACCTTGGCACACTTACTTGTGACCCAGCGGTTGATCAGTCACTCCTCGACGCTTTCCACTGCTCCATCGACGATGGCACGTCATCTTCAGAACGAAGCCAGCTTATTGCTCTCCTGCAGAGGTTCAGCGCTTCTTTCGACAGCCATGCTTCCGGTTTGGGCCGCTCATCGACCGTTTTTCACCTGATCGATACCTGCAGTCATGCACCGTTATGGCAGCACCCTTACCTATTATCCGCCTCTGAGCGCCTTGTCGTTGACCACCTGGTTGCTGACATGCTCAAGCGTGGCGTTGTGCTGCCTTCCAACAGTCCCTGGGCATCACCGGTCGTCCTCGTTAAGAATAAGGACGGCTCTATTCGATTCTGCGCCGACTACCGACGTCTGAACAAGATAACGCGCAAGGACGTTTACCCGTTACCGCGCATCGACGACGCCCTCGACTGTTTGCAGGGAGCTGAGTTCTTTTCTTCGCTAGATTTACGTTCCGGATACTGGCAAGTCCCTTTGGCACCATCTGATCGACCTAAAACAGCGTTTGTAGCACCTGACGGATTATACGAATTCATCGTAATACCATTCGGCGTGTGTAACGCTCCAGCCACTTTTGAGAGAATGATGGACAATATTTTACGCGGCCTCAAATGGAACACATGTTCATGCTACCTGGCTGACGTAGTTGTCTTTTCCGCTGATTTCCGAACCAATCTCCGCCGTCTCGAGCAAGTTCTGAAATGCCTTACTGACGCGGGACATCAACTTAACTAAAGGAAATGTCGTTTCGGAGCCCGAAAGCTCACTATTCTTGGCCATGTTGTATCGCGAGACGGCTTCCTTCCGGATCCAGCCAAGCTTCGCGCTGTCACCGACTTTCCGCAACCAAAGAATATAAAGGAGCTTCAAAGTTTCCTTGCTTTATGCTCATACTTCCGACGTTTCATTCGAAATTACGCTTCCATAAGTGCACCCCTGACAGCCCTTCTAAGTGGCGACAAAGAACTTTCCGCTTGGTCGCCCGCCTGTGATGACGTCTTCACGAAATTACGCCGCCTCCTAATCTCGCCACCTATACTCCGCAACTTCGATCCTGCAGCCCCCACAGAGGTCCACACCGATGCCAGCGGCGTCGGACTTGGCGCTGTACTCGCGCAACGAAAAGCGCAACGAAAAGTCGTTGCCTACGCGAGCTGAACTCTGACAAAGGCCGAGGCTAATTACTCTGTTACAGAGAAAGAGTGTTTAGCCATTATTTGGGCCCTTGGAAAATACCGTCCTTATATGGTCACCCTTTCGATGTCGTAACTGACCATCACGCCCTTTGTTGGCTGTCTACCCTTAAGGACCCATCTGGCCGACTTGCTCGCTTGGCCCTTAAGCTACAGGCGAACGACGTCCGCGTTATCTACCGTTCCGGTCGCAAGCACACGGACGCTGACGCGCTTTCTCGCTCACCGGTCTCCGCCGACTGCGCTTGCCTATCCGCCCTTGAGCCCACACTTCCATCTCATGCACTGCGCAACATGCCGTCGGAGCAGCGCAAGGATCCCTGGATGAGCGCTCTCATCAGCATCCTTTCTGATCCATCCACCGCTTCACCATCTCGCGCTCTTCGCCGCCAGACTACCCACTTCTGCATTCGCGACGGCCTTCTTTCTCGTCGTAATTACCTCTCTGACGGTCGCAAGTGGCTTCTCGTGATACCCCGCCATTTCCGTGACGTCATCTGCGACGCTTTCCACGCAGACCCGCAGTGCGCACATTCCGGCCTCTTCAAGACCTATACTCGACTACGCGTCCTATTTTATTGGCGTGGCATGTATAACTACGTCAGAAAGTTCATTCTCTCCTGCGCTCAGTGCCAACGCCGAAAATTACCTCCCGGACAAGCCTACCCGTCACAATCCCTTCCCTGCCCTAGTCGGCCCTTTGATCGTGTTGGTATAGACATCTACGGACCGCTACCCTCCACTCCAGCACGCAACCGCTTGATTATCGTTGCTTTGGATCACTTGACCCGCTATGCTGAAACAGCTGCTCTGCCGACTGCCACCGCC
The DNA here is from genome assembly GCF_050947875.1 of Dermacentor variabilis. Taxonomy (NCBI): domain Eukaryota; kingdom Metazoa; phylum Arthropoda; class Arachnida; order Ixodida; family Ixodidae; genus Dermacentor; species Dermacentor variabilis. The sequence goes on from NC_134574.1 coordinate 38,083,423, forward strand.
CGCGATGTTGCATCGTTTCTGTTACGACATTTCTTTCTTCGCCACGGGGCCCCTCGCGAACTTCTGAGCGATAGAGGCCGCGCCTTTCTTTCCGATACTTTGAAGGCACTACTCGACGAATGCCGAATCGTTCACCGCACCAGTACAGCGTACCATCCACAAACTAATGGCATGACCGAACGCTTCAACCGTACTCTTGGTGATATGCTCTCCATGTACGTCGCCTCTGATCATTCAAACTGGGACCAAGTTTTCCCTTTCGTGACGTATACGTACAATAATGCGGCCGAAGCAACTACTGGTGTTTCCCCTTACTTTCTCCTATACGTACGAGAACCTTCTACTACGCTCTATACCATTCTTTCATATACACCTGACGCGTCCGAAAGTACTCCGCTATCTGAAGCTGCTCGTCATGCCGGGGAATGCCGCCACTTGCCCGCTCTTTTTCCACCGACGACCAGTGGCAGCAGCAATCCCGTCAAGCTGCCCGCCGTTCTGCACCAACTTTTTCGCCTGGCTCTCTCGTATGGCTCCGGGTACCCGCTACTACACCCGGCCTCTCCTCAAAACGTGTCACAAAATACCTAGGACCCTACCGCGTTCTGGAGCAAACGTCCTCCGTCAATTACATCGTAGAGCCCCTCACGCCATCGACGGACCTACGCCATCGCGGCGGCGAACTTGTCCGCGTCTATCGCCTTAAGCCGTACTACCACCCAGTAGTAGTCTCTTCGCCTTAAGCCGCCAGGTTGGCGCCTTCTTCTGCGGAGGGCGATTGTAACGAAGAAGAGTAGCCTGCCTGCGCCACAGCACCATCGCTACCGGCATGAGCTCGAGGTTGCTGTTTTCGCCGAACACTTGTGACGGCTACCCGTTCGAGCCCGTTGCTAATAAATCTCTTAGCAGTACACATAAACAGCTATATTAAAGCTTGCACTCAGACCGCATACCTCCAGTACTTTCTGTGCACGTCTACGACAACAAAATAGCATGCCACCTGAAAGCAGCACATATAATTGCGTTTAACAGGCATCCCTTAAGCACAGTAATCTGTCAAATGACTGAATACCTATTGTAATGATTGCTTGAGTCACTTTCGTTTCTTTGACTTTGCATCTGTGCACGTGTCATTGCGTTATTGGGCAATCGTTAAGAATGGGTATGTCCCAATGTAACAAACATTCTTCAGAATCTTTTGTAGTTGTCTTTTTATGCGCACGCTCGTAGCCTCAGCAAGTTGTACGCATAGTCGTTATCTGCAAACCAATAAAACGAGCACTTTGATTTAGATACACCTCGCATAGATTCCAACATATGTGCTGAGGCGTCAATAGTTCTTCTTGTATTCCCTTTTGTTTGTATTGCACAGGTGACTTATATTTCGTTCGCACTGCCATATGTTGATAAAATTTGAACGTATTCCGCACTGGTGTTGTCTTTTTGATTTTTGCGACCATCTGGCACACTTTGCTCTGCCATACTCGCCTTTGTGATGTTGACTTTTTTTCCTGAGTTCACCACACAGAGTGAGCGTTCTTATTTGAGACGCGAATGAAACGAAGTGATGCATTGAGAAAAAATACTCAACTGCGAACAGGCCAAATGGTCAACATGGTCAACTGCGAACAAAGGCGGTGCTGACGGCACAAGGATTCGACGGTAGGGAACCAAAGTTCCGAGCCTGCTGACCAAAACTGCTGGAGCTTGAGAGCGAACTCCACGGGATCTTGAGGTAGTGGCGTTGACGGTAGTACTTGATCGGCAGAATCTGAGTCCATGACTGACTGGATTGAAGGCAGACTGCGAAGACTGCGGGATGGAAGCTCTCTGCGGCGGTAGGCCCTGCTGGCGGCTGAGGCACGCGCAGCTGAGAGCGATGACGCGAAGTCCGGAGTCACCAATTTGTGGGTGAAGATAAACCAGAGAGACGCTGGTGTCTGGTGTCCACAAAATATATGCTGAGCCGAGCACGCTAAATCAGGCGGAAGCCTGATTCCGCAGATTCTACTGTTCGCGCACCTTCAGTGTGCTTGGCGCGCCCTGGTCGTCTTTTGTGAATGGATCGTAGTGGCATGTAGTGGTGTGCTGCATACTTTTATGAGTAATAATGAACGACATTGAAAACTGCAGGGCGTGTTCATATAAGTGATGGGCCACGGAACGCACCATAGCGTTTAGCACCGTTGCTGGCACGCGGGAGATAAAAAAGGATATTATATACCGCCTACTCGTGTGTGGTCAAAGTCTAAAGCGCGGGAGTGCGTGTATATATATATATATATATATATATATATATATATATATATATATATATATATATATATATATATATATATATATATATATATATATATATATATATACCGGCCACGACGGCAAACATCGGTAGCACGGGCACAATATTTTACACCGTAGGCATTTGTCCACCATAGCCACAGTGGGCACCACGGAAACGCCATTCTGGTTTTTAGGAATCACTAGATATCCTTTTTCCACGAAACTCTCTCACGAGATTCCTTCTTTTCTTTATTTTGCTTCTTGTTTTTTCTCGGGCAATTTTGTGTCATGCAAGTTATAGGTAAAAGTTGTTGACGTTCGTGCTGTATAAGTACAAAGAAATACATTACAGAACCCTCACAATGCCTAATTGCGTGTTTAATAGCATCAGTTGCGGTTCCTATATTGTAAATTCTCCGTCTTGTCAAAAACTTACATTTGCCTTTTTTTTCCACACAGTATATTGCCCCCACTTTCGTTCATTCTGTTCTTAAACTGATTGTTTAACATTTATTGTTTAACGTTCCTGTAAAGGTTGTTATCTTGGTCTGTGCTACAATAAGTCGTCTGCAATAATGTTACCTACAGGTTTTCTGCATTTTTTCTTGGTTTGTTTACAAATGGCACGTGATCCTAGGGGCCTAGTCAGGTGTCTTATGTGGTCAACCTTCGCCTCAGCACTAGGACAATGATGTATTCATATAACTTAATGTACAGGCATTGTTATTGTCATATAAAATATCGGACAAAATATCGGACGAAAACGCACTCGATAAGGAAAAGTAGGGGCAAATTGCTACCAATGACTTTTTTTAAAGAACGATTGTTTCTGTCCATCTTGTTCGCTCCACCCCCTAAGACGCACTCATGTGTTTTACGGAAACTATGATCTCACAAATAGCCGCCGTATTGTTTTTATGCGATACTCTTTGGACATTACTGCGCAAAATGAAAGAAGGGATCGCCGAAGCGCCGAGCTTATTTGTATCACGCTGGTTAGCCAACCACAGTGATCGCTGTGTTGAGCAACACCCCTGGCCTTGCACTGTGTCGCTGACAGCGTCCTGTGTATCAATTTGAGTTCTACTTGGCTTGACAAGCATATGCTGGTGGGTGACCAAAATATTTATAGCAGGATTGGTTCGCTCCTTCCAGGCAGCATTAGGTTCTCCGATGTTTTCATCCTTACGCCAAGCGATCATAGCGACACGATTTTCCAATTCGCGTTAAAGATTACCCGACAAGCTGGTCTGCATCGAGTAAAAAAACTGCCACTCCCGAAATCGTTCGCAGCACATACAGGTGCCGCAGCTGATGACGCGTGTAGCTTCGTCAGGCAAGAGAAGTTTCCGCATACTGTAGTTATCACTGTACCGAAAGGTTGCACAACAATTCTTCGATAACCTGGTTTGAACTGACATGACATAAAGTTCACCCAGAAGGGGCCAGAATGTCACGAAATTGTTCCGACTATAGTATTTCCGTCCCTTTCTCCAGTCAAGGTGGCGTCAATGTCAGGTGAGTCCTAAGGCTTGTAGTTATTGAATTGATGGTTTCACTGGTCTTTGAAAACAGGATTGCTAAAAAAATGGAGCTTTCTTTTCCTGCCTTGGTTATGAAGTCAATATTTTTCAATCAATTTTAATGCATTTATGTATTATTGTTAAGTTTCTAGTGCTGATATTTAATATAATTTATTTTATTGTGTAAGGCAATTATTTAAAGGCAAAATAAGGATAACGTACTAAGGTTACAGGCCTCTATTGCGAAAAAAAATGGCAAAATGAAAATTTGATAATTTAAATGTAGCTTACATAAGCATTATAATATATTATAGTATATGAAACTTCACTTTTTGCAGTGTGGGAAGACACTTATAAGAAAGTAAAAATGAATGAAATGGGAGCCAGCACTCATTAAAAATTTTCTTGCAAAATGTCACACACGATTTAAGTTCTCATTCTACCTTTATTCGTCTTGATGATACGCGAAAGACTGCTAAAGTCTGCTTCTACGCCCGTGGCAACCACCTCTTAGCGTGTTTCCTTTGTGATTCAGTTTGGTGCACCTGATATGCCATTTCAAACAAAGCATATAATAATAACAATAATAATATTTATTGCCACTTTGTAGAGGATACAGAGAGGTTCTGGCCCATCAAAGCCAACAGGAGGCTTGAAGGACTGGGCCCGGCCGTTTCCGGCAGAGGTTACAAGATGGCAAGAACAAGCAAAACATTGAAAGGAACAATAGGTTCAGCTGAAGAAATAGAAAAACAAGGCAATCACAAAACCAGTATCAAGGACATCCGTACTAACTCCAAGGAAGCAAAGCTTATAATACATAATCTCATACGTCTAAGCACCAACTGTAAAAGAATACAAGAATCAACTCAATGTTCTCAAATGGGTGTTTAGGTTCCGCATAGAGTTTACAGCAAAACGTTCTTCCGGTAGCCCATTAAAAATGTCCGGCACATAAGCACACCGTCTTGCCTTTCCATACCCTGTTACGCTCCGTGGTACAAAATATCGAATGGTATTTCGCAACTTCCGGTTATGATCATATTTAATTAATAATTCCGAATTCCAAAAGTGGCGATGAACAACTGTTTGTACAAAAAGAGAATGGAATGAGGGAAGACGTAAGAAGCTGAAAATGTCGGCCCCGGAAGGGATATGACAATTATATACAATGCTCTTTGACATGTTTTTTAAGATGCTATCAATTCGGCAATGCCAACGGGAAGGACATCACGCAAATAAGGTAATTCCGTATCTAAGAACACTATACGCAAGTGCATAAATTACAGTTTTCGTTACATACATTGGAACCAAAGATCTGATATTAAAGAGTAACCATGAAACCTTCCGCAGCCTGGTACAAACGTAAGCCAAGTGGTCATGCCATGATAAACTGCTATCGAAAATCACCCCGAGGTAGTTGAACGAATTTACATATTCAACGGGTTCGCAACGACAACAGAGAGAATCATGATCATGTAAAAATATTTGGTTGTCTATAAGGGCTGTCTTTAGCGGATTTCTGAAACATATTATTTTGGTTTTCTGTGTGTTAACTGAAATTCCGTTATCAGCGAACCATTTCATTACATGAAGCACGTTTTCCTGCAACGTATTAACTGCAGTCTCGTAGTTTATATTTCTTGTGGGCAAAACAGTGTCGTCTGCGCACTGAAATATGGAACACTTGGAAGTTATTAAGCTCAAGTCATTTGTAAACATATTAAAGAGTAGTGGGGACAGAATGGATCCTTGTGGTACACCAGCCTTCACAGGCAGCTTGCTACTATATTCTGATTGGTTGTTTAAACTAACAATTTGAGAACGACCACTCAAAAAATTCTTGAGAATGGCATAAAAGGGACCTCGAAAGCCTAGTAAGTAGAGTTGTTCTAAAAGAATAGTATGGTTAACAGTATCAAAAGCTTTCTTTACGTCTAGAAAGAGGGCGCACCTAAACGTGTTTTCCTCAAATGCTGCGTACAATTGGTCTGCAAATTCCTCCAGAAGATGTATGGTGCCCTTTCCTGGGATAAAACCATATTGACGGTTTGAAAGCACAGCAAATTTGTTTAAGAAGGACATCATGCCTTCAAATAGAAATTTCTCCAGTATTTGGGAAAGGATCGGCAAAACAGAGATCGGTCGATAGTTCTTAACTGCGTTCGTTGACCTTCCTTCAACAGTGGTCTTACAATAGCGGTCTTCAACTTTTCTGGCAAGACGGCATGTTCTAAGAAGTCGTTAAACAGAAAGAGCATAATGTCCGGAAGAGCGTCAAAATTTTGTTGCAATAGTGCCGCCGATATGCCATCTATTCCAGCGGCCTTACTCCGCTTGAAGCTAAACACTAATCTGGCAAGATCTTCCTTTGATAACTTAGGAAGATATGCAGAAGCTGACAAAGATTCTTTTAAAGTGCATTTAGCGCCTTGTCGAGCTGCTGCCATTTCTGGTGCGAGCGTGAAATACTTATTGAAACTATCAGCTTTTGAGACAGGCTCTTCTACTGAAATATCAAAACTAGGCGCATTCCCGTCTTGCCCACGAAGATGGTTAATCAGAGACCACATCTTTGCAGGATTTTTAGATGCTCGTTTGAATTGCTGTTGAAAGTACAGGCGTCGAGCTGATCGAATAAGTGCTACAACCTTGTTTCTGGCGGCTCTGTAATCTGAGCGAAGGTCTGCGTTTTTAGGAGCCTGCTTGGAACGTCTCCAAAGCCAGTCTCTGTTCGCGATGGCCCGTAAAATTTCAGGACTTAGCCAATCATAATTCCGCCTTTTTTTACGCGTAATTTTTCGCGTAGAAGTATTTTTGAGCTCATCAAGTTTACGGCACATCTTTAAGTAAACTACCTCTGCTGAATCGTCCGCAATTAAACTTGTCCAGTGAAAAGATGCCGCTAATGCATCCAACTTTCTTTCATCTGTTATTAACACGGGTATGTTATTAACATCACTGAAACTTGATGAAACAGTTCCAGACTGAGGAGAAAAACGACAGGCGGTTAAATAATGATCAGCCAGTCGCTGAGAAATGATACATGAGGTCAAGGTGTGATTCGGCGCACGAACAGCTATGTGTTCAAGACATGACTTAACTTGACGACCGCACAAGAAATCTTCACGTGTGGGGGCAGTGATTGTGTTTTCTATTCCATAGGCTGAAAGTGAGGATAGGTAATCTGAAATAGAAATTTTGTTTGAGCTTAAGATATCAATGTTCAAATCCCCTGTTACGCAGAACAACTCAGCATCTTTGTAACTCAGAAGTATTTCCTCGAGTTCCATTACAAATCTTGTCATGCTACCAGATGGTGGCCTGTATACCGCGAGTAATGTAAAAGCGGCGTGTAATAAATTCACGTTTAGAGCCAAACATTCCGCATGCATAAATGTAATGTCAACAGCTGAAACATCGTATTTTTCCCTCACAAAGACCGCGATCCCTCCTCCACGGCGTGCCGGGCGTACAATAAAACTGGCACGATAACCGTTCACTGTGAACGTATCTAGGCAGGACTCTGGTGCATTTATCTCGGTGAGAACAAATATATCGACAAAACCGGCCGATTCTTCTGCTAAAATCTTGAACTGTTCCCAATATTTGCGGAGACTACAAATATTCAAGTTTATCAACGTGAATTCATGATCTTTCTTTCTGCCAGAGTTTCCTTTAAACTTGGCAAAGTCTGGAAATTCTTGTGTACTAAGTAATGATGGGTCAGTCATTTTATCCTATCGATGTTCGCGTCGCAAGTAATTCGAATGAGTGTTGCGGCTTAGTCTTTCTTTGCGAAGATTTTGCCGCCCCTTACCCATATGAATTTGTAGCCTGCTTTCTTTCCTGTGGTCCTTGCTAACCAAAATAACCTTCTGTTGAACTGCGACAAATTTTCATTGAAATACAGCTGGCCCAATGATTCCGATTCGCAAAGGCTCTATAGCTTGCCTCGCGCTACGTACCAGCGCTCCCGAACAGCAATTGAAGCGAATCGTACCAAGATCGGCGGAGATGGCTTCTTGCTTGGAAGACGGTGCATAGCCACCACTTCTCCATTACGAGGCTTCTCTAGCTCGAGTTTCTCGGCCAGCTCATCAAGGAATTCAGTCAGGTTTTCATCTGTTCTCGATTTCAAGCCATGAATTTCTATGTTGGCGTTCCTGCTATGTTGTTTGGAATCATTAAGGCCTTGCTGCAGTTGATGAATCAATGATTCTTGGGCGAGCACCTTTTCTCGTAGTTGCTGCACTTCTTTCCTGCAAGCCGAGACTTCCTCTTTATCAGCTTTAAGTTGTTCGACCGCATCATCGTATTCTGCAGATATTCTGCAGGATTCCTCTACGACATTAACCGCTGTACAAAGCCTTGTGAATTCTGTCTTTAACAGAAGCAGGGAATCCACCTTCGCGTGGAGCTCTGGCAGCGATTCCACATTTCGATTGATGACCTTTATCTCTGCTAAAAGTGCTGCTAGCGCATCGGAGCTATCCGTAGGTTGTGGCACCTGTTGCGAACTGGAGCCAGTATGTTTTTTGTTAGTACGGCAGGTTTTGCACACCCAGAATTCTCGTTTCTGTGGTCCCATCGTATTGAACGTGTTTGGAGCAATGCCAGAGCAGTTCTGCCCCAAATGATACGGTTCTTTGCAATCCATACATCTAACGGCCATCGTCAGGCAACGCCTTCTGACACACAATACATTCATCACCGTCACCCATAACAGTGCAACAATACACACTAACAATCGGCAGTCAGCAGTTGGCGGCAAAAAAGAAAAAACTAGGAAACTAAAAACAAGGTACAGAAAAGCACTCTTCCTGTGCAGAATATAAACGTCAGGCTGTGCCAAAAATCTGCCGCCGACTGCAGAAGGCCGGGAATTCGTCCAGTCTTTTAAAGGCAGCGCTGAGACGAAACAGGAGCCCTCTGGTGTTCTGACTGGTCGAAGGGGAGGCGATCTTGCTTGTACCAGCTTGAAAATCGTCGCGTGAAGATCTTTCGGTTATCACTCTTGGTTGCTGACAGACGATCGCTAGATGACCAGGGCTGTACTACGCATGCTCCTTGTCTGCATTCCCTTGAAGTGCCTGTGCAGAAAATAAACGTCAGGCTGTGGCAAAAATCTGCCGCCAAATAATAATAATAATGACTTTATTTTCCAACCCAAGGATGTGGGAAGGGGAGAGGAAAAGCTAGATATCCAGCTTAACGGGCTCTCGCCTCCTCGATACAAATACATGATGTTTAGAAAAAAAAGGCAAACAGTAGAAGCATATGGGCACAGCCAAAAAGGACTATCACAATGCACAAACAGACAGACAGAACAACAGACAATTTTACTGAGGTCCTGAGGGACTAGCCGGCGGAGACCCGTTGGGGCCCCCGGCTCGCCGCTGGCTGCTTCCACGTCGGAATCGGGAGGCCAAGCCTCTCCGCTCTTTCGCGGGCCCTCTGGACAGCTTTGGACTGGAGCTTGAGTTACGTACTAGATGTGGCCTCGTGCCAGTCCCGTTCGCTGGTGAGGGACGTATCCCGTAACGCAGGACACTGTCAGTGTTGGTTGTCTCTTTAATGCACAAACAAATGACAATTTTTACACAAACGTACAATTCCAAAAACAAAGCGATGTGTATAATATCATGTCGTACATTTAAGACAGAAAGTGCCACCCTTTCGCGTAAAACTGCAACATATTGACGCAAATCTTTTGGCCGGATGCGTTCGAGATTTAAATTGTAATGTTGGCACAGGTGTAAGGGATATGGAGGAGTGTTTTTGAGCATATGTTGTCCGTAACCTGTTCTGAAAGAATGCATGCACCAAATATCGGTGTTTCTGGTTGCGTACGTGATATTTCTTTTCTGCAGTGATGCCAGTTGTGCAATGAAAGAGACGTTGTTTTTGAGCTCGGTAATGTATTTAGATATTAGGCGGTTTGCGTACAGATCATGAATCGGCATAATGTTGTCTTTCATAAAGAGCGGTTTTGATGCGTGGTCATATGCTATATTATATATTGTTACGGTGAATTGCGAGGAAATGGTTTTATTTACAGGAGATGGACCATGGTTGTAGCGTGATCGCAGCGCAGCCCGGCCTCTCAAACTCCTCGTTCTCTTCGTCTTCCCTTTCTTCTCTTCTTGTCCGTGCCTTTCGTATCTGTTAGATTTCCCCGCAAGCAGACGAAGCCCGTGGGGTGAGTCGGGATGCACAAGCAGGGTAGAAAGGCTTAAGGCGAGCAATATGGGTCAGCTGAGTTCTGCTTCATCGCCGACCATTGCACAGTAGGCGAGCTTTGACGTAGGTGAGTTCGCTCAGGTGGTCCACAAGTACAAATGGGCCTGAATATTGTGACAAGAACTTTTGGCACAAGGCACGCTTGCGTTGCGGTGTCCAAAGGAGGACTAAGTCACCTTTTTGTAGCGACACTTGTACATGACGGTCGTCGTATCGCTCTTTCGAACGACTTTGCGAGGCCAGAGTACGAAGACGAGCTATTCGACGCACTTCTTCGGCGAAACACAAAGTCTTCGATACAGAATCATCACTGTGCAGAACGAAGGGTAAGAAAGTGTCCAGAGGGCTTCGCGGTAACCTTGCATACAGGAGATAAAATGGGCTATAGTTCGTGGTTTCGTGCTTCGCCGTGTTGTATGCATAAGTGATGAAGGTCAGCACGTCGTCCCAGTTCTTATGATTGGAGGAGACGTACATGGCAAGCATGTTAATCAGCGTTCTGTTTGTCCTTTCAACGAGGCCATTGGTCTGTGGATGATACGGCGTGGAATGACGGAACTGTGAAGTGCACAAACGAAGTAACTCTTCAATGGCATCAGCCGTGAACTGGCGACCACGATCGCTGATGATGACACGTGGTGGGCCATGACGAAGGACCACGGAACGGAGCAGGAAGACCGCCACGCAAACAGCGGTGGAAGACGGTATGGCTGCAGTTTCTGCATACCGTGTAAGATGGTCTACGCAGACAATTATCCAGCGGTTCTTGTTGTTAGATAACGGGAATGGACCCAAAAGGTCAATGCCTACTTGCTCGAACGGCGTACTGAACGGTGTCAATGGCCGAAGGGGACCCGGGGCTGCGGTGGTCGGTCGCTTGTGACGTTGGCACGTTTCACAACCAGCGACATAGCGCTTGGTTGTTCCGTACATCTTGGGCCAGTAAAAGCGCTCCTGCGTGCGGTGCAGCGTTCGTACGAAGTCGAAATGGCCGGATGTCACATCGTCATGCATGACGCGTTGAACGGAACTGGTCGGCGCAGCAGTTGGAATGGGCCGTTGTTCGTCTGCGTCGTGGGACATATTCAACTCCGGTGCATTCGGTGGGTGTCCAGCAAGGCGACGGCTCCGTCGAAGAACTTGTGATTCAGCCTCCGTCTTCGGGTATCGATTACCCAGCACCTTCCACCACAACTGTTACGGTGAGTTGCGAAGAAATGGTTTTATTTACAGGAGATGGACGATGGTTGTAGCCTGATCGCAGCGCAGCCCGGCCTCTCAAACTCCTCGTTCTCTTCGTCTTCCCTTTCTTCTCTTCTTGTCCGTGCCATTCGTGTCTGTTACAATATCATTCTGAGCATTATTTTCTGATGAACGCGTAATTTCCGTAGATTCGTGAGGGATGTTTCCCCCCATACCAAATGACAAGAATTTAGATGGGAACAGAACAATGGATTGTGAATTAGCAATTTCACTTTTATAGGGAGGAGGTGCTTATGAGTGTAAATAGATCCACTGACACGTGACAGTTTAGATGCTACGTAATTTGTGTGGTCATCCCATGCCATTTTCTCATAGCAAAGTACACCTAGTACTTTAAAGGAATTTACTATCTCTATTTTAAAATGATTAGGAATATCATCGTTAATATGAACATCCTTGTTTTTGGACGGTAAATAATGCCCTTTCTTTTTAAAGTGTTCATTTTTAGAGCGTTATATTGTGTCCACTTCTCAAGCTGCCTAAGTGCTGTATTTGCTTTCATGACCATGTCTGAGGCAGATGAGGCTGAAAACAATAAGCTGGTGTCATCAGCATATATGACAATTTTTACTTCTCTGTGTATCTGGGTTATGTCGTTCACGTATATATTAAAAGGAATCTAGCCCAAATGCTGCCTTGCGGAACGCCGGAAGAGAGCGTTTAAACATTGGATCGGTGACCGTTTATTTCAACATACTGTTGTTGACTTCCGTGATAGCTGCTCAAAAGCATCTATGAAGTTCCTCGAAAGCCATATACTTGAAGCTTTTTTAAAAGTAACTTGTGCTTCAGGTGATCAAAAGCCTTCGAAAAATCTACATATATTCCTATACCTAAATTCCTGTCAGCAAGACATTTTAGAATGTATTCTTTTTGTTCTAATAGAGCGAGTTCGGTGGACCGTTGTTTCCGAAAACTGAAGTGTGAAGGTATCAGTATATCATGCGCGTTACAGAAGTTATTCATCCAGGTCAAAATTACTTTCTCAAGCACTTTCGAGAAAACAGGTAGTATTGACAAAGGCCTATAGTTTGCAAAGTCATTCTTCTCAGCTTTCTTATAAACAACTGCTACTCTTGCAATCTGCATTTCCTGAGGAAAGACACCATTTGCCAGACAAAGGTTGAATATATGGGTGAGACACGGTGCTATTACATCAATTACATATTTCACAGGTTTCACCTTAATACCGTCTTCATCACAGCTCCCGGAATTATTTATTGAAAAAATACGGTCTGTACTTCGGACTGAGTTACAGGACATAGGAAACATGTCTGTTCTATGGTACAATTTATGTAGTCCTGCATGGTCAACATACCTAAATCACTTGACATTCAAGCAGTATGGTATATGGAAATAGATTACAAAACCCTCACAATGCTTCATTGTATGTTTATTACCATACGTTGCGGTTCTTATATTATAATTTCTCCTTATTGTCAAAAACTTGTATTTGTCTTTTTTTTTCACAGTATGTTGCCGCAACTTGCCCCCGCCTGCCGACGCATGCCGCTTTGGCAGGCAAGAGAAATTACTGCATACTGTAGTTACCGCTGCTCCTAGAGGCTACACAGCATTCTTCGATGACCTCTTATCAACTGACATCACGTAATGTTCACGCAGAAGGATCCAGAACATATACAAATCGTACCGCAGCACGCGACTGCAACACATCAGAGCCGCACCACAGCCTGCGGCACATGAAATTCCATAATAATAAATGCCCCATAGAGATTTGTAGCGTAAAATTGCCACCGTGTCAATAGGAAGCTGTGGACGTTAAATTGAAGACTGGACAATGAGCGTGCCGACGTGCGTTGATGGGGCGCCAGCCAGTCCATGACGACGGTGGAAGCTCGTGAGGCCTAACTCGCCCAAATGCGTGATTCTTATTGTTGCCAGGAAGGGGCGCATGATGTCGACCAGCGATTGGGTGCCCCAGCGGAAGAGAGTCGGCCAACACAAATTGCGAGGAATAAAACGCGTGCCACCATCGTTGCAGGACAGGGAAAGAGACTCGATGGGCATTATAGTAATTGCGCGTTAAATACAATATGAAAAAGGCGCGAATTAAGCTAACAATATTCAACGTATTCAAACAGTCATTTGAACATAGAGATCCGTCGAACTTGTCTTCTTGAGAACCATCACTTGCTTTACACATTTTTTTTATGTTGTTGCCCATTCTGTAACAATATTGTTGTGTGAAAATATATTAGAAGGATACAGAATAAAAATCCAAGAATATAGAGAAAGCCCCACAATTGCATTCCTAAGGCACGATTGCTATAGTGTAGAGTTATTATTCGGGTCAATTTGTAGCGCATGGCTTTATTTTGCACTCTCTATGAGCGGCCACCGCGTCACTCGCAAAGCGCTCCCGACAACAAGCAGGCGAATCTGACGTCACACCTACCGTCAGCAGCCGCGGGGGGAACTGACGGCTGCGCAGTTTTGTTTTCCTATCGGTGCGCAATGCCAAATGGAAAGCTCTAGTGAGAGTGATAGCATCAACGGTGAGTATGACTCCGACTTAGATGAGCGGCCTACTGAACGACCACGAACGATAAAGGCGTAAGCCAACGATCCGTCCGCGTCGTCAAGCGAAATTGACGACGAACCGCCGCAGCAGTCCCCCTCCGCGGTGCCGAGGGTGTCTGGAACAGCAACGTGGTGTTTACACAGTGCATTCCATGTACACGCGTTCACCTCCAGAGATCAGGGGCGGCATCATAAGTGGAAACCAGATATAAACGTGGTTCTTGCGGCTTGGATCACAAGCTCGCACCTGTCAGGAATGAGTTAGCCAGACGGGAAGCGCACGCCTCATTATCAGTGTTTCGTCCTTGGCGGTGCGCCCAACGTGATTCTGTCACGCAAACGCTTTGACATGTTTGGTGTAAACAGACAAGGACGCTTATGCTTCAGGCTATGCAATGTCAGGTGACGTAAGGAATTTACTCTGCGTTCAGCGGAAAGCGGCTTGCTCCGCCCGCTTGGTTGTGTATGTTATGGGTAGCTGCTAGCGCGTAAAACATGAAAGCTGCCGATGCACAATACAGGTGCCGTGAGTGCACACTGTACAAAAAAAAACCAACGTAGAAATCGTTGAAGATATTGACGCGTGTAGACCTCCCTATACCTACGCCATCGGCGCTGGTGCGGCCGGCGGTGTGAGCCTAATCGGCTGCCGACTCTCGCGCGGCAGGTGCTTGATGTGCGGAAGTAGTTGTTATTGAGAATAGATGCGATGAAGCAACTGGTGAGGATTGAAGACAGGCATGTGCAGTGACTGAAATGCGCCTCTGTAAGCAGGGAGCGTCTTGTTATTCACGGAGTGAACGAGTACATGCGCAGCAGTTTCAGCGTACCGTTGTTCTATCGCAGCCGAGCACTCTTTCCCTTGGTGAAAACGAGATGGCGCCACCAGTCTCATGTCGGCGAATTTTGTTTGTTTTTTGTCAGCCGTCGCTTCAGACCATGCGGATTTCGATTCATTCTGGCAGAATTGGCCAAACATCTGGCTCAGAACATCGTGCAAACAACAAATTACGGTCAAACGGCACCTGTGCGCAAAACTACAGCGTGAACATGCCAGCGGTTTACGGGAGAAGCATTCATGAGAGGCACGCGAGAGAAAGACTACCGCTGCATGCCGTTTTCATATGCGCGCAGCAGATGCTCGGCATTCTGCGGGGTTGGCACGGTTGCTCCACCACATCAATCCACAAAACCACGAGATCAAAGACGAGGTTTTCGAACAGCTCACACGAGGAAGCGGTGCGAATAGGACGGTCGAACAAAGAAAGCGTGTCGCTGCAAACGTCAACTCGCCCCTTGCACACTCAGTGTGGACGATCGCTCGCAATGGGCCTCGAGGTGGGTAAGTGTGACGAGATATCCGGTTTTGCCGGAGCTTTCAGAGGAGGCCGATAGGTGCTGTGATTTGAGAAATATTCACTAAAATAATTACTTTTCGCTCACTTCTCCTGAGAAACAGCGTTGTTTTGGTCGCTCCCGGTGCGACACCTATCACTGGAGACAGCAATCTCGGCGAGAAATTTTTTGTTCGCTATCCCTTTAAGCGCGTGCCATGAATAGTGTCTTACTTGCTCGGATGTAGGAATCTTCCACTGAGAACCGTCGCATGTTCGTGAGGCTCATATTGCCTGCAGAATACTAAGAATGGCGACTACAAGCGACGCCAATGCTTTCTGCGACGATTGGTAATTTTTTGTTGTTGTCTTTTTCGGCCCGAGTGAGGGTAATATTAATCTCGACGTTTAACTGCGATATTTATAATACTTATTAACCTTCACCGCAACTTAGAAATCATTCACGCAGAAATATGTTGTCATCACTGCCAATATCACAGACCGCCAACAGACGTGGTGCGTGTATTATATAAATTGTATTTGTGTATATATTTGCAGATATACTTAACGATATATTTCAATATTGCAGTCACCCTACAATAATATTACAGTAGAGTACAGAAGGACCAGCTATAAGCGTCAATATTGTCTGCAAAAAAAAAAGCGATGCGTGTTCACTTCTCTGTCTGTTCCAAAAAGGAAAAGAATTCATAAAGGCCATCTGTAAAGGTAAGAATACACTGTATCAATAGCAAACGCCGTAATGAAATTCCGCACACCAGGTCGAAAGTTTTCACACGAGAGTCAGGACGGCACTTTTTTCTAGACCAGCTATCTATTACGCAGAAGCAAGCGTCGTAAGGAACCGGGTCGATGTCATTTGTGAAATGTACGCATGCTTTATTCTGCGTGGGAAGACACGTTCTCGGGAGAAGCTGCTGGTGGCGCTGAAATTCAGGATTTTATATAGCAGCTGCTAAAATCTCGCTTGAAATAGTAGCTGGGTGCTTCTGTAGCTGCTTCTGTGTATTTTCCTGGAACATTTTTCTTTGCATTGAAAGCCGTAGGAAACGGCGAGCCACAACCCACCATTTATTAGCCAATACTGTGAGGTCACTGCAGTAAGAACTAATGCCCATTCCGGAGAGGAATTTTACAACGATGAAAATGCTCAACATGTAAAACAGTCTTGTATGCTATTAGGTCAATTTTGATTATCTCTGCTAAATTAAAAAAAGGGAAAATAGATATCAGTTGCGGCATTTAACACATGTTTTTTTTTATGTGGAAAAGTCAAAGAAATATTTCGGCAAGACTCTTTAAATGTTACATGTGGTAATTGCTTCGTAGACAGGAATTCTCGTAGACTCAACGAGTTCCCATCCTACACGTGTGTACGATGTGTTCTTTTGGCAGGGCGAGATTCTCGCACATCATGAGGGTAGTTGAGTGCAGTAAAAGTTATCGAACTTGTACGATGTGCGTGAGTATGAACCCTGAAAAAGATTCCCACATCCTTTTCACATTACCTATGTTATTGCAAGCACAATTATTGTAATTGTCTGCATGCATGATTACTTTTTCTGGCCTTATGGCAACGTTGTGCCGCTGTAATCATTATTTCACAATTCTACAGTTAAGAATAATTTTGAGGGGAATACGACTTGTACTTGTAAATCAAAGAGTACACGTTAAGTAGCTTTTCCTGCACCCATATTCAAGCGTTAATTATTAATGAAACCTCCCAATTTGAGAAGAGCAATTCATACATCTCACAAGGTGTGTTTACTGGTTCTTCTCATGGTGCTTTGATAGACAATGTCTGCTGTAAAAGGCCACTGGAAGAAGTTGCTTGAGTTAGAGCTTGCAGAGCACCAAAAGAAAAAGAAAAACAATCAATTTCTTTTCGCTCATGCAATAAGAGAACACATAGGCCAACGCAGTATCGCCAACGTTCATGTAGGAAAGAATGCTTCCGCATTGAGAACATGTTTTACTGTAGATATACTGAAGCAATCCTTATGACTCCGAAAGAAGTATGTATTAGTGTAGTAGGTTAACCGGTCACCCTATGAGGCCACTGAAACATGTTTTATCACAGGAGACAAGAAAGATACAAGCACTGTCTGAATAACAGTTATTACTTCATATAAAGCAACAGAAGCAACAAGCCAAAAATGTACTTATAAAAGTAGCATGAACAGTCGGAGCTAACTAAGTTACTGGGAAAACACCTTTCTGCCAGCAACTAAAAACCGTGGTGGCCTTGGTATTGCACTGCTAAGCTGACTAGCGCAGAATAATATAACAAGAATAACAAGAAGCATTGGGTCCACGTTAAACAACAGCGGTTGTTGAAAATCAATCCGGAGTACTCCGCTTCGGCGTCCCTCATAAAGATTTTGCGGGTTTGGCAGATAAAACCGCAGAATTTTATTAGCGTAAGCAAATAGTATATGTATAAGGACGAATGCTTATATAAGATCATTTGATAGCAGCCACATATGACCCAACTTGATACTTTCTAAATCAAGAAATCGTCACATAGCTTGCGCAAAAATATGCTTATGCCCAAATGATTGACATTTGTTTTATATGGAACTTTATTCCTTAATTTATTTCAAACCTAAAGATATGCGCAGTGCAGACTCTCACCGCACCTAAACAATTCGCACTGGTCCGTATTGTGCATGTCATTCACGCGACAGTACAAGTTGAGGATTTTAACCTGTGCAAATGATTTTCAATCCTCTTGACATCACGGGCTCCTGGAGAAGATTTCCGGTCGCACTTGTCTCACCGTGGTGTGGCGTACAGGCGCCAAAGGCCACTTTTTACAGCTTGGTCCCGCTAGGGGGCGGGACGTCGATAGCTTGCATTGATAACGATAACTTGAATGGACGTGCTATTTGGGGCTCCGTGACGGCGACGAAATCATAACTTTTTATGCATGCTTTGAGCTTGCTTCTCTTTTGATTTGCTGATTTTTTGCCTTTTTGATAGTAATTGAGTCGCTTTTCTTTCTTTTTTGTCTCTCGTATTTCGGGTGCGCGGGTGTGTTTCGTTCACATTTGGTTTTGCCGGATTGTTAGAGCGTCCTTTCACGCCACGTGTTTTAACACGTGCAGCCGGTTGGGGCGTTGAGTGTTTGTAGTCTTTAAATGGTAGCTTGGAGGTGGCAAGATTAATAGCTATCAGGTGCTTTTACTGTGCGTGCTTTTGGTAGGAAAGCGAGAGCGTGGCCGCGTGGTTGAGCGCGGTCTAGAGCGTGTAATACCTTCGGTCTCCGCGGCATTGGTTGTCTTTGAAGCAGTGCTGAGAGTTGCTTTGTGACATGTTGAGGATTTGGATCCTGTGCGTATCGGTTCTTGCTAAAAGGCACGTGCTCTGCATTGATATAGTGGTACAGTATTGTAGTAGTTGCATCAGTAGTAGCATTATTATAGTAATATGGTATTTGCAAAAAGCCGTGCAATACATCGCGAGAAAGCCGGTAAAGCAGGCAGTGCCCGGGGGGTCCCTCAAGGCAGATGAGGATACGTATGAGAATGGAGAGGGCACCGAACCAACCTGCACACAGTGTGATGTCGATACTAGACTGCAGAAAATGGAGGCTTTGCAGGAAGAGCTTAATAAACAGGTGCAAGAGCTCAAGAATGAGCTGGAGAGGGCGCGTGATGCATGGAAGGTAGTTGAAAAGAGACTTGAAGCAGCGGAGGAAAAGCTGAATCGCCGCCATTGTGAACGAGAATGTGCCTGGCAATGGAACGCAGACCTCCAACGCGACAGGCGAGGGAGTGTCACCAGGGTACGCAGAATTCCGGCAGCGTGATGAAGGGTTAGCTTGAAAGAGCGCAGCTACCTCGAGGCCGCCGCGCAAAAAGCAGTAGCCCAGGGGACAATGCCCCTGTCGAGTTCGAATCACGCGGAAAAGGACAAAGGGAAGCACGGAGGAGTAGAAGAGAGTGAAGGGGTGATTATCGCCGGCGACACCAACATGGATAGTTGCTAAAAAGCAATTGTGGAAAGGGTGAAAGGTGATAAAAGAGTGGCGCTAGGGACATTTCCAGGGCGGACACTGGGTTCTGTTATGGAGCGAGCGAAAGAAAAGCTCGTGGAAAATACCCACGTGCGCAATCTTGTCATAGTAGCAGGTTGACTAAATGACGTCCTGAACAGGAAAGGGACAGGAGTAGTCCAGCGCTTGGCGAAGGGGGTGGACGACTTGCGCGAGCTATCCCCTAAGGTGCAGAGCGTGGTGTGCACGGTGCCGGAGGTGACTGTATGTGACAGTCTCGTACAAAGAGCCGTAGTGACTGCTACACAGTGCACGCAGATCCAGAAGTGACTCCAAATCAACAGGCGATGACGCAAACAATAGACCCCGTCAAGATCACGGTCTGGATCCCGTACACGCAACCCACAAAAACGAGTCACGTATGCAGACGCTGCAGGAGGAAACGCACGAGTACAAGAACCCACAGACACCGAACGAGATCTTCGAGCACAACTCCAAAATAAGCAAGCCCTGATTTACAAGCTTATACAAAGGTACAAAGAACAAAACACCGCCAATCAAGCCTCAAAACCTCAAGGAAAACCAAACATCCCACCACCCATTACGGAAGAAAGAATAAAGGAAATTGTAACAATGGAGGTGCAGAAGCAGATACAGGAGGCCATGACCACTTTTGCAAAGGAGATAACACAACAGCTCCAGCAACATCACCGCTCAGCTGGCTCCTATCCATGCTACCCTGCAAGACCTCAGCACTTTCATGTCCTATGCCAAGCAGAACCACGTAACGAAAGCCACAGTAGAAAAGTTGCTCAACAACACCGACACGACTCGCAAGAAAGCACGTAAAGACCTCCACAATGCAGCCAGACCGGAATCCATGGCCCGGGGCGAAAACAACGATATCGGAAAAGATGGCGACTAATACAAAGAAGATATTACCACAACTCCAAATGAAGCTCTGGAAATGGAACTATCGCTCTATCCGAAACAAAAGAACAAACCTCCAAGAACTGACCAAACTTGAACAACTAGATATCGTCGCTATCCAAGAAACTTATCACACCAATCTGCGCATACAGCGATATGATACACACACCGGATCTCAGAGAACAGCCATCCTGACGAAGAAAAATCTCACGACGCAAGGTCACACAATCCAGGGAACAACCGTGGAACACACCCTAGTGGAAGTGCTACCTGAGAAGAAGACACACCGAAGACTATACGTACTATACTTATATAGTCTACCCAGGGATCCATTATCCGACTTTGTAACCTTCATCACGCAAGCCAGAAGACTATCTAAAGGCCATAAACTTGTAATAATGGGGGATTGTTGTGCCCCACACACATCATGGGGTTACCAGCACACGACCAAGAAAGGAGCGCGAGTGTACGATTCGGCGCAACAGAATCACCTCACCCTCTGGAATGACCCTAAACTAACGACTCGAATAGGCAACAGTGTGTCCAGGGACACAAATCCCGACCTCACCTTTACAATAGGAATATCCAAGGCGGAATGGACCCGACTGGAAGAAAATCTCGGCAGCGGCCACCACATCCTCCAGCTTGAAATCCTGCACCATAAGAAGCCGAGCAGAACCGTAACGGCAAGGCTGATGGACTGGAAGGCCTTCCGAGAACATGACATAGACGAAAACATCGAAACTATTGAAGAGTGGCTCACCGAAGTGGTCAAGGCGGCGGAGAAGCATACTAAAGTCACCCAACTCACCATGGACACGCCAGCCGTAGACTCTCACCTCCTGCATCTTTGGGATGCCAGAAGAGGACTACTGAGGCGGTGGAAAAAGATGAAACTTAACCGCAAACTGCAGAAACGGATTGCTCACATAACAAAGCAAGCAGAAGAATACGGAGATCAACTGAGCAGTCAGAACTGACATAAGCTGCGCGACCAACTTCAAGGCACACTCAGCACGAAGACGACCTAGCATATACTGCGAGCCCTTCTAGCTACCATCAAAACCAAGACTCATCAAAGACATGACCTCAAGAAAATCATTAACTCCCATCCAGGAACTGAGAAACAAATTCTTGAAGAAATCAAGCGTAAACTTGTCGGAGACAATGCCCCCAAGGTTACCGATCCCCAACCGTACAAAGGCGAACCAACTCTCACCCTCGACAGCCCTTCCACGCTTCCTGAACTCCATGCCGCCCTTGCCAAATTGACCATAACACATCGCCAGGAAATTACAAGGTGACCAACAAGATCCTACGAAACCTCCCAGACAAGGCCCTAAATGGACGCCTAGACTACATGAATAACTGCTGGGAAAAAGGTAAGCTCCCGGCAGAATGGAAGCACGCAGAGGTCATTATGATCGCAAAACACAACAAGTCACTACAAATCAGCAACCTACGGCCCATATTCCTTACTTCCTGGGCCGGAAAGCTTCTCGAACACACTGTTCACGATCGCCTCACCACATACCTCGAACACTCAGGACTCATGTCTGACACAATGTTTGGCTTCCAACAGCACCTCTCAGCAAAAGATATACTACTACAGCTCAAGGAAGACCGCTTGGACTACGTAGAACGCCACAAAAAGTTCTCTATTTTAGCAATAGATGTTAAAGGAGCCTTCGATAATGTGAAGGAAGAAGCAATCCTCAAAAATCTCCAGGACACAAACTGTGGAATCCGGACCTACCAATACGTACACGACTTTCTCAAAGATCGCACAGCTACGGTGGGTATCGGCAACATCCGAAGCGACAAGTTCGAAATGCCCAACAAAGGAACTCCACAAGGGTCATTCATTTCACCTTTGCTGTTCAATCTCGCCATGATTAAGCTCCCGCAACGACTCGAAGGAATCGAAGATTTAAGCCATGCAATATACGCATGGCTTAAATATACAAAAGCGTCTACAACCGGCCAACAGCAAACTACCCTCCAAGAGGCAATCGATCAGGTAGAACAGCACCTCTCAAGATGCGGGCTCCAGTGCGCCCCCGAAAAATCAGAGCTACTTATACTCAAGGCAAGCAGCCGGGAAAGACCACCAGCCTACGTCACTCCAGATCCCAAAGTCAGACTCAATGGAATCGATATCCCTCAAGTTGGCTCACTCCGCGTCCTTGGCCTCACAATACATAAAGACGGTTCTGGCGCAGCTACACTTCCGAAGCTTCAGAGGACCGTAACACAAGTAACCCATCTCATTCGGCGTATAACCACCCAAAGAAGATGACTTAAAGAGCAAAAAACCGTCCAATTAATCCAAGCACTCCTTATAAGCCGGATCATATATGGCACCCCATATCTACTCTCCAAGAAAGCTGAAATTGAAAAACTCAACATCATCATAAGAAAAGCAATCAAGAGCGCCCTAGGACTACCCAGTACGACCTCAACCACGACACTCCTAAAACTTGGCCTTCATAATACCTGGGAAGAAGTCAGTGAAGCGCACAGAGCCAGCCAGCTGGAACGCCTTAAGCTGACTCAAACAGGCAGAGCAATACTTCGCAAACTCGCATACAGCGAAAACTTCATAGCAGACTCAGACGCGAAAGCCCGATTGCCGCCACTTCTTCGTGACTCTAACTCAGTCGCTTCGATACCTCGCAACATGCATGCAACATACCACAGATGCGGCAAAATACCCAGGTAGAAAAGCATACGCAATTACCATGACCAACAACCAAGGGAAGGAGCTAATCGCTGCCACCATACCGGCCAGAAATACAGAAACGGCGGAGGAAGGGGCCATCGTCCTCGCCATTGCCACATGCAAAGACACAGCAATCATCTTGAGCGACTCGCAAACGGCATGTAGAAACCTACGGAAAGGCCGAATTTCTGCCGCAGCAGTGAATATTCTGAAAGAAGTAACAAGACGCCAAGAACTACCCGAAACTTAGGTCGCATTTACCCCAGGCCACGAACACCTGGCAGGAAACGAATCAGCACATGCTGTCGCCCGAGAGCATACCAGCCGGGATTTCTTGCCGCACTGTCTCCGGAAAGCGACGAGGGTGGAGGACGTTCCCATCAACTACGCCGCAATATTGCAACATTACCGACTGGAAAGAAGACAATATCCTCTACCACATCCAAAATTAAGCAAGGAAAAAGCCACGCCCTCCGCACACTACAAACGAATACTTATGTCCATGGAATTACCATGCACCGAATGCACCCCACCAAATTCTCATACCTATGCCGATATTTTGAGGTACCAGACACCCTCCAACACATGGTGATGGTGTGCTCACACCGCGAGAACAACAGTCAAGATGATGCCCCAGAACCGCTACAAGCTATCGAAGAAACCTGGGAGGCAATGTTAAATGCACAGAGCCTGGAAAATCAGCGAATTATGGTGGACCAGGCCCGGGCTGTGGCATTAGCCAACGGCTTTCTGGACTAAGAGAGCCGCCCACCTAGGGCGAAAAAGAACTCTTTCTCGCTGTTTCACACAATAAACGTTCATTCCTCCTCCTCGACTAGACGCAGCGTTTCTGTACGTCGTATGCGTGATTCCAATGAATGTATGCAGTTTACGTTTCACTTTGATAAGCGCTTGTAGGCTCTGCATTGCGAGAGGGATGAGCGATTATCTTTTGTTTTCTTTTGGACTATGAGCCATAGCTGATGGTGATAGTTTTTGTGCCACTGTACCGTATGGCACGTTTTTTACAAGGCCATCGGGGGCATGAGCAACTTAAGGCTTTCGCCTTTTTTACCTGCCTTTGATGCGTTACGGGGAGTTACCACTTAACAGTACTCAATTTTGGAATATTTGTTATTGAGACCCATTCAGGCGAGTTAGGCGTGAAGCACAGACACATGAAGAAAATGAGGACGTAAACGAGATTTCCTGGTCCATCTTATCGGTGTGTACGTCTCTGTTTTACGCTGGCTTTTCTTCGGCAGCTGCACAAGGTCATTACATGGATTTGTTATTTGCAACGTAAATCAGATGGGCCAGCTCACGTGTAATCGACAGATTTGCCAAGCGTTTACAATATGATCGGTACACGCTCCTGCACACCAATTTATCTTTTTTTCTTTTTTACCGCCCTGAGTTTTTCCCAGTCCTGAGAAACACATTGCACGTCGCCTTTGCTGCCTGGAAATCGTTGCACTCCATGATGTCAAGCCTGCACGGCTTAACTACTCAGGAGCTCGTCCACGGCAATAGCCATATTCGGTGTTAAGAAGACAGTAAATGATCCTGTCACCACTAACGGCCGGTCACCTTTTAAACCCAGGTAAGGCACAGCGCATATTTTGTCTCACTTAAATTTTTGGCAATATTCGTTCTTATTCTTGCATTTAGCGTTTGGCGTTCACTCTGGTTCCTAAGGCACGCGCATCGTCCATCACGAGCGCAATCATGACATAAGGTATATTTTACGCTAAATTATCTGAAACCACGAGGCAATGCACAATCTAGCGGTGTACTGATTGGAGCAGTCCCTCAAACATTGTTGGTGCAGCGTAATTATGGCATCAATGGCTGTTTTTTGTTAATTTTAAAGATATGCAGAGAGCACCAGACCACACGTTGTATGGAATGACAGCATTTCTTTGAAATTTTGATTCCACTCATAGATTCCACTCACTGCTATTGGTGGCAGCACACTAATGGGAAGTCTGCATGCTGATTTATGCGAGCACTCCATGTCTTATGCCGCTTGTATATGCTTGGTGGCACTTTTGGCGGTTGTTATCGTGTCCAGATCGTCTGATTAGTTTGGCGTGGGGTCATCAACGTGCAATATGATTCCCTGAGACTTACTCAAGTGATTTAGGGCCATATAGCCGGAGTTTATGCTCGTAGTTTGACGGATGGAGCCCAGCGTGATGCATGTGCGCATGTGCGTACGTTCGTTTTTGTTAATCCCCTTGGAGATCAGATGGTTTGTCTGAAGTTTTGATGGTCAAATGTAACCTTACCACAGCGTTTATATGATATACTAAGCGGTGGTTTAGGAGAATAAATATTTACGAAACATACAAAAATTCTAACAGCGTGGATACAGTTCTCCTGCGAAATGTGGTGCGTTGTTAACTTTGCAGAGCGTTCAAATTGTCATGTGTAAATATAACGTGCGACTATCTCGTTTGCGGCACCGTGTTTGCGCCCATGAATAAAATAGATGTGGTTCGTAGTAACAGCATAACGCACAATGTGAATAATACTTCTCGAGTGCAAAAGCGAACGGCCGTGGGATGCATGAAATCCAGAAGCAAATCTGGGTTATGGATCTGCTTGGTCGGTTTAGCGAATAGTCCGTGAATGCGGCCTGACCCATCGTTATTTACTAACAATGATCTGAAGGCATTTGCAGAATATCTTTTGGTTTAACAATTCGCTTTCACACTGAGGACACGCTACATTTAAAACTCGGTGTTTACATTAAGAGGGTTCTTTGAGGACATGAAAGCAGCGTCAAATTGTGCTATTTAGCGGTGTTTACAGGCTGTTGTCTGTTCTTTCGTACTGGCGTGCAGAGGTGCGGAAAACAAATGTCTTCTGGTAATGAACGCACACATGTCGCATCCATGGCGGACCCTGCAATACAGTACTGAGGTTGTAAAACAATACAAAGTGTTGCAGTTTCACCCGAAAGACTATGCACAGATGGCGATAAGAAATTAGTTAGCTGCTGTAAGGAGCAAGGATATTTTTGTTAGGTTACCCTTTTTTAACACGTCGTGTCAATTGAAAAAAATAATTTTTTAACTAAATAACGATTGTGCCCTCAGGACTCACTGGACCTGGTTAATTTTTGTTTATTTAATAGCCCAAGAGCTCACCAATATGGCAGTGAAAAATAGTTATTTTCTTATGAAACAAATAAAGCTTAACAGTGCTTGTGTGAAGCCTACATACATTGTTTCTTAACAAAAAGCAAAAACATTGATAGAGATAATAAGAGCCTGTAGTGTGCTTAAATTGTGTGATCTATTTCTTAGACAAGCAATCTGTTATCAGTATCTTGTCCGACGTTTTGTTACTGGGACTTAGTTTCGTACCTTAACTTGACACCCTTTTTTCGGGGAAAAGAGGATAAATGTCGGCATGACAATAATCCTCCACTTGAAGTTGGTCGCGTCCCGACTTTATCGCGTCCCTACTCAAGTGAGCAGAGCTGGATAATATCCTTGCAGTTAATATTTTGACGAATGTAAGGCAATAGCCGTTCTCGTACATGTTTCTACATATTGCACACTATGTGACATGCTTCTTTCTCACAGGGGAAAGGCCACGCATTCTACGCCATTTTGATCATCCGCACACAGCATCCATTGCTAGCCTTGCACCGTCACATTTCCTTAATTTACTCTGACGTTAAACTCAACATGACATTTCATTCACTCAAGGCAAAGTGAACACCAGAGTAGAAGTCTCTCCTCAGCGAAAGGCCGCCTTTTAGAGAGTCATAGAAACATTCCATGACGTTTCCAGCGACGTCTTCTACTTGAATGATCATTGTACTCTGCACAGACGAAAGCGGGTGATATTGGTTTGAAATATTCTACAAGGCAATCTGTCAAGCAAGAATTCTTGTGCGCCTCACCAT